>NC_066262.1:1537082-3012228 GCF_000011425.1 Aspergillus nidulans FGSC A4 | reverse complement strand
CCTCGTCGTGTCGCTGCAAGAATGTTTGGTTTGGTTTTATTATTTAACGTCACTCGGCGGATCACGGGGCCCACGTGATCTGCGGCCTCCCAGGGGGCATCTGGACGTGCTACCTAAACAGAACTGCCTAGGAACTAGCTAGATACAGGTTTGAAGCAGCAACTATGGACAATATATATTGGAAATAAGCAGAAGAAGCACCTGGTGCTGCCCTGGCCAGGTCTTTGAGGGCAGATGCCTGTTTTGACTACCTATAGATTGGGGGGAGGGGCTGGACCCTTTATCTAGGTAGATATATGGACTATTGTACTATCAAGTACTCCAGCAGGCCCAGTTCAGGCATATATCCTTAAAGAAGGATAATTCTTGTATAATACAGCTAAATTCTTTAGCCCTGGCAGCTATACTTAAGAGCCAGTCTATTATTTTTAATAGACTGTCTCTTATATATCTCTATCTATCTTTCCAGCACTTTCTAGTATATAGGTAGAAGAAGAAGTATACTAGGGTCTTGGTCCTACTACAAGAGCAGCTTTCTAGGTAGTCTAAGTAGTTAAAGTACTAGTAGTATGCTATAAAGTCTCTGTAGCCTGTATAGATAGTAATAAGTTAGCTAAGTACCTACTAGGGCAGCTTGTGCTTGCAGGAGTAGCTTTTTTTTATATAAGGTCTGATATTTAGGGCTTTGTAGGTTTTAGGTACCTTATTAGTATATACTATATATATCTCTATACAGAGCCACTGTTTTGCCTCCTATTATAGGTATACTAGGAAGGGGGGATATCAGGGCTGTATATAGAAGACCCTAGCTTAGCAAGCTTATCTGCTAGCTTATTCCTAGTAATTCCAGAGTAGCCTGGAATCTAGTAGACCTAAAGGGGCTTCTATTACATAGTTAGGATTAAAAGACTTTCTATCTACTAGGCAGCTAGTTGGCTAAAGGTCTCTAATAAATTATATCTATAAGAGGTTAGTCTATAGCTTGCTAGCAGGGAGGCTGCAGCTAGGTTATCTAGGAAGATAACTAGCTAGGTAGAGTAGCTAATATATAGTTATCCTAGGGCTGTATATAGGCCTTTTACAGTATTTATAATTTCTATATTATAGACTTCTATTCTGGGGCCCGCAGGGCCATGTCCCTTAGATATAAAGATAGGGCTAAAATAGATTATATAGCTATACCCTGCCTCCTAGCTGGTCTATAAGCTATCTAAGTATACTAAAATCTATAAAAGGGCAGGGCTGTAGCCTTTGTTGTTTATTAGGAGTATATATAATAAAAGGAGAGGCAGCTCTATTATAGCATGCTCTGGTAGAGGGCTAACGGAGGAGCTGTAAGGATCTTTTTAAGTCTAGTTTTAGGCCTGCCTATAGTAGTCTCTGCAGCTATTTAAGTAATTAAGTATTTAGTATTAAGGCTTATATATCTTACTACTGCTCTCTAGAGGATGCTGTTAAGTAGAGCTTCTAGGTCTAGTAGGTCTACTTTATAGAGGAGTACTATAGTAGGGGTAGTCTTGTAGGCTAGGATAATAGCCAGGGCTGCTATATAGAAGAGAGAAAGTAGGGAGTTAACTATCTTTTTTTATTATTTACCTATATAGAAGACTTCTGCCCTATACAGAGCTGTTAAAAGAATATATTATATAACTATTATCTATATAGAGGCTACTAGGCAGCTATACTAGGTATTACTAAGTCTTTTTAGGTACTAGGCAAGTTATTTCCTGCAGCTAAAGACTAAATTAATATAGGCTTTAAAAGTAAGCTTTGTATCTAGAAGAACTCCTAACTAATATATATATAAGGATAGTATAATCTCCCCTATACTAGGTAGGGTAATTATAGGGAGATACTACTACTACTTTCTAGAGAAGTATTATATTTCTATTTTTTTTATTAAGAAAGGGAGGCCTGTCTCTGTTTCTAGAGTAGTAATTTATTTATAGGCCTTTACTAGTTATTATAAGCTCTCTTCTAGGGTATTCTTAGTTAATAATATACCTATATTATCTATATAGCAGAAGGAGCCTTCTAAGATAGAGACTATTCTTGCTATATATAGTAGAAAGAGTATTAGGGATAAGAGGGATCCCTGGGGGAGTCTATCTTTAATTAGTACTATAGTAGTGCCTTTTTTAATATAAATAGATATAAAGCAGCTAGTAAGCCAGTCCTTAAGTAGCTAGAGTAAGCCTTTATATTATTTTTATAGGTATAAGTAAGAAAGGAGCTGTTAGTATATTATAATATTAAATACCTCTTTTATATCTAGTAGGAGTAGTAAAGCATCTTTTCCCTGTTAAAAGGCCTTCTTTACCCTGTAAATAAGAACCTAGACCAGGTTAATAGCAGAGTATCCTGGCAGGGCTCTAAAGTAGTAGGGGGCTAGTATATCTACCTAAATTACTCTTACAGCTATCTGCTGTGCTAGGAGGCACTCTAGGCCTTTATCTAGGATAAAGAGGAGGCTAATTAGCTGCCAGGTATTAAGTTGGGTATAGTTCCTCTTTCCTAGTTTTAGTAATATTATTATCTTTGCTGACTTTAGACTTAGTAGAAAGCAGCCTTTGTTAAGGGACGTATTTAGATGGATCTTCCTATCTAGACGTGCCGTACGTACAAGAAGGAATCGCTAAAGAAGAAAGGAGAAAGAAGGATTGTTGTTGTGAGGAAGTCTTGTAGGTGGCTCACCGCCTTCAGGACAGCGCAGGCCTTGGCCGAGTCACTAAGGTCTAAGGTCCTTGTATAGGCAAAGGACCCATAACAGTACCCCCCCCCTTTCTTCATGTAGGAAGTACAGGTCATAGGGGTAGGTCATGTCGCTTTAGCCTTTATGTATGCATCTCTGTTTAGTGAGCCGTCCTGAAGTCTATACTGTTTTGTACGATCCAGCCACTCATCCAGAGCTTGTGCTTCCTCCAAAGCTGTGGCAGCTTCCCAGGTTGGCCGAGCATAGCCTGACCATTTCACTAGGTATTCCAGCCGGTGACCTCTCCCGTATCTCCTGGGACGTTCGTCCAGGATTTTCTCTACCATGTATTCTTTCTCGCCGTTCACAATGATGCCAGGGGGCTGGGTATCATCATTCTTCTGGGAAGGAAGTGGATCTGATGAAGCCAGCCGAAGCAGGTCCACATGGAAGACTGGATGGATCCCTGGGGGTGTATTCAGCCGTACAGCATGGCTGCCCACCAGGCCTATAACCTCATACTTGGCGTTCTTCCAGTCCAGTTTCTTGCTGGGTCGGTCCGTACAGATGTTCTTCAGACTTAGCCAGACCTTATCTCCCACTTGGTAGTTTGTGGCCGGGCTCCTGTGTTTATTAGCCTGATTCTCTGCATTCTGTTGGGAATAGGCCATGGAGGCTTGAGCCCAGTCTAGGGCTTCCTTAACTTTCCGTACAATAGCTTCCCCTTTCTGGATAGGACTCTTGGCTGGTTCTTCGGCTAGTTGCTCTACCTCCTCGGTAGGGCTAAATGGGCTGAGGTTATACCCATGGCTTAGGTAGAAGGGGCTGACCCCTGTTGCTGTTGATGTACGGCCATTAATTGCTAGCTCTGCAAGTGGGAGTAACCTGTTCCAGTCCCTCTGGTCATAGCAGGTATAGATGCGGAGGTAGGTCTCCACTGTACTGTTCATCCTCTCTGTTGATCCATCAGTCTGGGGGTGATGGGCTGTAGATAGTCGGCGGTTAATCCCTGTCAGGGTACATATGCGAGCCCATGTATTACTTGTAAACTGGCTTCCTCTGTCCGAGGTGATAGCCTTCGGGATCCCATGTTTGCTTATAAGTACTCGTACGAGGGCCCAGGCCACGCTCTCAGAGTCAATCTCTGACATTCCTTCTAGTATCACACCTTTGGTTAACCGGTCTGTGATAACCATGATGTTTGTACAACCTTCACTCTCTGGTAGGTCTGTGATGAAATCCATTGAAACCTCCTGCCAGGGACGATCAGGCACAGGGAGGGGCTTTAATAGTCCCTTTCTCTGGTCCCTCCAAGATTTCGTCCTTCCACATACATCACAGTTTCGGACGAATCTCCTGATGTCTTGGGACATGTTAGGCCAGAAATACTCACGGCTAACCAGCATATATGTTTGCTCCCGGCCAGGATGTCCTGTCAACATAGAGTCGTGCGCAGCTTGAATTATATTTGTACGGAGCTGTTCACTCCCAGGTACCCACCTCCTTCCGCGGAAGAGGATATAGCCTTGGGCGTCTAATTGGCATTCCGAGGTTCCCACTTTCAACTGTAGATGTGGGGGAAATTTCCTTGCTCCATCCTTCAGGCACTGTATTGCCTCATTGTACCCTTTATCCCTGCTTGAGTGCCTCTTTCCACATGTCACCTTTCTCACACGGCTCGCGTGGTGGCTCTCCGGTTGGTTGAAGGGTGGCAACTACCATTTTTCCCAAGTGTTTTTTACTAAAGAGTTGCATCGTACGAGACTTGACCCTGTCATCTTTATCATCAGGCATGTCTTGGTCTCTCCGTGAAAGTGCATCAGCTCTCTGATTGGCTGACCCTTTCCTATATACTAACTTGAAGTTGAACCGGCTGAGAAATAAGGACCATCGTACGTGCCGCTCTGTCAGTTTCCTTGGGGAGAAGAAGTACTCCAGGTTCTTGTGGTCGGTAATAACTTGGAATTCTCCACATGAGCGCAGTTCAGCATCCCAGGCTTCAAGACATCGTACAATTGCAAGTAGCTCCTTGTCATAGATCTCGTAGTTGCATTCAGCTGGGGAATTTCCTTTTAGAGAAGTAGGCACATGGGTGCAATTCCCCTTTTTCATTATATTGAGAGAGAACTCCTCCTGTATTATAACCTGAGGAGTCGGTCTCTACTACCGTACGGTAGGAAGGGTTGAAGGTTGCTAGGACAGGTCCAGTAATGAACTTTTCCTTAAGCAGATCAAAGCTATCCTGGCACTCCTTAGTCCACAAGAAGGGTGTTCCTTTCTTTGTCAAGTTGTTTAGTGGGCGTACGATCCCTGAGAAGTTAGGGATGAACCTTCGGTAGAAGTTGGCAAAGCCCAGGAATCCTCGGACGCCCTTTATAGTAGTAGGGGTTTCCCATTCCTTTATTGCTTTCACCTTCTCCGGGTCCATTTTGATTCCCTTCCCTGCCTGTATTATAAAGCCCAAGTACTTTGTCTCCTTGCACTCAAATTCGCACTTCTTAATATCCAAATATAGGCCTGCTTCTTCCAGTTTCTTCAAGACCATTCGTACGTGCTTCCGGTGCTGGCGGAGGTCCCCATTGGTATAGACAAGCACATCGTCAATATAGGCTGAGCAGAATTCATCTAGATATTCCCGGAGGGTCCAGTTGATGTATTTTTGGAAGGTACTCGGTGCGTTAGCCAACCCAAAAGGGGTGACTAGCCATTCAAAGAGCCCGTATCTCGTACGGAAGGCAGTCATCCATTCCTGGCCTTTGGCTATGCGGATCTTGTGGAAGGCAGCAGACACATCCAGCTTAGTAAACCATCTGGCTTGTCCAATTTGGTTCAGTGTCTCATGGATCAGGGGCAATGGATAGCGGTCCTTCTTGGTAATGGCATTTAGAGCACGGTAGTCGACGCAGAACCGCAGTCCTCCTCCTGGTTTTCGTACAAAGAGTACTGGGGCTGCAGCTGGGGAATGGCTCACGCGGATAAAGCCTTTCTGTAGTAGTTCAGAGAGTGTTTTCCGGAGGACTATTAGTTCTTCCTGGGTCATGTTGTAAAGGGGGCCCCAGGGGACTTCAGGATCCTTCCCACTCTCCTCCCGTACGAGCTCGATTTTGTGATCAATCCCATCTCCCCGGTGCGGTGGTAGTTCTTCAGCTTTGTCTTGTTCGAAGAGCCTTAGGTATTTCCAGTATTGCCTTGGTAGCTTCGTACGGGGGTCAATATGTCTCTTTGGGGCCAGTGCCTTCTGTATATCTGCCAATGAGACCGCAAATATCTCGATATCTTGGCCATGGCACCTTTTCCTTTGTATAAATCCTCCCATGGTTGCAGCTGATATCTGTGCTATGTCCAGCTTCGGTAAGGGCCTCTTTGTAGTACTCCATAGACGGACTCCAGTAGTACGGAGGTACAGCCTGCCCCTCTTAGCCTCTAACCTTCCATCATGTTGCTCCAGCCAGGGGAGTCCCAAGATCAGGTCATAGCCCAGGTTATCGGGTATCACATAGAAGTAGGCTCCTTTTTCTGTATGCGCCCCGATGTCTAGCTGAACCTGTACAATCTTATTAATCTCCTCTATATTCCCGGTCACTCCCTTGAAAGGTTTCGGGTGGATAGGTATGGTAGGTATTTGATGTATCTTGACAAACTTGTCACTGATTACCCCATAGGTCAGGCAGCCTGTATCTATCATTGTACGAGCATTATAGGTATGGTTGACTAGTGCTTCCACCAAGAATGGGGGGGTATTCATGCGCGAGCTGTTGAAATCTTGCCAATCAAGTAGTATTTCTCTAGCTGTATAACCCCTCTGTACGCGACTTTGCACAGAGGTTATTCGTTTTCCGACTCGCTCTTGCTGTAGTCATCGATTTGGTCTTGTTCTTCCTGGACTGTGGCCACCTGCCTAGGGCGTCTGGTAGGTTTTATAGGGCACTCTCGTACGAAGTGGTCAGGATCGCCGCAGCGTAGGCATTTGCCCTCGGACAACCTCTTTTGCTTCTCCTCTGCAGGCGCCTGACTAGCTTTTCTTGGGGTCCTGGTCCCTTTCATACGGAGGGCCGCAACTTCCTTTTGTAGGGCTGCAATTTGAGCATGGGTGGCTTCCCAGTCCATTTGATCAGGGGTTCCGGTCCGGTCAGAGCCTCCTGCTGGTCTTGTACGAGCGACATGCATGGGGACAGCGGCGTGAGATCCTTTTCGTGTAAGCCTGGCCACTCTCTGGAGGTTGTGGTTGATTTCGCGCAGTTGATTGCAGTAGTTGTCGTACGAATCCTCCTGCCTAATACCAACCATGGCTTTTAGCAACTCAACATTAATTGCCGTGTCCAACAAGGCCTTCTTCTGGTTATCATCCCAATTAATCCCTCCAGCATTAAGAAGTTCTTCGTCAAATTCATTCAAGAACTCTTCAAAGTCACGTCTCCCTTGCTTTATTGTATTCACTCGTACAAGAGCCTTTCTCTGTCGGTCAGGGTCACCGAAGGCCTTGTCTAGTACCGCGGAGAATTCTGCCCATAGCACAGGAGTCTCAGATTTCTGGCGAGCCAAGAGCCATGGTAGCACACGCTGGCTGGCTTTTCCTCTCAGGCGGCTGTAGGCATAGTAAACTTGTTCCTCCTCTGTAGGGTAGCAGGCGGCGTCGATTGCAAACTTCGTACGAAGGTTCATCTGGAAAGGAGGGTAGTCCTTAGGGTCTTCTCCAGTAAAGGGTTCGACATCCGGGTGACGAGGACGGGGATAGCTTCGTTCGTAGGGGGTGGGCGTTGCAGATGTAACTGTAGTAGTAACTGGTGGATGGTTTCTCAGCTGCGAGTTCCGTACGGCCTGTAGTTCCGCCCGTAAGCTGTTATTCTCTTCTTGGAGCTGTTGTTTCTGAGTCCGCATCTCCGTACGGAGCTCCTGGAGCTGCTGTAGCAACAATGTGACACTTTCTTCTTCCATTGTCATAGTAAAAGGTCTCCTCATACTATTATTGAGATTAGTGAGCGATTCCTAATGTTAAGGGACGTATTTAGATGGATCTTCCTATCTAGACGTGCCGTACGTACAAGAAGGAATCGCTAAAGAAGAAAGGAGAAAGAAGGATTGTTGTTGTGAGGAAGTCTTGTAGGTGGCTCACCGCCTTCAGGACAGCGCAGGCCTTGGCCGAGTCACTAAGGTCTAAGGTCCTTGTATAGGCAAAGGACCCATAACAGCCTTCCTCTATATACCTATAGTATAGTTATATAATTATATTCCCCTAGTACAGGCCAGAGCTCCTTCTAAGTAGTAGTAGCAAGTCTATCCTCCCTAGGGGCAGATAGGGGTAGGGCATAGAGAGTAGCCTAGCAGTGCTTTTTTGTTGGTAGGTATAGTAAGCCTAGGGGCTTATTTAGGGGTCCCTCTTTTATCTAATTTAGAAGCAGGGCCCCCTTTTCTAAGAGGTGATTAAAAAAGGCATCTGCCTTGCCCTGTAGAGTAATAATCTATACTTCTTATATATTTAGGAAAGGAGTAGTAAGCTAGTCTAGATATTATATTTATTTAGCAAGTTTAAATATATTTATAGATACTATAGCTTGTTTAATTTACTACTTCTAGTATTTAGCCTTTACCTGTATAATAGCCTTCTAGAGCTATTTATAGTCAGGGTTTTATTGCTATCTTATTTAGTATAATATATCTATTAGTTCTAGAGTCTACTATAGGGTCCTAGAGAGTCTATAAGTATTATATCTTGATATACCTTATATTATAAGCTGGGATATCTAGACTAGTTATTTAGCTAGTAGGTTAATTAGTAGGGTTAGATTAGGCAGGCTTACCAGGGCTCTGGCTTTCTCCTAGTTAGTAGATCTAAGCTTATATATAGGCAAGGGCTCTTCTTATTCTAGTATTATTCTAATTATTATATAGTTACTTAGAGTCTTTAGATAGTCTTCTACTAGGGCCCTTAGTAGTAGGTTAGAGAAGACAAGGTCTAGGGTATTTAGTCTATAGGTAGGGGTGCCTGGCTCAAGGCAAAGTTCTAGCTTATAAGTATTAAGCTAGTCTAATAATCCTGTTATACTAGGTATAATAGTATAAGACTTAGTATTTAGCTGCTAAAATAGGTACTAGGTATTAAAGTCTCCTACTAGGATAGTATTCTCTAGGGGTATAAATCTTAGAAGTATAGAAAGTATAGAAGGTATTAAGCCAGTACCAGCAGGGGCAACTAGGTTATTAAGAAGATAATAGATATTAATAATAGTAAGGCCTGCTATATAGATTATAGTAATATCTAGTAAGATTAGTTCTAGGAGGGAATAGGCTGGGAGATCTTTTTATATATATATTAGAGTCCTGGGTCTGGCAGTCTATTAGATTAGAGGACTAAATAGCTAATATTATAGATAGGTCTTGGTTAGGTGCTTTGCTATATTTGTCTAAGGTTTTTAGATAAGAATAATATCTACTCTAAAGGAGAGTAGCAGGTTATATATAGCACCCCCTCTTCCTATATTAGCTTGTAGTATTTTTATAGTTTAGGGGAGGTTAGGATTTAGTTTAAGAGCTCCTAGGTAAGCTGTCTTGTAGGCTAGTTTATAGTATAGATATTATTTATTTATTATTTAGAGCTTTCTTCTACTTTCTTCTGCTCCTATTAGAAGGCAAGCCAGCCTATTTTATAAATAATAGCTAGAATATTTTTTAAGAGGCAGGTAATAGTATTCCTCTAGATATAGAGTCTGGCTAGGTATTTTTAAAAGTCTGCTGCATGCAGGTTGTAGTAGTTAATATACTATATATAGTAGTTATATTCCTACTTTAAGAATTTATAGAAGATATAATATTTGCTGGAGTAGCAGGCTTGTATATTATAAAAGTAGTAGTATTAGGTATATTATAAAGGCCTTTGCTTGGGGTAGGTAGGCCTTAATAGGCTAGACAGGCCAAAGAGTTGCAAGGGGTATTATAGTCTTTTTAGAAAGGCTATAACTACTATAATAAAGTCCCTTTCTACTAGGTACTTTAAGAGTTTGGCTATAAGTAATTTAATACTAGTAATATACTCTGCTTTATTACTAATATCTATAATTATAATATTTATTTATTTATCTAGGGACTAGATTTGTTTCAGGATCTAGAAAATAATAATCTAGTAATACTTTATTAGTATTTTAAAGTATTTATTCCTAGCTAGGCTTATAGCTTTCTCTGATAGTAAGAAGACCTTGCCTTGTTTAGTTATAGTAATTATATATCCTATTAATATTACTTATACTTATATAATCCTATCCAGAACTTTCCCTGCAAGGGTGACCTAGATACTATATAGTCTAATAGCCTAGAGGCTAGAGGAGGCTGGGAGGCAGAGGAAGATATAGTAGTTAGTCTTGTTTAACTACTTCAGCTTTTATTATGCTGGTTATTTAGCTTGTATACAGTATTCTGGGGTAATAATTTGCCAGTTCCCCTAACCAGCTCTTAGGGCTGTCAGGAATGCCCAGGTTATAGGCTGCAAGGTTTGCCTCTTTAGGGGGCCTTTGCAAGCTTCAAGAGTAGGAGGTTAGTTTAGCTGTTCTATCTACCTGGATGGCTGTGGGGGTGCAACTACTATTATCAGAGGAATCTGCTGAGGGGAGTCCTGTTTTGCTAGGGAAACAAATCTGGCTGCAAGCCCCCAGGCCAGGTCTCTTGGGCAGCCCTGTAGAGAGGAGACAGTTAGATCTAGAGCTTTGGCAAGAGAGGTCATTGCTAGTTTCTAATTATTAAGAAGGACTAGCTGGTTGTCTGCTACCATGCTGACCTGCTTGCAGATTAATAGGACTTGCAGTAAATAGGATACAGGGACCAGAGCTGCAGTGGGAGTCTTTTATAGGGAGAATAAGGCCCTTCTCTTCAGGGAGTTCCGGGGTAGGGGGGTCGGGGTGGTAGGTCCTGAGGGGGGTTCAGAGTTTTCACCCAGGAGCGGAGTCCCCGGACGGGCTCCGCCTGGGGGGGAGTCATCCACCTCCATGGGGTGGAGGGAATGATCGATGAGCAAAGCGTAAGAGATCAGTTATTAGAGCAGTAGGGGGCCCTGTTCTCCCCTCGTCGTGGTTGTCTGGTAAGCTAGGTATAGATAAGTTAGGCGGCCACGTTGGCCATCCAATAATGATAATAGTCCGTCCCTTTCCACATAGAATGTCGGAGCATGGGTTCCTCCCCTGTCCCCAGGTTACAGGGGTGCCCGGTCTGCACAGTCTTAGTCAGCATCTCATTAGTATTTAGCCTAGCTTCCTTGTGCATCCGCACCCCTGAATACCAGACTCCTTCATGCTTCCACATAGAAATTAGAGCACGTGATGTCTTATGCAGGCGCGTCATAGCTTGGCAGACAGTTTCCCCACTTCTGTCTGCATCCTCCATCGATCAATATCGACCGAGCAACCATGGTTTCCTTCGACCAAGTAAAACAAACCAACTCAAGTCTAAAGTCCTATGGGGCCGGGCTTGTGGGTGTATTTGGTATCCTATCCTCGAGGACTTCATCACCAACCTCAGCTAACAGATCCAGTCGGCGGCACAAGCGGCATCGGCGAAGCCACAGCCCGCTCCTTCGTACGCAATGCCACCGCTCCACAGGTATATCTGATCGGACGGAATGAGTCTCAGGCATCAAAAATAATCCAGGAGCTGAATGCTCTCAACCCAGAGAGTAAAAATACCTTTCTAAAATGCGACGTTTCGCTCCTCAAGAAAGTCGATGAAGTCTGCAAAGAAATCCAAGAAAAGGAGGAGAAGGTGAACGTGCTTGTTCTGACCACGGGAATGATGACGTACAAAGGGCGCGATGGCACGTTATGTTCCATGTCCGGTTACGTGTAGTGGACAAGATTGTGCTAACTAAAGTGTAGAAACAAACGAAGGGCTTGATAAAAAGTTGTCATTGCATTATTACACCCGGATGAGGTTCATTGCAAACCTCCTACCACAACTTAATGCCGCTGCGAACTCTCCCCCATCCACCTCTACTGGAGCTGCAGAGGAATTCAACCCACACGGCCTTGCATCTGTGGTATCCGTCCTCGAAGCGGGCGGCGAGGGCCAGTTGATCAAAGACGATCTGTCCTTAAAATCGAACTATAGCCTTGCCAACGCTCGCACTCACGCCATTACAATGACCTCACTGTCCGTGACCGAGCTAGCTCAATCCAATCCGTCCATCTCCTTCACCCACTCGTTTCCTGGTGTCGTCAAGACGGGCGTGATTCGGGAACTGGGTCTTCTTGGGCGGACGATAGCCCGGGCCGGCTGGGCCCTTGCACGGCCGTGGATGGTGCCGATCGAGGAGAGTGGTGAGAGGCATTTATTTGCTGCGGTGGACCAGAGAGGCGAAGCCGGGCAACCCCACTTGGTGGGCTCTGATAGCGAGCCGAGGGGGAATTGGAACTTATTAGAGGAGTTCAAGGCAAAGAAGGTCGGCGAGGACGTGTGGAGGCATACTTTGAATGTCTTTGAAGAGGTTTGCGGTTAACCTGGGCCTTATTTTAAAAGCCAGTAATATAATATCTCTGATATTCGAGCGGAACCACGGTCATTGCCCGCAACTCATAATCGCTGTTGCTGTCGCATAGTTATATAACCAAAATTTTACTGACATTATTTCAAGCCCGTAGATTGAATTGCCGATGGAGTGTCCTGGCATACCAGTCAGGTAATTCCAACATTGGCCTTGTTTCTATTTATTGGAAAGCACTTTTATTACTTCTAGAGTACTTTTCAGAGTCGGTACAAGGATGAATTGGAATCGACTCTTAGCATTCCTGCTACGGTAGTGCCACGCGGGGTAGACGGGTACCGATAACCGCGGCTGACCCTGCATTAATTATATCAACTCTCATATTCAAACATCAGCTCATCAAACTTGCAACAACCTCACGCATTCTCTTCATCTGACCTGCCAATTCCCAGGCCAAAATGCCATCAGTATACACCCATATTACACTCGATATCACCGACCAGATTGGAGTCATCAAGGTACGTTACACCACCCCAGGCGCGTAGTCGCATTCTAACACAAGAGCACTCCAGCTAAACAGACCGTCGGTCTTGAATTCCTGGAACGAGGCCATGCTCGGGGAGATGATCTCTGCGTTCCGCGAGCTAGATCAGCATGAACGAACAGTGTTTACTGTGCTGACCGGCGAAGGGAGGTTCTTTTCCGCTGGGGCTGATATTCGACGTATGTGCACAGTTGCCGGCTATTTTCAAAATAACGAAAGGCTTAACCTGAAGTAGAAGACATTCCAAAAGCACCGGAAAATGCAACCGCCGCAGAGAAGAAACTGTTCTATATGCGCAAGTTCTCACGCGGTATGTGTATGCATACCCTTAACCCTATCAACCAGAAGCCGTACACTAACCACTGTACGGTGTAAGAAATTGAGCTCTTCCGCTCTCTCATAGACCACACCAAGATCCTCGTCTTAGCACTCAACGGCCCTGGCGTCGGCGGTGGTGCAGCCTGGTTCACTGGGCTAGCAGATATTATCCTCGCCGTCTCTGGCGCATACCTGCAAGTTCCGTTCAACAGCCTTGGACTGGTACCAGAGTTCGGTGCAGCGCAGACCTTTGCACAGAGCATTGGTGTGCGCCGCGCAAATGATCTTCTTATATTTGGGCGGAAGTGTTCTGTCGAGGAGCTGGAAAACTGGGGACTTATCAACAGGGTTTTTCCCGCACAGGGATTCGTGGATCAAGTGTTGGCTTATTTACAGGGACAATTAGAGGCTAATGATGGGGGAAGTATGCTTGAGACGAAGAGGTTGACGAATGGTCCTTTGAGGGCCGAACGAATGCTGGGAATGATTGATGCGGCGAATGCGCTGGCGGAGAGGTTTGTGGAAGGGGTTCCATTTGAGAGGTTTGCAAGGAGAAATGAAGAACTAAAGATGGGTATGTCCTTTTCTTCTTCTTCCCCGTCTTCTCAGATCTGAATATGTGCTGAAATTGTGATAGCGAGAAAGGCCCGCAGCGGCAAGGAGAAGGCGTCTCTTTGACGGGCCCGATAGGGTCCTTGACAGCTTAACGCTACGCGGGGGGCAGCATTAATGCAGGGTCACTATATTACGTAACGGATAAAAATGCTGGACTTAGTTGACACGTTTACGCGGGCAGGTTGCCCTGTCACTGAAGTTACCTGATCCAACACTGACTTGCAGAACCTGTTAAGTATCTTGGCTTTATAAGGTCTATAGATCCAGAGCTGCAGACTCTTGATCGTACGGCCATAATTTCTGATCCTGCTTGGCTCGTAAGACCTGGACTCAATAGATGATTCTGTTTTTTTACCCTAAATTCCGGATGTGGACGAAATCCATATTGTACCTCAATGGCACGTAGCTTGGAGTTGCTTGTCAACAGTCATATATAACGTTTCTGCACACGATATGCATGACTTAGAAACTCTAAAGCATCTTCCATGCCTGTAATCTGCACGCGGATGATCCATCAAAAGAGAGACTGTGCTTTCAGTACTCATGATCTGCAAATAAATGTCTTCTAGATACACCCACCGCCTAGTCTGACACAACGCTCCATGTCAAACGATAGTGTTGAGTTCAAGCTGACGCAACATGGCCTCAACATCAGCCGCAGTCCACCTTTCACCGTATTCAAAAGTAGTTTTTTGCGTGGCCCGATCAAGGCCTTTTGGCTCGTAATCGTTTTTCTCTTTCCTGGAGGATGTGAACGCGTCCAGAAGTGGGCGCCTATTTTCACCGTAAAGCCGTCTGCTCTTCTCCAATTCCTCTACTTCCATTAACAGCGCACAGGCCGAAACAACCTGGAAACTTTCGAGCCGATCCCATCCCTGCCGTCGATGACCGAGACCTTTTTCCGTCTCACCAGCAACATGGAAGCAAGCTAGACAACGCTGCAATGAATCGTATTCACTTACGTAACCTGTTATGAGGCCTGAAGGGCGCATTTGCGATAATATGAAGGAAGCTATTCTCTCGAATTCATCATTGAGTTTGATAGACCGTTCGCGCTGTCGGTTGGTTTGGGCGCCACTGTTATTGAGAACCTGGCCGATGAAGACTTCGAGCTCAGTTAAGGGGTAGATGGGGTGTTTGGAGAAGTTAGCCATCGCATTGGACATTGAATCTTCGTACCTAGTTCCAGTATTAGTAGTCAGTATTTTACGTTGGGAGGATGTAGTACAGTGAACGAAGTTGACGAGCTGTTTCGACGTGCGCTTTCCAGTTTACGGGTGCTCCGAGGGCGATGCACCGCCCGGTCAATGAGTCTATTATCCTCTTCCACACGGCGGTCGGATTAGAATTGACTGTCGTGTGAATATCCTTCGTCCAGATCTCATGCTCATTGATGGCGCGATAGAGCTTGCCCAGTATCTTCTCAGATCGATAGTACTTGTGCACCGGGCTGAAGTCAATATCGTCATCTGGATAGGGGTGAACGTAGCGGGCCTCAAGTTGAATGTTCTGCCTGTCGTGGATCTTGGCTAGGGGTCCCGGGGCGAGGCTTGTAGGTATTAGCTGGGGATTCTGTGCTTATGTAGGAACCCGGGGGCTTACAAGTCTGGTCTACTACGATTAACGAACGGCATTTCCTTAAGCCTGACAGGAATTCCAGTCTTTGAGAAGTCTACTGCTGTAGAGTGCAGCTGCGCAAGCTTCTTACAGTCGGAGTGTGAAGTACCGAGTTCCATCTGGTCGGCTAAGATCATGTGTTTGGTCGCAATAACACCAAGTCTATCGGATTGCATAAACTCGACAAAGAAGTTGGCCATGTCCTCTCTCTCTACCACACGCTTGATATCCAGAGGCGGGTTACGGGGGTAGTTGGCCGGGGTAAAGACGCGTTTCGGAGCGGCTGCTGGGTCCCAAATGATGTTGTACAAGTCCCCATCCAGATCTCCCCCGCTGAGCTGACTGGGAAGATCTCGAGTACCTTTTTGGCTGAAGACGATACAATTCCGCTGTTGCTGAAGTGGGTGACCCTTAGGCGGAACGACATTGTAGGGGTATTGGATATCCCCGTTGTGTAAAGCCGGAGACCGGGTGACAAGCAGACGGCAGTTTTGGGGAGGAGCTGCAAGCCTGTCCATGGCTTGATAGGTCACAAAGACCTCGTTTTCGTTTAGGAATCCAGTCTCATCCATGACACCATACAGCGTAATACCCTTGTGCACTGGGATTCGTGCTTTATGTTTCAGAAGGCGGAGTTCCCGAAGGACCATGGCTTCAACGACCGCTCGGAGAAAAGGGATTTTCTTGTAGTCCAGCTTTAGGTTATGAAACAACAGAAATAATCGATATAGCTTGACGCAGTCGGCGACACTCTGGCCTTTAACAAAGGTTGCTGTGTTCTTGGTGGTTGCAGTGGCCTTTCGCAGCTGTTCTATGCGCAGCTCCTGTAGCGTCATAAACCACTCTCTATCAACGCCCATATCCTCCAGGATCTTGATCACTTGTCTATTCAAGAACAGAGGGATAGGTTTTGATCCTGAGCCACAAATTTCCACGTTTACCTGGTCGTCTGTCTGGAACTTGGTCATGGAAGGCCTAATACAGATCTTGGAGCCTCGAAGACGCGGGTCTAAGGATAGCATGCCCTTTGCACCCCCTAGACGAATCTGAAAACATGTTGGCGCTCCGTTTCGGGGCGGCAAGACGCCGTGGATTATATCAACGGCTTTTGCAGAGATTGTCCCAACACCGTCGCTGAAGACCCGTCCACCGACTTGTACGTCTGGTATTCGCAATACACGGATCCCGTTTTCCTTCAGATTCACGGCAAATGGGGTTTCCGAGAAGGCCTGTCCAATTCTGGCTGCGCAACGAGCAGGGGAAGTTATCTCCGAGAACCTTCCAATGGCCTTAATAATTGTGAAATAACTCTGGAGGCTCCCGTCGTCGTCGATGAAAGGCGCAGAGAACTAGCGGGTCAGTTACAGATTCTTCAACGACGTCGAGGAATAGCGGAGCCGGTATAGGGAGAGACGAGATAGGTAGCTTACCCAGGCTGAGCGAGACCTCAGCGATGAATGAGAGAACCCCAGGAAAGTGTAAGTGCGGCCAGCAATCTGAAAGCCATTTGCGAACACGTTCTTAAACCTCGCAAAGATTAAACTGTTGTTAATTCGAGGATTGAAGTAGATATCCTCCCCGTTCTCATCGCAGAACTGCACGCGGATAAAGTACTCGTGATGGTTCGGAAAGCGTCGAAGGATTCGATTCAGAGGCTCCGTCTCTGGGCCATGCAAGGTTATGCGGGAAGGGGTCACAACAACTCGATGAATATGTGCAAGGTGCGGAGCGGGCTGAAAGAGAGCCTCTGCTTCGCTAGCCCCTTCGCCGAGGTCCTTGTCGTTTCCCGTGATCACCTCTAGCAATCTTTTAATGCTGAACTCTTCTGGGTCTCCAAAGGGGGATGGCCAGTCAATCAAGTTGAATAGTCTTTTCATAGAATTTACCGATATTGGTCTCCTCCCTTGCACCTTTCTTGTTTTGGTGATACTCGCCAATTTTCTGGTCAGACGTAGAACGATATTCGGAGGAAGGTACCCGTTGTAGACCAGTGCTTGTAGTTGGAATAAGATTCCGAAAGGCAACGTCCCAGCCCTAGTATACTCTCCCAAACGGTCTCTCAACAAAGTGAGCTGCGACTGCCAGCTGTCAAAATTATGCACTGTTTTGAACTCGTAGTTTATAACACTCAAGTCGTACTCTGCCACCTTGCCCATTCGTGCTCTTAAATTCGATGAAGATGAGACGACTTGAAACTGGTACACAAGGCATTGCCCGACAACTGCGGCCTGAGGCCCACCCGGCGACGTGAGACGAATACGCGAATGGCCGTCGCATTGGAAAAATAACGGGACTGTGACCAAGGTAAGCAGCAACGAACCGTGTTTGGACCAGACCAGCTCATAGATTGTATTCAGGGGAATCTTGATACGAGGAGTGTTACCCAAGTGAACAGTAATATTTCGCTTCCTGAAGATGATAGAGTCATACTGTTGGAGTTCCACCTCTGGCACGTAGGAGAACTCATTGTCCACAAACACAGTGTACCCACAGCTAGCCGTTGACAATATAAACGAAACTGAGCCCCCTTCCTCTTCGATTATGCGGGAAGGGTTGGTTCGCTCCTGCACCTCGTTTTCCAGGGCTCGAAGGTCGAATTCGTCCGGTTTGCGGTGGCTCGGTTTGCAGAGTACCTGAGATCCGAGTAAGTTCAGCTTGGATAAGGGACGCCGCCTCCCGGCTCGCCGTTCTTCTCCATGATGAGCCAGAAATCTCTTGCCATCGGATTGATTCAGGAATAGGATATGGCCAAAACGCTTCTTCCTCGGTTTTTCGCAGTCGTAGTCAGTGATGGCCAGAGACCGCATGAACGGCTCAAGCTGATGTTTCAACGAATCCTTGGTAAAATTTCCGGGAAGATTGTGTACGAAGACTTCCATTCTGGAGACTCGAGAAGATCTGGACCTAGCGAAGGAACCTAGCGGATTTGAAGACGCTGGAGGTTTCCTATCAACGGGGGGAACCTGGCGGCGTTGGAACCGTCGTGGTCAATGGTGATGGACTTGAAAGGATATATGTGGCAAAAAAAAAAGTTATCTGAGTGTATAAGAAGAGACGGCAGCGAGAGTGGTAAGAAACCGATTGAGGGACGGAGTTGTGGTAGGTCGGATGGTGTTGGATGTGTTGATGTGTTGACGTGTTTGAATGTCTGAATGTGATAAGAGTGTTGGGTGAAGCAAACCACCAGCTCAAACCATCAGCTGCCAAACGGGCACTGTGGGCACTGTACTTTACTAACTAACGTACAGAGTGCTTGCATATGACAGGCTTACTCGGCAGATCGACCGCTAATAGATCTATCAACTCTCTCCTTTCCGCTCATTCACTCCGTCTCTTTCTCTTCCCGTCAGCCACCTCTTCGCCCTTCCCCTCCATCAATTCTTCTTCACCTTTCACCAGACCCATCCATTGACCTCCAGCCTAATAACACAATGTACGAATGCGAGACCTGCACCGCGTTTTTTTACGACCCGTATGAGCGCGACGACCACATGGACGAGTATGGCCATTGGCCTGAATGTGAGATCTGCCCCCGCACTTTCCGCACCCAACGCGCCTGCAATCAACACATGAACAACGCAGGCCATTGGGCTCTACGCTACGAGTGCGAGACCTGCACCAAGTCCTTTCGCTCTCTGAACGCCGCTCATCAGCACATGGACTCCAAGGGCCACTGGGCACGCAGATGGCCCTGCGAGACATGCAAAAACACATTCTACACGGAGGAAGCAGCCGAGCAGCACATGCAATCGCTAGGCCATTACCGGTACTACTGCAAGACGTGCGACCGGCGGTTTCAGAACGAGAATAACCTGCAGATGGTACGTTTGAAACCTCTTCACTCTCTAGGCCTCTGTCTGACCACTCTCATAGCACCTCAATTCCCAGATTCATCGTGGCCGCAACGTCCAGTGTCCCTTCTGCAAGGTCACGTACACGACCGCGTCTGGCCTAGGCCACCACCTCGAGACCGGTGCATGCCCGCGGGCTCCAACTCTGAACCGTGAGAGTATCTACCGTCTAGTCCGTGAGCGAGATCCCCACGGCGTCATCACCTACAAGCAGATCGGATGGAGAAACGAAGAGAACTCCACCTACTCAGCTACTGTACAGGCCTGGAACGGCTTCGGCTACGAGTGTTATCTGTGCCATCGACAGTTTATTAAACTCTCCACACTCAATCAGCATTTGAACTCTCCCGCCCATAAGCAAAAGGTCTACCATTGCCCTAACGGTCGCTGTGCTAAGTCTTTTGCGACCCTGGCCGGGTTGTTCAATCATCTCGAGAGCGAATCGTGCGGACATATGCGATTTGAAAATGTTCAGAAACAGGTTGGGTATGTGCTTCGAGGTGATCGACTCATTTCGTTTTAAAGGTTGTAGCGGTCGGCTTTCCTTTTGCTGGTGCTTTAATCTCAAACTAGCTAAAAAAAAAAAAAGGAAAAAAATAAGGCTCTGGAAGAATAGCGAAGGGCTTAAAGGAGTCACCAGGAGCCAGCATGTATGTGCCTTCTAATTCTGAGTTCCAATGATAGTATCTGATCCCCAATTGGCGTGGTTCTTTGGTTCCATCTTCTGCCATAGCTGCTTTCTTGGACTAAACTTACAGCGACCGAACAGCGACCCAACGGAAACGTGCCAGGAAGCTGGTGACTATCGTGGAATCATCCCCGATTTTGCTCGGTTCTTTATAGACACACAAACACCCAATCAAACACCCAATCAAACACCCAATCAAGAGCATGAACTTCAACACGTACATAAGACAGTGAGCAAATATTCAGAACAAGCGCCTTCTTTCATTGAAGATGATGATGCCTTGCCCGAATATTGCGGCTGGAGAGATATAGGAAGTTGTTTACGCCAGACATTGTAGAGACGGAAGCGTTCGGTTCTTTGCAAAGTTCGGCATAGAGGACTTCCGCTATAGTAGGAGATTCAGTCCCGCTATTCCAGTGCTTTTCCAGGCATCAACGTTCTGCTGCTCAATAGGGCTATGGGAGCCAACGACGGCGTTGTTCGACACCCAGCTCCAGGGGGCTTTGTTGTCAAGCCAGGTTTTGCCTGCAACAGCCGATCCCAAGACGCGTTTTCAAGTGGGTACGGTAGCGACAAACCGATCTGATTGCCGCTAACAGCTGACTTAGGGCTTAACTTAGAGATATATAAAAAGGAAAGGCAAGCCTGAATACGTTATTGTCATACCCTTAGCCGTGGGTTTAAACCATTTTTGGCCCGCTAGACGATCACGCTTGCGTATGTACATGCAAACTGGACACACCACGGATATCTCTATCCTCTTCAACAAGGACCAATCATTCAACGCGCAAACTTCAGAGGTGAACCCAGTACTACGATTGCAAGGAGGCCTCATCTGCTTGGCAGTGACATGCCAATGCTGACTGTATGGAAATGGAGTTGACAAAAGGTGAGTGATTGTTGGTCGGAACTAGCTGACCTAATGATATCGCGCCATCGCATCTATGGTTGTCGCGATATGGGATTGGGTTGTTGCCGAAGAGCAGATGCATCAATTCAAAGCGAGTCAGTAGAGTGTATGAAACTTTTGCTGGATGAAGATACTGTGACCTCCGTCTTTATGTCTTTTACCTGAGTATGAGGAAGGCTGAACACCACTAGGTCTTCCTACTACTTGCGACGAGCAAGAACGAGACCAAGAGAATTGATACGGCTGCGCAATTCCTCTCTATACCGACCTAAATATGAACATTTCAAGAGGCTTTCCTCATTTGATCATCTTGACGGTCGGATTTCTCCGCAAGTCTATCACGAAGTGTCGTTGAGAAAATACGAAGCTGATACTCCAAATGCGATACCACCTGCACTCTGCACTCACTCCATCACTCATGTCTGATGTTTTGGTTCTAAAAAAGAAATAGCACCACAGGTGCATAGCCTTTGGCCAAGAGGAACCGAAAAGAGTGTTGTTCTGTTGGTCTCTTCAGACTCTGACTTCAGACCAGGATTCATTTAATATCAACAAACCAAGCCTCGGCAGCGGGTATTTCGTATTCACCACCACCACCATTCGACATAAAAATAGAATGACCACGCTACTTTTAGGCTGTTGACGGTCAACACCATGTGTTGATAACGATAAAGGAAAAGATCGTCCAAATTTTCCGAGTCATGTAGTATTGGGCTTTGGCGCTGAATCACGACGCCAAGCGTCTTCAGCTGCAAGCGAGCTTCATGCGGTTACATTGATCGTCAGGTTCTTATATGATTGATATTTTCCGATCATTGATTGGAGTCATATCTGATAAGGTCGCAGGATCGGCCTCGCTTGTTCGGTCAAAAGGTGAAGCGCATTATTAGTCGGCGGTTTCAAGGGACAAGATCATCGTTATTGTATCTCGTATCGTCTCCAATCTGCGCTTCATATGATGTGGACCCTCGAGCTGGAGGGCTTAAGGTAGCCGTACCTATATGTGGCAGCGAGAGCGTCTTGGATATAAAGGGCCCGTCCTCCGGCTCAAGTCATAAGAAAAAGGGAAAGAAAAAAGGTGAAAATCAACTCTACAGACTTACCTTCACGCTTCTTTGAGCAACAACAGTCCAGTTCAAAATGCCATCAACGGTTAATCTCCTCCTGTCCGCTCTCCCGGCCCTCCCCATGGCGCTGGCTGCCTGCCCAGGCCCTGATGTCAACACCGCAACGACAGATCTCATGAAGGCCTTTGAGAGCTGGGAGCCCGATGTCTACGATGACGGTTACGGGAACCCTACCATTGGATACGGCCACCTGTGCAGCGACTGGTCGTGCTCGGATGTCGCGTATGATATCCCTTTGTCCGAAGAGGATGGGGTGAAGCTTTTTGCAGAGGATATTGCTGTGCGTCTCCCTCCACGGCCTTCCTCTCATGACGGGACCTCTGGGATGGAAGAAAGATGTAAGGTGCTGATACGATGAGTGAAACAGGTCTACCAAGACGGCGTGGTCTCTGCCCTCGACTCCTCGGTTACCTTGAACGACAACCAGTACGGGGCCCTCGTCTCCTGGTGCTATAACGTCGGCGCGGGCGCCGTCGCCGAGTCGACCCTTGCGGCTCGCCTCAATGCCGGCGAGGATCCCAACACTGTGGCGGAAGAGGAACTGATCAAGTGGGTGTATGCGAACGGCGAGGTATCGGAGGGGCTGAAACGCAGACGTAATGCGGAGATTGAGCTTTTCCAAACCAGCAGTGATGGTGAGGCTCTGCCTGTTTCTTGCTGATTAAACAGACGTCAATCATGGATCGGGCGATTGGACGGGAAATTCTTATTAACCATCGTGATGTGTTTCTAAATGGGTACTGTTGAATCGGTGGCTATTGTGGTCTCAGATTTGCATTCTAGCTGAGTGATATATGGCCCTACTATAATAGATGATGTCTGTTTTCATCAGTGCATGCAGCCTTTTTCAGCTGACGATGAGAATTAATCATAATCCTAAACTATCTGCTGCTGCTTTCATGCTTGGCTCGCTAGTGTGTGGCCAGAGTCTTTCAGATAGTAGGGAGTAGCATGTTCATAGTTGTTTTGACACCGTATTTGAGCAGCAAACCTCTTTAGTCCATCTCCAGTCGTCGATAGGGTTAGCCCTGTACTCAAGGCACTTGAGTCTCACAGCTAGATCAACAGCATTGAGGGCTCCCAATGAGGAACTGCAGTAAATTTGAATTACCTACGAGAAGGTATTTGACCTAATCCGATGAAATTAATGGCAGATACAGGAGAAATGACCGACAGTCTTAGCGTCGCGAGCTGTCAATATTGGCCAACTCTTGAGCAACAAGACGCTACACGACATCGAAAATACTTGTTCCTACAATTTCCGTTTCCCATTGTTCGACCTATAGTCGCTTTTTTGACAGAATGATATAACTTGTTCTCAATGAACTGTTTCTAAGATTTTCTAGTGTCCTTGGCAGGTGTTCGCTCTGTGATTGCTGCCCTGGTCCTTTGAATCGCCCTCGCCATTTATTTCTTCGTTACGGAATGGCTACAGCATCTTTAAACAAAGCACTACATGGCGTAAAGCCCTATTTTGCCTCACGTAAGGTCGCCCTGGTTCCTCATCTATAATCTCCCAGTTCATAGCCAATCCCGCCCCCGGCCACGGGTCTTTTGCACGCATTGTGGTCGATATGCTTTAGAGCATCACTTAAAAACAACACGCTCCATCTTGTTTCTGGGCTTTTATCATACTACAATACCAAGGGAAGCCACTAATCACGAAAATATTGCAGGCGTTCCTCCATTCACCCATTTTCACAAACTTCGCCCCTCAGTTTAATTACATCCTCTTCACAACCCTCTTCGGAATCCACTCTGGGATTCTGGCCCACGTCCTGCCCCTACAAGAATAAGTTCTAAGCTCAGGAAACATGCTGGAACAGACCAGGTCGCACGGCAGGCACAACCTCAAGCCGTTGCCGCAGACATGCAACGCTGTATACGCGGGAAAGAGACCGAATAAGACGCCTGAGGCGAAGTTCGGAACCACCGGGAAATGTTCACACCATTGACTACACTTAAACAGGTTCACCAATCATGCCCAAGCTACCCATAGCCGTGGGAGTTTAATTTTTGTCCATGTACATGGCACAAAGTTCCGGGTCAAACGACTACCGTTGTGGAGATTATGATGCCCCCATCCCCGCCCCCTCATCAGTCTCCATACCGTCTTCCTCAACGTGGCACCACTGCAGAACCTGAATCCCATATATTCAGCTACTACTGATATTTTCTCACCCTTCAAGGGAAGAGGAGAGGTCGATCAGCCCCGCGTTGATGTCGTCGCTCAATTGCTGGGACAAGATACAAATACCTGCGTGTAATTCCTTACATCTTTCTCAACTGACTTTGCTCTCTATCCGAACTTAAGAATCAGTTGACCATGCCTAACACAAAGACTGTTCGCGTTGCTCACTTGGGAGGCATCGATGCCGCTTATCAGATGCCATATCCCTATGACAGTACCAAGCCCACAGTGGTTCTTGTCAACTCTTTCACTACGTCTTCTGAGCTGTACAGAGCTCAATACAACGACAAGAAGCTGACAGAGAGTGTAAATCTACTCTCCATCGAGCTCCTGGGCCACGGCCAGACGCGGACAGCCCGCCAGCACTGGGCCTATTGGGACACAGCTGAGATGAACTTCCAAGTGCTTGACGCGCTTGGAATTGACAAGGCCTTCGTGCTCGGCACGAGCCAGGGTGGCTGGATCACTGTGATGATGGCGCTAATGCGGCCTGAGAAGGTGATTCTTACTACCTATTCCGTCGTATGCGAGACTGACGTGGCTAGATTCTGGGAATCATCCCCCTCGGAACCTCGCTGGACTCTGAATCTGAGCGAACTCGGCTGCTAGGATGCTGGGACGGACCCAAACTCCTCAAGCCCTTCATTGAGCAGTGGTCGAGCAGGGAACCAACCCCGGACTTTACCCCAGACAATGACTACTGCGACGTGCTAATCAATATCGGCTTCAATGACTGCTCCACTGAAGTCCGTGATTTCTGGCGCTCCACGATCAAACAAAATTACCAGGGAGACGACGGCCGTCGCCGAATTCGCATGGCTGCTATCAATTTGGCTGAGCGCAATGGTCTTCACCTGCGACTCCAAGATGTCCAGTGCCCTGTGCTATGGCTCCACGTAAGTTCAACAGCACAACCATGTTCACAGAATGACATGCCTCAGCTAACATTAACAGGGAACGGCAGATGTTGTCTATACCGTGGCTAATGCGAAAGAGGAAATTGGCCTTCTCACCAATTCCCCCGATGCTCAGCTCGTCCTTGTGGAAGGAGGCGCGCATTTTCTTAGCTGCACAAATCCCGATGCAGTCAACAAGGCTCTACTAGACTTCGTGAACAAGCATAAGTGAGCAACATACTCGGCACGACACTTCCCCACAGAAGCCAAACGCTTTCTTGACAGTTGGGGTCCGGCTCCGTCATCTAGCTAGAATGGCATCGAATGGGGTAGTACTTCTTGTTATATTCGGCTGTTTAGTGGAGGTCTGTTTAGACGATTTTCATTTAGCTCAAGGCGTCAAATAAAAATTCCAGGAAACACCAGAACATGAAGATATACGTATAGGCATCAATACCTTTTGAGCTTCAACCTTTTTCGATAAAAGAGACACTGCTGCCTCTTCCCACGGTCTCGTACTACATCACTTCAGACAATTCATTGCACTCTTCCGGCCAGCGCTGTTCTAACTATCTCGGCCAGCGCACGAGTCATTAACCAAACATGCCCTCTCAATCACCTACCGCGGGCAAGAAGCGGCGAACTAGTACGTATATATGTGTTTTGACAAATATATGATGGGGAGAAGACTACCATGGCTAGAGTTGAGTTTAGACAACTATCGCTCGAGGTCCTGTCCGGTAGATGTGGGGGGATATTGCATGCTGGCTGAACAAGCAGATCATTCCGCACCCAATTAGTCTACTTCTCGTGCTGGGTCCGAACTGTTACCATTGATTCTTGCCTGCTACCAAACAAGCTTTGGTGCAGTTCATTGTAGTTCTGTATCTTGAGCTTCTCGAGATTGACATGGTGAATATCGATACCGGGCCAACCAGCGATGTTGCATCCCCGTAGGTTACTGCAATACTTTTCCCTTGAATATAGGAAACGTTTATACCCTGGCAGATTTTGCGTCATCAAGCAGGATGCCTTTAATCAAGGAGGCAAAATGGCATTAACGAGATTTAGCAGTCATGAGGCTGTTTTTGGTGGTCTCGACGGACTTCTGCAGGATGATGCTTCACTGTCTACCCTTATCACAAGGCCTTGGGTAGCATACTGTGATGTATTTAAATTGAACTATAAGGTACGTATTGGTCAATGACTCATATGGAAAATCCAGAGTCGATGATCAGATTATGTCCGGTTAACGAGCTGTTCAGTGCCAGTAACTTGACAGCTTGTGCAACATCCTATTGACTTCACATTAGTATTGAGCGTTGCCGGAGACATGAATACTCGTACCTCTACTGTTGCAAATCGTTTCAGGAGTGTTCCGTCCTTGGCTGCCTGTAGATGTTCTTCTGGGAACTGGCGACCCCAATCCTGTCATTAAGTCGTGTTCAGCATGCTTCTTTGACGTATACAAAGTATCGATGGACGCTCGCTTAGGACTCTCTTACTGTCAGCAGGATACCAGGCGACACAGAGTTGACTCTGATGTTAGGCCCAACTGCATGTGCTAAACACTTAACCATGTGGATCTGGGCCGCTTTTGTTACAGAGTACGGCTGGGAATTATGTTAGTTGACGGTTAAGAAAAAAGAAGGAAAAATAAACTGCGCCCAGGTAGGCGTAGCACCACAACCTACTATTGAACTACCACTTGGTTTTACTCCAGCAACACTGGCAACGGTCACGAACGATCCCTGCGCTGCATCAAGGTGTACCCGAGCTTCGTGCAGGAGATATAGATGGCTCTTGACGTTGATCTCATAGCACCGGTCCCAGTCTTCCTCATCCACGTTCTGGTCCAAATCATCGAATTTCCTAATGCGAGTCCAACCGCCATTCGAAACGACAACGTCCAGCCTGCCCATCATGCTCACTGTCTCGGCAACTAACTTCTTGATGTCCGCTCGGTTTGCCAGGTCTGCGCGTATTGCAGCGAAGCGAGGCTGTTTCTCCCCCTGATCGTTAAGGACACTTTCGCTACCAGCAATACTGCTCATCTCTTCTTGTACCAGCTCAGCACGTTGGGCGTCTGACGAGTAATTGATAATGACTCGCATATTAGCTGCTAAGACCTTCGCGATGGCCGCCCCCAAGCCGGCGGACGAGGCGGTGACTAAAGCCACTTTCAGGCTGGAAGAGGACATTTTGTAGCTTCTAGGAATATGGAAAATGTGCAAGATATCTTTCAGACATCGATGGTCCAAGAGTTTCAAATCGAGGACTGTCCTTTTTTGCGAGCCCTATGTTCGGAGGTTGCGGCGAACCTGTTGTCTCAGCCTCGGGCCGAACTCCGACCTACCAATATCATGTTCGTCTTCTGTAAAGCTTCCTCTGTAGTTTAAATCCGCTAGAGGGTTTGTCGGTTCAGCCTTACTAATCGCACTCGCTGATCTCTAACTATGACTTCTCTCCACTTCCTCCCCCTTGCTGCAACCTCTTAGCTGCCTAATGCGACTGGGTTTGGCACCAATGGCCTTTTCTTCGCCTTTCGCCAATTAGCTGTGAGAGACTCTGAACAAGAGGCGAGACTACGACACTACATCGAGTCTTAACTACCGCTGTATCTTGTGTCTGAGCTGACAGCTTCAGGTCTGGTAGACTTCTTCATTTGTCAAAGGCTCCTTGACAGAGGTGCAAGAGCCTGCATGGGCGCCGATATCCACCTAGAGCAAGGATAAGAGAAGCCAGAATTTAAGCGCAGCATCTATTCTACGATCGATGAGTATGCACCCTCGATAGCGCAGTTCTGGCGTCGACCTCGGGCACCTCGTGGTCTATCCAAAAACACATATGTAGCTGACAGATCGCGTCTCAGAGCCATTCGCTCTTATAATTGACCCTATTTGATGCCGCTCATTGAGATCGTCCCGTCATCCAAAACGACGCAAGACGAGATTAAATCTGCGGAGTGCGTGTCTAGCATATCCCATGCTACTTTCATGCTCACTTGTTATAAGAAATGAATAAAAAATAAATAAAAATAGGGGAGGGAAAGAGAAAAAGAAAAAGGGTAAAAAAAAGTGTCGTCTTCAAGTTCCTTGTAATGCCACAAAAGCAAGGATAAATTCGTTAAGAAGTTTCAAGTCTAACAACTCGATGAGATGCTTGTTCATTTTCTGATCAAATAGCACCTGCAGTTACATCTTTGTTCTAATTTAGTTAATCACAGCGCAATGAGGGCAAGATAAGTTTAGCATGACCCTGCACTACGTATATTGAGGATATATATGTAATAGTGTGGAGAACTGCTATAAATTTGGCTCATTTTCTAACTTCACGCACTGCCACAGGCATCATAAAACCTCACAAATCAGCAAAATAACTACATGATAATATTATCTTTCCGCTCCGTTATATCACTAAAGAAGTCAGCCCAGTCCTAGTATGGGCTTAAGGCAGCGTCTCAAAGCCTAAGCCTGTATATTGAGCATTTCGCTAAATATTGGCTCCTTATGTACGGATTATCACGCCGGTGTTTCATGAATTTGGGCAACGGATCATCCCACAACAAAGAATATGCATTAGAAGTCATTGACGAGATATCAGACCCTTAGAATTTCTCCTTATTGTCTGACCGGGCTACAAAATAATAGGAACGCTTAAGGCAGATTGAGTGCGCTAACCCCCACGACTTTGGCCTCACATGTGTTGTCTTTGCATAAGTTCGACTATTTTCATGCCAATCACAAGCCAAAAGAGCCCCCTACAGTGTTTACTGGATTTGTTAGTCTGTTCGCCTGCTGACTTCTTGGACGTGGTAGCCCCTTCTCAGGCCCCCCCACCGGAATCGAACCCTACTTCCCTGTTCCCTTGAAACGATAACCTGCCCACTCAAGCTTGGAAAACCGGTGGTTCGGTGCATTGTTTGAAAGATACCGCGCCCTGTCTTCCGGATGGGCTGCCGGCAGGGTAGTCAAGAATTTCTCGTTCTCCCTTACTGAGCCC
This sequence comes from Aspergillus nidulans FGSC A4, assembly GCF_000011425.1. Classification (NCBI taxonomy): domain Eukaryota; kingdom Fungi; phylum Ascomycota; class Eurotiomycetes; order Eurotiales; family Aspergillaceae; genus Aspergillus; species Aspergillus nidulans. The sequence goes on along the minus strand of NC_066262.1, from coordinate 2,983,317 downwards.
GGACAACCTCCAGGGTACTCAGCCGGGGCCAAGATGACATATAAGGATAGCTTCGGACACCCCATAACCTCTCGAAAAGCAAGTCTTATTGTCGTTTACGCATACGCGCGAAGAATTCTGGCTCCAGTGGAGCTATGGATCGAACTGCACACTTCCCCTCAAACTACAAGATCCCCTGTTCCTGTTTGTCACCTCGCTTACCCTCCACAACGACCTCGTATGTCCAGCTGCGCGCAGATCCATGCTTCCTGTTGCTTGGGCCTTTTCATAGGCCTTTCGACGCCCTGACTGCCACTTGTCTGAGTGGGACCCAAGCGGTATTTCACCACGCATCCTTCCTTCGACATTAGTCGGCGGCTGTCTCGGTACCCTTTTATCGACCTCGCGACGAACGAACACTGGTTTCCTACCTTACCCGCCGAACTGATCTGGGGTTATACCCCACCTGTCTCTCCTACACAGCCTGTACACAATCTGCCGGACCTTCCTTAAACAGGCTTTTCTAGGATAGGGATGATGGGCAATAGCATGCGCACGAAAATGCATCCCACGCTGGAGGTCTGAGGGATCCCTCAGAAACCAGTGTATAAATACCCCTATGGCCGACCCTCGAATCTGCTCTGTTCACCTTCCGCAAGCCCTCCTTTTCCTCAACAGCCCAGTCTATCACCAATCTTCGAACAAACCAGCACCCACCTAACTATCTCAATATGTCTCCCTGCTCCTGCAACTGCTGCGCTGGTGATTGCAGCTCCTGCTCGTGCGGTTACTGCAGCGTAAGGTTCCTTTTACTGATTATCTTTTGAACTTTTCTGACAACCCTTGTTTCTGTGTAGCACTAAGAGCCATCCTGTCGTGTCTTCCTCTGCCCGTGCTGTATCGCCGCTTCTCCTGACATCTCTCGCGAAGAGACCGAAACCCTTGCCTGATCATCTATTAGCGTCAGATATCAGGTCTGTCAAGATACTCGACAACAAGAATTTGAATATATTTGACCACAAGATTCGAGGTGTGTCTCGGCCAAGGGAGATGCAGAGGGAGAAAATATAGTCATGAGGAGACTAAGGACTGTGCTATTCTCGTGCACTCATGTTTGAACACTACACGTATTAACTCAAGTCACTCTTTACTGATAACGTCGACGCTATTTTGGAATCAAATTAGCCACTGTAGACAGAGACCGCACGGCTGCGCATAGCATCACGTCTTGAAAAAGCTCAACGCTATACTTGACTTGAGCTCCTTAAGCAACCCTCTCTGCGGGCCTAGCTCCAGTAGCATCTTGAATTAAGCAATTTCAAGTTTAAAGGTGAATTCCTGCGTAAATGGTTGGCCCGCGACTTCGTAGCGCTAGTCTCAAAAAATACACGAGAAAGGGACGGCCAGCAACTTATCTCATGAAACAACCCTCCATCAACATCCTCTCCCTATTGCTCATTATGCTCAGTGACTAGTTTATCTCCTCAACGGACAGCAGCCATCGCGCAGCAGATCAAGGAAACGTCCTCCCCCGGTCGCGCTTCAAGTTGGCCTTCAATAACTGCGTGGATCGTAATTCGTCCCCTACTTGCTGAACTGTATTATTGGAACTTGCCAACAGAATTCTAACTTCCCTCCATGTTACGTTATCCAAGGAACTACCTAGCAGCCTACACTCCGCTGAGCCGTCATACCACATTCCCATCCCGTTGATCATACGCCTGCTATCCGGACGCTGAATAATACCAAACGAGACCATTGTGATATTGATATAAATATTTCATACACTAAAAACATTTCATACACTAAAACAAAGTCTTTCATACCATGGAGACTGATTCGCGTTCAAACCCCGCTTGGTTCAGCAAGCCACTCAAACGAGTCGCTCAGATAATTATGAGCGCGAACGTCTCCAGACCGAGCATGGCCTTCAAACCCCTCTGCCCGAGCAGCACGGCCACACAGACGACCGAGTTCGCCACTGGCTTTCGCGTCTGTTACCTCTTGGTAGGTAACGGTCTTCAGATATTTGCCGACCCAGAGGCCGCCAGTGAAGCGCGCTGCGCTTTTAGTGGGCAGAACATGGTTAGTTCCAATACACTACGGCGTTCGTCAGTTATCCATACAGTCTGAATAAAACTTTGGTATCGTCCTAGACGGCGAGAGTAGACATACCTTATCTCCATACGAAACGCACGTCTTCTCGCCAAGGAAGAGCGCCCCGTAGTTCTTCATCTTGACCAGCGCCTCCCTAGGGTTCTCCGTCAAAATCTGAACGTGCTCACTCGCATACTCATCTGCAAGTTTGTACGCCTCATTCAGATCCTCAACAAGTTGTACCTCTCCGAACCTCTCCCATGAAACCGCCGCCAGCGCCCTAGTCGGAAGGATCGGTAGCAGTCTTTCAACCTCTTTGATCGTCTTCTCCGCAACATCCCTCGAATCCGTGATCAGAATGGCGGGCGTATCGGGCCCATGCTCCGCTTGCGACAGCAGGTCTGTTGCAACGACAAAGGGATCGGCTTTGGCGTCCGCTACAATAAGCACCTCCGTCGGACCGGCGGGCAGGTCGATCCCGATCTCGCCGAAGAGTTGCCGCTTGGCCTCTGCAACGAACGGATTCCCCGGGCCTGCGATGAAGTCGGTCTTGTTGATAGATTCGGTTCCCAATGCCATTGCCGCAATCGCTTGCACGCCGCCGAGGATATATATTTCATCTGCACCAGCTAGGTGGATCGCCGCCACCGTCGATGCCGGGATTTTGCCTTGAATAGGGGGCGTACAGGCAATGACACGCGAAACACCGGCGGCTTTGGCAGTCACAATTGTCATGTGGGCTGAGGCGAGGAGGGGGTAGCGCCCGCCGGGAATGTACCTGAGAGCACAAGACGAGTCCATACAAGAACGTTATTAGGTCTGGCAGGGGTAAGTACATACGCGCCGACCGCAGAGATGGGGATATTCTTCTGCCCCAGAAACACCCCCGGCTGAATCTGATACTCAAAGTCCCTGATGGACTTGCGCTGCTCTTCGGCAAAGGTCCGCACGTTCTGCTGCACGGTCTTGATATCCTCAATGACCTGTGCGGGGACAGTGCTGACGATCTCGTCAATCTGCTCCTTGGACAGTTTGAAGCTATCGGGGCTCCATTTGTCGAACTTTTCTGAATACGAGCGCAGTGCTTTATCGCCATTCTGCCGGATGTCTTCGATCACACTGCGCACGATACTAGGGACGTCAAGGGATAGGTTGTTGGAGGCGCCACTGCTAGGGTTGGCGCTTTTGAGGGTGATGGGCATTTTGAAAACGGTTGGTTAGAAGAGATTCCAGGCACGATACCTACTGTTAATCAACTCTGGACTTCCATCTACCTGCCCGCTTATATGTCTGCACAATGATGACCATGACTACTTTCTCCGCATCGACCCCTCAATTGCTGCACCGGCTCTCTGGTCTCACCCGCGCAGTGCCAGTCCAATCAAGTCGCAGAAATTCCGTCAAATCAAGCCAGAGTCGACGTTGTAGGCTCTGCGTTCCCACAGGCGCCTCCTACGGCCCCATATGGGAAGCGCTCGGTCGGCCGGACTCGGCACCGAGCCCGGCACTCGGCGAGATACTCCGCACCGCCGACAAACACTTTTTGGTAGTGACTATGCAGTGTCCATTGTCCAGGCGTGCATATTGGACATTGAGTTGTAAATGCTCCTTTCTAGTTTGGGTATTCACACTCGAAAACTAGAGGGCGTGTGGTTTAAAGCTCTTAATCCTCCTAGGTGCCTGCGTAGTTCGCTAATGGCTGCTATTAGCATCGGGGCCCTCTCTACAACAGGGACGAAACAGGGTTTCCATCGCAAAAGTATTCACTACGATGAGCTAAGAAGATGCTAATACTCACTCTTAGTAGCATGCTCAATAACATCCGTCAAAGTATATTTTGAAGAATTTGGCGATGTACTGAGTCCATATGTAAAGCGATCCTATCGAACTTCCCACTCGGCCAAAAAGGGCTAACCCCCTCTGGAGAGTTAGGTAATGACTAATATACTGGTTGTCAGGTCCCTACGGCGGCAGGGAAGCACGTGATGACAAGCGCTATGACTAAATCAATGCCACCACACGGCGCTGACGACACACAACCCTGACGAAACAAGCAAAAACCACGACGAGGGGAGAACAGGGCCCCCTACTGCTCTAATAACTGATCTCTTACGCTTTGCTCATCGATCATTCCCTCCACCCCATGGAGGTGGATGACTCCCCCCCAGGCGGAGCCCGTCCGGGGACTCCGCTCCTGGGTGAAAACTCTGAACCCCCCTCAGGACCTACCACCCCGACCCCCCTACCCCGGAACTCCCTGAAGAGAAGGGCCTTATTCTCCCCACAGAAGACTCCCACTGCAGCTCCGGTCCCTGTATCCCATTTGCCGCAAGCCCCATCGATCTGCGAGCAGGTCAGCATGGTAGCAGACGACCAGCTAGTCCTTCTTAATGATTGGAAACTAGCAATGACCTCTCTTGCTAAAGCTCTAGATCTAACTGTCTCCTCTCTACAGGGCCGCCCAAGAGACCTGGCCCGGGGGCTTGCAGCCAGATTTGTTTCCCTAGCAAAACAGGACTCCCCTCAGCAGATTCCTCTGATGACAGCAGTTGCACCCCCACAGCCATCCAGGCAGATGGAACAGCCAAACCAACCTCCCACTCCTGAGGCTTGCGAAGGCCCCCTGAAGAGGCGAACCTCGCAGCCTACAACCTGGGCATCCCTGACAGCCCCAAGAGCTGGTCAGGGGAACTGGCAAACTATTGCCCCAGAACACCGTACGCAAGCCAAGCAACCAGCACAATGAAAGCTGAAGCAGTCAAACAAGACTGACCACCGCATCTTCCTCCGCCTCCCGGCCTCCTCTAGCCTCCGGGCTATTGGACCACATGGCATCCGGGTCACCCTTGCAGGGAAAGTTCCGGACGGGATTGCACAGGTGCAAGTAATATCAACAGGATATGCAATTACTACAACTGAACAAGGCAAGGTCTTCTTACTATCAGAGAAGGCTGCAAGCCTAGCTGGGGATGGATACTTTGAAATACCAACAGAGTATCACCAGGTTATTATCCCCCGGATCCCGAAACAACTCTGGTCCCTGGATGGATGGATAGATACTACAATTACAGATATCAGCAATGAAGCAGAGCGCATTACTGGTATTAAACCACTCATGGCCAAACTCTCAAAGCACCCAGTAGAGAGGGACTCTATCACAGCAGTCATAGCCTTTCCAAAAAGGCTACAACACCCCTTGCAACTCTTTGGCTTGTCTGGCCTATCAAGGCCCACTCGCCCCAAGCAAAGGCCTTTGCAATGCACCCGATGCCACCGCTTCCATGATATACAAGCCTGCCGCTCCAGCAAACACTGTATCTCCTGCGGATCCTCAAAACAGGAACACAACTGCTGTGTGCAGTGTATCAACTGCTGCGGCCCGCATGCAGCGGACTTCCAAAAATGCCCAGCCAGACCCCACGTCCAGAGGAACACTGTCACCCGCCTCTCAAAAGACGCTCTAGCCGCTATCTGCAAGGCAGGCCGGCTTGCCTTCCAACAGGAGCAGAAGAAAGCAGAAGAAAGCTCTAAACAACAAACAGATAATACCCATACTACAAACCAGCCTACAAGACAGCTCACCCAGGAGCTCTTAAACCAAACCCTGACCTCCCCTGAACTATGAAAATACTACAAGCTAATGTAGGAAGGGGGGGCGCTGCACATGACCTGCTACTCTTCTTTGAAGCAGATATTATTCTTGTCCAAGAACCTTGGACAAATACAGCAAAGCACCTAACCAAGACCCACCCACGATATCAGCTGTTCAGTCCCCCGACCTGATGGACTGCCAGACCCAGGACTCTAATATATGTACAAAGGGATCTCCCAGCCCATTCCCTCCCAGAACCAATCTCACCAGATATCACCACAATCTACACGGCAGGCCTTACTATCATCAATGTCTACTGCCCCCCTAATGACCCAGTTGCCCCTGCTGGTGCTGGCTCAACACCCTCTACACTTTCTACACTCCTAGGATATGCACCCCCAGAGAACACCATCCTAGCAGGAGACTTCAATACCCGGCACCCATTCTGGCAGCCAGATACTGAGTCTCATGCTATCACACCTGGCGCAACAGGATTATTAGACTGGCTTGATGCCCATGAGCTGGAACTTCGCCTCGAGCCAGGCACCCCCACCCGTGGACCAAACACCCTAGACCTTGTCTTCTCTAACCTACCACTAAGGGCCCTAGTAGAAGACCATCTAAAGACTCCAAGTGACCATGCAACAATTGGAATAATACTGGAACAAGAAGAGCCCTCGCCTATATACAAGCTTGGATCCACCAACTGGGAGAAAGCCAGAGCCCTGGCAAGCCCGCCTGACCCAACCCTACTAATTGACCTACTAGCCAAACAACTGGTCCAGATATCCCAGCTTGCAATACAAGGCACATCAAGATACAATACTCGCAGACTCCCCAGGACCCCATGGTGGACTCCAGAACTAACAGACATACTACACCAAACAAGACAGCAACAAAACCCCGACTATAAACAGCTCTGGAAGGCCATTGTACGGGCAAAGGCTGAATACTGGAATGCAGTGAATTGAACAAGCCACAGCACCTATAGATGCATTCAAACTTGCTAAATAGATACAACATCCAGACCAGCTCGCTGCTCCTCCCCTGAATATACAAGGGGCACAGGTTACTACCCCACAGGGCAAGGCAGACGCCTTCCTTAATCACCTCTTAGAGAAGGGGGCCCTGCTTCCAAATCAGACAGAAGAGGGACCCCCAAACAAGCCCCTCAGCTCACTACACCTGCCAACAAAAGAGCACTGCTGGGCTGCTCTCTGTGCCCCACCCCTGTCTGCCCCCAGGGAGGACAGACTTGCCACCACTGCTTGGAGGGAGCTCTGGCCCGTACTAGGGGATACAATCACACAACTGTACTACAGGTGTATGGAGGAAGGCTGCTTTCCACTGAGCCTGAAGTCAGCAAAGGTAATAATGTTACTGAAACCAGGAAAGAGGGACTATACCCAACTTAATGCCTGGCGGCCAATTAGCCTCCTCTCTACCCTAGGTAAAGGCCTAGAGCGCCTCCTAGCACAGCAGATAGCTGTAAGAGCAATTCAGGCAGATGTGCTAGCCCCCTGCCACTTCGGGGCCCTGCCAGGATGCTCTGCCATTGACCTGGTCCAGGTTCTTGTTCACAGGGTAGAGGAGGCCTTTCAACAGGGAAAAGATGCTTCACTACTCCTACTAGATGTGAAAGGGGCATTTGATGCTGTAATACACCAACGGCTCCTTTCTCACTTACGCCTGCAAGGATGGCATAAAGGCTTACTCCAGCTACTTAAGGACTGGCTTACTGGCCGCTCTGTATCTGTTCATATCAAAGAAGGCACTGCCACAGCACCAATTAAAGGCAGACTCCCCCAGGGATCCCCCCTATCCCCAATACTCTTCCTGCTATATGCAGCAAGAATAGTCTCTACCTTAGAGGGCTCCTTCTGCTATGCAGATGATATGGGCATATTATTAACTGGGAATACCCTGGAAGAGAGCTCACAACAACTGGTAGAGGCCTACAAGCAAATTACTGCCCTAGGGACAGAGACAGGCCTTCCTTTCTTAATAGAGAAAACAGAGATACAATACTTCTCTAGAAAGCAGCAGCAGCATCTCCCCACAGTTACTCTACCTGGTATAGGGGGGATTACACCATCCCTATATACACGTTGGTTAGGAGTTCTTCTGGATACAAAGCTTACTTTTAAAGCCCATATTAATTTGGTCTTTAGCCGCGGGAAACGACTCGCCCAGCACCTAAAGAGACTTAGCAACACCCAGCGCGGATGCCCAGTGGCCTCTATACAGGCAGCAGTTATATAGTGTGTTCTCCCAACAGCTCTGTATGGGTCAGAAGTCTTCTATACAGGCAAAAGACAAAAAGGGGTAGTTAACTCCCTGCTTTCTCTCTTCCGCACAGCAGCCCTGGCTATTATCCCAGCCTACAAGACCACCCCTACTGCAGCACTTCTGCGCGAAGCAGACCTACCAGACCCAGAAGCTCTACTCAACAGCATCCTCCGGAGGGCAGCAGTGAGATACATGAGCCTCGACACTAAACACCCAATTGCCCAAATAGCCGCAGAGACTACCGCGGGCAGGCCCAAAACCAGGCTTAAAAGGATCCTACAGCTCCTCCTCAGCCCCCTGCCAGAGCACGCTATAATAGAGCTGCCTCTCCCTCCATTATGCATGCTCCCAACAGACAACAAAGACTATAGCCCTGCCCCTTTACAGATTTCAGTATACTCAGATGGCTCACGGACCAGCCAGGGGGCAGGGTATGGCTATGCAGTCTACTTTGGCCCTATCCTAGTATCCACGGGACATGGCCCCGCGGGCCCTAGGACGGAAGTCTATGATGCAGAAATCATGGGTGCTGTGGAAGGCCTACGCGCAGCCCTGGGACAACCATGTGTTGGCTACTCCACCCAGCTAGTTATCCTCCTAGATAACCTAGCTGCAGCCTCCCTGCTAGCAAGCTATAGGCCAACCCCTCACAGACATGGTCTGTCAGAGACCTTTAGCCAACTAGCCGCCCAGTGGATGGAAAGCCCTTCAATCCTAACCATGCAACGGAAGCCCCTTCAGGTCCGCTGGATCCCAGGTCACTCTGGCATTGCTGGGAATGAGCTGGCAGACAAGCTCGCTAAGCTAGGGTCTTCTATATACAGCCCCGACATCCCCCCCTCCCCAGCATACCTATGACGGGAGGCAAAACAGCGGCTCCGTACAGAGACATATACAGCATATGCTAGTAAGGTGCCTGAAACCTACAAAGCCCTGAATATCAGACCCCATACAAAAGAAAGCCGCTCCCGCGAGCACAAGCTGCCCCGGTGGGTACTTGGCCGACTCGTCGCCGCCCGTACAGGCCATGGAGACTTTACGGCATACCACCAGCGTTTTAACCACACAGACTACCTGGAGAGCTGCTCCTGTGGCAAGACAAAGACCCCAGTACATTTCTTCTTCTGTCCATACACCAGGAAAAGCTGGAAAGATAGATGGAGATGTATAAGGGATGGCCCGTCAAAAACAATAGATTGGCTCTTAAGTACAGCTGCCGGGGCTGAAGAATTCAGCCGCATCGTGCAAGAATCATCCTTTTTCAAGGATATATGCCCGAACTGGGCCCGCCGGAGCGCTTGAAAATGCGACAGTCCACACATCTACCTGGAAAAAGGGTACGGCCCCTCCCCCCCAATCTATAGGTAGTCAAAACGGGCATCTGCCCTCGAAGACCTGGCCAGGGTAGCGCCGGATGCTTCTTCCGCTCATTTCCAACATATATTGTCCATAGTTGCTGCTTCAAACCTGTATCTAGCTGGTTCCTAGGCAGTTCTGTTTAGGTAGCACGTCCAGATGCCCCCTGGGAGGCCGCAGATCACGTGGGCCACGTGATCCGCCGAGTGACGTTAAATAATAAAACGAAACGAAACGGCGCTGACGACAATGCTACGGAGAACATCCGGGCTCCTGCTTCAAGTTTACACCAGGCTATAACTGTTCGCTAGCCCTATGTGTGCCGGGTGGGTCCGTAAAGTATTTCGATAGCACTCTCTATGCTTCTTGTAAGATTCCTGATCTCCTCCCTGAGATGGATACCTCCAGCCCTACCCAGCAGATTCCCCCGGTATCAAAGCGGGCAACGGCCTGCGTAGAGTGCCAGAAACATAAGGTAAGGTATCTATTACATCCAACTAGGTCGTTAGCTAACATTGAGAGGTGCGTTGTGTGCTTCTCGGCCGAAAGCCACCATGCCAGCGCTGCTCAGGAAAGCATCTTTCCTGTGTGTTCAAGAAGGGCCCAACGTATCCGCTGCCGTCGTCTGAAAATCGGTATGTAACAGGCGGAATATTTCAGCATTGGACAGATTAAAACTAACTCTAGAAGGCTATTGAATGCGTTATTGGACGATCTTGGAGTGCTCCATGGTGCAGTAAATGAGCTCCGGGCAGCAGGGGACCTCCCAGACCTCCCAGCGTTGCGTTCGATCGCTGTGCTCTCGGAGCTGCGTGGAGGCGATAGAACCGTGCGAGAGGGAGATATGATGCCGGTCGACATTAGCACAGAACTTATAGATAAGCATCCCGAAGCACCCAGCCGAGATGAGACAACGGCGACCCAACCTCCCATCCAGTCGCTTTACCAGATCACACGATTACGCAGTCTACGCTCGCAGGGTCTTGCAACTGCAGCGGACAATACAGCCACTGCCACCCGCTCGCAGACCGATTTGATCTCACGCAAGGTAATAAATGTTGATGATGCGGAAATGCTGGTCAACCGCTACCTGCGAAAGACAGATCATTATCTCTACGGGATAGCGAGCGAGTACAAAACCTTGCAGGAGATGCGACAAGCGTCGCCACTCCTTTTAACAGCCGTTTTAACCGTGGAGGCGTTGCAGAGCGCGGACAGCGAGCAGCTGTTTCGTCTTTGCTACGCAGAGTTCCGCACCCTGGTGGCAGATTTCCTCTTCTCGCATACAGTGACACTGGAGGACCTTCGAGGTCTTTGTATTGCGTGCTTTTGGCTCAGCGATATATCCTGGTCAATCTCAAGCCTCGCAATCCGCCGTGCAGTCGAGATGGAACTCCATAAATCGTTCACTGCGGCCGTCGATAGCCTCAAAAGCCAGCAGGCGCTGGAACAGCTCGATGAGCGGTCGAAAAGACTCGTCGACAGTGTCCGGATATGGTATTTACTGTATATCTGCGATCAGCATTTAGCGATCCTCTATGGCCGTCCTTACATCATGCGGGAAGATGAAGGGATTCAAAACTGGCCGCTCTATCTAACGGTGAATCGACAGCCCACCGATATCCGAATTCTAAGTCAGGTAGCGCTCTTGCAGATTCTACGGTCAGTCTCCGAGACATTCGGCCAGGACTCGAAGCGGCGAGTGCCCATTCTGCTGAAACCGCAGTTGGATGCGTTCAACCAACAGATCGATCAATGGGTGAACCACTGGTTGGGACTCAGCCGTAAGCTGCCTGATCGTTATTGACTCCAAAGGCGCGCACTAACGGCATTTAATAGAGGACCATCCAACCATAGGGGCATACCCAAGCAAAGCAATCATGCTCCACCACCGATTCTCTAAGCTTCTCGTCTCTTCACACGTCTTTCGCGGCCTGGGACGCGACCCCGTCCAGGATCCACTCCCGGCCGAGTTTCAACCCCTGGCCCTCGTAGCAATAAACTCTGCAAAGTCAGTCCTCGACCTCACAGTCAACGACCCAGACATTGTGGCGGCATTTGCTCATATACCGCACTACTACCATACCATGATCGCATTCGCGTGCTCGTTCCTACTCAAAACCGCCACGATTTACGGAAAGCATATATCAATAGATAGTGGCGCCGTCATCAACTCCATCGCACCCGTGATCAGCCTTTGCCTTGGCGTCAAGTGTACAGCATACCACCTCGCCCACTGGATTGGTCGTGGACTGCAGGCTCTACTAAACAAGTATATCAAGTCGCTACCGATGGAGACCGCGCCAGGACACGCCGCGGAGGTATCGTTTCATATGCAACAACAGCAACCACAACAGCAGCATTCAACTCCCAGTTCCTCCTCAAACGTGAATATGGCATTTGGTAATAGCTCAGGGGTCTGGGAAACTGGTGCAGTATCACCCTACGGCGACCATATTCTGTCATCAACGCTGTTCGAGACACCCCTACAACCTAGCCAAGACAGTATCTCGGAATTTCAATGGGACCCGTCGATGTCCTTCGCCTCGCTGGAGCACATGGGACTTGGGCTGCTCTAACTGGGCTCTTCTTAATAACGGAACCCAGGACAACGACGACTAGAGTCAGCACAGGAGATAAAAGGCCCTATCGCGGTAACTTCGCTCTCTCTTCGCTCTCGCATCCTAGCGGCCTTCGCTCAGGCAGCGACTGTTGCTCGCACATCCTTAATGCGAGATCGATGGCTAGAGCAAGGTATAGATGTTACCAATACCATCAAATTTCAGTTCGCCGACGATCAAGTTAAAGATAAATTATTTGGTCTACTTGAATGCCTATTGTGAGCCGGCGTCAAAGCTGGCAAATGCATTGGTTTGATAGTAGATGCTAGTTTAGTGTATATCACTCCACTTTCTCAATATTCAACATTGAGTTCCATGAAAATGTTATGCGAAGCTCATCCCGTACACCGTGTATGCGATTAGGGCCCTTGAATGTCACATGATACAGCGTTTTCACCATGATCTTCAGCCTCTGGAGATTTGACCCCGCATTGTATCGAGTATCTATTAAAGAGATTGAGAGAGGTATAGAGGATAAATCGTCTAAAAGGCATACGGTTTTTTAGGCTACGTAGGTCTAGCCGACAAAGCTCCTTCTACCCTTTCCCCTTTAAGCATACATGCATACTGTACACCAATGACGTGTCGAAACTACTCGCATCTAAGCTAACACAAGCGCGCGCCAGGTCAGGCTCATCTAGCGGGAAAGGCTTTAAGTATGTGATAAGCCCATGCTGGTGCTCTTCGCAATTTCATACTAGCCCTCTTTGGCTTTTTGCTCTTCCCCTATGATCCTATGAAGTAGTGCGGAAATAATCCTAGTGGTATCCCCTATAACTCAACCCTGAAAAGCCAAAAACCTGAAGTGAAACTAAGTGCCAAATATCAGGATGGATTCTGCCCCGCGCCAGCAGCCTAAGCCAGCAGCGTTAGAAACAACACCCCGCCTTACGCTCTCCTTGACCGGGTGGAAGAATTTATCCGCACAAATTGCTCACTGGCCGACCAACGCGATAATATTCAGAATCAAACGCGAAGAAGACGGCGTGGATAGGCCCTGCATCTTCAAGTGGAGGCCCTCGGATCTTATCCTGGGACTCTGTTCTGCCAGTTATGGGGAGATGAAAGAAGCGCCGGTGGCTGAGTCGCAGGGTCCAGCGCCTCGCCAAGTGCCTGATTCTCCCAGTCCATTTCCCATAGACGGCTTAGACGTGCCTGAGCTCTGGCCGGCGGCCGAAACTACGCTGTACGGGACTCTCCCAAAAAGGCACGGACCGCGGCTTAATATTGTGGCCAGTACGAGATACTGTGGGCCGGGGGCGAAATTGCATACTGGGCCTGGGGGACAAAGCTAGAACACCAAAGTCAGGGTCAGGCCTTGCCTTCAGGGCCGAAGATTATCCTGCCTGCCGGACCTCGTTTCCGGTTTACTGCCCTCTCCCCTCAGTGACTATTACAGGACCCGTATCAAAACCAAAACCGGCTGGGACAGGCTTTGATCCAGCCATCTGCAGAGTTGAATAGTTTCTTGCTTCCTATACTTGGTAGTTTTCCTCATGTGCTTTTATCCTGAATCTCTTGTCGCATGGTATTTCATCGTTGCTAATCAACATATTCCGTCCCGCAGGTCTGGCGCCCCTATCTTAACAGTGACTCTCGAGGTTGATGACGGGAAAATTAAAGTCACCTATCACGGTGTGCTGGGCAATGCACCCGCGGAGCCTATAATGTTGTATGTTGGGACCGTCATACAGTACGAGTCATCCATCCAGCTAGACAGACTGCGGAACGGGGCGACATGGGAACTTGGCAGGCCTATATTTCCCTGCAACGTGACTGCGTACCTGACGGATTTGCCTCGAGGGTTTAAATGCGGTCAGCATTGGTTGTTTGTGTGTCTTCAGCCTGGCGAAAGCTGGACAGGTACCCTTGATGCGTACGATGGAGAACCTTGGGATTTTCCGCCAGATTCAGCTCACGGCGATGTTTTTCGGCTGCAGCACAGGGGTTGCGTTATAGAATGGTGGAGCTGGGGGGTCCCAGAGATCTGGCAACGACCCTTGCCTCTTTCTCCTCTGGAAACATGGGCACAGTGGTTTATCCAACTGGCCTTGATGAGCGTCCGAAGCTGGTCGTGCCTCTTCTAGGTCCAATCGAAGTCGTATATGAGGAACAGGATTAAGGCGTGTATAAACCACGTCAAACTCAAATAAAATAGTCTTTTAGAGCTACTGTCCAATAAGGGTTTTGTCTCCCTCCCTTCAGATAAACCAAAACCTGTGACTCTCCCCCGTTGCTGAACAATAGCATATAAGGGAGCAATCTGTGCAATAGCGAAGACAGCATTGCCTTCTAGAGGCCATCCAAACTTGAAATACCGATCTAGTACATGATTCCCGACGACATGGGGTGAGCCGCCATTGCAAACTCGCCATACCCACGACACGGCCACAAGCGCAAAATGACACTCTGAGCCACAGGCTTAGCACACTTAATGCGTTGGCTAATAGCCCTTGCAGAAATTCAGCGAGCCTGAAAAGCAGTTGCAAGTAGAGCGAGCACGGCCCGCACCATTGTAAGCGACTGTTATACTTTTTCTGGATTGGCTTCTTGGGACCCGATTGCACGATGATGCAGGTGAAGTAGGAAGAACTGTAGAAACAGGTTAAATATGTAATATTGCCTTGCTAATTGGGCTTCATCCTCAAATGCGAGATTGTAGATTGCGGGCAGTGAGTTGGAGTTTGACGGGAGTCTGAGAGCGGGTGGAGTGACTTGGCCTGAGCAGAGTGAAGTGGATCCACGTGCGGTATATTAGTCAGAAGCTAGCTGTCCAAAGATGGTTAGCCTTTCGGCTCCGAATCTCGTGTGGGGAGTGGGGTCATGTACCTGAAGTGTGCCGACAACCAGTATATTAGTCAACATAAGTCTCCAAGGGGGGTTAGCCCTTTCCCTTTTTGCTGAGTGGGAAGTTCAATATGTGCTTACTGTGCAGAACGTAAACTGTGCTAAAGCAGGTAAGAAGAAGATAGTCTGCCTCCAGTCTGTGGTAGCTCTGCGTATGCTGTGCGTATTGCGAACTAGCTACGGGCAGGAATAAGAGAAGAATTGCCGTTGGAATGGCATAATGCAACTTACCCAGACTACGCAGTCAAGAAATAGCAGCAATATCAGCATGCGAAAACTGAGCTGAGTGATGAACCTACGTAGCTGAATGTGGGTGGGGTTATATGTCTATGTGACTCTATGGGGTCAAGTATATGTCTTTGATGTACAGAGTAATCAGGGTGCAACTGACTCCTTAAACATTCTATTAGACGAATAAGTGACTATATTATGTGTATATAGTATTTGTATATATAGTCTGTTAACTGTAGCTAACACTAAAGTCTGTCCCCTTCACAATACCCTTTTGACTCCCCGTCTCCCCCCCTCCACCATCAATGCCGGAATTAGGCGGACTATCCTGCCGTGTCAACGGGTATATTCGATCGACACTATTGCGCCTGGTTCCCCAGCCCGCAGAGACACTGCTCTGCGTGTTCCCCTGACTATTTCCGAGAGAAAAGTATCGATCCTTCGTCCTTGCCGAGAGTGATTTGTTTCGCGGCGTAGAATCGAGCGGGTATGAGGCAGGGGCGGAGGAGTGGATGTCGAAGATACGGCGGAAGAGCGAGCGGATCATGGGTATGTTAGCGCATGTTATCAGGACGAACATCTGAAGCTTTGTTAGTGGATGGTACGCCCGGGATTTGGGATGTGGTTGCTCTTACTTCAGCACTAAAGGTTGGCGAGATGGTGACAATGAGTTAGCTGCCCTGGTCTTATTTGTAATGGATAAAAGGGGGATATACGTATTCCATATTGTGATTGGAGACCATGATTCTAGACACATCGTGTCAGTATGGTTTTACCTAGGTTCAATTCAGGAAATAAATACTTGTCAGATTATCATGCCCTGTCAGGTTCCGGAGCTGCCACGCTTTAATACTGGTGATGACACATCCAAACACACCAACCCCAAAAAGCAGCATGAGACCGATCTTGCGGCGTAGGGGCATCTGTAGGTTATAAAGACTGTACGCTGGGAGGAGACCGAGGATTATATCGGTAAAGGCATTAAAGGCTGTCCTTGGTCAGACCGGCCTTCTTTTCGAAAAGAAGGATATTAACGTACAAGCCTGGGCAAGGCCAATACCCAACTGTGTTTCTGGTGCCATGCAGCGTTTTGGAGGGATTGTCTTATCCCAGATAGATTCGGTTGGGGTACAGAAGGCGAGGACGGCAACTACTGCCGAGATAGAAAGACCTGCCGTGATGAAGAGGAGGATCCATAGAATCGTCGAGAGCGTCCTTGTCATTGAGACGCCCAGCAGCCGGTGGAAGAACAGAACAATCGATAGTTTGCCGAAGGCAACGCTGAGAATGCTTGGATTGGGCGCGAGAGTGAGGTATTTCAACGCATTGACTCTGTCGTCTGGGGATTGGATACCGTAGAGATCCACTCCGAGGCCGTAGTGGATTGCGGTGGAGGCGAGAGAGGCTGAGGTTATTGCTAGGCACTTGCAGAGTCAGTTCATTTTTCATTTCTTCTGATGTAGCTCGTTCGTTCGACCGGCTGGGTGGCATACCCAGCAGAGAATCATCACATAGTCATCCCATCCTGGAGTTCGTTGCTGGAAGAACCGCACGTACATCCGGGTGAAGACTGTAATGGTGGCAATTCCTCCTAGGATCCATGTCACGCTGAGATTCGTCTTCTGAGCCGCATTCAAAGTCATGGTGGCAGCGCTGCCCAATCTTTGATCGAACACATGGGCCTGCAAGTGATGGGATAGCAGGGGATATCTGAACGGGAGAAAATTTCCCGCTAAGAACCAAGGACCCTGAAGCCTGCAGGCATAATCGGATTCTAACCGACCTCTATTTTCGGCCCCGCAACCTATAATGGGCCTGATATAGGCATATTATGGTCTGATCCAGTCGGAATACGTGCGTATCGACTAAGGAATCGTTCGGATTGATTCTCCACCGACTACTATCGGGCGGGCCGTGCCTGGCACTTTCTCATTGGCATTCACCCCTGTCTATATATCATTAGTACGCACTGGATTTATGGCTATGCTGCGCAGTGGAGTGTAATTTCGCTCTCGGTATAACATTATTGAACCAATTGACTTTGTTGGAGACTTGGGTTAATCACCAAAGATTAGTGAGTCTGGCATATAAACTGTACCTGTTTCCTTGGTGCCGGCGGCTCCTCCTCTCCCATAACAGAGCTCCAATCGTAATCATGGGTCTCTCACTGGGCAACGACCTCTGGATCCTGCTTGTCTCGTTACTTGTGGCCATTGTCACATCATTGGTCGTAGCACTCGCTCCGTATACCTGGGCCAGCTTGCGACCGAAGAACTTCCCCCCAGGACCAAAGCCACTGCCATTGATAGGAAATCTGAATCTGATTCCTCCGTCGAAGGCATTCTTACTGTTCGTCAGCTCTCTTCTACTTGAAGTCTGGCCTGCGGCTAACGGCATATACACAGTTTCCACCAATGGACAAAGAAGTACGGTCCCATAATCGGACTCAAATTCGGCCCAACAAACGTCGTGGTCCTTAATAACTGGAAAGACGTTCAAGAGTGAGTATAGTAATTCATTATTCATTGATAAAATCAAATAAATCAAATATAAAAATTATTCTTGGCTCATCATTCCGTCCAAGACTCCTCGAGAAACGCGGCCACATCTACTCCTCCCGCCCAGACAACTACATCGCCAACGAGCTCATCTGCAAGAACCACACCCATATCCTCTTCGCCCCATACGGCGACGGCTGGAAAGCCCTGCGCAAAGCAGCCCAGGGCCTCTTCACCCCGCGCGAACTCGCCGGCGTCCTCCCCATCCAAGAAGCCGAGGCCACCCAGACGGCATTCGACCTAATCCGTTCCCCAGACCGGTACTACGAACACATTCAGCGATACACGACAGCCGTTATCCTCGCCTCAGTCTTTGGTCAACGCGGCGCAGACTTCAATTCACCGAACGTACAGGCTCTCTACGACGTTCAGAATCGATTCACTGCGCTCCTGGAACCTGGCGCCGCACCGCCAGTCGACGGGATCACGTTCCTGCGGCATATTCCTGAGTTCCTAGCGCCGTGGAAGCGCAGGGCGAAGGAGATTCGACGAGACCAGCGCGCGTTGTATTTTCGGCTTTATAATGCGACAAAAGAGCGGATGGCTAAGGGAATTAGGACGGGGTGCTTTATGGAGAAGCTCATTGATGATCAGGTAAAGAACGGATTGGACGATGAGCATACGACGTATCTTGGTGGGATCCTCATGGAGGCCGGCTCTGATACGACTTCGTCGACGCTTCTGTCGTTCCTGCTGGCTGTGCTTGAAAATCCGGGTGCATTGAAGCGCGTTCAAGAAGATGTTGATCGGGTTGTTGGGACAGAGAGGTCCCCCACCATGAATGACTTGGAGAATCTGCCGTATATCGAGGCTTGTATGCATGAGGTAGGTGTTTCAAGCCTTCAGACATCATGCATATATACTTTGCTAACGATCGCCCGTCAGATCCTTCGCTGGAGACCTGTCGCAGCTGGCGGAATTCCACACATGCTCACCCAAACAGACACATATAAGGACTACATTTTCCCTGCAGGCACAATATTCTTTGCAAACACCTGGGCAATCCACCATGACGAGACCGAGTACTCCAATCCCGCCATTTTTAACCCGGACCGCTGGCTCGACGGGAACAAATACGGCACAAAAGACAACAACAGCACGCTTGACTCGACCGCACAGCGCAAAACGTCCTATGGCTGGGGTGCAGGGCGGCGGATCTGCTCAGGCCAGAAAATGGCCGAGGCCTCGTTGAAGATCAATATTGCGAAGCTGGTCTGGGCGTTTGATTTTGAGCGGGTTAAAGGTGAGGAGAACGTTGATATATCCGTGGACACTGGGTATGAAGGCGGGTTTCTGGTTTGCCCGAAGAAATTTCCGATCAAGATTACACCGAGGAGTGAGGGGCGTGCGGCTGTTATAGAGAAGGAGTTTGAGGGGTTGAAGGGGTTTTATGAGAAGTTAGCTGCATAGAGCTGGACATGAGAGATGCTTGGACAGTTTTAGTATGACTTCGAGGTGTATATATATGAACTATAACGACCACATTTTCTAAAACCTACCACTCGAGTCCCAGAGATCAAGAAAAACGTTGATAGATTATATAGGTTGCGGGCAAAATATATAGCATTTATATACTATGCCTCTTGGTTAGTAATGTGCTACTGAATCTCCAGATAAATAAAGATATTAAATCTTTATGTTCTAAAAGGAAAGTGCATCTTAGATACGTGGCCTTATATTTCTGTATCACTCCACTATCGAGCTGTTCCTAAGCTGCCTCTACATTTCTGATCTAGAAACTTAAATAGAATATTCTTGCCGCTGCAGGTACTTGTTGCTCCGCTATCAATAATGGGGTCATCACTCCCCTTCAATCTCTATGGTCTCTCATCTGCTTCTCCAAGCAGATATTCAGATTGATCGCTAATCTGTTCTTTCAATTCGACTCGGTAGGCATTCTCGGCTGCTCGGTAGGCCGTTCGTCCATATACTCGATGCGCGCTATTTCTGGTAGATCCTCTGCTACTAGCGCTCGAATCACTATCTGTAGCTGTATCTGTTTCTTCGTCCGCCGTACGGGCTTTTCCTTTCTGGCGGCCGGTATGTCCGAGAGTCAAGCAGATGTGCTCTGAAGCCGGGGTTAAAGTATTGTTCTTCCCGCCATACTCACCAGGGCTGAACCCTATTGAGGAATTCTTTGCTGAGTTGAAGGCTTATATTAAGCGAAATTGGGAATACTACGAAACTTGGCCTGACCAGGGCTTCGATACTTTCCTGCAAACACGTGTCGATACTATTGGTGCGAAAAGAGACAGCGCTGAAGGTCACTTTCGACATGCTGGCGTAACAATTGAAGAATATGAAGACGACTAAGGGAGGACTATTATCTTTTTAGTAGGATTCCTTGATATAGACAGTAGACTTTCGCGAGATAGCTATTCTCAAATTGCATAAACTAATGCTTGTATGAGCATTTGCCGTATCACACAACTTAGTTACCAGAGAGATCGAGCTAGTAAACAGCTAATACATTTGACCAGTTCCCCAGTCGTGATCTTACAAGGCGTCCCAGATCTGTAAAGCCATCTGCGCTGACGCAGATTTCAGTCATCTCCCGAAGCGTTCTCTCTATATACTCTCCCGCACCGCTGAGTTTCAGAATATGTGCAATAGCACAGTGGACCTTTAGAAGCTTACTAGCAGGTGGATCAATAGTAGTCTCAGGACTGAGATGAAGTTCCCGGGTAACTGGAAATTAGAGGATTCCACAAAAATGGCCTTCGCTCGGTAGAGTCGATAACATATGTGCGCTCAATGCTAGTGTCCTTCTGTTCAAAATATATCTCAAACTCTCCAAACAGCAGATGGTAATTCTGGGTTAGCATCAAAGCATTGTAAGGACTATCGATCTCTGGCCCTGCGATAAGTGGGCCTATGTCCGGATTGAACATATCCAGAATGTACAAAGCAGCCTTTTTTGACGGGACGCCCTAATCTTCATACCTTGTGGTCGTATGTGCTAGATCCCGTGTTGGAGGGCATCACAGCCTTCTTAGTGCAGGTGCAAGTCAGAGTTCGACGATAGGCCTCAGTCCGGTGCTAAGGTAGAATATCAGCCAGGTTCATGACCGGGTAGAAAGCCTGCCAGAAATCAGCAAATAATGGCTATAAGTTGCGGGCATGAGGGCCAGAGATACCGAAGAATCCAGATCCAGCCAGTCCGTTGTCTGCCAGCTTTCGAGCATACTGGAGCCAGAGTTGAGAATGGCGCTTGTAGTGATGTCCAGTTCATCATTTGGACCTGGAATTGGCATTGGTTGGTCGCTCCATGCCTCATGCGGCCTATTTTCCGCCTCCTTTTCCGTTCCCAATGTAGCACGAGTACTTCGACTTCGAATCTGTGACACCTGCCGTTGAGCCTCCAGTCGTACTTCCTCCAGAATCAAGCCGTAGCGGGAGTTCGGGTTGGAGAGGTGCAGCGAACCAGCGCCGCCCCGGAGATAGGACCTGCTTCTCTCAGCCAGTTCAAACAAGGTCTCGTGAGATGCATGGGTCAGGCCGCCGCTGTCCTCAAGACTTTGATGCGTATTCCGTTGGATCTCCCATACATACACAACTGCAAGTGCGCAGAACAGAACGTACTGGGTCCACCAGAAAGAGTGGGACAGCTCATGGTCATCAACAATCGTACCGATCAACTCGAGAGCATTTCTTGCGGCAGACAAGCACTCGGATATTTTGGTCCGGGATGCCGGATCGTTGTCAAAACTGTGCTTCCCATCGCCCAGCAGAAATGGGCGCGTTACGTGAATTAGTGCATGGCAATAGGCCAGACGCAAGGCCGTGGCCTCGCGCCGGAAACTTGGAATAAGGGTTGATGGCTTGACAGTGCCTAGATGGGGAGGGAGCTCCGCGCGCCACTCTTGCAGCTCACGCACGAGGACATTGGCGGCAGCTGCATGGTCTGTTTGATTTTTATAGTACACGTCGGTCGAGATTCGCCCGATGAGCTGTGCGATTCTGTCATGCACGTTAGTTGAACCTCACCCAAAGCCCTCCAAATCGGGTGAGAACGCACTTTGCATGGTGTATCAAAGACGAGACATGACACTCCTCCCTCGCATCAGAGGTCAGGCGTCCGTCTGGCCCCGTGTTCTCATCGTTAACCAGATCTGGAAATTCCTGATCGATTCCCTCATTATGTATGAGGCATGGCCGCCCAAGAACAACGCTGATATATTTGTCAATCGTGTACGCAGTCCAGAAGACGCGCTTCGCACACTGCTGCTCGATGTAGTCCGCCTGTGGGCCAAGAGCATTATGCTGCCGATACTGTTTCCGATGTAGACCCAGTGATGAGATGATCTGACATGCATTGCCGAAGGTATACCACGCTTTGTTCATGCGCCCCGTCTGAAGTAGATATAGAACCTGAAGCAGCCGCGCCTGGACGGATTCCAGGGTAGGAAACCCTGTTTCCGACTCGGTACGCATCATTGAAGCGTAGAAAAGAGGGTCGCTTTCGCGAAGACCGCAAGACTCAAGCTGAGGGTCATTCAAGGCGCTATTGCTGTGCTTGCGCTTGAGCTTGAAGCACCGAAGGTCTGCAATTGCCAGGATGGCCAGGATGCTCGCTGTACGGGCGTTTCCCAGCGAGTTGGCGATAGAGCGGCCCTGCTCTCTGTTTTGCAGCATGCTGGCTAACCACCGTTCTACGGTCTGGCGATGAAGCATGCGGTACGTGACCACGCACGTATCGAAATAGAGGGACAGCCTCTCCCGGGTTGTCGCGTCATCCGGCAGCACATCTGCCTCGGCACTGGAATCACCCTGATAGAACGGTTGGTCTCCTGCTGACGCAAGAAGCTGGTTTCGTTGAACGTCGAGATATCCATGGGCAACATATTGCCCCCTTTGCGCCGAGAGCTTACTCGTAGCTCGGTGCAGAAAGCTGAGGCCCGACGTAAGGTCAAAGTACTGGCCTTCGATTACCAGCTCAGATGTTGCGCGTGACTCTGCGGCATTTGTCTGGATATTGGGAGTCAGTTCTCGCCCACTATCTGTACTTCGTCCTAGATGGCTCTGTGTGTGTGGTGGAGGAGTAGGTGGACGTCCGCGAGCGTATCGACTGGCATAGCTGCAACTCAACCTTCTTCTGGAGCATATATTGCACGGTAGAGTACCCGAGCAGCGGATCTTCTTTGCTTTGCACGAATCACAGGCGCGACTGACTTTGGGGTCCTTTCTCCGGTTCTCGAACGGAGAGCAAGCTGAACTATGAGAATCTGACATGGAAGGAATAGTTATCAATCACGGTAAAGCTACCCATTAGAAAGCGCATACTTTGAACAGAGAATTACCCCAAAGATGATGCAACTATAGTCTGCTTATGTATTTGCAGCAGGAAAAGCCGACATTGACCTCGGTCTAGTCTCCGCTTAATCCGCTAGGGCACTGCAGCCGGGGATGCTCCGACCAACTAAGCTAAAACAGATTGGGTGCCATAAAGCTACTGACTGAAAGTATATACACAGTACTAAGGAACATAACGGTCTATGCAACCTTTCCTAATGCAGCAGTGCCGATTGCAGCATGGATCTCCTGCTCAGCACCAGCCTCCAGCGGACGAAGCGGAGATCGAACGGTGGCGTGTGAGAGAATCCCTCGGGCCACCAATGCGTGTTTCAAAGCAACAGTCCCCTCCATGTGCGATCCACGGTGATAGACGCTCTTGGTCACCGGGAGAAGCCGGTCGTGGATAGCCCTGGCCCTTCTGTAGTCTTTGGCTTTGCCCGCCTCAATCAACTCAATCAGCGGCTCCGGCGCAATATTCCCATATCCAACCAAAAACCCGTCAACATCAAAGGCAGTATGTAGCAGATACTCATCGTGGCAGCTCAGAATCTGCAGGTCAGGCCGCTCGCGTCGGATTACAGGGATTTCTGTATCCCAGCGCCGCATATTTCGAACACCGTTTTTCATTGCAAAGACACCCGGTTGCGCAGCGATATCGAGCATCGTCTGCAAGCTATATGTGGCCTTGGTGTTGTCTGGATACTGGAAGAGAATCAATGGGAGATTGCTGACCTCGTAGACACGGCGGTAGCGATCCTGGGGTGCTCCGTCCTGGTATCCAAACCGCAGCCAGCCGTGAGATGGATACAGAAGGCCGGCTTTCGCCCCAGCAGCTTTAGCGCGCTGCGCCTCTAGTGCCGCCACCTCAGTTCCTTCGCCGGTGATGCCAGCGATGATGGGGATTTTGTCGTCAACTGACTTGACAAATGCCTTGATCACCGCGACTTGCTCCTCGGCAGTCAGAAAGGTGCCCTCCCCTGCGTGGCCTAGTACAACGAGCCCTTTGACGCCGTTCATACTACTGAGCCAGCTTCCCAGCCGTTGGATAGCGTCGTAGTCGATCTCACCGGTAGGAGTGAACGGCGTGACTGGGGCAGGCGTCAACCCGTGCATATCGAAACCGACCATGATGACTGGGTATGACGAATGGGAATTTATCGAAGAAAGTAGTTCAAATGGAATTATAGATGTAATTAAGTCCTTGACTCTAATGGGAATGAAATCTAAGACTTGCTAAGCGGTCGTTGCTTCATATATGTTTACGCTGGTGAGCTATAGCCGGGTCACTTAGTGCAAGAAATAGCATTGATAGCCGGAGAACGCGGAAACGACAAGGGAAAGGCGGCCAGTTCGCCTTCCATGCTATACGGGTGTAGACAGTTTAGTCTGGGAACTTACGTCCCTAGCACTTCTGCGCTATTCGGATACCCCGGATACCCCGGATTCCCCGGAATCCCGGATTTGCGGATTCATCGGACTCCCTCCGCGCTCTGAGGCCCCGGCCGAGGTACAAGCCGACAATCCTAAGAGATCGAAAACAGCGTTGCTTCTTGCTGCCATCTAGCTTCATGAATCTTAGGCGGAGTTGGCACTCCTTTGAGCTTGGCTACTTACTCCGTTCGCTTATATTCTGCCCTTCCCCATGTGGTGTAGCAGTCCAATAGATACAGGTCTACGGGTTTGTACGTCTACACTCCAAAATGCCGTCCGGTACTGCTTCGAATATAGAAAGCGTCTCTCCGGAGAAGGAGCTGACGATGCACGTTGAGCACTCCGCGCACGGGTTGTCTCCTGGAGACGAAGAGTTCCTCGCCAACTTCCCGGACGAAGAGAAGAAAAGAGTGTTACGGAAGGTGTGTGTTGGCACAATGTCTTTATTTGCTTATATGATACAAGTGAGGCTGACAGTGATTGTGCAGGTAGACGTATGAGCTCATTTTCGACTAGCGAGGTGTTCACAATTAATAGAGGCATAGTGGCGGCTTCTACCTATGTTGGTAGTTTTGTATCTGTTCGCGTACATCGACAAGACAAACATTGGTGAGGACAAGCAGACTGGTTAACCTATATGGATCTGATATTTTAGGAAATGCCAAAATCGAAGGTCTCCTCCCGAGTTTGGGAATGAGTGGAGGGCAATACAACATTGCTTTGGCTATATTTTTCGTGCCCTATGTCCTCGCAGGCACGTCTTCTGTCATATACATGCAAACTCCGCTAATTTAGCTGCAGAGGTTCCCAGTAATATCATCTTAAACCATTGTAAAAGGCCGTCAGTCTACTTGGGCACGTTGATATTCGTCTGGGGTGTGATTATGCTCTGCACAGGCTTTGTCCAAAGCTTCGACAGCTTACTTGCGATTCGGTTCCTGCTATAGGCCTATTCGAGTTTGTCCCCTGGCGGTAAAGGCATGTGAATACTCTTACTAAGTCTTACCAGGTCCGGCTTTCTCCCAGGCGCAGTCCTCTTAATTTCGAAATGGTACCTCCCCGGAGAAACGCAAACGCGCATCGCCATACTCTACACCTCCGCTGCATCCGGAGGCGCCTTCTCCGGTCTTCTTGCGTTCGCTATTGCCAAAATGAGCGGTCTTGCTGGCTACGAGGGATGGCGATGGGTAGGTGCTCTGCTCCCGTAGGTAGTCTGTGGACTATAGTAATCCGAGTGCAGATTTTCATAATAGAAGGTCTAGCCACCATTGTTCTCGCAATTCTGACCTTCTTCCTCCTCCTTGACTCCCCCTCGCTGTCGTCCAGCTGGCTCACCCCCTCTGAAATACGCTTCCTCGAACTCCGCCAACTAGCCAACAGCGTCCAAAGTCCGCACAACAGAAAAAGCGTTAACTGGTCAGCCATCAATAGCGTCTTAACCGATTGGAAAATCTACCTCCTCATCCTTGGAAGCTGGTCTAATGCGGTCCCCAATTACGCGATGAAATTCACCATGCCGCAGATTATCGCCGGCATGGGGTTCACCTCGGCCAGGGCCCAGCTACTCACCATCCCGCCTTATGCACTCGGCGCTTTCTCAGCATTTGTATTCTCCATCTTTGCGGACAGATACACCTGGCGGATGCCGTTCATTGTCGTGCCTCAGCTAGCGCAAGTCGTTGCCTTTAGCATACTTTACACACATGCGGCCAACATCGAAGAAAACATAGCGTTGTGTTATTTCGGCGTCTGCTTAGCCTGCTTCGGGTATCATCCATCCATCCTATTCTTAAGAGCTAATCTGCTAACATTTCCGACTGACAGCATGTACCCTATCCTCCCCGGTGTCAACGCCTGGAACGTCTCCAACACACCGCACCTTGCCAAACGGGCCGTGGCTATCGGATACCTGATCTGCATGGGGAATGTGGGCGGCCTCATCGGTAGCTTCATCTACAAGCAGGACGAAGCTCCACGGTATGTGACTGGGTACGGAAACTCGTTCGCCTTTGCCGCGGCGGGAATCGTTGCGTGTCTTGTTCTTGAGTTTGCCCTCTTTAGGTTGAATCGAAGCAAGGAGCGGTTTAGTGAAGATGAGGTTAGAGAACGGTACACTGATAGTGAGCTGGAGGAGATGGGGGATAGAAGTCCACTATTCAGGTATACGCTGTAATGTAAATTAGAAGGGTTAGCCGCATATGTCCAATACTGCTCCTGTGACCTATCAGAGCACCACCAGACGTAAGACCACCAAGAACAATACAGTACATTTCTAAACTGAAAGGAAGTAGGTGACAGTGTGTATATGGCCCAGCTCTTAAGGTCCATCCATTGGTCTTGTAGTTCATTCCACACACGAACAGCAGGCGCGGGGCCCATAACTTCCATTCCTATACCACTGTTAGGCAATTGTATTTAAGGTTTACACTTCCGGCTTCAGCGCCGCACGTGTCGGGCCCACCCGGCATCCGGCGGGTGTCACCCGACAATAGCTTAGACAACGAATCCATGTTGTTGGATATATCAATCTGTATCTCCGTCTAATGTTCTGCCTCAAAGTTGGTTTCCGCAGCTTCCGGCTCGACCTTGATGTGGCCCGTATATGTCCTGGGTGCACTTTCTGCCCGTGCTCTTCCGAAGACGATTGATGGCTACAACGACGGATGGACATGCTGAGGTGGTTTCATCTTTGTCAGTTTCTTGGATTATGCATAGGTTTGGATACTGTATATGGATGTATGTACCTGTGTCGAATAATGGAGAGAAGTAGGCTAGGGGGTGTGAGGAACGGTATTTGTTTTGCTTTGTGGTGTAGCAATTCGATGCCTGGATGTTCATAGGGACAGGAAGCCAGTCTGAGTGCTTATGCCACTTAAGGAGTGCAGAGACATCGTAGGTGAGACAGCTTGTTGTTTGATTCGACCCGTTCGATGGCTAGCCTATGCGTTGGTTATTGCCCTCTGGCATGGGAGGTAATTTGGGACAGGTTTGAGTCTCGGAATAGATCTGACAGCTCTGGTCCACCAGCGGTGCTCGGAAGCTTGTGTTTGCTATGCTCAGATGCACCACACATAGTTCGCTGTGTAATAGACTCGCTAACCTTACCCGCCCAGCCTGCCAAAACATGGGTTCTTGCATGGCTATCTGAATTGGTAACCTATTTGCTTGACCCTTAGGTGGCTTATCTTAACAACCTCTCGCCAAATCGCGCGGCGGATTAGCTGCCTAGAAGCCATGTTTGAAAGCACTCAGAGTAGCTATACTCTAGATAATCTAATAATTATAGGCAGGATCACTGTTGCTAACCTGCTCTGAGTCCTGGCTGACAGAGCAGGGTTGACAGAAACAAAACTAACCCGCAAGAGCACGTGGCCGGGCGGGCATACTCCCAACTGGGCCAAAAAGGTCACTATAATCAGACTATTGTCTGTTTTACCATATGACACCTAGTTGGAGTATATAGTTGGCTCGTCCGTGATATAGCTGTGGTTTAACAAGTCAAGCTATGCTAGTTGTACATTCACGAAAGTGCGGCTACCTAAATTCCTAAGGGCTCCTAAACAAGCCGAACTTGTAACGGGCTGGATACCTATGCGCTGGTATAGGCCAAACTACTTGACTAAAGAGGTACAAGACAACTGATCATTCTGATAAGTTGCTCTAGCGCCCTATATAGCAGCGAAGGCCATGCCTGAGCCCTTACCCTGGGTTTATCCCGTAACAGAACTTATTGGGCAAATATAAAGTCTCGGAAATTATGGAATCTGCGAAATAAAAAACTTGGGAAAATATAAGATCCTTTCCGATTTAATAAGATGGTTTCTAGTTACAGATAATAATTGGCTGTTGAGGGAGAAACGGTCTTGCCCAGCTCCAAGACAGATTTACCCCACCTAGCCTCATGGACCTCTGCGAGTTATGTTCTACGAAACAGATTGTTTGCAGCTAGGTACATGCATTTTCTAAACAGCTTACACCCAAAGATTCCTCGATTGAGACCATTTGTCAAGTCTGGGGCCAATGGCTCCCTTCAAACACACCGACTATACAATAGCCTGGATATGTGCCTTGCTTGTAGAGGCAGCAGCGGCTAGGGTCATACTGGATAAAATCCACAATGCCCTGCCCCAGCCCTCAACTGACCCGAATGCCTATATCCTTGGTGAACTCAATGGTCATTTCATTGTCATTGCCTGCCTACCGATTGGGGTCTATAGAACAGTATCTGCTGCCACTGCCGTGTCCCACATGCACCTTCATTGCACAGACAATAAAAAACTCCGGCTGTTTTGAAGGCCATTTAGATGTGATCACAGCAAGATGAGAACATGGATTGGTCTAGGGGAGAGATCCAATCTATTAGCAGAAGACCTTGAGGGTCCCATATCAGCAAGCGTAACGGACATCTTCTGCTCTCCGCCACCAACCGTGACATAGCCGCCATCGCCCAGGTTTGGCCCAAGTTCGTCAGCAACACATAAGCCTCACCGTGCTCACTCGGGCCAGTAATACACGCCTGCAACTGCACGGCCTGGTTGCTGCCCGTCCCAGGATTTCGCGGCTGCATCGGGTACATGGCGCAGAAGTCTGCAGCAGCAATAGACGAGGGGGACGTGATGAGCCATCTGCCTAGATCATCAAGAATTCGTCATATCAGAGCCGAGAAACAGATTTGAAGAGGCTCCAATCCAGATTCTCATCAGCGTATTCCGCTGCTTGTCTGTGACTCCTTAACTTTGGCAGGATTGCCGACAAACAGGTTGTCCAGGTTGCCCCGCAATGTAACAGGTTTATCGTTTTGAGCGTCGACAACTTGCAAGTTAACAAATTGCCGATAGTCCTCGACCGTACATGCTGCATATAAAAAAAAAAAAAATCATCGCTGTCATAGGGGTTAATATCCGTGTCCACGCGGATACTGTCCGCATTGGAGTTCCAGGTCCCCCAGTACGGCTGACTCCGGCAAACATCTGACGAGACATCAAGCTGGAACTTCCTGCCACTTTTCTCAATCGCGCAGTGGTATGCAATTGCTGAAGCATTCAGGTTCCCGGGCATGCATGTATCCTGGAAAGTTGAGCCCGGCGTCACATAGTCGAGCTTGATCATGTCGACGCCTCAGGATACCCAGAGAGTGATCAGCTCGCGGTACAGCTGTGTGTTTGGGTTCTCATAGTCGAAATAGCAGTTATTATTCTTGTCGACATGGTCGATGAACGCCGACCCCACGGTGACGTTGGTACCGTGGACGAGCTTTGCACGGCGTGCCTGGCTGGCTGTACAATCCCATACGGAGCCCTTTGCCATGGAGATACCTACTCAAAGCGGATATATCGAAGAGGCTCGCGTTGTATGTGATACAACCAAACTTGTCTGTTATAGAGCTGTATCACCCGCCATCCAGGCTGCACAAGTCATACCCTGCGTCCTGAGTGGCGGGATCAGTGAGCATGGTGCATTGCGAAATAATGAACTTCTGGTTTAATACCCTACCCAGCTCTTCCTTTGGGTAGCTGGGTATTGTGTTTGGCGTTGCCTGGATGCCCCAGGAGTTCCAGCCACGAGCAGAATGAAGGAAGCTATGGAGAGACTTGGATGTTGGAAGACTGTTAGGGGCCCGCTGGTGGTGTTTGTGGCATACGGCGAGCAAGCTCCATCGGTCAGTTGGGCGGCGGCAGCGCCAATACCAATGATGGTAGTGAGAAAACAGGATGAGCAATATAATGATTATATTTTGCCGGCTTGTAAGAGGCACTGGGATGTGTTCTGAATGGCTATCTCTCCAGGGTTTGAACTTTTCAAGCTCCATTGCCAACCTGGGGATGAAACAGGAACCTAGGGTATTGATGGATCGACGGGCTGCGGAGAATCAAGCGTGCAATTGGTGGCATTCCGCTCATGCAAATTTGCAAGTTTGCTGAAATTTTGCAAAAATACAAGACAGTATGTAAGTTACGGAGCCCTAAGACTCTTCCCCGTCGAACCAAATCCCTCTGGCATTGTCAAGGCGCCTGACAAGCCTCGAATCGGCTTTGGTTCTCTTTTGACGATTGTCGGCTTGAATTAAAGTCTTGTCAAGTGTACATCATCAGAGCAGCATTACCCAACTGCAGAATAAGCTATGGTTAACCGTCAGTGAGGTACTTTCTGGCGCAGATGTCGCCTTGACTGTGACCAGCTGTACTCTAAGCGAACCCTACCAACTTTGCTGGAATGCTTTGAAGGGCTACAACGTCTTGCGAATCAAGAACCCAAAGCTCCGCCGTGGCTGTGGCGGGCGGCTAAATCGCAGGGGATCGGTTGGGAGAATCTGATGCTCGGCGTAGCTGTACAGGATCTTTACAAGGCATTCTGATTCCCAAATCCATGCTAACAGGCCATTTCTCTCTATTGAAATGTACATACCCATGTCAGAGCTTCTGGTCCTGGATTGTCTGGGCTTGTTTAGTCTATTGAGGCAGTAAGAGCAGTAATATCCAGACGGAGAAAACGGAGACGGCGGATACGGTTTGGGCCTCGATTCAAGTTAATGTGATATAAGATGTAATCTAAGTAACTGGATATAGACCTGAAGTGCAGGTTCTATCACTACTTACAAAGATGTTTTCAAGTTGCTAGAATGCGGTCGAGTGAATGGGCGACCTCAGTAAGATCATTATCCACTGCAAACAAACAGCATATCCAGAACAAATTTGGCAAAATGACACTCCGCTGGATTAGGTTCCAAAGGTTAATAAAGATGTGGCTCAGAAGTCACGGCAAGGCTACGTGAATGTCGAGTTCCGCATTTCTCTTCCTCAATCTGGATTTGTTGTCATGAGCTCTAGGCGTGCGGGTTCGGACACTGGAGATAACGCATTGTACAATTTCTCAACCTTTTCTCGCACACTGATCTAGGGTTATGGTTGTCGTGGTAGCTAAAGTTCTATAATTAATGTGTGGATTGTGGTAAACATCCAGTATTGAAGGCAGATTTCTCTCCAGGGAGCAGGATTCATGAGACCAATGTCGTGAGAGAAGCATGCTTATTCACTATTTATTCAACTATTCAATCTGTTTGGTGAAGAGAGCGAGATTCCTGTGTACGATGATGGAGGATAGGTATAGCAAGGGCTGAAGAGGTCTATGAATTAAGGTGTCAAAGCGGACTCAAGGCTGATTCGACCTTCGATACACAATGTATTAGCATCTACGTACTAGCATACGCATCTGAACTACAATGCTGAAGTTGAGCAGGTTCCGACGTCAGAAATTCAGACCTGCCATGCTAATTACTAATTGTTAGGCAAGCTGTGAATCGCCGTTGATTTGTAAGACGCTTAAGCAGGTTATTGTTAGACCGCGAGTTCATCCTGGGTTTTTGAATTGAGTTGAGTGCAAGCTATTCTCATGCCTCCTCACAGTATATGTTCTTAAAGTCGCAAAAAAGCCTCAACCTAGTCAGGTATTCATTTGCAGCTCTGTAAATGCTTTATGTAGTTCTGACCATTAGTACGGATGCTCTACCACCAAGACCCGGGCATCCATTCTCCTCCTTCGTCGGTTTGTGTATGTCTTCTTTCCTCCTCCCTGCCGGCACCTTTCTTGTCATAAATCTTGATTCGAGTAGAGATCGGCCAAAGCTTTCTTCCCTTTTCTTTCTTCTGTTATCGTCTTCTTCGTCTTCTCTTTCCTTCCATGATTGCTGTTGGACACCCTTAACGAGCAGTACTTTTTCGCCAGATCCCCAGGCGAGGAACCCAACAAATTTCGCGAACTTCTCTTCCATCTCTTCCTCTTCAGCCGGCTGAAACGACCGCAGCTGAGTGAGCTGTGACAGGGACTGACTGCTTGGTTCACATTGCCAGCTCAGCTAATGATCACATATTTTCTGACATTTGAGTTAGTTTATTCCATTTATTTTAGGCATATATCTATCTTTCAATCAGAGATAGGCGGAATGGGGCGTAGCATTGCTTGAATAGTCCGATAGCAATATGATGAGTGAGCTAGTTCTCAAGAGGTGTCCACACGGAGAGGGGAGCAAGAACAATGATTCCAGATATTTTCGCTGAAACCGTCTATTTTAAGAGCTCATCTAATAATCTAGTTAGCTAAGGATAAGTTTAGTGAGCGAACCTAGGGACGAGAAAGAAGAGGGCATTATTAATCTTTACAAGATTACTGACTTAGGGCTAGGAATTGCGTCTAAAGCTTTAGCGGGAGTTGACTGGCTCCGGCTTGGCAATGAGCATTATTTATAAGTTCACAGTAGTTACTATCGAGGCACGGCAATACTTATTATCTGGTGCATGGCAAATAGATGCATTGCATCGAATCAAAATCTATATACATACATGATCGACAGCTAACTGTGGGGTATACGTAGCGACGGTATGCGATCAGTGGATCAAGATTAAGAGTAGATAATCAAAGACAATCACTCGCTCAAAAGCATAACAGGAAGGGAATAGAAGTTGAAAAATCAAAACAGCCTCCATCCAGGGAGATCACAATCAATCGCTTGAGACATCAGCAGGCTCCTCCTGCGAGTTGGCCAACGCGCTCTCCAACGCACTGGTGATGTCGATATGAAAGAATGGTAGGTTGACGCCCTGCACCACAGCCATTTTACGCCGATTCTGGTACGCCTTGCTGTCCTTCAGATCGCGCTGCAGCTTGTCGTCCTCACCAATACTAGAGTTGGACGACTCCTCAATGCCGTGCGTTTCGCGCTCTGCAGTGTGTGAAGGGTTCTTGATTCCGCTTTCGAGGTCGTGGCCATGAGAGCTAGCCTGGCGGGTGTTCTCATTGGCGACGATCTCCGCGTGAGCAGCAGCCGATGACTGGCCCTCAATCTCGGTAACGCTGAAGATTGGCTTCCAGCGGTGGAAACCATCTTCGGATTGGGGAGTTGGGTAGCCGAAGCCGGCAGCAGCAAGGGCACGCTTGGTCCAGCGGTTCTTAACGTGCGCAAAGTGCCATTGGACAGTGTGGGGAGATGCATAAATGTCGAGCTGGTTGCGAACGTCAATCAGATTCTGGACAGAAGTGACATCAACGTTGTTAACAGAAGAGAAATCGAGGATGACCGCTCGGAGAGTCGGAAGATGAGACCGATCTTCTTCCTGTTTGCCCTTGCGGGGCCCTGGGTTGTTCCACGGGCGGTCACCGGGGTTGCTGTACGTGAAGGGATTGGTTCGGCGGGTTTTCTGGAAAATAGTCTCGACAAGATAATCGGTGTAGTGGTTGGCATTCGGGTAGTTGAAGCCTTCAGAAAAGCGGTAAATAAAGATACCAGGGTACGGCTGCTCAATCTCAATCTCTGGGTTAGACCCATCGGCGTGGTTGAGGGGGAGGAAGATGGAACGCGTGCGGTCGGCATCGCCGAGGCCAGGCTTGGACTCTTCCAAAACGTGGTCGCCAACGACGGAATGGATAGTGACACGGCCGAGGAACTCACCGCGGGCCTTGGCCACGCGGAACAAGAGCACTGCCACGGATATGCACACGGTACAGTAGACACCAATCTCAATCGAGGTGAAAACAGTGACAATGACACCAACAAAGAAGATCACACAGTCCAATGGTGAAACGCGGTAGAACTGGTAGACAACATTGGGAGGGGTGATCAAGTCACCGACTGCGTGGATGATGACACCAGCCAGGGAAGCCTTGGGGATGTACCAGAAAAGAGCCGGCAGAGCGTAGATGGCGAGGAGGACAACAACGGCAGTGATGACACCGGCCAGCGGGGTCCGAACACCTGCCTTGGATTTAATTGCAGTTCGCGAAAAAGATCCAGTAGCTGGGTAGCCGCCGAGGAATGGGCCGAGCAGGTTGGTCACGCCAATGGCCACCAGTTCCTGAGACGGGTCGATCGTGTAATTGTTAACACGTCCAAAGGACTTCGAGATGGCAATGTGTTCAATCAGGAGAACGATCACGGCGGCGGGCAATTCACTGGCAAATGTCTTGATAATTTCAGCATTGACAGTGGGGACGGCAGCATGCTTGAAACCTCGAGGCACGGTTCCAAGGACTTTGAATGCCGGGTTGTCTCTCCGGTGAAGGTTGGTGGCAGCGCTGATCATGGTGTAGAATAAGATGACAAACACAGTGCGCAGAGTAGAGATGAAGAACCACATCTTAGCGCGATGGGGCTGTTTTTTGGCGGCCGTGTTGCAAGCAAAACGGATGATATACAGCATGGCGCAAGCGGTGACGCCCATGGCAGCATCGAGGGTGGAAGATGGAAGGGCCCTAAGCGTTTGGATAATAGTGTTGTAGGTGGCGCCTCGGGTGTTGACTTTGTCAGTCTCGCCAAGCATGGTAGAAACCTGGCCGGAACAGATGTTGATTGCTGAGCCGGTCATGAAAGCTGTGATAGCTGGGAGAGGGATGAAGTCGACGATAAATCCAAGACGGGCCAGACCCATAAAGGTGACAATTCCACCGCAGATGACAGCTAAGCAAGATGCAATAACGTGCGGCTCGACATCAGGAAGAGTCTCTGCGGCTTCCGTAACGATGTTTCCGACCAAAGTAGACATGACAGCAACAGGCTAACCGAGTTAGTTACAGCAATCAAAAATGGAGAGTCGTACGTACGCCAATGGTGATATCCTTGGAGGTTGCAAAGAACCAGTAGATCAGCACTCCCATGAAGGACGAGTATAGACCGTACTCTACGGGCAGCTGAGCGAGCTGAGCGTATGCCATACCCTGGGGAACAACGACGGCGCCAACCGTGATACCGGCGACCAAGTCTCCTATGAGCCACGTCGTGTTGTACCGGGTGATCCAGGACAGGAACGGGAACAGCCTGTAAAAGTAGAGGCCGATTTCCTTCCACGATGGAGTGATTTCGGCGAACCATTCGGCCGCGGTGGGCTCGGGCTCGACGTAGGAATAGGTGTCAAAGGTGCCGACAGAGAACGTCGACTCGCCGCGGGTGACGGCATCGGGCTGCGGCTTCTCCGGCAGCTTCAGGCGTAGGACCTTGGCCAGCCCATGGCCGACCTTTGTGGGTATATCTCCAGGCATGGTGCGTTGGTGTAATCCAAAAACTGAAGATATGCAGGGTGGAGACGGGAGGTATATAAAAAAAGGCAGACCACCGGGGTCTTGACGACAAAATGCAAATAGATGGTGAATCGCGATAACACAGCTGAGTCGGATAATTCAGTTGATTTAAGCGAACTGGCTAGCCATGTCGGACGGTCTAAAGGATGGGATGGCACAGCTTTTTAAATGAACCAAGACGGACCAAGAATGTCGTGATTGAGAGCTGTGAGTGCGAGTTCAGATCCCCCACGGATCTCGTAAAGCCAAGTACAAGAGCAAATATAGCGCCAACCAGGAGAAGAGGGTATTGGATGAATGGCTGGCAGGGCACCGGGATGGAGAGGTAAGGCAGAGGGTATTGGTGAGGAAGAAGGAGTCGAGGGGAGAAGGAGGCCGTGCCAATGTCAGGCTACCAGTCTGATGGGAATGGAAAAAGAAAAACCAGCAGGCGAAAGCTGAGCTTGGAAGAAAGTTTTATGTCTTCTGGCTGATTATTATTATTTTAGGCTTTGAGGCGATCTTTCGAGACGGCCGACTGTGGGGGGGCCTGCACTGCACGAGAGCAGTCAGAGGGCCCGCTGCATCGTCACACAGGCCCGCACCATGCAGCAGAAAAAGCAAGCCCGAAGGGGGAGGAGAAGCAGAGCGGCAGAGCCAGAAGCGATCGTCAGCGGTCGGCAAGCGTGCCCTCGCACTGGCCGGCGGCGGTTTAAGCTTGTCGAGGCAGCTGGCGTAATGGGGCCCAGTTGGCCAGTTTAAGACGGTTTAGTGGCTTTTCGCCGCTCGGGTCTGGATGCTCAGCCAGTCCATGGTCGCGCGGTATCTGGTTCAGGATCTGGCCAGGAACTGCCTCTTGGCTTGCGATATCGATATCAATGGCCTAGAGAAGGTAAATCCAATGTCATTTCGATGAAAATCAATCAAAGCTGGACAAATTTGATGGATTCCTGCAGTCCGTTGAGGAAGGAAAAGCAAAAAGAGACATTGCCGGTGTTGAAACAGGCCTGATACTGCCGCTTGCGACCGCTTATCCAGGACAAGCAATCCACCAATCAGCCACTTCTGGGGTGCATCCAGCCAATGGGACGGCCAGGAGAACACGCCATCGGCCACAGTGATGGTGAAAGCTCTGGCTCCACGTGTGGGGAAAAAATGGAAGAATCAGATCCAAGACGATAAGATGATGTTGACTAGAGGAAAAACAGCTTCCACTGACACGCCAGCACGTATTCGTGGATGATCTCTATTACATCAAGAAACTAGAGTGAAAGTACAGTAGAATTAAACTACGCTAGTCAATACAAGGTACAGCAAGTGTGCATTTAGAGGCTGAGTTCGTTCCACTAACTTAGTCTACGCTGTGGGATGACTAATCTCTTCGGCTTGGCATGCTATTCCCGATCTGGCATCAATTACGACGACGACTTCAACCTCCCCTTGAAAGTTAGGTGCCGCCCATTATGCTGCACAACGGAAATGCATCGGAGATGGTTGATGGTAGGCGATCGATAAGTGGCTTGATACTCGAGATTGAATTTACAAGAGTGCTGCCAAGCTGCGACTGCAGGAATCAGGAACCTTGGCTCTCTCCCCGCCGGTCACATCATCAATAGTAAAATCGCGTCATCAGCGTGGCCTGGCCTGCATCGAGTCCACCAACCCGCATGCCCACAAAACATATCCAAGAAACGGAAAAAGCATTTCAGGGACACCTGGATCACCGTGAGATCTCCAGCTTCTAGAAGAAAAAAAAGAAGACTATCGCCGATGCCTCATGTATGACAGATTTGACAGCTCTCGACATCCATACAGCGTAGACCCTGGCTGATCGACCTGGATACGATGGAGCTTTTGCACCTCAGTCTCTTTCTTCACGATCTCGCGCGGCCATGAGATCACCTTGACCAGCTGATGAACGCCATCCAACAACCCAGACCCGCGGAGTCCTGTCACACGGTGCATTGCAGCATCCAATCTAACATCTGAGCCCCCCACGACGCCGGGTCAAACACCATCTTGGGCTTCTGGAAGGATTCATGCTCGCAATTAACCTCAATGTCGCCATTTTAACTGCTGATGAGCCATCATCCCGCCCGCCATGGCGACATCCAAGATCCCTTGGGCAAGCTTGACCTCCCGACAAGCAGGAGGAGCATATTGGCAAGCTCAGCCGACGCTTATTCTGATGACATCCTTGGCCTTTGTGATCGCTGATATTATCCTCGTATTCTCAAGCTCAACGTTCCTCAAGAGGGCGGCTTGACTTCCAGGGCGCAAAAGTGGCTGCTTAGCTGCTGCATACTTTTGCCCCCTGGCCGTCTAGACTTTCGTCTCGGCGAGCTGGATACCCCCTCGCCTCACTCGGTCCTCAGAGTGTCGAGAATGACTCGGCCCCGTTTTCAGTTATCCTTTGACCTGCATCGCCCCTGGCCTATCCACGTAGTGGGATTGGGCCGGTTTTGGCTGCGCTGGTTCTTTTGCGGATATCTTGTCTGGCTACCCAATTCGCAGTTGACGCTTTCTTTTCCCTTCAAATAAATTCGCCACTTCAGCCGAAGGAAACTTCAACCTGCCTTTGCTTTTTTAGACTTCCTTTATGGAATATTAACCTCTCCGTACAGGAGAGTCCAATCTTTGAGGAATCCGAAGCCGAGCCCGTCCAGTTTCCATAGCACGGCGAATCGACCCTTACATGAAAACGTTCCCTTTTGTCCTACCTAGAACCGAGACTTGCCCCGTGACCGAGGCCAGACGGTTCATGATTCGAGTTCCTGTTCCTGCTCACTGCTGTGACACTGGCACCGTAACCGTACCATTCACCCCTTGCGGCATGCCGATTACCCTAGACTTGATGCTCTTCGTTTCTAAGGCCTACATAAAGAGCCCGTCCAGCCTGCTCATGGCTGTTCCTTGCATGCTACAGCATATCACTGCTTGCAGAATCTAGGCACGATCACACGTATCTGACCTACCCCGGGGCTCGTCTCCGCATGACCAGGGAGACCTTATCACGTTACCCACAACATCTCAACATTGTCGTCTTAAGCCTCTTAGGTCAGGCTCGCTCGTCCCTTGCTTGGATATCATCGTCTCGGTCTAGAACGATAATTCAGCACGGCAAGTGAAGCGGCAAAAGCTCGAATTTGAATGCTGGTCCCTCCGGGGTCCACGTTGTATTCTGCAGAGAATGCTTTGGGTGCCTCCCCTACCCAAGTGCCCTGGAATGGGCCGTCAGAAGGGGTGAGCTCTACGCATACTCGCCCTAAAAGACATAGACTCCGTCCATGTCCAATCCGTGGCCGCCTATATCCGCCATATCGCAGTCGTTCAGTCTTCTAGGTGGGCTAAGACGTACTCTCTCCATCCTTGGAATAGGGCGTGAAAGACTTCCATGGCAACTTCAGCAGTGAGCGTTTAAGAGATGACTGACTTCATCCGTTGAGCTAGGTTCGACGAACTGGAATTGACAGTCGACTACTTGTCAATACTCATCGCCCACAAGGACTATTCGACTGCGCCTTACTTTGGACCATCTACTCCTCTTACAACCGCAATCCACAAACCGGATAGATTATAAAGAATGTACATTGGGTCTCTATTTTTTGGCCAACCCCAAATACCGAGTGAGTATTGTAGACACGACTCGTCGCAACAAGCAAGTCCAATCAATGCCTTACTTGTTGCTTGGTTTCCGTCAAAGTATAGCCACGAACAAGCAGAATCACACCTTGTCCCTTTCTTCAGGCTCGTCTCACTGCCTTAGTCTTTACCGATTGACAAAGACACCGCTGGCTGAGTATTGTCCGGGTCAGTAAGTCGCTTCCTAGCGCATTAAAAAAAGGGCCATAAAGACTGTCAAACTGGCCTCGCTATGCGCACCATATCAGGCACTCTTTTGTAGTAACGAGCTTAGAGTCGTAAGAACGGGCTATATCAGCCGCTCAGCTGATAGTGACCAATATGCAAATAATAAAGCCGAGTGTCTGATGTGTCGTAGAGAATTGAATAAGCTTACATCATCTTAAGTACACGGCGTGAGCCAGCAATCAGCTTTCAGCTACCAGCTACTACCTAGCCCACTTGAAATTTGCACGACATCCTCTGCAAGCTCAATGAGGACTCAACTATTTTGCGTTCAGCTAGATATAAAACAAAAGCAAGCACAAGCTCATTGATATGGACCTATGGTCGAGTCAAATGCTCTTTCGGAAAGGAGGATATCCAGGGTCTTACTTTGCGGTACAACCATTTTGTGCCGTTGCTTCTCGCGTGGCCCAATGTGACTGGTAAGGTCAGTCCGGGCGTTCCTAGCTGAATGTAGCGAGTTCATGCCTCCTAATACCTCTGGGAACTTAGGCCCTCAGGCTGGGTATCTGGCTTGGGAGGCCTTGATGTCAGAGACTCTAACACGTGGCCCACGGTTGCAGTCAATTCTATCTCCCAGAATCCCATTTACGGGAATATAGACATCAAGCTCAGGGATAAGCCGGGACTAAATCACAACGACTACGTGAGTCAGTGCCTAACTCAGCCAGTGGTATAGTGGTAAAGAGCATAGCCGGCATCCTAGGACGCATACTCTTCAGCTTCGCTGAGAAAGTCTTGATCAGGGCTGGACTGGACGTTAGTTCTATTCTTCACCATGGCCAATTGCGTTCGCAAGAACACAGCATCTGCGTTGCTTACAGCTACGTTCTCGCCTTCTAAAACTGACCGCATCATTCCGCATAGTCTGCGACACTCGCGGGTGAGACAACCAGGTCGCCAGGGCATCCTCCTCTGTACTCGCGTGTCAATACACTAATAAAGCCCTGCGATGACCTCGACAAAATGCCTAAAACCATGACTGCATCGCCTAGCGACAACCCCTTCCCCAAGAATGGCACACAACTCTCCGGTGTAACCATCAGGTTGTTCCTTCTCGTTGACTCTCCCAGTGACGGATTGTCTCTTAGAACGATGGTAGCCCACTAAACGATGAGTGGACGAAGTCAGCGTTTGGCTCCTTACTATCTGTCCGCAAGCTGTCTCACCCTTATTGCGTTGTCTGTGCTGATGTTCTTCTGTTGTAATCTGTAAGTGAATGGAATCTTTTTCACAATGACA
This sequence comes from Aspergillus nidulans FGSC A4, assembly GCF_000011425.1. Classification (NCBI taxonomy): domain Eukaryota; kingdom Fungi; phylum Ascomycota; class Eurotiomycetes; order Eurotiales; family Aspergillaceae; genus Aspergillus; species Aspergillus nidulans. The sequence continues at coordinate 2,942,869 of NC_066262.1, read as the reverse complement.
TGGAATGCTTCCGAGCAGCTTCCCTAGAGCAGAGAAAGTCAAGCCCGTCAAAAGACCTCGGGATATCAACATTTTAACTGACCGCGTTGTAGACATAGCTCAGCCGCCTGTCAAGGTACAGTGGTCTCGCAACGATATAGGACGACCAAGTGACAGATATCTCACCACTGAGACCCTGTCGCCAGGCCTCGGGCAACTCTCCCAGAATGTTGCAACTTCGCAGTAACATGTTGCTGGTTGACAGGCCTTGTGATCGTCAATTCTGCGCAATCGAGTCTCTCCGAGGGATCTACGGGATACGTATGGCGGTTTTTACAGCTGCAATTCAGAAATCTCCATAGCGCGTCGATTTCACCGTGTCTCCTACCGTTTGTCTCGACTCCATTCTGAATGTGCAAACGGAACCCCGCGGCAGATTGAACTAATCAGACCTAGGAAGGCATGGCAGTGGGCCTGCTCGCCTGGCCTGGCACTAATAGAAGACTGGTTACAACCAAGATCAGACCCTCTTTCTTCGTCAACGACGATATTGACTTCGAGACACCAAGAGCTCAGAATCTGTCAAATACCAGGAGCTTCCTCCCGTGCGCCGACAGGAAACCCTCTATTGCCTGTCGAGTGTCCAAACTCTTGATGAGCATTGCTATTTGTCCTCCCGTTCCCTCTCTCACATCCGCGCTAAGTGGCTCTCGCAGCATAGCAAATCTCGCCCCAGCAAGCTCAAAACCAAGACCGTTTCGACCCTAGATCTGGCAGAAACTTCTATCCTGGGAATCTGATCTCTCAAACGCATCATAGCTCTCCAGCCTCAGTATATGGGCCCTCAGGGTCTCATCGCCGCCGGTTCACCATCACAGTAAAATAGGCCATGACGAAACTTGAGCGCATTTGTATATCTTCGATGGATAAAAAATACTGCCTGGTCTCAGGAGACCTAGCAGGGCTCTGAGTGCCTCCTGATGGCCTTGGCAGCATGCACGAGCAACGACACGATAATCAGTTTGAAAGACGCTAATCCAGGCCCAAGTTGATGGGGTCGGTTCGTTGCCAAAGACCTTATACGGCATTCCCTCGTTTGTTTGCGCTTAGATGACCAAAGTATTCATGTACCTTCTTGAAGGGTGCTGACCATCTGTTGGGCAACGTATCGGTCTGGGTCTTCCAGTCATCGTTCGCAGGAGATGCGCTGTGGTGCTCTGTCCCAGCTCCTATCCAGAACCCGCGTCTTGGAAAATCGGTGTGCATATTTGTGCGTCAAGGTTAACACTTCCCAAGTCCAATCTCTGTTGATAGTACTCCTTGAGGCCGTCCTTTGTCATGTGAGCCCGGATTGACCGCTTCTAGCGCAGGCCTGTAGGAAGGTTGACGTCGACTGCGTGGATGAGACGAATGTCGAGAAGGAGTATCTTCAATAAACCCAACTTCTTCTCGTAAAGGCCCACGCCGAGTAGGAGAGTATTACTTTACTTCATCGCCATGAGAACTAAGCTCAACACAACGTCGTTTCGGTTCAATCATCACCCTCTATATCAATAGGCAAGGCTCCTGCAGTGCTTTTCAAGCATCTCAATGCAAAGACCTCGCGAGAGCGATCCCCTGCCCTGGCCCAGAGAACACCATGGCCCTTCAAAATGTAGATAAGCCAGTCAAAGCTGGGAATCTGGCTATAAGTCTGACAATGTAGAGATTGAGTAGATGTTTCCTGCCAGGAAGGCTGTCGACAAGACTCGCGATGGAGGGGCAGAGGTGCGAAGAATGCTATAGTAAATACTAAGTAAATGCAACATCTCGTGTCAGAGATTGGTGGCCCTTAAGGAATAGGCCGTCGAGAAAATGTTGTCAATATTGTATAGAAGGTTTTCACAGACTACAAAGTGTTAGCAGATGATGCTCCACTGAACAATATATATATCCTAGCAATCCACCAACCAATCAGGTGACCAATCTTAGGCGGACTTGTTCTTACTTATTGAGAGCTAATGCAGGGGTACCAGTACGTGTTTACTGGGACTTGGAACAAGGACCCTGTTGCTGGCTGCCAGGGTCCTTACTATAGTAAAGGCATATATGTAGTCGGGATTTGCCTCTACATGCAATTAAGCACTACGACACAAACTCATCTAAACGGAAAAGTGGACGTCAGAAGAAAATCATACCCAAGTTCATGCGAGTCTATAATGTCGGTAATGTCAGTAACCACCCCAAGAACAACTGTCCTCATCTGCAGCCGCAAAGCGCGGGTGCTGGCCGCGTCCCTAGATCCCACAACACGAATAGATCCCACCTAAGAGAAAGGAAAGGATGGAAATTATGTATAGAAACCAAACGAATCAACCGGTCGATGGAATGCCGAAGGAAAAAAGGTTAAAGGGTGGAAAGACGAAAGAGGAAAGAAAGAGAATCTCCAGTCATCAGCCGAATCTTCGGTGCAAACGCCATCGCAAAGCAAGTCGTCGAAAATTAAAACAGAACAGAGCAATGCCAGGGCTAATCTTCAACATGGTATCATAAGCGAAGTTCATGAGGCCCTGCCACACCCAATCATAACAACACTCCAGATTACTGAGAAGCGCATTGCACCCGCTCAGCGCCAGGAGGAACGTCATCGTCATCCTCGTCCATGCTGGCCGCCCCGTGAGCGCGTGCTTGTGAGCGCTCGCTGTTATCAACCTCCTCCAAATCAAAGTCTTCCACCATAGCGTCCGCAGGAGGCCTGTTTGTCTCCTGTCGGGGAGGCAGAACCTGCTCCAAAAGTTCGAGGTTTCTAAGTTCGTGGTTTTCGGGGAACTTGACGTCGAACTGGATGTAGAGGTTACCGTGATCGTGGTGGCGGTACGACGGCATACCCTGGCCCTTGATAACCTTGATGACACCTATAATTGCGTTAGCTTGGTACCACGAGAGTTTCGCGCGGAGCGCGCGCGAAAAGAAAAGGACTTACCAGGTGTGATAACCTCGCCAGGGGCGATTGTTACAGACAACCACCGGTCGTCAAGGTGCTCAATGTTGATTGTTCCGCCAGCAAGCGCAGTAAGGAGGTCAATTTCGGCATGGTAGAAAAGGTCGTCATCCTTGCGCTGGAATCGGGGGTGGGGCTTCTGCTCAATCTCGAAAACAACATCACCAGGCATGACGCCAGGAAGCTGGTCACCTTCACCGCGGAACTCGATCTTGTGGCCATTCTTGACACCACGATCAACGTGGACGTGAAGGACCTTGCGCTCGACAACAGTCTTCTTACCATGGCAGTTGCGGCAGCGGTCCTTGTCACGGATATTCTCTCCTTCACCATTGCAGTCGGGACAGACAGTCTGGAAGCGCTGAATCATGGGACCCATCTGGCGCATCATCGTCTTCATACCGGAACCGTTACAGCCAGCACATGTCTTGACAGCGCCCTCCTTACCACCACGACCGTCGCAAGTAGGACAGATGACGGACTTCTGGAGAGCCAACTTGGATACTTTGCCGCGGTAGATATCTTCCAGGTTGACCTTGTGGACGTGGTGAATGGTGCGAGCCTTCTTGGGGCCCTGATCCCGCATACCACCGCCGAACATGCCGCCGAAACCACCGCCGCCGCCGAAGAACTGGGCGAAGAGATCCTCCGCGCCCATTCCACCGGCACCGCCACCGCCTTCAAGACCCTCTTCACCAAGTTGGTCGTAGATGTTACGCTTCTGAGGATCGGAGAGAACTTCGTACGCCTTGGACATTTCCTTGAATGTTTCAGCGGCCTCTGGGTTGTTGGGGTTCTTGTCTGCACAAAGCACGTTAGGATACCGATCGCTCCACTTCGCTCTCGTCTATATGGTCACTTACCAGGGTGGTACTTGAGGGCACCCTTCTTGTAAGCGCTTCTCAGCTGGGCCTCGGAGGCCGACGGGTCAACCTACAACAGTCGCCGTTAATTATTTTGCTGCAAACGTGCACAGAATGCAGCATCGCTACTTACCCCGAGGATGTCGTAAAACTTCGTATCTTTAACCATTGTGATCTAGGTCTAAGCGGACTCAAAATGAGAGTAGAGAGCTCGCGAGGGGTAGGACGAAGGTTCCGAATAAACACGAACTTTTTTGAATAAAAGCAGGTCCGGGAGGACGAGAAGTGGGAAGAACTGTAGTCGCCGGACGTGAGAGGAGAAGGAGGATTTAGGAGACCGTGCGGCGGAGGGTTTGAATGTGAAGGGAGAGGTTTGAGAGGCTGAGAGGAGGATTTAAAAGGACCTGAGTGTGGAAGCAGAAGGCGGCTTGAAGAATTGGACCGGGGCTGAGTGCGAGAGGATGGGGATGGCAAAGGCTGGTAAGATTTGGTGTAAGCTTGCGTATTAGATACCAGGACCAGGCACCAACGGAACTTTTCCTGAGTGCTTCTTTGCGAGGCTTCGGTATCACTGATACCGGAGATACGACCCAGCAACGGAATTAACTGGACAAGCGCAACGAGGTTCTATATTGGAAGATGAAGAGTATGTTCTTGAGGTAACTTGGATAGATTTTCACGTCCAGCTTGACCAGCCTGATTTACTGACTGGGTTCGGAATTTCTATCTTTGTACTGAGATTCTCGTCGTTTCGACCACGCAGGCTGCCCACTGAATTCCTTGCCAAGCAAATTCGATTCTCTTCCATCTTCTTCCATCCGCTTCCTGAGCTTTCTTCCATCAGCCTTCGTAATACAGTACAATCCTGAATTTCAAACCCGCTTTTGCCTTGCGTACAGTGAGTAATTTAGGTATCCTTGTGTTTCCAGTGCCGTGATTCGAGCACAAAACACAAGAGATTTCCAGTACAACCAGTGGCACTGGCTTTTGCCTCAGCCCTCAGGCGGCGACAATTTAACGTGGTTGGTAAGCGAGCTGCGCATGTAAGCGAGCTGCGCACCTGCATACAGATTTCCCATATTTTGACCTTTTAATCAACCACAACGCCTTTATATTAATTATTATTTATTTGGACAAGCATTTCTTCTATGCCCAATTCTATGGCAGGTACTACATGTAGGTAATGCCCGTGCCTTTGGTGTTTGTGCACCTTCTGCTGGTGGCCCGCATGGACCAGGTATTGCCTGAAAAGACGCATTATGAGCTTCCTCGAGCTCTGTAGCCTCTTGTACAGACAGACCATTATCATGAGCTATCCATCTATGCGTACGAGCTCGCTTTCGCCTTTGTATAGCATTTTCAGCACGTAGCGCCCTATTCTCTTGCTCCAATAGTATGCCCTTTTGCATTGCAATTTGACAGCCTTTAATTAGCTGGTTTAGGGCATTATGGGACGGTGATGGTGGACTTTTTGAGCGCTGTTTGAGAAAATCTCTGAGTAAAGAAGCTTGCTTTAGAAGCTCATCAACATTTGCTGGTGTATGTGGGCAAAAAGTGCTTGCCTGGCTGCCACGGCTTCCAGGGGGTGTAGGCGTACGAGCCTGAATACTAAGCTTTGAAAGCACTGGTTCAGGATTCAATGGCACTAGTCCTGCTGCTCGAAAACTGTTTCTGATTGTATCCAGCTTAAATGTGCTGATTCGAGCTTGTGGATAGGCTGCAAGGAAATCAAGTTTGTCAATATGGCTGATGCCAAGCCGCATTTTCTGATCAACCAAGCTGGCGTACGAGCGCTTCAAAACTGCAAAACATCCAATATCAAGTGGTTGTAGAAGATGGGAGGAATGTGCCGGCATGCAGAGTGGTATAATATTATGATCTGTACAGATTTGATCAAACTCTGGTGTAAGATGGCTTCCATGGCCATCAAGAACTAGAAGTTGATATCTTCCGCGCGTACGATGCTCTGTTGACGGGATAAATTGCTTCTGAAGCCAGCGAAGGCTAATTTCATTAGTTGTCCATCCATTTGTACTAATTTCAAATCGCCAGTCGGGCGGAAGGCCTGTAAACCATGCTTGGTTATACTGCTTGCCCTTAAAGATAAGTGTTGGTGGAAGTGCCCATCCAGAAGCACTGATTGACTCAATTGCAGTAACCCATTATCACGGTTTCCTGGCTGTAGAACTGGTCTTCGGCCACATGATTCTGACTTGGTAATCACTTTCTGATGTGCACAAAGGCCCATTGCAAAGCCAGTCTCATCAAAGTTGTAGATATCGTCCGGTAGGATCCCGTATTGTTCGATTGTGGCTCGTACGGTGTTAAACCATGCTTGAATAACCTTTGGGTTCTCTTGCTTTGCTCGCTGGCAGTCGTATTGCCTTGACAAGCGAGACTCAAGCTCCGGGTGGCGTTGAGTATAATTATATACCCATTTCTGGCCGACAGTCTGGATTGGGGTGGAACCACGCTTTGCAAGCAGAATATTAGCCATTTCTCGTACATGAGCTTTTGTAGGAGCTGCTCCGCGTAGATCTAAAGAGAGAATCCACTGCTTAAGCACTTCCTCTTCAATCTCAGTCAATTTATGGCCATTTGCGCGAGATTCGGCGCGATTTGTAGTCCCGCGTAGTCGCGTACGTAGTGTAGATTCAGGCACATTGAAGCGACGTGCTGCCTCGCGTATTGATGTAATCTCCTTTTTTTTAATAGCCTGTACAGCCAGTAGGAGCCGACCTTCCTTCTCATGGCAATTTTGGCTTGAACTAACGCGAACTCGGGGCATGGTGGCTGTTGGAAGATAGATGACCGCGTCAGCATGTAAAAAAGTGGTTGGGTGCGCAGCTCGCTTACATGCGCAGCTCGCTTACCAACCACGTTACAAGGACTACCATGGATCTTATCGATAAGGATTTTCCAAAGAGGGGTGAAACCACCCTCAGTATTCGTACAAAGTACAATGACTGTCAGGCACATTTTCCCTTGACTGAATTCAGCCTTAGGCTCTCATCAAAAATCAGACTTCTTTACTGCCTTACTCAACCTAGATCAGCCTCTCAAGAATCAGCGTTCCACAAGTACCCTTGAGTAGATGGGACTCCAACGTGGAGCTATCAAAATGCGGGTCAAGCTAGAGCCAGAAGAGGAATGAGCCACGGCCCGAGATATCGATATTTTGCTTGCAGAAGCTCTTATCTCTGTGCCGTGTCTCTAGACTCTCGTTGTCTGTTCTCCTCGCTTCCCCAAACATTGTACGCAACCATGAACACAGACCCGGGATTCATTGCTGCCGTCGAAGAGGCCAAAAAGGGTGCGGCCGAAGGAGGCGTGCCTATCGGTGCGGCACTAGTAGGCATGGACGGAACCATTCTCGGCCGAGGGCATAATATGCGTGTCCAAAATGGGAGCGCGACATTACATGTCAGTCTCCCCTGCTCTTCCTGCCAGACTACGGAGTACAATCGAGGGTGTGGCTAACCTTACCCAGGCTGAGATGTCTGCTCTCGAAAACTCCGGCCGTCTGCCTGCGTCAGCGTACGAAGGCGCTACGATGTACACCACCCTATCGCCCTGTGATATGTGCACGGGGGCGTGTCTCTTGTACAAGATTAAGCGGGTGGTTATTGGGGAGAACAAGAACTTCATGGGCGGGGAGGAGTATCTAAAGAGCCGTGGCAAGGAGCTGGTGGTGCTGGATGATGAAGAGTGCAAACAAATGATGGAAAAATTCATCAAGGAGAAGCCTCAGCTTTGGTAGGTTTCTTTTATTTGTTTTGTCTCCTCTATTTAGCCCTCGATTCGGCGTTATATGACTTGAGAATATTTGTTGACTGTGATTTAGGAACGAGGATATTGGTGAATGAGTCGGGTAACTGTACTCGAATGCGCACACAAGCCAATATGCCGTTTCCCGCTTAGTCCGCTGTCAGACGGTGGATTTCCTCAAAGTAGAATTTGAGGTCATCCGGATTGACAAAAGGAGTGACGCCTAGGAAATTAGCATCTGCATGATATAAACGAATAAAGAGCATACCGTGACCCAAGTTGGCAATCCATCCTTGCTTGCCCTTCTTGAACCCAGCAACCATAGTCTCCACAGCCTGTTTGATAGCCTCGCGGCCTCCGTAGAGAACACCAGGGTCCGCGTTGCCTTGGATTGTAACCCGTCCGTTGGCAATCTTGAAGGCCTCGGCCGGGTCATGTAGCCAGTCTAGCCCGACTACATTGTATCCGGACTCGCAAAGGTCCTCGAGAGCATACCACGCTCCCTTCGCGAATACTGTCATCGGCACGGGTTCAAGTCCCATCTCTTTTAACCGGCGCGGCAGGTTCGCCGAGATGTGTCTCAGATAGGGGAGTGAGAAGTCCTGGAAGGACGCCGGCGACAGCTCCCCAGCCCATGAGTCAAACACCTGAACGAGCTGGGCACCCGCAGCAACCTGGAGCGCCAAGTATTCAACACAGATCTCGGCGATCTTCTGCAGCAGCGCCTGCGACTCCTTCGGGTACTTATAGATCCATGTCTTGGTCTGGATAAACATCTTACTACCGCCACCCTCAACCATGTAGCAAAGCAGCGTCCAGGGCGCACCGCAGAATCCGATTAGCGGCACCCGTCCATTCAGCTTCGTTCGCGTAAGCGTAATAGCCTTGTACACGTAATCTAATTCAGCCTTGACATCGACGTCGCGCGCCATGACCTTCTCGTATTGACCATCGGTTGGGGAGCGGAGGGGCTCGGGGAAATGAGGGCCTTTCTTGTCAACCATCTCTACCGTCATGCCCATTGCTTGCGGGATGACTAAAATGTCCGAGAAGATGATTGCAGCATCAATGAGACCCTCATACCGGTCGACGGGTTGGATGGTGATCGTTGAGGCAATTTCGGGGTCGCGGCAGCATTCGAAGAAATCGCGGTTGCCCTTGGCTTCATGGTATTCAGGGAGGTAGCGACCGGCTACAAGAGTCAAAACTGTTAGTTGACCATTCGTCTATATATGGTGTATTGAGCACAGAAGGAGCTTGAGGAGAAATGGAGAGTAGCATACCTTGTCGCATCACCCATATCGGCGGGCGGTGCACCTTGTCGCCTAAACATTGTTAGAGGAGAAGGTCCAAATGAGGAGAATAGATTTAGCAATACCCCAAGCGGCTCTCAACAGTAAATCATTCTTCAATGGCGCGAATTGTGTCATTTTGAAGGGGATAATTTGGAGAGAAGAACATGGCAGCAGAACTCCGACGATATTCTTGCTTCGGGTGCCTCGGGCCGTCTACCCCGCGGTCCACACCATTCCTTCGACGTACTGTATAAATCTCCATTATATATTCTACAGGTGTCTACTTAGATAGAACACAGTTATGGATAATCCATGTTTGAATTCATATTCCATTTTGTAGAAACCTAAAGACAACTCACGGCTTAGACCGTCGCTGCGATAACCCTAAATAGACACCTATTCTGAGCAAGTGAGCAAGTCTAGACTCGACAATCTACGGGAGCCGACACTATCAGAAGATTGCCTACAGCGCAAGAACCTATGACAACTGTCAGCGAATGAAAGTAACAGTGCATGAGTGCGGGGCAGTTGAGGGTGTGGCGTCAGCAAAAAATTAGAGTGTTTGTTGTTGCATTTTTTGTTCTTCATGACACCGGATGGTGTTACGAGTTAAAAATGAGATCATCCTCCGCCGGAAATAGGTGGGCAACAATGTGAACATGTGAGATGAAAAAGAACGTACCTTGAGAACTCTGTAAGGACATGAAACGTCACTACGTTCATATCTTACTAGAGAAGTGAATGATCACCAGTATCATTTTTCATTTACCCAACCTCATGATGGGTCATAAAGAGTATCTAATACATGGCAGTCGTATCTCGTGCAGGGGCACGAGACGTTTAGTCGAAGAGACCGAAGCCCATGTCCTCATCGGACTCCTCAGCCTCCTCAGCAGGAGCAGCCTCAGCGGCAGCAGCAGGAGCAGCACCACCAGCAGCGGCGGCGGGAGCAGCAGAAGCGTAGGCCTCAGGGTTGGCAATACGGTCCTTGAGCTCCTCAATCTCGGGCCAGCTGTACTCAGTCTCAACAGCAACAGCCAAGACCTTCTTGTAGCTGTTGACAACGGAGTGGATAACGGAGGGAAGGGTGGGGTAGTTGACAGCAAGGGAGATGCTGGTGATGGTGTTGATGGCACTGCTGAAGACCTTGAGGAGCTGCTCCTCCTCAATGTCGAGAACGGCAGCGCTGAAGGTCTGGCCATCCTGGTAGACCTGCTGGATGGTCATACCGTAGGTGAAGGGGGAGATGTTGAGCATGTTGAGCAGGGTGGCCTCGGAAGGACCAACCTTGTTGCCCTCCTCAACGAGCTTGAGATCGGTGGTAATTTCAATGGTACCACGAGCGATCTTGGTGGGAACACCGAGAGCCTGGAAGAAAGAGGTCTTACCGGGTTCCATACCAGTGTTACCGGCAGGAATCCAGACATCGGCGGGAGCAACGGCACCAGCACGGGCAGGGGCAGCGACACGGTTGGAGAGGATCTTGTCCTTGGTCTCCTTGAGGTCGCCGTTGGTGAAGATGAAACCAACGTTGCCTATTCATCATCAGTCAAATCTTGCTTGTCTGTCCGACCAATTCGTGAACGCACCCTTGACGTGAGGGAGCAGACGCTCGTACTCGGGGTTGTCGTTGATGAAGCCCTTGAGAGCACGACGAACCTAGAGAGTTCCCGCGTTAGAATTGCGGTCGCGTGGAATCACAAGTGATAGGAGAAGCTTACCATGGTGTTCTTGCCCATCAGGACAACACCCTCACCACGGAGGGCGATACGGATCTCGTGCATCTGCTGAGAGCTGACATTGTCGACACCGACGATGAACACAGTCTTGTATTCATCGAGCAGGTTCTTCAGCTTCTCGAAGTAAGCGGCCTTGGTAGCTGACTTGCCCCCCATGTCTCCTTATTTCACTGAAGATAGGATGTTTAAGGGCAAGGGAAATTTCGTGGATGTGATTTGGTGTCGTTCGTGATGTTAAAGCTTCTCGGATTTGTGCGTCGCAGATTTTCTTGTGGCTTTCCGCTCGCTAGCCGATCACGTGCGCCCCGCCCAAGCTCCGCAGAGAGAATATGATTATACGGAGTACGACCAGAGCAAGACCATTGCATACTGAATATACACAATATTAGACTGAGTTTTGCACTGGACTTGTCCTCAACAAGCAGACCTGATCTGTGCTTTGCTACCTAGTGGTCTGTACTGTTACTCGCTCCCTGCGGGACCATCAGCCTGTCGGCAGCTATATACAGCCATGGCCGAAAACTTCCAACACCCCTTCCAGTGCATACAGTTCATCAAGAAAAGAAACGGTGAACATAGAGACGTGTTCGTAGCATCAGCGGGCGCAAAGCTCTTCTCCTACGCGGCGGACTCTGGGCGGCGCCTCTCTGTCTGGCCGCAAGACGGTGCGGACAATAATATTCATGGAACCAACTGTGCTGGATCTAACCCAGAGACTGAAGGCCCTCCGGAGAAGAAGAGGAAGGTTGAGCCATCTTCAGAAAAGGAGGGTGATGCTGGTACTGCAGCTTCGAAAAAATCCTGTACGTGGACCAACATTCCCATCTTGACGTCCACGCCAGACGGGGAATATCTGGTTGCGCTTACAGGAGAGGACAAATGTATCCGTGTCTTCCAGATTGAAGAGGACGGTTCATTTGTGCACCTGAGTGAGAGGTAAGTTTGTTTCTCTCTGAGGTGACGGAGTAGAAGCTAACCAGTACCAGGCCAATGCCCAAGCGGCCATGCGCCATCACATTCATGGAGGACAACGACATCCTGACTGGCGACAAGTTTGGGGATGTCTACTCCATGCCCCTAATACCAAGCGCTGAGCCGCGCTCTACCATGAAGACTCTGGCCCAACGGTCCACGCCGATCGCAGCCACAAACTTAACCGTGCACACGCAACGCAATCTCAAATCGTTAGAGATGCAAAAGAACATGCAGAACAAGCAGAAGAAAGAAGTAGACAAGCCCGTCTTCGACCACGACCTGTTGCTCGGACATGTCTCTCTTCTCACAGACGTGGTCTTTGCCTCTTTACCGTCTCCGGACCCCTCGTCTACTAAGAGAAGAACCTACATCCTTAGCGCAGATAAAGACGAGCATATTCGGGTCTCGCGCGGGCCACCGCAGGCACACGTCATCGAGAACCACTGCTTCGGACATACAGCATTCGTTTCTAAGCTTTGCATCCCTGAATGGGCTCCAGAGTACCTAGTCTCTGGCGGCGGGGACCCGCATCTTATCGTGTGGAACTGGACAGCCGGCCAAGTACTGCATACTGTGCCCCTCGTGGAACAGCCAGCTGAAGGCGAAGCCAAGAAAGTCGCCGTCCACGGTATCTGGGCGGCTACTCTTGGTGCAGACTCACGGCGAGTCATTCTGGTTGCGCTGGAAGGGTAAGCACCTCCTTCCCTCCTGCTCTCAACTCTCTACTGCAATATTTCACTGGGACGGATCCGCTAATCAAGTCGCAGAAACCCGGCCCTCCTCCCATTCACCCTGGAACCCAACGGCTCCATGACCGCTCACACGTCTATCAAGACCTCGGGCAACGTTCTTGACGTGCAAGTCCACAAAGACATAGTAGTCGTCTCTGTCGACTGCATCCGCACTCCCGGGTCAATGCAGGAATGGCGCTCCAGTCCAATTGCTTCAATCACGCTCGAAGCGTTCCAGCTCAAGCAAGGAACAACAGAGTGGGAGGCGGTCACTGATTACCAATTGGTCACCACAGTTAACGCTACGGGGACATTACCTGTCATTTTGGCGGATGGTGTAGAGGAAAAGGAAAAGGAGAAGAAGGCGTTGAATGATGTGTTCTATGGGCTGGAGCATCTGAGGAAGCAGACGTCGTGGGAGGGTGAGGCTACGGTTTTCTGATATAGTTGATTCTCTTGAGTACATGTATTTGTGAATCTAAAGTTATAGATGTGATTTGGGATAACTAAAAGTCACCTATGTTATCTTATAGAAGGATATAATGCAATGCTTGGGATGCTGTTCACAATAATTTGCATATATACCGCTCAACTTATAATATGCCCAAATGAATCACGTAATGCTCTGTTCTGGTCTTGATGCTGCCCCAGAGATGAGGTATGTAGACGTCAAAAGATAACAATATATCTACGCTCGTCACTGGAAACGTAGACTATACACAAAAAGCCCACCCACATCAGCCATCATCACCACTCCTCCCAAATCTTCCGCCGAACCCTAGATCTCTTCGGAAGAACTTGCCAAGGTTCTTAAGGTTCTCGTTCAAGTTAGACCCCACCTCACCGGCCTGGCTTTGGTTCGGCCCAGAAGACCCAGGTATTGCGGCCGGTGTAGAAGCGGCCAAGTTACCTGCTCCAGCCGCACCCGGGTTAACAGGAGTAGAGGACATGGGCGTGCCCAGCCTATCCACACCATCCTTCGCAGCGGAAATAAGTGCAGAGCCAAGCAGCGACGCATCAAAGCGGCTCGTTGATGCCGCGGCAGAGGTGCCGAGATTGCCAAGGCCGAGGCCTTGGGAGACGGAAGTTGAGGAGGAAGCAGAGGTTGTTTGGAGTGCGCCCAGAAAGGGGTTTGTTTCCTGGATGTTTGAGGCGTAGCGATCGGAAGTGCGGTGAATCTGGAAGAGTTCGACAAGGTGGTTCTGCTCCTGGCGGCTCCGGATACCCTTAAGGTCAAGGATTTTGCGGAAGTTGTTATTGTTTCGATCTGCGATATGAATTAGGTATGCTTGGACGAGGGCTTCTGGAGGCGATGGTTGGACTTGGAGGGTCTTGAGCAAGGTTTCGATCTTCGTGAAGCTGTTATTGACACGCTTGACGAAACCGGCGGGTGGGGGCGCCGGGAGGAGTGAAGATAGACCGGTTTTAAGGGTGTATGTGTCTAGGAGCATCTAAATTGTGTTAGACATAGCTCCTTCTCTGAGTATAGTGAGCTTACCTGTTCTGCACCCGTCTCCGAGACAGGTTTACAATGGAAGATGTTTTGCAGGAAGATGTTCGAAATCAACTCCACTATGTGGTCAGCAAAAGCTCTGGCGTATTGTTGCTTGTGGATCAATTGCAGTATTTCTGACGCCTTGGAGTTGGTTTTCGACAATAGCTCTCCAACATAGGAGCTTTGGTCGCTCACCCCTTCCAGCCGATTCCAAGGGGTGTTGCGCATTTCTCGCCAGCATGGCTCGAGTTCTGTCTCAACTTTGCGCACTAGGCCTCGCACAGCAGCCGACGCTATTCCCATGAATGAGTCAGCTTGACTTTGCAAGTCGACACTCTGCTTCAGATTCTTGTCGAGACGGCCCTTTATCTTCTCCTCTAACTGATTACATGTAGTATAGCAGTAGTCCGCTGTATTAAGAACAGCAATATAGTCCTCAATCGTCGGCGTGCCCAGCGGACTGTGGACGGTGGGCTGGTCGCTGATATAGTATAGTAGTACCTGCTGAGCGTACTGGTCGAGATACTTGCCGAACACTTTTGCCAGATCCGCGAGACTTGCGCCTGTAGAGAGCTTTGCACACTGCTGGAGAGCATGCCTGTAGAATGTGAACAGCTCCATGGAAGAGGAAATAACAATGTGCGAATCGAATTCTTCGCCTGGAGGTTTAACAGGCTGTTGACGGTATTTTGGTATCAAGCCGGCCAATTGCTGATCCTGAGCATTTACCCATACACTTAGATAAGGCTCAAATGCTTCGGAGATAGCTTGGCCGAATACAGGCGTTTCCGCTGACGCAAATGTATCGGTGGATGGACGAGAATCAATGGCAAACCGTCGTTCCAGGGAATGTTCAAAGTCAAGCGTTTCCTGCAAACACGAGAGCAACATACTGACATCGATAGTCTGGCCATTCCGCACAGACCGTGATAATATTCCCTTGAAATCATCTCTGGTCCCTTCGCAGAACGCATTGGCCAGTATTTCATCCACTCTCCACGATGCAGGGAAAATAGAGGCGTACTCTTCATCGTAGATTCGCAGGATCCGTCGAAACCATGAGTACCTCCGTGAAATATTGTCCAGTGAGCCCGCCTCCTCATTGTTCCGGAAAACCTGCCGGTACTCGCGCAGCTGGAAATTACAGTACCAAGTCATCAATCTCGATCTCGCATGATCCCCAAGCGCATCCATAACAGAGCATGCCTCCGAGAGCGCCGTCTTCCTCGCGCCAACCTCCCCCTTGGCGAACGCCAGCTCAAAGTCTTCACATATTTGCTCCAACAAGTCTCTTTGGATATCCGCCACATTCCGGCTAAGGAGCGCAATCTGATCAATCGATCTATACGACTTGAAGTGCGCGACGAGCTGAATCACGGCCTGAAGCAGCTGGGAACAGTCCCGGTACTGCCTCGTGCGACTGAGAACACGCAATTGATCATACGCGGTCGTCAACATCTGAAGCCGTTTCAGGGCCGTCATCGACTGCGTCAGATTCTTCTTCGCGTTGTCTAGCTGTTTGATATCCGCCGTCATTTCTGTAATGGACTGCTCGGTCTTGGACGCGCGGTCGCGGACATCGTCGATTTTCTTGAACAACTCGGACAGATCTGATTTAGCGGCTTGAATGCGCTCGACGCTCTCTGCATTGGATGTAACTTGGTCTTCTACAAGCGCCCCGATCTCGTTGTCGAGCTCAGTTTCGTAATCACGCAACCGTTGAGACACATCGGAAACGGAGGACAGCGTAGAAGGGTGCGAGAAGATCTCGTTCAGGTGGTTAATCGGGTCGTAGTCCGCTGAGGCAATAACCATCAATGACCAAGCTTTCATAAAGCGTAATCTCAATCGCACGACTCACCTGCGTCCAACGGATCGAGGGGCGCGGCCCCGTTGGAAGCCATCTGACCGGTGCTATGTGAGATGGTCGTAACGGGCATTCCATTAGTTCTCGGGAATTGACGCAAGGCTCATGCTGCAGGTTCGACTGGAACGCATGCGCCGGTTTGCTGCGTATATTAGGTATACTTCAGCGACGACGGGGGTTCTATGAGGCTGGACCGAACTTATGGTGCGGAGAGTTGGCGGGAACTGCAGCTTAGTGATCGGCTCCGGCCGCCAAGTCGGCCAGTAGAGAACAGCACTTCTCTACTACCCAATCTACAGATCTAAGCCAAGTTGATGAGCAAGGCAATTGGTTTGATTCTCGCTCTCTCTAGGACGTATCTTCGTGGTCTTTATAATACAATAAATTGGGATATTCAAACGTTTGATAAACCTTCAGCCATTTCGCCGAGCCATGCAGCCACCATGTAAATTGGAAACAAAATTGAGGAAGAAAATAAATAAAAAACCTTCTGCTATCCTCTCATTCCTTGAACAGGTTGTAGAGATGCGTGATGATTTTCAGATTCGGAACTATGCCGTAACTCCTGGAAGGAAAGCGTCAGGTGGTAACTGGCCCTGTGTCTATTGGCATAATTAGTAAAGCTTTACAAAGCAGTCGGGGCGTGGTTGGCCTACCTTTAATTCCTCAAAGTTCTTCAAAGCAGCATCCATGTTCCAGTTATTCCCTGAAAGAGCAAGTTCGGAATATTGCAGCGTCATCATTGTTTTGGCGCTCAGTTGCATTACTAATTGCTCTTGTTGTACCTGGACATCGGCTTTCCCAGGAGCTGGAAGTCCGTAGCCAGCAGGGGCTGCCGGGGCCGCCACTCGGGCCGCGACTGGAGCTGCTGCTGGCTGAGCAGCGACAGGAGGAGGTTCCAGTTGCCATGCTTCATTGCCGCCATATGCGCGCAAACATAGCACATCGCTGATAACCCTAATTCCTCCTACACCTGCTCCCGGCCCGATAATAAAGGTTCGATCGAAGCTTCGAGTTTCTACTTTCCCTGAATTATCCTCTTCGAACTTTCCATGTACCATGATAAGGAAACCACCAACGCCGGTTGAACTCTGTCCGGATATATCAGGAAGTCCAGGAATTGGGAAACATTCAATGAGCCACTCTTCAGGATGCGCTGCAATATCCGGATGTCTCGTCGGCGGAAGGGTCGTCCATAACTCCTTTATCTTTTCTACGCCCGTATAAGTCCGAGACATTCTCGCAGGTAGATGACTGATTTTGAGGAGGTTTCGACTCTTTTTGAGGTACGGATCCCAAGGAGCTGGTTCGGTTTGCAGCGCCCTCGGGGCGGATGTGTTGACATTAAGTGAGAAGGTTGAGTTGTTATCGTAGAACCCGCTGACGATCTCGGCACGGTTGTTATCGTAGCCAGTGAAGAAAGCTCGAATGAAGTTTTCGGCGATTTGGCCTTCATCGTGGAAATGGGGGGCCTGGACGGGGATCGGCGTTTTCTTTTGCGCAGCGATTTCTTCGTCGGTGCGGACCTGGGTGTTGTTCAAAGTCTTGAGTTCGGGATACCATTTAAGCATAGTATCCTTGAAGTTGGGATCAGCACTGAAGGGATTGCCAGTGAGATCGAGGAACTGCAGTTTGCGAAATTTCCACCGCCATCCTATAAGTGCCTGTGCGTCGGCAAAGTTATTGTTCGACAGGTCAAGGTTCTTTAAATCGGGGAATGTTTGGGAAAGCGTCGTAACGACGGAGATATTAGAGAGTTGATTGTCAGCAAGGCTGACACTTTCGACAGCATCACGTCGCGCCGTGGCGTTATCAAAGTTCAGCTCCCACACCTTCATGAGCGCAGGGAAGAACTTGGATTCAGTGGAAGTTGTGCCAAATATGCCCATAGCCACTAGATCTGGGTCGGTCCCCAGCTTAGACAGATCGAGCAATTTGGATTGTTGGTAATACCGCCTCCCCAGTATCGCCGTCATTTTCGATTTTGTGTCTGCGGTAGATGGAGTTGTACCGTTTTGTGCCGGAATCGAGTGATTCAATAATGGAGCGGTTTCCTGGTCGTATTTTTCGATGGTAAGAGGCGCTCCTGCAAAAGTAAAGCCATTAAGCTGAAGCATTCTTTCTAATGATTCCGGTCGGATGGACACTATCAGAGCGTCGCCTTCAACCCGCGACTAATCAACGTTAGCAAGGCTTAAGGGACCTTGAAAACCGCAGGCAGCCATCAAATAAACATAACGCCCATAAAGCCTAGGCATCCGCCGATCGTCGTTCTTTTCTGGAGGGGACCATCCTTGAAAACGAGAACATATCGGAGAAGAGCGGACGGGACGTTGGTAATGTGTGTTCATGTCGGTGGCCGCCAGTTCAGTAGTGTTGCACATACCTTAGAAATTTTTACGCGCGGGCCAGATTTCGAGTCGGGTGAGGTGAGCTTCTTCTCGAGAAAAGCGACCAAACTTTCGACGCCACCGTCGCGGTTGGACGCCGCCTTGCTTTCTTTCCATCCACGTACAGCAACCTGTTCCGTGGGAGACGAGCGCCCTCCTTGCCGGATGTTCGCTTGGGCGTTCGAGCTGGATAGGGCCTTTTGGATTTGACTGATGCTCCGATCGAGAGCGGTGTTTGCTCGGGTTGCAGAGGAAGCGGGACGACCAGAACCTGAACGGGTTTTTTGGCCACGAATTGCGCCTGCACCTGCGCCCATCGCCAAATCACCATCTCGGTCAACCTTTGTCGGAGGAGCACCCCTCTTGCGAATTCCCCCACGATCACCAGTATTCGCGCGGGTACTGGTGCGACCGCGAGAAGATCTGCCCCTTTTCATGATGATGTAGAGGTGGAAGTTCGAAGAAGCGGATCGATATGCGAAGGTAAGGTGTAGAGGATCGAAGGGTAGAAGGAGGCCACTCGTCGAAGTTTAGATTGGCTGCGCAAAGCAAAACAAAGCGCTGAGCGCCTTAGTCTCTCAATGAGTGTATCGGCATGTATCAGGGAATGAGACCAAAGAAAGGACTGAATGAAAAAAAAAGGTATCGCTCTTATATTGCGATCCAAAACAATGTAAAGGGTGGCCTACTGTTTGAGGCCTAGGCAGCGAACTGAGTCAACAGCAAAAAAAAGTGACGTTCGTTTGAATCCATTTCTGCAGGCAGATGAGTCACGTGCATTAGGCGGCGTTGGGGCTCAAAGCACGTGACAGATTCCAGGCACAGCGGGGCAGGATTAAGGTGGGCTTAGGCTCTAACCAATGGTATAGTGCGGTCTGTCCTTTAAGTAATACCAATACACGCCAGGAATTTCCGACACATAAATAGATTACGCGTTACGTGTCTTTATTCGGGTCTAAGAGATAAACGACGCCGACTAAAATTACTCCAATTCATCCAGCGCAACTCCTGGACAGCTTTCGCCCAGGTCAGAAACTGAAAGCAAACGGCGAAAACTCACGATTGGCTGCTCGCCGCGGACGGCTTGCTCAGATTAGGTGCGTGCGTGCCCGGTTCTCCGTGACATGCTGGAGGACCCGTGTAGATCGTTCAATGGCTTCGTAGTTCGCTGCTGCTACCGACACTTTCGAGATCACTTCAGACTGATAACTCTCCTTCTCTTTAGGAGTTATACTACAGCCTAGCCGGTCTAGGATCAAATCAACACCCGCCCTCGTATGATCGACGTTCGATTGCCATAAGCCATGGCGGCCAAATCACGGTTCACAAGGCTAGATGCCTTCGCGAAAACAGTCGATGAGGCTCGCATCCGCACCACCTCCGGGGGAATCATCACTATCGCCTCGCTGCTTATCATAATATGGCTTACGTGGGGAGAGTGGGTGGACTACAGGCGGGTGGCAGTTTTGCCGGAGCTCGTCGTCGACAAGTCAAGAGGAGAGAAGATGGAGATCCACCTGAACATCACATTCCCTCGACTTCCCTGTGAGCTCACAACTCTCGATGTCATGGATGTCTCGGGCGAGCAGCAGGTTGGTGTCGCGCACGGTGTGAACAAGGTCCGCCTTGCGCCTGCTGCGGAGGGCGGCCGCGTCCTTGACGTCCAGGCACTGCAACTGTAAGCGGAGTAGCTTCCAATCCATCAGCCTCCCATAGAACCCCGCTAACAGGTCCAAGCCACGCCGAAGAAGCCAAGCACCTCGACCCAGACTACTGCGGTGAATGCGGCGGCGCGCCCCCACCTCCCAACGCCATCAAGCCCGGGTGCTGCAGCACCTGCGACGAAGTGCGCGAAGCGTACGCCCAGAAACAATGGGGATTCGGCAAGGGGACCAACATTGAGCAATGCGAGCGCGAGCACTACTCTGAGCGGATTGACGCGCAACGCCGCGAAGGATGCCGGCTTGAAGGCGTTATCCGTGTCAACAAGGTTGTTGGCAACTTTCACATTGCGCCTGGGCGCAGCTTCTCCTCTAACAACGTGCACATCCACGACATCGCGAACTACGAGGAAAGGGGTCTGTCGCCGGCTGAGCAGCACACAATGTCTCATATCATTCACAGCCTCCGCTTCGGACCGCAATTACCAGACGAGCTCTCGGATCGTTGGCAATGGACGGACCACCACCATACTAACCCACTCGATAGCACGAGCCAAGAAGCACCTGAGCCCGCTTACAGCTTTATGTACTTCATCAAGGTCGTCTCAACATCCTACCTGCCCCTCGGCTGGGACCCTCTCTATTCTGCATCTCTCCACGCTGCGGCCGACACAAACACCCCGCTCGGCGCGCAAGGCCTCAGCGCCGGCTCACAAGGCAGCATCGAAACACATCAATACAGCGTAACCTCGCACAAGCGATCTCTGCGCGGTGGCGATGCCTCAGACGAGGCTCATAAGGAGCGCATCCACGCAGCGGGCGGTATTCCCGGCGTCTTTTTCAACTACGACATCTCGCCGATGAAGGTTATCAATCGTGAGGCGAGGCCGAAGACCTTCACTGGTTTCTTGACGGGTGTATGCGCAATCGTTGGTGGGACGCTTACCGTTGCGGCGGCTATTGATCGCACGCTTTACGAGGGAGTTAGTAGGGTTAGGAAATTGCATTCGAACTGATAACCTACTCACCTATCTTGGTGGGCCCTCAAATCAGCGCAGCACCTGTACAGAGGCTAGCCTACTAATGTAGGAAACCATCAATATAACACACATTGGGATTGGAATCGTTGAAGGGGCGGCCGGGCATGAAGTACGGGTCGGTCAGTCACTCAGTTAGCAATAAAGGCGTCCTTGGTCATCACATTTCTTTCCTTGTATATTTGCGGTCTAGATCAATTCAACAAATACATTACTGGTGTTAGATTATTCATTCTTACCCGGCTGGGTTACTTGTTAGTCCTCTTTCTAGCCAAGGTGATGATGTGCTGTGAGAGATATACACATTATCTATCAGGCATATCATTGTTCTTCGTACTTCGGTTGTAGTATCGTAGCCAATTCCTCCAGTTTCGTAATCAAGAAAACAACCTAATATACCGATTTCGTTGCGCTAAATCCCATCTATGTCTAGATCATACCTTTGTAATGCCGATAGTACATCCCGTGCAGAAACACCCAAGCTTCAGCTCGGGGTGCCACGGAATGAGGCCCGACTTCGTCTTCACTCATCCAGATCAACCTGCATTTCTCGTTCTGGATAGACAAGGTCGTGATTAGCCTCACACACCGAAATCAAGCGTTTCAGTATGCTTACCCCAAATCCTATTAGCCGATGCGACAATGACCTCTGCTTTAGCGAGTAACTTCCCAGCGTAGCGCTCAGCTTCAGTTGGGTGAAGCTGGTTTCGCTGGGTCTTACGAGGATTAACCTTTAGAAATAGGGTTAGTTTGATAATAGAGTTACAGTCTAAGTGCCTTACCATCTTCAATACGGGTACAACATCCTTGGGATCGGCCTCAGCTAATGCTCTCAGGTTCCGAAATCCATTGTCGCGAAGTAACCTTGCCGTCCAGCCTTTGACATAGGTCACTTGGGCCATTTCGAGAAGGTCAGCTCGCGCACCTGCTTCCAACCGATCCCGCATATGATCGAGAACTGCGGCTAACATACCCCAGCCCATGCGCTGACAAAACTTCACTATTCCCGCGGCGAATCCATGACACTGCTGCGCTAGAGTCTGGATTGTTCCACGGGGAATCTTGTACCGACTTGAAATCACAGGTAATGGAACCTCGTTGCTGAGATCACGGAGCTGGAAGGCTGTATATGCGCGCCGATATATCCTTGCTTGAGTCACTTGTTCCGGGGTGTCCTCTTTCAGTGATGCACCACTTTGAACCCTGCAGAAGTCAGTATCGGAAGTTCAAGATGGATCTATGGATAACCGTACATTGAGTTCACAAAGCCAGGGTTTACTCCAACAAACTGCAAAGCGCGTATACCACTGTCATCCAGGGTATCCAATAAGTCCCTGAATGTTGGCCAATCAATCTGAGTCTGTGCCGCGGCTTGGAGCGGAGTAAACATGTAGAAAACATGCATGTCGCCGTCCATCACGAAAGCCTGGAGCGCTCGCTTCAGCTCCTCATACATGAAAAGACCGTCATCTGGCGCAAAGGCAGAAGCAACCACGGCTTGTCCAAGCTGAGTGGCTACATAAGACTCGTCTTCATTCAGTTGAATGAGCTTTTCTTCTGCCAGCTCTTGAAGGGCTGAGTCCATGATGCTGTACGACAGCTTCTTATCAACAGTCCGATATAAAAGGGTACATTTCACATATTCTTTGATGGCGGCAACGCCTGAGACAAGACCGGTTGCAATTGCCTCCAAGAGTGCTCTAAGAATGTGAACAACTTTCTTACCTGGCAGCAGTGGACACTTACCGTTTCAGTCCTCTCTTTTCCGGCGCCAAACAACTTTCAATTGCTGGCATATCGGCCTCCAGAAGGTCGCAAACAGCCTGGAGATCAGATTTTCCGACAATAAGGTATGTCTCACCCGCCTCATCTTTGCCTTTGCGGCCGGCTCGACCGCACATTTGGCGCCTGTCCATTAGCAACCCCTAATCCTGCTGGTACCTGGGCGACTTACAACATTGCTGGCCCAACTAGTTCACGGCCCATGCGTGCTCCATTTATGATTACTCTTCTCGCCGGAAGGTTGACGCCAGCAGCGAGACTGCAGGTGGCAACCAGCACCTTTAGAACACCTTGATCATATGCCTGTGCAATGGCTTCACGCTCTTCGGTCGTCATCCCTGCGTCTAAGCATGATCAGTATCGAGCCCTCAGTGTCTGGTCAGAAACTTGCTCACTGTGGAATCCCACGCCTTTGATGAGGGTTTTCTCCAGAGCCGGATCCAG
The DNA here is from genome assembly GCF_000011425.1 of Aspergillus nidulans FGSC A4. Taxonomy (NCBI): domain Eukaryota; kingdom Fungi; phylum Ascomycota; class Eurotiomycetes; order Eurotiales; family Aspergillaceae; genus Aspergillus; species Aspergillus nidulans. The sequence continues at coordinate 2,919,863 of NC_066262.1, read as the reverse complement.
TCCGCTGGGAAGACTGCGAAGCTCTGCCAGCAGGTCGAGTCGCTTACCCAGATCCTCTGCGCCAAGCGTACCTGGATCAGGCATTGCCTCGCTTATGAGCGCAGCGTGGACTTGACAGGCTACTCTACTGCCACAGAACACCAGAGCACCGTATCCTGCAGTGACCGTATCGATTGCCATAGCTACCATTGCGTTTGACATCGGGTTAGATAATTCCCTGAAGGCAGAAGGTTTGATTGTGCGCTGGGGAGGCACGGCCTCGCTCAAGAAGGGTCCTCCTGTGGCTGTCAGCTTCGAGATTGTCTGAAAGAGCTGTCTCGAAGTCGCGGCTGGGTAGATCGCATTATCATAGATAAGATATTCGTCCACGGGCACTGGACGATAGGTTGATACAAAGTATCTAGCATTAATCCAGTCTGCCAACAGCTCCGTATTCTTGACCTGTCAGATATTGCATCTTGTAATTAGGATGTCACTTACCGAGATGGTAGCGCTCATTCCAATGATCTGAATATCCTGCTGCAGTAGAAGCAGCTTGGTCACCATCAGTTCCAACAAGTATCCTCGATTCTCGTCGTCAAGCATATGCAATTCATCCAACACGACTGCCCCCAGTTCTCCAATACTGCATTCCTCAATAGCAGTGTTGATCAATGAGTTCGCCTAACACTGTCAGATCGAGGTCATGCCAGTATTCTGCGATAGCAAACCTTTTCAATGGTGCAAACTGCAATGTCTGTATCCTCCCAAGAGGCGGTAGTTTTGCTCCCTCCAAAGAAACCCGAAATGCGAATAGATTTCTGCATTTTCCTCCAACGGTGATGACTCGCGTCGGGGTGTTCATCGTCAACGGTGTATTTTTCAACATCTTGGACTATGCGCCGGAGCCACTTAAGTTTCTCTTGGACCAAGGCCACGTACGGGAGGACCAGAATCGCTTTGCGCGTAGGGTTCTCGATGATCCGCTTCAGCATCAGAACATCAGCCACAAGCGACTTCCCACCGCCCGTGGGTGCCGTATAGATTAGATGCCGCTTCCCTTTCAGGAGGCCTTCACCAAGCAAGCATGATGCCTGCCATTGGTAGATGCTGGTGACACCGGCAGCAGCAAAGTTGGCCACCAGAGCTGGAGGCAGTCCGAATTTAGGGTCATTCAGCGACTGAAGGGAACCTTGAGACTTTGACGGATCTTCTGGTCGTGGTTTCTGTTCATTCTCAGAACCTGCAACAGTACATATCTCACTAGCAATCAAACGGCTCTTCGGTAGATGCACTTGAGGCCGGGTAAAATCCAATCCTTGGCCATTAGGCAGATTCTGACGTGAGGTCCCATTTATTGCATGAGAACTGGGATTATCTGTATCCTCGTTTAGAGCGCCGCTGGGGGGCCGTTTCTGGCCCGCCAGCGGGGCTACGGCAAACGGCTGCTGGCGGGCGATATCGACTGACGTCTGAAAGCCACTGTTCTGGATAGCTCTGTGAGCAGACATATCGCGGCTATCGGTCAACGAGCCTCCAGGCGGGGCTGCCAGTTGCCCATTCGTGGCCAACCACCGAAAGGTCCGTTGGGCTAGACGGAAACACGCCTTGAGTCTGGTAAAGTCTGCTCAGTCAAAAAATGAAAGATATACGGCAAGAGCGGTGCTTATGTTTACAACCGTCGCGCCTTCCGCATCGGGCGCGTGTGCAAATCAGCAAATCAGCAAGCAACTCACGGTGCCTTATAAATCCTGAGAAATCAGGCAATAAACCAACTCCATCTGGCCCGGCCCAAGCTCGGCCGTGGCCAATCATCACAATACACCACCAACTATCGTAACCTGATCGTTTCTGAGCCGATGCAACTAATAATCCTTGGGAGGGCAGGCAAGTAATATTGATATGCTTGCTTTTTCCCAGCTTCTGTGCGCAATGCAAGCGTTCCTGACCCTGTAAGAAATCTGATTGCCTGAGCCTTGAGGCGCCCTACGACGCCTGACGGCTGAAGCGCAAAGCGCAAAGCGCCGGTGATCCACCGATCCATGGGACCCTCCGCCCCACACCCGTAGTCGTCACTGACTTTCAACATCTGCAGTGTCTCAAGACTGCAACGAGCCCGGGATTTGAGGTCCAGGCTGGGCTTCAGCTGCAGTCCACCATTGGCAGGAGAAATTGTCGTGGTGACCAGGAACTGGGAATACTCTCCGCATTCCTCGTTCCTCTAATGTCGGACTGGAAAACATGGCAAGTCACATGATGACCGCTTTGATCTGCACTAATGCAGCGTTGAGAGCTCTTCACGACTTGGGAGGGCGATGTCCTGCCCGGGGCCCTGGCCCCTTGATGCCGAATTCCATGCTATCATGCTATCACTGCTCGCTTATGCATGTTGAGACGTGCTTATCCTCATTCATCTGCTGGTGACTTGATTTGCTTGGACCCGACTCCCGACCGGGAGCCAGCGCTGGTCGATAGACAGGCACGGATGTCTCGGCCTCGGCGGCTTCGGGGAGGACATCAAGTGATCTGCCGCGCGTAAATCCGCCACGAGGCAGAAGCCAGAGTGCCCCTCAGCAAAGATCCTGCATCCCAATTCCTGCGACAAGGTATATAAATAATACCATTTCGTCGTTGCAGTTCTCAGTTTGGGCTCGACGATCGCTTCTACCGTCTACCCGGGACAATTCTGGTGCTGAAGATTCAGCCATCGATGGCACCAGTCGATCTCATCGCGGATCCAGCATCCTTTACCAGATTCGGCGAAGAGGGTGAGAAGACTGAGACCGAGCAACGTCGAATCATCGGCCGTCGGATTATTCTTCTAAAAAAGGCCCTATGATTGAATAAAGGGGGTGGATGGAACCACGCCAAAGCACACCCCTCCCGTCCGTGACGCGCTACGTGCCAGCAGTGTCTTTCCCATACCGGCCAGCGGAAGTACCTACGGTAATTTCTCCGTTACTATATTGACATTGGATATATTGAGTAATATTATATCTTGAATATCTTGAATAGTGACTATGGACGATAATTGACAACGTCGCGACAACATCGCCACATCGTCGCCAGTTCCTTACTGAGTTGGTCACCGCACAGTACGAACGGGCGCATATTAAGATTTGTCTCCCGCTAAACGGTCAGCCAAGACGACCCGGTTCGCGGGGAATGCCCCCCAGCCTTCTGTCAACCTCGAACGGCCCACGAAAACCAGCAAGGACACCTCACCTCGCACCGTTCCCATTTTTATAAAATGTAAAATTGCTTGTCTTCAAAGCGAGTCTGTCAATGCGATTAGATACGATTAGATATAAGTCAAAAGCGGTTAAATTTAGAATGTTCTATGAATCATTAGAGTCGTAATGGCAGAGAATCCCTGAACTGGCAGGTTTCCGTTTCGGTGGGTTCGCACGTTTATATATCTGGCAACCTGCCGTTAGGAGTAATAACGTGAACCAAGGACCGGCAACCATTCGAAGCGACCTACTGTATACCTCCTATATATTTTCATTCACATACCTACATATTAATATGTCTAGCATATCTCTTTAGAGCAACGATCCCAGCGACTCCATTCTTCAACCGGCAGCCCAGTGCCAGCACGATGAAACCTGGTTGTGACTTGATAGTCGTACAGACAAGACGGCCGGGGTCTTTCGTGCTCTATTATGGGCTTAGTTCGTAATGATGATGACACATCGCCTGAAAAGGGAACGAAAGTAACCGCTGCTGAACGCTCCGGGAACCGCTGCCGCTGCACCTTCACCTTCGATTCTCGAGATGGCGTCAAGGGCCGTTCTCTTCTGTGTACCTGCTAGGCTGTCCACCGACAAAGACTCGATCGAGTCACGAATCAGAGTCAGACCTGCATCGCCCGCTAAAAAATCTCGACAAATCAAACGCCGGTGTCCGACAGTAGTCCCAGCGTAGGTCCAGAGTAGTCCCAATCCCGTCATAGTCTGGTCCCCGAGTCAGCGACCCTGGACCGCACACATATAGACTTGGCATCCGACACACTTTCCATTATCCCCCAAACACCATGCGCCACCGGCCAACATTCCCACCATCCCACTACGACTGCGACTGCCGATTCTGCTGATCCATTCTCGCCCGTCTCTGCGGGCGACGGGCGATATCAATCTTCACTCCTCGATCGATCCCTCCCGACCCAGCTCGCATACGTAGCGTTCTGAAGATCGTCATCTTCCTCATCTTCATCTTCACATCTTCACACTTCATCATCTCCCTTCATCTCCTGCTTTCTTCTCATATGCAGCCCTCGCGCAGTTGATCCCCAATATCAGCATCATTCTTCACATCGGGTCGCTCGGCCCACTGTCCCCCCTCGCAGCACGACCATCGATCATTTATTCCTGCGAGCTCTCCAATCGCACACGTAGACCGTCCAGGCCGTTGCACGGCGTACCTACGACCGATTACCAACTACCTACTACCTACTACCAGCTAGCTGGCTACTTATCTACCTGTCTATCTACTTAGAGTATATTTGGCAATGCCTCTAGATAAATAATCCTGGTCGCCGCGCTATTCCTATCCCTAGTCCTATTCCTAGACTCCCTATTCCTCGGTCCCTCGCTGTGGGAACAGCATGCTAGTCCCCGGGCCCTGCCAGACAGCTGGGACGCAGCACGCTTCACCAGAACCTGAACCTCACGCCTCGAGCCACCGAAAAGAGACCGCAGACACTCCCAGACACTCGCATTATTCACTGCGGTGGAATCTGTGGATGGAGGATCCGTCATATTAACATATCGGGACTAGGGGCAAGGACGTGGACTGGTCGGGATCCTGGACGGTCTACTACGACCTACTGCTTCAATTCTTCCTCTTCTTCTTCCATTTCTGTCTGTCCTTCCTGTCCTTCCTGTTCTTCTGCACTGCTGCTCTTTACTCGCTCTCGGGGCTCTGTCTCGTTCTCTCGTCCGCTCGAGGCGTCTGTACTCAACCGACTCAGCCCGCTCCCACTCGTCGGGCTCTTTGGTCGTCTCGGTCTGCTATCACTCGATCTCGAGTCGGTTCGCTGCCTGGGATCATTGAGACCAGACTTCTGTCCCAGTTGAGAGTGGTTCCAGTATCAACTGCTTTCGCCGGCCCCAGTCGATCACTGGGTTACTCACATTCTTATCGGCATCGTCTTCTTCTGGCTATTTGCCCTCCCAGACCTTTCACCCCACGAGTGCCCCGGCTGCGTTCCTCTCTTGTTTGGCTTTCCACCGCCGCTAGTCCATTTCCCTACTTACCTTCATTTTACTTCTAGACTCTCTCCATTCGTCTTCCATCTCCCATCTCCCATCCTCCTTCTTCACTCCTTTCCTTCCTCTTCTCTTCACCTCCCCCTCCCTCCCTCTCCCCGTCCTCTCTCTTGCTCGTCCTCTTCCCCTCCAGTCGCGTCTAGCTCCACATTGCCACCGTCTGCATCCTCTGCCTCTGTTCTGAGTCGATTGCTTGTGGGAAGGCGAAGTCCGTCTATCCGTCTATCCGTCTATTCGTCTACCTTGTCTACTGGCCTACCTTGTCTGTCTACTGGTCTATCTTGATATCCTGATCTTCGAGATCTGTGATATCCTGTCGATATCTTGTCGATATCCTGATCTTCTGGTAGACTTCCAATAGTCACCATCCCTCACGCCCTTGCTGGACCTCACAGGGCTCTAACCCAGCAGATCGTCCATTTTCACTTTCTTCGTCTATTTTCGCACTTCCTTTTCCCTCGTCTCCCTCGTCCTCTTCCTCTCTCCAACTTTGTGCCCGGTTGGTGACTGGTTGGTGACTGGCCCGGCACCCTTCCCTCTCTTCACCTCTCTTCACGGGAACTTTCAACTTTTGATTTTCCCTTGATTTTCCTTTGGTTTTCCTCTGATTTTCGTCCATTTCGCTTTCCCTCCCCCTTGATACTCGGCCGATGCCGTCCCATACCCCCCGTTCCACCCATCGCCCGTGAACTTACATCTGATGAGGGATCGTCTCCCCGTCACGGCCCGTTGCTGAATTTCTGCATCTCGTGTGCCCCGTGAACCACCACCGCAGCACCGTGACCACGGAGGCCCAATAACCCCCCGACTCTCTTTTCTTGTCGCGTCGGAGGGCCGGCTATGTCCTCGGATAGGTCACCGCCCCCCAACTCGCAGTCTCCATTCCAGTCGCAGCTCCAGTCTCAGCAACCACCCGTGAGGCCCGACTCGCCCTCCTCCACCAGCACACCTCTTCCCGCCGCGGGCTGCCGTCGCATGCCTACCCCTGGCCAGGCTTCTCGGAGGGGATCTGTGGATTCTTCCACCCCCCAAGATCCGGCCGATGCTGTAAATGATGCTCCTGCGCAGCCCGTCACGGCTAGCGCTTCTCCGTCTGAAGCTACTGTGACGGAACCGCCCAGCACTTCCGCCACTCCAGCGCCTTACGGTACGCGCTCACGAGGCCGCAATGCTGCTCCCCGGCCCAACTACGCTGAGGACCGCGACATTGATGTCGATCTGGAAATTCACAACCCCGCCGCAAAATCCAACAAACGCGGCGCCGCCTCCAGTAATCTGACTAACGGCGCAAAACCCGACAGCGAAAAGTCTGGCTCTCGAAAAAGCCTAACGGCCGCCAACGGGTCCAACTCCGCCGCCGCCAAAGACGGTATCCCCGGCACCTCCTCGTTTCTTGCCAAACCAGACGATACTCCTTCGTCATCGAATTCTTCACGAAAACGCAAGCAGCCTGCAAGTCTCACCACGAACGCCACCAATGAAAATGCGGCCAAGAAAGTCTTCACGGCCGCACCAGGCGTTGCCCCAGGTCAAAGTGACTCCAACATGGTCACTTTTGACGACCGAGGCGCCTACTTGAAAGATGGGAAATTGACGGCCGACGATGGCACGACTTTTGCAGTGAACGGTCAGTGATCCCTCTATTTCTTTATTAATTGTCTTATTTTTTTTCCCTCTCCTTTTTCTATTTATTTTTATTTTTATTTTTATTTATTTTTTTTATTGTAATTTTTCTGCTTTGAGTTGGGCGCTGATATGGTGCAGACCACGTCTATCTGATTTGCGAACCTCCCGGGGAGCCTTATTACTTGGCGCGGATAATGGAGTTTCTCCCAAACAAAAACTCGCCATCTGGACCGATTGAGGCGCTCCGGGTGAATTGGTATTACAGACCACGTGACATCCAACGTAACGCAGCGGATACGAGGCTGGTATTCGCCTCGATGCACTCCGACACATGCCCGCTTTCATCGTTGCGTGGAAAGTGCCAGATCAGACATGCTTCTGAAATTGAAGATTTCGATGGCTACAGGAAGACGCGGGATTGTTTCTGGTACGATAAAATGTTTGACCGGTACATACACCGGTACTACGAAGTCATCCCGACAAGCAAAGTCATCAATGTCCCTGCAAACGTCAAACGGGTCCTTGATGAGCGATGGCGATATGTTCTCGTCGAAGTCGGGAAACGGAAAGAGCTGACAAGCGCGGTTAAGACCTGTAAGCGATGTGGTTTATATGCTGCTAAGTATGGCTGAACTCTCCTAGCACACCGGGAAAAGCGTCAACTGACCTATTCTTGATTAGCACCGACTCTGTTGATTGCGCTGTGTGTCATAGTACATATCACATGTATTGTGTTCGACCAGCGTTGACAAAAAAGCCCGCTCGAGGATTCGCCTGGGCGTGCGCCGCCTGTAGCCGGGCGCAGGAGCGGAAACTGGAGGCCAGACATACCCCCATGCTTGGTGATGGTCCGTCAGAATTGCCGGACGCAGACGAGGAAATGATCGAAGAAGAAGAGGAGGACCAGCCGAACGGAGCTCCCAATGGCACTACAGGCAGCACACCAGCGCCGATCGAGGAAGTACCGGTTCGACCAGCCACGGAGGAGCAAATAGCGCAGGCGAGGATGTGGCCGTATCGCTACTTGGGAATCCATTGCCGAGTGGAAGATGCTTTAGACTACGATGACCGCATCTATCCTCGGGCGAGTTCGCGATTGGGACCTCGACACCAGGCTGTGGTGAACCCCTGGCCCGGGCGTCCGGTCGAATACGTCAAACCTATTGAAATCAAGAAGAAATACATGAAGAGCTCCGGCGGACGTCTAAAGCTTTAGCTCACAAAGGACACTGTTGCTGCCATTGAAGCTGCGAAGAAGGAGAGGGCTGCCCGACCGAGCTGGGTACAGGATGAACCTGCTGGTTTCATTCGCAGAGGCGAAGATGAGCCAGTCACAATAGGCGGAAAGCAGGTCCGCACTGCAGAGATGCTTTTTAAGATGCCCACTCCAGAGCAATTGCCGACTAGAGGAGCGGACGACGGGCCTGGTGCGGGCCTCAGCACAACGGACCGGGAAAAATTTATTGATGAGTATATGGAACGGGCGAAACAGTTGGCTCCCGACATTGGTGTTGAGAAGTATTCGACCAACTTCCTCGATAAAGCGTTGGAGCTTCTATACGCGCACAGCTTCAACGCTGACGCGGCGCTCACAAAACTAAAGCAAGTGAATAAATACAAGGATCTGAAGGAACCTCACCTGAAGCCTGAAGAGGTTAAGGCTTTTGAGCAAGCAGTCTCCAAGTTCGGGTCCGAGTGGCGCAACATCACCAAGCATGTCGGCAGCGTACCGCATTACCAAATCGTGCGGTATTACTACATGTGGAAGAAAACGCCCAGAGGTCGGCAAGTATGGGGCAACTATGGCGCCAGAAAGGGTAAGAAAGAAGCGAAGCGAAACAGCACCGCAAAGCTCGTGGATGATGTCGCGGACGATCATGACGACTCGGCATTTGATAACGATAAAGCCGCTGAGAAGAAGCGTGGGTTCCAATGCAAATTCTGTTCAACACGGTCGTCGCGACAATGGCGGCGCGCACCCGGAGTAGCTCCCGGTACCACAATCCCTAGTGAGCCTGGATCGAGAAAAGATAAGGGCCCGCAGCTCAACGTCGCCCTCTGCTTGCGTTGTGCTCTTCTCTGGAGAAAGTATGGAATCCAGTGGGAGAGTGTGGACGAAGTAGCAAAGAAGATTGGCCAGAGTGGGAACAAGTCATGGCGCCGCCGTATCGACGAGGAACTTTTGACGCAACTCCTTGCTTCCGAGGAAGCTGGCACCACTAGTGTCAACAACTCGACCGCAGCCACCGCAGCTTCGCTTGGTGTTTCCGTGAACGCGAATGCCCAGGTACAGGCTGATTCTAAGAAGAAGGGCCGACATGATAAGGAGAGCACGACGACCTCGGCGGCTACCTCGGTGGAGCCCGTTGCGAAGAAAAAGGCCGGCAACGAGAAGGCAGAGCCAGCGCCAATTGAGCCGGAACCCCCTGTTCCCAAGACACTTCCTTGCGCAATCTGCGCCAAAATAGAGCCTACAGGGGACCAGTACCTGTCGTGCCGGGATTGCCGCATGACCGTCCACCGAAATTGCTATGGAATCAGCCAGTCTCGGAATACCGTTAAATGGCTGTGCGATACATGTTCCAACGACCGAAACCCAATGATTTCCACCTCTTACGAATGTGTCCTCTGTCCAGTGACTTATACCGAGCATGAGTTAATAGAAGCACCAAAGACGACGCACAAGAAGAAGACGGACAGGGACCGTGAGAAGGAGAAACTCGAACGAGGCTTGGTGGCTGACGCAATCAAGCTTTACCGGGAAAAGCAGGAGGCGGTTGGCAAGCCTGTCAGCCCTCGGGAACCACTCAAGCGAACCGCTGGCAATAACTGGATCCACGTTACCTGCGCCGTTTGGACGCCTGAAATCAAGTTCAGCAATGCAAAGGAACTCGAGGCTGCTGAGGGATTTGGGCTAATTCCTGCTGATCGGTACCGTGACACCTGCAAGCTCTGCAAGTCGAACAAGGGAGCATGTATCCCCTGCCATTTCAGCGGTTGCAACGCTCGCTTTCACATTGGCTGCGCGTTCCAGGCGAAGTATAAAACTGGCTTTGACGTTACGCCGGTAAAGAATTCCAGGAGAGATAGCGTGGCAAGCATTCGGCTTGGGGACGAAGTTGGTACAGCAACTGCAGCAATATGGTGTCCCCATCATTCCGTTTCGGGAGTCATTCACGAAGCGGGCCAGGCAGCTGAAGGCGGCCTCAACGCGATTCAGCTGTATGCTCGTACCTATAAACAGGCGGATCTCAGCATAACGGGAACTGTTCGGAGGGCGGCCTATCTTCAGCATGCTAGTGCTGTGCAGGGTACAAGCGCATCTGGAAACCGACGATCGTCTCATGTCAACGGTACCGCTACTTTACCTGTGATGACAAGAGAAAAGCCTGAAGCCAACCCCGATGAGATGGAGATTGACTCTGACCTTCGTCCTTCACAGAAAGTCGGGGCGGATGCGACGAGAAAATGCGTCACATGTTCAACCGTCTTCAGTCCCAAGTGGTGGGCTCTTGACACTCGTCGAGTTGCTCCTACTATCCACAGGACGCCGTCGTTGAATGGAGTAGCACCGTCGACGAGCCCGCCATACCACTATCCACACTCTCAGTCTTCGCTTCCTGCGCTCAATGGTGAATATGGCTCACCCGACGCGACTGCTCATATGGAAGGCTCGCAAGTGCTCTATGAATGCCACAAGTGCCATATCAAGAAACCAAAAGCTCAACCACCATCGCCGGAGCCGCGCCCGTCGCCTTATTCCGCCCAGCGACCTGTCTTGCCCACGCCTCGACTAGATTACCACGGCCACCCGTACGGTAGTTCTCATGGTCATCCAACGCAGCCAGCGGGGATTTCCCGACCCGTTGGTCCGCCCGCTAGCAACAGCCCCGAGCGGTTCCCGGGTTACGAACGAGATTATGGAAATGGTTTACCGAACGCCGCATATCGGGGTGGACCACCTCCACCGCCTATGCGCGTCCTGAACGGCTACCAGCCCGCTGTACCTTCCGTACCTCCTGTACCTCCTGTACCTCCCGCTCCTCCAGCGCCTCACCCTGCAGCGTCGCATTATGCTAGCAACACGCACTCCCCTGCTGCCCAGCCATACCCGGTTCACCAGAGCCCATATGCACCGGTTGCCATGTCGCCGCACCCGCCAGCAGCTCCGTCAGCCCGTCCGTATGCGCCGTCCGCTTCACCGCCAGACGTACCAGCAACAATGGTAAGGCACTCTCCGCAACATTCGCTCAGCGCGTTGAACGGCGGCGCTCCGCCTCGCATGTACTCCGTCGATCGTGTGATTAGCACAACAAGGTCACCACCTGTCTCACAGGCACACGTGGATCCCCGGGGCCCAACCCCGCCAAATAGGCTAGACGATCCCCTGACGATGAGCGGCGGCCGGCATCCAACCACGAATGGGACGAACGGCAGCTCTGGCGCCAGCGCCAGTCCGTCGCTGAAGAACCTCCTGTCCTAAACTGAGGCCGCGGCCGCATATACTTGGTCGTAGAGAGATCAAGGGACGTGTATGATATTTCTTTCGCATTTGTGTATTCTGTTCTTTCTTCTGTCCTCTTCCTCTGGTTTCTTTTTCTGGCATGGGAAAAAGCGGGACTTGGGTTATTGTTTAGCATGATCACACTAGAATTTTTGTTTTACCATCGGGGCATGAAAAGAGTTGGGGTTCTGATGAGATCTATATCTTTTTCGCACTTTTTTTTCGCACTTTTTTCCTTCTCACCTTTTTTACCCTTTTTACCATTTCTTTTTCTTTCCTTTTGACCCTTTCCTCTCGCTTTTGTTTCAAGTGAATCTGCCGCTTTGGTCTCGACTGGGATGTGCATATGATATTGGAGTTCACGAGCTTATTGGTGCTAGCTCGTCTGCTGAGGCTTACAATCGATCAAATATGAAACACCGGTCTACGTCTGTCTTCCGTATTACCCTTGAAACAGCGACCAACGCCGTCCAGCGGCCGATCGTGGATGGATCGCGCTGGAGGATTGCCAAGACGGTCCTGGGCTAAATCCTAAATGTTTAAAGCTGCGGCAGCCTTAGCGCTTCATTTCATAATCCTCTCAGACCGAGGTCAGTGCTCATGTCCCGTCCCGTGTTGTGTTGCGAGTAGCCTAGTCGGTAGCCTAGACTGCCTAGTCCCAGTAACGATCCCGATAATTGTGCGTGTATAGATGTCTGGCGACGAATCAGGCAAAAGTGGCGAGATCGTCAGGCGTTGCCACCTGCAGCGCCGCGGGTGCGAAGTCCACTGTCTGTTCTCAGTTCTCCCTAGGGCACTCTAGGGGACGGAGCCCTCCGTATTTCGTGTCCGCGATCTGGGCGACCTGGGGAGAATTCATAATTCAGTCTTTTATCACCATCACATCATCTGGATCGCCACTACACTGATGCACAAAATTAACTGGATCAATTGACAAACTGATCAAACTGACCAAATTGATCAAATTGATCAAATTTGATTAAAACTTTGAGCCAAATTTGTTAATTTTCCAAAATTCACGTTCTCGGCTCGGCCTGTAATGTTCGAATCTGTAATCTAATGACTGTGACGCAGTTGTCCTCGATAAACACCTAAAGTAATTTCTTTGGTGACTGATCAGCGACCGCGTCCACTATGCCAATGTTACATCATCGCGGCTGGGGGCTTAGACCTGCTTCCAGAATCCAGCTAGAAGAAGTAATTTCAGAGCTAATTACCCCGGCAGGCATAGATTACGCCGTGCTCCGTGTGCCGTCGGTAATTTACCGTCACGGAAGACGGGCGACGTTCTGGAAGGCTGGAAGAAGCTGAAGAAGCACAGCAGAAGAAGCCGTCTGGAAAGCTGAAAGACGCCTATCTCGACTCAAGGTCTCTGCTGGCCTTGCTCGACGTTTGTTGGACTGTTGGACTCTGTTGGACGTCGTCTTGGACGGTGTTCGTCACTCTCCGTCTCTGCGTAGTTGACTCGCTCAAACCTCTACAATCCTGGTACCGTTCCTTTGGTCTTATCCCAAACCCATCCTAACCCTCCTAACCTTCGTACCCTTCCTACACCCATCCTTACTGGCCCCTTCGCTCTTCTTCCCGTTCTCTTCGCTCTCGTCGCGCTCTGGGACTCTGACCCTCTAGATTCTCTCCTCCCTTCTTTCTTCTTCTCCTCATCCCTTTATTCGACCGTCTGCTCGCCGCCCTGCTCTGCTTCTATTTTCGTCCCGGGCCTGACGGTGCTCTTAATCATTCTGCGCCCGTCCAGTGTTACTGACTGACTCTACATCTCCACACTCATCGTACAACTTCGTCGACTTTTCTCCCGATCGATCTTCCCTCTCCACCCTTACCCTCTGCTGCTTTCTGGCGTTCAGTCTCGTGGCTTTTTTTTTTCTCCGTCTGGCCCTATCGCTGGCCCACCATGACGCCCTAGGATCCCTCTTTCTGTCTTTTGACATCGTCCTCTCCCTCACCAGTCTAGTCTGACGGTACCACTCTGGACCATTCTGTATTATCTGTACCTCTGTCCCCTCTGTACTCTTTGTACCCATCGGCATTAATCTGCTTCGCTACCTACCCACCCCTTTTGCGTATCGGTTGTTGGTGGTCTATCTATCATCCGTGACTCGAGGTTCCCTGGGTGGCAGATTGATCGGGCGCATTTCGCCCCGTGGGAGACTCTCACAGTCCTCAGCAGTCACGCCCGCAATTGTTCTTTTCTCCTCACTCCTGCCTCTCTTTGCCGATTCTTTTCTGGCTCGTCATCTGGGACGACCGTCAATGTGAGTTCACACTGTACCCTGTTTCGTCATTCGAGCCTCGCGCCCCCGTCCCGTCTGGTCTCGCCTCGTCGACGGGCCGTACAAAGAACTGCAGCTGCCTCAGATAGGCACTTTTGTGTCTGGAGTGCGCCTGCGTTTCCCCCCCCTTGGGTCGTAATCTTGGTGGACGACCGCACCAACAATTCCATTGTCCGCCCTTGCGCTTTTTTCCACGCCGGTTCGACGCCAGTTCGTCGCCAATGGTCCCTCGCCTGCACCTCATTCGTTGCCCCTACCCTACTCTACCCTACTCTACCCTGCCTCCTGCTTGCGCCGCCTGCGTACACTTCTTGGACCACGACCCTAGACTGGAACAGACACTGACGCAATGCAAGACCCTGAATAGAGAACTAAAAATCGTCGCTTCACTCATTTCGACTGTCCCTCCTTTGACCGATCTCGCCTGGTTTCCTTCGCCTCTACCATCTTGACCGTCTTCCCGCATCATCATTACGCACCATTCCTCGCCCGCCGTTCGTTTCTGTTCCGCTTCTTCATCAGAGCCTGCGCTGCCTGGGACTCTCGACCTATGAGGGCGAGTCTAGACTGGGAAGAGTGTTGTCCTCCTTCTCCTTCGTATAGATACCGCTGTCGAGTGATTCAGCTGGCTAGAGGCGCCCCGAGCCATGAGCGCCCCGGATCCGGTTGACACGATGGATCACATCGACTGCGCTGCAATCTATATCGATTCTCGTATCCAGTCAGAGCGATGGGTGTATCAAGGCTCTCCGCCCGAATCCCTGATATTCCCCGACGAACCCGAGTCACTCCGGTCGGATGTCGAAGTCCTATTGGGCGTCGCTCGGCGAAGTATGTCTTTCTGCATAATGTCGGACTGCATGTTTTGTGCTAATGTCTCCTTCGCGATAGTGTATCTCTGTCAAGCCGGCGCGTCGCTCGTCACGAAACTTGCGGAGCTAAGCGAAAGCCACTCAAATAATTGTACGCCCATTTTTGCGTTTCTCGACATCGACCTGCACGGCGAAGAGCCCGCTGCGTTATCGCGTCGCAGCACCAGCCGCGGGTCTTGGCAGGGACCGCCGTCGCCTGCACCGCTCCGTCGCGGGTTTACATTTTCGTCGCAGAGCGAGGGCATGTCCGATCTGAGGCTGCTCTCTGGCCTTTCCACAGACATTCACGTTCATGACGGCCCGAATATCGTCATTCCCGTCGCGATCCTGCGCCCGCCTGCGCGCGAGCCCACCTCCGCAGCTGCCGATCAGCAACAGCCGTACATCCCTCATCCTCAACACATCTCGAGATGCTTAGACGCCGGTGCGGTGGATGTGTTGACTGCACCTGTGGATAGGGTTCGAATTCAGAGTCTGGTTGTCCATGCATATCGGACTCGGAAAACCGCTCTGAAGGAACAGTCGCGCTTCATGTCAAGGCGGAAACTGCGCAAGCACTCTTGGGTGGGCGTGCATGATGAGCAGCCGTACTCCTACCTGAGAGAAGCCATGTATGTTCCTTTTGCTTTTTTCTCCGTTGCTAGGCTGACTTGGCAGGGTGTCGAAACTCATGAAAGGCATCTGCAACCCGGAAGACGTCGTCGAGGAATTGCATGACGGGTAAGTCTTGAAGTTTTGATTATGCGCTGTCAAACAGATGCTGATGGGTGCAGAGATTACTATGTTAGCGAAGAACGCGAGAGCTACGTCAAGGAACGACTAGGCGAGTGGGATTTCGAGGCGCACGAGTTTACCGACGATGAACTGGTTTTTGCCGCCCATGCGATGCTTCAGCATGCATTCACGATACCCGAGCTGGAGGAGTGGAAGTTAACGCCCGGCGAGCTCCAGACATTTTTGCTGGCTTGTCGCGCGTCCTATAACTCATTTGTCCTCTACCACAATTTCCGACACGCGATAGATGTCCTACAATCCGTCTTCTGCTTTTTGCTACATATCGGCGCTCTGCCCAGCTATGGATCGATTGGCGCCAACGCTGATAAAAACTGCCCGATCGCGTCTATGCTCAAGCCGTTTGATGCTTTGACATTACTGATAGCAGCGATCGGCCACGACGTCGGCCATCCTGGTGTGAACAATTTCTTCTTGGTCAAGCTCAACGCGCCTCTGGCTCAGCTCTACAATGACAACTCGGTGCTGGAAGCCTTCCACTGTGCTGCCTTCTCGCAGATCCTGCGCCGCTACTGGCCCGCAGCATTCAAAGACAAGGCACTGCGCAAGCTGCTTATCAGTTCTATCTTGGCCACAGACATGGGTGTTCACCAGAAGTTCATGGAACGACTGGGGGCTTTGCAGGAAAAATACTCGGAAAATAACCGGACAACAGATGGCTGGAAGCCTCAAGATATCGATATGTACAAGACTTTGGTTTGTGGATTGTTGATCAAATGTGCTGATATCAGTAACGTGGCGCGTCCATGGGAGGTGGCTGAGAAGTGGACCAAGATCCTGCAGGAAGAATTTGCGAATCAGGGCGAGATGGAGAAGGAAGTTGGAATGGAGACTGCTCTCTTTGGAGGGCCGCCTGAGCTTGGCAACGTATACAAGCTCGCGACTGGCCAGATGGGTTTCATGTCGATCTTCGCGCTTCCGCTCTTCGAAGGCGTCTCAGATCTTCTGGATGGCTTGAAGTTCACTGTCGACCATATTCGACGGAACCACACGCGGTGGCACTATCTCGCAAATCTGGAAAAAGGGAAGCCCTTCTTAATGGTGGGACCCGGGCCTGACGGCCACGTTTCGCCTCGCTCACACAGTCCATCGGCAAGCTACCGGGACACCCAAGCGACACCAAAGGTGCCGACAGTAACGCCGCCAACACCAGTGACAAGTCATCCCAAGCCCACTGCCTCATTCCCAGCAAAGGAACCGTATCAGCAACGGATTGACGAGGCTGACGACTACTTCGGTCCTCGAAGGTCGGCCCGTACGTCAGTGGGAAGCGCGTACAACGAGAATCAAATCAGTCCGGTCGTTTCTCCAGACACGCCGGGCCCGCAGATGGACATAACTGGGGATTCATATCCGGTGGATGAACCTTCTCGGAAATCCTCGTGTGCCGTTCCAGATATGGGACCCGGATCTATCACCGAACCCATGCCCACCAAGACGCCCACGAGCGGCGACGAACAGTCCCCGAGCAGTGCGGTTACCTATGATAACTCCGTGGAAGGGACGGGAGAACGTGCCAACGGGACAAGGAGCATATATCGCCATCACGCCAATACCGCCTCGTCCGGCTGCACATCGGCGCCCTCAAACTCCCAACGCAACAGTGGCACGCATAGTAATGCCATGACGCCTATCTCCCCTTCGACAAATGCAACAAGCGTTCTATCCGCAGATAGTGATGACCACGGCTACGTACGCGATATACCGCGAAGTGACTACGCGGACTGGGACAATCGCAGTCCACGCGCTGGCTCACCGAAACATGGAGACCGGGGATCAGAGAACACAATGCACTCAGGCCACAGTCAACTTTTTGATGGTTCAGATAGAAACCGGTCGGGCAACGGAAGCTCGACACACTCTGTCAACACGGGGAGCAGTACAGGGCAGACTCCGCATTGGGACGAGTTGGGGCCGGATCAGCCCACGCGCAAGCTGCCGAAGCGGCGCAGCCGTCTTCGTCTGGCGTTTTGGAGGCGTAAGAATTATCAATCGCATCAGCATGAGTTGCCTGGGGAATCGCGATAATCAGGGTGCCTTGCTTCTTTCGCCGAACCTCATATATCCACCCTTTCGCACCATCATCTTACCCCTTTTCACATCATCCGCTGAACCTGAACTGAATCAACCATACTTGTTCTCATTTCATACTGGACGGCGACATTGACATTACGATCGATCTGACTTGCATATACGACGGATTGTACGATTTTACGATCTCATCGCGTTGATAGACACAATCAGCCGGGCTTTCGCTGTTGGAGTTATCAGCTGAGGGTTGGGCCCTCAGGGTAAAGCTGTGGATATGGTTGGATATTCTTTGCTTAGTCGATATCATCATTGCCATGGCAAGGCATGTGGCATGAATTGCCAGCGCCCCTCGGTTGCAAGGGTTTCAGTCGACTCTGGTCGGCCTTACGCACTTGCCAAATCTTGCCTTGCCTTACTTATCCTTACTTTTTACTAGCTATTCTAGCATGCTATCCTACGCTTGCACCTGCATGCAAATACATGCAAAACAGAGTCGGCGCAGAACCATATACCTGGATGGGGGCAGTCTTCTCCCTTCAGTTCGTTTCTTATTGCTTTTTTCTTCGATTCTTTATTTTCCGCTTCATATTTGTACCCTCTTTTTGGTCCATTTCCACTTCTTACTTCACCTCACCACACATTCACCACACATCTCACTATTTCTTTGCTGTCATGGAGGCTGGTTTGGGATATGGGCACTAGAGTCGGGGCGTGTTTTGGTTTGGTCTTTCTCTGGTTAGGTTGGGCGTTCTGGCTATATCTGCTTGCCTAGGTGAAATAAGGTCGGAGCAGGTTTGCGACGTCCTTGGAATTCACTAGGGTGCGGTATCGGTATTTGGCGTACCAGTTTGCCTAAATTTTTCTACATGCCGTGTTGCATTCTCTTCGCTTCCAAAACGTCATTGCCATAGCTTTGGTTTTCTTATCTAGTGTCTAGTTATTTTGGTTGATATCAATGATGGAAATGATGACTGAGTTATTTGACATTGTATCTGAATGCGTGCATTAGATTAAGCGTTTTTTCTCTTCTCCTGATTGAGACAGATGAAATTGAATCTTCTTTTCTGTGTAGGGTTTGAGTGATCTTTCTTTTCTGGAGCAGGAAAAGATAAGAGGTATGCATCTGCTTAGGCCTGAAGTACATTTTAACCATAGCTCTACTCCTTCCGCCTCTATCTTCTCTCAATTCTGCAACCTGTGCTAAGCACCTAATTACAGACAATCCTCACAAACTTCCTTATCAGATTTCCTCTCCGCCCCGCCAGCAGTCTCATCGACAATCTTGGCACGCGCCGATAACGACGCGGGTGTAGCTGTAGCATCTGTACTTGTACCAGTAATAGCAGTGGCAGGGGTAGAGCTAGAGGCATTAGCCCCCTTCTTCAACGCTCGATCAGTATGTCCCAAGTCCCGTCCAGGATCAATGACATTGCGGACGCGGGACTTGAGTTCTTTTACTTCTGCTCGTCGTCAGTGGACATCAATTTACGTCTACATCTCAGTCGAGGCCAAGGGTAACGTACCGGGAAATCCGCCATCTCTCTTCCGATCCCAAAGGATCGTGCCCTCTTTGCTGAAGTGGGACTCAGACTCATAGTTGGACTGCGAATCTGATGTTGTGCTGGTGCTGGCGGATATAGAAGGGAAGATGGTCACAGTGAATATCCCCCCTGTGCGTGGAATCAGCGCAATCTCGCCAATGTCTGTGTTGAAAGTAGAGAGGAGTTCTTGGGCAAACTGTCCATATGAGATCAGCCATTGTTTCTTTGAGTTGGCTTGTTTGGGGTTGAAGTTCTGATATCGACGCCGGGCGTGAGGGTAGGTATCATACATAAGCAGCTCTCAACATCCATTTGCACTGCGTGCAGTACTGAATTGTTATTCTGGGTTTGGAATATTTTGCTTCTGGAGACTGAGTTGGTGGGTTTGTTTCGATGGGGGCGGTTGGTTCAGTCATTTTCTTTGCATTCGCTCAGAGAGTACGGATATCAGGACGAAATGGCGGAATGTTGTAACAAGTATTAAATACGCTGGAAATTTTGAGGTTCAAGTAAAGGTATATTACAAAGTCTTGATAAAGCCTGATAGTTTGATAATGAAGAGACTCTGTTGCACCATAGAAGTCAGACCCCGCGATCGTGAACCCGCAAGAACGTCACTGGCCATCTGCCATCCGTTTCCACCTGCGCTCCCGACCTATTCTCATAACACCCAATGCCATTCCCAACAACAACAATGAAACTGAAATCCAAACAAGGGAACTCAAGAAGAAGAAAGCTGTTTAGGGGCCCTCGGCAGGATCGATGCCTATGGAATTGAACCTGCAGACCGTCGTGACACTGATCGAGCCATCGCGCCCCTCTATCGAGACCCCGCGCTCGTTCGGTTCATAACCTCCATCTCCGTACCCGAAGTATACGACTCGCATATGGACTGCTCTTTTGACTGCTACGTCATAGTTATGGATTACATAGACGGCGATCTCTTGTGAAGAGGAGGAGCAAGAGCAGGAGGGGCTATATCACAGCTGCACGGGTACTCGGCATAGCTACGCGCTATCAATGACGATTCCGTGGCTCTCTCGATAGGGCGGCTGTGAGTATCCCGGTACTCACGGTTGAACTGGGATATCTAGTCCATATGAGGATGGAAGGGCGTTTCATAGGGGCATCGTGCGGTCGCTGAAGCTCGCGAAAAAGCCTTAGGTGAGGCAGACGGGGCTTGTGCGGCCGCTTCCTGTGGATTAAGGGACCGGATGACGCATGGGGATCTGACCTCCACGAATATCTTGATATGGGATGGAGGGTTTGAGGGTTACTGATCGAGAAATGGCTTTGCTTTCCCCGAATGCTGGAGGTATACGAAGGCGAAGTGCTATCTGGATTGGGATGGTCAGTGGTACATTGGGGTATGCCTTCCTGGCCGTGGAGAACGCGATCTATGATAGTTAACCCCTTTCTGGAAGGAATGGATTCCGCAGCCGCTAGCACACTGTTACTTTGAGGGTTGTAAGGTGCTGTGTACACAGTTCGAAAAGGCCGAGTTAGTGGGTTCCTGCGGAGTCCAGGTTTGGCATTTTATGAAGGAGACTCTGGACGACACTGTGAGAGGACTCATATGGAAGGTATTGGCCCGAATGGCTGCCTCTCCTGGTCCCAGAATCGGTTGGGTATTACTTCTATCCACGTCTGGAATGCCCTCCCAACGCTAAATTCCCAACTCGCTACTATGCCTTTCAGATATTCTCTACCTTTCCTAGTCATTCCTTCTCTGATACGTCATTATTACGCACCTACACTTATTCCCTACACGGCAGCAGCAGCAATGGAGAGTGATTCGGTTATACATATTTCGAGTTATCACTCACGCCGCAAAATTATCTTCCGGCAACAAGTCCGCCTTCATACCGCGAGGAAACCGTGCTCTACCGTCCAGATACAGACTTCTGTCGACTAGAATTTACTCCTTCAAGAACCAGACCAGAATCCAGAGAGTTGCAGCTCGCCATTGCAAGAAGCAGTGAATTCCTCTGGATTTTGGTCTATTAAGAGGCAGATCTTTTATCAAAGAATCGTGCTATCAGAGATGGGTACAGTCAGGTTATCGTTCTGGCCTTGAGTTGGCATTTGGGAATTGAGTCAGACGGTGTAAGACGATGTCCTTGTACACTTCCAAAGCCAGAATTCACACAGGGATATTCTCGACCTGCAGCGTCTCTGATCTGACGCCAGTGACGAATGGGAGGGTATCCTACGGGTACCGGTAATTTGGGCAGATGCAAGCTTTCAGTGAGCCTGGGATAGTGGATGGTTAAATTTTATCAAGTTTATTTGGAATGAGCGCGACGCGGACATATGAAGGGTTGGATACTGGTATAGAATGCCGGGCGAAGTTGACTGTGATGCTGTTTCTTGGAAGCAAATCAGCGTTGCCATCTCAGTGAATGCAGGGAACAATGCCCAATGCGTGTAAGCAGACGAAAGGCATCTGGACGGAGGTGCCAAGGCAGGTTGACCATAGGGTGGAATGCCATGATTGAGCAAGAGCCCTGTCTGTGAGACTCATAATATGTGATACCTTCAACTTCGTTATACGAGTTACGCGCAATATCGATTCGAGATATTTGTTGTCGTGTATTAGCAAGGATATATATAAGTCTTAGGAGCAAGTGAAGAAGGGCCAAGGTAGGTGATGTAGGAGCGGGTTGGGATGGATATATGTTACAAACGTTTGTACCAGGAGCATACGGACATGCTTTGTTGAGGCGGGGGAGGGGGTGGTGGATGATGTCAGCAATAAGTCTGAGCCTCAGTCAGTGTCTTTAGAGTAAAGAGGCGAGAGCTCGGAAGGCTTGAGTCGGATCATTAGACTGTCCTACCTTCGTGAGGCCCTCGATTTATACATAGCTACGGTACTCGAATGTTTGTGTTGTGTAAGTGTTACGGTTGTACCTGCATTAGATGCTTTAAGCTCGTAGATACTAGTGTAGAAGCAGAAGCAGCTGTTCTAATTTACAAGCGGGCTGCGACAGAATCAAGACCAAGATGTGGAACGACCAGTCCATGTTAAAGCTTGCTAGACGTTGTTTCGTTTTTGAACCGTAGAACCCCATCCACCGCGACATAGGAAATTGCGAAAATAGATCGAAAGAGAAGAAACGCAGAAAGAAAACCGACGAAAAGGGAATTGTGGAAAAAGTTTTGACCAGAATGTGAAGGAATAAGATCAAGGCTATCTCGCGGACAATAATCATCCACAGTAATCCAACTGTATAGAGCGACATATGAACTCCGCTTGTCAGCATTTCCGAAGGCGTGCAAGGCCAGCGCGCGTAATCCGGTTGGCTATAGAGCTTCGAAAATGTCAATGCGGTTGCCGGGTTTCGTGTGATACAAGCCGTGAGGCAGCGCATTCGAAAATGTGAGAGATCCAAGGCACGGAATTAGGGAATAGAAAGGTAAGGTCATAGCGGCCGGGGGTATCAATGCCCATCAACGCGATAGGTCTGCTTCGGACCATACTAGTATATGTGTCATGAGGCATTACATGATCGTACAGCAGCCTCCCTGCTGTTGGGGTGCGTATGGGTCTTCACGCTTGTCGACCTGGGCGGCATTAGAGAAGGAAATTCTTTTCGGAGTAAGAGTTGCATACCTGTCCCCATACCGACGGTACCATGAAGTCACGAGTATTGTTGCAGTAATTGATCAGCCTGGCAAAAGCAATGCGATCAGCGACTGCGACAAGGACCAATTGCTGGCGGGCGCGATGTTGGACTTACGACATGGCAGCCTCTGACACCTTGACTCGGGGACGGTCGAGATCCTCCTTCAGGCGGGCATTGAGCTCTGTCAATCGGCGGTACTTGAGGTCGGCCACACTCTGCTTCTTGTTCTTGACGTCCCCTCCAGATCGAAGCTCGTAGGCAGGCATTTTGTGGGCGGTCGTGAGAGGTCGCGAGCGGAGTTCGACCAGTAAGCGACAGCGGTAAGGGCGGTAATAACTTTAGGACGCTCTTGATTTTCACGTCGCAGAGTTTCCCGATTGATTGCGCTTCCGGGTGACCGGAGTAAGGGGAGGGTGGTGAGGTCGGACGCGAGGCCGGGGAAAGGAGAGTGGGTGGAGGGCTGGCGTCAGGGAGGGAGCGAGCGGACGTTATTATTCTTCGGAGGAAGAGGCGACGAGAAGGAAGGTAGATAAAAGAAAAGCGACTAGAAAGCTAATAGAAGAATAATGGAAGGATGAAGACGAAGGAAAAGATCGAGAGATCAAGAGAGCGACAAGAGGAGCGAGGGAAGAGCCTGGCACTCGGACTGAACGGGATGGATGAACCAGGGTCAAGCTGATGCTTATGAGAGGTATGTACGCCGAATTACCGTCTTACAGGACACTAGATGAGGGGGCTCTCCTATCTTCTTGTATTACTTGTATTGTTGATACCGCGTACTGAACAAAGTGTGTTAGCCTCCACCGGCCTAACCTTCCCAGGCCCCCTGAATCCTGGTCCTTCTCTCCAGATGCTCATCAACGGCTGACGATCAGCCTTTGTTTTTCTTTTTCGTTTATTATCCGGGAGGCCCTAAAATCTATTATAGATACCCCCCTTAAGACTGTGCCGATTTCAACGTCAATTGTTATGTTGCCCTACAAATATTTCTGGAGAAGCTTGAGCTTTGTGTGGAGAGCCCCCAACCGGATACATACCAAACGTGACCGGCGTTTCATATGCCTCACGTGATCTTGACTGCTTGGTTAATATCATTGGTATCTGTCAACAGTTCAAGCGTCTTGCAGTTGTTATATTTGAAATTGGCATCGCTTGCGAAAATCACAGAGCTATGACAGTAGATGAGGGGGGCCCCAGTTCTGGGGCGGACGTATAGACGACAGCAGAGTAAGTACTGAGTCCTCTTTTGAAGTCACCTCCCTCGTTGTGCACGGATAAAGACCCAATCGCGTTCTACTGAAGCACAGATGCTCCTTACAGAGCTCCCCAGGACATTGCAGACCGGTCAAAATGCCAGAATGTACATGAGTGCGACGTAGTTTATAGTTCGTGGACGGTTGAGATACTGGAGTATATATGAGTCATGTGACCTAATCGCTTAAACCCAAAGCGGAGGGAGTAGGCGGCGGGCTGTGGTTTGGGTTTTTTTCTGGCTCTCGCACAACCACCGACGCCTCCCCTCCCACGTCCAGGCCAACCGTCGCGTGGCAGCATCATCTAATCAGGGACTTTTGGCTGTCAAATCTGCTGCCCGCAAGTTGCGCATTTTTGACTCGACCTGCGCCTATCCCTTGTCGAGTTCGCTTTAACGACTTGTGTGCCCTACTGAGAATACTAAACATCGCTTATTACATCGCCCATCATGCCGCCTCCGCCGCATATCAAACCTGAAAATGTCCTGAAAGTAGGTTGCAACCGCCTCTGAAGTCTGGGAGGGAACAAAATAATTTACGGGCATGTTGGTTCTAACGTGCATTTCGCCTGAAGAGGGCCCAGGAACTTATCGCCGTGGGCCAGGCTCCGGCCGCCCTGACCGTCCTCCACGAACATGCTACGTCCAAGCGGACGCGCAGCAGCCCGATCGCGTCTCTCGAGCCGGTCATGCTCCTCTTTGTTGAGCTGTGCGTCGATCTCCGCAAAGGTAAGGCTGCCAAGGATGGCCTGTATCAGTACAAAAACATCGCTCAGAACTCCAATGTGGGAACTATCGAGGTATGAAAAGCCAGGATGATATTGTGGGTTGGCGGTGGTCTAATAAGATTATGCAGATCGTTCTCAAGAAGTTCATCGAGCTTGCGGAGAAGAAGGTGACTGAGGCCCAGGCTAAGGCCGATGAGATTCAGTCATCCCTCGAGTCGGCCGCTCCCTCGTCCAACGTTGAAGATCTGGAAGCAATCGAGACCCCCGAGACTATTCTCCTTGCTACCGTTTCTGGTGAGCAGTCCCGTGACCGAACCGACCGTGCCGTGGTTACCCCATGGCTCAAGTTCCTGTGGGAGACGTACCGAACTGTTTTGGAGATCCTGAAGAACAACGCTCGCTTGGAGATCATGTACCAGACCACCGCTCTACAGGCTTTCCAGTTCTGCTTGAAGTACACCCGCAAGACCGAGTTCCGCAGACTCTGCGAACTTCTCCGCAACCATGTTCAGAACGCCGCCAAGTACTCTGCCCAGATGCACGCTATTAACCTCAGCGACCCGGATACTCTGCAGCGTCACTTGGACACTAGGTTCCAGCAGCTTAACGTTGCCGTGGAGCTGGAACTCTGGCAGGAAGCTTTCCGCAGCATCGAGGATATCCATACTCTCTTGAGCCTCAGCAAGCGCCCCGCTAAGAACGTTATGATGGCCAACTACTACGAGAAGCTGGCTCGTATTTTCCTTGTTAGCGAGAACTATCTATTCCACGCTGCTGCCTGGAGCCGTTACTACAACCTCCTCCGTCAATCCGCCGTCACACTTTCCACCAACCAGGGTTCCAAGAAGGACCACCCTTCAGTTACCGAGGCCGATATGACGAAGGCCGCTTCCTTTGTTCTTCTATCTGCCCTGGCCATCCCCGTCATCAGCACGTCTCGCTCGCGGGGCGCGCTAATTGACGTGGACGAGGTCCGTAAGAACAAGAACACTCGTCTCACTAACCTGCTCGGAATGTTGCAAAGCCCCACTCGTGCTGTCCTATTCAGAGATGCCCTGAACAAGGGCTTGCTCAAGCGTGTCCGCCCCGAGATTCGTGAACTTTACAACATTCTGGAAGTTGACTTCCACCCCCTGTCTATCTGTAAGAAGGTCACCCCCATCCTCAAGAAGATCGGTGATGATCCCGAGATGGAGAAGTATGTTGTCCCTCTACAGCAGGTCATCCTCACCCGTCTCTTCCAGCAGCTCTCGCAGGTCTACGAGTCGGTTGAGCTTAAGTTCGTTTACGAACTTGCTCAGTTCCCCGACCCCTTCCAGATTACTCCTTCCATGATTGAAAAGTTCATCATGAACGGTTGCAAGAAGGGTGACCTTGCCATTCGTGTCGACCACATCTCCGGTGTCCTCACCTTTGACACCGACGTTTTCTCATCCGCCAAGGCTTTGCACTCTGGCAGCGCTGCCGGTTCCGCAGAAAGCGAACTCGGCTCGGTACAGCGTCTCCAGAACACCCCTGCTGAAATTGCCCGCCTGCAGCTCACCCGTCTGGCTAAGACCCTTCACGTCACATGCATGTATGTCGACCCGTCATACAACGACTCTCGTCTCCAAGCCAAGCAGGCCGCTCTTACTCGCGCTGCGGCTGGTGCTGCCAAGGAACACGAGGACACTCTCGAACGTCGTGTCATCATTGAGAAGAAGAAGGAGGCTGCTACAGATGCCCTGCAGCGCAAGCAAAAGGAGGAGGAAACTCGCAAGCGCATCCGCACACAGCAACTCCAGGAGGCTGAGAAGCAGCGACTTGCTGAAGAGCAGCGTGAGCGCGAGCTGAAGCGCATCAAGGATGAGCAAGACCGCATCCGTCAGCAGGAACTCAAGAAGCAACTTGAAGAACTGAAGAGCGGCGTCAAGGGTATTGATCTCAATGAAATCGACCTGGAGGATCTCGATGCCAACCGCCTCCGTGCCATTAAGCTTGCGCAGTTAGAGAAGGAGAAGAACGAGCTTACTGAGCGCGTCCGGGCCACTGGCAAGCGTATTGATCACTTGGAGCGTGCTTTCCGTCGTGAGGAACTGAAGCACATTGCTGAGGATTATGAAGCTCAAAAGAAGGTTGATATGGAAATTTACGAGCGCCAGAAGGCCCAGACTCTTGCCGAGGCCGAGGCCAAGCATAAGGAAGCTGTTGCTCTCAAGCACCGTCTCAGCCGCCTTATTCCTGTGTTCAGCAGCTTCCGTAAGGAAGTTTCAGAGAAGCGTCACGAGGAGTTTGAGAAGCGTCGCAAGGCCGCCGAGAGAGAGTTTGAAGCCAAGAAGAAGCAGCGCGTCAAGGAAGTTCAAGAACGCAGACGCCGCGAGAAAATCGAGCGCGAAAACGCCGAGCGTGCCAAGAGGGAGGAAGAAGAGCGCATCAAGCGCGAGGAGGAGGAACGTGCTGCTAGAGATGCAGAGCGCCGCCGCATCCTGGCCGAAGAGAAGGCCAAACGTGAGGAAGAGAGAGCGTCAGTACCACCCAAAGCACAAACTCAATATTCCCCAATTAACTTGTATCACAGTAAAATGGATGAAATTGCCGCCAAGCAGAGACAGCGTGAGGAGGAAGCAGAAGCTCGCCTCCGCGCCAAGCGAGCTGGCCTCTCAGAGCCTCCCCGTACAGAGTCTGAAGTCCGTACTGCTCCTCGTCTTAACATTGCTCCTCGCACTAGCGGTGGCCCTAGCTGGCGTGAGCGTCAAGCCGCTAAGGAAGCCGCCGGTGGCGCTGCCCCTGAGGCGCCCAAGGCCGAGCCTGAGCCTCCACGACGAACTGGCGGCTACGTGCCCCCTCACGCTCGCGGTGGCTCTGACGCCGCCCCTCCCGCGGGCAACCGCTACGTGCCCCCCAGCCAGCGCTCCTCCCAGCCGCCCTCCCGCACACAAACCCCGCCAACTTCGTCCCCTAAGCCTGAAGAACCCAAACCTCTTGCCAGCGGTACCGGTGGGAAGTGGGTGCCTAGATGGAAACAGCAGCAACAAAACCAGTAGGATCTCAATAATCCTGAGTCTTTGCTGGAAGTCATGTAGCTGGTTTATCTCGTCAAAAAGCTTTTTTTGTCTCTGACAACGGAACAGGCGTGTGGAAATGTATTTTTTTTTTCTAACCCTCCTTCCTACTCTCACCCTGCATCCTTCCTCAGCATTGTCCCCCCTCTGTTCCGTACATTTTCTCTCTCCCTCTATTTTTGCGTTAGTGATGTCTATTTAACTACCTTATGAGCCAAGAAGACCGTACAGATCAGCTAGAGTCTCTCGCCATCTTCAGCCCATCTAGGCATGTGATGGTTCTGTTGAAATGCATTATGTCTTTCTTCCCTTTCTCATTTTTCTGCCAGTTATGTCACCTCAGTTATAGTTGGACAATAATTGAAATGACCATGAGTCGTCTTTTCTCTTCATATGGTTCTTGATTACGAAGTACAGAGTCATTTGTGTATGCCACCAGTGGTGGTTGGGTACTTTGTAGAATGAGCTTAGCTCGGCTTGCATTACAAATTCCCAGATGTACATAAGATATATATGTTGAAATTCTCGCCAGCATGAATGGGATAGTTATTGGGTACTGCATTTAGAGGGTTCCCATCGCACTATTCACATGCCTTGACGAACACTCGACTTCTGAGGAAGGCAAGAGGACCATCAAGCACCATCTATCAGTCAACTCAAAAGCAGTTACGCACACTATAATGAGAAACAGAAATGGCTGCAGGACGGGCAGATGCTATACATTACTACGCAAACTTCAAGCGTGCATGTATACATGTACATGTGTGGTTTTGGTATATCTTAAGATGGATTGTATATTTGTATTCGCTCTAGCTCGACCCGCGAACAGAATATCAGAATATCAGAATATCAGAGCATCAGAGCACTCCATGCACTGACAGCAGAGGGAGAACAGAAAGGGGAGACATTCTAACGGCCGTAGGTTGATGGCCACAATTTTTATCGGTCATGGCATAGCACCTTACAAGTCAGATGTGTGGGTGTGAAAAAGAGATGGACGAGACAAGAGAGACAGAAGAATAACATTGACTCCTGGCAAACAAGATGTAGTGGAAATAGGTCTAAGAAAAGAGAAAAAGAAAGGTCGGCGAATAAAAGGAGAAGATAAGGGGAAGAGGAGCGGGAATGAGAGAAAAAAGAAAAAAAAGTAAGGTTTGAGTGCTATGTATATGGAAAGAACAAAAAAAGACAGAGAAAACAGATCCAAAACCAAAGATGTAAATGCGCCGGGAAAGGAAATCTTATAATCTGCTGAAATAGAAGACCAGGAATGAAGAAGATGAAAAAGGGATTTAAAAAAAAAAGAGAGACCTGCCTTGGATAGATAGCCTACGCAACGACAGCCTCGGCGGCACCTGCAGCCCCGAACAACTTTTCTCTCCATTCACCGCAGAATGCTTCAAAGCCACTGACCACATCACCACACTCACGACCAGCCTCCCGTTCCCTAAGCCTCCGATCCCAGTCTCCTTTCTCGATCCACCTCGTGCCCTCTTCACGGCCTTCTTCCTCCCTGCGGAGGTCAGCAACAAGTTCTCGGGCAGCTCGGAGACGCCTCGAAGCAGTCGAGGTGAGCTGGCGGGATTCGTAGAGGGTGTCGCTCAGGCCGCGAAGAGAGAGAGTTATATCAGAGGTTTGAGAGATAAGCGTTTGGAGGGAGGTAAGAGGGTTGTTTGTCGGCGACGGGGAAACTTGTGAGGGGGTATTTGGTCGGGAGGAGTGGTGATGTTGATGTTGATGTTGCTCTGGGAATGGATAGGGGAGGTTAGGGAGAAGGCCCTCGTCGATCAAAGGTATGAGGGCGTCAATGGCGTCGTCGGAGAGGAGCGGGAAAGGGGCGAAGAGGAGGGGGTGGGTGAGGCTCTGGACAGTGCGGGTTTGGTGCGTGAGGTAAGAGGTTATTGAAGAATGGGCAGTGATGAGTCTGGAAAGCATCAGCGGTCATCTCTATGACCCTCACGTGGCGAAAAAGAAACGACGGGGACATACCTCATGGCATTATTCTCAATTCCGCTCTGCGCCCCTAGATCCTGAAGCGCTGTAACCGCCCGTTCAATAACATGGTCTTGCTCGCTCCCGTTATTCTCGAGACCCCGTCTCGCTAGACTCTCGATCTCCGCCATCTGGTTCTCCAGTGCCGGGGACATATCGGCCACCTCCTCCAGGTCTGAATCAGGGCCATAATCCGAGCCATCATATTGCGACTCGTGTCTTCGGTGTCGATGCGTACCGTTTCGCAGTTTGGGCCGCGGCGGCTGCAGTGAATCTCTCTCAGACAAATAACCGGGCGAAGGCGTCCGCGTCCTCATCCGTTCCAGCGGTTGTGAGTCCATCAGCGCAGCCTCCTGTCCAGAGGCATATCCATAGCCATTCTCCTCATCCTCCCAAGCATCCGCTAGTTCATCCGCGAGATTCCCCAGTCCGCCGCTCGCTTCTGTGGCAGCTCCAAAGTCGCCGGACATTCTGTTCATGCTTTGCGCGTAATGGGGTCGAGGACTGGCAGGCGATCGGGGAGAGTTGAGAGAGTAACCATTGGGCGTATAATCGGCTGGTGACATCGGATCCATATCTGTGTTTGATGACCGTCTGCGGGTGTGGCGGTGAGACAGCCTCAAGGGTGAAGGTGGGCTGGAGGGCATGTTTGCAAGGGAAGAGCCAGGGCTCCTCAGCTCAAAACAATACAAACTCTAGCTTTTTAGAAGAAAAGTCCCAGTTCCCTTGAGCATATATATGCAGTGCTCGAGTCGTACTTGATTAGCGGGCCCTCAGGGGCTCCTCAATCGTGTCGTGAACTCGGTTGGAGGACAGGGGTAACGCGGAGGGAGCAGTCGTAGTAGAGTATTTATTCTGAGACCTGAGCCAGAACAAACGTGTCAATGAGTAAGATAACAAACACAAGCAAGAACTAGTCACACATACCTATCCACTCAAGTATCACACACAAAGCAGCGCAAGCCTGGTCAATAATAGCATTTTATGAGTTGTAACTTGTGACGGTCAAGGAGTTGGAAGATCAGCGGCCGCCCGACTTTCCCGTGACCGCCAAAACCCCATCTCAGGCTTCCCCGCTTCAGCTTCAAAAGCTTCTGCATACCGACATCGCAACGATTCACGAACCCAATTGCAACACCAGCACGATGACTTCCATTCGGCGGATGTCCCCAACGGACCTCTTCTCCCTCAACCTCACCAACCTCGACCCACTGACCGAGAACTACGATCTGGGCTTCTACCTGAACTATCTCATGCGATGGCCGTCGCTCTTTAGCAGCGTGAAGGACCGCAGGGAAGGAATTGCCGGATACAGTATGCTTTCATTTTGCCCTTTTTCCTGTTCTCCCATTCTTTAATGATACCCCTGTTTCATTATCCCCTACCGAATCGAGCCCCGCTAATCCCCGCAATCCAGTAATGGGCAAACTCGAAGAGCAACACCCCTCCCTCAAAGCCTCAGAGCATTACACTCCCTGGCATGGACACATCACTGTCCTAACTGTTGCGCCGGCATGGCGGAGACTTGGGCACGCGCGTCGACTCACCGAGCGTCTGGAGCGGGGTTCCGATATCAACAATGCCTGGTTTGTGGATTTGTATGTGCGGGCAGGGAACAAGGTCGCTGTGGATATGTATAAGGGCATGGGGTGCGTCGAGTTTCCTTCTTTACTTTTCTTCGCCTCGTTGCGGAACATGTATTTGCTGACGGTTTGGACAGGTACTCCGTGTTCCGGCGCGTGGTCAATTATTATAGCGACGATCCAACAGGTATGTCGGAAAAGGGCGAGGATGCGTTCGATATGCGCAAGCCGTGTAGTCGGGATAAGAAACTAGAGCATATTCGAGAGAACGGGGAGAATTTCCCGGTCAGTCCGGAGCATGTATCTTAAAAACAGAGGGTTTTCGGCTTGTCTGGCTGTTGTTAGCATATTGGTGTTTGGGAGTTTTCGCTGGGCCTCGCGTTGATACCAGATAGATGAATATATATTAATTGGCCTCGGCCGATATTTCCAGAGTCCGGTCAGTTTCACAAGTGTCGATTATGTGACGTGCGGTAGGTGATAGGTATATATGTGACCTAATATTTATTACTATGTGAATATCTATATACATCATACCTGATGATCTCCATTATCGCACCAATAATGCACTTTTGATATCCAAAAGGGCTTTCTAAAGTCGAAAACAAAACCCGCTCCATGACCATAATGCCGAAATGCCAGACACCGAATGCAATGCAAAGCTGATGAGCCAGCCGTAACCAAGCACCAGGGGTGGCTAATTTTAAGCCCTAACGGCAAGATTTACTCCCGTACGAGCCAATCTGACGCCCAGGAAAATAGCAGCAGCAACGGTAATGGCGCAGCCCGTAAAGAGCTGGACACCCAAATACTTATGCGTATTACTCATGATAGCACCGCCGATGGGTGTCCCAATTAACAGTCCAACAGAAGTGATGGCGAAGACCATTCCCATGCGGGTGCCGAGTTCGCGCATGTCCTTGGTAATAGATGCCATGACTACAGGGGGAAGGGAGACAAAGCCACCGGAGAATATTCCGTAGAGAACGGACAGTACAATGATACCGGGGACAGTGTGAACACCAATCCAGACGAAAGAGAGGATGGCGGTGATTGAAACTGCGGGGATGAGCATGTTCAAGGGTCCCGTGTGGTCAGCCAGGAAGTTGGGCGCAATCCGACCAAATGTGGAACCCGCGTTGAGCATCGCAAGAAGATAGAAGCCAAGGTTGCCGTCGACAATACCGGTCTCAATGGCGTAAGACTGGACATAGAAAAGGAAATTGTAAAAGCCCAAGAAGCCCATGAACATGCCGATGGAGAAAAGGACGAAGATGGGCTCCTTGAAGGCGCCCAGTTGGATAAGCTTCCGCTTCTCAGTAGGGAGGAAGCGCATGCGCATGAGGGAAAAGGATATCAAGCAGGTTCCGAAAGCGAGGAAGCCTACTGCGCGCGTCGCCCAGTGAAAGCCAGCCTTTTTCTGCAGTTCGTTGAACATGATCGGGTAGATGACACCACCAATACTGCTCCCCGTGGCTGCAATGCCGTTGGCGAGTCCTCTTCTTTTGCGGAAGTATTGGGGCAAGATCGCAACTGCCGGGACGAACAGGCACCCGCAGGCTAAACCAACACAGACCCCTTGAGCCAGGATGAAATGCCAGAACTTGGATGAAATACTGACCATCATGAAACCAAACGGCAACATGATCGTACCGAATCCAAGAAGCAGGCGGAAATATCCAGCATCAAAAAGTGGCCCCGTTACGACGCCGAACAGCATGAGAAGGAAAGACTGTAAGGAACCGACCCAGGCGATGGACGAGGACGAAATGTCTGATAGCTGGTTTTGCTCGTAGTAGGTCTGATAAACACCCCATGTATTGACGACACCCCTATAGATCGTCAGAATCAACCCTCGTTCAGTACGTAGAGAAGATCGTTGGATTCCACGCACCATGAGTTGAAGAAAAGGAACCAGGAACCCAGAACTTGCAGCCAGCATGCGAGGCCAGTGTCGAAGGTCGGTTCTTCCTTGTCCTCCGCCGGTTGGACCGGCGCTGCGCTGGTCTTTTCGACATCCTGACTACCTCCCATAGCACTCACAGTCCTCTCCTGAGCGTCGACATTTGCGCCCATTTCCACGCTGAGAATATGTTTGCGAACCCCAAGGTCGATCGTATAGCGGCGAGTAACTTGTGGCGAGGATCCGTCCAAGAGACCGAGGGCGAGTGCGGGCGCGATATAGATAGGCACCTGGGAGTCGCAGAAAGAACCCAAACCGAGGCAAATCAGGGACTGCGGCAGGGGTGACCGGATTTATAAGACCTGAACATTCAAGATCAAAAAAAGTCTCTTCGAATCCATGTAAGACCCACATTGGTAGGCTAAGCTTAGGAATATAGGACGCCGACAGCCGGGGACAGATCCACCATGGCGTGAACCTGGAACCGTCGTCCGAGCCCCCAAGAGGCACCAACGGTCCCTATGGGTCGCACTTTAGCCTCCATGATTCGGTTATTGCAAGCTCTGACAAATCCAATATCAGGGTTTCAGGCCTCTAGCGTCGCTTCTCGGCAGTTCTCTCAAGGTCACAGCCGAGCTCGGTCCGCCCGCCATGACTGCTTAATTCTCGATTACGAGCTCAGTCACCTGCGGAGGGGAATCTGGACTAGGATGTTAGCGTGATGCTGTGCCGACTTATCCAGCGGGGAAGGCTGACGCCCAGGTACGAGTACGCATACGCCTCAGCAGTTGTCCATTCTTTATCCTTCCAGGTCGCAACCATGAAATAACTCTTGTTGAGCTGGCAAACCTCTAATGTACCGAATTATACCACAGCTCCACGGTTTGATATCGGACGACGGTCCCGGCCGGCAGCTAATTCTCTTTGATCCCCGCACAAATCTATGCGTCACGTGATATATTTAAATACATATAAGAATTTCCTACTGAGTATATCTATACTACAGATCAGCCGCAAACTCTGATGAGCCATGCTTCTGCTCTTGCCCAATTCGGCGGTCTGACTCATATGGGCCAAATACAAACTGCCATATCGTTTCCAAGGCAGTTTGATTAGTGATTTGCTATCAGGCGCGGTTTCCTGTGAGGTCGCGATACTGGGATGGTGAGTGAGCCATGCGTGGACTATAAATTACTAGATATATAAGCATATTGTGCCTCTGAACCTGCGGCCGAGAACTGCGTACTACATACAGTTTCCTTGAGTATGCCGTACTTGGACAGGCGACCTGAAAACGGTCTGTAGGGCATCAGGGCACCGTGATCTATGGCCCTTGCTTGCGGTGACTGAAGCATTCGGCCATACGCAGCCTCTCTATGTATACTCCGCAAACGTTCCATCAGATGCCAACAACAAACTTCCTTTTCAATTTTTTTTCTTCTAAATGTTTACCGACAAACTGGGTGTTTTTGTTTTTTCCCTTGCAGGACCCGGCCAGCTGACCGTCGCCCATGTCCTACTCCTGAACTCCAAACGCTATGCGGAAGCAAAGTTCAACCGAATAACAAATAACAAGAATCGAAGCCCAATATAAGATACAAATTCATCATTAGATTATAGAAGCTCCTCGCATGTCCAATCTTCATAACTTTATCAACCAGTCAATACCAGGACGAAATCGATGAGAACATCATGGGGCACATAGAGTCTTATCACTTACGTTCCATCCGGCAGGTATCTCCTCACAATAAGAGGGATCTTCTTTTGCGCAAGCTCCTTCATGGCAATCTGCAGCGGATCCGTCTCTCCCTCGAGATCCACAAGCACCGGCGCATTCAAACTAATGGGATGTCAATGAGAGCGCTTCACCCATCTCGTCAAAACAGTCGCAAACGAACCTGATCTGCAATGCTCGCGTACCCAAAACACGCGCTCTCTCATATTTGGTCATGTATGGAGTCGTCGTGCGCTGGTCGTTGGGGATCTTCTTTGCCCGTGCCTGTTCAACCACCTTTCCTGAATATCCAGCATTCGGGTCACCAGAAACGACCACACGTTCTCCGTTCACAGCGCCCCCGTAGCCCTCCTCATAGCCCTCCGCGCCTTCTTCACCTTCGATGTCTTCAGGGTTCAGGAAGTCTTCGGGCTCAATGTCATCGTAGGTCTGATCGGGCTCGTAGTCATAACTGCCGTGAACAGTTAGTATACCAGTTGCTCTCAAGCCAGTCAAAAAGCGAAAATGCAGCCTCCGCAATTCGTCAAGCTGGAGCGCAAGAGAAGCTGAAATCTTACGTTTCTTCAGCTTCGTGGTCGCCGCCGTAGTCGGACATTCTGGCAGATCAGGTTCGGATGACCTTAAAGGGCTGGCGCTAGAGTAATGCAAGAAGCGACGAAGGGAGGGACAGGCGGGACGCAGAGGTGTTCTTTTTGAAGAATTCATTCAAAGTCGTCGCGACATCAAAAAAGGCGGCGGAAAAAGTTCCTGATGCCGCTAGCCCATTTTGGTATGTAACACTCACCGCCTTTGGCAAAATTTTGACCTATCGAGAATTTATCGAAAGTCGTTACATCTTTATCCGTCAATTTATTTCCTTTCTGACGTTTTGTACATGTCTTAGACTCTATATTACATCTGCTTGTATGCTCTTTGAGCATGGGCCAGAAAAGGTCGTCGTCTGGGGACTACCCCAGCCCTAAACGGCTCCAGA
This sequence comes from Aspergillus nidulans FGSC A4, assembly GCF_000011425.1. Lineage (NCBI taxonomy): Eukaryota > Fungi > Ascomycota > Eurotiomycetes > Eurotiales > Aspergillaceae > Aspergillus > Aspergillus nidulans. Next base: position 2,884,127 of record NC_066262.1, on the reverse strand, counting down.
AACAAGCCGCCGATGAGACTGGTAAGCTAGTTGGATCCTATGCAAGAGCATCTCTGATTACCATCAGATCCGATCTACGAGGAGGCACATTCAGATGTCGATTACTCTCCCGATGATTCCAGCGTCACTAGCAGCGTTCATGACACGCCAGCGACGCCGTTCTCAACGGCTTCAACTTCCGTGAGATATCCATCGGAATTGAAAACTCACCGCTGCCCGTTCGAAGGGTGCACCAAAGCGTTCAATCGACCCGCCCGGCTTCAGGAACATCTGCGGTCACACAACAATGAAAGGCTCTTCAGCTGCACCTACGAAGGATGCCAGAAGACCTTTTTGCGCGCCTCGCACTTGAACCATCATGTCAAAAGTGCCCACACTGGAGTACGAGACTACATCTGTGATCGCCCGGGTTGTGGGAAGAGTTTCGTGACCGGCTCCCGATTGCGTCGACATCTAGCAGCTCATGATGGTCGCGACAAGTTCCGTTGCACCGAGTATCCACCTTGCAATGAGACTTTTCGCAAGCACTCGACATTGCAGAAACATGTCCTGTCTGTACATCTGAAACAAAAGCCGTTCCAGTGCCAGCATATCGACCCGCAGACGGGAGACAAATGCTTAATGGCATTTGAATCAGCGGGTCATCTCCGCGCGCACGAAAGCAGAGTCCATACGGCAAAGCGATTCAGCTGCGCAGAATGCTCCCAGCGTGTAGAGGACGGGTCAATGATACCTCCTGCTACATTCCCCACATACTCTTTACTCCAGGCACATATACGCACTGCGCATCCTCCCCAGTGCCCCACTTGCTCCGTCACTTGCTCAACAGCACGAGAACTCCGTCGCCATCTCGAAGTCGCCCACGGCAATGTCAGCCTCGACGACCGCCGAATCTTCCCCTGCACAGTCCCCGGCTGCGACCGCAGCTTCACAAAAAAGGGAAACTTAACCGTGCACATCCGAACCGTACATGACGGCGAAAAGCGCTTCGTCTGCGGGGAAACAGACCTTTCCACATCAAAACGAGTCACAGGTTGGTCCGCTGCCGATGGCTGTGGAAAGCGTTATGGCAGCAAATTAGCTCTAGAAGAACATATCCGCACCGCACACCTAGGCTTCCTGAACTCCAAAGCCGAGCGCCGCCAGAAATTGGGGCAACCCAGGAAGTCCTCATCCATAAACAAAAACTTATCAGCCCTAACTGGCGAAGGTTACGGCGACGAAACCGGTCGCCAGATTACATGCTTCGTCGATTCATGCCCGCACCGCTTCCACCGTAATTACGACCTCTGGGTCCACATGGGCAGTAAGCATAACTACACGGAAGACGACATTCGGGGTTTCTTCCTCCAACGAGCGCTGCTGGGCGACAGTTCAGAGCCTGTCCCTAGTGATGTCTTTGGTATCTACGGTCTTGAGTTTGACAACGAGGAGCACACATATAATCAAGACTTGAGAATGGGTGCGTATCCCCCTACGCCTGCCGAAACTTCAGGTGCAGGTACAGGTTCATACACAGCTGGTCAAGACCAACACCAGCTCCCCGGTATGAATATCGAACCATATACGTTAGAACCAACCGAGTTCTCAATGCTTCCTCAGTCTGTACCTGTGTCGGGGTGCCTCGACCCCGATATCATGATGCAAGAGTCTGCTTCTGTTTCCGCTTCCAAAGCACAGATACCCAGTCTCGATAATGATGACATGTTAAATGATTCGTTTCTGGATTTTGGAATGGTGAATTCTTAGCGGGCGTTTCCTCTTCTATCTATATGTTTATTTCATTTCAATTCAGGTCCACCCGTGTACTTCGGCTTTGCGCAAGATTTATTGGGAAACTCAATAGAATTGGTTGAAGAAGGTATGAACCAGTTCATTGGATATGAATAGAAAGGCCATTGGATATATACTGCGCCACCCCACTACATACTTTGCCTACCTGTTTCAAGAGACACTCCCATTTATTTGATTAATCATATCTTGGTAGCCATTCAATACTCTTTCACGGACCAAATTCAATGAATTGTGATGGCGCCACTTCCAGGTCTGTGAAGAGCAAATAGGATTCTTTGAATGTTCTCAAAGATTTTCTCGGTTCCACTTTCATCTGACGGATTAATTCAGTCCTTTTGCTTCTGCTCCTTTTTTACTCTACCCTTGTTGTATAAAGAAGTTAGTGCTAGGCTTATTGACAGATATATACGCGACATCGCAGTAGTCACAGGGCCACTGTTTATCAGGATCAGAGCATTAGAACCTTGATTGACCTGAAGTAATTCGTGTCACCAGATTACTGTCCACAAACATGGGCAAGGTCATTTTAACCAAATACCAATTATAGATATGTGCGTACAGGGAGCCTGAATTGATGAACTGCAAGATAACTCAAATATGGAAGTACAAACAAATATATGAATCCTCGGTTGCAATGAACCGGAAACACATTTTCCTGCCCACAATGAGATGTGCGAGTAATGCTGGACATGAATGTCAAGTTGGAAAAATCCCCAGCGCCGGACTAATGCTCATAGATGATGCAAGGTTGCGGTGATGACAAAAGATAGAAGATAAGGACAGCTTGAAGGATGGTGATTGGATCTAGGTCTAAATGCAGGTTTTCGTGTGCGAATGGCCAAAAAAAAAAAAAAAAGAAAAGTAGACGTAGGAAGTGATATTCAAGGCGAAATCATAAGCCTGAAAAACGAAAAAGCGAGTGTAATGTGAATATAGAATCGAGAGCGCTCGGTAGGATGATGCATAATGATTGGTGGAAACCTCAATAATATGTCGCATTGGTGCCGACATGGCTCTGCGGGTTGTGTGGGTTGGTCTGGTACATGGCAGAACTTGACTGCGGAGGTTGCGAAGGGTACTGGCTAAACCAAGACTGACGTCGAGGTTCTTCTGGTCGGTAAGGTTGGTTCAAAGCATCCCACGTACGGCTTGCGGTAGGCATATTGTAAACGTCGTTCGACCCAGTTTGGAACCCGTACGAATGGGGAGGAGTTGCTGGTGCCAATTGTGGCGCCTGCTGCGGCTGTTGTTGCCAGTGGTACTGGCGCTGCGCAATGGCATGTTGCACCATCTGGTTTGACATGCCCTCTTTCATCATCCTCTTCTCTTGCTCTCGAGCATCAATTGCTCCAACTAAGCCCATTGGGTTGACAGGAGGTGGCGTTTTTTGCTTATCACTGGATAGGTTGAAGAACGAGGAGCCAGTCACACGAGCCACATGCTCTTGCTCTCGCGCGGAAAGATGGGATGAGACATCGTTATAGTTGAACATGCTGCTGGCACCACGCGATTTAGGTCGAGCCATACTCATTTGCGACTGTGACCTCGTGTGCGCCGTCCAGTCACCAGACACGGGCCGCGGGGCTGTTATTGTTGTTGTAGAGGTAGAGGGCGATCGACGATGGACATGGATGGGCGGGCTAGGAGCCGCCCGTTGTTGCACGAATTGCTCTGGCGTGAGACCGCCACCGGGAGTTACTGGGCGCGGAGCAGTTGGTTGCCATAACACACTCCGTCGGTGCTCATCTCGGCTCGGTGACCTAGAATGGTTACGATCGTTCTGACGGGCAGGCAGAGAAAACCTTTGTCTCTCTGTGGCGTCGGAGCCGGTTCTGTGGTGCTCAAACTTCTTCAACGTGTCCGACGTATTCGGACGGCCCGTGGTGGGTAGGTAAGTCAAAGTTGGCCCAAAGTCGATCGCGGGAATATCCGAATTATGCTCTGGCTTGCTTTCCACAGTGTAACGCGCGTCGCCGATGACCAGGTCCTTTGGTTCAGGCTCAGATCCCACGGTCTTCTTGACTCCCATCCGCTTGGGGATGGACTTTACTGAGTCCTTGCTATATAGAGAACCTTTGGTGCTAGCATAGTCTGGCGACGCCGTGGAGACATCGTCATCGTAGACACTTTCCTCTTCTTGAGGTGTTGACTTCGTTGGTACAGAATATGCTGCGGTGTATTTTGGTGGGTCGACGAGACCGATCAGGTTCATGGCATCCTCATCAACAGTATGGCGGAGATCATCGAAGCTTGGCTCGCCGGTAGAGCTCTGCGGGCTGACTAGTGGTGACGGGGCCCGATTGAGTGGCTTTCGTTTGACAGCCTTTTCAGTGTCAACGGTGATGGCCTGAGTGCTCAGTCGGTGTGCCTTGAGAACCGATGATGAGTTGCTGTTGCCGAAATCATGCTCAGGTACGGGAGGGCCCTGCTCGTGTGCTGCGGTTGGTTGGTTAGCAGCAAAGGCTGCAGCAAAATGTGAAGCATCAGAAGCCCCATGCGATGAGCTTGGCGGTGCAGGACTGTTATTTCCAGTGTAATCGCTGCTACCCGCTGACGTAGGTCTATGACCAAAATTCATACCGCCAGATGCAGAGACCAATTGCGCGAGGGTTGCGTCGGACATACGGACATTGGCTCTCCGAGCGTCCGCCGACGGCTGCGGTCGGGTAGGAGGTCTCGAGATAGGGTCGTGGGTGAGGGTGGGTGGAGGCGCAACGTCTGGAGGCAGTTGTTGCATTTGGGCCGGGTTCCTATAAGGTCCTTGAGCTGAGTACAGATTTTGTTCGTCATCCGAGCTACTTCGAGCCGGAGAGCTTTCGATAGCAGGACTCCCCGTTAAGTCTTGGGCAGAGGACGCGGCAGAGTCCTCCATCGCAACTCCAAGGAGTGGTTTAGGCGCAAATCCTGCGGTGTCAGACATGCTCCGTGAGTGTGCCGCCGGTGTGAACGGCTCCTCCGGGGGCACCTGTTGCACCACAGCGTCCACCGACTGGTTGAACGTGGACATGTACTCTGGGAAAGCGCCCTTGCGCGAGGACGGTGCCGCTGGAACTTGACTATATCGGTTCGGAAGACTGGCGCGGAAGCGAGGTCTGCTTGCAATGCTGCTTGCCCGACTGCTAGCATCGGCCATTCGGCGTGCGGTTGCATCCTTGAGCTGCTTTCTCCACTCGGCCTCACTCCAATTTTGAGAGCCAGGAGTCCGCAGAAGGTTCACGACATCGGCGAGTTCAAGATAATCATAACGCTCTTGGTCGGGGAAAGCGAACATGATGCTCTTGACATGGTTGACCGCAGCGATGAGTCGAGTTGGGCGACCATAGAGGTTGAAGGTGTCGAAAGTTGGCATTAGGAACTGAAGCATGATTTCAAAACCACTCACGGCGGGATGGACTTCGGGCATGACGAAGATGAAACCCTCCACCTTCGATTCTGACTGTGAATGAAGGATGAAGTTCCCCTCAATCTTGATCAGCGTTGACTGGTCGATCAAGGCTTTCGATTGGGGATAGATGGCGTATGCACAGTAGGCATCGGTGATTGTTGCTATAGGCTTGACCTTCTTCGTCTTCTTTGTTTCATAGAATTTGATGTTCCCTATTACTAGCCTCGGCGCACGGTCATAGGCGGATTTTTTCTTCATGGTCTTCTTTGCCTTCTGGAGCTGTTTTTCATCTGGCGGAGTGATCACAAACCAGCACCGCCGCCAGGGGGTTCCGGCTCCAAACCTCACACGAGCCCAATCTTCATGTTTAAACCGGCTCCGCTCCAGGATAGTTCTGATGTTATTCAATTCTCTGCCTTTCGCGGCAATAATGGAGCCAGTATACGCTTCGTAGAGGCAGGTATGTTCGTACATAGCCAGGCGAATCGCTGCCGCCCAATGTATCAAAGAGTCATACGAGTCAAAATGGAGCAGATACCGATTTTGACCGGCGGAGCACACGCTCAAGACGTTCTGCAGAGACTGTGGGCCTGCTTGGTTTTGTGTGGGGAGGTTTTCAATCTGGAATGATCAGTAACGACCGTCAATGACATCGATGAAAAGACTCTCAACTCACCGATCTGATCGAAGCATCTGCAAGATTAACGAATGTTGCGGGGACTTCCGCTGCATCGCCTGCTGCGTCCAGCGCAGCGGCATCCCAAAGGGACAAGACTGTCCCGACAAGCTGGGCGTAGCATTCCACCCATTGTCGATCAGCGCAAGGCCGACCATCTAGAAACATCAGTTAGTCTGAGCCCTTGCATCCTCAAAATTGGACATACAGGTATCCAAATCATTCAGCTTTAAGAAATATCCCTCGTAGTATAGCTTGTTTGCATGACTATTCATATATGAAAAAATCCGCTGTAGTTCGGCGGGTGTATCTTCCGCCAGCTGCATGAACGGGGGATTGTGTGTAAAGATTGTTGAGCCCGGCCGCGACATGCGCCGTTCGACTTTCGACGAGGGGCCATCGTGCGGAGAAGGCGTATCCGGCGAAGGCGTCTCGAACCGCGACGGAGGCGCCGTCGTTGCTGAAGCCGATCGATTGCCTACATCGGGGCTTGTTTTACGGGACGATCCTCCAAACGAGGACAGAAATGATAGCACTAGGAACGCAAGGGATGTCAGCGAATGGTCCTCCAAAGTAGGGCTAATTGACCCAATCACAGCAAAACACAACTAGACTCACCGCGAGAGCGACCCATCTTTGCAACGATCGGGTCTCAACGACGGCAAGAAGACCGGCTTCTATGTTCAAGAGATGGAAAACGAACGGACGAAGAGGAGAAGGCGGGAGAAGAGGGGAACGTGTTGTCTCCGGCTCCTCCGCACGGAGATAGCGACAGTGTCAAGATAAGACCCGGCAGCGTTCAGCTTGCACTGATTATTCCATGAAGGGGCGCCTGAAAGAACGATAACAGGAAAGCGAACGGCTGGGAAGAAAATGAAGCTAGACGAGCACCGAAGATGAATTGGGTCTCGGTTGATGGCGCAAGATCGAGGACTCGTCAGCGCCTGACCAAGTCAGTCGGACGTTAGCACGATAGCCTAAATGCCTGGGAATCTAGCGAAGAGGGTTCCGGGCGGGCAGAAGAAACAGAGGGAAGGAAAGGACGAGAGCGAGCGGATGGACGGAGAGTCGTGTAGTGACACAAGACGCAAGCAAGAGCCAGGAAGAAAGCACGAGGTGAGACCTGAGACTTTGTCTGCAACGGAGTTCCGGTGGAGGTCGAGATGATGCGCGTGGGTCCGTCACCGTTTGGGCCTCCACAGTTTGCTTACCTTACAGCTTACACTGCTTCCTTATCCAGTATCTATCTAAAAAACAGACACGAAAGATGGAGATGAAATGGATGGTGGACGAGAAAAAAGATTGCCTGGACAGGAACCGTGTTGACAGAGGAATCAGAAAAAAGGTGGCACATCGCTGGAAGGCTGCGTCATCCCACCGGTCCAACCAGACATCAGATCGCTGCTAACCGGTCTAGGTCGACGGCTTCAGCTCCAACCTACCTTCTCCGTACAGGTACAGGCACGATTTAAAGGCTTGCTGCAGCTCCCACTGATCCCAGAGAGGCCGTCTGACAGGGTTGCTTTTTTTTTCTTTGTGAACCGAGCTTCTGTGGCTTCTGTGATAGGGCAGATACCCATGCCTTCAGTACGACGCGGCATTGCAGCGATCCTGCATTTTAGCCTTGGCCAGACGTCTTTAGAATCTTTCATACTGATTGGAGGAACTGCCAAAGTGTGTGAATGGTTGCCAAGTCCCTGAGTATCAGTCGCCTCGATCACTATTTGGTCAAACTACGAGGACGTGCTCGACAGAGTATAGTACGAAAATGTACAAAAAAACGGTCTGTCCCCCGCGCCAAATATAGAAACACGGGCCTGCATGTCTTGGATTTGGCCTGCCCTATCTGAGGCTACCGAGCCAACTACAGCATCGATCCAACCATCCTCTCTCCAGGTTCCAGTTCTTCTGTTCCAGTTCTTCTGAACTGGACACGAGAACACAACCGAGACAATCCAACAATGATGGCTTTTGCCAAGCTCGTCTAGAAAAGCCGGGTGGCCGTTGATTTCGACCAAGACTCCATGACTAGAGCCCGCGGCAATCCGAGTGGCCAATCGCCGGACTCCATTTTTACATTGATCCGATTATTGTCTCTAGAGCGAATAGTTCGTTTTCTGGAGTCGACGGCCTGAGAGTTCACCCTGAACCCCTTTTAAAACAGCGAAGGTTCAGGAGGTATCGAGAATCAGCACTAGATCTCTTTCATTACTCGTCGAGATTAACCGTCCCATAACAGTGTCAAGCTGTCCACCGGCGACGCGTATCCCAGCAGCGATCGCTGCCTCAACACCCAATGAGCTCAGCGGCAAGCGGGCCGACTCGCCCAGCCTGCTGGGATCGACTTCTCCAGAGTTTTAGCCACCAGGGTGTTGCTCAGCAAATCATAATTGTGGCGGTGCAATTTTTGATTGGTGCGTTCCAGTTTCATCACGTAATTTTGTGGAAGCATTGTCGACCTGCCTGAATAGAATGTATAAATAGCTTCAAAAAGAGACTGTAGATATGCAAGAGGATCTAGTAATAAGATTTCTTATACTCCTTGAAATCTAGTCTATTGTTCAGTCCAGCACTTAAATTGATGCCTGCATGCATGCTGGCAAGGTAAGTTATCAAGGCAGCAAGGCATCGATTTCGGAGTGAGGGTTTACACTCCATCATCGCATGCACATAAGAGAGGATCAATAGCTTCTGATTGTGGCACTGGCTGTAGTATCTTCCTTACCATGTAAAGGTGTTTATCATCTGCCACTGCTTATTAAGATGCCCCAAGCATCACACTCCTTCTGTAGACTATGAAGTCAAATGGCTCGCGTTATATAGTAGCTAACAGCTGCCAGTGCCTCAGGACATTGTGACATGTTTGTGCTCATTACGCTGCATCTGTTATTATGCTAGGATTCCTTGCCCAGGACATTTTTTCGAGCTATTAGCAAATTTTCAAATGTTCAAGGCAAACTTCAAAGATTTCGGCACCTATGGGCAGGATCAAGAGCTTTTCATGCAGAATCAAATGTTACTTTAAAGCCATATAAGCTCTTTATCTTAGCTACATCTATGTAGTCTGTCAGGAAGGCTACTGTAGAAATGTGGTGTTATGAAACGTACTCTCAACACCTCGTTTCTGGTACAAGATATAAAGGTATTGGGAGGAATACAATGCACTATTACAGCAGAGAACGAGCAAAAAACAAATCTCGTAAGATAAACACATCTATTATTTATTAGAGATCTAAGGTTGCTGGGCACGTGCTTTGGTATCTAAGTGTCACACTTGTTATTCACTTAACAGCTCATTTACCACCCACCTCATTCTCTTCAGTCCAAATGCTCTCAGCAGTCTATAATTTGTTCTCAACATGTTTATGTTTCTCCAAGGCAGCAGCTTCTTTATCTGCCTCGCCTATTCAGCTCCATTTATTCATTATCTACAACACCCGGTCTCGGCAATGACTTAGTGCTCAAGGCTGGAGAATCCAACACAAGGTGATCTTTATCTTGTCTTTGTCACTTGTTCTTGCATGAAATTGGAGCTGCTTCTCTTGGTTTTATTGTCTTTCTGTGTTAAAATAAGGAGCCCTTTCTATAAGCCACGGTCCTTTCTTGAGCCACCTCGACGATGCATGTATCTGGTTCCTCCCCAGCTCCAGCCGAGCATGCCAGTGAAGGTTCTGTCAGACCCGTCGACATCCCGTTCGATTCCCAGTCCAGTCCTTATGCCTTGGTTGATGAGAAAGCTTCCCAGATCGTCGAGGCGGAAAATCAGAAGCTGGATGACCTGATAGGCAGGTTCACCAAGGGTTTCGATCCCGCTGCCTTCAGCACCGTCATCACGGCTTCCATTCCCAAGCTCATTAAAGACCTCTTCCCCGGCTCTTATGCACATCTCTTGCTTATCCTGTTTGAGACATTTGAGGCGGTTCAAACTATCCAGCTGGGCCTCGAGACTTGGTTTAAACGCCGCTACAGTGGCAATCCGATCTTCTTTCCAAGCGAGACCAACATCACCGATGAAACTTTCTTTGCGGCGGAAATTGAGACCCTTAGGAAGCTGCTGGAGCCCATCCGTGAAGGGAAAAAGAGCTCGATCTTCTGGGTGAATACTCGACGTACAGATCCCTCTCGGACTTGCGAACAGCTGGAAGCTTCTGTCAGGGTGATCGAGTCGTTCAAGGAGGACGTCTGTGCGGCCCTGATTTCAGGAAATGAGAACAGTATATGACCGTTGTTCTTAAGCCTCTTTCTATGCTGACGTCTAACCCTAGGAACCATCTACAGCCCACTTCCAGTCTCGGTCGAAAGGACGGCAATGTACAGTATGAAGCAGCTTCGCATGGACGCATGCAGGGCTACCTTGCACTGGGACAACTTTAATGGCAGCGAAATTGAGTTCACTTCGTTCTACCGCTTTTATAAAGCGCATATTTCGACAACCGAGCCCTCCCGCGCCAGGGCGTCCGGCTGGCTGCCACCTATGTCACCCGGAACTCCTCGCTTATCTGCCAGAGAAGCTAGCGAGGGTGATTTGGCGAACTGGATCTCCCATGGCATTGGCGACGACATCGTTGACCTCCTGCTCAAGACCGCCCTGTGGCTCAGCCTGGCAAGAGGACTGGCAGCTGTTCACCTGTTCTGTGATGTTGCTAGGCTGTTTGTCCTGCACCCGCCTCCAATGATAATCTCAAAGGAATATCGTCGCTTCCTGTTGCATCTCATTCGTCTTCGCGCTACCACCGGGGGAGCCCAATTCTCACCGTCCCCTATCGTCCCTCGAGATAACAAGGTCTTCCCCGGTCGTAACACCGATTACTTCGAGGATATCTGGAGAACGAGCCATCAACTTTCCGCGGGTCTCTGTGATGAGATCTCTCTGTTTGTCAAGCACAATATCCCCAACTTCAAACTGTCGAAAGCCCCCCCTGTCCGCCGCCGTTCCGGCCATGGAGACATGCATTTAATCACACAGGGTCATATTCGTGGAAGCTTCGCCAGTAATGCGTGCGGTTCGGATGAGGAATCTGGGGGAAATAAGTGAGTATATCTTGCCTACCACTTCAGCACGGCGAAGAGAGCTGACCTATCTCCCGTGCTCCAGCACAACCGACGAGTACGACTTCCTTGATTTCTCATCCGAGAACTCCTCCATTTTCCGGAGCAAGACAGTTTAATTACCCCAGTCTACTTCATCTACGCAATTGTGATGCACATATCTACATACGAATCATTATTTGATTTAAGCACCTTCCTCACGAAATTCTATGCAAAGCGACTACGACGCCCCAAAAAAACCAAGGTATACATTGAAAGGATTACTTTTCAGGATTGGAACCGATATTTTCACCTCCGGATAGGAAACCATTCCAGCGTTGATTGGTTGTTGGTATGAGAGCTCTTCTTTCTCGTTCTCTCTCATTTCGCTCTTACTTTGCTCCCAGCTCTCCTTTTCTGATCCTTCACTCATCCTTCCTGCTCTCATGCCCCGAATGTGACGCATGCAAGGATTGAGCAGAGCAGTAGCTCAGCTTTGATGCATCATATTTCATTGCATTGCAGTTTCATTCCATTTAGGGCCGTGGGGGGAAAGATAAAGGATTTTTCAAAAATGCAAAGCAATAATCTCATATGTATCCAGCTAGTTTAACAGCTCTCCTATAGGATCAATCTGTTCTTCCTTCAAGAACTTCTTTCTTCCTCTTGTCAGTTGCTGTGTTGTGCATCCATACATCTCACTCAAGCCCTTAGGCTATTGCGCCAACATACCTTGTTACACAAGGTGAAAGACAGGCTGATGTTCTTATGCAGTTTATGACTCATCTTTCTCCGCAAGTCACCTCTTTTGGCCATCGTCTGGTGTTGGATTGGTGATAGGCGCAGTTCTGCCTGCCTCGAAGCCGGAGCCACAGCTGCTGGGGCATGTGCCCTGTACTCCTACCCTACAATCCTCAGTCCTGATATGGGCTTGAGGCAGGGCAGCCAAGAGGTCCTCCAACCCAGAATGAACGAATGATTACACGCACGAAGTAACTGCTCATAGGTAGCCAATGACAGAGGTACGCTGCCCTCACGGGTCCGCTCCCTTCATAGCACTATTGGTTTTTCATTTTGATCACAACACTTGCTTGCACCTGCTCATGCCAGCTGAGGTCAAATATTTGCATTTACAGACGATTCCTTGGCAATAAACCCAAATTGACGAGTTGAACTTGATTTCCAAATGCCTCGAGGGAGATTCACGTTTTCACTGTATAGGCAAACATGATTCTAACGTGCCACGACATATTGGAACAGCCACTGGCATTCTACCTTTTAGGGGCCTCCTAGGGCTCTTCCACACACTGGGTGTGCCTTGTGTTCTTTCTCCCCTCTATTTATCAGCAGAAAGAGTGAAATATAGAAAACAAGAAAAATAAATTTTTCAGACCAAAAAAAAAAGAAAAAAATGTCATGGGATGACCCGGGATCGAACCGGGGACTTCTAGATACCTATTCAGGCTTGGAATGAAGTTGATGCTTCAGTCTAGCACTCATACCAACTGAGTTATCACCCCATTTGTCGACGATGGCATGCCCACAATTTCAACTTATCACCAATGACTAGTGGAATAGTTTGAACAAATGAAAAGCGCCGAACGCGAGCATGGTTAATCACAGGTCCCGGGACGCCGAGCCTTCTCATGATCAGATATCTAGTGGGCGATTGCTAGTCGGGTCTAGCTACTAGTCACAGGCTTGTCAACGGTTCCATATTCCAATTATACAAGTACGGGTGCACTCAAGACCATTAAATATTTTGGTGCGACATATCTTGAATAAGCATGGAGACAGAGTAGTGGATTAGTTTATATACCACGGGCAATGTTAACTAGTAGGTGAGATGCCTACAATGGTTGATAACAGTTTAAAAAGGCATAATGTTCATGATCGAAGAAAGAGAACTAGATAATAATGCTAGCTACAGTTGTACTGTACCGTACTGCTCAGGCACTGGGCCGTCCAGCTGGGACTGACGGGAGAAAAGTACATTATAAGAAGTATCCCTGCAGCGTTGCCGATTCGATTCTTGGTACAGTACAGATTGTAGTTCGCCAAAAGTAGTCAGATGGCGTTTCAGCCATTTCATCTGGCCACTTTCCCGCGTTCCTCCCCGACGCAGGGAAGAGTAGAAGGCACCAAGGATCCAAGATCCACAGAGGCGCATCGTGTAGAAAGAATGACAGGCTTATGCCTGCAACTCTGGTCGTGTTTGGGGCGCATTGTGAGCGTAATTTGACACCACTGTACACTGCTATATGCATCGCGCCTCATGTGAAGCAAGAACTGAGTGAATGTGGAATCAATCTTCCTCTCGTGGCGAATTTTAACCGAGAAGCTCGACATCCAACCCGATAGCTCGCATGAAGAGATTGACATTTCCAAGTCGCTGACTGGCCATGTCAGCTGGAAGGGTTTTGCTGTGCGTGACGGTTTCCATAACACGGTCCCTAGCCGGCAGTCAGTAAATCATCAAAGGATACATTGGCATTGAGTCACATACTTAACGGCGATAACCAAGCGCTGTTGCTGCTCCGGGCTTGCTCCGATTCCGATAGCTGCTAAGAACTGCCAAACATACATATCATCACCCGCGTTAATGGAGTTCGGGAATATATCGGCAAAAGTAGGCTCGAGGGTGTCGAAAAGTATGTTGAATTTCTCAACCCACTGTTTCCAGTCTTGCTCGCTGGCCTGTCCGGCCTCCTTGACAATTTCTGCCCTGCTCAGAAGCATAGTCAAGATACCTAGCCCGATTCGTGTCCGAGCAACAAACTGCGCGTGCGTATGGGTAAGCACCAGTCCAAGGAGCCCAATGATGATATTGAATGGGGCCTCGTTAACATAGCCTAGAAGACATGGCATCACGGCCTGAGAGAATAGATCAATGGCTTCCCTGGCCGCCAAGGGAGGCTGAGCTTCACCTGGAGCAGGAAGCGCTCGGCGGACAACGTCCAGGTTATCAAGATTGACAACAATCATGGTGAGGATGGTAATCCGCTGTTCCTGGTCGATATGACGGAAGATGCGCGGGATGGCTTTCTTGCCCTTTGGATAAGAGAGCAACGCAATAAAGGGATGGGGGGTGTTGGAGTTTGGTACAATGGCCTCCATAACTTTCATCTGGTTCCACAGCTTTTGGTTCAGCGCATTGAGTTTCTGGCGCCACTCCATGTGTGTCTGGATCGCCTCGGAGTCGTTCTCATCAGGTGGAGGCGGCATCGTGCGTGCCATGTCCTCCAGTTCCATCAACGTGTTGTAAACGCCCTCCAGGTTCGCCAAAATGGACTTGCGGTCACTTGGACTCAGATCCGTTGGCAACTTTTTCGTGGCCTTGCCGCCCTCGGAGCTCTCGGGACGTTTGATGTTAAGCGAGGGCTTCGGAGCCTTCGCATTTCCGAATGAGATCTTTCCTAAACTACCCTCAATGATGAGCTGCTTGTTCTTGGGTTTCGCTTTGGCAGCCTCGACCGCACGTTGCACCTGCTGCTGCATGCGCTGCATGTGATTATCCGCGCTCTGACCGTGCTTCCGGGAATGACCTCCAATGCGATTACCAGTCTGGAGCAGATAAGTCTGCGCAAAGTGACCAAGAGGCTGATGGGGGTGTTGCCGAGGTGCACCGCGAATTTGGCTGTACACCTGATAATAGAAGTCTTCCGCCAAGACAGCATCGGAATCGGTATCGGCCATATTACCGGCCTGTGCCACCAACTGTTGTAGCTGGATACGTGTAATGAAATTCTTATCTTGGGGAGTCATCAGACCATTACCCTTGGATAGAAGGAAGATCTTGTGATTCCTTTTTGCGCGCTTGGCGTCCTCCATCAAGTACGCCACGCGCTGTTCTTCTGTGAGATTCATCAACTGCTGTGGGTTGGTGATAAGCGGCAACCCCGCACTGAGTCCCCGGCCGTGCTGTGGGAGATGCTGCTGGGGAAGACGCTGTGGCGGCTGATCGCGAGAAGGAATTGCTTGGTGTTGAAGGGGCCCCATATGGGATGGCGGAGCGTTGGGGTTCTGAATTGGATTCTGGAGGAGATGCAGTGGAATATTAGGAGCCTGGGCCGGATGAGGAAACGGCTCTGGAGCAATGGTCCGTGGATGCAAAAATTGCGGTGGTACACCCCTTCCGAACTGGGCTTCCAAATATTCAGGCGGCAATTGCGGGAAACCCTCCGGAAGACCAGGAGGTCTTTGAAGAGGGAGGGGAGGTTCGGGGACGTGCTGCGGTAGTGATACTTGTGGCCCGAAGCCTGGCGCCGCCGCCCCCTGGTTCCGAATTTGCGCTTCAACCTCCTCGAGGCTCATCATCTTCTTTGTCTGGGTCGTAGCCTGGGGCGCAGATTCCGGCTTACTCGGCAAGCCCCAAACGCTGGACTTTGCCTGTAGATCAGGGATATAGTCGGGGTCCGAATACTTTTCATATCCTGTTCGCTTCGGCTGCTGTGCCGTGGTAGTTGCGGTCTTCTGCGGCTCGGTGGCGCGAGGAGCAACGGAAGCTTGAGGATTCTTGAGGTTATAGCGGACTTGCTCTTCTCCGATGACATCTGATACTTGGGCCGTCTTTCCGAAGAAGTCGAAGTCCTTGCCGACAGGGCCGCTGCCCACATCGCCGAAGGTGTCTTCGTTAAAGGCATCCTGATCATCGTCTAGCTGGTCACCTAAACCGTCGTAGGTATCTTCGAAATTGAGGCTGCATTTGACGGAGGGCACAATCAGTACAATTTCGTGCTAGCATACTCATTGACCGCGAGCGCCCAGCCAATGAATGGAGATAGCTTACACGTCGTCATCGTCCTCATGTTGCGCCGCTGCTCTGGCGCGAGCGACCTCAGCGAAGGGATCGGGAGTGTCGAAAATACCCCTCTGTCCGCCCTGGGGAGCTCGGTCCCTAGGAAGGGTTGTGTCGAAGCCGAAGAACGACATATTCGACTGGAGGGGGGTTGGATGGGGGTGGGGAGGTAGTGGGAGACTCGGGAGATTTAGCACTCATCATAATTGTGGTGCGGGATCATGACGGGTCACGTTTTCTGCCTTACAGCCTAAGGCACCATTTGTCGCTCATTCACCCCAGCATTGAAAAGACCTTTAGAGCGGAATACGCTTGGTAGCAGAAGCCAAAAACTGATCTAGGTCACAAATAGGAGCCCGATGACATTGGGCATGGTGTAAGTGCCAAAAGGCCAAAAGGCGCTTGCCTGGATTGAGAGGTTCTTACTGCCTCGACAGCAACCTACTCCTAGTATGATACTCCGATCTGCGGTGCAGACGGCTTCTGGACAACGGTTCTATAGCAGAACAGTCTGTCCAAGGAATAAGAAAGAAAGCGCTCACTTACTGGCCCGACGCGATCAGCTTCTATTCTGGATCCTGTGGCTGACATTATCACGATGGGTGTACGTATGCTATGCCGCCCGCCAATAGGGTAATCGGAAGTCGTTCGCAGAGCCGTAGGCAGAGGTCCTCTATAACATCACTACCTCTTTAATGAACTTAGTTGACCGTTAATTGCTCTATGCATAGCCGTTCCCCTAGGAGTGCTTTCTTGCAAATTTTATCAAGAGATTCAACTCTCAGAGCCCCTAAACGTTCGCCGTCAACGTCCGCTGGTGTGCCCTCTGATTTCCGCAGCAAATTCATCGTGC
Source organism: Aspergillus nidulans FGSC A4 (assembly GCF_000011425.1). Classification (NCBI taxonomy): domain Eukaryota; kingdom Fungi; phylum Ascomycota; class Eurotiomycetes; order Eurotiales; family Aspergillaceae; genus Aspergillus; species Aspergillus nidulans. The sequence continues at coordinate 2,867,593 of NC_066262.1, read as the reverse complement.
CCTTTCCGAAAGATTGAACGCATAGCGGACTCGCCTAGAGTTCGGATTGGGCTCTAGGCGTGAATTGAGCTCTTTTGGTGAGGCTATAGCAGCCACATTCATTACCAAACATTCTCCAGTTAACGCGAGCGGCGACTCCGCGTTATAGCACGCTGCTGCAGGAATGCCGCCGATACAGGGGAAGTATCTACGATATCTGATATTCACTCTGCTGGTTGGTTTACTTCCCTCGTTGACTACAGTGTTGCTGACTGCCAGAATCGCGTAGGGGCTAGCACTCTTCCTCCTCTCCAGGCGCTCGATCCCCGTTCCAGACAGTTCAAGCTCAATTTCAACGCCTCCGCCCCCGCCCTCTGACCGACCCGTGAACGCATTCGGATACTCACTTAATCCACAATCAAGTAGCGAGGTAGTGAGGTTCGCTGCAAGTCATCCTGGCGGTCGTGCTAATGCGACCTTTGTGACTCTGGCGCGAAATTCAGATGTTTGGGAGATTGCGCAGGCCATTCGCCAGGTGGAGGATCGTTTCAACCGCAACTTCCACTATGACTGGATCTTCCTAAACGACCAACCATTCGATGACAACTTTAAACGTATCACGACATCACTGGTGTCCGGCACTACGCGTTATGGCGAGATTCCGAAGGAGCATTGGTCCTATCCAGACTGGATCGACCAGGACAGGGCAAGGGAGGTTCGGGAAGAGATGAAGGAGAAGAAGATTATTTATGGTCACTCGGAAAGTTACCGACATATGTGCCGTTATGAATCGGGATTCTTTTTCCGTCATCCTCTGCTGCAGGAGTACGAGTTCTATTGGCGGATTGAACCCGGCGTCGAGCTGTTTTGCGACATTCCCTACGACCCTTTTCTCTTCATGAAGGAGAACGATAAGAAGTATAGCTTCGTGATGAGTATGTATGAATACGAAGGTACTATCCCGACGCTTTGGGACTCGGTCAAGCAGTTCATGGATGATCACCCTGAGCACATCGCCGAAGGGAACTCGTTGCGTTTCCTGAGCGATGACAATGGCAAAACCTACAACAAATGCCACTTCGTATGCTCCCTTTGCCTTGTGACTTGTTTCATAGCTGATATGCAAAGTGGTCGAATTTTGAGATCGGCAGCCTGGATTGGTTGAGATCCAAGGAGTACCTGGACTACTTTGACTTTCTCGACCGGGCAGGCGGCTTCTACTATGAAAGATGGGGTGACGCGCCTATCCATTCGATTGCCGCTGGCTTGCTCCTCAAGAAAGAACAACTGCACTTCTGGGACGAGATTTCCTACTACCACATACCCTTTACCCATTGTCCTCGTGATGAACAACTCAGGATGGACCTCCGATGTAGCTGCGACCCATCAGGAAACTTTGACTGGAGGGGTTTCTCATGTGAGTCTCCTGGCCTGGCTAATGCAGCGTCTTCATTAACATATTGCCATATCAGGCCTTTCCCGGTATTACAAGACCAACAATATCCCATTGCCCCCAGGTGTTGACGAGTACAGCTGGCTAGCTATTTTCGGAATAATTGTTGGTCTGTTGGCCGTTGCTGGGATCGTAGCAACCGCCGTCAACCATCAAGCCCGAAGCCACGCGCTTCAAGAAGTACAGTACTTATACTGGCAAAGCCAGACTCTCTGGGAGCGGTATCAGAAAGAGAAACGCGAGTGGGAGCGAGAGAGGATGGGGCGAGCATGGTCGCCATAACGGGGTATTGAAACTTTCAAAGCAAAAACAAAGATCTATTGGAGGGGTTTGTGGTTTAATCTCACGACAACGCATTGGTATTTGGCGTCATGGGTTGACTTGACTTGACTTGCATTGCATATACTGTTTGAGCGCCTGCGCAGACAATGGTGCTTCGGAGCATTCTGGGTTCAAGGGTAGGTATGTTTCTACATTGGTCATATACATTTGTAGCAATTAGTGTCAGGTCAGGTGGGTTATACAATTGTTGTGACACATACATACTAGTACTTATCATCATCAACCATCACCATCCGTACCTCACTTTAAGTCCCTTACCACTAACAACCTCCTCCTCCTCCTCCTCCTCCTCCTCCTCCTCCTCCTCCACCACAACCACCACCACCCCCACCCCCACAACCAACTCCACCACCACCAATTACACCACCTCCGCCACCACCAAAGCCGCCCCAACTGCCTCCATATGAGTAACTGTTCCCATATCCATACCTAATTCTGCGAATTCTCTTCAGCTGCTTCTTGTGGTCGGTGTAGCTAAAGTTTGGGTTGTAGCCGTAATGCGGCTGTGGAGCTTCCCAGGCCGAGATAGAGCTATTGCGGGAGTCACGGAAGCACATCTCTAATGCTTAGACTGTATCTTGTGGTCAGATGGATTGACTATGTTTGGTGAGGCCTTGTTTATCTGGTACCAATGCTGTTCTCGAGCCGAAGTAGGACGTGGTTGGGACTTAAGACTTGAGATAGAGTAAATGGATCATAGATCAATTTTGCACTCTCTGAAGTGAAAACGAATAAAATTTTTGTTAAATAGATTAGAAAAAGCGTGGGTTTGCTTCGGGTTGCTGATATCTTGTTCTTGTCCTCTAGACTATATATACCAGCTCAAGCAGGGCTGGGTTTGCCAGTTTGTACATCCGCCATCCAGTTCAACACAAAGTATAAAAATCCAACTAAGAATAGAATACTATACACGCACGAATCACATCCAGCATGTTACGCATAATCTTCTTCCATGGAACTCTGAAATAATGTGGTGCACACTGTCTTTTGCGGTTGACTCGGCCCTGTGACGATCGCATTGCCCGGGTGGCTATGTATGAGCAGCACGTCATGCGGACCGATGGGGCAAGTGTTGGCATTATCTACCCACTTCTAGTTACTTGTCGGAGTTGGGATAATGTTGTGGGTTATAAGCCGAAGGCTGATTTGACTAGAAGAGGCTTGGATTTGCAGACTTGTGCACAGCCAGCCTTTGAAAGTTTGTCTGCTAGGCAGAATCATTCACATTTACTTCTGCAGGATCACATGAAACCAGTTCTAAAGGATAGGTATGATGGCCAGCCCAGGAAGATAGGGTCCAATCAATTCAAGCTCTATCATCGTAAACTCCAGCTTTGCACCCACCCAGAGACAGCGGCAATGCAAAATCATATCAGAATTCAGAATAGACGGACATTCCCATCCAACCCAACGCCAACGCCATTGCAATGTTGAAGGGACACGCAAAGCAAGGAAGGATCTATATACGCGGTAAAGAAAGAAGACAGGAAAGAAAAGAGAGTAGAGTGAGTTGAAGAGAAAGAATATTCGAATAATGGGTGGAAAAAGAAAAAAGACCCAGGTGAGGGTGAAAGAATGCAAAGATACCAAGAGATCAATGAGATGCAAGGAAGACGGAATTCGTGACAAGACAGGTAATCATGACAATGACCCCGTAGATGGCAAGCCCTAGACTCAGTTTTCTGAGTAGAGCCCTGCGCCAGTTGCGCGTGTGTCGGCGCAGAATCCCGCTCTCAGTGAGTGAACGAGATTGAATGCCGTCTTCCTCGCTTGCACCGGAGATGTAACCGTCTTCAGCCTCATCGTCTTCTTTCATGAGACGCTGGTGCGCTGCTGAGTCTGGAGCTGAGATCTTGTAGTAGAACATGCCCGGGAGGATAAAGCTGATGCTTGTGCTTCCGGTACTGCCGACATAGGCAAGGACGGCTTCGAGTGAGGAGACGCTCATCGCGACAATGTAGCTCAGAATGAGGATCGACGTCGTGATTACAGAGAATCGAAGGTCACTCATTGGTTCTGGTGTTCGAGAGCCTCGGGGACCAGCGGGAAGTAGAGGGTGGCGGTGAGGGGAGCCTTCGCTTCGAGAACGCGTGAAGCGTTTGGGTCTCCAATGCAGGACTGCATCGACTGATGCCCTGCAAGGGTGGCATTGGAGAGGGTAGGAGAACATGACGAGTATGACAATAGCGGCACGTCCAATTGTAGCCCATACGCCTGGCGGGTACATGCCAACGATATTTCCGCCCACGCTGTTGCCAAATGACAGGTAACCCGTAATAGCAACGAGAATATAGGTGGTAGCTGAGCTTCCAATACTGGCGAGCACGACTGCTGTCGTTCTAAAGTGGCTGTTGTTGCTAATCTCGTTGAGGATAGAAAACATCTGCACGGGTTAGCACGTCAATTTCCACCAGCCAAGAGGAGACACACATTCTGATGGCACGTAAAAGCGAATACGATCACCGGGAAGCTGCTGAGTGTCGGAACAGCACCTGCCCAGCGAATGACACGGATCGGACCCCGGCCCTCTTTTGTGTCCCCAATGATGAAATGGTAAACGACCAGAATCACCAAATAGGCCATTGAAACCAGAGCCGCGATACTTGTATATTTGAGGGAGTCCAGCCGCCGTAAATATGAGAGCGGAATAATAATCAACCTGGTCCGGTCAGCAACGCATACCACCAGTTAGGACCAATAGTCATACATGAACGCCGTCACCCAAAAATGGCGATCCACCAAGAAATCATACGCCGCCTCCCCAACGAAGCCCTGAACCACTCCCGGCATCAGGTCCCCGATGATAATGAGGTAGCTGACCCCGACACCGAAACACTTAATCGCAATCGCCGCATCAAATATCACAGCAGCGTTGGGATAGGTGATTTGCGACAGCGCAAAGAATGAAGCGCTTCCTTTGTCAAGATACTGCGCGCATCGAGACTGAAGGTAGAGCCCGAACCCCGCGGTTACACCAGACCACAGTATCACGGATATGCCGAGGACGATTCCCATGTGTGAGATGGCGAGGGGCATGGCGAGGACACCGGCACCAACGACTGACGTAGTATATATTAGATCAAGTCCATAAGCCGATTTAGCTGAATCGAGAGATACTCACTCGTATTGACCAAATTAATCACACAGCTAATCCAGCTAGCTTGTCCGTGCGACCCCGGATTTTGCTTCCCTCTGACTCCGCGCCTAGCTCTGTCAACGGCCGTATAGAAACAGGACGCTCCTGGGTTCGTACCTTATAGAATTCGATCTGTAGCCATCTGAGGGCACAGCGCCGACCGCAGTTTCAACGTCCATCATCTTGGGTGAAAACGGTGATAATCGTGAAGCGGAGTTTGAAGGCGACCGGGACTGATAAGGATGAATAGAACAAAAGAGCGATACGGTAAGGTCAAGTGAAAGTACTGAAAATAACGGCGAGGATGGCCGACATACTAGCCCCTTAAACGACTGAAAGAGCCGAGATGAGGAGGAGCCTCGAAATCTGTCCAGAAGGAGAGGAGAAGTCTGAAGCCGAAGTTAAAGTGAGACACACGACAAGAGTTGGCAGTGTCTTTTGATTGCCGCCCTTAACCCGATATTAGTCAAGGGATCCGATCTCCTCCAATCCTCCCTCAGCCTTGCCGCCCCTTATCTACGACGCCAGTGCGGCACTTTACGCATTGAACGAATTACTTTAAGGGTCTTCAATGTCATATGTTATTGGTGCTCGTTCGCGACTCCGTGGGCTTCGCCTCGCTGCGGCTTCATGATCAAGCACCCCACCCCCTCTCTCCCAGCAACTCCCAAACTTCATCCTCCAGCGCCGCCGCCGTGCTCACCGTATTCCCAGGCCGCGTCCCAGGCCCAGGGTCATTATACGGCGAGACAGACCTTACCGTCTTCGACACCTCCAAGATCGTGCCGCCTCTGATAGGATATACCTCCTTCCCTTCCTTGTTCTAAAGAGTCTCCGATAACTTCGTTCGCTTGATCCTGCTGCACAAGCGCAAGCATCACGGTCGCGACTTCGTCAGGCGTCACCCACGCATCCTTCGTATCATCCACTATCTTCAGTTTCTCCGGGTGGTCGGTCCAAAGCGGCGTCTTGATGATGCCCGGTGCAACGGCCGTAACGCGGATCCCGCAGCGCTCGTCGAGTTTGGCGAGCGAGCGAACGAACCCATTGATCGCATGCTTTGTGGCGACGTAGATGGGCGCTGCGAGGAACGGGTTTTGCCCTGCGATACTGGAGATGTGCACAATCGCTTTGCGGCGTGTGCTGTCTGTTCCGGACCTGAGGAAGTGCGAGATTGCGAGCTGTGACGTGCGGATCGGGTGCGTGAGGTTGATGTCGATGAGCGCGTAGCGGTCGCCATCTGGGGGGTCGCGGCTCACAGCCGTTCCTGGAGGGCGCCAGAAGTTACTCCAGTGCTTTAACCGGTCGGTCAGCCTAGACGGACAAGGTAAGGATACGTAGAGAGAACGCACCGGTTCATAAATCCCGGCGCCAGGGCAGACAATGTCCACCTCGCCAAATTCCTTCTCCGCAACCTCAAACATCTGCTCGAGCTGCTTCCACTCCCTCACGTCGGTTCGCTGGAATACAGCCCGGGGAATCTTGGCCGTATACTGATCTACCAAGCTCTGAGCCTCAGGACGCAGGGCCAAGTCAGCGATTAGGACATTGCAGCCATTCTCCAAGAGCTGTTTCGCGAAACTCAGGTTGATTCCTGCATACAAGCATTTCTCAGTACATCTCACGCCGTTAAGGATGGATCTTGGATAAACACACCAGAGCCAGCACCAGTCACAATAGCTGTCTTGCCCTGCACGGAGAATGACATGTTTTGTTTCTAGTCTGGTCGCCAGCAAAGAAGCCCTAACAGCGTTTGTATTTGCAGTGCTCGCAATACTTATGACGTTTGCGTGGTTGTAGTTCTGTCGTGAAACAAACCTAGGCTCCTGTAAGAAATGGTGCGTCTTTATATGTTGTGGTTACTGTCACACGGACCACGGCTCAGAGCCTATAATCTCCCTACTGGGCAACAAACCCTGGAGCACTATCTGCCGAGCTACCGAAGTCCAGCTAGAGGCGTGCGTGTCCTGACTCGGATTCGGCAGCTGATGAGATTCGCGGGGTAAGCATGTAATGGAGTTGAGGCCTTGGTGGACCGGGGTGTGGGACAATTGAGGGGTCTGGCGGCGGCAGACGGAGTATAGACCGATCCTATATATCATCTCAAGGTTCGAACCTTGAACATCTAAGATATCTGGTCTTGTTTTTAGCCGGTAAATAGGTGAGAACCGTTCCATATTCTGCAACCGCCAGGTCTACGCATAATTGGTTACAAACTGGTTAACCTACGCTTCGTTACTAATCGCATGAATCGCATGTATCGCATGTATACTTCGGTACATGATGGGGGACCGGACCCAGTCCGATATCAGGACTCCACCTCGGAGGTTCCGGATGATGAATCGCCTAACGCCTGAATCTGCCTTTTATGCTGCTGAATTAAGTGGAATACAGCTGTGGTGAACTGCCTCCTGCACGAGATAGCACATCTCGGCCTGGTAGCAGTCTCGACCTCAGTCGACAGCGTTCGAGGTCCTCACTCTTAAAGCATGAGAACTACTCTCTGTTCTAGTTAAGGCGCTATTTATTCATCTCACTATTTGTCCAGGTATGTCTTCAGCAGAATTATTTGCAGTGAAGACTGCCTGCAGTCTAGGTTAGATCCAACAAGGACTATTGCGCGCTCAGTCTCTATGAGGTATATGATCATGAATACCAAGATTTAGAGGAAATATGAGTGAGCTGAAGAACAGTGCAGCAGCAAGTAGAAAACCTGAAGTACATCAGAGCGAGAATGGGCATTTTAGCTAGACTCATTACAGAACATTTCTCTTGACTGCAGATGTCCAGGGGATCGAAAGTCTGGGCTGGTAATGTATTGTAACCATACTGCTAAAGTAGGCTTTAACGACTGAACACCGTAAGGAACGAGCGGCTTGCAGGGTAGCTCTTAAGCTTCTAGGTTATTAAGAGTCAGCCTTCTGATCAGACAATCATATTCTAAGATCCAGGTTTACATGATATTATATTTCATCTATTAGTTCTTGTTGAATTTGCCTTTGTAGGTCCTGGCACTCTGTCATGTATAACAATGGCGGGTGTCGCTTTTTAGTAACCTAGTATGATGAAGGCATGCGTAAGTGCACAAAGTCTACAATTCTCCCTTCACTAAGTACAGTATTGGATATACTAAGGATTTACTCAGATAGAGGCCCCTTTAGACCGGTATCTTGCTGAAAGTTGGTCAAACGTCCATGTAATAGTACGGAATACAAACCCAGCAAGGAGGCTACAGGGCGTTGTCTAATTAAGTGCAAGGATATACATGAAAGAGATATACAACAAGGTAGCCCCCTTCAGAAGCAATCAGCTACCCAGTCCGGAAATACAGTAGAAGAGTCTTCAAAGGACCTAGTCAGTAATCTTCAGCATTGGGGATAACGCTGTCCTACCATGACGGCTCGGGCACATTGGACAAAGAGATTCAGATGTGACAAAGCTCATAATTTGTGCCTACCTAATTTCTCAGCTAACAGTTAGTATTGAAAGTAACGCTCAGACTATCCAAGCATCTGAGTGATCCTACACTCATATTATTGGCAATCCCGCTCTGGTTGTCTTCGGGATGACGTGGTAAGATTTGCAGGACAAAACAGCTTCGTTCGAAGATACTGATGAACTGAACAATTAATAGATTCTTGACATTGCTTGATAAGAGTTTAGATATCCTAAGTTGATGGAGACTTTGCTGGTATAATATGCTGTGTCTGTACGTTCTCAAGCTTACAAGGCTGCTGTAGGGTATTGAAGGGGACCCAAGAAAAAGAAATTTGAAGATAGCTACTGTTTTATTTGTAGATCTTTTTTCTCCTGTAGGTTCAGAGCAAAGAGTACATGAATCTAGAAGTTCTACTACGAATCTGTTATGCTAGAATCTGGATATTTATGCACATATGGTCTTTGATTAGTGAATCAGTTCAGAAAGAGGCCTCTAGCGTGAGAGTCTTATTCAGAATTTCTATGAATCTGATTGGGTTCTGAGATTAATACTGGAATTAAGCTGTGTTGTGTTAAGTCTGCCCTGAATACATTCAACAGAGCATGGCACGTCTTTGTCTAACCTGCCACTCCTCCAGAGAAACACCTCGCATCTTTGTTCCTTCACCACCCATCACTCTTTCTACGCTTCACGACTTTCTTAATACTTTGAATATATTGAATCTGCATGGTTGTTTCTTGCCCTTATTCAGTGTTCTTCCTTTCTCTTCGGAGCAAAGACTAGTGCATTTCATTGCTCCAAGATAGAACGCCAATCCCCCAGCCGTCATGGAAAACGCACTCTCACCTCTTCAGCGTGCCTTTAACGCATTCCTGTTGAGCATGCCGCCTCAACAGCTGGATGACTTGGTCAAGCATATACAGGATGTCAAGGCCCAGGAACAGAAACCACCAGTCTTCAGAAACGAGATCCCAGCCATTCGTGCCAACACCACCCAAGACGCACATCATACCTTTCCTACTTTTCCAAGCTCGAAACACCGACCGGCATCTTCAAGAGGAAGACGGGTCCATGATGGGAAACGAAGGCCTCTCAATAGTTTCATCGCATTCAGAAGTAAGTCACTTCCCAGTCCTGAGCATTGCGTGAGCATTTGGTGACCAAAATTCTAGGTTTCTACTCTGCCATCTTCCCAGACATCACTCAAAAATCAAAGTCCGGTATTCTTCGCTTCCTTTGGCAGAACGACCCTTTCAAAGCCAAGTGGACCATACTCGCGAAGGCCTATTCCATCATTCGTGACAAACACGATGATGAAGTCTCCCTTGAGTCTTTTTTGACTTTGAATGCTGAGCTTATTGGTGTTACTCAGCCAGACCGTTACCTTGATGCTATGGGCTGGGAGTTAACGCTCAATGATCAGCAACAGTATACCATGGCCCGAGTCAAAAGTCCAGTGGCAACAGAAGCTCAACTTTCTACCCACTTCTCAGTCGACGACCTAATCAAACACTGCTATGCTACCGGTTATGTCACAGAGGACAAGCGAAAGAAGGAGATTCGAGGCCACAATGCCCCTGTTATGACATTTGCTACTCAGCCTGCCTTGGTTATCCACAAAAATAACAGTCTTCAAATCTCCGGGAATCATACAGTCGTCTCAACCAACGGCTCTGAGAGTGTGACAAAGGAGACCCCAGCCTTTGAACCGACCGAAGCTACAGAACTCCCGTACCCCAGTGATATTGTTAGCCCAGTAACCGGGGATACTTCTTTCGAAAGTACTGATGCAACTCGCATATATCAGCGTCCACAATCTCGCACCTCGCTGGCGGAAAATTATCTCGACATGGCAAATATGCAATTTCACACTTGGGACGACCAAACTGCTCTTCTCCCTTACAACACAGGGCCGCTGATGCAAGAATCGTTCGACGCACTTGATTTTAAGCCTTTCCTAAACATCTAGGTCTCGGTTGGTTCCAGGCAACTCATGATCTTTTCAGGCCGTGTACACAGACACTACGCGTACTTCTGTGCACCATCATCCCATCTGGCTGTTGTACTGTTTCGTGCACATACTCATCCCATTTGTTCTTGGCTCTTTCAACCAATAGCCTCCGACCCCCGAACAATGACACCGTACTCGCATAGGCCACGGCAGTCGGCTCAGAGCTGAGACCGATAGTGTTGACCAAGAAGAGAGTCACTTTCCTGTTGTCCGCCGGAACGGATACTTCAAGCCATCACAAGGAGGGGGCTTCTCATATAAATTTCCCTATCTACTTCCATACTATTTCACGTCCAATTCCGCCTCGTTTGATCGGTCAGATCTGCAATATCTCGCATTTTTCCGAATGCGCTTCTATCTATCCGAGGTGAGGATCTATCCATGCTGTCAAAGCCTACTGTCCTTCCTGCTTCGTCCCTCTGACATTTCTTAGTTAAGGAAATAATTCTATCTACGGATCATGACGGGCAGGCGGACCAGCATAATAGCACGAACCGGCTACGAAATCTTGGTGGGACAGGCTAATATCGATCTTTTCGTTTTATGTTGTTGCCTTGCGTCTGAGCCATAGGACTCTGTTCCTTCGAGTTTTCCAATAGACTTGGGCGTGCATGAGGTTTCATGTATGGGAGAAAGCATCAATACCGGCTCATTTGTTATCGCCGGTCTCTATTTCAGAGACTAAATAGAATTATGGCCCGCAATGAAAGTAGAAAGAGTCTTGATGACAAATGAGCGAAGTGCATGAGAACAAATTTGAAGTAAATATCGTCAATTCCTACAGCTACAACCTGGTCTCCGACGAACTAGATGCCTACCGACTCGGCTCATATGTGTAAAGGCGCTCAATCATTGATTGCTGGGGCTACAGGTCTTCTTCTGTAGCTTTCCACATCTCTCCGATAAGCCATACTATCACTTTCTTAAAGGGAACCAGGAAGGTTAGACATGCAATATTACCAGAAAATCGAGTCTCAGAAGTGAGCCAAATATCCGCTGCTAAAGAGAGAAACCTCAGTTTGCCTCCTCGTCAGATTTTGAGCTCGTTAGCCACACTACCTCTTTCAAGCTATTCGTGTTTGAAGGGGTACATTGGTCTTGTGAGATCCTAATTTAGAGATAACGAGCAGTGATAGCGTAGCGCATAATGAATTATACCGAAACTGGAATATCAGTATAAAGTTGGAAGGAAGAAACCATAATCATATCTGACAACCCTGGTACTATCACAGTTTTAGATCCTGAAGTCTGCGTGCTATTATATCATTTCTCAACGTGTTTGAGCCCGCCGGTAGTTAAGGGCAGGGACTGTCTAGCTATGAAGTTGAAGATCATGGACCCACCACCGGCACTACTCCGTAGTACTGATGGCCTATCTCTGGGATCTAACTTCGTCCCAATGGGTTTGTCACTTAAGTCCCACTGTAAATTCGACAGCGAGCAGGAATAGTCTAGGTACGGTTGATCTGCGTCGTGGTCAAAGAGCTCGAACTTAGGTGGTGGAGAGATAAGTTCTTGGCCGAAGTCAAAACAAGACAAGAGATCGGCAAGTAAATCCGTGTGCTTGTTACGGACTGCAGGACTAGGGGTTTGGCCAACTCTTATTGAGTCTGAAAGTGACATATGGACGGTGGTATAACAAGCCATAGTGGAAAACAGCCAAAATGAAATGAACGTAAAAAGTACAGTAGAGAAGGAAATGAAAGCATAACGAGAGACACTGTGTCCAAATACTGGAGCTGCCAGGAGTCAATATAATATTCTGCACCACCACTACTCCGGATTCATGGGCCGGTGATCTAATCCTCCTGATAGGAAATCTTGCGCATTTCTCCCAGACGAGTCCGGGCGCGAGCAAGGGCATTCTCAAGTTGAAGTATTTCGACCTAAAACGACATAGCTATTAGTTACCAATCAAGCAGCAAGACAGATAATAATCAACATGTTCAATGTTGCGGATAGCGGAAGCAGGAAGGCGAGGGAAGAATACCTGTTGTTCCATTTCCTGTACTTTGAACTCGTGCGAACTGAGCTTAGAGTAGTCCACCGCCTCATTGTCGTCGCGGTTCTTCTCGGCGATGATATCCTGCACTTGTCGTACCAGAGCCCTACAGGCTGCACCAACGGCTTTGCTAGCAGTCTCCAGACGATCTTGAGTTTTGCTCATGAAAGTAGCCTTTACACGACTAGCAGCGACCAACTGTGCGGTGCTAGCAGCAACATCGTTACTAGCCACAATAAGCTGTTCAGGCGAGTTGCGGCCGGAAATCACACCGTCTGCAGTCTCAATTAATGTGTTGGTTGAGGAGGCGACAGCCTTGGCAGCAGAGATAAGACCTTCCGTCCACCGGTTGTTCTTCTTGTAAAAAGCTGTTTTGGAAGCACTACCACGTCCTTCGCGGACAATCTCCTGTTGGGACGCGGTGGCGGCCTTGATGAGCTCCGCGATTGCACCCGTAACGGCGATCGCAGCCTCCAAGATCACGTCGTTAATCTTCAATTCGTAGGTGGAGAAGCCATCGCGAGGTTTGCTCTTAAGCTTCGCAAGTCTTTGGACGGCGGCATCAATGGCGTCCGCGGCTTTCGAAAGCTCTTGGTCCACCAAGTCGCCCAGGTCTCCGTTAGTCTGGAGTCGACTACTCTTTGGTGCAAAGGCATCAACGAGTTTGGACAGGGCTTGTAAGTCCCTCTGCACCTCGGAGTTGTTGTTGATGACGACATCCGCCTTTTGCAGGGCTTCTAAGCCCTCGAGACGGAAAGATTGGAGCCCACGGAAGAAACGAACAGTGGCCTGGGCGGACTTGCGAGCAGCGCTTAATAGTTGATCGGCGCTCTTGTCGTCACTCGCAAAGCGAGTTAAACCCTTGGTGTTACTAAGGACATCGGCGATAGCCCCAGAGAAGGTAGAGACAGTGCGAATTATCTCAGCGTGAGGACTATTGGGTCCGTCACTAATGTAATTGTTAAACGCAGTGGAGAATTCCGTTGCTGATGCAGATGCTTTCTCAATTTGTGAGAGGACGTATGGTGGAGAAGCATTCTGGTTACCAGCCTGCATGGTAGAATCTAGCTCATAAAGTGCATCATCAACACGCTGCACACCGGTCTGGAGCACTGAATCGATAATATCGTTGATCTTTGAGACTGTGCCGTGCAAGACGTGGTCGATCTGGGTATCGAGCGCTTTGTCGGCATCACCTTGACTCTGCGATGTAAGTTAGTGGGTATTCAAACGGGAAGCCAGTTCTTTCACGAAAACATACCAGCTTCAGCTCCTCTAGTTCTAAAAGGGCTTCATCCATAGCAGCTTGCATTGCTTCAAGCTCTGTTTCTTTCTCACGAAGCGCGAGTTCGTGGTCGCCGTTTCGCATCTCGTTATTCTTGGTATATTCCTCCAAGGCGCGTGTTTTATTCTGGAGTTCGGTCAGTACAACGTAAAGGGAAATTGTCTTTTCGACATACCCTCAGTGCTTCCTCTAGATCAGCCATTTCCCTGTTATATTTCGAGAGCAAGGAGGAGATTTCGGTGCCTTTCTGGCGCTCCGCGTTCTCTGCGCGCTCGATAGCGAAACGAAGTTCCCGCTTGACCTTTTCCAGCTCATCCTTGTTGCTTCCCGTCAGGCGGTCCCTGTCATGCAGAGCACGATCCCGCTCCCGGATCATGTCGGCCAACTCAAGGTTCTTCGTCTTAAGCTCACGTTCTAGTTTCTCTCGTCGCTCTATTGCTTCCTGGGCGGACGCTGCCTTCAGTTTGAGGCTTTTTGTTGTCTGGAGTAAATCTAGGTGCTCCTGGCGAAGTTGAGAATAAAGTTTCGCCAGAGCTTCATACTTGCTTCTCCATGTGTTGACTTGCTCCTGAAGGGACCTAATCTGATCATCCTTGGACGCATTCTGCATGTTCAGGTTCGACGTCAGCTGACTCATTTGTTCCTCAAGATCTTTCACACGGCGGTCGTATTGCTGGAGCATCAGCTGATCCCGCTCATATTGTGCACGAGCATTCAGGTTCTCCCTTTCTAGTTCAGCAAGTCGACCTTGTGTCTGGCTCTGATATTGTTCGCGCATAAGTTGTTCCTGAGCAAGACGCTGTTGCTCCGCTTGTAAACGTTGTTGTTCCTCAAAATCACGCTGGGCTTGCTGCTGCGCAAGTAATTGTTGGCGTTGCTGCTCCTCCCACTGCTGCTGAAGACGCAGCTGCTCGGCTTCAAATTCCTCCTGTTGCCGGCGAGCTTCGGTGCTCCAGAAATCATTAATGGGCTCCGGCTCAGCGGCCACAGATTTCGGTGGAGGAGATGGCGCTGCCTCAACCTCCTTCGTGGGCCGCTTCGGCAAGGCTGGTCGTTCTTCTTCGTCTCCGAGTAAGTTTGGTGGATCCTGGGGGAGTTTTGGAATAGTAATCAAGCTGGTCAGGTAACGCAAGTTCGAACACTCATAGTAGAATCGGACCAAGCGGTGATGTTGAGCATCGTAGCGTCCATGTAGAGGCGAAAGTGCATCAGCGTCGCCAGTGGCTGGATAACAAAACTGTGATCAGTAGAAGAGTACAAAATGATACGGAGAAACCTACCTGTGTGCATCGCCCTCAACATGCTGGTGATGAATTTATAAATCCCGTAGCTTTCTTGCACAAGAGGAACCAACGCCGAGATCCGGCACTCATTGTGAGTTCCTGACTGGAAGTGCGAGAAAATAAGTTTCTGAAAAGCATCAATCTGATCTTGTAGACCCATAAGGTCAGTGATGGTCTCATAGCTAGCTCGACGTTAGTTGAAATAGCAATGAAGAAAGTGATATACCATTACCCTTCATTCGGATCATTGATCGTCTTCAGACTAATATATTCCTCGTACTCAAATAATCCTAGAGCAGCAGCCTCAGTAATCGCGCGAGTGAGATCGAATCGTTCCCCATACCATTGAATTCGGGGTGATTTCTGTGAAAAGCCAACTTGGACTCCAAGAAGAAGACGTACTCCCTAATCAAAGGACCATAGCCTACAAGCATACAATCAGTAAGGCTGCGGCCGCGAAATTGGGTGCGGACTGGGAATCGAAGCACCTCGAATGCCTTCTCCTCCAACGCCCCTCATCAAGCTATCGATCCAATTGGCATGCTGCTGGGCTTCGCGGATTACGACCGGATGTCCCTCCTGGAGGACCTTATGTATCGTGATAAGAGCCTTGAACGTTTGGACCTCGTCGGCGAGCACCGGTTGGCTGTTCATACACCGGGTTAGGTTTGGAAGAAGATATACTTTATCGGCGTGACCAGACATACACTTTCATCCCGGCCCAAAACGCCGCAGATGATTTGTGGTCCCATGTATAAACAATGCAGCTTCGAACATGTTTTCCTACAAACATGATATCAGTTGGCGCCGTTCTGGGTGCGTACAGGGCCAACTTGAGTTGGACCGTCGGGTGGCGGCGGGGGGGTAGCTCGCACGTTTAGGGGCAGTTTCCTCTGGACGCAACCGGGTCAGCGATATAACGCTCTAGGGCCTAACGGGCGAAGTAGTCTTTATGCGTACCAATGCTTGTGGCCTTGCGAATGTTTATCGCCAGATCAGCCTCCGTTCTGCGGGGTCAGTCGTCAGCCCCAGGCTCCGAGAGAGTACAGTATCTGAGACCAGTCCCCAATTACCTACCGACTCATCCTGTAAGCAGCGAAGTAAGAACGACAGACGACCGAGGGCGCTTGGGGCCGGAGGAATAGGGCGCGGACAACCTAGTCTTGAGGTGAACGATCGCGATGTGTGAGAGGTCGGGCGGTTTGAGAGTCGAATAGTTGTGAATGAAAAGGAATCAAAAGAAGGTGTGGCCGCGCAAACGACAAAGTTAGATACTACACTAGATAAAAAGGGAGAAGGAATGACGTTCGGATAGATTAGAGGTAGGGAACGCTGACGCCTGGCAGATCTCTCCATACAGACCTCCTAAAGTCCGCGGGTCTTGGCATCCACTGCTTCGTCATCTCTAATAGTTCCCCACTACAGCTACTTGTATCAATTTGTCTACTGGACGAAATTGCTCTCCTTCAACCTGAACAAGCGTTAACAAGATTCCATATTCAGCGGAGCTAGTCTAACACCAGATGTGTGGTCTGGAATAAAACGACCAGTAAAATGCCAATACAGAAAGATAGACCGTGATGCCAGACCACGGAATCGCCCATGAACTCCGCGCGCCAACCAATGAAAAAAGATGAAACAAGAGATGCAAGTTGAAATACGTGACTCTCGCCCGAGCCTAATAATGCAAGTCCTAGGCAGCCGTCGAATTTAAGCTGCAACCTGTAGACGAGATATCCTCTCATACACCTTTATCCTGCTGTTTCACATACAGGAAACATGTAACCAGGTCATATGATGCTCGAGCCGTCGTACGGTTATCATTAGGCCTTCTCTAAGAGACAATTATCGGTAGCCGGTGGTTTTGTCGGGTTCCTCTCCTTATTTTCCGAGCGATCCAGAGCTGATAACCGGTCCATTGTTGAATGCTCTTCTGCATGATTCTGCCGTGTTTCGACCTTAGTGTCAACTTGAGCGAGATCCCTGGGTTCCTTAGTAGCAAACCGGCGTTGATCTGGCAGGCCCGATGCTGGTGTGAAGTCCGCTGGGCTGTTGGGCGTCGAGTCATAAGGAGGCTCGACAACAAGCAGCTCATCAGACCGTGCCGCATCGACATCAAAGTCAAGGACAGTTTTCCGCCGCGAAGGAGGGAACTTTGATGGTAACTGATTTCGCCCGTTCCCATCCAATGTCATTTCCTCCTGGAGGCTGGTAGATGGCACAGGTTTACGCTTCGGTACTGAGACAGAATTTCGCTTGTTATTGACTTTCGCGGGCGTCGGCAGCGGAATGCCTGGAGGAGGAAACGGATGCCCACGCCCAATTGGTTCTTCAGGGGTTCCTGCGGGTCGTGATAAGCCAACTCCCGAGTTTGTATGAGACTCCTTGCTTCCGAACATGTTCAATCCCCATTTCTTCGCTATCGAGGTCGCTGCACCTAGTGACAACGAGCTCTGAAACTTTTTATCGGAAGATATATGAGAAGCGGACGAGACTGCCGAGCTGTCTAGAGTAGAAGAACGACGCGTTTTATTGCTGTTCAAAGACGAGCTCGATTGACTGGCCGCGTCTCTCATGTCCAGAGCAGAATGAACTGCCTGAGTAGAAGACGGACTTTTGAACGGGTCGCTGCTTGTTTCCCCCAAATTCCCAACAGAACTGGCGTTGAACGATTCACAGCCTGGGTGTACAATATCCGACAGGCTTTGATGATCGCTAGGAGGCGAACTGCCAGGGGTTTTACTTGGTGTGACGAGCGGTGACCGGCGGGATATCTCAATCATCGAACTAGTAGCATTGCCCTTTTCGTCAGTTTTGAAGTCAGAGAGTATAGCGTCAACCTGGCCATGATCAGCGGTAAGCACAGGATCTGCAGTATGCGAGAACGTCCGGGAACGAATTGCTCGCGGCGGCGAATTAGGATTCTTTCCAACGGGCGAGGATAGGGCGGTCGATGAACCTTTATCCAACATTTCTGAGGCCTCTGACTTCTTGCGGCGCGTGGCAGTGTTGGTAGCAGATTCTGAAAGAGCTGGCGCGCTCATAGTACGATCATCTGCCGGCTTCGATGCTTTGACCGTGCCACTGCTCTCTGGAACTTGCGGCCGGGACCCAGACTCATCAGGTATTTCAACTGTTGAACCGGGCTCGGAAGAATCGCGCTGCCAGATACCACCACGGAATCGCTGCGCCATGGTATCCAGGAAAGGAACATCATCCCAGAAAGGCAGGACAATGCTCTCTGCTACCATTTCTCGGATTTTGCTCTCGATAGTCCGCAATATGATACCGTAGGTTATTTGTTTCGAGCTGACAATAGGTTCAATATCCATGTCCATATTGGGCATTGACTCAAAAGAGATCCACGCTCGGTTGCTCGGTGGAGGCTTGAGTCGTATCAACATATGACCCTCCAGCTTTTTAAGCACCACGGCTAGAACGATGTCAACCTCCCTCGCTTTGAACCGCTGTCCCAAGTCGATGCGTACAGTTGCGGTAATCTCCACCCGGAAGCTGCCCGTGTACTGAACGTCCGTTTCAACACAGCAATTGCCATCAACAGTAAGATCTTTTAGTCTTGGGTTTATGATGAAGGGGGCACCATTTCCCATATCGATGCTTCGAAGCCCTATCTTGCTAATGAAATTCGGTTTGTTAACACGCGATATCTTTTTGACAATTTTGGTCCGGACAAACTCCTCCACCTCGGGCGTTCGGTACAACGCAAGGAACATTCGACCCAGTACGGCATTGATCCACCGTGTCTGCAGCTGTTCTTCTGAAGAATGCAAACGCTGGACTAGTGTGACTATATGCTTAACGTCGATGTCTTGATGCTTGGGCGGGCCTTTGGGAAAATGTACCATCTTCGATTGGTTCTGAAGCATGGCAAAATAGAAATCTTCCTTGTCGGACAAGTTCTCAGAAAAGAAGAAGAATGGAGGAGTTGGTCCCCCGAGATCACCGAGCGAGTCGAGTCGTCGTGAAAGACTGATAGCATTGCGTTTCAGCCATAATTCGCCCTCCGGTATCTCCCCTTCTCCGCCATATATGCTCACATCGTGATGGGCAAGCGATATGACATATCTGACCTCCACTTGGTCCGCGTCGTCATAAAGCATCAGATGACCATGTCTGGAATCCTCCATCGTCAGCCTTCATACGACAAAAGGGCACCGGCGGCGGGTACCTACCGAAGCACGATGTAGAACATGTTACGTGTCCGTTTGCCGTTCCTTGCCATGTTCTTCGCTGGCTCAATCGTTGGCGATTGCTTCCGGTCAAAGAGACTCCTATACATCGTTTGATAGACGCTTGGACTTTCCGGGCCAACTACCTCCCCTGCGGGAGTGGTCCGCTCTGGAGGCTTCCCATTGATTCCACCCGGAACATATTCGCGACAGACCACAAAGTATCCTGCAGCGACATCTGTGTCATGAGTGCGATAGAATTCCTCCGCTAACTCATCTGTTCCGGATTTGAGACTGAATTGATCGTCATTAGGGCGGTGGATCGAGGTATCGGCGGAGTCGCTTACACGCTCGGACTGCGGGGAAGACGGCGGCAGGACGAGGTATGAATAGAGAAGAAATAGCGACAGGACCAGAGGGAGAAAGGTAAATCCGCCAAGGAGATAAACAAAGAGGAAGCTGTTGAAGAGACCCATTAGGAGCCCGTTCAATCAAACCCGTTTTAGCGAGGATTTCGCGACGACCATCGGCTGCCGCATTATGAGGTAAGAGGAGAGTGAAGGATGGAACAAGAATGTGAAGGAAGGTAGGTTTCAAGCTAGATAGACGCTTAATTGTGACTGAATCAAAGAATTCAAAGCAATAATAGTCTATCTTCCCAGCACATACTGGGTAAGGGAAAGGTGGCTATGTCTGTCATCAATACTGGGTAGTAGTAGCTAGACAGTCAATTAAAGGCAGGTGTTATCTAGGCACGTGCATGTGCATGCCAGACCTGATGTAACGGAGGTAACTATAGTTCAATCACATGACCATTTGCAATATCCAATTCAAATACAGGTCTGTTTCAAATATACGGTATGAATACTTGATTAGCTGTCCTTTTCATCGAATATACAAGAATTCAAGAAGATTCAGATCATAGAGGCTTGTGACCCAGAGCATGTTCCTAGAGAGCCCTAAGATTTAGATTCTATAAGCATGTTCACCAGGTTCACCAGAGCTCGGCACAATTTCCTATGGCACAGAGTTTCACTATTGTACCATAGTTATTGTTCACTACTTTTCTAATTCTCTCTTCTCAAAGCAGATTGCAGGCTCATGCCAACTGTTCAGTTCTGATAGTGCGTCCAGCTATGCATGGGCCTCTAGATTTGAGTGTCAAACCAGCATCGTGAACCCCCAACAGGCACGTCTGTCTGTTGCACGATGGATGACTGTTCGGCAAATGGTATTACTGTAATATCAACTATTCGGATTGCAATGTGCGGGACCTAGATCTGAGGTGTTTCGAAGCAGGGTCCTGCGCCTTGTACACTTCCTTGGTGGACTGATAGTTATCACCGGTGCTTGCTCGCGGCAAATATCTCAGTCAAGTGAAATACCACGTCCCAGACCCCTCTATTGAGGGAGATCAGAAGTATTGGAGAGTAGAGTCTAGGAAGGTAATACGTGGAACCCTGTGTTTGCGAGACGTCCGTCACCATACCCCATGGCAATGGTTCTATTCTGAGTAACGAACAGGTCGGGGGCAGTAGTTTGTAGGAAGTCATAAAATGTGTTGGTCAAAGAGGGTCGCCCAATTGCGATCTAAAACTATCTGGAAGCTTGAGTCTATAGCCTACGTCTCTGCTGAAACTGCCGCTGATCAGACCCTGTAAATCGCCCTCTAGCTTCCGGATCTCTAACCCGGGTCTTGGTGTTCCCCAGCCTAATACTGCAGTCGCAGGAGCTTGACACAGTTCTCTACCCACCTCTGAGAAAGCCACTGATTGGAATGAGTTTGAATGGCTTCAAGCATTTGCAGTTCTGCGTTCCATGAATCGACCTGCTGTGAAGCATGCATCCATATTTGACAGCTCCTCAATTTCCTCTGAATAATGCTGTACATTTCCTGCTACCATGCTTATTTGTCTCTATGCACTATGTTCAAGTGTGGCAGACTGCAGGGGTACTGCTTAAGGCCAATCTTAAGGCAGGCACTCCTCTGGTGAGAACCCTTAGTCTTCAAGGAAAGACAAACAGCGGCAGCAAAGATAAACAAATGAGTAGTAATAGCGACTAGCTTCTCGAGTCTGTCCTCTCTGATCTCTTTAGTTGATAGGCAGTATTCCTTTCGGATTCCTGACAATTTTAAGTGATTTATTGTTGGTTAATGCCAATATTAGGACTTCATGCAAAATCAGTTACAGCCAACAAGTGTCTCTTGACATCCCTAAAAGTAGATAAAGAATTGGTAACGTCATCTTTACTACGTGCAATACTTCAGTACGCCAACAACTGCACCAATAAACAAGATTAGACATTCCTGCTTTTCCCTAAGATTCTGGTCTCAAGCTTTACTACTGAACATGAAAATCCTAGCAAAATGATAGCAATCATTAACAGAGCACTCAAGCAATTTACCACCGAGTATCAAAGGTGATTTGTGTCAACTTTCATCTTACTTTTACGAATTGGAAGGTAAGAGCAAGTGATGTTGTCAAAGGCTAGTTCTGCGTCTTGAGTACAAAGTATGAATACGCAGATGCTTGGCAGCCCTACTTGCATTTGGGCCCAGTATTAGGGCACGGAAGCCTAACCATGACGAGCTCAAGAAATTAGGTTTGATCCCAAAAAAGTCAACAGAACTGACTATCTGTAAGATGAAATGCCGCATACAATGAATCGTTGTACGAATCTGCGGACCCTGCCGGCGATGCCTTAAAGAACCCTAGAGCACGGCAACCTTACTCCTAATTGTCCAGGGGTCCAAGAGCACATCCATAGCTCACTCCGGATCCAATGGTGGGCCAACCAGCGAGTTTTCACAAAGAAAAAAAAAAAAAGTGCATACAATCGTTCATGGCTGCACCTCAGAGCAAGAACTCCCTGAACTTCATAGATAGTTCCCCGGGTGTCTAGATACAGACTCAAGACGATTGAGCAAGAGCTGCCTTGGTCTGTGATTGAGAAAATCGTACGGCAAGTGTAAGGGCGATGATGATGGCAGCCTGAACTTACACTTTGTACAACGCTGACCGGGCCTCATGGGCCATAGACGGATGTTCTGTAAGGCTACGAGCGATTGTATCGACTGAACTGTAGATAGCTTCAAATTTAAGTACTTGATTGACAAGACAAGCCTGGGTGCGGATTGAAAGCTGATCATACACTGGCAAGATCATGTAAAACGATGCTTCCGCGATCAATGACAATGTCCAACAGGGAGCTGGCGGGTTGTCTAGGGAGAGATTGAGGGATGTCTCATTTCAAATTGGTTTCGAACTGTAAGCACACTCGGTGATTGTTGCTCGTATCTAGTCGGTGGACGAGGTGCCATTGGGCAACTCAAGTGCGACTTGCTATAGTTTAATTGAAAGTTCATCTTGCCCAGCAGTGATATGTATTCATTCCAGTCATAATGCCATTCAACAAATTCCGCCCACCAAAACTGAACCAGTCAGACACCAGATTAGACGGCGGGCCCCAGAAAGCGTGAACAAGGTAACACCCCTCGTAACCCGTAAGCTTATCATTTGATACGAATATTTAGGCATTCCTGAGAAGCCTGTTGTAATTGATAGATTCAGGCTAGCGAGCTGCGCGGTTCTCATAATGCCCTCGAAGATCATCTACCTCTTTCTGCAGCCGCGACAGATCCGCCAGGATGTCCTTCGCATTTGATGGATGCGGAACAAAATTCTCAGGCTGGTCTGTGCGGTGTTCTGAAGCAACGCTCGAACACTTGTTATTATCGCTATTGAGGTTGGTCACGCGAGTGCGCCGGGGAGGAGGAGGGGGCGGTAGTTGATTTGTCAAGGATGCTCGTTTTGATGTAGTCAGAGGATTCGACTGAACGCTCAACCCCGATTTTTCGGATTCATCTGAATAAGAAGCCGGTGCTAAGTTTTCTGCTTGCGAACCAGGTTTCAAATTCGCCTTTTCATGGACGGGTGGGTCATTCTTAGAGTCTTGACTTCGTACTGAAGGGGCCAGTGATCGAGTGCTAGGACTTGAGGGTATCGATGTGGTATAATGGGGTGTAGAGAACTGGGAAGAGCTCGGTTTCGAGAGCGTCGACTTGGACCGTCTCATCTGGCCATGTCGTCTACTCAACGGCGGAGTAGGTGGTCGCTTGTGCTGGGATTGACTGCGTCTTAAACTATCGGCCGGTGACGCGGAGTGGCTCAAGGGTATACCAAAATAGTCTGTATTCTCCTGCGACATTCGAGGAGAAACCAGAGACCCCGGGGAAGAGCCATGGAAAGAAACCCGATTTGTAGCTCTGCTAGGCGTTGTTTGCGACGCAGCTGATGCATTGTTCAGACCGGGGCTAATCAGCTTCCCATGGTGACTTTTCGGCGGAGGAGGTGGCACCCTATCGCGATTGTTAGCCGAACGAGTAGCAAGAGCATCTGAATCTGCGTTTGTTCCTAACGGAACTGGCCGAGCCGAGCTTCTAGCGTGTACATATGGCCGACGCTCTTTGCCGCTGTTGTCGCTGCTTGATTTCTCCAGCGAAACGGACGACAAGCTCGAGGCGATTGAGCTAGATATATCCGTGGTCTCCCGTAGTCCTCCAACTTCTGCGATATTCACATGAGAAGCAGCAGTTGTCGGGAATTGTTCCTTATAAGCGCCGGCTGTGGTTGTGGAAGCCTGACTTGAAACAGAAGGTCGACTAACGCCGACTGTCTCTTGAGGATAAAGCGCTATTACCGGGTTCACTGGGGTTGCCGGCCTTTCAACGTCATCATCACTCACGTCTGAGTCTTGTCCAAAGGGATCCGAGTCGGAGTGATCATCCGAAGTCTCGGGGTCGTCGAGACCCCGCGCATTGGCGGTTGGGAGAGGGGCGCCCGCACTCGGGGGAGGAAAGTCCGCCTGCTCTGTAGCAACTACATCATTTGAGGAACGGCTGAGAGACGTCGGGTCGGTCGCGGTTGACTGGGATGATATGGAAGGAGTGAAGTGAGACTGGTATTGATGAGCTGAATGATCTGCAAAAGTCAGCTTGTTTCACGATGGTCTTGTAGGCTCCGTCGCAGATGACTCGGAAGCGGCGGAAAAGGAGCATCACCTCTTGATTTCTTACGGCGGAAAGGATTTGATCCAGACATCGCAGAGAGACGTGACAGCACCAATCATGAGAACAAAGGAAGATCAGGCGAGGGCAATGAAATCGGAAAGGGAGAGAAGAGGGGAAGAGAGTCGTTCGTCGAGCGTCAACAAAAGACGCCGCTGACCTTCCGTGCGGCTTCCGGCAGGAACAACGGCCGACAAGATTTACAGTGAGACTACATTTTCTATACTTCTGATGCTCAGCTATCTGCCAGAATGCGGCCTCGAAATTCACAGAAAACAAAAAGTCATAGGTATATGGTACAGAGAATAATAGCCAAAGAATAAAGATCCCCAGATCTCCCATCCAAAAAAAAAAACACCGCCAAATACAAGACCACCGGATAGTTGCTCGTCACAGTATGCCTCCCTCATGGCCCAATGCCCGGGAAAAAAGGGGTATCAGCTCGCCGAGTAGTAATAAGAAGACAAAAGAGGAAAGAGAAAAAGAGAGAGAGAGAGAGAGAGAGACTAAATCGACTTCGGGGGATTGTTCGGCCTCCGTACAGCGCACACCATACTAGTAGTTCACGAATGACAATTGTGCACAAACCATCAACTCTCCTTGTAGACATGCCATTCGTTTTCTGGCCCAAAAAATGCTTGGGCTAGGCTCTTCCCGCTGTTTGTTGGCTGGCTGAAAGCTACCTGTTCCTTCGGGATTTCCATCCCGTAAATGAAGTTGCTCACGACGCAGTCAAGAAGATCCATCGCAATGCCCTTTCGACGTGAAGAGCCAGACGTCCAGATGCGTGAGATCCCCACGATCGCGGGATGGGTATCGTCGCGAACAGTGACGGCCGAGTCAGCACCGTCCGTCTGGATAGATGCCTTATCCACCGCGTGAGACTCCCAGATACGCTCAGTTAAACAGGCGCCCACACACCGGCTGTCCTTCATGTGCAAGAACACCTTGTATCTGTCCACCTTCTCCGACGCTCCGTTCTTGCGCAGATGTTTCGGTGGCTCCGTCTGGCTCCATAGGGTATCATCCTCGATCACCGGAGAGGACAGCTCCTTGCTGATGACCTCCAGGACCTTCTTGGCCTGGTTCTTTGCTGTAGGTGACGATTTGCGATCCACTATCACCACATACCCCTCCTCAAAGCGAGTCGCCTCGTAAACCCATCGGGACGCGTTCGCCCGCATGAACGCTTTGCCTAGGTCTACCCCAGTCGAGTTCATGTCGTGAAATTTTTTGTGGAGCGACGCGTCCTCGCTGTTGGACGGCACATATTCCATCCCACAGGTCGCGCACGTTTTCCGTACCTCATGGCCCAAATCGAGCTGCATCTGCTTCAACGCCGGTTGTTGAGAAACCGGTGTCCCTGCTTTCTTCTTCGGAGGATCGAGAGATGCGCGTACGCTGTTGGAGTTCACTTCGGAGAGAGGCGACCCATTGGCCCCATCCTTGGGCGCCGACTTGCGCTTCAGAAAGGAGAACGTCGGTTTGCGGGTGTTCTGCGGCGGAGGAGACAAGCGTGGCGGAGGGGAAGAAGGAGGTGTTGACAAATCAGTGTCCTGAGAACCATCGGAAAGTGCCAGAGAGTTTCGACGCGACGGACTCGATCGTACGTTAGCCGTGGACTCCCGGATGGCGTACTCAAGGCTCTTTTCAGCCGCGTCCGACTCGCAATCCGACAAAACGCGTCGTTTCTTGGCCGCTGGACGTTGGTCATCATCGTAGACGCGCCATGAAGACCGCCCGTATGTTTTCATCATGAGACCTCTGTGGAAAACTGTTAGAAGCGGGAAAACGCGACAGAGAGGGGCAATGAGTGAGTATCGCACCGCTTGAATGAATTTGTTACAGTCCACGGCATCTCCTTTTTGTACTTCTCCCGAGCGACTGTTTCAAATCATGAGAGACCGGTACGGGCAAACATGGATACCCAGAACCGAAATAATAGGAGAGTGAAAACAGGAGCCAGGCAGTGCTAATGTTATTATGCGCTGATGACGCCTGTGATGATTATTTTCCACGGACGGAAAGCTTCGGCGGCGACGGAAGTGATCGACGGAACGCGTGAAGGCAAACTAGCCTGATTCAGGTATATTGATAACTTACGTAGGTGATGCCACTGAGAATACCAGTGTTAGTATAAACTGCAAGGCGAAGGCGATGGGAAGAACAAAGAACCCAGAGAAGGAGAGATATTTATCCAGGCAGCCGTTACGACGATGATGATGCCTGTGGAACTGCTTTGATGACAGTCACTGGCGACTGGCCGCCAACAACGTCCCGACTTCGCCTCCTGAAATCATGGGCGACCAACCATCGCGCTCGCTCCTCCCTGCATAAAGTATGTACCTCCAGCGCCCTGCTATGACTGGGTGGCCTTTCTCACTCTACGCTGTGCTGGCAGTTACATATTTTCTCCTCTCATTATTTATTATTTATTCCCCTGCCTTGGTTGGCCCAGCCCTTGCCGCAATTTCGTCGATGATGCCTTATGGAGTCCCCCCTTTCGGTCCTCCTTCCGATCTACAGTACTCTCGAAGCAAGGGCTATCAACAGCTGATCTTGGACTCTCAGTCTTGCGTTGGACTCTTAACTGTTGCCTATCGCGAGCTTGGGCTGACCTCCGCTATGGTACATGGTGCCGGCCTGTTCAATTCTTTCCCTATGAGTTTTGGGGTGTCCAGATGCTTCCTGGATCATGTCTGTCGAGGCTAGCTACACAAAATGTATACTATCTACTTGCTGTCCCCTGATGTCTTAAGTCAGGGTGATAACATCGCAGTGCTGAGACTCTCATTCGGTACCTCGAGACAAGCCGCCATGGAGGATCCTTTGTTCCAGCACGAGGATGTCCCATTGCATGCGCTTCGTTCATCCCAACATTCTTTGCCGTCTGCTAGGAAAGTCATGTTGCTGCCGGCCGAATTGCTTTGAGGCGCCAGGCATGCTTCTTCGTCTTTCTGCCCACCTACCGCATTCTTGCTTTTTCGAACATCATGGGTCCAAGACTGCGTCAATCGCTAATCCATGCAAGTACCCTGTCCGGATTGGAGAGCCGTCAAATCATTCCAGTACCTCCGCCATAGCACTTGGCTACCTGTGCGATCACCCTGTCAAAGAGAAAACATGGATGACAAAGACATCCACGCCCTAAACGGCAGCATGCGTACAGCAAGGGCATAAATCCATATCTATCCTCTTTATATTGGGGGCTAAAGTGTTCCTTGAAGCTAGCGCCCGCTGAACAGCGCTAATCAACACCACAGTTGGGGATATGGGACATTCCGCTCAATTCTGGATGCAGCGGTAGGTTTGACATGCGAGATTGAAGTAGAATTTGTGAGCGCCCGACGTGCACTGAAATGGAACATCAACGCAGGCGATCAGAATCAAGCCTATCGCCACCGAGTGTGGACAGTGCGAAGCTCGGGGGCCCTCAATGGCTGGGGTATTCGAATCTGTGCATCATTCTAGGTTGTACATCAAGTCATTCGAGGAGACCCCACATGTCGCATGTTACCCGCAGCCCCTGCTTATGCGACTTGGGGGGCGAGTTGAGGGCCATGAGTTAGCGAGCTAAGGAAGATGAACTTCACAAAGAAGCCCTCTGTCTGTTGGGGGCCAAGCAGCCGTAGTAGGCAACCGAGCACTCAAAATGGAAGTCTGAGTAAGACGACACGATTTGACCGGGAGCCAACGCCATGCTTCGTCAAAATAGCAATCAGTTGGGCAATTCGGCCGCTTCACAGTCCTCCGGTACGCGGAGCATAATCGAGTCCTGGAGGAGATAGACGACTGCGCTACTCACAATTCAGCCGCCGCTTGCTTTGACGGCGCGGAGATAGATAGCGCCAACCGGGCAACCTTGCACCCATCAGATCCCCAGATTCCGTAATCATTTGTGAAACGAGATCAGCTCACGGAGGTGGGATTCAGAAACGAAGAACGATCGTACTCCGGGCGCCGCGAGATGGCGACCAATGATCACATCGCTTGCAGAGCACTATAGTCCGTACTCCGTAGTGCTGACGGAAGATATAGACAGACGGCCGTTGACCGGGGTACGCAGGGTCGAATCTAACCTAATGGCCCGCGAGCGATTCCTGATCATGCAGTTTTCTCAATTTTTGGGGGTTTGATACGAAAGGAATGAGGACGAAAGGGGGCTGATGAAACTTGACAGGTGCTGGAAACAAATAAATGTACTGACTAGATGAAAAAAAAAAATCTCCGCTAAGGACCCGAGTATACCGGGCCTTAGGTATTTAGCAGAAACAGAGTTATTCCTCATTATTATCAACAATTACTCCGGATGCTGTGGCTTTGGGGGTCTTTTCCTCTCCGGCAACGGTTGATTTCCAGATTTGGCGGGGACCCGTAAAAAACTCCATTCCGCCTTTCTGTCCCTCATTTTTTCAGACTCCGATGAGACTTTCTGCAACACACCTTGTTCTGTTTTGCATATACCAATCTTGCAGGCCTTGCGGTCCCTCGGTTCTGAGAACGATTCTCCAAGCCTTGTATTATAAACCTCGCAGCCGCCAATTGTTCCAGCCAATTCTCCTGCGCTCCGCCGCATCTGTTCCACCTCCGATTCCTTTCAACTTCGGCCCATTTTTCTCTTGCCTACTAGCATATTCGATTGTCGCCTCCATCGCTGATTAGTATATTCTTCAAAAGTCCGAAGGCTATAATGTCGGAATCAGTTCAGGTTGCAGGAAAAAGAAAGCGTGCCAGTAGGTCCCATTGTCCAATAGAATCGTCCTTCTTGCTCTTCTCTACCATCGAATTTTTCCCCTCATCTCTGCCGCCTTTTCACCCTACTGTTTCCGACCGGTTATTCTTCCTCTCTCCATTCTCATCATCTTGTCATCGCTTCAGCTGGAGTTGACCCGGCGTCGAGCTACAAAAAAAGGCTCCGCCATCACTCCAGCATCCATCTCAGTTTGGTGGTTCTTCAACACCCGCCGAGCATCTTCCCTCTGCCATTTCCACCGCCACTTATCCCATTTAATTAGCCTGCTATGAGTGCTGACACACCGGTACGGTCAGGGACGCAGTCCTGTCCTCCACCCGAATTGCCACAACTTGTCGCTGAGCAACATGTTCCCATCGCTCCCAATGATAAGGAGACGCAGCGGTTGATTGTGGTTCTGTCACACGCCAGCTTGGAGACGTTTAAAGCTTCTCACGGTGGACGCAATGGTACTGCTCGCGACGAGAAATACTCTTTGCTAAACAGCGATGAACATATTGGCGTCATGCGCAAAATGAACCGGGACATTAGCGAGGCGCGTCCCGACATCACTCATCAGGTTGGACCATCTTATCTCTAGCGAAGACATTCTGATAACACTTGATCGCTGACCATCCTCGTCTGATACAGTGTCTTCTCACTCTTCTTGACTCTCCCGTCAACAAAGCTGGCAAGCTGCAAATCTACATTCACACTGCCAAAGGCGTTTTAATTGAGGTCAACCCCTCGGTTCGCATTCCTCGAACTTTCAAGCGCTTCGCCGGTCTCATGGTTCAGCTTTTGCACCGACTCTCCATCCGTTCCACTAACTCGCAAGAGAAGCTTCTCAAAGTCATCAAGAACCCAATCACCGACCATTTGCCTCCAAACTGCCGCAAGGTGACGCTCAGTTACGAAGCCCCGGTTGTGCGAGTCAAGGATTACATCGAGTCTCTGGGCCCCAAAGAGAGCATCTGTATATTTGTTGGAGCTATGGCCAAGGGCCAGGATGACTTTGCGGACTCGTTCAAGGATGACACCATTAGTATCAGCAACTACAGTTTGAGTGCGAGCGTCGCATGCAGCAAGTTCTGTCATGCCGCAGAGGAAGTTTGGGATATCCTATGAACGAAATTGTCATTCCACTCCCATCTTGCAAATTTCCCGAACTTGACGACGTGACGAATCTCCTTGCGGACATACATCTAAACCTGTCAAAACATGGCAAACACCGCATGTTGGAATTGACCTTTCTGGCCCTCGCGCCGCCCTTCCTACGTACCTGTGGACTTACTCCATCTGACAAATTGGATCTACGTCGGTTTCCTGTTTTGCCTTACCTCCTGTTTCTGGATCTGTCAAGATTTATGTCCGGTCTGTGGAACCAACAACTCCAGGAGTCCGGATTCCAGATTACAGCCTTATGATTCCTGTATTATGCGCTCTTCCGACGGTATAGTTGTTGACAAGTGACAAAAGGATTGTCAAGGCCCGGGCGGATCCCGCTGTACTTGATTTATGGGCTACGCCGTATCTGCGGCATGTCTATTAACACAGCTGCACACGATCATGTCCTTGGAGCCGGACAACCTACCATATGCGAGGAAATCGTTGTGGTGGCATGACGTATCACAGTCTACTTCTCGGCCGGCCATCGGATTAGATATATAGATAAATAATGATGTGAGCCTCTAGGCCTCCAGGTAGAGACGAAAGAGTGTCCCGCGTTGCGTGTTCCGTGTTCCGTGTTTGGTAATTACAGGCGTAGACCTTGAGTTTTGGCGGTGATGTCTCGGGTTGTCTTAGCATAATCTTCCTCTCTGTTCTGTTCAAGACATGAGCAAAGATCGGGCTCAATTCACCAGCTCTGAACTGATGACTCACTCAATAGTCGCCGCCATACCTCTTTAACCTCGGGAATATGCCACTCATGCAGAATTAAGTACGGATTGGTGGCTCCAATAACCAAGGACGGTATTCTCTTCCTACGACGTGGCAAGCGGCCATCGCCCCCTCGAAGCTCCATGAGTTTGTGGATCTCCCGCTCCATTCGGGGCGCCCAAGGGGTCCGTCCATGCGTTGTCTCCATTTAAGTATTTTGCACTATATCATCATGGATCTCAGATGATGGATAGCGCTGTCGATCCCAAGCGTTTAATGGCGAAAAGAGACAGGCAAGTTCAACACCAGACGCCAGCTTGACACGGGACGCCCCGAAAATTGCCTCTTGCATTGGGAATGACTGCTGACGACGCGTGATTTGTCTTGTTCAGAACAATTTTGGTCAATCTGTCAAGGCTCTAGAATTCATGGTGTGGATATCACCGAGCGGTCAGACACACCAGCGGCGACTAGCAGGCTAGCAGCAGCAGAAGTGCCCAAAGCAGGAACGCGAGGCCATTGTCGGACGGTCAGAGGGGCCATTTTAAGTGGCTCCCGGTACTCGTGCTCTACTGTTCTTCGACCGTTCCTCTGGTCTATTTGCTGTTCCAACATGATTGGTGACTGTGACGAACACGGCGGCCAATGAAACCAGTTTGGCTACATCCAGCCAATTGATAGGTTGTGCGTGGGGTGACCCCTCCTACTACTGCTCCATGAGGCATGAAGCCATGGCCTTGGACAAGAAGGTCACTACACAGCATGTACTCTGTACGGATGAGCTACTACAGTGGCTGCAGTTCAGTGTCACGCTTCAGGCTTGGAAATCTTCCGTTAGACTCTCACTACCAACCAATCTCTATCTTTTACCTTGTTCTTAATCGGTCGCCTCACCAGCTTGACTTCATTGTTGTTGCTTGGCTTCGGTCTTGCATGGTACCCACCCATTCTTCCCTCATTGACAGGGCCGCCTCGACTACAAGGTCCCGTTCAGGCTTCTCCACGATGACCTGGCCGTTACCGTAATGCTGTTCAACCCCTCATGGCTAACTTCACCGATAGGAGCATCGTGGGTCTTGCTCAATTTCAGTGATTCCGATAGGAGCCCTGGGCTGCTGCTGAGACATGCACTCATGCCTGCAATATCAAGGCTCCCTGGTCTCTCACGAGGCCGGTTACGAGATTATCGCCCCAAAGCTTCTGGTTGGATGGCATGGGCATGCTTTGGGTGTAACTCCAATGCTTAGGGTACTTAGGGAGCTTTATCCTGTTCTTTATCAGCCCGCTTCTTCCTGACTCACCGTCTGTATTTGTCTACTTCATTTCCAATTACTCGGATCGTTCATCATACTTCTTTGTTGCCCGTCTTCTGCGCTATAACCAGCACTCAGCAGTCAGATCTGGGTACACATCAAGACCCTGTCATACCACCGCCGCTCCTCTCAGACAAATCCCGCTGTAGTTTTTGACTCAGCGAGATAGTTCATCCGGCGAAGACATGCCTCTTTCCCATTTAACCTTGACCGTTTCCCACCTCCCTACCTCCACATCTTTTTTTCTTTCCTGCCTACAGCCCCTAGGATATAAATTCATTGGTCGCCATGACGACTACATTGGATTTGGGCAAGACTCCAACGAGCCCGCGGACTTCTGGATAACCGAGCAAAAGCCGGGGTGGGTGGCCTCTACGCAGACGTCCGACTCGCAGCTCTATCTCTAACTATCTTATAGATGCCCCGCCGGCGCCGCTCATGTTGCGTTCCCCGCACCTTCAAAGGATGCTGTCAACTCGTTTTTCATCTGTGCACTCAAAGCGGGAGGGAAACTCCATGGAGAGCCCAAGACTCGCGACTCTCAGTCAGGCTACTTTAGCGCTGCTGTCATGGATATGGATGGAAATAGCATTGAGGCTGTATATCGTCCCGACACAGACATGAGAAGCAGCAGCGGCAGCACCGTTAGCGGCAGTACCGTGGCCAGATCAGCCGTGAGCAAATCTGCTCTTGCACTGCTCGAGAATGGCTCGGTCGTATCGAAAGCCAGCAGTGCCAAGTCCAATGCCAAATCTCATGTATCCAGGGCTTTAACTGCCGTTGATCGACCAGCTCCCTCAGAACGAGCTCCCTCTGAACGCGGTGGGTCAATAGTCTCGTCTCGGGAAATTCAACAAGCGCCTCCTCAAACCTATGTCGTTCACACACACACAACGCAAAAGAATGATGACAGTAAAGCCGCTAAGACGATTGTCGGTACGCTCATCGGCGCTGCCGCCGGCGCTGCAATTGCCTACGCCATGTCTAAGGGCGATTCCGAACAAAGCCCGGCAACAAGTTCTCTATCACCATCGCAGTTCATGCCTCAAGAATTTCGACAACTTTCTTCTCATGAAACTTCGCCAGCCCAATCACAGTTCCAGGACTATCAGGGCTACCGAGCTATCGAGGCACCTCCTCCACGAAGCGTTTACTCGACCGCAGAATCTCGACCTGCGCTAACCCGAAGTGTAACGTCCAAGAACCCATGGGCGAGCACAGTTTATGAAGGCACAGAGTTTGGCACCAGAGGTCCAAAGGGAAGCGTATACTACGATGAAGGGGGCCGCCGCGCCTCAGAAGGGAGCATCTACAACCAGAGCGAAATCCCCCTCAGAGCCATCGAATACCCGCCCGCGTCTGAAGCCCAACAGTATCCTGCCGATGTAAGCACATTGATCAGTTCCTTCCGCGAAAAATCGCGCATCTCGGAGAAAGGAAGTGTCTATTCTACCTCGACTATCAAAGCATCCAAATCTCACCATTCCCACACACAAAGCTCCCACCACTCCGTTTCAAAGTCCCATACCGGAAGCACGGCTTCCTCAACACGAACAGCCCGCCAAATTCCTCTCCCTGAAGGCTCTACGGTCTCGTATTCATCTTACCGCAGCGCCACTAAATCTACGCCCGCCTACGATGACGTGGATGTCGAAACCCATGTCACGCCTGACGACTCGATTAGCCAGGTTGGCGACTCATCTAGGCGCTCCTCGTATTCACACCGATCTCATCACTCTCATAAGTCGCATGTCTCTAAACGGTCCAGCAAATTCGATGAACCCGTCAGACCGAGTGACAGCGTCAGCCAGGTATCAAGTCATGCTTCCAGACGCACCGTCAAGGCCAGCGGGAGTGTTGCAGGCGGCGGTTCAATTGCTGGTTCAAAGATCAGCTCCAGTCGGAGAGCAAGTCAGGTTGCGTAGATCGCCCTTTGCCCGGATTTCTCCGTCTAGCATCATTATTTTCGCCTGATTTTGCCCTCTTTTCACTTCCATACTTATAATCACTGTTATTTTCAAGCTCACTTGCCTATACAGCTGTTGTCCCAGAACATAGAAACTTTCTACTCTGCATATTGCATGTCAGAACGCATTTGTTACTTCCGTTTACTAAGATGCGTCTTGACTTTTCGTTTCGGCAAGCATGTGTTGCATTATATAGACGAAATATATGTCTCAATATTCATAAATCAGGAATACAAGCATCACCTAACAATGACTGGTTTGACAATTCTCTTAATGGAAATTCACCCACGAGCTGTGCTAGAGCAAGCATTTTATGCCACAGCCTTGCATTGAGAATAGTCGCAAAATCCAAGTGGGTTTTTATACAACTGATCAGAAGTCGAAAGAGTTGTGCCATAAGTGCCTAACTACTAGCTATCTGGTACATTTGCCTTGCTCGAGCACCCCTGCCCAATGTCCAGCCTACTTGCGGGTAAGCCTGCACAACTGCACCAACGACTCTTGCGACCCCGACCCAAAGAATATGGCCTGCTTGGGTTAGATTGTGAATCACAAAACATTGTCTGACTCCATTCAGTGAAACAAAATGCCATGAATGCAGAGAGTTAATCGTAATGATCATTGAATATGACATTTCCCGCCAAAAGAAGCCCGAAACAACTAGGAATAAAGTTGAAGCACACGCAAATGGTTTGCAGGAAAACAACGAAGAGATCTACGATCACGGTACGCCAGGCTTCCAGTATATTGTCACAAAGCGAATGGAGACGCAGAGAGCTTGAGAAGACCAAGGTGGCCGTGGAGCTTGATAGGCGGAGATCAGATGGCGTATTTGCGAGTCCATTCACGTGCGGTGGCTTCATATCGGGGACGGTCAGTCTTGTACACATGAGCAATCTCAGGCACCAGAGGGTCATCCGGGTTGGGATCTGTGAGCATGGAGCATATCGAGAGCAGCACTGCGAAGCATTTAGTGTTGGTCGACAAATTTAGTGGAACAAAGTTTCGATGACGGACCTTTGGAGATTGTCAAGGCTGGACTCCACTGGTCTCGGAGAATGTCAAGGCAGATACTGCCGTTGGAGTTGATGTTCGGATGGTAGATCCGAGTGTTGAAGTTGACCTTTGGTGGCTTGAAGGGATAGTCGGTAGGGAAGTGAATTGTTAGGAAAAACACGCCGCCCGAGTATGGGGAGTCACCCTGTGAAGACAATCCGTCAGCGGCTAGCCATGAAGAGAAAGTTGCAAGGCCCGCGAATTCCTCGCTCGGAAAGCACACAGGCCCTACAACGCCATCGTTCAAAAGTGAAGTGGTGACTTACAGGACCCATGATCGTTGCTTGCCAATGGAACTGCCCGTTTAAATATAATGTTAGTCTATCAATAACATCGTAGGAACTGATCCGCCGCAGTTGGCGATCGGCGAAAAGAGCAGTCATTGCAAGTCATACCAGGTCTTCTCCAGCGGGGCCGGCGGAGCAAGAGGATGGAGGATCACTAAATTTGAAGGCGCATATTAGCATCAAGACGTAATACAGGAGCCGCCAAACGGCTTTTGTTGTAAAATGGCATTCTTTTCGGCGGGGCATATTGGCGCCCCCGCGGTATGGTGGGGTGGGACAATCAGAATGAGATATAATAGCTTACCGGCCGAGATCAGTGAGTTCCTTGTTAATTCTCTTGAGAGCCATTTTAAAAAATCTGAGGTGGTAGAAAAAGAAAAAGAAAAGAAAAGACTTATATCAGCCGATCGACGGTTGAAAAATGAGCGGTGTTACCGAAGTTGAGAGGATATCTGCAGTCACGAGCCCAGTCAGCGACGGTAAAAAGACGACGAATAGAAAAAAAGGAAAAGATGAATGAAACACCTAGAAGAGCGAAGAAAGATAGACAGGACGTAAAATAGAGGAAGGACAAAGTAGGTGGTGGTATACTCACAGGATGAGGATTACGTCGGGAGGCTGGAGGAGGGGAAAGAGAGAAAGAGAAGAAGACTGAAAGGAGAGGAAGCGGGAAGGCGGGACTGATTACCAAAATTACACTAAAGGATACAGTAACCGTCATCATTCAGGTGACGGCGACAGAATGGGGACCATTGGGCACCGTGTACGGTTTGGGTACTGTAAGATACACCAGCCACATACGCCACACCCCGCCTGGCCCGTAGCCTTGGTAGGGAAACTACTCAGTATACTACCCGCCCAACACGACATGGGATAAGCAGAGCTGCGGTATAAGATCACTAGCTGCTATAACTTAGGCTACTGGATTTGTGTGCAATTATGTGCCGTTCGACTGAGCCGTTGCCATTACATTGCCACCCGCCAGTTGCCGACTGGTTCTCGGAGAAGTCTGTGTCAGTTTAAAATACATATTCAGTGCCTATAATTTCATTGGCTGTAAGGCAATGCCAAGGACTACTGAGGCTGACACCGAACGCCCGACACTGGTTCACACAATATATATATATTCTATATTACGCAGCTACGAAATACTTGCAACTATGGTATTCATACAGAAGGCTGCCTCTAGTCCTACTCAAAAGCCTTGTCCTACCGTTCGGCTCACCCTGATACTCCATATACTGCATAATGTACTTTTACTACTAGTGGCGCATATTATATGATTCTGTCGCTATACCACGAAGCAGATGAGGTCCATGCCGTTAACGTGCTATGTACAAATAAGGGTGCTACTAGGTACCGATACTACAGACGTGAATATAAACAACTATTCAAAGATTGCTAACCTGTATCCTAAACTACACAAACGCCTGCACCCCAGTAATAGCGCGACCAAGGATTAAGGCTAATTTGAGATCAGTATTGTTGAACAGTCAAAAGTAGAAAAGCACTTACCATGAATATCGCTCTGTCCTTCGTATGTTTGTACCACAAATAAGTTCGCCACATGGCGAGCAATATGGTACTCGTCGCTTGCAGCATTTCCACCGAAAACTTCCTGCAGTCTGTTTAAGAAAGCGGGTTAGCTCATTTTTTGGATCATAGAAGACTGCCGCGGCTGGTAGGATCTTGGAAACACCCACGTTCTAGAGTTAGCCAGCGCCCGGTCACAGTTTTGCCTCTTGACTAATGAAATCATTTCGGGAGTGCATTTCCCAGCGTCCTTCAGTCTGGCAACCTGGGTTGCGGCCAAGGTGCCGTATGTAGCGTCTGTGACTGCATCTGCCAGCTTCTTCTGAATCAGCTGGTACTTGGCCAGAGGGTTCCCCTTGAACTGCTTCCTCTCCAAGGCATAGGTCCGAGCACGGTCGATGCAATCCTCCAGGGCACCCATGGCCCCAAAGGCAATACCCAGACGAGCACTGTTAAGGCAGGTAAAAGGTCCGGTGAGTCCCTCGACATCAGGGAACATGTTCTCCACGGGCACGGGGCAATCATCCAGCTGGATCATGCCAGTAATGGATGCACGGAGCGCTGACTTGTTCTTGAGGGCAGGTGTCTCTAGCGTTCCTGGAGGACACTTGCTGCGTTCCACTACGAATCCCCGGATCTTGCCAGTGCTTTGTAACTTGGCCCAAACAATCAAAATGTCAGAGATAGGCGAGTTGGTGATCCAGGTCTTGCTGCCGGAGAGCAGATAAACACCCTTCTTGGTAGGGTGTTCACGCGCAATAGTTTCCATTGACCCTGGGTCAGAACCGTGGTTGGGCTCAGTCAGACCAAAGCAGCCTGCTAGCTTGCCCTTCGCCAACTCTGGGAGAAGTCTATCCTTGAGCTCCTGAGTACCGAACTCATGAATCGCGGTCATGGCCAAAGAGCTCTGCACAGACATTCCCGATCTGTATCCCGAGTCCACGCGCTCAACTTCCTTCGTGATCAACCCAGACGCAACCGTGCTCACTCCTGCACAACCATACCCCTCAATGCTAGCACCCAAAAGGCCAAGCTCACCCATCTCCTCAAGAATCTTTCGGTCATAGTTTTCGTTTCGATAGGCGTCTAGTGACAATCAAGGAGTCAGCAAGGAGCTTCTGTGGGGATCGGGCGACTGCCAGATTATGAAATGCCGCATGACTTGCAGCGGACCACTTACCAAGAACCCGTGGTTGTAACCGTTCCTGACAGTATTGCCTTGCTGTCTCCTGAATAGCCAGCTCATCCTCCGTGTAGAGCTCAGACGCAAGGAGGGGGTCCTCCCACTTAAACGCTGTAGCATAGCCGCGCGAAGCTGCGGGGATCTTGCTCAGTCGACCTGCGGAGCGCGAGGCCGTACGAAAAAAGGAAGAAGGGTTCATCGTGGGGGTTCGAATGAAAACACTGGTCTTTGTAAAGACAATTGGGCTACAACACTGTCAGAAGACCCTACAAGATTGGCGCAAGAAAAGGTTCAAGGAGAGTGCTGCGTGGGGAAGTCTTGAGAGGCAAACCTCGGCAACTTTGAATCCGCTCGGGAGAGCTTCTCTGTATGGTCAACGGATAGAGCCTGAAAGGGTGAATATGTCGAATGAAGACCGATTGACCAGGGTCTGGAATCAATGCAGATTCATCTTCAAGCCGACTATATACTTCAACCAAGCCGAATCCCGCGGATTGTCTTGTGTGGACTTAGCAGTACCCGCGGGCTGCTTTAGGGATCCGAGCGGAGGTACGGTCGAATAACCGGGAAGCCGGTAATTTGGCTTGACTGACTTAAGTGAACGGAAAGCGTTTCCGTTCTACATCTCCGTACATAAAATCATTTAATGTCAAATGATTCCTCTATTCTGATATCCTTGTGGATTTTAATTCTATGTACACAATAAGCCATCTATCTGTTGTACTCGTCCAAGAGCAAACCACGTTCCCTGTGTGCTCTTTGGAATGCAGTCAGGCGACCTTCAATAAAGTGCCCC
Organism: Aspergillus nidulans FGSC A4; assembly: GCF_000011425.1. Lineage (NCBI taxonomy): Eukaryota > Fungi > Ascomycota > Eurotiomycetes > Eurotiales > Aspergillaceae > Aspergillus > Aspergillus nidulans. The sequence goes on along the minus strand of NC_066262.1, from coordinate 2,828,657 downwards.
AACTCGACTCCTAACATTATTAAGCCTTTGGCGTGAGGCAGTTATGTGAACTATCTGGTTCGCGGAACCCTAGAACCGCTGTTCGGCTGAGCCTCTAATCAGCGGAGCGGAATCGTGGAGTGCAGTCTTATGTTGACGCAGCATTATGGGATTAGCAATGCGACAGTTGTGGACCGCGGTAGAAGAGTGCAGATAGTTCTTTATTTCCGTCTTGCTTTATCCAATGATATTCCACCGATATCATATGCTGTAACACCGTCATGCCGGCATCTGGGACTGAAGGAAATCGAAGACCCCAGTGGGAAAGTACTCTTCATCGAACCCCCATAGATCAGCCATCATAGGATCAATAGAGCCCTCAGAGAGTCCGTTTTGCTGTTCCAATCCCAGTTCAACGCCGTTTCCTCTCTCTGCGGATAAGGGAGCAACCCCTAAAAGGGGTGGTGGATGATTCAAGATTGTATCGCGCTCGCCTAGGGTTTGAGCCCCAGGGATTAACACGGGCTTGAACATTGAAATACTGTCATGAGAGCCTTGCTTAGAAGGTTGTTGATTGCCACAGCCTCTCTTCTCCCACTCCTCAAGTCCTGTAAGCATTTTCTTCAAGCCACGCGATATATGGTGACTGAGATGGCGCTCACTAGCGCGCTTGCTGCAGGACACCATCAGGTCGATAATTCGGCCGACTAGTGCACGAACGTACGAAACGTCGATGTGAAGGCCAGCCGACGCAATCGAGTTCTGTTGGTTTTGGCTACCAGGGACGGCACTGGAACATCCCTTGGCAGCAATCTTCAGTAGGAAGACTGCGGCAAATGTGATCATGCTGTGAAGATACAACGGGACACCGACCAAAGCCCGTTGAATGTCAGGTTCATCTAGAACAACCATGAGCGTCCCAATCGCAGATTCAATGGCTAGGTTTGCGCGCTTCTTCCGTTCAACTGACATGGGACGCGTTGAATTCGAGGAATGGTAAGTTCGCAAGGCAACAGAATTCAACTGTAATCGGCAGAAATTATAATGCAGGTAGACAGCTTTATAAGGATATGCGCCGACGTACCGGCTTCCAGCTGTGCCAGCAGAGGATCAGTAAAAAAAAAGGATTATTTCATCACGACAAGGGGACAATAAGGAGAATGAGCTACATACCTAAGCGCGGTAGCCATGCGGATCGCCACTCTCCGAGGTCAGCATCGAACTTATCAATGACGGAGAATTCACTTTCAGGAACTTCCAAGTCGACATCGGGACCGAAAGCATGGTATATCCTGGTGAGTATGATGAAAAGATCCACCTGACTGTGTAGGCGGAGGTCGGATTGTGATACTGATGGAGACAGAATAAAAGTGTGATGATTGGTGATACTATAGTCTTCGTGGATTATGGGTGGGCGCCCGTAGGCGATAGAGAAGTGGTGCTCTAAAGTCTAGAAAGGTCAGACTATTCAAACGTAAGAGGCCGGGGTAAAGAGCTCACATAGAGAAGATACCAGAGCCTAGCCTGTTCCTTGTGCTCAGGAGAGCCCAATGTAGCTTTCCTATATGCTTGGTGAAGATTTCGCTCCGTCGCAATGCGTACGGCATACCCGGACAGTTTCCAGCTCACATCCGCAAGCCAGAAAGCCCCAATACATAATGCGCGCAAGTCATCTAAGGAATGATGCCGGTCAAGCATTGACTCTGATGCTAATCTTGCGAACTCGGTATAACAGGTATCGAAAGTCCGTTCTTTATGAGGGAGGTGAAGGGCCGTCACGGCGAAAATAGCAGCAGAGAGCATTGAAGATGAGTTGCGCAAAGAAGTAAGATCCTTATGTACGAGTAATATACCATCCCATAAATAACGGTTGAGGACACGGTCGAAGTGGTCAAACAATTCCTCTGCTTCTTGCAGATCTATTGCACCTCGCGAGACAAAATCCGTAACAAGATCATGTGCATGCTGTCGCTGGGGAGATGTAGCCCGGAAATCGCTTAACTGAGTCACTTCATACAAACTTCCCATCGGGGCAGTGACAAGTGAGGTTGCGCCATTCTCTTCTCTGTCAATAGCATATTGTGGCTGTTGCTCTGGGGATGTCGTAGGAAGACTTGGCTTCTCAGCGCCGGGGCGTACTGCAGCACCGAATGACACAGTCGCTCCATTTATTTCTGTGGCCGGAGGGGTATCTTCCGTTGACACGGTGGATTCTTTACGGCCTCTCTTTTTCGGGGGCGTCTCTGCTGATTTTCCGGCCGCTTGGTAATACGATAAGTCGGGTAATTGAGCTTTTCGGAGTAAGTCGGCCATGGCAAGCTCAATGGTTGATTTCCACCTGCAGCGTAGCACAAAATGTCAGCGACACCATATTTCATCATAAGCAGCGGATTAGAAAAGGCATTACTCTGCTTCGTCATCCAGCAATGTCTGGAGACTTTTGTTGACCACACATTCTAGTCCCATCCGACGGCATCGTTGACACACCGTCTCCCCCACATTCATGTCACATCGGACCTTATGCCGTTTGCACTCCGTGCAAGCACGTATCCTTCGTGAGATCTTCGGAACATGAAGCGGGTGCTGGCGAGAGTCATTGTCCGTTGCGGATTGCGGAAGACCGCCCTGAGGAGACGAACTCGAGGACCCCACACCATTCGCTTCAAGATGAGGACGACTCCGTTTCATTGCGCAATGCCGCTGCTCATCGTCTACAATCAGACACCGGCGGCCCTTCTGTATCTCTTGAGCGGGGTGTGCTCTTGCAATGATACGGAGATAGACGGGCGGATAAGGAAGAGGAGCGTTGGGTCACTGGCGGGTTAAAGACCCGCTCGGGCTAGGCTGAGTCCGGTGCCTCGAGTCCTGTCCTCCGTAAATGCAAGCACTAGCCTTCTACTTTTCTGCGCAATCAAAAGGTAGCGGACTATATCATAGACATGGTTATGCCTGATTTTCCTTCAGGTCCTTCTCATTCATCTGCCCACCTGTCGAGCCAATGTGGCTGTGGCAGTTCTCAGGTCTAGTACTTCAGGGCTCCGTAGAGGACTTAGTCTAGATAGGTAGGACTGGGGAAGTGGGGGAATCACGTGTATATATCGCATGACGCTATACCAAATGCAGTCTAATGGTGTCAGCGCGTTCAACGCGTTTCATGCCCGCCACCGTGCTTGACTGCTCTGCTTTCAAGCTGCGGTCTTGCCTATTACTGAGTTCACTGACAAGCTCAACATGGGAATCAAGCGTGAGTACATAACTTCTCTTTGACTGGTGCATACTGCAAGCTGCCAATGCTCATTGCTTGTGATTACAGACCTCTATCAAGTGATCGCAGAAAATGCGCCCGATGCCATCAAGGCAGGGGATATCAAGAATCATTTCGGCCGGAAGGTCGCCATCGTACGTTCTGCTGAAAAGCATTTTAATAATTTCGGAATTATTCCAGAGAACCATTTCTAACGACGTCTCTCACCTTATAGGATGCGTACGTTGCTGTCGGACTGAAGCCTGAACTCGCCTAATGGTTATGCTGATACGCCACAGATCAATGAGTATTTACAGTTTTCTCATCGCTGTACGCTCCGAAGGCCAGCAGCTCATGAGCGATACCGGCGAGACCACGTCACATCTCATGGGGATGTTTTACCGGACGCTACGCATGGTGGATAATGGGATCAAGCCTCTATATGTTTTTGATGGAGCTCCACCGAAACTCAAATCGGGCGAACTAGCCAAGCGGAGCGCTAGGAAACACGAAGCCACTGAAGCGCATGAAGAAGCGAAGGAGACGGGCACGGCGGAAGATGTTGAGAAGTTCTCGCGACGGACTGTGCGAGTAACGAGGGAGCACAATGCGGAGTGCAAAAAACTCTTGAAGTTGATGGGGATTCCGTACATCGATGCTCCTACCGAGGCAGAGGCGCAATGTGCTGTGCTGGCTCGCGCGGGCAAAGTCTATGCCGCAGCATCGGAAGATATGGATACGTTATGCTTCGAGGCGCCGATCCTGCTGAGGCATCTGACTTTCAGTGAGCAGAGGAAAGAGCCTATTCAAGAGATTCATTTGAACCGTGCTCTGGAGGGACTGGGCATGGATCGAAACCAGGTAATTTCTTCCCACGCAGGTTGGCGCGTTGAATGCTTACTTCTGGACGTGCTACATAGTTTATTGATCTCTGCATTCTACTTGGATGTGACTATCTGGAGCCCATTCCCAAAGTAGGGCCCAATACCGCTCTAAAACTGATCCGCGACCACGGTACCCTGGAAAAGGTGGTTGAGTCCATCGAGAAAGATCCTAAGCAGAAATATGTCATTCCGGAATCTTGGCCGTATCAGGATGCCAGAGAACTCTTCCTGAACCCAGATGTCCGAGATGCCAACGACCCCGAATGCGACTTCAAGTGGGAGGCGCCGGACATCGAAGGCCTTGTAGATTTTCTGGTGAAGGATAAGGGATTCAATGAAGACCGGGTGCGCAACGGTGCTGCCCGATTACAGAAGAACTTGAAAACCGCACAGCAGTCGCGTTTGGAAGGATTTTTTAAGCCGGTTGCTAAGACAGACGCGGAGAAAGCAACCCTGAAGCGCAAGCACGACGAGAAAATCCAAGAACAGAAGAAGCGCAAGAAAGAGGAGGCTAAGGCGAAAAAGGAAGCGAAGGCTCGACCACGAGCTGCTGTATAGATCCCAAAAAAAGTTTCTGGAGGTTGTTTGGAAAGATCACGAAGGGCGAACCTTCTTACCATTATAGCTGGGATAGGCGTTCATGGTTACGGCTAGTTAGTGGGAGTCCAGCGGCGCGTTGTTGTAATCTGTATTTGCGTCTACTTAATTTGCGTCCACAGTAGTATCGATTTGTGAAGAGAGTGTCAAATTGTAATCGTCTTGCTCCGTCATATCTCAATTGCCTGGCTGTAGTGGCCCTGGACCAGGTAGCTGCTAATAAATCCGAAGTCACCCATCTGTGGTATTTGGCGTTCAGCTTGGTTGTCTTTCCTTGAGACCAGCTTACTTTGCGAGACCTAATAGGCATATGGATTTCACTCCTGCTTATAGATATATTTTGTGTCATTTGTGTTCCGTGTCTTTCGGTTGTGATTAGTTGATGGAGATATATATTCCAGTGGTCCTCGTATTACCAGTATCCCCCACAGTATGGACATTGGTTCTTTGGCTCAACCCATCTCGTTTGAATTTTGAGATCCAACGAATAAGGACACTTGGAATGCTCCACCAGCCGTAGGTCCAGGCTCCATTCCAAGAATGATTCAGGGTTGTTGCAGGAATGGGACTACAGGCTGTTTGCGGATACCCGTCGATGGCCGCGCACGACGGCTGAACAACGCTCTTAAGTGGTATTCTGTATCCCCATGACGAGAAGCCACAGAATATTAATTTTAGTTTGCAGTGAGCAGTGCTGTTGTAACCCCTGCCCTGCGCTGATTGTCAAAGCCGGACGCAAGCCGGGGGATAATCTATGTAGCTTCCAGCTCCTTTGCGTCCTTCTACAGAATATGGATTCCAACCGTACGCCACTCTCGATGCTCAACCCGTAGGTGAGCCCGGTAACATTTCCTGCTAACGATAATCGCCAAGCTGCCTACTTGCGCAGCCCAGGCTTGCTTTGCGAGCAGAAATCCTTCCTTTAGCTAAGCGGGTGGTCGCGTGTAACTGCGCAATCCCCGACAACAAACGCCAGACGGCTAACAGGTAGTTAGACAAGTTGTTTCCCCATGAGTACACGTCTAGTTTTAGAGCGAGACCCGAAACTGCCTGGGTCGGTATGAGTTGAGCCTCGGATCGTGCTCAAAACACTGGGTAATGAGAAAGCATTCTTTCCTCGTGACCACAACCCGCAACGCCCCTCTCGATGTCAGTAGAAAATCCGAAGTATGACTGGCCACTTGAGGAATTTGATTTCCAGGAAAGATCGCTCAATAGAAAGGCAACTCATCTAGCTGCTGCTCGTCTTAATCTGCCACGCAAGATGCGAGGAGGCCATGAGCTTAATCAAACCGCAGATGAACTGGAGGTTGCATCATTGACTGCGGTAGACTCGAATGAATCTATGCGTGGGAGCGGTTCCTAGCCAGCTTGTACGTACCCACCGAAGAGTTACCTGAGAATGAGGATGACCTGAACATTAGCATTGTCTGCAGATATTTCTCAGTTCCTAAATAGCGCGCGGTTTGCGTGTGGAGCGACAGACACTTCAGGATCAACTAGACAAGGTAATGCAACTCGAAGAGCGCAGCCCGGGGAGTGCGACCGTTACAGCAAAAGAGAAAACTAAAATGTTCTGTGTGAATATTCTTAGATTACCGATCAACTAATGATAGGCCGGACAGAGGGAATTCCTGTTGGAATAGGGGGATAGAGGACTTGACAGAAGAACGCGTAGGGAGAGTCAAGTTGCGATAATGGGGAAAGCACGGGGTCAAGCACAGAGGGTGCGAACCTCTATCTACAGTTGAGCCTATGCACAAGAAATGTTATTATTAGAATCTCACAGATAACTCGATAATCTAGTTCTACCAATCAGCCGAGGGGAAAAGGCGCAATAAAAAGGAATAGAATAGGGAGAGAGTCTTTTTGGAAGACCTAGCTTGACGTGTTTTTTGTGGTGATCCAGTGTCAACACCGGCTGCCCTATATAAAGCGCGCGTGCCCCGCGGCCTTTCCCTCCTCTCGACTCTCGACTCTTTCTGCTCCCATCGTCACTCCACCACATCCTCCTGGTCGTCTGTCGCTGATCATCCGATCTTCAGTATCTTCCATTATTCTTTTGGTATCTCTTTTCAATATCCCAACCGTCCCTCTTCAAGATGCCTCCCAAGAAAGCTCCCACTACGGCCAAGAAAGCCGCTTCTGGCCCAACTCACACCTCCTACCGTGGTATGTTTTTACTGATCTTTCGTCACCACCTCTTCGCGCTATGATGAATTTAGTATTGTCTTTGTCGCGAGTTCATGCTGATTCGTTCTATATAGATATGATCAAGGATGCCATCCTGAATGTGAGTTGATCACGTTGTTTCTGGCCGCTCTTGGATGACGCCGTCGGGCGGGAGCAACCCCCGACCGTGACACGTCTCCCTCCTGTTGAATCATCCCAACACCACGTCCGGGGTTGTCATTTCTATCGTAATCCCGATCGCTAACATCTTTCGCTTTAGCTGAAAGAGCGAAATGGTAGCAGGTATGTTGTAATGGCCTTCTCAATCGGCCTAGTGCGAGCCGCTCTCTAGCGACGCGGTCACCTCACCGTCCCCGACCATCACTAGCCTGTCGCATTTGATGCTAACTTCGAATTTCTATCACAGCCGCCAGTCTATCAAAAAATATGTGCTGGCAAACAATAAGCTGGCTCCTGCTTCTCAGAACGCCTTTGACAGCCAGTTCAACAAGGCGATCAAGGCTGGTGTTGAGAAGGGCGATTTCATCCAGCCCAAAGGTAAGCCGTCCCTTTGTCGCGCACCCCTCAACCATCACTTTATCAACGATCTCAATCCGAGTTACTCGAAATAAGCCCTTTTTACGCCAGCATACGTGCGTTGAATTTGTTATCGAACATAGACTAAGTAGTTTCTTAGGCACCTCTGGTCCCGTGAAGCTTGCCAAGAAGCAGGCTCCTGCTAAGCCCGCTCCAAAGGTAATCATATCGCCGTCGTGAATTGTAGGACTGTGTTGCTGACGCCATTTAGAAGCCTGCCACTACCACTAAGACCGCTGCGCCCAAGAAGACAGCCACTAAGAAGGCGGACAAGGCCGAGAAGGCCGAGAAGCCGAAGACGAAGAAAACCAATGCTGGCGTCAAGAAGCCAGCCGGCAGACCGAAGGCGAACACCGCGAAGCCCCGTAAAGCGAGCACGGCCGTAAGTCTTTATTGATCATCGCCTTTGAGGATTGTTGCACTAACTCTGAAGAAGGCACCGGCTGTTGTTGACAAGCCCAAGGTCGTCAGCGTGACCAAGTCGGGTCGCAAGACTACGACGACGGCTAAGCCCACCGAAAAGGCGACCAAGAAGACTGCTAAGAACAAGAAGGCCTAGACAGGCAGCCTGGCTTGGAGATTGTTTGAGCGTCCTCTTAGTGTTTCGACTTGGTTATCCTTTGGGAAGTCCCTGATGCTCTCCCTCTTTTTTTCTCTTGTAATTTCTTGCTGATATTCCTTTCGCTCTGAGTCTGGGGATTTTTGTTTCACTCACTATCTTGGTTGGGCTGGCGTCTTGCGATGGGTTATGAATTGGGAATGCTTGCTGTGTCCCTAGGGTGCTGGGAAATCAATTGTCGTTATATCTAGGTCTGAGTTATCTCTATTCTGTTCGAGTCGTATTAAGCCTTGAGATTTCTGAAAGCTTTCCATTGCCTACCACGACGAGTAGTCTGATTCAGGATGATATGACTGGACCGTAAGAATGATGAATGACTTAGACTCATCACCGCTTCCCATTACAGGTCTCGCGACCTGAGGATAATTTGTCGTGCTTGAGGTAGAATGAACCTTTATTTGCTAGATGCGAGAGCATAAACTATATCGGGTAGCATATGTTAGCTCTGCTTCCCGGCTCATTGTAAAGAACAAGTTACTTTTGACGAAGTAGCTTGGATATGCTGCTCACTGTCCTGCTGTAATGTAGCTACCTGAGTTGTAGGCACCGTCCAGCGTTCGCTGACTGATTTAGGGTTCAAGACATAAGAAAGACATAAAGTTATGCGCTCGGGCCGGGGCTAATCCGTGCTTATGCATTTCAATGCCAGAGCTGCAATCTGGCTCTGAAGACGATATTTGCAGTGTTATGTCACAGTTGGGACAATCAATCTAATTAAGAATTATCCCGGAGCAAATATATTCTCTGCACTCAAAAAACTGTCAGAGCCAAGTCTCGCCAGCGACCGATCGTACTTGGAAAAGTGTTTCTATTATAAGATTGCGGGATTCGTATCGTACGGTGCCGTGAATGCCACTCTGACACCCGTTGATGACATTTAATACTAGTACTAGACTACTAGTAGACATTCAGGGTTCAGTACTATGTCCCTCCAAGTCGATTTCACAAAACAGTCTCTCATATGCGAATGCGATCTTGATCGACTCTGTCCAAGTTTAGTAGGAAGAGGTGGTGGAGATGGCATGAACCACTGGACCGGCTCCGTTGTTCCCCCTGCTTCGCTCACGAGTCACCACGGCTAGGCAGTAGCAATAATGATAAATGACAACGATAGCAAACAATAATCAGGAGGCTTATCCTCTTGAGGTCATGAGTCTAGTGTGATATAGGAGAAACAGTAGTATTTCATTCCAAGGAGAGCTGAATACGCCGAATTGCGGATATTACGCGGAGTTACTGGAGGGTTACCATACCAGAACAGCCCTCCTGCTAGCCTGCCCAGTGCGGTTTGCACGATAGCCCCGACTGTTGCTGTCCTTCCGTCACGATCGATTCTTCCCTCCAACATCCTATCCTCCATCTTTTTCTCTCCTTCCTGGATTTCTCAACCTTTGTTGACTGCTTTTTCTACATTTTCTCCAAATCTTACGCTCTCTCTGTTGATATTCACCTGCGCATTTTCGGTACGCGAACACGCTGTCAGGAGTGCTGTGCTGTCGACTGTTGCCCTGCCTTGCTCTGACACTTGGAACATGATAACCGGTCCCTGAATCACCTTCGACGCCGCGGCTGGCCGCTCCTGTTAACCAGAAGGTGTTTTTTGGTCCCGAATTGTCACTTCCTCGTTGCACTTAAGCCTCTCTTGCAGCATTGTCTGGCCCCTACCCAGCCCAAAATCTCCGACGGAATTCTCGACTGGTTCCTCCCTCGCACGGTATCTCTGCTCCACGACGCTTCGCGGCCTCACAATCGATTCTGCGCCGTTCGACCCCCCCGGCGTCCTGCCCGCGATTATGCCGTCATTCACGACCGACTATCCTTCCCAGACGGCGACAGCTACAGCTACACACCCTCATTCATTCGGCCCGCCCCAAGACAGAACGCACGAGAAAAGTCCAGTAGGGAACACTTTTGTATGGACAAATTGGCCCAATGGCGACTCTAATCACCTCGAGACTCCATCGGACCGCAATCTCGCTAATGGTAGTACTTACTCTCTAACTGGACCCCGATCAAGTGCCAGCTCCTACAATCGAGAATTCCTGCAGTCCAAAGACGGGAGTCTGCATTCGTTAGGAAATACATCCGCTCGGGAACAGAGGGAGGGGAGGCCATCATCCATTACAACGGACAGAGAGCTTCCCCGGAAGTCATTTGATACGGGGGTCGGCTCGGCAACAACGTCTATTGCTAGTCATCAGGTAAATGGGGCATTGATATGTCACAAACAGGTTAACGGGAAGCACATGGTTAATGGGGATTATTCGCGACCGTCCGTTGATGAGCTGGTCTGCTCAGACACGACGGGAAATACTGCGACAGCGCGGCTGTCGACATCGCCCCCGGACAACAGTGGCCGCCTTTCTCCAGACCATGGCAGCCTGTCCCCAACTCAAAAAGGCACTTATCGGCACTCGTCTCCCCCGATCGCCGCAGGAGTCAAGCGTAGCAACACGCAAGACTCGGCTAATTCTAGCATTCGACAGCGGCATACGTTACAAGTTCCGAGAACTACCAGTGGCCGTCGAAGTAGTCGTGATCAGCCGGACGACGTTGCGTACAGCAGCGGCCGCCTATCTCCGACAGCGGGAGCCCGCCGTTCGTCTCTTGGGTTGGCTCGCCGGACCACCAGGACGAATCAGTCCGAAATCTTGTTTGATGAAGCGAATCCGGATGAAGATGCAGCCCGTTGGGCGGAAGCTATCAAACAAAGGAGAGCGTCGAGAAGGAGACGGCGAGACGAGGAAGATGATGAAAGAGTTGTTGTTGGAACAAAAGTTGATCGAAACCACGTCAACTGGGTTACCTCCTACAACATGCTCACTGGGATCCGGTTCACCGTGTCTAGGATAAATGCAAAAATGGATAGGGAACTGACTCCTGCTGATTTCAAGGCCAAACATAAGTTCTCCTTCGATATGTATGCTTCGGCCTTTTACGGACACCAGAATCATTGATCACTACTAACATTTGTCTTGCTGCAGAACTGGGAATGAACTGACACCATCCGCCCAGTATGACTTCAAGTTTAAGGACTATGCGCCCTGGGTTTTCCGTCATCTACGGGCAAAATTCCGATTGGATCCAGCCGACTACTTGATGTCACTCACTAGCAAGTACATTCTCTCGGAGCTGGGCTCTCCAGGAAAAAGTGGCAGCTTCTTCTACTTCTCAAGGGACTATAAATATATCATCAAGACGATCCATCACGCTGAACACAAACTGCTGCGAAAGATCCTCCCCGAATACTACAAACACGTGGAGCAAAATCCGAACACTTTAATCTCTCAATTTTACGGCCTCCACCGAGTTAAGATGGCCTACGGCCGCAAGATCCACTTCGTTGTGATGAACAATCTTTTCCCACCACATCGCGATATTCATTCCACATTCGACCTTAAGGGGTCCATGATTGGCCGCGAGGTGAGCGAGGAATATATCAAGGACCACCCAAGGTCCACAATGAAGGACCTGAACTGGCTTCGAAGGAATCGTCAATTAGAATGCGGCCCGGAAAAACGTGAATTCTTTCTCGAGCAGCTTAAGCGCGATGTGGAACTTTTGAAGCGGCTAAAAATCATGGATTATTCGCTTCTTGTGGGTATACATGATCTGGAAAAAGGAAACGAGGAAAAACTGCGTGATAAGACTCTTCAGGTTTTCCAACCTGGAGCCGATCGCGAAGAGGATATCCACCCTAATATGCTGATGCGCACTCCATCCAAGCTAGAGAACGAACGCAAGGCGCGCGAGCTTCGAATGCTAATCCAGAAGGAGCGTCCCGTGCCGCTCGACAAGGCGACTGCAAAGATGCCAGACGAGATCCTCGACGAGCGCAAATTTCATGTTTTTTACTCCGACGATGGTGGATTTCGGGCCACGCGTGAAAACGGCCAGCCTGGTCAAGAGATTTACTATCTTGGGATTATTGATTGTTTGACACATGTGCGTTTATCATGCGAGATCCATGAATATATCAGCTAACCATGCGTGTAGTACGGCACCGTCAAAAGGATAGAGCATTTCGTTAAAGGCCTAACGCATGATCGGACACAAATCTCGCCCATTCCCCCGGAAGGCTACGGTGATCGCTTCGTCAACTTTATTAGAAGAATAACGATGTCCAAGGAAGAAGCAGAACGTACCCGGGATCAAGAAGTGCCAGAAAAGCATAACAGTCAACCAATATCGTCAACGGAGAATAACACATCAGATCATATCTCGCAAGGCCCCACATCCGGCCACCAACCAGCAGTCGCTGCTCTCGGGCCAAGTACATTGCCTATTGTTGACGAAGCTGGCGAGGCTAGCAGTGTTGGTGGACACAGTCAATGTAGTCCGCAGTCTCTATCGCTTCACCAAAACCAAGTTCTACCATCACCGCCGAATCGTCTTAACCCGGGGCCGTCAGAAAAGCGAAACGGCACCCTTCAAAATGGACAAAATCCCTCAATTTCAGTCTGATGAACAGGATTTCCGTTTGTCTCCTGCGCATACTCTACCCTCCTGCTCTCATTTTTGGCGATTTTTATGATATCCCTTTTGCCGTGTTTTCATCTTTCTACTTTCGGGGCCAGGGGATAAGCCCTTCCCTACCCATGCAATGAACGCACTTTCGCCATATCCCACTTCCGAGAGTGTTAATCTGATGTTTCCACGATTGACGCAAGCGGAAGTTTTTGGGCTATCGAGCACTTTACTTTCCTCACATCAGAATGGTTGCGGTGCCGAACTCAATGTTCTGTTTGCTTGCATTTCAAGTTGGCTTTATAATTTTGGCCGAGTCCTCGTCGTGCCTTTATTGCACTACCACCAACACGTCCAGACAATGTCTGGGCTAACTCTCCTTACAGTCCTTATATCCGGCTTTTGTTTTCTTTACTCTCATATGTTCTTACCATGTCAGAAGAGGCTGGCTTATCGCCTTCGAATGAAACCCCTGCCACAGTGGGCCTTGTCTGAAATCTTTCGGCTCCTTCGAACCCTGGATTACCCCATCTCAATTATCAAACATTGATCATATTCTCCTTTGTTCTATACCTGGAATTACTCTAACCGTTGAGTGTCCCGTTCTGTCTTTGTTTTGAAGCTCACAGTCTTTCCTGGGTCCTGAGGCCCAGTACAAATGCCCACTATCGTGGACTGGCATTTCACCCTGGGTATATTATTTCCTCTTTTATTATCCCCCCTCATTGGTTTGAATGGCATTCGACTTGCGTTGTCTTTGAAGAAAGTTTTTGAGCGGCTTAGCTTTTCAGTCTTGTTTTATTGTCTTTCGTCCTTAATTTCTCTGTTTCTGGCGACAATGTGTTTATAGAAACTGATAGAAGAGATGTATAAATGTGAATCGAGACCAACACTACACCGATGATTTGGGAGACATAAACGTTATAAGGGTCTTGAGTACATGTGTATCATGTGCTATCCCTTGTTGTCCTCCTAGAGTGTTTTGTAAGAAGAATATAGTTAATAGCACATAGAATGGATACTTTAATGTATAGCACACGTAGTCTCACTCCGGAATTTCCCTTCTAAGTATTGTACAGTGTACATCGGCTATATAGCCAACGTGAAATGTCAAACTCATAAAAATCAAGATACAGAAGAGGAGGTACGCAAAATAGCCAAAACCAAGCAATACATGCGCATAGTATACTAGTACAGAGGTAGACACCAAACTGATGTCGATAAGATCAAGTGGGGCATTTGTTGAAACGACCTATCTTTCATCGAGGAAACAGAGCACTGCCCAGCGGATAACCTTTGTTGATAAGGTAGTATTGTAGCTTTTCGTCTGATATCGGAATTGACTCCGAACTGTATCCCAATGACGGCCGAGGAGGATGAAGCTTGCGCGAACTTACTTCCTCCGATTCATGGTCTTTCTGCACATCTCAATCAGACCGGCCTTTGCTTCGCTATCAGGAAACGGGCTGATGGCAGCAATTGCTTTGTCTGCATATTCTTGAGCTAGAGCACGGGTTTGTTCAACACCATTGGCGCGGTAGACAAGTTCTCGGGCCTAGGATAAACAAGGTTATAATTAGTGAATTATCACATCTTTTGGAGGGCTGGGAAGGGATAGTAGGACTGATGGGCTAATGACAAGGGATCTATGCATACTTTTTCAACGTCTCCCTCCCGGCAAAATTTACGACCGACCAAGGGGCCAAGTTCCGGGTGTTGTTTCCAGGCGAAAAGAAGAGGAGCAGTTGCAAGGCCGAGTTCTAGGTCCGCCCCGGCAGGCTTTCCTAGTTCAACACCGCTGACTGTGTAGTCAAGCATGTCGTCCACAAGCTGGAACGCTAGTCCCAAATTGCGGCCGTAGGAATACGCGGCCTCGACCACGTCAGGAGTGCTATGGCCAAGTAGTGCAGCTGCGCGGCACGACTTGCTGATTAGGCTTGCGGTCTTCAGGTAGGTTTTTTGCAGGTAGTATGAGATAGTGTCGTCTGTAAAAACGGGGTTCTTTTCGTCCTCGGCAGTGTTTTTGAGCTGCATAAACTCTCCCTCCACGAGATTGGCGATCACCGTAGCCAAGAGTTCTGTAACCTCGGGGTCTCGTAGGCGGGCCAGAGCAACGGAGGCACGACCGAGCAGGAAGTCACCTGCCAAAACAGCCATTTTGTTCCCGAATTCGATGTTCGCGGAGTTGGAGGAGCGACGGGTGAGGGCGTTATCAATAACATCATCATGGAGGAGTGAAGCAGTGTGAATCAATTCGGTGATTTCAGCAAGTCGTCGCTGGGAAGGGAGGATGTTCTCATCGCCAGCAAAGTCGTACTGACCTTCTGTTGGCGACTGTGACGTGAGCCGATCCAGGTCTGGGTTGGTGTCGGCAAGGACAGAAGGAGAAGTAATAGGGTCATTGACCGTCACAGAACTTAGAGCTGCATCCGACGTGGAGCGATTGGATCTTGGGGTGGTCAATGCCGTCGCTTGGGACATAAGCAACACCAGCAGTGGTCGCATATGTTTGCCCTCACTTCGAGTATAGTATTTCGCCACTTTATCCAGCGTAGGATGTCCCGAACCAAGAAGCTGACGGATATTTTTGGTGAGAAATTTGAGTTCCTTGCCCACGATCCTCAACGGATCGACTGATATCCCAGGAGGCGCTTTGGGTAGACCCTTGAAGAGCGTTTGGGCTGCTGAAACCGCCGCGCCAAAGGGGGAAGCATCTTTTCGACGAGAGGGGTGATATTTGCGGTTTTGGAATTTGGATTGACCTAGGGAGAGATCATTGCGGAGGCATTGCCAGCATATAGGTGTCTGGGGTGTGACCGGTGATGCGAGTACCAGCTTGCCAGCTGGGACTGTGCGTGATTTCATGCTCAAAATTAGCAGCCCAGGAAATGATAGCCAGCTATTTAAGCATACGCATGGGTGGAGGCGCAGTTGTTAGTCAAACGAGAGAGCAGGCCTCCCAAGTCCGGAGGAAGGAATAGTAACTGTGGACGTGGAGTTCGAGTCCGCAAAGCTGGGAAGTTTTTCTCCGGCGAGGTCGGCCGCCAATCGGGCCGGAACGGGAGCGTCACTTATCAACCACTCCGATTAAAGCCAAGCTACTAAAGTACGGACTACAGCATACTACTACCTGTTATCGGTAAAAGAACAAAGAAACATTCCTGTGATTATGGGGTAAAATCGAATCCTCTTGTCTTTGCTCTCACGTAGCATCTAAGCAGTGGGGGAAATTGCAATATGCTCCAGCAACAGCTGGAAAGAAACCCCGATCGCCTCGAGACAAAGTAAACGGAAATTCGACAAAGAGCATGTGAGGCAGAAGAATTCGCATACGTGAATGATGCGCAGGGGTCCAGGCCTTAGATGGCATCGAAGTCCCCACCAGCATCTTCATCATCTATGTCGCCTTCTTGGATCTCCTTGGCGAGTTCTCTCTCACGTTCTCTCGCCTCCTGCGCGCTTTTCAGCTCGAGGCGATGCTGGTTCATCGGAAATCTCATCGCCTGTATATCAAAGAATAAGAAGATTAGTCAATTGGATGGAATTGAAAATCATTAGTGAGACTTTACCTTAACGCTCTCGTCATGTAGGCCCAAGCATGCCCTAATACGTTCATGGAAAACTTCGCCAGGCTCCCTGGTAGCGTATACATCTCCAACATCCTTGCTCTTCATGAATCCTCGCTCATGGTCCAAGCTTGCTTCAATGACACCGTCGCGGATTGCCTTCGCAACAATGTATTCGGCCGACTCTTCACTATCCAGACCCAGACGAAGGCAGATATCCCTAAGGGAAATGCGCGAATAAGAAAGGGACATCATGCGAATCCCGGTCTTAATCACGTTCTGTCGTAGGCGTAAGATGAGAGTGTACGTGCCGTCCTTTCGGAATGTTGAACTGTGCGTATTTACAATGTTCAAGAAGCCATCCAGATCACCGACACTCACGGCTTGAACCAGCAAGAAATAGGGATGTAGAGCCCGCTCAAGAGCCGCCTGGCGGAAAATCGCACGGTCAGGAATATCTCCCATGAGTAGCTCAACGACCACAAGCAGCTTGTGAGAAGCTTGATAGAACCCACGCGCACTGTGGCTTGCAGGAGACTTTCGGGTAGCGCCGATCAGATGGCCATGAGCCTCGGTATACTGCAACTGAATAGCTCGGATGCGGCCCAAGTAATACAGGTAGCGAGCAATCTGATTGTTTGACGCCGACGGAGGGAATTGGTTGTGCGAAATCAGCAAGTCCGCTTGTGAGATATGAGAAGTAGAAAGGTAATTACGGAGGAGGAGGGTCATCACGGTAGCTTGAGTATCCACATCCTTTCGTAGGACGGCCGTTCGAAGAGCTGCAAGTAGTGGCTGACGAATGGAGGTAATCGCCGCAGCAGGAGACGGGGGAAGAGGAGCAATCTGCTCGAAGAAAAGCGAATAATAGAAGTACACACGTGCGGCAAGGGAGTCCAACGTGCGGCGGTTGAGCGCTCGAAGCCTTTCGATCAAGCGGGTCGAGAATTTGGCGCCCTTCTGAATTTCCTTCCGATCGTACAGATAGATCTGGACTAGGATAGACAAGTAGATGTCAATCTCGGGGAGAACCTCTTTTGAAGAGGGCTTCGTCTTGTCATTTTCTACTTCCATATTCGAGCTTGACCCGACGTTTTCAGAAGCACCTGGCTGATCAATCGCATCCAACAAGAAAGAGGCAGTCGCACTTGAAGTTGGGTAAGCGGCAACAATGGCTTCTGCAAGCACATCTGACGTGATTTGTTTGCGCATTGCAGATATCGACCTCAAGACGCGGAGCGTAAACCTGGGGTCAAAATGGGTGACCGCACGTTCGAGGAAAATAAAGTTCGTCTTGATGTCTGAGCGGCATTGTGAAATAACTTTGTTAGTGCTCTCCATGGGCACAGATGATGGAAAAACAACCAACCTTGAATGGCCTTCACCTTGGGATCAATTTCTGACCCAGGCTTCTCGTCCTCGGCACCTTCCATCGATACGTCGCCCTCCTGCTCCTGGCTTTTCTCGCCGGTTACCCTAGGACCCTTGGTGGGAGGCACTACAACAGTCATTTTCTGGTCACCTTTCCGGTCCTTGCTGGCGTTGAATGAGGATGTAGGCCCACCTGCCGTATCCTCGTCCATCTCGATATCTTCAGACCCATTCACGCCATTCTTAGTCGGATCTGAGCCGTTGGTATGCGGCTGGTCCCGTTGTTCTCCCATACCGGAGTCTGAAGCGGTATTCGTAGAGGCGACCTTCGTGGACTTGGCCTTGCTGGCAGCAGTGCGAGTAGTCGGCTTATCTTTATTGGAGCTCGAACTCTGCGAACCAGAACGAGTCTTTTCACCGTTAGCGGGCGAAGAAGTATCTGACTTGTTGTTGGATCTCAAAGAGCGCCTCTCAGCTGGCATTTTCTCAGGCCTTTGTAGCTGCAAAGCCCAGGCGAGCGAGACGAGACCGCGGTGCCGAAAGCAAAGGGGCGATTGCAGGCAGTGACTCAAAGGAGGCTGAAAAAACGTAGCCTCGACAACCACAAGAATCTGCAGTTATATCAATGAGCAGGTAGACAGGAAAACGATAAAGGATAACGGCTGACAGAGTGGGAAGATTGTGGTTGATGAGGTGGTGTTGTGATGTCAAGGCTGGTCTGTCTGGATGGACAGCAGAGGCCCAGCTGGGAGCTTACCTAAGTCAGTATCAGCTGGGACAAAGCTTACGGAGTGCCAGGAAGCACGGTCAGCTGCCTGCAACCGTAGCAACTATGATACTAAAAGAACATCCTAGCACGTACAAGAAGTACTGAAAGAAAGAATCTTTCTAAGCGATCAAGATCTAGCGACTGATAGTTTTCCACGACTCTTTACCTCTCGGCGTCTGCTTTCCTTCCCAAGCTCTGTTTCCGTCGGCTTCGCCACAGATCTAAGAGCCTGAGGCAGCAACAGCAACAAACGTTGAACCCGTGGCCAAACACAACCAAAACACGGGACTGAGTGCTAGAGATCGAAAACTGCGAAGCGGCCCCATTTGATTCAAGAGAAATGTCGTTGCTAGAAAGCCACCTGGAGCAAATTATGCTCTCATCGAATGCGATCGCAGAACTACCGTGAGGATTACTCTTGCCTATTCGTCAGCTCCATGCTAATGAAGACAATCAGCTTCCCCCAGCCACGGATTTTCACGAATGCTCTTCTGGGCAGCCATGATATCACCGCCCTAATTCGAGACACGGAAGCACATGAGCGAGCTTTGTTTCAAAGCGACCCAACCGTGAAAGCTAGTAACTCCCAGAAAAGGGCCACAAGGCGAGCAACACAATTCCAGCCGGAAGCAGAAACGGAATCTATGGCAAGTCGGATCTACTCCGCTCGAAATAGCAGGAATAATTCGGCAGTTGCAAGGGTCTTGGGCTCTGATATGATGGACGAGATAAAACGTTCTGCTCGAACTTCGACTAATGGGAGTCGTGGTGAAGTCAACATCGACGTCTTGCTTAAAGGCGCAGAGATACTTTGTAATGTTTAGTGAGTTGGGCTTTCCAGGCATCCCTACCTAGATTTCTGACTGTCGCTTTAAGTCCTGTCGCTGGCGCTCAGGATAAGATTGCCAGCCTCCGCTACCGCAACCAAGTCATTTCGGAGTCAATCGCAGAGTTGGAGGAGCGGGTAGCGAGGAATGCTTCAGAATTGGAGAGCATGAGCCACCTTCATGATGATGACTACGACGAACTAGACAATGCCAGCTCTCCGAGTGCTGGCGTGTTAGACGTTACGGATGCGGACATTGAGCGGGAATTGAAAGAGATACGGGAGCTTGAAAGGAGAAAGCGGAATCTTGAGGACCGCGTCAACGGCATGGAGCGCGATTTGGGCGGCCTTTCGTGATGACTACATCAAATATTCTCAGTCCAATTACTGCGCACTGATACCACAACAGACACGCGAGAGATATACGCGCTGTCACGACATTCTCTTTACCCAACAAGAACGCTGGGAAATTCGTCGGCTCCGGCAAGCAGCGTTATTGCTCCTATCGAGCGAACGAGGAACCACGCATCAACAATCGCGGCACATACATCAGATCGAAATGGCAGAGGAAAAGCCCGTTCTCTGGTAATTCTGCTGGGCGTGGTATACTGGTGATAGTCGTTGCCACTTTCGAGTCCATGCTGATTGCCATAAGTGCCGCTTGAGCACTACACTCCGACATAGCATGCATAGACAACGCCGCATTGACCGATAGTCCCAATGCGGGAATAATTGCTCTACTCAGGTCAGTCTCGTGTAAAGAGAGCGAGTTGATCCGTTGATTCCAGCTTATTGACCTGATGCCATGAAGACAACTTGTAATGGTAGTTTGATATAGAGAAGCAGTTTAGCATTAAACAATTTTTACATATCAAGAGGAGTTTAAAAACGGTAAATTGGATTACTCTACTTTGATGGTAGTTAATAAACAACAGAGGAACAGAGGACACAGCCAGCCAGCCAGGCAGAGGGTAGTGCCAAGCCTGCGGCTCCGCCTCAGGAACCTCGCCGCATCCTCACTACGTGCTGTCGACGAAAGTGTTTCGACCACCCCAACTTGTCTAGTTGATCTCCATCGACTCTGGAGCTGGATACTCCTTCGCTCGATTAGGACTATTCGACCGGTTTCCGCAGGGGTATATCTCGGAAACATACGAGCGGCCCAGCATCGATCCTCCTTTCCTGATATCGGCATCGCATCGAGTCAACCTTTCACCTCGTCAATACCCTAAGCCGCCTGCATATTCCAAAAGTCAACACCGCAAATACTCGTTGAAATGGAAGGCAACCAGGCTTCAAGCCCTCAGCAGATGGTGCCTCAGCACTCAAACCTCATCCGAACGGACCAAGTGCAGAAGCTACCGCATCTAAATGATCAGCAAAAAGTCCAGCACACCCAGCTTGTTCGTAATTTCTGGGAAATTCTGAATAGCCGCGATGCGCAGTCTCCTGAATATCAACAAGCACACACGAGGCTATCGCAACTTTCACAGTCTCTAATGAAAGGCATGCGTATGTACCAACAGAACCGACAGCTACAGCATCAGCAGATGCAGGCTGCCTCCGCAGCGCAGGGCCAGCCAGTCCAACGTTCGCAGTCCGTCAACCCGCAGAACTTCGCCCAGCTCCTTCCCCAATTCCAACAGAAGGTCAACTCATTACAGCTCTTCCTCCCTCCGAACATCTCAAGCGAACAAGCAGGGACTTGGCTTCCGGAGGCCAAGCTCCGATACGGCATTGCGCTCCAAAAGCAAGAAATTGGACGGGCTCGTTTGAGCGAGTTGCGCCAACAGCACAGTCAGCGTCAGAGTGCGGGAAATCTGACGCAAGAGGAGATGCAAGAATTTAAGAACCGTCAAGTCCAGGCCGAGAAACTCTTCCGCGAAGGTAGCGAATTTTTGGCGAAATTCAAGGAACAACAAGATCTGTTTAAAGCACAGCAACAGAGAGCAGGCACGCAGCACTCAAGCCAACAGCTTCCGCAGCAAAGCGGTGCCAGACCAGTAACAACAGCTCCTACAACTTCAGCAGGCGCACCAACTGCCCCTTCAGCGGTTCATCCTGGGCCGACACCAGCAGCACATACGATAAATTCTGCTGTGAATGCTGCACGGAATCAAGCAGCGCAAGCAGCAATGTCTCCAACTCCGCAACCAGGCCAAGCGTCGTCTAACCAGGGTCCCACCCCTGCACCTGCCGTTGCTGCTGGTACGCCGCAACAACAGCCTCCGCAATCGCAAATGTCAGCTCAACAGAATGCTTCTGGCTTCAACCAAGTATCTGCACCGGATGGCTCTACTCCAACAGGCTCCACCGCGCAAGCCACAAACGTACAGGGGCCGCCGCGGCCTCTGTCTCAACAAGCTGCCATGGCTCAAGCTGCACAAAATTATTCAAATAATACCAACGCGAATAATACTAACAATACGAATGCTGTCCAGCAGCAAAACATGAATCAACCCTCTGTCAATAGTCATGCTCATCCTCAAGGCTATATTCAAAACCGATCAACCGAAAACTCGGCCCGGAACGTCAATATGGTGATTCCAAAGAATCTTAACGTCCCGCCCCCAAAGCCAGTGCCTATGGCTCCAGATCGGCCGACATTGTCTAGTGGGCCTAGCCATGGTGCTATGGGTATGATGGGCCAACCCGCTATACAGAAACATCCCGGGTATGTTCTTGAAGGAGAGGGCCAGCGAGTTCTCAGCAAGAAGATGCTTGATGTCTTAGTCCGCCAGGTTACCGGCGGAGGTGAAGGTGAAGGGCTAACCCCTGACGCTGAAGAGGTAAGCTCAAATATCTCTGACCCATTAACCAGTCCTTGCACACTCGTATATCAGCTGAAGGCACTCACTAAAATATGTGGAAATTACAGTTCATGCTTCAAATGGCTGATGATTTTGTTGACGATGTGATTACTGCTGCCTGCCGACTCGCTAAGCTCCGTCATTCGTCCAGCCTTGAAATCCGAGACATACAACTAGTTCTGGAACGAAATTACAACATGCGCATTTCAGGATTCTCCACTGATGATCTTCGCACAGTCAAAAAGCCGCAGCCTACGCAAGGTTGGACTCAGAAGATGTCAGCTATTCAAGCTGCAAAGGTGACTCAGGGTAAAGCCGAATAATTCCCGGGCTGATGGTGTGCGTCGCTGGAGCAGTCATCACAACAATCTACCAATTGACATAAGTATTCTATAACGGAAGAAGATGCCTCAAAGCATCTGTTCTAGGCGTCTTGATGATTATATGTTGCAGCTGCTGTCGCCGAATGTTTCTGATCGTTTCCGATATCACGACTCCTTCTATTGTCTCGTCGAACTGGCTTATTCCCTGGCGTTCCTTAGGTGGATTCTTTCTTTCAATTTTCCCTTCTCTCCCTATTCTTTTTGTCTCATTTCTCTTTCCCTCATAATATGGCTCGAATTATGTATCATTAAAATGGTTGGTCGGGACTCACTGCATCCAAATATGAATATGACTTCTAGATGGTGTCTCTTCATCGTACGATGTAATAAGTGGTGTAACAGCAGTGAGCAATCTGGTAACGTGAACAAAATCCACGTGTCACCTGCCGGGTTACCGTCGACTTTAAACCTATCATCAACGATATGATAGTTACTATTTACGACCCTGCTAACATCTGATATCTCAGAGGACACCCTGAATGATTGCAGTCAACCTCGAGCACCTCGGCTACGATCTGAGTGCACCTGTGAGACGCTCCTAATAACATAAATGCCGAACCGAATGTGCGTGTGGTCTGCCATCATATTTCAGATGCGCTTCCATGGTATGTGATCGATGAATTGGGGGCAATACATCCTCTATTCGCCTGTGTTCTCTACAAGGGATACATCTCGATATGCAGCTATCGCGAGGCGCAAGAGAGCTCGATAATCCTCTTCTGGCAACTGCTGGAGCTACAGCCAATCCTGGAGTCGATCTTCGACCGGAATCATACGTCACGTTCAATAAATTCCATAGGCATGACGATAAAATCATGGAGGGTACAAGATAATGGGCCAAAAGACTGAGCCGAAATTGCACAAGCCCAGGGCCTCTGCTCGATCCATCAAGGGACGAGGGTGAGCAGCCGAATCATTGATTAACCACCTATCCCTGCTGCGAAGATTAGGCGAAATGCATGGGAAGCTAGTGGATGTGTACAAGTACACTTGGCACCCGACAGTAGGTCTCAGGTTCAGTGCTGCTTCAGGCACAAAGTCGTCCCATGAACTGAAATTTGTCGCGGTATGGTAGGTTGTTGCGCATTAGTATGTACGTACTGGCTAAGGGACGACAAGGCGAGATTTAAACTATCCAAGAACACCCTATCAGTCTTAGAGCGCATCAGGTTAACGCAAATAAGGTGTATAATGCGAAGTAACCGTAATCTTCCGTGTAGTTGGCTACGAAGAAAATCCAGCCTTTCGTAAGACCTTTATAATATATTCCCTCCGGCTTTTCCCCTTGATAGACGGCGTTAGTTTGCTCCAAGGGCAACCCGAACCCACCGAGCTCATTACTGTACTAAGGCTGGCCAGACATATTGCTTTGCTCAAATGCCGTTGGAACTGGCGAAGTTGTGCATGTGATTGCTTATTATTATCCAGTCTTCTCTGGTAGAAATACCTACCTATCTGGGTATCAATCCACTATGAAAGTATTATATGGTTTTCAATATTGGTATTTAGGTTATACAGCCTGGTGTTTAGTGCCCAGGTTGGCGACTGAGTTAACGTTCTATATAGACCTAAAAGTTCGAATTCAGACAAAACACCTGCAGGGCCAACCTTCCAAAGGGTGAGTTAGTATCATTTTATCAGAAAGTGTATGGTGAAACTATGATCTAGCTTTCATGAAAAAAGTCTATAGCTTGGATAGTTGTTGCATAATCCCTGATTAGCCCTGGAGTAAACACCTCTAGTTGCTGATTTTAGTATGAGCTTCTTTACCAGTCTGCGAGATACTCAAAGGAGTGATTCGTTTCATTTATAAAGGAAGACCTGGAGGGCCGTAAGACTGGAATTGCATTGTATTGTAAAAAAAGAAGCATAGCTCCAGACTCGTGGCTAGAGCTGGAGAGCATACAACTTCTACCTACCCATCTAGAGAAAATAAAACAGTACACCAGTTCATGCAGGACAACACCTTGTGTTCCGTAAACGGAGGGGCAAAATGACCCATGTAGACCGACAATAAATCCCATAACATTCAAAAGTAGACAACAAAAAGAAAAAAATGTCCCGCTGAGCTGACAGCGTATTTGGACGCTCAGGGTCGACGCCTGTTCAGGTTCCTTCCGTGACCGACCCAAAACATTAATGAGACAACCTGGGTCCGTAAAGAAACCTGATACGAGAACGTAAGAAGATGGACCTATTTCATGGTGATCTCCTGGCCTGCTACTGAATTCAGTCCTGGCGGTGCAGGTGCAATATTCGGCCGAGGGGCCAGTTCTACCATTTGTGCTTTCCCACCTCGAGTGCTGTTTGAACCACCGCGACCGGCAGCACCTCCGCCTCGTCCTTGGGATGTTGGAGTGCTGCCAGCTTTGTCCTGCTCTGCTTTCTTACTCGTGCGAGGCCGGCGGTTGACGTTACCACCTCTCGAACCTGGACCACGTATGGGAAGACCAGTTTCTTGAGAAATAGGAATTGCAGCCGCCAGAGGCAGTTGCTGATGAGTTGTTGCAGGAGCTCGACTCCGACCGCCACGTCCTCGGCCTCGGCCCCGTTTAATCGTGCCATCCGCACTGGTGCTTGTTAGCTTGGGATCCTCGACGAGTAGAAGGGAGGATGATACTTACCGCTCAACCTGGACTTTGTCCCCTTCAGGAACTAGGGGACCACTGTACACAAAGAACCCATCCTTACTTGCAGCGGCCTGTTCCTGCCAGACCATTTCACTATCGTCAACAAAAGGGTCATCTCGATCATACTCCTCTATTTTCCTCCTGCGGCGCTTCTTCGTTCCGTCCGCAGGTTCACTGGTTTTCGCAGCTGCAGCACTCATTGCGCCGTCGCCATCAACTTCACTATCGCGTTCAGCGTCGAGGCTAAGGTCTTCGTCCGCGCTTTCCCCAGCGGAAATACCTCGGCCGGAACGGTCATTGCGCTCTAAAGCAGCGCCTGCCGCCGCTACGCGAGCCATTCGTTCTTTGTGAGCGGCTAGCCGCGGATGAAGTGCAGCAAATCCATACTGCTCCTCTGCTAGGCGGGCAAAGTTCACTATCTGGTTAGGTTGCCCCTTGAGAGGTATGTGGACAATGATGTTAGGCGTCCTCTGCTTAGGCGTGTCTGACGTGTTATCATCTACACCGAATAGAGCATTGGAAATGAGTCCGGAGCCCTGGGGTAATGGAGGAGGGGCTTCTTTCGCTGGCCGTGAAGGTTTTGGAGACGGCGGTTTTGATGAAGGCGCCGTAGAAGGTTTGGGTTCTTTCTTAGTTACTTTTTCAACTGCCGCAGGGGCAGAGCGCTCGCTCTCATCCTCTGTTGGTACTGGCCCCGATGATGTCTGCCGAGTCTGTGGTGGAGGTGGCTTGGTATCGGGGACGGAGGGGGGGACATTAATATGCGACGGGACCACCCCGGGATGAGCTTGGGCTTCTTCCGTGGGTACGGCCTGTGGAGGGGGTCCGTACGGGGACTGATGCCTATAGGGAGCGGATGCCGGAGGAAGGTGAGTTGGGGCTGCTGGAGGCGCAACTGGAGTTTGCGGGAAAGTGGACGCTGGACGACTGGGTGATCCGTACGTACGCGGAGCATACTGGGCCGGTGGGGTAGTTTGCGGAGGATCAATGATGCTAGAAATCGCCGGCGAAGCACTGGCGCGGAAAGGCCGCGGCGAAATTGGACGGGCCGGAGGACTGAAAGAAGTAGACGCAGGAGCTGGAGGCGGTGCGGCAGGCGACGAGCTCGTGCCAAATGCAGACCTTATAGGATCGTAATTTTGACCGCTCTTCGCTGAGGGGGTGGTGCCAATGGCTGAGATTGGGGACGGGAAGGCGGCGCAGATACCATCATCGGGTATGGCGGCGACGTTGTAGGAGCCGAAGCTTGGAGAGTAGCGGATTGAGAAGGGTGAATCAACTGAGAGGTCAGATCGAGATGACGAGATTGGGTCATCTGCGGTTGAGGTGGAAGCTCAGAGTGATTCGCCGGAAGCGATGCAGGTGCACTTGGGGGACTAGGCCGCGGAGTAGGAACCGAAACAGTGGTCGTGTGCGCAAGAACTGGGGCCGAGTCTGAAGCTGTCGAGACTGCTGCAGAAACGGCAGGGGCCGCGTCAGGGCTTTGCTTCGGCGGCGTACCCTCTAACTTGGGCTTTTTGCGGGGATTCGACTGGGTGGAAGTAGGGTTGTTGGAGGTAGACGAAGACTTGTCTCGCGGGCGGCGACTGGGCCGCTTCGTCTCTTTCTCCTTGTCTTGGTCCTTTCCCTTGTCCCTGTCCTTCTCTTTGTCTTTATCCTTATCCCTGGATCTCGCCGACTTTGTAGGTTCCTTCCGATCGGTCTCAACGGCGTCGTCCTTCTTTCTACGCGACCGTCGGGCACGGGTCTGGGTTTCAGCAGGGGGTTGTGACTCTTGTTCGTCCTGAGCCGGCCAAACGGGCGGCCCCGTGGACATTGTGGAGGAAATCAGTGAAACTGAATCATTGAACCGGCGCGACAGTGGCTGAGGGCGGAAGCGAGACTGGTTCGTGGGTGAAGGCGTTGGCTGTTGGAGACTTGGAAATTGCGGTTCGTGGAGGTGAAGTCGTAGATAGATTGATGAAAAGACACAATAAATGATAAAAACGCCTTCAGAGATGAAGGTCGGGGAGGACGGTTGATGGAAGAGGGGGGTGGGATGGGAGAGTGGATGAAGGTGAGGGAACACGAGGAGAGGACGGAGCCAAAAAGGCCGAAGAAAAGGGGAATCGGCAGGCGAAGACGAGCAGAAGCAGGGCAGCAAGAAGGGATGAAGGAGGGCTGCGATCAGAAGGCAGTATGGACTCTGGATGCGATATCCGACCCCATGAATCAGGGAGCAAACAAATGCGAGGTTTCAAGAGCGAAAAGCAACACAAAGGAGTTGACGTGTCTCTATCATTACCGGGCTGAGCTTCTTATTTGATGTTCAACTTTGGTGACAAGAACCCGAATATCATGTGTATGTTTAAAACCATGTTTGGCGACCGCCGATGCTTCGGTTGTCATTATGGGATAGAGCTCATCCACTTCCAATACGAGGCGGACGGCAGTAGCAGCTGGCTAGGTTTATCCTACAAATAAAAATAGTAGTCTGCAGTCCAGAACATGTATTGCCTGGATAGGGTGAAGATGAACTGGGATCTAGTGATGCAGAACTCCGATTTCTTCATGGCCGATCATCTGATCCCGCACGCTTGTCCTGTTTGGGAGATATGGTCACATGATCTACTAGTACCATCATGGACTAGTAACAAGTGTTTAACTTTTGAGCCGCATGGCTGACTCAACAATATTTCCTCTTAGCGTCTCCCGCTCTCGACCGCCGCGGCCTGGCCGATTTGAATTCTCGAAAGTTGCATAATTTCATCTTCAGCACTCCATTTTAGGCTCTCCATGGTGGACAATGGCATTTCACGGAGAACGCTTTGAGATCGATCTCGGCTCTGACTCTGAAGATCAAGCCCCGACACTTGGGATTCCTGGTGTCATTGGCGAGATCCAGGAACGTTCGCCCGCCGCACCGCCCGCACCTCCCACTCTCAAGTCTGCCAATGGCTTTCCTGCCCATCGCCGGCGCACTCCCAGACAATCAACTTTCAAACAGCGACAAACACAATCGAAAGCTTCGGCAGCAGATTTACCGAAATCAACACCGGGTTTACAAGATGAGAAAGCGGCTATTGAGGAACAGAATCGGCAACAGCTGGCGTCCATGTCAGATGCAGAGATCCAAAAAGAACGCGATGAATTAATATCCACCATGAACCCTTCCTTACTCGAGCGGTTTCTCCGTCGGGCCCGTATAGATGACGATGATTCCGCACCCTTGTCCCCAACCGCGGCAGCGAACGACGACAACGGGACGACTCAAGCCCGTGCTTTGGAGCCCGATCCAGCTCCGGCTCCAGCTCCAGCTCCATTTGTCTCTCCCGCGCCACAGTCGAAACAAACTGCGAAAGCAAAACCTTCTCCAGATGATATCCCTCCTTCAAAGATTCCTGAAAACCTGCACCCGGCAGCAGATTTCCCGCCATCGGGCTCCGTCCACTTCCCCACACCTCCATCCCGCGGCACACCCCCAACATTAGACCCGTCATCCCCGACCTTCCTATCAGACCTACAAGCGCACTACTTCCCCAATCTCTCGCACGATCCGTCATCGCTCGCCTGGCTGCAACCACCATCCTCTGAACCAGACGAACCTGGCGCCCCTCCTTCCTCCGCTTACCACCCTGGCAGCAGCGCTGAAGCCGTTCATCCCGCATCTCTACGGTTCTCTTTAGTTGGCACCATTCTATCCCCCTCAACATCCCTTTCTCTACCAACAACACTGGGACTCCATCATCACGGTAAAGATCCTCATGCCGCCGGGTACACAATTCCCGAACTCGCTATGCTCAGCCGCTCCTCGTTCCCCGCGCAACGCTGCATCGCATGGCAGGTTCTGGGCCGCATTTTATATCGTCTAGGGAGAGGACAGTTCGGCGAACGTGGGAGTACCTTGGTTGAAGGGCTCTGGTCTGTCATTGAACGCGAAGGGGTCGTCGCTGGTATGTTACAGGAGGCGGATTCGTCGAATGTTTCGTCTACTCGTACAGACAGGGGATTTGGAGCCGAGGGAGACGAACCACAAGAGTACTCTGGTGTAAATAGGAGTGGCGTTGGACGTCACGCCAGCGCTTCGGCTTGGGCTGTGGAAGCCGTTTGGTTATGGCAAATGGGCGGTGCTGGCGATAGGGGAATCCTGAAGCCCGGTGCTGTTCGATCGCAATAATGCTTTCCTGTCGAATAAGAACTCTTTGGATATACTTCTCATTTCAAGGTTTAGCATATACTACCTTGGTGGTTAGTACACGTCTTAACGACGAACGACTTTTAGATTACTAAGATAATTACAGAATGCCATACCTGACGAAACCAAGCCAGAGAGGGAGAAGCGGTCCTAGTAAGATACCCAGTAAACATATGAGCCTTTTACTCCCGATACCTGTAACGCCTATTGTGGTTGTACAGTTAAAGCATATTACCACTCCCTAAGGACGCTAAGAGCCTTCAGAACCCCTAGCCTGAACGCCCCAAATCTTCCACCTCAAGTCCTCAACATAGTCCCTCCTTAGCCAGTGCCCGCTTGAAGGCATGGATCCAGTTTCCTGTCTGTCCCGCTTCTCCTCGTCGCTCTCAGACGGGAAGGAAGAGCCAGCATCAATCCAAGCGAAAAGCAGCCTCAGCTGCCAAAGCCGGTCTCGTACTTCGTCCGGGTTACCGCCGCGGCCGGTGGCCGATTGTATAACGTTTTGCGCGATGCTTTCGGCAAGAAGCTTGCTATCCACAGCGGATTGACGGAGCCAGGGCGCATCGTGGGGCGTGGAAGACGGACGTGGTCGTGCCGGGAATGAGGATGGGAGGACGAGCTCCTTCTCACGCGCGTCTAGGATGCCATGCAAAGAATCTAACTGGAAGATCCAGTCCCAAATGCTTTGTGCTGCAGGTTTTGGTGTAAATCTGTGGGATTCTTTGGAAAGGAGCGCGGAGACGTTCGGGAGGGCGGATGGCGATAGACCCTTGCCCTGGTTGGAAGCCGAGGTCGAAGCTGATGGGAGGATGTCTTGCGCGCTGCTTAGCCCGGCCAGTGTGGAAGAGAAGAAGGATGAGCCTGTTGGATTGTAGGTTGCTTTGCGTCGTAGGTAAATGGATTGGTCGCCCTGCTGGAATTTCTCGCGCACTCCCGGGTTGGAGTCAAAATCTAGGACCAAGGGCCAGTAATCAGGACTGAGAACTTCAACCTTTGCTATGCGATTAAGGTCAGGAAGTAAGCAGGGGGCAGTCAAAGTGCCGCTGACACCATCGGAGTCTGTTACGGTTATTGGCATTGAAATTGGTCGTCTGGAATCAAGGTCCCGGGGGACAATGCAGCGTGGTTCTGCGGCAAGGACCCATAAGTGACGGAATGCTTGCAAATGGCATTCGTTGTCAAGAACCGTTGTTGGAAAAATGGGATAGAGGGAGCAGATTAGTGAGGCAACTGCAAGGTTGGAAGTGCCTAATGTATAGCTCCCTCCGCCCAAGAATAACATCCCAATAGCCATGTGAGCAGCCATGTGACTTCCGTATGGTGTATCAGGGTCCACACGACCGTGAAGAGAGCGCAGGCGCCGGAACAGAGCCAGGTCACCAGTTCCTGCCATGACGGCGGCTAAGGACAACGCGACGACATCTTGGCAATGACGAACGGAGTTACGCGCCAGCCTTGCATCATAATTGGGTGCCGGCAGCCGAGAAATGCGGATGAACTGGTCAAGGTAAGAAAGGAGGATATCGCGGACTGTTGGGTCCGGTGAGCCAGCGAAGCGAAGCCCAAGGGCGAAACAAAGGCCGGCAATGATGTTCTTAATGGCATATCATTGCTCTTCAGCCGCCGCACCCCAGTCAGCCGGTAACGGCGGCGGTATACCTCCGGGAGACTCCCTATAAACCATTCGTCACAGGCCTGGATACGATCCCACATGATGATGTGCCGCGCGAGAGTGCGGAGGAGGAAAAGATCCGGCCGCACATAGTCAAACCGAACCGTGGTGTCAGGAATGTCTACCTTTTGTGCCAGGGTCTCATCGTTAGTCTTCATGAAGATGATTGCTAGAGCAATTGTCGCTCCAGCCGTTGCCCGGTCAAGGACATGGGCTAGGTCAACGTTTTTAGTACCCACGGCGACGGCGAGCAATCTCTCAACTATATGCATATCCCGCATTCCCTTCAGATCCTTGCCTTTGCCGAGGTTGATGAATCCAAGCGCAAATCCTGCAGCTAGACGATATCCTTCATTACGTAGATAGTCGTTGGTGGCAGAGCCTTCCTCCTGATCCGCGTTCTCAATCTCCGAGAGCATAACTTCACTCATTCGTCGGTGTTGAGAATTGCAATACAAGAGACCAATGCCCATAATTCCCGCGGTCTGCGTCAGCGGAGACAGGTTAAGCTCTGCCGCTCCCATAGGGAGCATCCTGGTTACGTGTACGGACAGCAGTCGGGTGACCAGAGTATCCATTGTACCGAGGTAGGACGCTGATAGACCAAGTAATAGACCGATCGAAGTCATCGTGTGTTTGGGTGTTAGGTATTTGAAAGCGACCCATTTGGCAAGAGATCTCAAGTGCCCGTTAAGACCCAGTGCTAGCAAGAAACCGGCATGCCGGTTTGTCAACTCCTGGGGCTTGTTAAAGAGAATCCAGGAGGTGTCAATCCCCTTGGAATTTTTTGATATAGCTAGACCAGTTGATACGCCGTTATGAAAGAAAGCCCAGCAAATTTTTTCCTCATGGAAAGAAGCTCTGTCTGCGCTTATAGTGACATTGGAAGGTTTCATCACGCACTGCAACGAGAACGAGGGGATGGGGAGCTTCTCGGTCAGGAGAGGAAGACGGCCGCTAAAGGCGAGCATGGCCCGTCCAGTGGGGATGGATAACGTCCGCAATGTAACTAATTGTACCACTTCTTTCTGCGCTTCGAGAAGATCTGAGTCAGTCCACTCAGGTTCTGGGTGGCACTCTGCGGCAGGGGCTTTGGATTGATTCAGCAATCGCGCTGCTTCAATAAAGCGCTTGTCTTCGCGGAAGATCAGTCTTGTTACAGAGAAGCGATCAGCTTCAGCAGAAGCCTCAAAGGAGTTTATTGCATCGATATCCAGGGTAGAATTGCTGATTTGGTGGTAGTCGCGTATAGCATCGTGGGAGACATTCAGGGACAAGGGTGGTGGGGGCCGAGTAGTGCTTGATTGGCTTGAAATATTGAGGTCGTCTCGATCAATCAGTCCCAAGAATGATGAGCTCCATGAAGTCGAAGCATGCGTCTGCGATTCTATAATGGCCTCGTATAATGGCGTGCTAATGCCAGCTGGGAAGGTCTCAATGACACTGCGCGTCAATCCCCAGCGATGAAGAAGTTGTATTCGTTCAAGAACGCTTAATTTGTGGCGCATTTCGCTAACGAAGCCTTCAAGGGCCAAAGTCCGAGGAGTCAGGGTGGAACACCACTGCCACAACCTTCCTCTCCTTGGGTGACCATCGAAGTTGACAAGATTGAGCAAAGTCCAGAATTGACAAGACTCTCCACGCCAGGCCTTTTCCAAGTACGCGAAAATGGAAGGAGGTGGAAGTGGTTCAGCAGGGAGATCTGGACCCGCCATACGAGTATTTTCAAACTGCCATCGGTTTATGCTAGCGATTTCACTGCCATAGTAGGAATCCTCAGCCCAATTCCAGGACGGCCATCCAAGCCATCCGCCCAGTTGTGCTAGAACTGGGGCAAGAAGACCTAAGGTTTTGTGTGACTGTTCTTCGTCGCAAGCTGATAGCTTCTGCTCTTCCCGGAGAAGGTGCAAAGCGACTAGAATGGTACATAGAGGAGTGTGTATTGAATGTTCGCTATTGGAGAGAGCTTTGCGAAGGTGGCCATCACAACCGACAGCCGCAATACCTTGTGGTGTTCGCAAAAATTCCCTGGTCAGCGTAGCGCATCGGAGAAGATAGGTGTTTTTGCGGCAAGTTGACCGACTAGAAGACAACGGTTCTTTGTTAGGCTTTCTCCCGTAGCTTGCCGTGCTTTCGTCTTCGGCATCCTGCTCGACAACCCACCCCCAGGAAGCTGTGTTCATCCAAGAGGCTACTACTCCAGCAGATCCGGATTCTTGTTCCAACATTGATTCCCAACTCTCTGTGTCCACATAGCTACCACTGCTTGACCGTAATAGACCTCTTTTTCTGCGAGTTAGTCTGGTCGTCCCACCGGATTGATCACCCTCAATGAATGGGATAGCCTGCGCAAATAGAGTAACCACTAGAGCAGTCCACTCAAGGTCATTTTCGCATACTTCTCGTTCCTGAAGCCATTTCAAGGTTTTCCACCAGCCCATCAACAGGCCGTCTGCCACTTTATCAGGGAAGTAGCCACATAAAGCGAATCTGCACACACCAAACGCTCTTCGTACGAGGGGATTTGTAGGTTCCATACAAAGCTGAAGTTTATGTCTTCGCTTCGCCGAGTCAACTACGTCGAACTTGCCGTCAACGGCGGGATGGTCCAGGCCGGTCATCGTCATTGAAAAATCAG
Organism: Aspergillus nidulans FGSC A4; assembly: GCF_000011425.1. Taxonomy (NCBI): domain Eukaryota; kingdom Fungi; phylum Ascomycota; class Eurotiomycetes; order Eurotiales; family Aspergillaceae; genus Aspergillus; species Aspergillus nidulans. The sequence goes on along the minus strand of NC_066262.1, from coordinate 2,795,259 downwards.
CCATAACACGGTTCACGCTCCCCTCTCTCGACGTATTGACAGTCATGATTGAGGAAAGCGCATCCATCTCATGTAACATGAATTTAGAAGGTAATTCGATGATTATAGGATCGTTCCATGGCATCTGCAAATGCAGGACCGTGGCCCCGGCGTCGTTGACGCTGAGGGTGATAATCCGCGAAAGGCCTCCATCGACCACCTTGCAAACATCTAATGTCCCGGAAACATGCTGAATGCCGGACGCTTGTACTAGAAGAGCGCGTTCATCGGAGGTTGCCTTATTCTTCGACCGCTTTAAAAATACCACATCTTTGGCCGGCTTTTTGACGCTCTCCACTCGTATATTGACCACGGTCAATGATTTTGCCTCTTGATCTACCAGATAAAGAGCCATTGAGGTTGACTCTCCGACGTGGGAGGAAGCGTAGTCTGTTGGACATAGTGTGACCACTTTCAACCTCTTGGACGATTTTATTTTTGAAGGGGCTAGGAAACTCCCTGAGAACTTTGAAGAAAAGCTTTCGACCTTGGACAAAAAGACCTCTTCTGGAAGACCCGCGGCGGATTCCTTGAGGTCCATGTTTTCGATCCCCTCGAACAAACTTTCGTTGTTCAATTCCTCGAGCAGTTTGTCCACAGGAGGGTCCACAAAACTGCTTGTGGTACTGTAAATGGAACCTGCTCCAGGGGGTAAGGAACTCCTTGGGTTGAAGCCAAAGCTGCCGCGAGTGCTGCCTGCTCCTATTGATTGTCGCAAGCCTCCTGGATGGATTGTGCTCGACTGGCTTCCCGTGACCAGATCAGAGAATGTAATCCTATCTTGACTGGTTGCTAGGTCTGCACGAGCTAGCATTGAGCTAACTCGCCTAGAAGTCTTCGAGGGAACACCAATTTCGCCAAAGTCCTGACCCAACTTAGAAGCGAAATCATCCTCGTCATCATCAGGTCTTCCCTCGGTGGAGTATTGCGAATGAGACATGACAGATGCGTTCCAATTGTCACCTCTCGGACCGAAACTCTCTCTTCCAGCAGAGGGGCGCGCACCGGGCGTAGTTGTTCCTGTGGCCATTCCAAAATGAGAACTTCGTCTTTTAGACCGTGTGCCACCAGTATCACGACGCTTTTTCTTTCTGTGTGATGGGATACTCTCATTGTCTCGGTACCGCGCTGTCCAGAGCGTATATAAGCCCGTAATCGTATTGACGGTCAACACGAGTATAAGAGGACTTTTTGGATCGGCTCGAAATGTTCCCGCTAGTTCATCTCGGGGAGAGACGTAGACTATCTCGTCTGCGGGATCGAGGACATCAAATCCAGAAGGTCTGCCCGACAAGCTTGTGTGTAACCATCGAGAAGCCTGGTTAGTCACCACTAGGCCCATCTCTGAATGGGGATCCATAAGAGAGAATACTCTAGGTAGATCTGCGCGCTTGTTTGGTCGGGATTTCCAGCTAGGACTCTGAGCTGGAATAGTGCTCAGTGATGGTCGTTGCACCTTGCCGGAAGTATAGTCGAGGAACTGAGAAGCGCAGAAGTCCTGGGAGAACGACATGAAAGAATTCGGTGGCACCATTGGATAAGAGCTAGTATTACTTTCGTCCGCGACTTTCCTCTGAAACAGTAAACCGCGAGGTGTCGCAAACACGGAGTCAACCTCGAATGGCAGAGGAACGACATGGCTGTTGCCCTCCAGGAAGAAGATATGAGCTTGTGTTTTGAGAACGACAACTACGGCTCGTGAGGAGTGCTTGCTGGTTGAACTTCTCCTTGACTCTTTCCCGTCTAGTGACTCTGAACCGCTGGGTCGATTTGATTGTTGGCTCGTGGTCTGCGGTATTGCGAGAGACGATAAGTCACTAGTTCGTTTCACATTATTCACGGCGAAATTCGTCAACAAGGCATACTTGATGTCCTCCTTCTCGAAGTCAAGTCGGAAGACCCTTTTGATCACGCCCGCCCGAGTCCAGACCACGCAGCTTTTTGTCCATACCAACTCATCTTCCACCGGGCCGTTCGGGCCATTGTTGATGGACGTCGTCCAGGAGTAGAGTTCCTCTGACGGCTCTGCGGGTAGCAGATCCTCCGCGATAAGGAAAGAAATGGCCGAGGAATCGTGCAGGCCGAGAGACCGCACCGTAGACATTTTAGAGGCGGCGTTCATGTATTGCGGGGAGAAAGCCGTCGGGCAGTAGACGCCATCGTCGGTTCGATCCGAATGATCCGGGAGAAGACGAGACCAGTAGTAAAAGAAAGTACTGGCGGCAAGCTTGAGAGAAGAATTATCAGAGAAATGAAGGAATGGTCGTGCTGGGAAGCTGGAGTTTGAGCTCTGCAACTGACGCGGTGGACGCGGTCACTGAAGTCCGTAGTAAATACAGAAGACGCTCGGCGGCATTTTTCTTTCTCCCCAACAACACTGTGCCAAACACCGTTCTCTCCCCCTTCTCATCTGAACGCGCTCTCTCTTTCTTGCAACATTGAACTTTCCCGTTATTATAATCGAGAATATCCCTCACTCCCGATTATTCTCGTGATACCCGTGTAACCCGACGTTGCCCTTGGTTCATTCAACGAACCGGGTGATTGATTAAGTATTGGGCACAATGCCTTCCTTTCCCTCTCGTCCACTCGTCAGAGCGAGGGATGATGGTTTACAGCTGAGGTCCGTACTAAATATTCGCCTGATGCTCGTAACTCTGGCTAACGTGTCTCTTAATCTAGCTTCCAGCTTCCTCATCGTGTATACACCGCTCAAGGCTACCCGATCCCCGCCCCCAACGGCTCTTCCGTTGTCGTCTATGGCTATGAAGATGGACTGAAGGTTATTTGGCGAGGAGGACGATCATTTTCGAATAAAAAACTGCAGACGAAACAGGAAAAACAGCAAAAGCCAAGCCGAAACAATGACGATGCGGTCATGATTATAGACTCTGATGACGAGAGCATGGCAGATACACAAAAAGCGGAGGAGCCGGTGGCAGATACGTACGAGTTTGAGGATGAGGATCCCGAGGTTGACCCTGCAGAACCTTATGAAGGTGTTTTGCGTCAGATCGATATACCCCTAGGAAGCCGGGTCATCAATATCGCAGTGCCTCGCGTGCTTCCCGAAACTGCGCGCTCGAGTCTCGATCCTTTCCCGGCAATCCTAGACCAGCTCATTATCGTATCCGCAATTTGTGCAGACTATTCTACGCGCGTGGTAACAGTACCTCTGACTCCTCCGCATCCTACACAAACCGACATTGCTGCACTGGGTATTCAAACTTTTGCGATCGGCGGCGGATTCTCGCATCAGGAGCTCCCACAAGGAGTCAGCATCACTTTCACTTACCAGGAAAGCGATCCGCAGCAGGGTGGCGAGGGGCGATGGGACCTTCTCGTGGCAACCCATTCTGCGGAATCGTCTGGCTTACTTGTCATTCATCGGATCCCAATCACAGAAGACAAAAAGACCACTAATAAAGTATATCGTCTGTCGGCAGAAGACGTTGAATCAAAGCGCCGCTATTTGCCTTCCCCCGCACAGAACATAGCCTTCAATCCCTCCAGCTATCCTGCTGCGCGACATTCGACTCTGCTGGTCTCGTTCCATTCAGGCTGTGTCAAGGTGTACTCCTGCTTCTCCACGAGGCCTTCCAAGTCCTCGCGAAGAGCGGTTGCAGCACAGAACGATTACGAAACATTAAAAACAGAGGGAGAATGGCTAATCAGTCTTTACCCCGGATTCGAGCAGCCATTGTCAAACCTTCCACGGCGCAAGTCTATTACGAGTGCCGAGTGGGTTTTGGGAGGACGGGCTATTTTGGTTCTCATGGCGGACGGTGAGTGGGGAGTCTGGGACCTTGAAGGAGCCGGTCCCGGTTCAGCCAAGGGTCCGCTCCAGGGACAGTCCAGCGTGCAAGGTGTAACTGGTGGTTCATTGACTGCATTTTCAGTCAGCGGGCGTATCCTCAGCTTCCCCTCTGGTGGAAAATCAGAAACGGCGGTTGAGCGCCGCCCAAAGTTCGCTCCGATGACGCCTTCGACGAAGCGAATTCGCGAGGACACTCTGTTGAAGGGAAACGTAGCCGGGACCTCTACTTCGTCCCTCCGCGGCGGGATTTCAGTATACCAGATGAATTCGACCCAAGACCCACTGCCTGATGAATCTATTCTCATTCGACATGGTAATCAAAGCGCGGTAATCCCCAGTCTACTGACTCTGTGGCGGAGCGCTGTGCGGTCGACAGGAACCCTGGACGCATCCAACCGTTGCCGAGTGACCCCGCTTCAAGATATCGCGCTCATGGGTGAACCTCTGAAGGGAATCGGCCATGTTCCAGCGCCTTCTCGCCGATCTCACTCGCAGATCCGGGCGTTTGACATTCTCGTTACTGCAGAACATCGTCTTCTCATTCTCGCACCGAAGCTGGCTGAACCGGATGCGGCTTCTACCTCTCGCACATTGGTCACTGAGTCGCCTACTCGCGCGGCAGACCAACTCCGGCTGCGCCAGGGAGAACTTGACGTAGATGGAATGGACCGTGTACTGAGTGGAATGGCGCATAACCGATCCCTTCACATGGGAAGCCCGATCAAGCGGACGCGGATATTTACATGATATACTCGACAGCTAATATAATTAGTCACAGATACCCGGAGAGCTTTCCTTTACTTTGCACGATCTACGCCGTATCTTTCTTCTATTCCACAATTCGCGCTGTAAGGTGGAGCGCAAGGCGAGGATCATGCCTTGAAATGCCTCTTTGAGGTATAAGCTCTGTATCGGCTGCGATATATCGACAGGGGCGCTCCACAGAATACCTATGCGTCCCGGCCATGCCACAGTCTGGTCTCTCTAATGCACTTGAGGGGACGGGCAGCGCTTGCAAGTGGTGTGGACATCAAGCGTTATAAGTAAGCCTGCAGTTTTTCACATAGTTCCTGCTTTGGTCGCACAATGTCATCGTGATTGTCCAACTCTATCGGAAATAGACTCAATCTTAAAATCACTTACATAATCAACCGGCGGCGGGGATCGGAGATGGATATCGCGCAATCGATCGAAATCATTTGGAGTCGCAAACTCCTGCCCAATTCAATCCTTTTACTCTGTCCCCATGTCTTTATAGCACCACTATGGCTCGTTCATCAGAACCAAAGCTGCAACCAAGAAAGGGTATCACTACCACAATGCACCCTCCACCTCCATATCCGCATAAACAAGAACCACTTCCCTAACAACAATCTTATCCAAAGTCTGGGCCTCGCTAATAACAACCCTCTCCTACCTCCCGGGCCTCCTAACGCTGCACCACTCCCTCACCCTCTCCAAGACCGCCTACCCATTCGTCGCTCTCTACACGCCTTCCTTTCCACCATCTGGATTAGAAGCACTCCGCCGCCGCGGGATCACTACCCTAGCTGTTCCGTTTGTGAAGCCGAAGTCGACACCGAAACACGGGTATGCGCATGACCCACGCTTCGAGGATGCGTGGAATAAACTAGTCGTGTTTTCGCTGGAGGGGGTGTTTGAGAGAGTCGTGCTTCTCGATGGGGATATGCTGGTTAGGCGGAATATGGACGAGTTGATGGAGGTGCCGCTCGATGGGGATGACCAAATAGGTAATGAGCGTGATGGTGAGGTGAACGGAGCAGGGGAAAGGATATTTGCAGCTAGCCATGCGTGCGCATGTAATCCCATGAAAAAGGCGCATTACCCTGCTCATTGGTACCTATTTCTTTCATCTTAGTACTTGTCTTACCTCTCGCAAACTAATCTACTCTAGGATCCCAGAAAACTGCGCCTTCACAACTCAACATCAGGCCCCGGATCTCGCGCAAAAAGCCGGCGTCCCCTGCACCTCCGGCGTCGGGATGCTAAACTCAGGCTTACTCGTTGTACGCCCCTCGCACGCACACTTCGCAACAATCCAGCGCTTCCTTGATGACGCGGGAAAAGTTGACAGCTACACATTCCCCGACCAGGAACTCATCTCAGAGGCTTTCAGGGAAAAATGGGTGCCGCTGCCGTACGTGTATAATGCGCTGAAGACGATGAGGCCTAGGGATGTGCATGGCGCAATATGGCGGGATGAGGAGGTTAAGAATGTGCATTATATTTTTGCGGTGAAGCCGTGGCAGGAGGTGCCCCCGGCGGTAGATCAAGAGACGGGAGAGAGTACGGATGTTCTGAATTCGTGGTGGTGGGAGGTTAATATAGATAGGCAGAAGTACGAGAAGGAGCGAGGGATTGAGGATGGCTATTGATGAATTGATTGAGCCGTGGTTATTCTAGATTGCTGCAGGCGCTCGAGGTGAATAGATCGTCTTGTATTTGATACACATACGGTGTAGTTTGATGCTGAAGAAAACCAAGTGCGCGCAGCTGTATGTTAGGGTAGATTTACACATGCATGCATGCAATATGTACAGGCTCAACTCGTGGCCTTTGACTCGGCTCGACTGACTTTCAACTACGCCGCTCCAGTGTAGCCAAGACTCTCCAATTCCTTGCGCACCGAGTCCTCGGTCTGGATTTTCTTCATCTGTGTATCCTCCAACTTTTCACCTCCGGCCAAACGCATCTTCAGGTCCTCGATCGCGCGGATTTTCTTCAAGAGTCCGCGAATTTTCTTATCCTGGACAGTGGGAGCACCCTCCTCGACGGGCTCCGGAGTCGCAGCTGCAGCTGGAGCAGCCTTGGTGCCGTTTGGCTGCTTCTGCTGCTGCTGTCCGTTCTTACGAGCTCCCTCCTTCTTCTTCTCCCCAGGCGGGCTAGGGTTGCTGTTGGCACCCTCCTCAGGCTGGCCCTCCTTGAGCTTGCGGGCTTCACGCTTCTTCTTGTTTCGTGCCGCTGACTTGGATAGCTTCTCCGGCTGGTCGGCACCTGGTGGTAGGGCGACGCCCCCTCCAGGAGCGGCTCCCGGGGGAAGGAACTCCTCCACTGGCTCGGCACCAGGCACGACGCGCCTACGAGGCCGGGCAGGGCCGTTCAATGCGCCACCAGTCGCGGTACCTTCAGGAACGTAGGCAGCTCCACCCTGGTCTTCACGGCGGAAGGCAAGCGGTGTGGACTGGCCACGCGCCCCAGGGGGTCGGTATGCACCGGCGGGCTTGACTGGAGCCTTTCTTGTGCTGAGGTAAGCTATCGCGGAGGCGTGCGGAGCAGGCAATGGGTTGAACGGATCGCCCAGCGGGTGCTGAATCGTCGACTGCGGGCGCCAGAAAACGTCGTAGAGCTCATTAATGTCCTCGTTATACAACAGAGCTCCGCTGACGTGCCAGAGACGGATGCCGTTGTCAACGCGCAGACGAGGGCTGGTGGTCGCAGTCAGAATAGTCTGGCCGTCAGGCGACCATGCGCATACACTCGAGTTAGCTGCCTCCACAGTAGTGATCTTGTTGTAGTTTTTCTCCATGTCGTAAATGTCCATTTGACCAGCTAAGTTCCCAAAGCCAGCGACGAGAACAAAACGACCATGGGGCGAGAACAAAATGGTGTTTCGGGGTGTCAGGGGGAAGCTGTGTTTGGGAACACCGCGAACATTGAAAATGGTCGTCTTGGCCGGAATAGTGCCGTACACGACACCGAATTCCTTAGAAGTAGGAGACCAGCTGACGTCGTGAATCGGGCCTTCTCTGTCTGATGGAGCGTTAGATCGCTGTGTAAGAAGCTGATTGTGAGGACATACCCAGATGAACCCGAGAATCAAACTGGCCGCTAGAGCTCAAGAGATAGAGAGTGGTCTCTCCATAGTAACTCTTGCCAGTCTTATCAACTTCAGTCTGAGCGAGAACAATCAAGCTAGTGCCTGACGCGTTCCACTTCAATTGAACCTTATCACCCTTGAAAAACGTCTTTTGCGAGACCGGCGCTCCAAACTGGGGCACCAGAAACACCTTGACGGCGGCAGGTTGTCCCTACTACGATTAGACCAGTCAAGCCAAGAGATTGGTAAGTTAACAAACCTTTCGCTCAGGAATGAAGACGGCAACCGACAGATTCTGGCCGGGCGAAAGCGCAAAGTCTGCCACCCCCTCCACACGCAGCTTATTCCAGACCTTAGACAGATCATCGCTCTGGTAAAACTGGACCTCGTTTGTTACGACGCGGGCACACAATTTCTCGTCGGCGCTGTACTGGATGTTCCAACCGGTCTGCGATTTCTGGACATATTGTCCCACAATCCGGTTCTCACCCGACTCCAGCTCCGCCACCTGCCAGACTTTAAGATTCTTGACAGCGTCCCCATTGGGGTCCTTGGTAGGGCGCTGCCACGTAATCAAATAAGTTCCAAGCGGCGAGAAACCTAGCTCGAAAACATTCTCGGCGGGAATGGTAGAAACGACATGACCGACGGACGGATCAATGATGGTAACCCTGTGATATGTTAACCACGTTTGCTATGGTTCGCGTGCGACGAAAATACGTACTTCTCGGGAGATGCCCAGGCGAAGTATCGGCCGTCGGGAGAATAAGCGCTGCATCGGAGGTTCCCCTCAGGTCTGTCGGGATTCGCGTTAGTGACGTGCTCACCTTGTAGCAGTGACGCAAAACTATACCTCTCAAATCCCGCCAAGGGCTCGTACACAGGAGAAGCATCCAAGATGCCAACCCCCTTGACCGTGCGGTCTACAACAAGTCAGCAATTGTTCGATCTCCAGAATGAGCTCCAGGCAGCAAGCGAACAATGGGAGAACATACAAGCAAGTTGTGTAGGAGCAGCCATTTCAAGTCCTCAAATATCTCAATCGTAAACCCAGATGTCTAACGGTAGCCAAATGCGCGTGTGGCTCCGAATCCAGAAGTCGAGCTCTGCTGAGCTAAAGCTGAAGTCAGGCTCCCCGCCAATGATAAACAGAAGCGAAAACGCGATCGATCCGATACCAGGTACCGGGAACGGAACGGAATGGGTAGACGAGACGACGTGAACTCTTATCGAAGAGATAGAGGGCCGACTCGAAGGCTGTAGCTATGCGTGGCGAGCAGTTGTTTCTCTGTCTCGCGGCGACACGACTCGCACAAAGAACCTTGGAACGAGGTCAAAGACGGCGGCACTTGAACTTGGCAGGTTGAAACTCTTGTCGAGTCTCCAGTCCGGATTGTTTCAGATAGATCAATGCTAGACAAGTCAATGCCAGCAGGAACAGAACAGGACAGGACGACTGTAGGAGGGGGTGGTGGTGAATGGGAGGGGAAGAGTGAGGAGGAAGAGAGAATGACAGTGAGCGGCGAAAGAAAAAGGCGGCAAATGTTCCCAACTCGGCAATTCTGCGATAAGCCAGGAGCCCAACCTACGTGAAACTTCATTCTGCAGCAGTAGTAAGAAGTACGCCACTTGTTTTTCTTCATTATTCAAATGTCTTTCCTGTAATTTGCACGAAGCGAAAATTTCATCTACTATCTACTCGTATCGGATTGAGTTCGTCCTCGATGCTGGCCAATCTAGCTGGAAGGCGTGATCTCTGACGATCAATATGGAAAAATTTTGTATATCCTTGCAAAATTGCGACAAAAATAGACATCAGCGACTATCCTACAAAGCAAAGACACCGCTAGCTATTGTTACTTGTTACCTTGTTCGAAAGAAGACTTGCCTCCCATCAATATCGAGTATTGGCCTCGGAGTCAGTGTTCTCCAGATGCGAAAGGCACTAACAATCACGAACGCCTGCGTTACGAAAATGTAGTAGTGTTGCTACCAGTGACAACTTTAATGATGCTCGCTGGAAGCGCTCTCGAAGCCCGGAGTAGCGAGCCTCGGAGTCCGCGCGGTGGTGTCGACCACATCAGCATCGTAGGTCATTCCGTCAACCATACGGGCATCCTGAGCAGGCTCTGGAGTAGCAGATCCCAGGTGTGGTGAATAAGAAGCCGGGGGATTCGCACGGCTCTGCCTGGGACTCCCAACGGAGCTCGTCGGCCGCCCACTTGGCGACGCCCGATTGACGCCGGAATGTGAAATCGGTCCGCTCATGGTACTCGCGCCTTCACCAAAGCCGACAAGACTAGCATCGCCTTCATCGCTAAGGTTACCAACGCTGGAGACACCATCATCCGCCTCACTCATTTTGTCCGCGTCAAAGGCATCACTCCCGCTGGCCCATGTAGTCCGGGCGCCCACGCTACCCGTCGCGCTGGCGCTTCCGACAGTGCTTCTCTCCTTTAAGCCGGCGCCCGTATCAAAGTACCCTGGGGTGTATGGGAACGAGGTAGCAGTGGCCGGATGTGTGCCACCAGCCCGTGCAGTAGCCACCCGCTCTAGGCCGGCTAGGCGGGAGATGCGATCAGCACGCTCGGCTTCCAATGTGTTAGTTGAGCTCATGGAGGCGTTAGAGGAGTGGTGCGCATGACGGCCGTGGGAGAGGGGCTGGCCTTGGTGGCCATCTTTGATGGCGGTGGTGGAGAGGGCGGAGAGGGATGTGGTAGTGGAATTGGGCGTTCCGCTGATAGATGTCAGTTTCCGTCTCCAAAATAATCATAAATCTGTAGACTCACGGTCCCATTTCAGATGGGGTCACCGGGTCGGAGGGAGGAGGGGGGAGGTTGATCAACGTTGGCGTGGTCATGGTTACATGCACAATGTGCGTCTGAACTCTGCTTCTTGGCTAGAACTGCTAAGCAGATTAGATTGAGATGTGCGGGGATGTGATAGTCGATTATCGAGGTTGAACTACAGTTGGGTAGTAAATTAGGAGAAAGTAGGGTGGTGCAGTGAGATAGATGAAAGTTTCAGGGTCGAGGAAAGGAGCTCAGAACCTTTTTGTGAAGAGACAAAAAGATAAAAGGAGGCAGAGCAAGCGATATGCGCAAAGGAGCTGCTCTAGCTGCACTTACAGTTTCAGTTCCAAAGGCGAAGTGGTAGAGGTTTTCCAGGCACGCGAGTTGATCTCGAAAATTCTTGACTGGCAATGGCTGACACTTCCTGACCAAACTGCTGCATAAAGCTTGAAAAGATATTTTTTTTCTGTCCTTTTTTTAGATGGTCTTGAAACGACTGAGGCCGCTAGAATGTAGAAGTGAGGCGGCAGAAGTTCGCTCAGTAGGTGATGACGTCATCACGCTAGTCTCAACGCTTCACTTCCCCTGAGAAGGAAATGGAGACATAGTTAGCAGTCTGTAAAACTGGAGAGCCTCAGTCTGTGAAGCCACGAGACCGGGTCCCAGCAGCGCGACCACTGTCTGTTGGAAATCGTGGTGCTTAGGGGTCTCAGATCTATCTATATGCACCCCACCCTTTACCCCCCTAACCAAAGCGAAACATTAGAAGATTATTGATATTGAGCTGGCACAGGTGACAGAGCAATATCACTAACCTCAGACGTCTGAAGTAATGCAATGCTAGAGCTAGATATAGACACCGCTGCAGGACATGAGCAAGTGGTAGTATAGTGTTCATCTCTAATACATGTTCTCTACTCCAACTCTTCCCATATCCCCTACCACCGCGCCCTAAAACCTGCGCAATTGAAGATTTGTGACTGATTCTATACCTCCCAACCCTGACTCATAATGTCTGAGCACGCAATTTCTGAAGCGTCTCTATTCTATAATCTAATAGTATTACTGCCCGTCCGTCTAAAAAAAACCAGCGGTATAGAAGAAAGTCACTTCAGGACTTCTCAAACGCCCAAAAATTGGTATATGGCGCCTCGAACACCCTCAACATGTTCGAAAAGGTGCCAATGTGCGACATCCTCCAAGACCACCACTGTTGAGTCCTTGATCCGCTGCCCATACTTCTCACACAGCGCCGGCGGACTAACAGCATCGGCCGTCCCTGTCAGGATCAGTGTCTTAGCGGCAACCTCCTCAACATCCAGCGTCTCCTCGGCCGACCGGGCAAGCGCCATACACGCCTTGGCATAACCCTCTGGGTCTTGGCCCAACAAAGAAAGCTTTGTGGCTGTGACAGCGAGCGGGTTGGAAGATTTTGTTTTTGAGGAGAGACCTGCATTTACGACTGCATCCGCAACGGCGGCCATGCCTTGGGCTCGGACTGTTTCAGCGCGAGCGAAGCTTCCGTTGCTTCCGGCTTCAGGGAGAGGAGAGGGAGGCGGGCCGAGGAGAACGAGGTTGCTGACGAGGTTGAGGTTTTCGAGAGCAAGTTTGAGCGCGATGAGGCAGCCCATTGAATGAGCGATCACGGTTGCTGGTTTTGGGTTTGATCCTGCGGCAAGAATGTATACATCGCGGATGTCGCCGGCAAACGATGAGATTGTAAGACTGCTGAGTGCGGACGTAGGCGAGAGGCCGTGACCTTCGAGGTCTGTAAGGTGGAGGGCGTGCGTAGCTGAGAGTTTATCAAGCAGCGGCGTAAAGTAGGAGGATGAGCCGCCGAGGCCGTGGATGAAAATAACAGGAGTGCCGTCCTTCTGACCCTGAAATTGGTAGAAGAGCTGTTTTGAGCCTACTTTCACCAGGCCGTTGTTTCCTCTTGCTTTCTGGTTGGCCGTATGAATGGACGTGGACGCTTGCACACGCTCAATGGTCGGATTGGGCGCGTCAAGCGCTGCCATTCTGTTGACCAACGATCCAAGGCCAGTGACGGAGACCTTGACCTCGTCACCAGCCTTGAGGAATTTCATGGGCCGGAAGCCAAAACCCACACCGTAAGGTGTGCCCGTGGCAATGGTGTCTCCAGGCTGAATCGTCTGACCCTGCGACAGGGTCGAGACGAGATTCGGGATGGAGAAAATCAACTGGTCCAGCGTGGCATCTTGCCTCTTCTCGCCATTTACAAATGTCTGCAGACGAATATTCTCCTTTTCAGGGAGCTGTTCCTTCGGCACGGCAACGGGCCCGATCGGGCAGTACGTATCAGGGGACTTGCCGATGTAGAACTGCTTATGATCGCGCTGTCTCTCGCGTGCTGTGAAATCGTTGATGATTGTGTATCCCCAGACATAATCCATCGCCTGGTCTTCTGGGATCTTGTGCCCTGCCTTGCCGATGATAACCCCTATTTCGCCCTCATAGTCAGGGGTTTCAGTGAAGCCGGGGTGGAGGAGAACATCTTCGCCATGCGCAATGATCGAAGTCGCCCGCTTCGTGAAGATAACTGGTGCAGTAGGCTGGTCGACTTTGTCTGAAGAATCAAAGCCAGAGGAGTTGAATTCTTTTGCGTGTTCGACGTAGTTCTTGCCGACAGCAAGGATATCGCGGCCGGAAATGGTGGGGAGGAGTTTAACGCTGGACAAGGGGAGGGGCTCAGCGCGGGCACTGACGATACTGGCCTGGCCGGCTTCAATGACTTGGTAGAGGTTGGTGATCCTTGTTCCTGATGTGAAGGATAAAGGCTGGATTTGGAGGGATTGGTGATCAAGGTGGCCGATGCGGTCCTCCCCGGTTGCGGGATCAGCGTAGGCGCAGTAATTGAACACCATTTTCAATAGCGGAAGAATTAAATGATAAATCTGCGTAAACAATTCCCTTCAGCGCCGCCTGCCATAATAAATAGGAGGGGAATTAGAACCACAAGTAGGCAATACCCCGCATGTCTCCAAATTCCAGCAGCGGATACTCCGTTCTTCGCCGCTCTGCGTCTGCGCGGAGCGCTCCGTGAATCTCCGCCTCTGCCTGTTGAACTGCCTAGGGCCAGGTTCTGTTACTGGGCAGTGGCTTCGATACCACTCATATTTGGAAAGCACTTTGTGAATCCGGGGATGACCTGCGTGTTTGACCAGGGACGACATGGTGAGCCGAGTCTAGCATTTCTAGCCCTAATGTAGCTATACCTCCCGCTTATATATCAAGTCTATCATAGGTATAAAGTAACTTAGGCCAGAATTTCGGCCCCCCAAATGCAGTCTGCGGCTTCTGGCTTGTCATTTATGGCCACCGGTGCGCAGGTGTGAACTACGCACTAAAGGCCGAGTACGCTTATTGCTTGTGGTTGCTTTAAAGTGCCCGGTTTGGCAATTCTTTGATAGAACACTATAGTCGTATTTTCTTGCCTTGTATGTCGACAATGGAAGGGAGAAGGGACAGATGGGCCTCTAATTAGCTTAAATTAGACCAATAGCATTCATGGACGATTAAGTACTTCGAGGCATAGTTCTAACATTGACTATCGTATTACTATACATGATTGCCAGAGGCCAACTTACCTACCTCTCCACCTGCAGTATCTGGTGGTCCACAGAGAGAAATATCTGTATTGGGCTCCAAGATAACACATACCAGGCCACGATCCAGGTCAATCTAGTGATAGACTATTTCGTACCGATGCCCAAGAACATCTACTTATCTAACTCCAAACGAACGAAGGAATCACCACTCATCATCACCCAACTCACTGCTTAGCCCAACATACCTCGGCGGCTCAGCGAACCGATTTCTTATCCCACTCGTCTTGCCAATCCTCAACGACTTCCCAAACTTCATCATATGTTCCCTGCCGTGAAACCGCCAGAACTGCCACGAGCAGTCTTGCCCCACGAACGAGCGGATCACGACGGGTCCGCCTGGATGCGAGTGCTGGAAAGCCGTGCAGTCGTAGACGATGTTATCGATTACAATCCAGGCTGGCAGCTGTTCTCTTGCTCGAGCTGAATCTGTGGTTGTGGCTTTGTTCCAATGTTGCTCAACGAGAGAAATGATCGAGGAGTCGATGTAGGGGAGCTCGGAGTCGGGAGTGGTGGAGTGGAACGGATAGGTTTGGCCAAGGAATGAGGATGAGGGGGTTACTTTCAACTGAGGTTGTAATTGCGTGTTTATTGAATTCTCGATGGCGATGTTCTCGGTATGCTCGCTGTAGGCGCCGGTCTTCTCTGATGCTGACACAGACGCCGATACTGGGTTCGTTTTCAAGTCGCGATATTGATTGTTGGTGCGGCTGCGGAGAGTTAACCAGCCCATTGTACGGTATTTGGAACTCAGTTGATAGATGCTTAGAGCAATGTAATGAATAGAAAGATGCTTCCACTTTAGGGAAGGGAGCACATGAAGTCCGGGATTTGGAGTGGAGTTGCTGAGTTGGGGTACCTACGTACAAGAAAGCACTAGTATTGACATTTGAGCTTATCACGCTGGAGGAGCGGCGAAGAGCGGCGTTGTACGGAATGATCAATGGACAGAAAGCACTGATTGGTGCCCGCTTGGCTCGCCAGGATGATCTTGCATTACCAACTCAGGGAACCAAAGGGATCGACGAGTACGCCTTCAGCAGGACACCTAGCCGGGGAGATCAGCGGCTGTTTCGCAGGCGATGGCATATATATACTCCTACTTTTGCCCTATATCGACCGCAGTGCGCCATCTTTAGCTCTGTAATCACGGTAGTCTTCCGTGGAATTCTATATCAACAGAACAACATGCCCCTCACGTGGTCATCCCCAGATTATCCCCTTGAACCATACAATGGACCCCCCAGGAACATCGCCTACATCGAACAACTGGATTTCGGCAAGGAGGTCCAGCCAAAGCCATATAATATTGCAGGAACACATCCAGACTCAAGAGTCCTGATTACCGACATCAAGATCCTTGATGCTACTGGGCGGGAGCCGTACCACGGAGATGTGCTGATTACAGGTTCGCTCCCTTTAAACTTTGGGATTATGAGGGAAGATTGATGTGATTAGGGGAGCGATTCACACACGTTGGCACCGTCCCCAACAAAGAAGATCTCCTCAGAGACCCCCGAGTGCGTGTTTTCTATGGCAACGGCCGCACCCTGATCCCTGGTCTTGGAGACGCCCATACCCATCTCAGCTGGAATGGAGGCGATCTCGGCCGATTAGGCGAGTTGGGCGTTGAAGAGCACACTCTTCTCACGGCGCGGAGTGCGCGGTGTTTTCTGGATTCGGGGTATACGATGTAAGCCTTCTTCTTCTTCTTCTTCTTCTTCTTCGCTTTTTGTTTTATGGTGCAGTGAGGTAGACTGACTGTTTATCAGGTGCTTCGGCGCTGCATCCGCGAAAAGGAGACTAGATGTAGTCGTTCGCGATGCCATCAACGCGGGAGATATCCCCGGCCCTCGGTATCTTGCGAACGGGCAGGAGATGGCGAGGAGAGACGGCGACCTGGTGCCGGGGATAACGGCGTACGCCGATGGGCCGGAGGAGATGCGAGAGGTGTATGTTTGAACCTGCCCGTGATCCTGACGACTCGCTAATGAGCTAGGATTCGCGAACATGTCAAATTGGGCGTGGATCAGGTGAAGCTGTCGATGTCCGGGGAATCGGTAAGTCTAGCAGAACTGCAGCTGTGGGCCGTGCTCACGAAATAGATTACCGAGATTCGCGACGCAATGGACTGCTATTTCAGCGACGAAGAGACCAAAGCATGTGTAGACGAAGCTCATAAACACGGGATCAGGCTCTGCGCACATGCACGCGCGCGCGATTCGGTGAGACAGTGCATTAAGCATGGAGTTGAGATCATCTATCACGGGTCGTACATTGACGAAGAGGGTGAGTTGCATTTATAATCTCAGAGTCCACCTTAGAATCCACCTAGTGACAGCCGCAGGAATGGACGCCCTGGAGAAGAAACGGTCCCAGCATGTAGTGGTCCCTGCAATTAACTGGCTGTACGCCACCCTTTACGAAGCAGGCGCGTTCGGCTATGCCACCGAAGCAGCCGAAAAGGTCGGATACAAGAAGGAACTCGAGGCTGCTATCCGCGGGTTGCGAGAGATGCACCGACGAGGAATCGTCGTTCTCCCTGGCGGGTACTATGGTCTTCCACCCCCCGGACAATGAAGAAGACTAACGCGCCGCCCAAACAGAGACTACGGTTTTGCCTGGACGCCTCACGGTACATACGCCAGAGACCTAGAGCACTTCACGAAGCTGCTGGGTTTCACTCCCCACGAGGCGATCATCGCGGCTACATATGGCGTCGCCAAACTGTTTATGCGCTCGCACGAGATGGGCCAGATCAAGGCTGGCAACTTTGCAGACTGTGTCCTTGTCGATGGGGACCCGCTGGACGATATCACAGTTCTTCAAGATCATTCCAGGCTGAATGTCATCATGATAAATGGACGAGTTCATAAGGCTGGGAGGAGGGAGTTGCTTGCCCCCAATATAGCGGCGAGCCAGGAACTCACGCAAAGGATTACGCAGGCGGTCGATGAGCTGGAGATAAAGACGCCGATGCAGAAGGCTTATTGATATTTGATAACATGATATGATACCAGTAACTGAATTGATTGTATTACCTGTGGGAGTATATTTCGTACGAATGTCTGGTAGACGTCTTGGTAGTTCTATATCTGGTAATGGTATGGTAACTGTATGGTAACCCCGCACCCCAAATAGGGACCAAAACCCGTAAATTGGCGTTACCCACGGTTTTAGTTAGATCCCAGACTACATATAATTCGTTCCAACCTTCATCCACAACTTAGACGCACTGAGAACCTTGAGGTCACTTGCTTGGCAGAAATGTCGTCGAAGCGAATCCCCATCAGCTGCGAAAACTGCCGCCAACGCAAGATCAGATGCATTACCTCCAGCTACCAAGCTCCCTGCGACACTTGTCTTCGCCGTGGCTATGCGTCTAGCTGTCGATTTCGCCGCCAGGACAGTTATGATCCTCGAGGATCAGGCCCAGAGAAACTCGTAGACGTCTCTGCCCTGGAAGATCTCCTGAGACAGAACATTGCAGTCACCAGTGCACTGCTCAGCAAGCGCAGTGAGACCCGGCTGCCATCTCCAGACTCGAGTCCAGGTGCTCTACTGCATCTAGATGCGGTAGAGCGCAGAGAGACCCCTGAGCCTGCTCGCCAATCAGGGCGTCTGGTTACGACACCTTCGGATCATGTTCGATTCGTTCCGACCAATGGTTCTGAGGATGCTGATCTGATTGATGCAATGCATGGGTCTACGCCTGACTGTTCGACCGGATTTCCCTTCTTTGAGCTCTCGCGGCTTAGCGGCGTCTCTGAAGAACTACTCGATATGCTTCCTCCTCTGCCGCAGGTAGAGGAGCTCAAGTCGGTATTTTTCCAGGTCTTTTCGCCGCTTTTCCACGTTCTTCACGATCCCACCTTTCACGCCAGATATGAAGAGTTCAAACAGGATCCAAGATCCGTCTCTTTGTCCTTTCTCGCTCTGCTCTTCGTCACTCTTAGCCTCTCCGTTACTGCATTAGATGACGACAACCCCCTGCTCAGGAACTTAGGCCGTGACCCGTCACCTGGCGAGAACATTCGTAGCCTGTCGGCGAAGTATCGGGGTGCGGCAATGCGGTGCCTGGTGGCGGATAACTTCATGTTTCGGCACAATCTTTGCACCGTGCAGTCTCTCGTTTTGCTCATTTATGCCATCAATCATGCTCAAGGACCTGCATGGTCTCTCCTCGGGACGACGCTCCATATAGCTGTCGCCATTGGATGTGCCGTCGACCCCTCGCGGCTTAACGTTGGCCGCGTTGAGGCGGAAGAGCGTCGACGCTGCTGGGCTGCGCTTCAGATGCTGTACACGATCCAAAACACCTGCCTCGGCAATCTCATGCCATTCCGCATCAATTCCCAAGTTGACCTTCCAGCCGACATTGAAGACGACGACCTATCATTAGACCAGTGCCCGAACGACGACCCATCAGCATTCCCAACGAAGATGACCTATCTGCTGTACAAATTCCGCCTTTATAACCTTGCCTTCGACATCTGTCAGCTCTCATCGCCGGCAGAGCACGCAAAAGTATCTGCACTAGATACAAGAATTGTCAATGAGCAGCAGTCCCATTTTGTTCGATTTGCTGCGCGACCTATCACAGATTTAGACCCGTACCATCAAGCCCACTACTACATCCTCGCAAACTACACCAACCATCTCACGCTCCTCCTCCATCGACCGTACATTTCAACGGCCAATTTTAGTACGCCTTTTTCCCAAAGCCCCGAGCGATGCGAGCACGCTGCGACGACTATCCTCTCTAACTTCGAAAGACTCGCCTCCGACCCCCTCTTCCAGAGCTACCGGTGGTATGTTGACGGTTTGGGCTCATTCTACGCTTTCTTCTCGATCACGACGCTGCTAATCCTTCACGGAAACGGGCAACTGGATATACAGTCCGGCTCTCTAATATTGAACCTAGTTCGCCGTTGTGTGGATATCCTTATGCACAGAGCACCGAGAAGCTCGGTTTGCTCAAAAGCTGCTGCAATTCTTGAGCCGATTGCGCAGCGTCTGGATCCGCTGGGACTTAGAACTGGCCAGGCTAATGCTGAGCAAATGAGTCCGGTTATTGAGGAAGAGACGATTCTCTCTGCGTTTCCAGAGCTTGGAGGGCTGTTCTTTGACGTCCCGTGCGAGCAATGGCTGACTCCGGCGGGGTTCCCTTGGGTAGCGTCTTGAGCTTTGGCGGGCCCGACCCTGTATACTGATCACGCTGGACTCAGCTACAATCGGTGCTGGACGGCCGGGTACTACTGCAACAGGACGGTGTCTCAGCAAAAAGCACACGGTTTCACAGGCGAGCTAAGACCTTGGAGGAAGCTTACCACAAATCTTACTATAACTTGATTTACGACCTTTGTCATCACTTGTTCTAACTTATCCGGTCTTCAAATGTTCAGCTCGGCACCGTAGTGTTCTAGTAACATCTTCAACACAGCTCCCAACCACCACGGCATCAGGGTAGAGTCTAAATCACAAATATCCCCATTATAGGAGCATGTGATTCTCCAAATCACCAAAGAGACACCTCACACTCGCAGCGACTCCAATGAAAGGCTATCAACTTATGCTCTGGTCACTTCCGCCACGAGCGCCCAGTACACGGCTTTCACAACCTGACGTGGCGCAGCTACGCACTGTCTTCGGCTGAACGCTGGCCGTCGACGAGAAACGTCAAAGTGAATGTTTTTAAGCTGGATATTCTTAAGAGGCATTATTTGACGAAATTTCCTCGAGGAGTAGGAGATGCCATGATATGTTATGTATGATATAGGCTAAGGCAAGGCTGCTAAGAGGGTGATCTTGTATACATCGCTGTTTTCAGTAACGAGGATACTAAGCAATCCACTCAACGATCCCCTTCCACCCTTTCTTCTTCCCCTCTCCGTCGCCAAGGTCATTGATTGTATATGTATCCGTAACCAGATCGACCTCCCTCGAGTTCACAAACGTCGTCCTCTTCCAGACCTTCCAAACGATAAACATGCCCAGCATAATCGGCAACTCGAGATAAAAGCTCACGAAACTAACACCGTCAAATGTCGGGCTAAAACAGCTCCACCCCTGTACAAGCACGATGACTATATTCAGGATCACGCAGACCCAGGGACCTACCGGGTACGTGAAGTTGCGAAACGGCAGCAGGTGTGTCTTGTTTTGCTGTTTCAGTGCGGCGCGGAACCTGATGCTGGTTATACCGATAGAGATCCATGAGAGTTGATTGGAGACGCCGACGATGCTGAGGCAGTGGTTTGTCAGTATACCTTGTGTAGCATGAATGCGAGGGAATGGGAGCGTACTTCTGCAACCAAGTCCAGAGCTGCCCAGCTCCGATCTTACTCGAGCCAAAGCATAGCCCACTCACGGCCCCGGTAGCTAGAACAGCAATCCATGGCACATGGTTCCGATTCAGCTTCCCAAAGAAGCCCGGCGCGTGCCCAGCAACAGAGAGTGTGTACAGAAGCCGGACGCCCGCGAAGAGCGCGTGGTTACCGGCAGACAAAACAGAAGTGAGGATCACGGCGTTCATGACGCTCCCGGCGGCCTTTGTGCCCGTCATTTCGAAGACGAGCGTGAAGGGAGACGTTTTAACCGTGCCGTCGTTGAGCGAGGGATAGTTGTGGGGAATGTTGAGGCCGATGATCAGGGAGGAGAGGATGCTATTGTCCATCAGTAAAGCGGCAGAAGACGATTAAAGTGCGTGAAAAAGACAGACTAGAATATGAGAATCCGCCAGAAGACATTGAGAACGACTTTTGGAATAGTCCGCGCTGGGTCCTTGGTTTCTCCTGCGGTGATGGCGATGGATTCTGTGCCGCCGTCTAACAATCTCGACTTAGCAGCGATCCTTTAGAAAAAGGAACGGAAACTCTCACAGGCAAACGCTGCCGTTACAAAGACAGAAGCGAACCCCCCGATCCCTCCAACGAACGGCGCATCTGGAATATGCCAATTCTCGCCGCCGATATAGCGGCCAGATTCGTTTCCGCCGCAGTTGACCACGATTCCTAAGACGATGAAGACCTATTTCCGCAATCAACACTTGCCGATTCTGCTAGATCAGAGGACAACGCCCACTAACGATGATAGTGATCACCTTGAGCACGCTCATCCAGTACTCAACCTGAGGGAAACAGGATTAGCGGAGGGAAGATCCGTGGCGGGTGGACAACGCATACCTCGCCATAAACTTTTACGGCGAACAAGTTCAGCCCAATCAGCACAGCCCAGAAGATCAGACTGAACGCCCAGCCGGGGAAGTTGTCCGATTCGGTCCAGTACTGCAGCACAATCTGCAGCGCAACCAAATCGGACGCCGTAGATACCGCGTCGTTGAACCAGTAGTTCCACGTTAAGGCGAATCCAAACGCATCATCCACAAAGCGACTAGTTGCATGTTAGCCCAGTCCCAGATTCAGATTCAATGTTCAGCTCGAAACGAAGTTGGTTAGGAGCCGTAAGACATAGGGCTGGCTCACCCGGCAAAAGTACAGAAACTCCCAGCGACAGGTATAAACGCCGCCATTTCACCAAGACTCAGCATCGTCAGAAAGACGATTCCGCCAGAGATCGCGTATGCGATGAGCATCGACGCCGGACCGCCAGTCGCAAGCGCTTTGCCAGTTCCTAGGAATAAGCCTGTCCCGATCGTTCCCCCAATAGCGATCATCTGGACCTGGCGGGCAGAGAGGCCGCGCTTCAGCCTGTCATGCTGCACTGCCACCTGGTGGAAGTATTCGGTCTCAGAAGCCGGCGCTGCGACGGCGGGTTGTTTGTCCTGATCCATAGTGATATGGGGTGCACCAGATATGCTGATCATATCAAAGAGAAAAAACACCCGGTAGAGAAAGTCTGGGTCAAGCATTGTCCAGCTTGGCCAGCTTACTCAGTTAGGCCTAATGCCGTGAAATTGTGCAAATTTCAGCCCTGAATTGCGTCTTCGATTTCCGTTTGTCATGGCTCCCCACGTTACATTGACAGGTTGCGGTCACTATACCCACTTGGTGTCATTACGCGATGATCTTGTATGCACACCAATATTAAAGTCTTATATAGAGGATTTCTCAGTTTATTATTGAGTGAATCATTCTAGAAAATGCTGATACGGACTCGTGGATTATTGATTGTATATGTCTTCTGGGAGTACTCATGCTATTTGCGATAGTCGGTATTCATAGTAGTAGCCCTAATAATGGCCTTAGCCACGTATAATAAGCCACGATTCAACTGGAGATGTGAGTTCTCAGTCTAGGTTTTCTGACGTGACTCCATCGCATAAACGGTCACTCTTACGATCGGACCCAGTCGGTATAGGTCTGTTCAGTAATTGCAACCTGGAGGACAGGAGTTGGAGGACAGGGTAAGAGGACCTAAGGCGCCACAGTTTATCGGGTTCTCTACGCATAGTCCGGCATAGGAGGGCAAGGATAGGGGAATCGGTGGTTTGCATCTGTAGCCTGTATGGAAGTCGGGGCTGATTGGGTGGAAATATAGTGCATGAAACGGTCAGCAGGCTTCGCAGGACTCAATCGCCTGAAAGTAGTTCGGGAAACACTCGACTGTTTAGATATGGTTGAGAGCTAGCAAACTCAAGGATGGTGAGAAAATGGCTAAGAAAGTCGAGGCTGAGGAAGACTGCAGGGAGGCAAAGTCTATGTAAGTCCGCAGATGCCAGATCTTATGGCTGTTTCCAAAGCATATTTATAGGCCCTGTCAACAGACTCAAGATTGCAGCATCGACAGCGCAAAAAGGCAGCGTAGAGGCTTGGTTTGTCAATAATAGAGACGGGGTTTTCATATGTGGTGACTCGCGCTTAGGGCTTCTGACCAGGCTCCCATCCAGACAAAAATGACCAGTATCCTCAGGAAGCGCTAAGCATCTAGCAGAAGACATATTAACATAGTTCATTGACCACAGTTCATAGGAAACCATGTCTCTCAACTCTTTTCTACTTGCTAAAAGTGATTGTCACTGGATACTGTTACAGAGCGATAGACGATGGCGGTCCCAGAATCCACCGCGCCAACCTGGGCGCTCAATATTGAAGCGCCAACTGCAAAGGATTCGCTCGTAGAAACTGCGTAGTTGTCGCCGAGAAGATTATACAATAATGGCGCTATCAGTGTGTCAACCGACACTTCTTGCCCCAGCACTAGGGTCCTATGCCACAGAAGCTCACTTGGCTCAACACAAACCCTAATCTCGCTTTTCTCTGAGCAAGGCAGCCTGGCGGCCCACCTGGGTTTCAGGCAGTGAACCCAACGACGCAGCTGGGGAAGTAACGGGTGCGTCATTCACGGCGAGCAAGTACAATTGGAGAAATGATCCACCATCAACCTCCGCCACCGACCTCTTCAGCTTGCGACACAGCGAGGAGTGTGACAACCTGGAAGATTTTTGCGCTGGCCTATGTTCAATGAGAAGCGCCACCATGTTCGCTGTCTCAGGGTGCTCAACTAGGAATAACTGGTCTGGCTGAATCTGGGCCAGTGGAGACGAGGATGGATGGTATATAGATGATATAGATTCTAATAGTACTTGATGCGGCGGGGAGTTGAGCAAGCGTTTTCCAGTCAATGAACTGTCTTCAAGTCAGGGAGGTGTCCCTACCCTATAACCTCAAGAAATGGTTGATGGGCTATGAGCTGGGAAACAATACTCAACGACCAAAAGCCGCGAGCAGAGCGTAATATGTTGAAGTTCGCTTGTCCTGTAGGTGATCAGAATCTATTCTCTAAGCTGTTGCTAGCTAGTATGTCAATTAGGCACGTCGTCAACAATTTCTCATATCTTGTTAAAGCCTGTATCAACATTGATCATAAGGAGATCAAGGTATAGCCCGCCGCAGCCGCCGGAAACTCCAAGAATGGCCGTATAACTGGATCGCCAAGACTCTCTAAATAAATGCAAACAGCAATACACTCCTTCCTTATCCTTCCCTCCACCCAGGGAACCCACTGTGACATCGAACACATGAGCCCCATCCAATACGCAAATATTACTAGGGCGCGAGGGTCGCGCTCTCGACACAGATTCACGAACGACGGTTCAAGCCTTCCCATCCAGGTCGTGCACTGCGATGCAATCTGTGCGTTGACCTCAAGTTCCATAAAGGGTGATAGCAGTTTGATCGGGGCCCAATACAGACTTGTCTGCTCGTCAGTCTCATCGGTGATACCACATAGATCAGCTAGGTCCGGACGTAAGCCCTCCCGCCCCTTCGTGATCTCATAGCGGAAGAGTTGACTCTCTATCTCGTGACTCTGGCTGAATGGCACGCCCCATATACTCCCAGGAACGTATTGTCCCGCATGTTTAAGGATGCACGCCAAACCGCCTTGAATAGCGAGCCAGTTCAGGTCGCTGCCTCGCCCAGTAAAGACCCAGGAGTCTTGCATCTCGAACTTGAGCGGGGCGAGCGAGGTCACGCCGATGAGAATGCTGGCTGATATCAGCCCGGAAATGTTCTGCTGGTTGATGGGGTGCTGCAGTGCTGCGGAGTATAGTTGCACTGCGCGCTGCCAGAAGTACGCCTCGCCGAGCTCCCGAGATTCGTTGCCTGGTGATACACGGTTCATGTGCAGGACCCCGCAGCCGAGGAGTGTGTACATCAAATACGGATTCTACAGTAAGATACGTAAGAATCTAGCCAAATGGGAGAAAACGAGGGGCTTTTTAAAGAAGGACGCACATCAAACGCGACATGAACCACCTCGCGCTTCATAACCTGATAGATCTGCGGAGTCGAAATGCTGTTTACTGAACAAGTCAAGAAGAACCGGAACGAGTCGACTGCGAGATCCAGTGCCTCATCGCGATTCCCAATTGTCCGAGGAGCCAAGGCTAGATCGTTGCCTAGGGTGTCCCGGACGCGATTGACCATGTCGGAGATGGACAGAGACGTTAGTGTGTTGTTTGGTGGCGTAGATTTGCTTGTGCTTGCAGTCGCACTACGCAGAATACTGCTGGACCTAGACGACGACGGCGACGATGACGATGATGATGATGTAGCTTGAGACGAAGCGTAGACGCACGCTGCTCCATAGTTCTCACACCTCAGGCATGTCGGTTTGCGTTCATCACACTAGTTCCAATATGTCAGAACGCCGCTGGCTAAATAATGCAGGAGGCAAGATATTCACTTTAACCCGCCGGCCTTTACAGACAAGACAGCCATTCCTCGACTTCTTGTGAGCGCGCCGTGCGTGGTAAGGGGTTTGGACCTGTCTGTCGGGGAGTGTCACTTTGAATGTGCTCTGGAAGGCGCGTGGGGATGAGAGCGCCATTTTCGGGGCATCCGCTGTGGAGACATTAAGGACTAGAAAAATAGAGTCATAAAGCCGGCTT
Source organism: Aspergillus nidulans FGSC A4 (assembly GCF_000011425.1). Taxonomy (NCBI): domain Eukaryota; kingdom Fungi; phylum Ascomycota; class Eurotiomycetes; order Eurotiales; family Aspergillaceae; genus Aspergillus; species Aspergillus nidulans. Next base: position 2,769,794 of record NC_066262.1, on the reverse strand, counting down.
CAAGCATCTCCTTGTGCGGCTGCTTTATGTTTAATGATGGCGTCAGCATATGGTGGGATGAAGCGAAGCCTCAAGGCTATGCTGCGGTTGAATACGAGCGCCAAGCACGTGACATGGCGGAGCTCCGTAATTGCCTCAGGCACAAAGCCGCATCCAGGTTGTGGTTGTTGCTTCGTTCCAGTTTTATTCTTTGGCATCATGGGTGCTGTTGCTTGATCCTCGTAATGTAGCTGCATAAGGTCGCAGAAAATGAGATGCTGTATATCAGCAGAGAATAGGCATGTCCAAGATTATTACTGAGATTGAACGTTGAGGCAACGGCCGAGTTAGGGCTGTACTAGTGAATAACATTGCGCTTGTGGCGAGTCTGCAAAGCCTCAAACCAATGCCAGCAAAAGAGCTGTTAGCCTTTGCGTTGCGCGATACAGGTAGTTTCTTCAATCAAGAATGAGAGACTTATCACTGATGGTATTCTATGACGTCTGGCTCTGGGGATTATCAACTACCGACGCGGCTCCTGGGAACTCTCATCATCCTTGGGCGTAGTCTCTGGATGCTCCGGCACCATGAACACTACCCAGGAGGTCGAGGGGATACAGAGAACGAACATGACAAAGGCAACAATCAGATTTACCATAGGCGAGACTTTCGCAGCACCGATTCCAAAGGCAAGACAAGATCCTACGCTCTCAAAGCAGCGCACAATCCCGACCGTCAAGGTCAACGTCTCCAGATCGTCGTTGAAGACACCAAGGATCCAATAAACAAACATATAGTGAGACTCGTTCATGAATCGGAAGAGCACGTTGACTGCGAATCCGCGGCCGAAGTTTGGCTGCGCCCAGTCAATGGTTGGCTGCGTATCATCGTACAGTTTCTCGTTGGCGAACTGCCATCCAAATAGGGCAAGCATGATAGTGGCAAAGGTGAACCATGTGATCCTGGCCAGTTTGGGCCGGCTCAAGTATTGTGTGTCAAAGAACCAGCCCCAAAACATATTGGCGGCCGTGGCCGAGATGCCCGAAGTCAGGGAGCCTAGAGTGCGCGCGCGCACGCTGAAGTAGTTGGTCAGATAGATCCCCTGGTATGTACTGTTCCAGTTGAATCCAACCAGTATTGGTATCAACAGAAGGATGTGCTTCTTCTTGACCTGAGCCCAGAGTTTGCGGAACTCGCCGAGGACAGCTTTCTGTCTCGTCGGGTCGGGAATGCTTGAGCCATCGGACCGGATAACCTTTGAAGGGTGCGAGATGAGAAGGGCGAGTGGGAGTCCCAAGCATTGGAGCGCAATCAAGACAAGGTACGTCGAGTACCCAACCTTACCGCGCTCGCCGTCCTTGACATTCAGGGAGAGCTGGATTGAGGAGCCGATGAGTTGGCCCAGTTCGCGCAGTCCAAGCCATATGCCAGCTGTCTCCATCAGCACATGTCCGCTCCAGGAGAATATACGTAGGGGGGAAAAAAAGGGAGGAGCTTACTATTCTTGCCTCGATCTCTAACACCTCCATACCCTAACGCGATTGCTCCCTCACTCGACCATAGTGCAGAAGCCGCGATCCCGCAAGTGGCGCCCCCAAAGAGGACGAACCACTCCGTGCCGTAGCGATTGTTGACATACAGGCTTGCTGAGTACGGCGCGTATCCTAGTGTACCGAGGATAAGAACCCGCCGAAGGCCGTAGCGATTGGCGAGAATAGAGAACAACGGACAGCCAAAGACCATGATACCGAAGGTCAGACTGTTGGCGCCATTAACCAGGTAGGGCTTCTGTTGGCCGCCGGCACCGGTGTCTGTCTTATTAGCATCGGCAGTAGCCCTGAATCAGGGTGAGGGCGTACTATTGAGAGCGTTCCAGATCCCTGGTTGTGTGAACGAGATCAACCCGACTATGATCACGTTGAACAGAGCGCTACGATACCATCGCGTCAAGCGTGAAACTGGTTTCTGGACTAGCTGGTCCGAGTTTTGCTCTGGGTCAGCATCGGCTTTGACAGTCACTGGAGAGTGTCCCATCTTGATTGATCTAGTTTGCGATACTTGATGCTCTTGTATCGACAGCTGCTCCTTATATGCAGCTTCGGATATCGCCGCTATCTAGACTCCTTTCTGCAGGTGGAGTTTTCCCCCACTGTGGGTAACGCCCAGGCCATGTGCTATGCTTGCTAAATATCGCGATATCAGCGGCCATTGGCAGATGCCAGTTTTGACAAGACGCTAGCCCGCTGCTAAATCTTGATGGAGATATTGTAGCCTGAGCTGCGCGCTTGGCGGCTCTAAATACTGCCCTAAATAATGACGTGACAGAAGACGTGCTTGGGGAAATGTCTGGCGTAATACATGACCATCAAGTAAGCTCATATCAATGCTTCATGCTCGGATACTGCTCCTGGTTTTGGAATAGGTAGCGTCGCTATTTCCAAGTATAAACTCGCCGAAAGTGTATTATGGTCTTACCCAAGACCTCTTCTCACCAACCTCATACTCTAGCCCTAAGTGCTCAGCATTTAGTATCTCAGCAGACATCCCACCAGCAGAGAAGCTTTCAGTGACTTGAATCCACTTGTTCAAGGGCATTTCCAGCTCCAATAGAATCATTCAAGCAGCGGTAAGGCAAGCCCTAACAGCCCCATACACACGTACATAGCACAAGAAACCCAGAGCGGTACGCCCGACGTAACATCCCCAAACGTTGCAATAAACGGCGCAGAGATGGAGACCAGTCTTCCACAAGCCATAAGCAACCCGCATCCAACTTCGGGGTGTTTCGTTTCTAAGGATGAGGGAGTATATCTGGTAGGCAATGCAAGATCAGCATACAGATACCGAACGCTCGGCAGGATAGGCTTACGAATATATAACCGCATACAAAGCATTAAGCCAGAAATTAATCATGCACGAGAAACCGATGCTCTGCGCATCTGTTCGAACTTGTGTAAATAGACCGGCGAAAACTGCGCAGATGCAGCTTTTTATAAAAAGTGTGCCTCGGTCGCCGAGTTTGCGAACCCGGACGAGGTATGCGCTGAGCAATGGACCGAAGATTCCTGCTACACTGGAGAGAACTAGGTCCCGGTATGTTTGATAGTTGCTGCCGTTGCCGAGATTTGCATCGTGCGAAGCGAGGTATTACGGGAGGAAGACGTTGAAGAGGGGGGTAGCTGGATACCCATATTAGGAAGTAATTCAGATGAATCAGGGAAGAAAGGGTAGTGTACCATATCCCAACGAGAGCCCAAAGCAAGAACAAACAGCTCATAAGATGGAGGTTCCGTTGTCCCAGGAAAAGCTCCTTGATAGAGGATATCTCTTCAAGCCACGTCCGTACTGAGATCTGATCATAACAGGCAGCAGAACTGGCTAGGGTCTGCATTATAATCAGCCCTGTTCTTAAAGCTAATGTTATTAAAGCGGCCACTGCATCTTCAGTTCGCCCCTGGGGGACGAGCAATCTAGGTGATTCATGCATTTCCAGCGCGAACGAGCACGCTATTGACATGATCAGACAGAGGCTCCCGAGCACGATATCAATATACCGCCAGCCGATATTGTTGGAACGGGTGCACGTCTCGGCGCTGGTTCCGCTGGGGCAGCAGAAGTTCACCACAAGTGGCCATGCTAGTCTGGTTAGCATATATTCTCAACAGATAAAGTAGATGCAGTGGAATGATACATATCAGTGCTGTAAGGGCGTTACCCAGCCCCCATATACACGCGATCCTGTAAGGAGGAACGACCATTTCTTACGCAGAGAACTCAGTCAGCGCGGTGAGATCGATGGCCACTGTAGCCTGTCAGCCTCCCCCAGTGAGCCCTTCAAGCAGAATATACATACAGTTTCCTCCGCCAAACAACCCACAAAGCACCGTCCAGACATTAACCGCTTTCCAGTTTGGGAACGATGCCGCCAGCAGGGTCACAGTAGACACTCCGAAGATGGACAACTGCCACACCGTCTTGCGGCCCAGGATATCGGCGAGTAAGCCGCAGGCGTTAGCGCCTACAAGGAAACCGGCATATAGTGAACCTGAGAGGAGGGTTTGGTACTGAGAATTGAACTCTTTTGCGGCATTGGGCATGATGATTGTTATGGATATCAGAAGCATCTACAGGGGATTCTCGCATCTATCAGCTCTGCTTCCTTGACCAAGCCGAGATATATAGTAGAGCCGGTGTACCTGGTCAACGAGAAAGCCGAACCTGCACGGAAAGGGACAACTGCCACTGATATCGGCCCATGCCGATGGCGTCAATAGCTTGGTCGACCACCAGCTTATTACTGACCGAGACATCCACGGTACCTTGAGCCATGCTACACACGGGCTGGCAGGTTTCCATGTTGTCGGGCTTCTTGTCTTCAAAAGGTTCCGCCATGTTAAGTTGTCAGGCTCAGGTTATGCAATGAGTAGATGTATGATGTAGTGCAGCACGATTAGTACGCATGGTGGCCCCTCTGGGTAATTTAACATCCATCCATGATGTCTGTAATCAAACATGAGCTTCTGACCTATCTTCCCCGCACACTCTGCTTCTCTATCAAGATAGTGGCATGGCAGATAGGCAGATTTACTCCCTTCCTGGCTTCCTAACAGTCGGCATCGTATTAGGGCCGGGGAGCCAGCCGATGCAAGCGGGGAGCTTCCGGAGACCGAGACTTCCGAGGTTATTCTCCACTCTCACCTTCATGAACTCACGAATAGCAGTTTTCCGCAGAGACCCTCGAGGCTCAGAATCGATCTGCTCGAATTCGTTATCTTTATACGTCATGCCGTCCGTTGATACCTACTTTCTCCTGCCTACTCCCTATGCACCGAACAGTCAGCTTCCAGTCCTCCACTACCGGAACGTCCTTCCTTCTCCTCTAACTGAGGAAACTGTAACTCGGTTTCTGACGGCAAATCAGTGGGAAAAGAGAGTAAGCGATCGCTTGGTGTGAGGGTTTGCAGTAGACAGGCCCTTACGTATAACTACAGGGAACTTGGGGTCACATCCCCATCCGCCACTTTCATCCCAATAGCCACGAGTGCTATGGTACTTACAGCCTTCTATTTAACATTCTTAAAGCTTCTAAAAAAGCCTAGGCATATTCCGCGGCTCCTCCAAACTCCTCCTTGGCGCGGGTGGCGGCGATACAGCCGCCGGCCTCGAGCTCTCAGTTCAGGCTGGGGACGTGATTGTCCTTCCAGCGGGCACTGCACACAGCTGCGTTGAGAGTAGTGAGAATTATCAATATATTGGTGTTTATCCTCAGGTATGTGACAGTATCATTCGAACGTAGAACAATTGGCAGGGTGGTAGCTGAGTGGATGTCTTAGGGCTGTCCACGGTGGAGAAATGAGATGGGAAACAGGCCGATCGACCTGCCTTTGCTCCGCGAGGAAACAGAGATGGTAGAAATGCCCGAGGCAGACCCTGTTTATGGGACTGGAGGGCCATTGTTGGCGCTGTGGAAGAAGAATTGCAAGGCAAAGCTATAGTTGTATTCCTTTTAATAGGCTAACGAAAAGAGACGTTGGCAACGGGTTATGAATTAGTCCCACATAATAGACTAGGCAGCCCTATAGTATTTATAGTCTAGCACTTGGCAGATGATACTTTTGTTCTCAATGGGTGATCTATTTTGAATCCGGTCGAACTCGGCAGTGCAGCTCTGCATATTTACTCGCCACTCTTACACCGTATCCGGTATCTCTGGGAATATCTAACGGCTAGAAATCCCCATTCAAGCAGCCTCATTTGCTGCCTTGTTTATGTCTCAACGGGTTAGTCAGTCAACTTGAAGATAAAGGTCATCCTAATCGCCCCCCGCTCATCTTCAGTCGGTGCTCCAGACGTCAGCACACCCACCACAACCTCAACGGTCATACACTCAAGTACGACAGAACCGGCGGCAATCTGAAACTACACCCTATATTGATGATTTGCGTTTTGTTAGCCGCTTATGAAACCTCGGCTTTTCGCGCAATCAATTATTCAATACAAGCTGATTTTTGGCATGCCCAGAGTGATGAGGCTCATCCTATCAGCAGCGTCTGAAAACCACTGCTACTAGACGCACCGCTAGAAACAACAGACAAGTGAGTGGGGGACATACTGAGGTGCGAACCTCTTACGGGTATTCTTGGTGGTTTGGGGTTGGTTCCATGAGCCGGGGAGCGGACAAAGACTGAGGCAATCTGGGTTGATAGTTGGGACGATTACATCGATTCAAGTGTAGCGCTCCTTACTTTGCAGCTCTAGTAGTTATGATCCTCTGATGACCTGGACTACCTGTGTGTGAGATATTTCCAATATCTTACCCTGCGCTTGTAGGTCTATGTCATGTGACTTTATGCTTTGTCTAATACGGCAATTGTACTATTGCTTAGTAATAAAAGCTCGGCTCAGTTCCGGATCCAGATGATCTTCTGTATCGAGCTCTCTGCCAACAAGAAGTGATCATGCACTGTTCAATGGACATGTCAAGGCCTCCAAAGCGGATTCGTCAAGCGTGCGAGCAATGCCGGTAAGATCGTCTCGATGTGCGGGCTTTGCTTTGTCAACTAACACCGAGTAGGCGAAAGAAATCGCGGTGTCCCGGCGAACGGCCGAATTGCTCGTCCTGCCTAAGGCTGGGTCAGATTTGCGAATATTCTGGCGATGAGGAGGCGGATTATGCTAGGAAGATGGTACGTCGGTTTTATTTTGCCTGGGCACTTCATGTTTAATGATCTTGATGCGTAGGAGCAACGAATCGAGGGCATCGAAGGCAAGATCGATGCGTTAATGGCCTGTTTAAGTAACCAGAACCAGCCATTTCCCTCGCCGATGACCACGTTCCAGCCGAGGCAACCAAGTTCTGAGCCGCCTTCAGGGATATCTGCTACTCCGTCTGCGTGAGACGATCGTGATCCGCCCTGGTTATTCACAGCTGACTCTAGATGTGAAGCCAAAAGGGCCCAGTGCCTCCGAATGCGATACAGCTCTTCCATATTTACTGCAACTTCCAGCCGCTGCCGATTTTCCATCATAGGTCGTTCTTCGCCAATGAAAACCGGGACCAGGAGCTCATTTTGGCCATGAAAGCCCTGGGGCTGCGTTTCAGGGGCAACGGCATAGCGGACCCGGGAATAGACCGGCAAATCAGAGACTGGACTGAACAGTCAAGACAGGTGGTGATGGCCCGCGTGGCAGAAGGGTCTACGGAGCTCTCGACGCTACAGACTTTATGCATCCTGACTCTGATCGACCACACTGCGGGACACACGTTGAGGGCGGGAGCAAATATCCGGCTAGCCGTCTATATACTCCAAAACCTGCGATTTGGAAGTACCGAATTCACCAATCTGGAGGATGAGCAGGATGAGCGCGTGCTTTTACGCTGGAGTTTTCACATGCTAGCAAGCCTCATCGGCGAGCCAACTCCGGGACCTAGCTTGAGGACTGCCTACAACGGGAATAGTGCTTCAACTGCAAACGATATTGGGATTGTGGGATGTGCCATCCAACTTAGCGAAGTGTGGGGATTGGCCCAGAACTACGCAGTCACTGCCATCACGTCCGATGCTCCTCCTCCTTGGGCACCTCATTCTGACTACTCGCGGATCACGTTCCGACATACAGAGTTCGAGAGCGTCACGCCGTTAAGATATCGACTTCACGAGACCCGATTGGATGAGCTGACTGGGGCAGACCTGCATCGGCAAAGGGACTTCTGGGCTCACTGTCTGTTTTTCCAGCTGGTTTTCCACGCGATACCTTGCCTTCTCAATCATCCCCTTTTGCTCTCGGCCCGGCTGCGGAATTTCCGTCTTACCATGCCGCAGTCCTTCTTACAGCACTCTTATGAACAGATCACTCTGCACGCCGGCTGGGTCTTACATTTTATCGAGTTGCTAGAAAGCAAGAACTACGAAGTCTCCGATCCTACAATCGGACAAGCAGTTGTCATTGTGGCTACAATCTACCTTCAACATAGTTTTGTCGAGGACATCTTTTTTCGCGAGAAAGCCCAATCTGGATACGACAAATGCCTCGTCTTCCTTAAAAGGATGGCTCTTCGATGGCCAAATATCAAAAGACAGGTCGACAACCTGGGCAAATTGCGAAATAGTATCTCCGCCGGGGAGGTGCAGAATTCGCGCCAGACGTGGTCAGTGAATGTCCACTTGCTTCGAGATATCCTGGTCGCCGCGCCGCCGAAACAAACTGCGGCAAGCATTATGGGGCCTGGCCTAGCCACGGATTGTGCACTTCAGACAGACTCAACCACTCCAGATCCTGATTTTGGGCTAATAGGGTCTGCGGGAATCTCAGGTCACAAAACAGTTGCAAGGAACCTAGTCACGTACTATCCACCTGAGCAGGTGCTACAACCGACGCCCCCAGACTTGTCCGCGTTACTCGGAGAGCCCGGGCTGGCTGTGACAGGCTCAGCTACAGCATTCCTACAGCCGCAGGACTACGCACGGTTCATTGATAATTGGTTGAATCTTCCTCCTGCATAGTTGCGATCGGGTTTTAATGACAAGCCATCAATTGCTATCCTACTACCAAGCTAAATCGCTACTATCAACCTGACAGTCGATCTTCCGGTAGAGCTCCATGTCCTCATCAAGCTTGCTCGGCATACTCAAGACCGGCATTGCAGGTCATATCTCCCTACCCTGTTTCTCCTCTGCACGATGGCTCACGACCAAGTCTTTGACGTTTTGCTGGAAGAACAGTGGTCCCTTCTCATGCTCGGGATGGAGTTTCCCGTTTATATACACCCCAGTGTTCAGATTCCTTTGCGCCGCATTGCACAGATCCTTGTCTTCTTTCAAAACCTGTTTGCAGATACTGTCAATTTTGTGGAAGTCTTCGTCTGGGGCGTTTATATGTTGGTACACTTCATACTGCATGTGCGATCGCGATGCTGTGATGGGGACACACCGCATCAGATAGAAGAGGTGTGGTGACACCGTCATGCAGGCATCGGAAAGTAAAGGTGCTGATTATCCCCATGTCCTCATGATCCGGTCTATCTGTGTTTGTAATGCTGGCTATGCCCAGCTTTGGTTTACACCCAGTACTTTCCAAGGTCGGTATATTGCACGATACCGGGATGGCCAGTCGGACCCGGATAGCACTGACCATCGGCCATCGTTTCACAGGGATGGTAGACCAACCAACCTCGTTATAGTCATCTGCCAATGTCTTCCAGCTATAGTCACCCCTCATATCCCATGCGTGATCGAACCGGTACTGCGAGAAATCAAACGGCTTCAGCCGGGGCTGCTCATCCACACCAGCAGAGTCATCCTCCCTTCGCACGGACGGTGTCTCCAAGGTTCACTCAGATGAAACCCAGCTTATCGATCTGGACGTGGATCGGGAACAGGCCGCTTTTCTCTTTGTCAAAGCCGTCCAGTTCCTGGTATCGAGGGGCATTAGCGAGCTTGCCGTTTATTCCAGACGACCAGCCTATAACATCAACACTGAACTCACACCTGATGCAGGGAGGCCTACCGTGATACTTGCAGGCAAGGATGTTAACCGAGCCAGCGTCCTCCTCCACCAACGGGTATGCACGATGCCTGCAGACATTATGGAAATCGTTTATCTTACCTTGAGGGTCTAGAATGAGGAGAGAGAGAAGACTCCCTCCTGCAGCTGGAGGTAACTTCTTGTCTCGGTGAACCTTGGCCGGTGCGAGACGAGCATCCATTTCTTTGATAAAATGGCGCGGCGCTCAAGACTGTACATGGCGTCCAAACGGTACCAAGATGATGGAAGACTCGGCAGCGCAGCATTATAGCTGGGCTTGGATTGTCGATATGTGAAGAAGCGGTTCATGGCAGCAGCAGAGGGACAGATGAGATGACGGTAGAATCACTTCATCCCCCAGCGAGTGCTTTACCTTCGTCATTAACCTTACCGCTTATATCCCGTATGAGGATCTTTAACTACCTGCAATCTCCTCATTTTTGGCCGTTTTGGAGTAAGTGATAACGCTGACAAGCCTCCCCTCATCGGCGGACGGAACGCGCCCCGGATCCGCTGGAACGGAGTATACCCGCCGGGGAGTGTTCCGGATAGCTACCTTGAAAGCCCAGCCTTTCTAATTTCTTCAGTCACCTCTGCTTCTATCGTGGATAACAGCCTATTTGTTATCTTCAGAATGGCCAACCAGAAAACAGACTCGATTTTGGTTATCGGTGCGGGGGTCTTCGGCCTCTCAACAGCCCTCGAGCTGACCAAGAGAGGATACACCAACATCACCGTTCTCGACCGTCATGTCCCTCCCGTGGTCGATGGAAGCAGTGTTGACATTTCCCGGATTATTCGCGCAGATTATGCCGACCCTATCTACGCGCAGATGGCCCTGGAGGCCTACAAGGGCTGGAAGAGAACATATGCCGACTTCTACCACGAGTCCGGGTTCATCATGCTTTCAGAGACAGCGTCCAACCAGTACATTGAGAAGTCGAAAAAGAACATTGTCGAAAAAGGTGGTCATATCGACGAGTTCTCCAACGTCTCGCAGATGCGCGCCCTTTACCCAGGCATCGAAGCCGATCTTCCCTCGGCTCAGGGGTACCACAATCCTAGAGGAGGATGGGCGGACGCAGTAGGCAGCATTGGCCGTCTGGCTACGGAATGCAGCGTTGCAGGTGTCTCCTTCATCACCGGCCGTCGAGGGACAGTCCACTCACTGCGCCGATCCTCTGATCGTGTCGTCGGCGTCAACCTAGCGGACGGAGCATACCTCCTCGCTTCCCAGGTCATTCTCGCTATCGGCGCGTGGTCAAACCGCCTCGTCGACCTCTCCCATACTGCATCCTCGTCTGGACAACCAGTCGGCTTTATTCAACTCACCCCGGCTGAAGCGGCCAAGTTTGCGAACACACCTGTCTTGATCAATATGACGACGGGCGTCTTCTCTTTCCCGCCTACTCCCGGAACAAACATCCTCAAGCTCGCTCGCCACGGCTACGGCTTCGCGACTGAAGTTCAGTCCGAAGCAACGGGACGCATCATTTCTGGACCCAGACGAGATTCTAGTAACGCGGCTTCCGGCTACGTGCCTGATGATGCAGACGCTGCACTCCGCGGTGGGCTGAAGGACCTTTTCCCCAGTTTGGGTGATCGGCCTTGGTTGAATCGCCGGCTGTGCTGGTACACCGATACGCCAAATGGGGACTTTATCATTGATCGGCATCCGACGCTGAATGGGCTTTTTGTCGCTACAGGCGGTTCAGGACAGTACGTCTATTCCGCAACGACTGCTAACCAGATGAGGTGCTAAAATCTAACAGTGCATTCAAATTTCTCCCCGTGCTGGGAAAATACGTCATTGATTGCTTCGAGAACTGCGCATCCAGCGAACTTCGCCAGAAATGGCGCCTGAAGGCACCGGAGAAGGAATCTGCCCAGGGCCCAGTGGTTATGTCTGGAGATGGGAGCCGGGGAGGACCGCCTCTCCGCAAGCTGTCGGTGTTGGAGCAGTCGAAGCTATGAGAATAACGGTAGCTGCCTAGACCAAGCAGGAAGTATAGAGAGCCATTAAAGAACTACACACAAGGATTAAACTATTATTTCTTATCGAACTTGGAGACGGAGAGTGATCCGGGCCACTCTCCGCACAGTGATTGAATGCCTGATATGAGAGATAGGATAGACAGAGATAAATAGACACTTGAGTCAGAAGCAAGAAGAACCCACCCATGGCTACCGTATATTACATTGTATCAGAAGTATAGATAGTGATCATGACCGAAACTCAGCCTTCCAAGCGCTTCCGCGTCACGATCATCAGCGCCAGGTATGTCTTTACTGTTCTGTCCTCTCCTCGCCTTCCCTCTCCATCTCACCCGCACATCCACAATGCCTTTCTAACAAGGTATCAGAGTCTCCGGTATCCTCATGAAAGACAAGATCCTTCAGCAGGACTATTTTAGTCAGCACGTCGATTTTCACATCTATGGAAAAACACCCGAAGTTGGCGGGACCTGGTTCGAGAACCGCTATCGGGGGTGCGCATGCGACGTCCCCAGCCACATTACCAGTACTCATTCGCGCCAAATACTGATTGGTCGAGGCTGTATGTCCACCACTGCTTCGACTTCTTTCCCTTTCAAAGGGTTGAGGTGGTGTCTTTGTCTTCGGGCGCTAATAAAATGCGTATGCTGGGGTAGTTACGCAACATCCTTGGAGATCCAATCATACCTCAAAGCAGTCGCTCAGAATTACAATCTCAATCCTCGCATTAGTCTCAACAGCCGTGTTGAGCATGCATTATGGGATCAAGACCGCGGGATCTGGCGTGTGGATATTGCGAACTATGGGATTATCGAAAGTCAGATCCTCATCAACGCCGGTGGAATCCTCAATAATCCGCAGATGCCTGGTCTCCGGGGCATGGATACTTTCAACGGCCCAATACTGCATACAGCGGCCTGGGACCACACATTGATCTAGCCGGGAAACGAGCAACGATTATCGGCGCCGATGCGAGCGCTGTCCAGCTTCTACCAGAAATCTGGGAAGTTGTGGACCATGTCGATATCTACATACGTACCCCATCGTGGATATCTCCTCTTGTTGCTTTGCCGGAAGGCGATGACAAGAGACATGTCTACACTGAGACAGAGAAGCGGTATTTCAAGTCTGATAAGGAGGCCTACCTGGCAATGCGGAAGGGACTTGAGGATCAGTCAACATGATGTTCAGCGCTTTAATGAAAGAGTCACCGGGGCAGCAGAGACTCCGGGCGCGGTTTGAAGGGTGGATGAAGGAGCTCAGTCGAGATAAAGCCCTCCAAGAGAAACTGATTTCAAAGTTTGAGGCTGGCTGCCAAAGAGTCCATCCCGGGGAAGAATACCTGATCGCTCTGCAGCAGGATAACGTACGGCCTGTTTTCGATCCAATACGTGAGGTCGTGAGAGACGGAGTCGTCCTGGAAGACGGATCAATGAACCCAGCCGAGATACTGAAGCAGCAACTGGGTTCAATACTTCCTTCCGGCCACAGTTCCCTATAATAGGCGCTGATGGTGTGAATATGCAGGATCTATGGCAGACAAACCCAGTCTCGTACTTTGGCCTCGCGGGGTCCGGGTCCCCCAATTATCTTATGTTCCTAGGGCCAAATACGCCATCTCGAATGGGAGCTTGATAGGTACGTTCGGTCTCTCCTCTGCTTCACGCGCCCCATCTGCTGCATTTATTGGCACTGTCTCGTGAGTGTAGGCCCCTTGAAGCAACAGCCGACTATATACGCGTATGCTCCGCAAAACCGTCCGCCAACAGATCCAATCCTTCTCCATGAGACTGGACGCGCAAACAGAGTTCGATGCCCATACTCAGTCGTACATGTCAAGCATGATCTGGACGGGGACATGTCGCAGCTGGTACAAGAACAGTACCACTGGCAAAATCACGGCGCTGTGGCCTGGCAGCTCGCTGCAATATATGCAGACCCTTGCGGAGGATCGGTGGGAGGACTTCCATTTCACGTACAGAGGCAACCGGTTTGCCTACTGGGAGAAAGGCCTTTCGTGGGTGGAGAACCAGGACATAGACTGTCTCGGGAGGGAGGAGAGGAAGGCCAGGGAAGCAAGTACAGTGCCCAAGGTGGGAGGGGATCTGGGCTATTATGTTGTGGATGGAGAGGCGCTGTCTTCTCTGGATATTAAGTCTCTGGATATGGATGGGGACTCAAACGAAGATGACTTAAATGCGATGGCTAGACTATGAAGCACAGATGGAACAAAATATGATGCGCATACAGTCTTAGCCCTTGGGAGCATTCCATTTGTTGCACAAGACAACCAACGCAACGAGCGTTCACGCAACACAGCAGACGCAGCATTTCCCCAGCCCACCAGCGGAGTCAGCTGTGGTTACAGTAGTACGGCAACGCTATCCGTCTCAGTCTCCTTCTTCAAATCTACATCGTCAATAGAAGTGGCCGTCGGCACATCCGCATCAGGAATTAATTCATCCCAATGTAACTCTGGCGCGTCCGGCGCATTCGTAGTCTAATTCTCGAGGTAATCTGTCAATGGTATAGAACACCTGCCGGTTGCCACCATGAAATAGTCTCCAGATAGACATTTGTCCAGCGCGTCGCCTGTTTCGTCTCCGCGACCAAGTCTAGACGCTGAGGTTATGTCATACAAGCTTTGATGTATGTTGGGAGAGAACATAGTGACGTGGAATTAAATCAGCGGCAAGGAGGACGCACTGAAGTTCTGAGGTTTGCTTCGGGTGTGAACTGGGTTGTAAAGTATTGGCTTATGATAAAGTGAGCCGAGTTGGATATGATGCAAAGAGAGAACGAGCTCACCAAGCGTGGGGGAGCTAACGAAACATCTATCCCGACGTTTTCATCTTTCTCTTTACTTTACTTTGTATCCCCTCTTTCTACGAGAAATCGAGGTCTTGAGACTGCCCAGAGATGCCAGCCCGGGCTCGCCCTCCCCGTATACCCATTATACGATGAAATGGAGTGCGCGGACGAGCTTTTGCACAATTAATGTGGCCAACAGAGAATCCAGCCGCATTTCAGTATTCAGTACTAGAGGATTCAGGCCTCTTGATATTGTATCTGCGCGCGTTAAACCAAGTCTACGGAATCTTGAAGTGGCAGAGCATCCCTATCATTTCTGGATAGCCACAACAGAAAGACTACCTAAGCAGGTAAAGCAAATCATCACAGCGTCACTCCATCAATCACAGGGCAGGCCTCAGACTCCAGCAAAAGTCAGTAGATCCTCGAGCCGCTCACTGTCCACCTCCTCCCACCCGTCTTCTTGCGCGCCACCACCAGCAAACCAGTTCGCCTGGCTGGTATCTTCTTTCAATACCCACTGCAGCCACTTCACAGCGGCATCACCAAATGCTCCTCCCTCGGGCTCAGCGTAGGTCCCCAGGTGTCCGACGGGGTAGTTTCCTACCCACTTTGGCACGCCAGTTAGAGCGGCATAGTCGGCCATGCCCTGTACCAAACAATCCATTAGTGTCTTCATAACAATGAATGGGGAGTTTACGAAAGAAAGAACATACATTTTTATAGGCGATATCCTTCTTCCCACCAAGGAAATAGAAAACGGGCTTCTTGACGTCTTTAATGGTATCCGGATCCTCATTAGGCAGCCCCAAGAGCCCTCCAAAGAACCCTAAGTCCAGGAAGCCAGAGTTGAAAATCCCCAGGTACCTCACCCGTTCATCATCGCGCATCTGGTACGCCTCAAGTCCGCCGCAACTCTGGCCGGCAACTGCAATTCTGCTCCTATCAATAGCCCTGTGCTTTGCTGTTTTGTTGGTGTTCGTCTCAATCCAGTCAAGCGCGTCTCTCATCAGCTGCACGTCAGTTGTTCCGTGTCCATCCGGCGCCCCTGAGGCGATAGCAAGAAAACCGTATGAGGCGATGTTGGTGAGAAAGTTGCCAAAGAGCGTCCCGTTCGCGGAACAGGCGCCGTTGCCCCAGATCAGCGCTGGTAAGGTGGTGTTGCTAGGTAAGTAGCGAGGCATGTAAATCGTGTGGTTTGGCAAGCTCGGGTCGATGGAATACGACTGCACGTTAAGATGATTGTCTTGTTAGATAGACTGGGCTTCAGGAATGAACATATTAGAAGAGAAAGGAGAAACATACGGCGTCATAGGGCCCATTGCCTGCTGCTAGACAGAGGGTTGTATGAACAATGCAGATGAGCGCTGGGATATGCCACTTCGTCATGGTTGTGGTTAATGGGTGTAGAGGTACCTGAGACTAAAAGAGTAGGCATGTCAACTGGAACATAAAAAAGTGACAGGCGGAGTCATTCCTATTCTTATGACTGTCCAGACTGTTGGAAAATGCCGCTCTTGTCGTAAGGTAGATCTTCGCACCTCGGTCTGGCTCCCAGTTGAGACAGCTTTTGTCGTCGGCAGATGGGACAACCGCATACGTTCGCATTATCCGGAAATAAGAAGTGCTCTATCGGTACTGCATGCTCGGCATATCTGAGACTTCCAAGACGTTCGACCTTGCGCGTGATTTGAAAAGGCACAGATTGGTCCATTTCTTGAGACAATTAGACCGAGGAAACACGGCAGATGTTCGGGACAAGAACTCTCACAGGCTGGTTTAATCTCGGTAGTTCAGACAACTTCTTACAAAGCCAGAGCCAGCTTTTATACATTGTTTGTGACTAAAAAGAAAATTGGCCTTCCCTCATTTAACGGGCTTCCTGGTGTTGGCCCTGAGAAGCAGCAATATCGAGTTATGTAGACCTTTGTTCGGGAAGGTACAAACTCTTAGAAACTGTACCGATGAACACACGAAGCTGTTGGCAGGGAGAACGAGTAATATAAACAAGAGAGTATAATAGCAAGGAACCAGGGGAAGTATCTCGAGTGGAATTCAACAGTCAACATTCACGCTCGTACTACAACAGGCCTTCATAGCTCGAGATAAGCCATGCCCATCGCAGCCGGTCCCACACCAAGCGCTTTCAGAGAATAGTGCTGAACCTGCTGGTTCTTTTCAATATCAAAGACCGTGATAGCTGCATCCGTAGTGCCATTTCCAGGAGACAGCGCATAAACAAGCCTGTCCACGACGACGAGATCCACGAGACCAGGATCATGGTTAAATAGACTGGTAATTCGCAAAATTCTCGCATCGACAGCATCCAGCTCGACAAGCCGGTTGACAGCAACATCCGTTACGAAGATACTGTTTGTCTCGGCTGAGTACGCTGCCCAGCAGGTCGCTGTTTGGCCGGGAATTATAGTCTTGGCCACTAACCCGGCTTCGTGAGTCGACCTGTTGACGGACAAAACCGCAGCCCCAAATCCAGGATCCGTCACAAGGATAGTGTCCGACGAGGGGATGATGGCCGAGCCGAAGAGAAGACCGGTGCCGTTGGGCGAGCTCCGGGTGTCTTCCCTTGACAGGGTAGGAGGTGTCTCAGGCGAATCGCCATAAAGAACTGGGAAAACGGAGAGATGGCCCGTATTGTTCGCAGTTCCGTCCCCCTTAACCGTGGCATAGAGGACAGATTCATCGGCAGAGAAGAGGACCTGAGATACAGTATTTGCTGGCCCAACTGGCGGCGTACTCTGGCCAAGCTCGAACGGGCGTAGGTCGTCGAAACTCCCTAGACCATGCTTGTCATACGTCGTGCAAGATACACCGGCCATAGTTCCCGTTGTTCCAACACAAACTAGACGGCCTTTCACCGATACAGCAACAGTGTTGGGGAAATCGCCCGGGATTTTGGCGGGCTCGCCGACGAGGGTGAGCTTCGATAGACTGGTTTTGTCGTGTCTCAGCATGCTCAGTGTATTGCATCCGGGATTAACCGCGAAGATATACTTATAGAACGATAACCTGTCAGTACTTGGCAGATATAGGTAACAGGGTCACGGGCGATCTACCTCTTCTGTTACGGCCACTGCGCCTTGACTAAAGAGCGAGTCTGGACCTGCGAGCTGTCCATCATTCAGAAGTGCTCTCTCTCCAGTTCCGCCTGTCAGAGTAGCCTGGGCATCTCCAAGGAGCCCATTCTTGTGAATTGGGACTCCAACAATCGCATTCTCGGCGTTGTTGGTGAGGAGGTAGATTGCCTTGCTGGGATATGACGCAGGATGGGAATCGACAGTCAATGCCAGTACTGAGAAAAAGAAGCAAAAAATAGGGTTGAGGCGCATCTTGATTCAATAAAATGCAGGTAGTACGTGATACTTCGGTATTGCGATGATCTCTATTGTAGTGAAAAAAATATCACCCATGGTAGTCTTCTCCTGCCCTTATATAGTAATTTCCAGCTTGTTTCCAATTTTTCGTACTCCAGAATTTCTCAGATCAACAATCAAATTATCCCCTAACAGGCACTGTGTTGATTCCTCATCATCACATTCATAGCCTTCTTCAAGCCACTTGTACGGCTAAGCGCCCGGCTCCGCCGCTCGCCCTTCTTCGCCGTCTGTATCGGCTTAGGGCTGACTGGCGCTAACCGTAACTCGTAATTCTTGATGACGAGATGAGGTGATCAACGCGAACTTGGCACTGGAACCTAGGATGCAATACAAAGATCGTCTATACCATAACTTTGTTGCGGTCAACGCTTTGGACCTGTGACCTCTGATGGGCCTTTACAGGCTGCCACTGGCGACAAACCTGGACCAGTCATCTTTGTTGAAGCAGCACAAGTTAGTCTTAACATTTCTAGGTGTACGTACCTAGATACTTACTGGTAGACCTTATTAATGTAGCCGGTGCAACCGAATTTGACGTACGTCGTTTCGGACCAAAGCCGCGCGGTGACGAGTGCTAGAATTTCCTGGATTGAAATCAAGGGATAGTGGAACCTATCTGAAAAGCAATCCTTCCACATTGACCTGTACGCTTTTGAGAGAAAAGAGGCGTCGTTTGGTCGAAGTCTTCGACGGCCACAAGAGCAAGGCAGGCAGCAAGACAGTACAAACTTTAAGGCAACAAAGCTTCGATGACTAATATTCCCCAATCAGAGGCTTGCTTTTTAGTATATCAAGCGCTCGTCCTTGTCACCACCTTCAACTTTTGATATCGCATGTCACCATCAGACCTGATACTTCACGCAGTCAACCTTTCCTTAATGTGAGCAGCATGAACTACGGCAGGATACACCGAATTAAATCTTGGAGCGGACGACGATTCAGGCTCAGAGGGCTTCAAATTGTGCACTGGAAGTGGATTTATTCGATATCACGGCACACTCTCTTCGATACAAGACGTCATTTTGAGATTAGGCATCGTTATGGACACCTAGCTGGCCGTGAGTTAGTTCTTTGCATAGACCGTTATTTATGAACATAGTACTCCGAGAATACAGGAAATTCAGGTCTTTTATGACGCGCTTGCAGGAATATTTCGTCTAAATAAAATGATACTTTGCCACGCTTTGTCTCTAGATAGGAGTGCCCGCCGTCCAAACTCATGTTTTCGTGATATTCTTCCCAAAGACAGAAAAGCCACAAACGAGCTGTCCAACTTGTCATCATCTCAGCCGTTAAGTATGTACGATGGTGACATCCGGAAGCTTGAGCGCATTTACTGCTGTCCTGAGCGGAGGAAGCGCATCGAGGACGGTGACTTTGCTATGGATTCACAGTAGGATACGTGGAGCGTCTGCTGTGAAGAGGGTCTTTGGATTGGCGAATGCTATGGGCAGGACCATATATAACAGTGTCGTTGGGTCTCAGCTACTGGGCGGTGGCTGAAGTTATATGGATGAACAGCAACCGCGATAATAAGGATTGTTGTGAGAACTTATGCTCTAGTAGTCTATGATCATGCTGGTGTTCTTGGAGTATCCTCCTCCCTTTTGCATAAAACGGAAACAAAGATCCATGGAATGTCATTCTAATACAGCAGACTCAGGCAGGCAGAGCTTGGCTTGCAGCAGACTGCCGTCTGCTGCCTGCACTGCGCTGGTATCTTCTGCTCTCATGCCTACCCCCACTCTTCTAACCTCGCCGAGCTTCAGCTCCCCCGAGCACTAAAGGGCGCGAACCTAGTACTCTACTCCGTCTTCAAATCCCTCAACCTCGACGTCGAAGTCCTTCCCATCTAGAGAAGGATGGACTGAACTGCGACGAAAATCCCCAGCTGGGTATCACAGGCAGAGTCCCTCACAATGAATAGGACAGCCAAGGACGCGGATATCACCGGCGTCACCGTTTTTATATGGAAGAATACGAGTATGGCCATGAAGGGGCGCTCCAGAAGTTTCTCGAGAACGGCCGAAAACCTCAACCGACCTACGTGGAACTTCTACCGCCAGCGTCAGCTGCTGAGCATGCAGATCTGGACCGACGCTGGAAGCTCCTCATGCTGTCGCGTCGCGTGAGCGGCATGCAAGACCTCTTGGAATCCACCGCGGGCGCGAATCTAGCCATCAAGGAGGATAGATTGCTTAAGCGGACGGGTGCCCAGGTTGGAATATCACGTCATACTTACGGGATATCTGATTGCGATTCTGAAGATGGCATTGACAGGGTACACTCTATCAAGTCTTGCAGTCGGACTTCTTTTCAAATATATATGCAACTAACTTGTCCTCTTAGTTTACCCAAACTATCTGGCCCGTGCACTATCTCCCTAATATCACCTGGATAACGGAGCCAAAGCATGAGAAAATGGCATTTAGTTAGATTGCGTACGGGAATGAGGCCTCTATTGGCACGAGGTACTCATGTGCGGCCATACTTGCTGTGGTTCCGCCGGCTGGGCAAAGGATTGGGACTATTCGCGAGAACTATCCCTTGTTGGTTTGCCTCAGGCTGGTGGAATGGGACTGATTGTTATCTAGGGGAATAACACAAGCAAGGTGGTGGGGTCCTGGGCTTTTTAGACACAAGAGGCCTGTCATCTTGCTTGGAATGCAAGCTATAGTAAAGTTGCTCCTGCTGATGCCTGAGGCCGGAATCGCCACCACAACAATGACGAAATATATCCTCTAGTTCATTTTCGGCTATGTCCCGCTTCGAATAACCAGTACTACACAATGCATCCATGATCTAGCTAGATCATAGATCTTTGGCATGTTAGAAAAAAAAAAGTAAGAAACAACGAAAACTAGTGAGATCGTATATTTATATTTTCGCTGGACCTGCAAATTCCTGCGCATATACGTAAGACAAATTACACTAGTTGAGCTCTACTTAGATGGGTGGCTTATTAGTTGGACTCCAACAAGTTTCCATGGTCTAGTGGTTAGGACGGCGGTCTCATACTATGTATGACAGCTCCTATCTAAAGGAGTTGGAAATCCGCAAGCACGAGTTCGATTCTCGTTGGAAGCACTTCAATTTTTTTTCCTATCTTTCATTCCCTTTCGGTTGTGCGTGCGTGGAATGGTGGTGGGGTGGTGGTGGAGCGGGTGGGGATGCCATGGCAAAGGGTGCTAATGAACCACATAGTGGCAGAATAGGGCTGCATGAATATTTATATGAGTCGAATGTCTAAGTTTATCTATTAGGAGGGTTAAACGTGCTAGTCAACTGGATCTTTATAGTACTCAGCCATACACGTACCTTCCAAGGTTTCGACATTAGTATGCCAGTATGCCTTATGGTCATATAAGAGCGACAGTATCATGCGTGGCGACACAGCGTATTATGTGTAAGGGGTACTTTCATGTCATGTCCCTAGAAGTGGGCGCCAAATAGATGATATATGCTGGCATTGGCAATGCTTAATTTACTTCCCTGGGTTTATGGCTTTACTAGAAGGTATACATCTTTCACCGTTTCTACCAGGAGCTCATGAACGATTATAGTAGAGTCCTGTATGAATGCATACAAGTTCAAATGGCAAATGCCATCCGGTCTCCCAAAACAGGGTATCATTGCAGGAAGCCAAGTTCCGTCAATACTACAGTCTATAGTACAATACAGTAGCCATCCAAAAACGGAAATATTGTATACAAAAGAGTAGAAAGGAGTAAATCGTAACCTCGTAACGTGTTATTTATGCCGCCGTTGGCTCGGGACTGTTGTGTCCTTCCTTATCGACCACAATACTGCCGTCTTCCTGACTACGGCCGTACTTCGACATTGGACCGTACTTGTCGTCGTGCTTCTGGGACATGAAGAGGACGATTGTACTAAAAAAAAGTATCAGTCACATACCCGCATGGCAGCGAGAATTTAAAGGAATAGATATACCTAATAACGCAAAATACCCACCCAGGCCAGGCAAGAACAACAGCGGCAATTACTTTGGGGTTATCTCGGTATGCTGGTCTGCGTCAGAATATGGCAGGAAGGGCACGGGCATGATAACGCACTGTAAGAGGGTTTCTTCGAGAACTCCAATCTATACGTCTGCGCAGTGTCGCGATCTGTTCCTGTAACGACGGCATCATGTAGAGCGCCGATACACTAAGAATTGCGGTGATTATCAGTACCATCGCGCGCGGTAGATCAATAATTAAACAACGGCTCACCGTGATAGTCAGCGCCGAGCTCAGCATCATAACAGTAACGACTACTGCCGAAATCTTCCAACTGATTCGTACATGTTTGCACTCGTGCCTCTCCGGCCAGAAGAGGTCAAAAAAGAACGCTGCACCAAATATAAACGCCACTGCAACCCCCACAAAGACGTTGTACGAGAACGCGCCAATAAAGCTGTTGTTGTGGATTTTCACACCCGGGTGCTGGCCTTGAATGTAGCTTTGTTGATCGAGGTAGTCTGCACGAAAGCGCCCAAAGAAGTCAGTACTGTCTAGGCAAAGCGATTGTGGAAAGGATAGGTGTTTGCGGAGAGAAACCTGTACCTGAAAAAGCAGCCGTCCCGACGGATTCTGAGCAGACGCAGAGGATCATTGCAAGCTGATAGACAACCATCTTTGTTCGACGGAGATGGTACGCCCGGTTGAGCATGTTGGCAGATCTAAACTTGCTGAAACAAATCTCATGGAGATCGAGGCCCCAGATGACGGTCATCTTGGCCGGTCGAAGAATATTGGATTGTACTGAAAAGCCGGAGACGAGTGAAAGGAGAGATGAGGAGAAGATTGGTTGAATAGATCTATAAGAGAGGTGATGGAGGCGATAAAGGCGATGGAGACGGTCATCATATAGAAGTACAAATAGGGGACCGACGTCCAGCGTTTGGACTCAGCATGACGGATGGACAACTGATAGCGACGTAGTAGTGCAGAAAAGAGGGGGCTTGCACTGTGATTTGGCAAAAAAAAGGAACCATGATGAATTCGTCCCAGGGATTCTGCTCAGGGCAACTGTTTTGCAAGATCTGAGATGAGGTCATGGTGGGTAATCCCGGTGATGTCATCGCGTAAGGAGTATAGAATACGAGACGATCAACAACGGATGTATCATCACCATCTTAAATTTAGTGTCTTACAGGGACTCATGATATTGCAGAGAATGCCGATATTGGGTGGGATAGCTCTGCTTAAATAAAGTGGTGACTATAGCGACTGGCACAACAGCAGATATTATACCTACCCGGTTGGGCGACAGTGGATATATGGGCAGATCTCCAGAGCTTTCAAGCTCATGCCAAGCTCCTTACCACGAGGCTTCAATGATTGGACGCCATCATCCTCTATTTCATACGGTGAAGTCACTGCCCAGCCATCGCCAGCTTAGCTAACTGCTCCCAACTAGACCAGATCAGAGCTCTCCCTTCAACGCCGCAACAACCGCATCGCCAAACTCTCTAGTTCCCGTCGAACCTCCAAGATCAGATGTTCGAATTCCCTTATCGAGAACAGTGCGTACTGCAGCCTCAATCTGCCGCGCCTCGGCCTCCATGTTGAACGAGTACCGGAACATCAGCGCAACGCAGAGGATCATCGCTGTCGGGTTGGCGATGTTCTTACCGGCAATTCTATCATACATTATGGTGAGCAACGAGTGAAGGGATAGTAGTGGGTTGGGAATGACCTACGTCGGGGCAGACCCATGCGTCGGCTCATAGAGCCCATGTACCTTCCTCTGCTCTCCCGGCTTGGGTAAACCATCCAAGCTCGCGCTAGGCAGGACACCCAGCGTTCCGACCAGAGAGCCTGCCTGGTCGGATACCATATCGCCAAAGGTATTGTCCGCCAAGATGACGCCGTTCAGAGCGCGCGGGTTCGTGGCCATGATTAAGGACGCCGAATCAGCAAGCTGGTGGACAAGCTTCACCTGCGGGTATTCCTCGCTCATGGTCTTTTCGACAACCCGGCGCCAGAGACGCGACGAGGCCAGCACGTTGGCTTTGTCGAGAGAGATCACAGGCCAGGGAGGATCGTGTCGCAGCGCGAGCTCCGCCGAGAGTCGAGTAATCCGCTGTATTTCGGAGGCTGAGTAGCCCCATTCGTCCATTGCTGGTATCATCAATATATAAACCACTCAAGTCACCGTAAGTATAGGTAAGAACGAACCATAATCGTCTTCTTCAACCTTCTTCCCAAAGTATGCGCCTCCACAATTTTCCCTCACGACCACGAAGTCGACCCCCTCTATAACATCCTGCCTGAAGGGGCTGAAGTCTCTGGCGATCTCCCTGCTTGGGCTATCAACGGAACACGGTCTCAGATTTGCATAAATGTCCATAGCCTTCCGTACCTGGAGCAGCCCTCCCTCGGGTCCGTCGAGTCCGCGTCGGATATGGTCCCACTTTGGGCCTCCAACGGCAGCGAAGAGGACTGCATCAGAGGATACGGCAGCATCGAGGACAGCCTGCGTCACCGATTTGCCGTGGGTGTCGATGCTACAGCCACCGATAAGTTCCGTCTGGGTCCTGAATCTGACGGTGGATGTGTTGAAAAGGGAGAGGATCTTGGTGGCTTCGGCCATAACTTCAGGCCCAATCCCGTCGCCGGGGAGGACGAGGATGTTGTATGACTTCTCTGACATGATGTTTCTAGAGCTACCGTGTAGGGGTACTGGCAGAAAGTGACTTGAGACTTGAGACGAACGACAATCCGTATCTTTATACAACAGGCCGGAGTCGGAGAGTAGGCCGAAATGCGGGGAAGTACACCCACGGATTATCCCCGATATCGCTATCTCGGTCGTATTCCCTATGTTCTCTACCTCCATAGGCTCTCAGGCTCAGGTCACGGATAAATACTGATCTGAGTCTTCGGAGAACAGCGGGGTGGCATATAGTCTTGATGGAAGGCTCATGGCAAAGTAATGCAAGCGTGTGCTGGTCAAGCTGGTAAAACTGGCAGGAGATTTTGGAACAAGGGCAAGATTGCACAATATTTATGGCTAGATTTTACATAAACAGTGAACTGAATCCATGTATGTCTCTTATGTCATTGGACATGCCAATAGGGATGTCGAGAATGAAAAAGGAAATAAATGACAAGGACGAGATTCGATCCCGAGTTAGTTAGGTAGCCTTAATATCAAGGCTTCAATATGCCTCTAACTTAAGTTACCACGACTCTCCTAGATGGAGAGATGATTTTGTCTCTTTTCTCTGTCCAATTCACGCTCACCACTACTACTCCGATAATTCTGAAGAAAAAACCATCTAAGGGTCAGTCGGGGACGACTTTCGCCAACAGCTAGAGGTTGTAAGATATACCAACGTCCTGCTGAGAATTTAATGTGACTATGTGAACCACCATGTCCCTTCAACCAGCGTAATGCGCTTATTGCAGACCGTCATCCTGTGCTGTTGTCAATAAGTTTCCTACGCGGAGAATCTGCAGCTGTCAATCGCAACGTCTAATCGCAGTGCTTAACATGGTACCGCACATCCCACTTGAAGCGAAAGCGGGCTGGCCTGGGCATGGACGCCACCTACGTACCAACTAGTCTAAAGTGAGTCTTGTCCCGTCTCCAAACCAAGAAATCACGCGCCCATCACACTTCCCTTGGCTCCCGACTTGGCCAGGCACGGGCCGCGAAAGCTTGGTGACACCGCGATACCATCCCAACACTCGGCGAGCCGATGAAACCGGGTTGAGCTGGATGCATACTCATGCTACCTAGCTAGCCGGTTGATGTTGGTTGTCCTGGGTGGGGCATCCCCTGCTCTATTTAGAATACGGCGTTAAAGCTGAGAAGGCTTTGTGGTGGTGGTGGTGATGATGATGATGATGATGATGATGATGATGATGATGATGATGATGATGATGATGATGATGATGATGATGATGATGATGATGATGATGATGATGTTCGAGGCTGAAATAGACACCCTTGCTCTTGTTCTGCGATTGCGGTTTTACTGAGTAATCTGTTTACTCCGAGCAATCTGTGAGTTGATTATCTGGTTATGCCATATGATCTATGCAAGCCCTCTGAAGAGCCCGAAAATGCATTGTACGGCAAACCCCTAGTGAATGTCGGGACGACGCGCTCTTGGCTTATTCGTGAATAGATCGAGCCGACATCAAGAGGGCATTAGAGGGCATCAAGAGCCAAGGTTTCTGGCGTATACAGTTTTACTGGGCAAGGAAGTGCTATACAGCACCTCAATCCACGACGTTCTTGTCCTTGGCGTGACGCTCAAGGACGGGAAGGTCCTGCCGGATCCCTACGACATCACGAGCCCCAGTCAACAAGTGAGATCGGGAGACCGATTAGCCGCCAGGCTAACAAAGACCGGGCTGCGCGGCCGAGCAGACTCGAGAGTTAGTAACAACCTTTGACAAACAAATAACGGAGCCACTCCTTGAGCCGCCATTACTCTGCAATCATAAACAACCATAAACAATATATAAGCTTGCAACAACGTCGGCCGACAACCGACCTGAGAATGGACTGACAGCCCAGAAATATCCCTTTTGGCGGCAGAACTTCGGGTGGCTGAAACAAGTGAGCGATCTCATCGTCAAGACACTACGAAAGTGGAAATGAAGTGGAATAACTTGCCCACGCTCATGCACGAGATCCACATACACCATGGGGTTCTGCCCCCGGACCTTGTCGCGTGTTGCTTGTCGCGTGCTGCGGTCTGGAGATGGATTCGACAAGCAGGGTGAATGAGCCATGCTGGAGTTCGTGGTGAGACGTCACCAGGTTAATGTCCGTTCATGCCATTCCTCGAATGACATGTCGACGAACATTCTTGGAATTTGCGGAATTCTAAACGTAAGCGAATCCCGTGGTCTTGGGGCAAGAGCCGATGAAAGACCGGGCCGGCGCAGCGCCAGCGCGGCCGCAGGCGGCCTGAGGTCAGCAGCCGAGCAGAGAAATCTCTTCGCCGGTCCCCGCCAAGTCTCCGGATTTCTCCGTATTTCGGTCCGAGTCATTGATTGCGGAGCCCCGGAAGTCCAACACTACAATGCCGCCTCGTCTATTGGCAGCCCGTATATTGAACAGCGCAAACTTAGCACATCCTCTAGATTCGCTGTCACCAGTCATTCAAGCCTTTCGTGCATCGTCGAAATTCTGGAATGTCAATCTTGCCCATGTTGAGCCGACGACGTCCCCGCACAGTCAGCATATGGCCCTGTCCGGTTCGACCAGTCCGGGGCCCTAATCTCCGCGCGGACGAATTCCGAGGGTGCTTGTATTTGGTTAAGATCCTCGCGCTAGTCCACCAAGCCTTCGCCAATTTTGTCAAGAATTCCGGCGCGCTTGAGCTAGTAAAGTATGTTCCAGGCGTTTCTGACCATTCACCGTTGGGCGATGGGACCTGAGGATTCGAGTCGTTTTTCGAAGCTGCCGCCTGTGACCTTGGAATCGCCCACACGACGTGGGCCGATAACAACGTGCCTGAGACGGCGTCTGGCCTGACCTGGGACTGCAGTGATGCGTGCTGACTGACGAGTGATGGTGTTGATGGCCGGGCATAAATACATGGGATTGTTCGCTGTACCACACTATTCGCCCCCGCTCTTCTTCTACTCCTGTCTCGCCATACAATTTTTTTTTCTTTTCGATTTTCTCTTATTTTTCTCTCAGCCTAACCAGATTTCTTCGCATACTCACACCGGTTAGCTAGCCGACATGGCTGAGCCCGAGAAGACAGAACTCGAGGCTCTCGAAGTCGTGCGCGAGCGTGCCCAAGATGCCGACGCCTTCATTGACGAGATGGAGCAAAAGCTCGAGGCCACCGGCGGCCTCGAGACTGGCTTCTTCCAGATCCAGTTCAAGGACCCTAAACACTTCACCTGGTTACTTGTTGCCTTCGCCAGTATGGGTGGTCTGCTTTCAGGCATCGACCAGAGTACCATTTCCGGAGCGAACTTGTACCTTCCTAAAGACCTGCACTTGGATGCAAGGCAGAACAGTCTGGTCAACTCAGGGATGCCGCTGGGCGCTGTTGGTGGTGCTTTGATTCTGTCGCCTTGCAACGAGTACCTTGGACGAAAATGGTCGATTATTATCTCGTTGATTCTATATACTATTGGTGCTGCGCTCGAGGCGGGGTCAATTAACTATGGTGGGTTTGATTTTCATCTCTGGTCCTATATGACGGCTGGCTGACGGGGCTTACCTAGGCATGATGGTCGCTGCTCGTGTTATCCTCGGCGTCGGTGTCGGTCTCGAGGGCGGTACTGTCCCCGTCTATGTTGCGGAGACCGTCGAGCGCCGCATTCGCGGTAATCTGGTTTCGCTGTACCAGTTCAACATCGCGCTCGGAGAGGTCCTCGGATATGCCATCTCTGCCATGTTCCTGCGCGTTCCTGGTAACTGGCGGTATATCCTTGGCTCATCGCTTGTCTTCTCTACTATCATGTTTGTTGGGTACGTCGAACCATATCTGCAAATTCATACGAAGTCTTGCTGACCCCTTGTCTCGTAGAATGCTCTTTCTCCCCGAGAGTCCCCGTTTCCTCGTCCATCAAGGCAAAACCCTCGACGCATACAAAGTCTGGAAGCGGATTCGCGGTATTCAGACCGTTGAAGCCCGCGACGAGTTCTTCGTCATGACGGCTTCCGTCCGTCAGGAAGAGAATGAGGTCCATGAAGGCGCCCACAACAAGCGCTTCCCCTGGATGGATTTCTTCACGTAAGCACCTCCGTCGGCCCTTGGCGCTCTTTCCGCCCACCATAACCGTCCTGATTCGCACCATACTGACATGTCTACAGCGTCCCGCGCGCCCGCCGCTCCCTCATTTACGCCAATATCATGATTATCCTTGGGCAGATGACGGGTATCAATGCCATCATGTACTACATGAGTGTGCTTATGAACCAAATCGGTTTCAACGAGGAAAATGCAAACTATATGTCCCTCGTTGGTGGCGGCTCCTTGTTGCTCGGAACGATCCCCGCCATTTTCCTCATGGAGTCTTTCGGCCGCCGCTTTTGGGCCATTGTTACGCTCCCCGGATTCTTCATCGGTCTTGTTCTCATTGGCGCTAGTTATCAGGTCGACCTCAAGACGGACCTTATGACCGTCGAAGCCCTCTATCTTACCGGTCTCATCGTCTACCAGGGATTTTTCGGCTGCTACGCCTGTCTCACCTGGGTCGTTCCATCGGAAGTATACCCAACATACCTCCGCAGCTACGGGATGACAACCTCTGACGCCCTCCTCTTCCTTATGTCCTTCATCGTGACATACAACTTCACGGCCATGCAAGAAGCCATGGGCAAGACGGGTCTGAGTCTGGGATTCTACGGTGGCATTGCGGCCGTCGGCTGGGTGTATCAGGTGTTCTTTATGCCCGAGACCAAAGACAAAACGCTTGAGGAGATTGAGGAGGTGTTTTCGAGGCCCACCATGGATATTGTGCGTGAGAACTGGGCAGGTGTTAAAGAGACGTGTGGGAACTTGGCCCGAGGAAACTTCAGGAAAGTCTTTGCTGAGCAGACGAAGCGACGGAGGAGTGTGCATGAGACTGAGTTGAAGGGCTTAGCGTAGGCTGGAAAATTCGATATATGAATGTTATCTGAAGGTGATGACCTGGGTTTGTAAGGGCATGAAATACCTATTATTATGGACTGCTGGATTTGTTTACTCATGGAGATTTTATACAATATATACTTGGTACTAAATCCTGCACGAATATATACGAGTGAAGCCTTGGCAAACTCCCCGCTTTCCAGGCTAGCGCTTCTACAACAAATGTGAAAGCCTAGGTATCGTCACACCCCGACTAAAATCCGCATTGTCATATCTACATGCAGTTTCTTGAGTGTACACTACCTGCTCCTCATTCTAGGAATGTTTCAACTCTTGTTATCTGACTCTACATGTGGTTCCAGCTCTTTGGTCCTCTCCACTAATAATATGCTTAGATTGGTCCTCATATATTTACTTTACTTCCCGGTCTTCAGATTAGGGCTTGTACCAAGAAAGTATATTCTTAGGCAGTTGACGAAAAAAACTATCGTTGCTAGTAGTAGTACTCAGTAGGGAACTATATACTCCACAAATCTGCGGAAACTATATATGACAGTGTCCTCGCTTGTCCTGGTAGGTTCCTTCTTTTATGCTCAGCCAGTTGGTGTCGGCGAATCAAGTCATTCATTAATAGCAAACGCTGCGTTGAATCGCTCATAGTTGGGAGTATTCAATATTAGATTCTATCTGAGGTTCATCTGAACACCAGTGGACCAAATTAGGGCAAAAGGGGCTTGGGCAGTCCATACCTGGCTAGGGCGCAACGCATTGACAATAATGCAAGTAATAACATGCGCCATCACATAGGTACCCTTGAAAGGGCCTTTGTATTCTTTGAGCATCCTCTGGAGGGTATCCAGAC
The DNA here is from genome assembly GCF_000011425.1 of Aspergillus nidulans FGSC A4. Lineage (NCBI taxonomy): Eukaryota > Fungi > Ascomycota > Eurotiomycetes > Eurotiales > Aspergillaceae > Aspergillus > Aspergillus nidulans. The sequence continues at coordinate 2,739,667 of NC_066262.1, read as the reverse complement.
GGCTGCAGTATTATGCGCGCTCACGTGATAATTGACTGCCAGCATCTCCCTGCCGGCTAAGCCCCAATATTCCTTCGAATGGCAGGCATCACAGCGACACGACGAGGGGAAAACAGCACCCCTACTGCTCTAATAACTGATCTCTTACACTTGGCTCATTGCTCATCCCCTCCACCCCATGGAGGTGGATATCTCCCCCCCAGGCGGAACCCGTCCGGCGACTCCGCTCCTGGGTGAAAACTCTGACCCCCCCTCAGGACCTACCACCCCGACCCCCCTACCCCGGAACTCCCTGAAGAGAAGGGCCTTATTCTCCCCGCAGAAGACTCCCACTGCAGCTCCAGTCCCTGTATCCCATACGCCGCAAGCCCCGTCGATCTGCGAACAGGTCGGCATGGTAGCAGACGACCAGCTAGCCCTTCTTCATGATTGGAAACTAGCCATGACCTCCCTTGCCAAAGCTCTAGATCTAACTGTCTCCTCCCTACAGGGCCGCCCAAGAGACCTGGCCCGGGAGCTTGCAGCCAGATTCGTCACCCTTGCAAAGCAGGACTCCCCTCAGCAGATTTCTCAGATGCCTGTGGTTGCACCCCCACAGCCACCCAGACAGATGGAACAGCCAAACCATCCTCCCACTCCTGAAGCTTCCAAAAGCCCCCTGAACAGGCAAACCTCGCAGCCTACAACCTGGGCATCCCTAACAGCTCCAAGAACTGGCCAGGGGAACTGGCAAACTATTGCCCCTGAACACCATATGCAAGCCAAGCAAACAGCACAACGAAGGCTGAAGCAGTCAAACAAGACTGACCACCGCATCTTCCTCCGCCTCCCGGCCTCCTCCAGCCTCCGAGCTATTGGACCACATGGCATCCGGGTCACCCTTGCTGGGAAGGTTCCGGACGGGATCACACAGGTACAAGTAATATCAACCGGGTATGCAATCACTACAACAGAACAGGGCAAGGCTTTCCTACTATCAGAGAAGGCTGCAAGCCTAGCTGGGGATGGGTACTTTGAAATTCCAACAGAGTACCACCAGGTTATTGTCTCCCGGATCCCAAAACAACTCTGGTCCCTAGATGGATGGATAGATACAACAATTGCAGACATTAGCATGGAAGCAGAGCGCATTACTGGCATTAAGCCTCTCATGGCCAAGCTCTCAAAACACCCAGTAGAGAGGGACTCTATCACAGCAGTCATAGCCTTTCCAAAAAAGCTACAACACCCCCTGCAACTCTTTGGCTTGTCTGGCCTATCAAGGCCCACTCGCCCCAAGCAAAGGCCTTTGCAATGCACCCGATGCTACCGCTTCCACGATACAAGGGCCTGCCGCTCTAGTGACCGATGCATCTCCTGCGGATCCTCAAAACAAGATCATAACTGCCATGTACAGTGTATCAACTGCTGCGGCCCACATGCAGCAGACTTCCCAAAATGCCCAGCCAGACCCCATGTCCAGAGGAACATTATTACCCGCCTCTCGAAGGATGCTCTAGCTGCTATCCGCAAGGCTGGCCGGCTTGCCTTCCAACAGGAACAGAAGAAAGCTGAAAGTTCTAAACAACAAGCAGACAGTACCCAAACTACAAGCCAGCCTACAAGACAGCTCACCCAGGAGCTCTTAAACCAAACCCTGCCCTCCCCTGAACTATGAAAATTCTACAAGCCAATGTAGGAAGGGGGGGCGCTGCACATGACCTGCTACTCTCCTTTGAAGCAGATATCATCCTTGTCCAAGAACCTTGGACAAATACAGCAAAACACCTAACCAAGACCCACCCACGATATCAGCTGTTCAGTCCCCCAACCCGATGGACTGCCAGGCCCAGAACTCTAACATATGGTACGAAGGGATCTCCCAGCCCATTCCCTCCCGGAACCTATCTCTCCGGATATCACCACAATCTACACGGCAGGCCTTACTATTATCAATGTTTATCGGCCCCCTAATGACCCAGTTGCCCCTGCTGGTGCTGGCTCAACACCCTCTACACTTTCCACACTCCTAGGATATACCCCACCAGAGATCACCATCCTAGCAGGAGACTTCAATACCCGGCACCCATTCTGGCAGCCAGATACTGAGTCTCATGCTGTCACACCTGGCGCAACAGGACTATTAGACTGGCTTGATGCCCACGAGCTGGAACTTCGCCTCGAGCCAGGCACCCCTACCCGTGGACCAAATACCCTAGACCTAGTCTTCTCTAACATACCACTAAGGGCCCTAGTGGAAGACCATCTAAAGACTCCAAGCGACCATGCAACAATTGGAATAATACTGGAGCAAGACGAGCCTTCTCCTATTCACAAGCTTGGCTCTACCAACTGGGAGAAAGCCAGAACCCTGGCAAGCCCGCCTGACCCAACCCTACCAATTAACCTACTAGCCGAGCAACTGGTCCAGATATCCCAGCTAGCAATTCAAGGCGCATCAAGATACAATACTCGCAGACTCCCCAGGACCCCATGGTGGACTCCAGAACTAACAGACATACTACACCAAACAAGATATCAACAAAACCCCGACTATAAACAACTCCGGAAGGCCATCGTACGGGCAAAGGCTGAATACTGGAAGCAGCAGATCGAACAAGCCACAGCACCTACAGACGCATTCAAACTTGCTAAATGGATTAGACATCCAGACCAGCTTGCTGCCCCTCCCCTGAATGTACAAGGGGGCTCAGGTCTCTACCCCCGCAGGGCAAAGCAAATGCCTTCCTCAGTCACCTCCTAGAGAAGGGGGCCCTGCTTCCAAATCAAACAGAAGAGGGACCCCCAAACAAGCCCCTGGGCCCAGTACACCTGCCAACAAAAGAACACTGCTGGGCCGCTCTCTGTGCCCCACCCCCGTCTGCCCCCGGGGAGGACGGACTTGCCACCACTGCTTGGAGGGAGCTTTGGCCTGTCCTAGGAGACACAATCACACAACTATACTACAGGTGTATAGAGGAAGGCTGCTTTCCACTAAGCCTGAAGTCAGCAAAGATAATAATGTTACCAAAACCAGGAAAGAGGGACTATACCCAACTCAACACTTGGCGGCCAATTAGCCTCCTCTCTACCCTAGGAAAAGGCCTCGAGCGCCTTCTAGCACAGCAGATGGCTGTAAGAGCAATTCAGGCAGACCTGCTAGCCCCCTGCCACTTTGGGGCCTTGCCAGGACGGTCTGCCATTGACCTGGTCCAGGTCCTTGTACACAGGGTAGAGGAGGCCTTTCAACAGGGAAAGGATGCTTCATTACTCCTACTAGACGTGAAAGGGGCATTTGATGCTGTCATACACCAACGGCTCCTTTCTCACCTACGCCTGCAAGGATGGCATAAAGGCTTACTCCAGCTACTTGAGGACTGGCTTACTGGCCGTTCTGTATCTGTTCATATCAAAGAAAGCACCGCTACAGCACCAATCAAAGGTGGACTCCCCCAGGGATCCCCCCTATCCCCAATACTCTTCCTACTATATGCAGCAAGAATAATCTCTACCCTAGAGAGCTCCTTCTGCTATGCAGATGACATGGGTATATTACTAACTGGGAATACCCTGGAAGAGAGCTCACAACAACTGGTAGAGGCCTACAAGCAAATTACTGTCCTAGGGACAGAGACAGGCCTCCCTTTCTCAATAGAGAAAACAGAGATACAACACTTCTCTAAAAAGCAGCAGCAGCATTTCCCTATAGTCACTCTACCTGGTATAGGGGAGATTACACCATCCCTATATACACGTTGGTTAGGAGTTCTTCTGGATACAAAGCTTACTTTTAAAGCCCACATTAACTGGGTCTTTAGCCGCGGGAAACAACTCGCCCAGCACCTAAAGAGACTTAGCAATACCCAGCGTGGCTGTCCAGTGGCCTCCATGCGCGCAGCAGTTATACAGTGTGTTCTCCCAACAGCTCTGTACGGGGCAGAAGTCTTCTATACAGGAAAAAGACAACAATGGGTTGTTAACTCCCTGCTCTCTCTCTTCCGTACAGCAGCCCTGGCTATTATCCCAGCCTACAAGACCACCCCTACTGCAGCTCTGCTCCGCGAAGCAGACCTACCAGACCCAGAGGCTCTATTCAACAGCATCCTCCGAAGGGCAGCAGTGAGATACATGAGCCTTGATATTAAACACCCAATTGCCCAAATAGCTGCAGAGGCCACCACAAGCAGGCCCAAGACCAGGCTTAAAAGGATCCTCCAGCTCCTCCTTAGCCCCCTGCCAGAGCGCACCATAATAGGGCTGCCTCTCCCTCCCCTACGCATGCTTCCAACAGACAACAAAGACTATAGCCCCGCCCCATTACAGATATCAGTATACTCAGACGGCTCGCGAACTGGCCAAGGGGCAGGATATGGCTATGCAATCTACTTTGGCCCTATCCTGGTGACCAAGGGACATGGCCCCGCGGGCCCCAGGACAGAGGTCTATGATGCAGAAATCATGGGCGCTGTAGAAGGCCTACGCGCAGCCCTGGGACAACCATGTGTGGGTTACTCTACCCAGCTAGTTATCCTCCTAGACAACCTAGCAGCAGCCTCCCTGCTAGCAAGCTATAGGCCAACTCCGCATAGGCATGGACTGTCAGAGTCCTTCGGCCAGCTTGCTACCCAGTGGTTGGAAGCTCCCTCAATCCTAACCAGGCCACAGGAAGCCCCTTCAAGTCCGCTGGATCCCAGGCCATTCTGGGATTGCTGGGAACGAGCTGGCAGACAAGCTTGCAAAGCTTGGGTCCTCTATATACAGCCCTAACATCCCCCCATCCCCTGCATACCTACGACGGGAGGCAAAACAGTGGCTTCGTACAGAGGCATATACAGCATATGCTAGTAAGGCACCCCAAGCCTACAAGACCCTGGATATCAGACCCCATACAAAGGAAAGCCGCACCCGCGAGCACAAGCTTCCCCGTTGGGTACTTGGCCGACTCGTCGCCGCCCGTACAGGCCACGGAGACTTTACGGCATACCACCAGCGCTTCAACCACTCAGACTACCTGGAGAGCTGCTCTTGTGGCAAGACCAAGACCCCAGTACACTTCTTCTTCTGCCCATACACCAGAAAGCGCTGGAAAGATAGATGGAGATGCATAAGGGACGGCCCGTCAAAAACAATAGACTGGCTCTTAAGTACAGCTGCCGGGGCTGAAGAATTCAGCCGCATCGTGCAAGAATCATCCTTCTTCAAGGATATATGCCCGAACTGGGCCCGCCGGAGCGCTTGATAGTGCGACAGTCCACACATCTACCTGGATAAAGGGTACGGCCCCTCCCCCCAATCTATAGGTAGTCAAAACGGGCATCTGCCCTCGAAGACCAGGCCAGGGTAGCGCCGGATGCTTCTTCCGCTCATTTCCAACATATATTGTCCATAGTTGCTGCTTCAAACCTGTATCTAGCTAGTTTTAGGGAGTTCTGTTTAGACAGCACGTCCAGATGCCCCCTGGGAGGCCGCAGATCACGTGGGCCCCGTGATCCGCCGAGTGACGTTAAATAATAAAACCAAACCAAACCAAACCAAACCCCAATATTCCTTCGTACTTTACCCCGCCATGTTCTTTGCTCTTTTCTCACTCCGGCGTCAAGGCCAGCTGCATGGCTAGAGAACACACGACTTTCATTTAGCGGGCCAAGTATCAAGGATAAGCATTGGCCGCTGCCAGTCTGTTGCGAAGTTGGTGTCAACCCCGAGGTATGGTGTCGCTCAATTTCCTCTTTAGGGGCATTATAAGGTGCTGATAAATGCCAGCGTTAGACAACCGACTCGATTTCAAAGCGCAATGGCGGAAGCATTGGGTCTGGTCGTCAACATCGCTGCAGTCATCCAGGTAGCAGCCGAGGTTGCTCAGCTTAGCTACAAGTATGCCCGGGATGTGAAGAACGCACCACGGACCCAGAAGGAGTACTTGCAGGAAGTCTCAGCTCTCATGGAGGTGCTTTTCCGCGTGGAACAGGCGGTTCAGGATGTAGAGATCACCGGTTTGTTACCGGATCGGCCTTCGTCACTAAGCGCGGACACCGTGATGGACTGCTACCGGGCTCTCTCTGGTCTGTATTTTGACCTACAAAAACGCCGATCACGGTTCCTGCAACCGCTTCATGAACGAGAATGGCGGGCGCATATTGATATGCTTACCAGATACCGGTCGCTTTTCGTCGATTTCCTATCTTCTTGCATCCTGTACGCTAGCCCTATCCCGTTTTATTCATCTAGCTAACAATAACAGCACGACTGGAACTGCAACTTATAATAAGGTGTCGCTTATAAAAGAGGACCAAGATCGCAGTCTTCTCCTGACGTGGTTGCCTGCTCCAAACGCCTCGGCACGACGGAGACCGTCGCCATGCCCTGGGACAGGAAGCTGGTTCCTGGGCAAGGGCTCAGTCAGGCAATGGTTAGAGGGCTCCAAAAGCTTTCTATGGTGCTACGGAGTACCTGGAGTTGGAAAGAGTTTCCTTGCCTCTCATGTAATCGACCACTTACTCGAGGCCCCCACATCGCCGGATTATCTAGTACTATACTTCTTTTGCGACTTCTCATCCCAGGATGAGCAGCGGGTCATTGACATTCTCCATCATCTGCTGCGTCAGATCATCGAGCAGGGCAGTTCAGAAGTGTTAACTCTATTGAAGGAGTCATGTAAGGATCCTGGCAGGCTTCAGCAGGCCGCCGAAGTGACGCAGCTGATTGCGACGGCGGGCTCAACGAGACAAATATACTTGGTGCTAGACGCGGTTGACGAATTGAGAGAACCAACTTCATTTCTGTCGCACATCACGAACCTCGTCCCGTCGGGCATCAATTTATTGATCATGAGTCGAGATGTACCCCACATTCGGAAGAAGATGACATTGGCAACGCATCTTGAAGTTGATTCAAACCCCGGTGACCTCAAAGTGTACATCGAGTCGCGTTTCCGAGATAGCGACTTCTCCGACGAGGTTGAGGAAGAGGACAAGATGATAGAAGACGTCGCCTCGAGCTCCGGCAATCTGTATGTACATCTTACTCTCGATTCTCTCATACTCCGGATTTTAATGTATCCAGGTTTCTCCTTACTAGGTTACTCCTTGATGATATTCTTGATCTGGCCTCGATTAATCAGATACGAAAGGCGCTTCGTAAACCGCATGCAAGTCTCCATCAGGCATTCCAGGCAACGATGAATCGCATAGAGTCGCAATCTAAAGGAAGAAGTTCCTTGGCTCGACGACTACTTTGCTGGGTTACATATGCTAAAAGACGCCTGAAGCTGAAAGAGATACTCTGCGCCTTCTCTGTGGAGGAGGGAGAGGAGTTCGATCCTGACAATAAGCCAAACTCCGACGTCCTCCTCCGAGCCTGTCATGGCCTGGTCGTTGTGGATAGAGTTGATAGCACTGTTGGGCTCGTCCACGCCACTGCATATGAGTTTTTCAGAAACGGAAACGTTCTAGGACAAGAGGGCGATCATGACATTGCGCGTACCAGTCTACAATACCTCATTATGAGCAACATATCTCCCTGCATGACATCCACAGAATTGCTGAAACGTCTCGAGTCTCTAGAGTTCTTGGATTATTCGGCAAAATACTGGGGTCAGCACATCCGAGGGCCGGATGAAGAATGTCAGCTAGAGGGACTTATAACCAAGTTGCTGCGCAATAGTAAAACCAGAAATGGGGCCTTTCAAGTTCTGCAGTATAGACAAGAATTCTCCGACGTGTCCTTAGGGGGGGAGATGCTGCAATCAATACCAACAGATCTGGGCACACTACATGTCGCAGCCTACTGGGGGCTTGCACATACTACAGAGATACTTTTGACCAATGGAGCGAGCGTCTATGAAGTAGACACTCATAAATGGACAGCCCTTCACTGGGCGTGCTCTCGAAATCATGCCAATGTCGCCGCCATACTGGTCGAAAACGGGGCTGATGTTAATGCACGTGATATACAAGGCTGGACTCCATTATTTTGGGCGGCGTTCAAGGGTAATGACCAGATCATTAGTCTTTTACTAGACCATGGTGTCAATCATCTCTCTCGAGGTACGTACGGATGGACTGCCTTGCACTGGGCTGTGTCCAGCCGCCACCCGGAGGCCGTGAAAATCCTGCTTGAGCACCACGCCCGGTCACAGGCTAAGGATACAGAGCTGCTCAAGATGAGCATTCAAGATGTCATCGCCTACGCTGAAAGCGCCCAGCCCGTCAAAGTCGCTGCGGATAGTCAGGATGTGGAAATATTCACCCTCCTAGCTCAACACCTTCAAACACCGAAGGGCATTGTTGGGGATGCGCAGTTCAACGAAATCTGGGCCAATGCCCGGTTTGACCAGCCTGCCTCAGGAAACCCTTGGAGAACACTGACAAAGAGTGAGGAGTTCAACGGACTTGAATCCAGACTTCCGAGATTCACTGGACCATTTGCGGATGATTCAGAGCCGTATCGAGAGGACGCGACGGAATGGAAAACGGCTCTTCTTACGTCTGCTATCAGAGACGGGCAATTGTCGTCAGCGCGCATCCTCGCCAAAACAGGGGCAGATGTCGACTCTGCGCTTTTTGCAGCTTCCTGTCGGTCTGATCCCGAATATGTACGTTGCTTACTGGAAAATGGCGCAGACCCAAATAAGCCTTCTTATGGGAAGATTCCACTGCATGAAGCTGTTCTTAATGGGTTTCTGGAAACTACAGCAGCCTTGATTGACGGGGGAGCAGATGTGAATCAAAGAGTACCACTGCGGCGGGACCCCTATCGCACGCGGTATGAACGTGGTCCGGCCACCACTCACGTCGGTGCGACGCCTCTCATACAAGCATGTGGGTTTCTCTTTCTGTCCGATCCGGAACTTTCTCTACAAATGGCTCGGCTTCTCATTTCGCACGGAGCGGTGGCCGACGCAAAGGATGACTCGGGCATGACGGCTTTACACTATGCTGTGATGAGGCCGTATCTGCCGTTGATAGAACTTTTGGTGAGCTCTGGCTGTCCAGTAGACGCTTGTGATATGAAGGGCCGCCTGCCAATTCACTGTCTTGGGAGCCATATGCATAGTTTATATCGCGGAACTCATCAAGCCCAAGAAAACAATAGTTTATTGGAAACTGCTCGTGTTCTTATCCGAGGCGGACAGGGTGCTGATTCTGTCAGCATGCTGAACATGCCTATACATCGTGGGATGAGTGCCATGAAAGATCAAAAGAATAGCTCATCAGACGAGAAAGATAGCCTCGAATGCCTTACGCCGTTGGATATAGCACTAGGGGCGAATAGGTGGGAAGTCGCCATCACGCTCTACCATCTCGGTGCTCGCATCCCTGATGGTCTAGATCTTGGGCCTATAGCATCAGCTGCTATTGCAGACTTTGTGGCCAACGCTGTTGATCTTCTGCTTGATAATGGTGCTCAGGTCAGTCCGTCTGCGGTCCATTCTCTTCTAGGTGCCCTTCGGCATCGGCTGTCAGAGAGTAAGAGGGTGAACGAAGACCTATCTCAGTTTAGACATATACTGGGCAGGATCATACTGGCCGGAGCAGATGTTAATTTCCGGTCTGAGAACGGCGATACCGCGCTTACTGTCGCAGCCAGAGCAGCAGGCCCAGTTGATGTTTTGAAAGACCTAGTAGACATGGGCGCAGATGTGTTCTCCGCCTCAGGCACTAGCTTTGATCCAATTATCACTGCTGCTGTACATGGTGATACTAAGTGTTTGGATTACATTCTTCATGTTGCTGCAGCCCGTCCTAGAGAGGGTCATTGGACCGGAATTCTCGGCAAACTGGGAGAGATTTCTGACCCCATCACGCGTGTATGCGTATGCCTTGAGAAAGTAGGAGCCTTGGACAGAGTTAATGACAAGGGGCGCACGATATTGCATCTGGCCGCGGAAAGAGGGAATGTGCCGCTCATTACCAGTTTATTGGCCCACGGCGCACGTCCTGATATCGTAGATGCAGACGGTCGATATGCTGTCCAGTACGCAGGAGCAAATCTCAAGACCGACGCACTGCAGGCACTGTTGCCTTTGAGGACTGCGATTTCCGGAAATGCTGAGACAATAGCTTTTTGGCTCAATATCCTCTCCCAACCAGTCGAAATTCCATCTGAGTACGGGCAACGCCAGAGCATGTTCGAAATGGCCGTCATCCTCGGAAACTTGCAAATGACCCAACATCTCCTGGCATATGGAATGGACCCGAACACACGGCTATCAGGATGGTGGCGTGACGGGAAACCACTGCTGTACTATGCAGCAGAAAGGGGGCATTCCGGTCTAGTTGAGCTTCTCTTGACCCAGGGCGCTAGCGTAGACCTGACAGATTTATATGGCTGGACCCCTCTCCACGCAGCGTGCTACTTTGGCCACACTGATACCGCCAAAATACTGATAGAAGCCGGCAGCGACGTGCACGCAGAGACTTCGCAATGGAACAACGATAATGTGAAACCGACTGGCTTGTACCGGAAGGATGCCTACGAAGCCCAGCCTCTCCACCTGGCAACAATGGCCGGGAACTCGGATATTGTCAAAATGCTCTTAGAAAAGGGGGTTGATGCACACGCACAAACTAAAAATGGAAAGGAACGGTGCGGTAGCGGCCATGGTCCAACTGCTCTTCATCTGGCTTTGGATACCGGGGATTTCTATTGCCGTTGGGGCCTGCCTTTGGACGCGAATCGGCTTCAGATTGCGCAGTGGATGGTCGACAGAGGCCTTATGGCCCGGGGAGTCGTTTCGAAGTGGGGTTTGAGAGAGATCTTAAAATTCAGGGACTTTCCTGATCTATGGGATGCCCTTAGGGCTGAGGAGATAAAGGCGCGGGGATAGAGTGGGGATGAAGATATACGACAGTATTAGCGAGATGGTAAGGCAAGGCTGCATAGGAATTCTAATCTACTGAAAATAACTGAAGTTGACACTGAACCCGGACTAGCAAAGACAAACAAGAGTCTATTGCAACGGCACTTGCTCAAAATCTCCCCTTACTGTCGACCTTTTCCCGTCTCGAATAACGAACGAAGGATGCCAGAAATTCAGAATCGCCATCACCAGAACCATGAGAACCGCATCAAAGATATAGATAAACACCTCGTGGCTCATGATATACCCGCCATAGCCATCGATGAACTCGACCATTCGAAAAACGGACCGCACCAGGATTAGTATAGACACCACGTACATGGCCAAAAGCAATGTGACCCAATTGCGCGCTGTTATGTTCCCGCACCAGTGGCCTTTCGTCTCGGTAGACATGACGGTTGGAGATTTATTTATACGGATGTGAAAGACGATCGCTGTGATGATGAAGAACCCGAAAAAGACAACTTGCACCGCCAGACCGATGATTGTTATTGTCTCGCCAACTCTAACGGTGGAATGATCATCGCTGGACATTAGACCGCCGCCTGCATACATCAGCGCCGGCGTTCAGCCACTATATCCTATCCATTCAAAGTTCCAAGGGAGAATGGGGAGGGACATACCTCCGCACTGCATCAGGAACGAGATAACATCTCCCGTCACGAAGATCTTTGTCATCCAGTTCACTCGTACAAGGCTATGCTGCTCAGCAGCCAAATGGACGATCAACCGGCCGAGGACCATGTATATGCTCGCCGCATACAGGGCTGGGGCGAGGAGGATCAAAACCGTCTGTAGCGCGTATAGCGGAACAGAATCTGGACTGTTGTGACCGAGAATTCGGAAGATGTAGCCCAATATTTGGACTGCAACCGATACTTAGTGCTGAAGCGAAGGTATCGCAAAAGGGGCAGGGGACAAGAGGACGTACAAATACCACCGATGACGAACGGGATGAAATACAGTGCTCGAGCTTTGATCAGCTGGTAGACGTGGTACGCCGTTGATATCCCGAAGAGGACAATGAAGATACCCGCCGCAGGGATAGAGGGACTGTACCCGTAGATGTTGTTCTCGGTTGCCATACCGTCTGGACTATGTTCCTGTCTGTGTGCAGAACTTGAACTGTGAAACATCTGTTGTCTTTTATACAACATCAGCATAGGGAGGATAGCACCGCCCCCGCCAAGCCCTAGTCCTCTGGTTGCCTAGATGGACTGAGACAGATTCTCGTATGGATTTCGCATTCGTTTTCGCTTTCGTTCTTTGTTCGTTCCTCGTTCAGCTCAGGTTCGAGAATCCACAAATAGGGAGGCTCAGCCTGTGGATCCACAGTAGCCAAGTAGAGTATAGTTAGAGCTTAAGCAGGGGTCTAGATCAGCTATTTTATCCTCATGGCTGGTTGGGACTGTGCTGATTGAGGTGGAATTGAAAATAAAGCGCTAATACAAGAATCGGGCAGCGCAATAGGAAATTGGTGATAGTCTATCTGAACCCCAACCATGTTTAACACTGTTCCTCGCTATCGTTTCCTACAAGGGCCAGAGTTCAGGCGATGCAGTCGGGTACTAATTTTTCAATATCTAAGAACTTAGCTGGAGCTCTTTCTATAGCTGGCCGTCTGCCGTAGACGCATATTTCATTTTTTCCAAGATATGCATGCGGGTATTGGCCGGTGAAAGGCTCCCGTATCTAGCATATCTACACAAATTGTGCTGCCTAAGCAGGATTTAAAGTCAGCAGCGTGATTAGCCCGCCCAGCAAGCTATGCTGACATATAAGCCTCGTTTCAAGTTAAATCGCCGTGCTGACGCTGGCCCTAGCTCCAGATTCTGCGCCTCCAACTCGAGTCTGTTGCGGTTGCCGGTCCCTTCGCTGTAGATACACAGCAAGACCCAGCGTGCCCACTACACAGACGATCAACCCCACTGTTAGGGAGTTACCGACTAGGATGGGTGCGTAGTTTGTGTTGTATGAGATTAAAGGGATCCAGGCGTTGAGGGCGCATCTGACAATACAACCCATTAGCTACGCGCAAAAAAAAAAAAAAAAAAAAGAAAAGAAAAAGAAAAGGAAATATATTAAAAAAAGATGAATATAAGGGGAAGACATACGCGATCGAGTTTGTTGACCCCAGGATAATCTTGCGCTCGGGACTATCTCCCGCGCAGACTTCATTGACCCTCGTCTATGATTATATCCACTTTTCATGTATATTTACAGGGAAAGTAAGCATAGGGACGTACCAAAAAACCGGACCAGGACCTTGCGCGAATCTACTACCCTCAGCACAGGTTCTATCCAGGAAAAGGCCTAACATACCCAGTAAGATATTAACTCGCCCACTTCAGCCCAAACGGCACCCCATCCCAGATGGCGAGATTCATCGCCGCAAAGAAACAGACCGTCAGCGAGAAAAAGACGATCGGGTACCGAATCTGGAAAAGGTCGCTCGTCCAGCCGTAGAGGAGACTCGTTAGGATCGTGATCGCGTTAGTGACGGTGGGATACGTGTTCATCTGGGACACAGAGTACCGGTTCAGACTCTTCAGCCAAAAGTTCATGTAGCTGCCGATGTTCTCGGAGCAGATGAAGAAGCTGGCGACTCGAAACTTAGCATTTCTCCTGGGTAAGAGACCGCAAAGGGAGAATATGGATCAAGGAAGAAAGCACGACGCACGTATAGTAGGCCGTATAGACCCAGAAGTGCCATTTGGAGAGAACCCTCTTCGTTCCCTTATGTGATCTGTTCCTCGAGGCTCCCTGCCCGACGCATTCGGCTCAACGCGAGTTCCTTTCTTCAGGTCTCAGCCACATAACTCGCATATTTGACGGCAGATCAAGCAGAGCGAGATATCCCCGGATTGCCATGGGAAAGGTAATAACCCCGTCGTTATGAACAGCCAACGCCAGCCACTGAGCCCGTGCACGCCGTTCATGCCCGTGTAGAGGGCCGCTTGCTGTCTGACGTGTAAGATACTGCCGCCTCGTTGGGGCGTTGCAGCGCTCTTCTGGAACATTAGAGATGGGTGAACGTGCCAAATACCCACTGAACATACGCCCAACAAATGCGCTCCCGAAGAATATATATGCCCGTTTGGCGAGCGCGCGCTTCGTATATCACCCGCCCAGGACCGTGTACACGGCCGGGTAGAATGTACCCCCGCGAGCCCAACGAGAAAGCGGCAGGCATAGAGTTGGTACGGGGTCTTGACGGCAGCGGAGGAAAAGGTTAATATAACCCAGAGACATTCCCAGGGGAGGCACCAGATGAAGAGGCGGACTAGATGGATTATCACTAGCTGAACCAAAGAGTCAAAAGGAGGTGTGATGCAGCGCCGTACCGCGGGTACAGATCATTTGCGACGGAATTTGAGAGATTACGTAGCCACTGGATACGTTTGTCAGAGTCCTGGTCGGATTTATACTGTCGACAGGGAAGACGTACATTGTCCACATGGTAGTGAAACTCTGGTACTGGTTTCCCGTGACGTTGAGCTCTTCTTTCATCCCCGCGAAGTATGCGTTCCCTAGACGGTCCGTCAGTTCACCGGTACGAGGAGCCGGGACTTGAGTACCTCCGGTACATGGTCTATCACCTACGCTCGGCACAGGAGGACTCGGAAGCGAGGAATCTCCGAGCTAAGGGCACACAGATTATAATGCATTAAAATTTCTTTTCCATCAGCCGATCGCCGTGTTGCAGGTTCTGTAGCCGGACGGGGAGTGGCGGTATGTACGGAGTGGCCCAGTCAAATCATTGTGAATATTGCGGATGCACTGGAATACCCTGGCGGGTTCTTGAAGAGTACCACCCATCGCGCCGTCAGGCCGCCAGTTGACCAAGTCGATCAAGATCGCTTCAGTTTGATCTAAGTTGCAAGGCCTGAGGCGAGGTTCTGATGAGGCCGCTAGAGCCCGTTGGTACAGAGGTTGGGAATCTCTTTGGATAAGAGCTATGTGAAGGCATTAGAGGGTATTACTGCTGAAGGTGAGTGTCTCCATTCAGCTATATCTACCTGCTGGAGCTTGGGCTGACGGGTTGAATGATAGAATGGGCGCGCGCTCGGATAGCCAAGGACCACAGGTTTTGTACGGGTATCGTGGGTAGCCCTGACAAGGAAATCGTTGCAGGAGTGCCGCAGAAGTATTACGGTTGATGGCTAGGCATTATAACACACTGCATTAGAGAGTCAGTCACGGAATGTGAATCTGGGTTCATGTAGTGATTGTATATTCACATTCCTCCACTAGCGCATAGAGCTAGCATGGCAAGAAAAGGAAAACTCACATAACCTACCAACCCATTGAGTCTGCCATACTCTGGATGACTTAGAGTATTATAGCCCTTTAGCTTCTCTTGACTTCCTTCACGTCCCTTCCCATCAGTCATACCCATAACACAAATACCCGCCCTGAGTACTCATAACCTCTGCGATGGTAACATTCGGCATGATTCCAAACGAAGAGAGCTCATAGTGGAGAGTCGCATTCTGCCAACCACCGGCGGGCTCTATATTCGCGGTATGGTTCAACGTCGGCCCGCTGATATCGTACAGCCGGTTGATAGGGTCCTGCTTCTGCCATAGCCACCAGATCCGGTCGACGTACATGTGGTGCATGAAGAAAACCGAGTCGCCCGGGGAGGACTTGATGTCCGCCATCTAACCGAGACAGATCACTTGTTAAACTAATTGGTTCAAGATAGGTGACAGGAACACAGGCCTAGGGCACAGAAGACTCACCACACCCCCGATATAGGTATGAACCCCCTTGTGCGGGATATTCGAGATGCAATCCCACCATGGCGAGTAAGTAAGTGTTATACGAATTGCACATATATAGCATGGTACTGTTAGCGTTGGCAATGGCGTTCTCGTTGTCCCAAGCCCGACGCAAGCAGTACTCGGTATCCTCGTCTCCAGGACCGATATGGAGGGTCATGTTGGCAAACCGGCCATCCGTGACGCTTATGTCTGAACCTGTCCCGTTACCCCCGAATGCATCAGCCCCCCACATGGGCGACTGCCACATATTCCCGCTATCGGCGTCGAGCTGCTCGTTCTACCAGGGAATGGAGCCGGTATAGCCGCATTCGTCGCGGAGGAGCGTCTCGTAGATGTGCATGTAGTAGCAGTGCCAAGGAAGGAATTGACCCTATTCATATGAGTTCCGTGATATCAACATCTTGCGCTGGCTGGCTGGTGGGAGCGAAGAGACGAGTCATAGACCTACCACGTGGTGGATTATATCTGCATACGCTGTATTCGTCATACCCCGATGTAGAGCCTGCAAATCACTAAAGCGGCTTGTTGTTGCAGTCAGCCCGGACTGTGCAGGTTTCTCCATCAGACACTGAAGAGCGTCGAGGAAGGCTTGGTGTTGTGGTCCGGTCAGATGTCGCCATTCCTTGCGCACTGTCATTCTATCTTCGGTGCATCCCTCGCTGAAGAAGCCGTCAATAGCGTACGAGGCCGATGCACGCTCCTCTAGCCCTGCCGATGAGGAACGAGCAGTTGCGCTAGCCGTGGCGGACAATGCCATAAAAGCACCTTGAATTAGATGTCTCGTTGCGTTTACCTTGCTCTGATAGAAGACTGGGGATCAGGGTACAACAAAATGAACAACAACAGAAGGTATTTCAATCAAGTATAGAGATTAGTAAAAAGATACCCTACCTTTATAGATCGAGACTCTGGCTAGTTGAGCATCTCTAGTTCTGCTAGAATCAAGGCGCTGCTCTCAAACCTCAAGCTTTTCTTGTCCGGATCCATTCCGAGCTACGTAGAACCACCTCCACCTACACGATATCATTTACCTTACGTAGCCGGCTACAAGAAGCCACATCGCGGAATACTTCCGAGTAGACGCACAAGGAGAAAAGAACGACCTCTGGTACCTACTGTGTTCAATACCTGCTACAACCTTCTACAATCCAATGTTGCAGGTGCTCTTATGACCCTATAGGAATATACACGATCTTGACTTCTAAACCAGACCAGCTTCCATAAAGCATCCTTTCATTCCAGTCCTGCAGATGTCCGTGCTAAGGTACATTTTTCTCAAGAGGTATGTTAGCTTGGCTCCATTGGCTTCTAGAAGGTCTAGCCCTGCACTTTCCACGCGGCCGAGGCCCACTGCCAGCCCTAGTAATAGGCCGAGTAACAAAACGTAGCAAAATACGTATGCCACTGCATATGCTACTGCGTAGCCTTAGAACGGATCCAAGCAAGTGTTATATCTTGTCAGAGATAAATTACTCGAACTTCACCTAAGGTAGGGAGATGGATCAACTTGAACATGAGCTCGTGGGATAGTATCTTGTAGCTGCGCTAAGATGCGGGGAATTTTCTTATGAGTTTCCTATTTTCCTTTTTTTTCTTATTTTTTCTTAATCACAATTTTATTTACATTTACTATATTTTGTTCTTCTCGCTTTTTTGCTTCTGGATAGCTCTGTCTAACTACGCCAAGACAAAGAGACCCAATACTCTCTTGCTAAAGCCACTTGAGTATCCCAATCAGATGAATAAACCACAAGTACGAATGGCAGCCAGGGCATATCGCATACCATATAGAGTGACTATATAGCTATGACACCCAGATTCTATCCTACTTTATCACGACTCTTTCCTCGCACACCTCGCAATCAACCCGGCAACCTCGCCCGCTTTGCCTTCCATCGGTAAATGACCCGCGTTCATTATCCACATGCCCCTAGGTGCCCAAGCGACCATGCGGTCGGGATGGATTGCCCTCGTAAGAACGGCCTTGTAGTCTCGAATAAGCGGATCTTTGTCCCCGAAGACGACCGCGATCTCACATCCTTTATCAACGGCGTCTTTAGCCCCCCAATATCTCCGGACCTGGTCACCCTGCGCAGACAGCCGAGCTTGCGTGGTTAAGCTGTCCCAGTTGGCGGGTCCGGTGAGGCCTTCGATCAATTTCCAGGCTCTGGTTTGGCGGAGCTGGAATAGGACGAAGCGAGGGAGGGAAGGGACTGAGTGACTGAAGCGGGTGATGGATGATTTTGCGGACCGGGGAACGTCGGCGTAGGGTGCAGCGAAGGCATGCATGTCTGCCTTGGACAGCGATGGCTCGAGGATGCGGTGGATCATCGACTCGGGCAGATACCCGCCTAGCAGGCCGGTAGTGCAGTACCAGATCCTGTTCAGCAGGCGGTAGTGTAGGCTCGAGTCGCTCAGACGGGGCGGGAAGAAAGTGTTGAGCAGGAAGAGTTTGTCAACAGTCTCTGCGGGGAGACGCGGAATAGTACAAAGAGCAATGCAGCTGCCGGCTTTTAGCTTCTAAGTGCTGAATGATGAAGTTGACGAAGGAGGAGATTTGGCGTACCCGCCCCAATCGTGCGCTGCAACAATAGCATTCCGCAAGCCTGTGACCTCAAAAAACTTGACCAGCGTGTGGATATGCAGCTCCGGTGTTATGACCTCTTGCTGGAGGATCTTGTCACTTCGACCGTGGCCCAGCCAGTCGATTGTGTAGACGTCGTGGCCGCGGTTGAGCAGGGAGGGGAAGACCTGTCAGGCCTAATTAACATCTAACCATCAAGAAAATGAAAAAGAGAATAAGACGTACATTTCGCCATGCGTAGCTCCAGCTCGGATTCCCATGTAAGAACACGATCGGGCGATGTTCTCTCTTTCCGTCCTGCAGGACCGAGCTATAACTTGCGTGGAGGTGAATATACCTCACTTTCGCACCGCAGACCTCAAACTCCTCCGTCTCGTTGGCCCACGGCGCCGTTTCCATCCATCCGCGGCTGTTTCTGGCGATGCTGAAAACCTCTTCTGGCTTGAATCTGTATGATCCATCGAGCTGTGCTTGCGCGAGTGTATCTGACTTGTTGCGGTATGTTTCGGTGTGCTTTATCAGCCGGGACCAGCCGGATGGCCCAACGAGGAGGTGGATAGAGTTCTTGATGGTAGCTGGGAGTAACGAAAGAAGGAACTTGTACAGGTAGAGCGGGAGGAGAATGAAGACCAAGATAAGACGGATGGTGGTGAAGGAGAGGACGAAGGAGCTCAGATAGCCGGCTAGTGTTAGGATTGCCATTGAGGCCGTCTCGGTGATGTGGGATGCGAGCTTGTATGCTCGGTCTGTTTGGATGTTCAGATTGAGATGGAGCGGCATTTCGACAGTTAGCTGTTGACGGTGAAGAGTGCATGCCATTGATGTTCATTATAAGGTGGTGGAGTGAATTCATGATGATGGGGTGACATCATACTCACCCCCAGCTTCGAATAAACGTGCAAACGATTTTCACATGTTGGGCCATATTGAGCCCCAATGCTTAGCTTTGACTGTTGATCGAATCAGGATGGCCCGTAAATCCATATCTGCACCCTATCAAGGTTAAACTTGAATGAGCGCCGTGTTGGCTCAAGCACGGGCTATTGTGCTGATGAGCCCAAATCTACCCCATGCCATACATATGATAGGCTTTGATCATAGCTAGCCAAATGTTTGTTGCTGCAATAATTCTGATAGAAGTGTGGTTCTGCGGGTTTGAGAAGCCTATGCGAGCTATTACGAAGATATCTAGTCCTTCTCCACCGTAGGATCCCATGCACAAGGCTCATACTTGCCCGTCTCGAGCTTCGCCATATCCTCCTCAGTAAGCTCAAAGTCAAAGACCTCTGCATTCTCCTTGATCCGCGACGGGGTCACTGACTTCGGCAGCGGAACGAATCCCTAGCATTATCAGCACCGAGACCCAGATCCCATATTGGGAAGACATACCTTTTGCAGACTCCACCGAATCAACACCTGCGCCGCGCTCTTTCCATATTTCTTCCCCAACTCTTTCAGTACCGGCTCATCACCCCTCTGATTCCTCACTATAGGACAGTAAGCCTGAACGACGGCTCCATGCTTTCGCAGCCAGTCCACAATATCCGGTCTTGCAAGCCACGGGTGAAGCTCGTACTGTCCGACATCAATCTGTCCGCCACCACCCGATGAGATGTACATCTGCAGCTCCTCGAGATGGTGAACGCCGAAATTCGAGACGCCGATCGAGCGTGTTTTGCCGGCTTTTTGTGCCTCCACAAGCGCCTTCCAGGTACCGAGACGACCTTCTTTTCCTCCGTAGGGAGCGTGAATCAGAATTCTGTCAATTGTCAGTTTTTCTCTCACTCTCCCCCCCCCTCCGGTTCCGGTCACGGGCTGTATGGTTTAGTCGACGAGACGTACAGATCAAAGTATTCGGTGTTGGCCTGCTTGAGACTATCCTCGATACTTTTCTTTGCGGCCTCGTAACCGTTGGCGCGCGGGGGAATTTTGGTCGTCAAGAAAACTTGCGAACGGGATAGACCAGCTTTGGCAATTGCGGCCGTTACTTCTTTCTCATTCTTGTAAGCGGCGGCAGAGTCGATCTTCGCACATCGTCAGCCATGCGATCGAATAAACGTGCGGGGAGAGTGGTACGTGTCTGTATCCGAGCTTGAGTGCCTCGACGGTGACGTTTTCCGCCACGTTTGTTGGGCTGCGGGAACTGTTAGTAGCCGCAGATTCATGCGAAACTATGGATTGAGTATGGGCGTTACGTTTGATAGACCTGATTTCAATTAGGCTTCAGTATTGCAGTGGAGTTGTCAGGGGACGTACACCGTATCCGAGAATGGGGATCTCGTACCCCGAAAGGAGTTTTTGAGTGGATTTGAGAGAAAGGTTTCTAGCCATGGTTATTGCCAATGAAGGGAGTGAAAAGCTGTTTAGAAGATCTGGAGACGGCAGTTGGCCTTTAAATAATTTCCGAGAATTTCGTCATAGCGATGATAACATGCGGGGTTCCGCTTATCTCCGCATCAGAGCTTTTGCGGTCGCTTGCGCGATGTTTTCACCCGGCACAATATCTGCTCACTTAGGGCTACTTCCAGTATCGTAAGCGTAGATTAAACAGCTATTCACGCGCAACTAAATTCAGAATATGTAGCCGTGCCGGATACCTGAGCATGAAGGTAAGATTTGCAGCGAAAGATAATGCGTCTTACCGACTGCTGTATCAACCATGACACCAAAAGAGCCCCTGCTTATATGAACCTCGCATCAGAAACCAATAAACTTCCTAATTTCTTGGTTCAAGCGCACGGTAGCAACCGCCTAGGGCTTGACTTTGACTTGCCAAGATTCCCGGCGGTTCGCATCAAGCCCTAACTGCCAGCCCAGCCGCAACAGCTAAAAGCGGGCTTTGAACAGCACGGCTAGCTTGACATATACGACAGTCAGTCATGTACTCTCTGTGATATTCCAAGAGCTAGATGGGCTTGCTGTTTGAGTGGGATATTTGCGCACAGAAACGTACTCGGGGTTCGGATTCTCTCTGGTCAATTGGCAGGCTCTGCGGCATCGCGCAGCATTTCAAATGGACATACTACACTGCTCGCACTGAATTTGGTTTTATCAGCGCTCGAGGTAGACCTGATATACATCAAGCGGCCATCAGATGGGCGTTAAGTGCTTGTAGACTATCAGGACGGCGCTAAGTACGCAGAAACGGAAGCAGCCGGGTAGTTAGTAGGTTTAAAAGGGCAAAAGGCTGTTTCGATTAACTGAATGGTTGCAAGACCCGGCCGACTCGACGTTGCGGAAATCTGCTAGGTGAATAGAAATAATCAACGAGACAAGAATAAAAAAATAAAATTATGCCGCGAAAGCAGTATCTTATATTGTGCATGCTTTGTCCGGACCTTCGTCTTGTCTTGTCCTCCAGTTAATTATTTTTCCAAGGCAAGAGAAGAGCTTCTCGCTGGAGACATGGATGTCATTTACGGTGTATCCATGATTAATATTTCGACGAAGCACGAGAATTTGTTAGATCTAGATGTTTGTGAAGATTCTAGCTGTTGATAGCCAGTGTATGGACATGAGGCAAAGATAATACCAATACTGAATTGCCTTTGTGTGCATATGAAACTATTCACAAGCCTGTTACTCACACAGCAGCAGATTTGTCTGGAGGGAATATATACTATCCCGCTTCTATTGACTTCAAAGTGCTTAGTTTGTAGGTGTTAAAGACAAGTAACATGATAAGGACCTGTTCACAGCTTAACACGCACACTATAGGATCGTCAACTTGGCCCGGCTTGGAGCTCGATGATATTGATACGACAGCACTACCTTGAAAGTAGAAAACGACAACTGAGTTGAGAAACTCATCTTGTAGCCCTGAAGCTACTTGATTTCATACGTTGTGGCTAATCGATCCTTGGGCTAGTTCACAACAGGGACAACTGCGGAAAAAGGCACCTCTCCATCGAACAGAGCTTGTCTTTCAAGGAATGCTATAGTACCAGCTGGAAAGAGGCCAT
The DNA here is from genome assembly GCF_000011425.1 of Aspergillus nidulans FGSC A4. Classification (NCBI taxonomy): domain Eukaryota; kingdom Fungi; phylum Ascomycota; class Eurotiomycetes; order Eurotiales; family Aspergillaceae; genus Aspergillus; species Aspergillus nidulans. The sequence goes on along the minus strand of NC_066262.1, from coordinate 2,717,494 downwards.
GAGAAACCACGGCCTTTTTACCGCATGATCAGGGTTTGTATTCAGACATTGTTGAGAACAGCTAGTTAACTACAAACCGTTTTATTGGGTAGTCAACAACACATACTAAGACAGAAGCAGACCAGAAGGTAAAGGGACCGTCGAGAGCCAGCAGGAGGCCAAAAGAACAAAGAATATATAACCAATGAACTCTAAATCGTCCAAGGATATATGAAACTCCGGGTCAGATCAGAGAAGAAATTTCATCCCTGCCAAGTGTGAACCTTGCACTTAGCGGGCTCCTGCACGATAACAGACCATTTATCCGGGTGTGTAAGCAGTCCACCAGCGACTTCCTCTCCCTTATAGATATCTTTGCACTCATTTAGAAGAACGGAGGCACCTTCGGCAATATGCTTGACCTCCATACTACGAGACTTGGTAGTATCCTAGCAACGCAAATCCATTAGACATCAATTTCACACCATTCCTGATATCATCCGGGCTGAGGGGACCACGTACATCGTTGCACCACCTAACCTCTGCATTTTGAATACATGCAATCTGCTCACAAGAGTTCGGGCGAAGGGTGTGGACCTTTGGAGGCGCGGGAATGTCACCAGAGTGCCAGAGCTTCCCGTCCGCCATGGCGCGAAGGTAGGTGATCGCGTCTTTCAAGTCTTTTGTGGGGGCTGCGAGGGCTTTGCCAGCGCAGCGGACGTGGTGCTAGAGAATGCAAAGGTTTAATATGGACTGTATCTAAATGAGAGTGATTGATAGAAGGGAGGTAGAGAATAGGCAACTTACACCGGAAACCATGACAGCGAATACGGCCACGACTACGAGTAGAGCTCGAGTGCTGTTGTTGAAGTACATATTGGTCTCTGAACTTGGACAGCTACAAATCAAAGTAGCTCTGGGTGGTAATTATGCGAGGACCTTTGCTTTGGGAGGCTTAGTAGACTTAGTACTGAAATTTGATGTGTATTGAGGACAGGGATGCTAGAGAAGGAAGGAAATTTTCCAGCAAAATTTGAAGTCTTATATATTGTGATGCAGAGCCATCAAATGTCAGCCAAGGATGAGGAAGAAATTTTCATGGTGAATATCTCTATCACCAGAGCTGCAAGTGAAATGATGATTTTCTCGAGTAGCCAATGGCCATCATGAAGACAGGAGTGCTGCAATATGAGAGTCGCTCGAGCAGTTCCAGAGAAACTCAAGAAGGGTTCTAGTTTCACAAATATTGTCAGAAATGGAAATCCTCATGTCTAAACTGGCAGCTGGAATGGCTGCGAACAGTGATGGGAGAGGCACACGGAGTACCCTCCGAATAGCAGGAGGGCATTATTTCTGGCTTCATCCGCTAGACAGTCCATGCTCTCCGCTAACTGATGTCTTCTACACATAGACCATGAACTTGTCTTTGAGCCCGGAGCGATTAAAAATTTGGAGGCCATAGCTACGTACGTGTTATGGCTATATCTACAGGACATTGTAACCGCGTCTTGCAGGCATGGGATAATGGACTTGGTGGGAACACACATGTTCTCGCGCCATTCGCTTTGAACTGACCTTGAGATTTTGAATGTTGTGCATATCTGGTATCTTATTAGGGACCTGGAGACGGTTGATATATTGTTATGTACTTAGGCGGCATTTGAGCTGCTAGCAAAATGACGACACTAGTTCCTACCCGAACCGCCTTTCTGAAAGTATAGCAAAAGATTCACCGCAGAAACTAAAGCTGCACATTAAGATAGGCTTAGAGTTAGGGATGGGAATGGGAATACATTGGCAAAGAGAAGCCCAAGAAGTGTTGCTAGTCAAAGTACATGAGTAAATCAGGAGCTGGATCACAGTGACAGCGGTCACCTACCAAAGAAGATAAAGAGACTGGAGGAAACAAAATTACTTAGTCTCATCCTGTAACTATAAAGAATGTCAGTCTGTTATATTTAAGCATTGCATGTAACAAGATTTTCCACTGGCATGACTGAGTGAATTGTATCATATTCAATATAACACATCTGACAATGTGTGGTTTTAAATGGTCATTCACAGATTGTTTCATTAACAATTACTCTCCCATACCTCTTTCAGAGTCGAAAATCTTCTTCAAGGAAGCCCAGGACATGCATAAATAACCCAGCTCTGCCTCTCCTCTTCCATGTCCCACCCACCATCATTTTCCTCGTGGTCTTATAAAGCCTTTGCTTTGGTCAAGTATCCGGATCTTCTCTCTGTTCCATCAAGCATCTCTTCATCTTCTTAAATCCTTCCACCAACAAAGAAAACACGTTCACTCCCTTGAACACCGATATGTGTGCCATAATTCAGGTTATTGCCATTATGATATCTGTCCTTGCCACCATGGCCTGCGGTGTAAGTGCTTCATTTCCCACTGACTTACTTATATTCTTTTGACTCAATCTATTTCATCCTTGGTTAGCATTTCATGTAACACTCTAATCACCTTTCTTACCAGGCTATCCACTGCGCCGGAAAAGCCATTGCTGCCCCTGCCGACGGCTTCAGACACGGCCTCGACCAGCTGCGCTACATTGAGATGAACGGGGGCATCAGCGGTCCTGGAGGTTCTCTTGAACCATCCATGGGTCTGGAACCCAACACCTGCGGCGAAGTTTACTGCTTCTACAGTACCAGCATCCGCTGGTGTAACGAGGTGAGTCTTTCACAACATCCTCTATATACTTTCTATCTGTCACGACGTCATGGCTGACTTTACATAACTATCAGGACAAAAAGCACTACAAGACCATGTTGTACCAGCACATACGCGAAGGAGCGCAGGACGTCTACCACAAGTGCTTGACGAAATACAAGGGCAAGGATGTGTCTGGCGGCGTCATTGACCACAATGACAATTGGTCAGTTATTGTGCAGGAGGATGCGAGGTGCAAGCATTAGGCTTTGGTTGCGTTTGGTCCGATCTCTATGGAGAGCTTCAACCTCATTTTTGATGCAGCCACGTCTGTTTCTTTTCTAATGTGTTCTATCGTCCATAGTATGAAGCGGTCCTTCAACAGGCCCATTTTCCTTTGGGATTGCAGCGATGACCAACATCGGCCATCAAGAAAATGAGCTGCAGGAGGGTTATCTGGACATCATTTTTATCTTAACTGAATACCGAGATGGATCTGTTCACGCTTTTTCTTTCACCAGAGTAGTTAGTAGCTTTTTATGACAATCAAAACTTCGTCTGAAATAATTGGTAATGCCAAAACCAGCATCTCCTTTCACTCTACTAAGAATAGTCCAAAAGCTTCAATGAGTGAAATTATGCAGTATTGACGTAAATTAGAATTACACATCTGTGAGAAATATTAGTACCATAACATTTCACACTTTAACAGCAGAATCATTAGCACAGTTTTAGGTCTCTAGCTAGAGTTTGGGCAGGCTACCAGAAAAATTTATATTCGGATATTTGTTTATCGATTAGTTATCCTGGCACCACTGTAGTTCAGACGGAAACAGTCGATGAGGAGTTTATATACTCTCTCGGCTAATTCCGTTGGCGATTACTCCGGACCCTGTTCTCAATGGGACAGTAGAGCTAAGGAAAATGGCCCGGGGAGATGGGAAGGGCCTGTTCGATTTGCTCCTCTGCTGCAATTTAACCTGTGTAGGATATAGCATGTTAAACTGCATTGGCATGCTACGTTCCTTCAACCAACTAGTTCACAGGAAACTGCCAACGTGACGCGGCAGCATCCGAGGTTTAATCGAAGATATTCCCAACCAGACCAGTCTTTTATATGCGGTGTTGGCGAGCTCGTGAGTATATCCGAGGTTTATGCGAAGCCAGCGCCAATGTTCTGAACAGAGCAATGCTAGTGGTCAGGGATCGCTGCGCTATCAGAACAGTATTACGAAGAATGGTTATCGTTTCCTTAAGTGGAACGGGCGTTGTACTCCGCGTATGGTTGCTACCAATGCGGTCATTGATTAACGCCTACTTAAGAGCCTTGCCTGTCAATGCTTTGAATGTTAGCGGCATCTTTTTTTCTCAGCCCGATTATACAAATGTCCTTGCCTCACCTCGCTCAAACCCCTAATGGGTTCCAGCTTGTCGTCAAAGACAAGCCGGTCCTCCTCCTTCCGGGCGAACTACACAACTCCTCGCTCTCCTCTGCCAGATACATGTCCACTGTTTGGAATTACATGAAAGAACAATGCATCAACACCCTTCTCGGCGCCGTTACCTGGGAAATGGTCGAGCCCGTTGAGGGTCAATTTGACTTTACCGAACTGGATTCGGTCATTACTGACGCACGGAAACACGGGCTATATCTAGTATTACTCTGGTTCGGAAGTTATAAGAACGGAGTCTCGACGTATGTACCACCCTGGGTGAAGAGAGATATTGTAAGGTTTCCCAGGGTGCAAGTTTGGGATGCGGACAAAGGTCGGAAGAGGACAATCGAGATGATCAGTCCGTTCACCGAGGAAGGGTGGAAAGCTGATGCGCGCGCGTTCGGGAAGCTAATGGAGCACCTGAAGGAATTTGACAGCCAACATAGTACAGTCGTCATGGTGCAGGTTGAGAATGAGACGGGCCTCCTGGGAGACTCGAGGGATCGGTCGACTGTGGCGGAGAGGGTATTTGCAAAAGGTTTTCCTCCTGAGCTTCTTCGTCATCTCTCTACATCCAAGAGTCTACATCCTCGGTTTATCGAACGCTTTGGAAACAGACTTCCACCCTCGGGTGAGATCAACGATGGTCAGACCTATGCCTGGGAAAGCATCTTTGGCCCTGGCACCGCAGCAGACGAAGCCTTCATGGCCCACTATATTTCAGAGTACGTAGGCCACGTCGCTGATGCGGGAAAGAAAGCATACCCGATCCCTCTCTACACAAACACATGGCTAAACTTCGATGACCCCTCGGTTTTGGATCTCCATGGGTATCCTAACGTTGTTGGCGGAGGCGCGCGGCCCGGAATATACCCCAGTGGAGGGCCCTGCCCGCACGTCTCCGATATATGGCGCTTCAACGCACCGGCACTCGACTTCCTCGCGCCAGACCTATATTTCCATGACTATGAACGGGTATGTCAGGATTACACAGTCCCCACAACGAATCCACTGTTTATACCTGAACAACGGCGCGATGACCATGGAGCAAGAAGGGTATGGCTGGCGTACGCAAGTTATGGGGCACTAGGCACGAGCCCTTTTGGTGTTGACACAGAAGCTACAAAAATCGGAAAAGAATATAGGCTTCTTTCACAGACAGCAGGGTATCTGCTCAACTCCCCCCCAAGGCAGCGGATGGGATTTTTCTTCGATGAGCTGCCGGAGACCGGTTCACCAAAAGGAAAGCAGAAGTGGACAAAGGTGTTCGGAAACATCGAAGTGATTATTGAACGCGCCTTTGTTTTCGGAAAACCTGGTCCTGGTGGGGGCATGATAATCCAGCTGTATGACGAAACGTCATACAGGTTTCTTGTGGTTGGACGCGGATTCCAGGTCCGGTTTCGTGGGCTAGACGACACCGTTACATTCACAGGGATCTTGGAAGCGCAGGAGAAGGAGGTCGATAGTGAAACAGGCGAGCTTAGGACGTTGAGAGTGTTGAATGGCGATGAGACAAGAAGCGGCGAGTTTCTTATCATGCCGAACGAGGACCCAGACTATGGAGGGTTCCCTATTGCTGTCACCATCCCGGCGAAAACATATATTGCGGAGGTAGAGGCCTATACTATTTGCGAGAAAAAAATCTAGGGGCAGGCTTAGGGAATGAATGTGGAACCTACTAGACCTAGAGAATCGAGAGTCGACCACCGTTCGGCATTGCCATGTAACTAACGCCTGCAGTCTTATATACTTCGACTGTGAAGTACTTACAATGCTCTTAAGAGCCCCTCATGCTTAACCACCCAACTTCCATCCTCAGGAAACCCGGGAGCATGTCCTTCAGACCCTTCCCAGCCAGCAGCCATATACGCAACTACCGCGCCCGTCAGTTTCATGATTCCCATGACCACGACAGGCTGCGACTTACTTGCAAGCAGATACCCTGCATTCCCAGGCATGAACGGCGGTGGCGTCCCCCCTAAGCCATAAGGTTAGTGACAGTCTGAGTACCAACCAGCTCGGGAAGCAAATAAAACCAACCATCACCCCCTCTAACCGCGAACCCTATCCCAACAATTAGCTCACCTTCACGAATAACAGCGACAAAATTATAAGAAGCCATACCTGCATCATCAAAAACCCATCTTTCGCTCGTCAGATGCCGTATCGCCCGCTCTCGTTCTCCAATGCGTGCAGAATTGATTGAGAGGACAACCCTCCCCCATCCCCTGACATCCTCATCCTTCCAAATCTCATCAATCTTATCCGCCGTTCTCTTCGCGATCTCAAAGTCCACGGCGGGTGTATCCGGCAATATCCCCTGGAGCATGATCAGGCTCCGTGGATCGTCGGTCAGGGAGATGTCATTCCACCAGGAACTATCCAGCCCTTCGTACACGGCGTAAAGGCCGTCGACTATGGGAGGCGGTGCGAGTCTGGTAGCAACGGTCTTCCATTTGGATGGGACCGGTTTGTCTAGCGTTGTTTTCCAGAAGATTGCCACATCGAGTGCGTACCGCCAGTATGCTATCTAATCCAATCAGCTTAATATGTGATGCTAGGGTCGTGGAGAGGGGGAGAGAGGGGTTACTTCGTAGGCTAAGTTCATAGTCTCAGTGGGCGGGGTGTTTTCAGTGACGCCGTAGGACCTGTATAATCCTTCGGGGTGAGCAAAGTATCAAGAAGGCTTGGGATAGGGAGAACCCACGGCGGTCCAAGATCATAATACCCTGAACTCTTGTTTGCCCATGCGTACGAAACCAAGTAATCCGCTGTAGCCGTTATTACGCGATCCCATTTCTCCAGTGTCTTGCGTGTCGGAGAGGCTTTGTAGGCGAGTTTGGCGAGGTACATTGGGTGAGGCTGTCGAGATTAGTGTTTCTGACCGTAGCTGCGGATGCAATAGAAAAGGAAACAGCTTACCTGTTGCCACAGCAGAAGGCCATTGATCCCTCCAGGCGAACTTACGCCCGTTTTTGTTTCGGTCATTTTGGGCCACCTACGGAGTCAGCATTTTGCAGTATAGGGCGCGGGAATGCGGATACCTCGCCCCATCCCACCCCATTTTCTGTGCCCGTTCAATCGAAGAAGGAAGCAAGCGCTCATACAGCGCTGGAAAGATGGCATCGAAGAATTCCTTCCGTCCCCAAGTCACCCAATGCGCGTTGTGCCAGACAACCATCTCCATATGGAACTTGCCATACCACCCATTGTTCATCAGCCCGCTCTCCTGCGGAGACTGAGCCGTCGCCGCACTGTTCACACGGACATGGTACTGCGAGAGAATGATTCGTCGCTGTAGCTCATTTGCGGCTGCGTTAGAGGAGGAGGTTAGATCGACGAAGCCACCCGTCTGCCAGTAGTTGTTCCAGGCGAGCCTGTTGCGCCGGCGGATTGTGGATGGGAGCGCCGGTGAGGATTTCTCCGGCGAAAAGAGGGCAGAGAAGGAGAGGGTTGATGTCTTGGAACGCGGTTGGAGTGTGTATCTGTGTTTTGCTGGACCCGTTGCATTCTGAGGTTGGGCGAGGTGCAGGGGTGAGGAGTTCGGCCAGCGGAGACTCACAAAATAGCTTGTTTCTTGCAGTTCGTGATAGATATACGCTGCGTTCTTTTGGCGGTACGGGAGAAGGGAGGTCGTATGGTTGTCCGGGAAATCATAGGCTCCAACGAAAACCTCATACTTGTATTTTGTGGAGTGGATAGGCGGATATGGGAAATCGAGCTGGACAGTCAAATCACCAGTCTCAATCAAATCAGACTCAATTTCAAAGGCCACGGCGTCTGACTTGAAATCTCCCTGCGTGACCACTTTGACACGTTTCTCGTCTATTTTGAATGTCGAAATAATGACTCCATTCCACAGATCGAGTTCCTGCCACGGGTCCGTGATCTTCTCTGCTGGAAGGGTGGCATTCTTGTATCCGAGTCCAATCCGTCCTAGATTGATGCGGTTGGGATTCCCAATCAGCCACTGGGATACTGCCGGGAGATCAGAGTCTGGAATATCGTAGGAGACGTTTCGGCCATGGGTAAGCATGGGAACGCCAGTATAGTCGTCAAGCTGCTCTCTTGGGCTCGTCAGATGAGGATGTCTCAGGGAGATACAAAACCTACCCGTTCGTGGGGAGCGAGTCATTATGCCAGCCCCAGCTTGAGAGCGTGTTGAATGGAAGGAAGCTCTGCACAAAAGTCAACTAATAGCTCCAGAAATGGATGATACTACAGTTGCCGTGCCTGCATCCCAGTATTATCGACACTGAAGGCAAAATCCCCATTCCCGACCTGCAGCGGAGTGGTCTCATTGTCGATCAGTTGCGTCCGGACGACATTGTACTTGGACACTATACTCTTCCTACCGGTCGAGTTAGTGTGTAGATCTAATCAATTAAAAGTAGGTACACTTACCGATCAATTCGTCCAAGGACCGTGGCGGGCAAGATCCAGACAAATAGCAAGAACGGTTTCAGGAGAAGCATTCTGGCAGACGTTCCTGCTTAGTTACTCTTCGTTCGATGGTCAGGATATTGAGCGAGTAGTCTGTTTTATGGAGTCTCGGAGCATTTTTTACCGACGATCTGGGGTATTCGTCCCCGCAGCGTGCATAGGCTAGAAAAGAATTAATGCACCAATGTCGTAGGACCCTTATGCTAGGATACCCCGAGCGCTAATCAGGCTAAATAGCTAGAGCTGAACACAAAGCTAGCTAAGAAAGGAAATTTAAGTCGAAATAGCTATTCGAATAAGAGAACATGAAGTATTTGCTTCTCGGATGCGAATGAGGATGAAATACACTGATATAGGCGGACAATACTACCACTGCTACAATCGTCCGGTAAGCTTAGCCAGAATTGCTTAGAGAGCTCAGAGCCCTGCATGGCCAAGCAAATCAAGCGAGAATGATAAGCAGTCCAGCATTTGTTATAGCCGCCAGTAGCAGGTTCATTCAAGTGCCTATTTGTATAGGGGCCGCTGCCAGGAAGCAGAGTCTCCGTTTCACTTCAGTGTGAATGGCCGTCGCAAATTCTCAGCGGCCCGCAACCCACCTTAGCCTAACAACAGTAGACACTATAGCAGCTTCAGGAGCTTGGGTTTTCCGACCAAATGTCCTTGCTTCTGAGAGATTAGACACTTCTTAGTATATCCAGCAACGGTTGCCATCACATACTTAAGGAAAGATTGTGCAGTTTGCAGTTTACGCTGCTGAGCTATATTTCACCGAGACGGTGTCTTTAGCGATGACAGAAGTGATAGCGGCTTAGAAAGAGAGCTTTCGAATGTATCTTTATATGCCGTCAATTTCAGAAGACACAGAGTTTCGAAGGACTAGGAGACTTTGATTCGAAGTATCCTTTGCTCGGAACAGTTATCAGCCCAAAGGTTACGTCTGGTTAGGCTTCTGAAAAGGTCGTCTATGTCTCTATAATTATGAAGACAAGCGTCTGGTTTGATTGCAGGGACTGGACTTTGGGTGCGATATAGTTGCTATGGCAAAGGCCACGAGCTTCTTGGCCTGGCATTCTGAGAGCCGGCACCGACTATCCCTTTCAGAAGTAGTACCCAGAGAAAAAAGAATGATATTGGCTTCTCCATACTCTTGAAAAGAGTCGAACATTCATGCACCGTTTTAATCTATTAACTTTATGAAAAATTCAGCAGAACGATTCCCGGAGGAGGTGGAGTGGTCTGCGCTGGATCCGACATAGAGTCTAATGTTGTATGTCACTGTAAACCTGATCCTAGTGGGATAGCTTATAAAATTGTTAGTCTGCAGTATCAGAAAGAATGGCAAGGTTGCGTTGCGGACGTTGCGCGATTGGGCTACGTTGGATGGGTTTTCTGGGCCTTTAGCAAGGAAACCATGCCGATAGGGCAACCAGTTTATCATTGGCTTCATTCATGACTTGCGGACAGTAGCTCTATGCAGCCTAGGAAAACTAGATGGTGAGGTGGATTAGTCGGTTGGACCTGCCGCCGACGCTGCTGCCATACACAGTGGCGGGTTGCGGAGCCGAAGTACGAAGAAGAGTGCTTGATAAACCTCTGCAACATGTCTCTATTCACTGTCTCTATTCACATTGACTCATCCTTCTTCCACAGCTTAGATGCTATTCTTCCGGCTACTCTCTTATACAGTATAGCTAGTGTGCCCGATCATGGCCTCGTTTTACGACCTTCCGCCAGAACTCGTCGAATCAGTCGCCTCGTTCCTGTGGCTGAGCGAGGATCTCTGCTCGCTGCGCCTTACATGTCGATATTTCTACCTCAGCACACTGCGGTACTTTAGAAAATCTCAATTTGAGACCGTCAGTGTCGACCTCTACCTGAGTTCCCTCCACCGGCTCGAGGGGCTGTGCACAAGACCAGACCTCGTGCGAAATATCCAGCGTCTCGTTATTTGGACAAAATGGACGGCGGAGAGAGCGGTTGAAACAAAACAATTCTGGCAGCGGTACCCGTCTGGACGACTAATCATGTCCCAGGCCATTATACGCCGATGGCGCGCGGTGATTGAGCGCCTTGTCTGCTGTAGGTCGTTTTGCATTTACCATCGAACCGACCCCCCGGGTAGCTACTGGGATCCCGACCTTACGACTGACGACGAGTATGAGCCTGTCTGGCGGGTATCGTTGTCAGTGAGCGATATTGTGGCAATCATGCTGAATATTTTCAGTGCAAGTCAAATCCCAGTGCTCAGTTTTGCTCTGGGATGTGGCAGGTATTTCAGCAAAAACCCAGGCCATCAAATTGATACCACGCGCCTCGACCCGGTCCTACTCCGGACGGCCAATTTCAAGTATGCCTGGTCCAACCTGACTGCTCTAGTTCTTGAGTCTGAAATTACGGGGAGTTCGACTGTGCAATTTGCTACATCTCTCGTGCAAGCCGCGACTAGGCTTCGACGATTGACAATCAACTTTGACCACGGGCATGACGCCTTGGCTTTAATGGAGCAACTGTCGTGCACGGATTTCGAATTTCAACTAGAGGAAATTCATTTTGAGGCGGGATGGCTGGGATCTGGCGAATATCTCGAGCGATTCTTGTTGAAGCATGACCGTACGCTCTGGACTCTCTCGCTGGTCTTGATCGGCTTGAGACAGGAGGCCTGGGTTCCCATGCTCAAAAGTCTCACAGATTTAAGAGCACTGAGGGCGTTCAGGCTTGTCTGCCCAACGGCTAGTGAAGCCGACAAAAAGAGCTGCGTCAAGTTTCCCAATGTTGAGAAAAATTGCATTGTTGATGAAGCATCGGGAACACAATTTAAATACAGGAGATTTTGGTTCCACGAGTCGCATATGACAATGGTCAGTTACCGTGGGTCGAAGATGAAGGTTGCACTTCAGACATTGGTCGACGGCATCGAGTTCGCTCCTAAGAGGGACCTGTCTTCGACGGAGTCGTTCAAGTCGATTGATCAACGGCGGATGAGCGTCAGCTCCATGGGTGTGTGGGATTAGCGGGTCAGATATTGCTATGACTATCTGAAGCTGAGGCTGCATTCAAGATACGAGCTTTGGGAAAATATGCTGCAGGTGTGGCCTGAGAGACAGCGGGCACAAACTTCTCAGGGCTTCGATGTTTGAAGGGATGTCTATTGGCAGAACTCCTCTATGATACAGTTGAGCCTCTACAGCATTTATATGTACTTGTATATGCGAAATTACCCAGTAACAGAGCCTGGGAGTTCGTAGAAATAGTACTCATTGTGGTGTTATCCCAGCAGTGTCCTTCTGATTATCCAGCATCGTAAAGCGATATTTTCCGAGAACGATCCAACCTCAACTAATACAGGATTTCGAGCAGCGGATAGAGAAACCGTTCATAAGTATTAGTAAAGGAATACTTTAAAGTAATCCCCGAGCGTTGCATGCTCACATGCTGTACAGTTTTTGTGCTCGGCGACAGGTTGGATACGATGCAGCGGCACTATACATTGATCCCTTAATTAGCTCAAAGTCCAGTCAAAATATCCAGTCAACATAGGAGAGTGAGGTAAAAATCAGCACGGAAGTTCATAAGTAAGCATTCATTTTACAGTGTCATGTCCAGCTTTCAGGAACAGTGGCCGAGGATGAAGGGGCGGTACTATGTCACGTCTTTCCAGATCTCTGCAGGTTCAGCTTTGTCTCCGTCTGTGTTGATAATGCGTTTATATCATTCCGCGCATTCTTCTCGAAGAAGTTGTAAGCAAGCATTCTCCTATGACAACCAAGGCTGAAGACTAATGTATCCCTCAATGATAGTAGCATGGGAGGGAGGTCTCCGCCTATATTTCAGCAATATCACCACCATAAATGTTTTTGCAATGGTAGCGTCAGCAGCGAATCAGAATGCTCAGTCAAGATCAGGAGATTCGGCGTCAGTTGTCTTGTGTAGAGATTTCTTTGCAGGTTGAGACATTTGTCATTAGGATTTTTAATGACTGCCAACTCGAGATGGACTTTTTGGTGCAGATGGTTTCTCGAAATGAGGCATGGAGCTGGATACCTACTGGATATCTACGTTGAGCCATGGAAAAGTCAGCCTTCATGTATGACAGTCGCTTTGGGTTGAAGAATACACAATTCTCGAAGCTGACCGCGATATGAAAAACCCTGGCAGGAGACTTGACAGGCTGATATCTGGATGCGCAAGAGTAGAATCAAAGTATTTGATAAGCCGAAATTCTGTGAATAGAGCAGTATATCCTGAGTACATGGGAACTTAAATTGGATGGTATGGAAATCATCTGGGTATCTTCAAACAGGACGTCCAATGAAGGGTGATAATACTTCTAGGGCGAAATTCTGTTTCATTGTAAATTTATGACAGTGTTATCTTTAGTGAATGTATGAAATCTCTGCTATTATGACTGACATACCAATGATCCATTTTGCTGTGAATGGTCTGTGATCACTTGTGTGCACTGGGCAGTTTGCCCTGAAGGGATCCACCCGTCTTCTGTGCACACCATTCAACCTTACGAATTCAGAATTTTTAGGCAGGGATACCTATGCTAAGCCAGAAGGTGAAGTCATTGAGGATAAAATTCTTACTTGCCTTGCCCTGGCTCTCTTATTTCAAGAGTATGGTCATCGACCAGCTCCCTCTATCTTTTCCCACTACTTTTATGGTGGTATCTCCCTGTTCCTAAGCACCCTGTTCATCTCATCAGTGCGGTCTATCACTATAAGGTTTTTTGAATCATTTTCTTCTCTCATTGTTTACCTTGTCAGTTATAGCCATGCAGTTCCAGGATATCCCCGAGGAGATCCTTCTGAGCATCATTGACACCGTTGCAGACGAAGGCATCCACTACCTGCATTCCCTCGCTCTGACCTGCAAGCGCTGTAATGTCCTCTGCAACATAGACGAGCGGCGTTCCTACCATTGTATCTTTATACACAGCTTCCTTGACTGCAACGCCGCTTTCAAGAAGCTCCTGGCCATCCTGCGCAAGCCTCGTCTTGGAAGGTATGTTCGTCATTTGGAGGTAAACATGCAGTCCAGGCTCAACGTCCCGTTTGCCATTCTTCCGCCAATTTGGGAGCGCAACCTGCCCGATGAGGATATGAAGTTGCTCCGAGCTGCTGTTAGAAATGCCGGTTTTGAGGGACGCCACGAGCAGAGGGTGATGCAAATGCTCATGCAAAGGGATGCGCACAGCCATTTCATGGCCCCGGCTTACAGGTATTATCCTTCTTCCCAAAGATCTTTCTGGATATCTGTAGCTAACCAAATCTTTAGTCTTGATATTGCTCGCGAACGCGGAGTCTACATTGGCCAAGCCATTGCCGCTGTCCTTCTTACCGTCTGCACTGATATCGAAAACATGGGCATTGGAACCCCTGCTGCGAGAGAGCTGACGTGGGACCAGCCTCCTCGTGACGGAGTGCTCGTTCACGCGTTCCCTCTTTGTCGAATCATGAAAGCTATCCATAAGTCGCCACTTCAGTGTGGGTATCTGAGCAAATTAAGAATACTGGAACTGTTCACTCCTCGGCCGGGTAGCCGGATGTACGACCAAGCGGATATCATTGGGCGGATGGAGATCTTCCAGGGACTACCGAGCCTGGAGACACTTGTGGTTGAGGGTGCGAGCTGGGGAACCAGATCCACCACTAGATTGGTCGAGAGGCGTTTCACGGTAGGCGCTTGTCGCGCAAAGAACGTCTACATCACACACTCGAAGTTTGGCACCGATGTCCTTGCAGGTGTGCTCTCTGCTGTCTCTGAGCTTCGCGAGTTTACCTATTGTACCGGCGGCCGCATGGGACATCCACATTTCCGCCACGCAAACGATTTCAATCCGTGCACCTTCTTCAAGTTCCTCCTGATTCACAAACTCACACTCCGCACTCTCGACCTAGACTGCGATGCTCAACTCGGGGAGTCAATGAACACCTATTACGATGGTGGCGAAACCATCCTGGAGCATTATCCTGATGAGCTCAACCGCACTTGCGGCCCCTACTGCCGGCACATAGAAAACCTCCACTGGATCTTCAAATTAGATGGTGGACTGCGTGATTTCACCGCGTTAACTCATATGAGAATCGGCGCTAAGACCCTCGTCCTTTTTGCCCTGGGTATCAACACTCGGCTTTCTCGGGCGCGCCCCTATCTCGATGGATTTATGCTGCTCCATGCTCTGCCGCCGAATCTCCAGGTCTTGACTGTTCGGGGCTTCCGGGTGCCTATTCCTGGAGCTTACTATAGTGTGGATTGGGCTCTCTTGAGACTTGCTGGTCTACTGGCTAGACATCGTCCTGACCTTGTTGTTGAGGGATTGGGTCCGCTAGTTCAGAGCGGGCATGATCTTACTCGTCAATCGCTTCCGGCGGATGTTTATGATCAACTTATTGGGTCTTAAGTCATTAATGGGTACTTGTCTTCATTTTCCTTCTACGAGGATTTTGTATGTTGCTTCTGTAGTACTTTCTGTTGTCCCAACACGCTGTATGCTTGTCATCTCACGCGGATTAGCCAGTCTTGTTTTCTTCTGCTAGAAGTTTGAGTTTATTACTGTCTCCTCTTTGTCATTTGAGTGTATATGGCTAAGAAAAAGTCGCGGAACGGAATTTATGAGCTGCAATATGTCTCCTAGATGAATAACTATAAGACATAGTATTTGAGTACAGGGGCAGCGCCGCATATGTACTAATATTCGCTACTGAATCCACTAATCTATCAAGGCTAATATCACCCCAAGTCAGGACGGACTGATTTCTTTCTCTGCTTGTTTAGAAACAGAGGTCAAAAAAAAATACGGTCCACGTATGACCACCACGGCTTTGCTAATCCTGACCTATAAAATAGCACTGGGACCCGCAAGATCAGCCTTTGACGGCTTCGTCAAGTTTATGTCACCCTAAATTCCGTGCTCTCTCCTCATTGCTAGTGTGAAAACTGATAGCTCCGTACTTCCGGTATTTGCTCGCTATAAACCAGACTTGGTATTATTGCTAAGTAATGCAGGGCAAAAATGCCGGCGTGAACCAGGACATTCATAGACACAATTTCCTTCTCCCAGTAAAAGACAACCTCTCAAAGCTCCAATTCTTGTTCTTTATCCTTATTCTACTTAATGATATTTCCATCGACACAATGGGCTGTTTGTCACCTTACAACTATAGATTGGCCGGGTTGAAATCACTATGACGGCAGACTAGTGCCTAATGTTGTTGATAGAAAAATTGGTAACAGCACTATTTCTCGGCATTTACCAGATATCTCGTATATTCTAAACAATGAATGTTCAGAGTCAACTTGCCTGTTTGCTCGGTCTATCGATCAGATTTCCCCAATAGAAAATAGACAATGGGTCGAACTCGGTGTTCGAAACGCAAGCACTAGATAGAGATCTGCGCTTTCAAAGGTTGAGGCTTAAACCCACATTGCAAACCGGATCAGGTGGATTTGAGGTTAAAGTATGGGCAATTCGGACGTAATATCTAGGGGGTTGGTAATAGAGAATACTAGCTAAGCAGACTCCATCGCAGCTTCTGCTTTGTACAGCAACTTGGTTGCAGTCGCTGAGCAATGAGCAGGCGAGTAGCAGGGGTACGTCTCGGCATCGAGATAGAGGATACGAGATATCACCTCGTTTCTGAAGGATTGTACAACAACATGGTTAACGCGTTTTTGACACACTTATATCACGAAGGTCGAGACATACCCGTCCTAAGTTGCTGTTGGTGAGACAGCAGCGGGCTGATTAATTGCCTGATGCAGGTGATCTTGACCCAGGATGGACGGGCTGGATAGATGAGTAACGGGATGGGTGGGAATTTTGCGAAATCGCGTTATTTGATACAACTAAAGCTTCCACGGATATGTTTGAAAGATAGGCAGGCGGTGATGAATAGATTAACTGAGCTTTGGAGAATGCTATCGAGTCGTGAGCTACTACGCCTCTCAGGCTTGAAATTGCTTCGATCACTCGAGAGTCCTAATGGCAGTAGGCTCATTATATAGCAACAGTATACCGATCCAGCTATCCTGAAAAGCTTGCATGAATCTCATTCTGCCCTCTCCGGTACCGTAAGGCCTTTTGATAACCGAAGCTGGTACTACCAGCTCAAGTGCTAGTCTCTCTTCGTGCTGTTGTCAAATCCAAAGGTGCCTCCAATACTCTGATACCAACCACAGGCAGCCGTAATTGAATAGGCTGCACTAGAGACTACCAGATACATCAAAGTCAGTTCCTGCCGCGTTTTGCCTTGGACTCTCTCAGACCAATTCGATGTGCTAGGATCTGTGAATAGGAGGTACGGGAATGGATGAGCAGCTATCATACGTCACCTCTCAGAGTGGCTTAGCAATTCAACTACTGGTAAGCCCTAAGTCGACGTAAACACTACCGCGACATTGGTATGGCGTCCTTTCGTCATCTGGACCGTCCCAGGTATATACCCCGGATAAAACTCTAAACGCCGGGCGACCTCCACAAAGTGGACCCGTAAGCATCCTGCATTAGCGTTACAATGGTAGCCAATCTAACTGCGTCCCTGGAAAACAAGGTCTGGGCATCCCCCCATCGGATCAGCGTCTCGCATATATCCGACCTCGGATCTCCATCCAGCTCCCCCAGGTTCCTTTCACAGACATCAGCCACATCTAGATATTGTCGTATTCTGCTTATACGACGGACACCAATAGCACCATGGCTGAAATGAATACTCCCAGCTCTCTTCAACGTGATAGGCCTATCATCCCCCTCACGCATATGCCGCAGCAGGCCAACGTCTGGAAGGCAGACGATGACTGGACCGGTGTCGTCGATCGTGGGGAGAGGAGGAAGCTGCAGAATCGACAGAACCAGAGGAAGTGGCGTATGCACACTAGCTCCTGTTTATGCTAGTTTTAACTGCAGTGCTAATGGAGACACCTGATTTTTACAGGCCAGCGGAAAAAAGCAAGTGCTCGAGGGTTCCGAACAAGCACGTCCCCATTAAGCTCGGTGGCATCCATTTCCTATGAAGACCCAACCGAGACAGCAAAGCAAGAGTATGAGGATGGCTCAGACGTGTTTTGCGGCCATGCTCCTCCCAACGCCCTGCAGTACTTGCGCTCATTCGAAGCCACCCTGCGCCAGAGCTACCTCACCAACTCACCTCAGCTAGATCACTTGATCGGTTTAACTCGTTTAAATGTGCACAAGGCAATAAGAGAAAATATCCGTGCTATCGGTATGACCATTGAATGGACGATATGTGAAGATTCCATCTCAATCTTCAATCTCGCCCCACCGTCTCCAAATCTCAATATAGACCGGATACCAGTTAGTCTCCGACCAACTGAGATCCAGAAAAGTCTGCCGCACCACCCGTGGCTGGATTTCTTTCCGTTTCCTGCCATGCGCGACACACTCATATCTGCGGCGCACTTGTTCGATGACGAGGAGCTGTGCCATGATCTCATGGCGTTCTGGGATACGAGGAATACCCAGGCGACGCTGGTTGTCTGGGGAGTGTCGTGGGAGCCGGGGAACTGGGAGGTGACAGAAGGGTTTGCAAGGAAATGGGGATGGTTGCTAAAAGGGTCCCCGGAGCTGCTGGTTAGTACGAATATTTGGAGAATGAAGAGGGGAGAGAGGCCATTGGATTGGCGGCGTATTTTAGCTGGTGTATAGCGTGGCTTTGGGAACTGATGCCTGAACATTGGTCATGTTTATAGATATGTGATATGTATACCTGTAATTTGATTCTCTTGCAGTTCATACCCATCATGCATACCGGAAATACGGCGTCGACGCCATCTCCACCCCGTTAACAGGCCGAGGCGAGTATGCCGGGGGAGGCATATACATTTGCCTTGCCGCAGCAGCAGGACGGAGGGGTGGTTGCATCAGTACAGGGCTCATACTCTTTGGCCTCCGCCGTCGACAGCAACAACATACAAGGCATACCAAAATCACGAGAACGAGAAACCCCCCAATACCTGCCGAAAGACCAATGACCAGTGCTCGGTGCCGATCAACCCACGACCGAACATCCGCATAATCCCGTGTAGAGCTCTGACATACGCCCCCCGAACAGAGCCCCCCGTCGCAGGGTGTCCCGTCCAGGACGGTCCCGGCATTAGAGCAGGAGCCAGTAGCGAAAGGCGAGGAGCAGGAGAGGATACAGGTATCGGCACCGTTATCGCAGGATGATATAGTCGAGTTATCTCCGCTAATCTGCTCCTGACATTGTAAATCCCGACTCGTGCACCGTCCACTCGCGCAGAAGAGCTCCTCGCCGTCATCTCCACAACTCGACCCATCATCCTCCGTCTCATCATCTGGACAATCGCCCGAGTTACCAGAACAAGTCTCTTCAATATCGCACTCGCCAACGGCAGCACGGCAGACCGTTCCGGCTGAGAGGAACTGGCAATCCCGGCAACATCCTCCATCACCAGAGGAAGAATCGCAAACGGCATCCCCTCTAAATTGACAAGTTGAGCCATCACAGCATTCATTCCCATCACACTCATCTCCGCAATCACATTCCTCGCCAGCTTCCACGATTCCGTTCCCGCACTCGCCTGCTGAGATGGTTGGCGTGTTGGTGTTCGTCGTTAAACACCGCATGCTCACCCTCCTCGACCCGATCGATGAACATACATTCCCGATTGTACATGGCGAAAACTCAGACTGCGACGCCGCCGAGATCGGGTTCATGAGATAGTCGCCGCCTGCATTGCAGGATGATTCTGAGAGGGGACAGCACTGTCGACTGCTACCGGAAAGTGAGCATGTACTGGAGTCGCAGTCGTGGTATGCGCCGAATGTGTGCGCCGATTCGTGTCTGAATAGATGAGAAAAGAAAAAAATTAGCATGGAACACAGTTCGCATTTGGTCATAAATAAGAGAATAAGGGTGCGCACGCAAAAACCTGCCACTGATTCGCCGCGCTCGCAACGACATTCGCACCCATGTCGGAATCACATAGTTCTCCTACCCAGGAAACGCCTACTTCGGTACCCGTTGGGCATCCCGTCATAAGCGTCCAGTAGGCGTTATCATCGCCACGTAGCTGACTTCTCCAGGAGGAAAATTCGTTGAGGCGCCAGTTCAGGTCGCCCGCTGAACATCCCGCATTCCAAGGCTCGTCATCACTTGGTGTCGATGGACATCCGGATTCCATGATCGTGAGGTTATGGAAGCTGAGCGCGATGTTGAATGAGGACTCGAACACCTCGGAGGCTGTGTTGACCATGGATACAAGGGACTGAATAAGTTCTTCGCTGCTGTCGAAGGAGGCCGTAAAGCTGCAGTCTGTGGCAATTCCTATGAGGGCGATTTGGCGATTTGTCGGGCAGCCTGAGTCGTCGCCAATGGAATCGACAAAGTCGGAGGCATCGAGGATGAATTGGCGTTTTTGCAGAACATCAGGACTCGACCAGGAGGGTGTTGTAGATGCATGGATGGGGTTGATGTCGTCTTGAGTGTCTCTGTAAGCCACGATTTGAGTCTCTGTCTCCGCTGCGAAATGCCCTGGTCTAACCGATTCGAGTTTGATATCATACTGCCTTCCTGAGATAGTGAACGCCCCTGTAAAAAGCGGACTCAATCCATCCCGAACAATGTTGATCCTTGCCCATCCGGCCTTCTCCCACTGGTACCTGGCTGACTGAACAAAAGCAGCGCCCCGAAAGACCTTGTGATGCTCTCTTCGTATAACCTCCGTTCGTTGGACCTCGCCGCCAGCATGGAAGTTGATATGGGGTTCCTGGATGATGAGGTCATGGTTTGGCTCTAGGGCTAGCTTTACTATCCATTCTTCGGAATCGAGAGTGAAACTGAGGTTGAAAGGCGTGGTCGAGCTAATGCGTTGGCCGAAGGTGTAGATGGCAATGTCTTGGAGGACAGCGTTGGTGACATTGGTGGATGACACGGAGCGGACCGAGTATGCTGTCGGGGATATCCCAGTATTAGTTCAGATGGCCTGAGTGAAGGCGTATTATGGTAAAGACGCTCATAAGTTGATCAGAACATGAACTTACCATGCACTAGCCCGGATAAGAATATACAAGCGATGTATACCAGCTGCACAGAGAGGGAAAGCACCAGAACTTTCATGACTGCAACATCAAGCACACGTCAAAATGCCCTCTACATCGCGCACGATCGCAGACCCTACGCCCTATATAACCCGACCCACGACATCAAAAATCCCAGAGACTTCAGAGACTTGTGGTCCAGTCAGATGCAGTACGTAGCTTACGAACGCCCACCTCACCTCACCTCACCTCGCCCTGTCTCACCGGGTTCAATAACATGCAGCAAGAACCGCTAAGCCCCCACAAGTTCAGCGGCCCTTCAGGATGAGAGCACTCAATGCCAAGCTTTAGGCATCACAATAATCGGTCCCCGCTGGATTCCGTTGGTGTCAGACGCTCGGCCAAGAGGGACTCGTCATCGGGGGCGCGCCAATGCTGACGCGCTGTACTCCGCTCTTTACCGCTGAATGAAGCCGACCTTGGGTGACTGAGTCGATGAGACCAAGAAAAGGTTTAAGCACAGCCTCGATTTGGCCCAGTTTTGGAACTAGACGCGGAAACTGTTGTGGCTGTCAAGTGGTTTCGGGAAATGTCTCGCGATAAAGTGTGTCCTAATTGCTGGCCTGTTCTGTAAGATCGGAGTTCACTCGTATTCCCTGCAAGTTCGCTGCAGATTGGCTTCTCGTCAGCTTACCAAGGTACTTTGTTACATTAATGGTCTTTCAGGGAACTCATATAAAACTCCACCGGGTTCCGTCGAACCCTCAAGCCCGACTCCACCACATCGGCTCGGATAGCCTGCGATACCCTACCCGAAGATCGGCAGCTGGCGGGGTAGATCTGGACTCAACCAGGCTGTCAAGAGGCGCAGCACTCTTTCTTACCTCCGAGCGGTATCCGTCGGCTTCCGGGCTCGCTTATTTGCTGAGAGATGACGCGTTTCACAGGCTGGGCACAAGCCACAGCTGACTGACGACCAATGGTGCTATTTGATAGCGCTAATGCAAGTGTGTTACGATAGGGATGTATATCTTAGTCTCTTCAGAGTGGGCTTCATTTAGCGTACGTTCCTAGACTGGGAGAGCGGAGACCCAAATCCTGAGTCCCATATTAGTTTAAGTTAACGACCTTTGCTGGATTACACTCAATAATAACCTAATACTCCGTTGCCCCGGAGATTTTCAGTTTTTGAAAAGTTAATGTTTTTGTCACATTTATATTTGTTTGCTCATCTCTTCATATCTCTTGGACAGTATCTGATGTGATGTAAACAGGGTTCTAAGCACATATTCACAACGACCTTCGTTCTTGCCTCCCCTCTAATCCTCCAGGTGATAATATCGAAGTGAAAGATCGGTTTCAATATGCAAAGGCAGGTTCGGCCAATAACAAACACAACAATTCTCGCTTGCAGAACGATAGCTGTTCGAATGGGAAGTGTCTTGGCCTGCTTATGTACTAAACTCAGAATAGATGGCTTCGACTGTTATCAAGGCTTCTAGTAACCCATGTCGCGGAATTGTGCCGCAATATCTCCATCATCTGGACTATGTTACGAATTCTGGCCGCTAGATATGGTGTTGTACGCGTACCAAGCTCCTTGCTGAGTAGCATTGTTCCTGTTCTAGAACCTGCTATTGGGACGACAATAGCTCTCCGCCCTGAGAGAATTAATGTAGTCTTATCCCTAGTATTGGGTTGATTCATTCCCGACTGCAAGCGGTAACAGGAGCGACGTTCGCATTTCCGCCAGCGTATTTTTATACTTCAGGGTACATACTCTGTTGCACAGGACAGGACTATGATGGTTAGCTCCTAAAGTAGGTGCATGCTCTGTACATGAAGCGGTAACAGCACTCGCCAGCTTGGAATTACCCAGATATCGGAGATGGTTCGTCTGAACGGATATCATTCCAGCCGCTCAGGTCTAGACATTGTGAGGGATTCATATATTTTCTGGCTTGGGATCCCATTTGCTTCTCAATCAATCGATAATGCTATCATAACAGGTATTCAAGTTCCGTGAAAAAGAATGCACGGCCACTTTTTCGCGACCTTGGACTATACAGAGAACCTTACGCCTAGAGATAAGGCATCAACATGCCATTTAATGCACCAATAGGAGACTGCTGGGAGGACTATGATACGCCTTCATGTGGGAGATTAATGTTTAAGAAAGGTAGCCTGACCCTGATCTGAACGAGAGCCTGTTGCTCCTATCGATACCATAGCTACGCTCTACTGAAGATATCTCGTCGCATCTTACCCCGCCAGCAGCCAGGATTCTCAACATCGGCATAGGGATATATATGCATCAGACAAATATATTGACAGACCAGCATCTTTTGAGAATCTACCAGTCAAAACCAACAAGTTTGACAAGTTGGCCAACGGGCTCCACCTCGACTACAGGAATAGGTCCAGTAACCGATGATCTAGGCATGATATAAGGAGGATTGGGATTTTGTGGTGCCTACGATGGCTCTCAACCTCTGAAATAACGCCAGTTGCAATGATGGTCAACCAGTGTGATCACAAACTCATGGAATCTCTAGTGCTTTCATAGCGTTGCGACGGGTAGCGGGCTCCAATACTGCATATTTATTTAATTAACTGGTGATTATTCTATAGCCATGTCACAGAAAATGTGTTTTGTGTCTCTGTTGGCATTCATGGAAATGCAACGAACATGAGCTGGCTCCGTACATCTCACTGCAACACAAAAAATCATTGGGGGATCTAAAGCAAAACTCAGATATCTAAGCTTGCCTCTACTTCGACAATAGCATCGGCCAGATTTCCTCCTGGACCTGCGCGACGAAATGAATTTCGTCCTAGATCGTCTGATGTATTACCATTCATGGGCCTTGCAGCATCATTTCAGCTCATGACTACGACGCCCAAGGAGGTTTAGATGATGACGAAAGTCGCGAGGTACTGCAACCAGTGGGGTGTCTGATGTTTCGCAGCAACTTACTGCCTGCTAATGGTAGTCCTGTTCTGCTTTGGCGCGGAGCCACTCATCCCAGTTCATCTGTGACGCGGCGGCCGGAACCCAGTATTCCCTCGCACCCTCACCAAATAGTGGAAGGGGTGCTAGGGCTGCCTAGAAATTGGGAATATTCTGTGTACTCTGGTGTAGCCTTAATATTTTCTTGTTAAATCGCTGAACTCTCTGTTCGAATTCATGACCTGTCCTGACAAATTTTATGTCTAGTACACCAGCATCTAGGACATAGTTTATAAACTGATAGAAATCAATAGCATAAAAGACAAGTTTTGATATGCCTACATTTGTACTTTCATTATGCTGCTTTCATTCTTTATAGCACAACAAATGAAGGTGAATAGGTTCAGACTCCATTGTTAGCACTAATATTCGTGTAGCATACCTATAATAGCAGGCATAAGCCTCTAAGCATGCAACTGATATTCCTAGGGAAACAGATTTTTGACTCCACATTATCATATCATGTCATTATTACTGCATTTTCTTGGCATAAAAGTATCGAGATTCTAACCATAACATAAGATGAGACACATTGTAGAAAGCCTCTTCTCCACCTACATTTTCAAGAATATTTGTCAAAGATATATACAATGCTTGTGGTCTCCAGCGACAACAACAAAACCACGCTTCGAGAACAAAAAAACTCACACCCATCAATTTACTAGTAGTGACTAACCTGCTCAACTTTCATAATTTAACAAACATTAATTGTGTTGTTCCAACGCAACTTTTTTTTAGCACAAGAACACTCAGTCCCGCACAGCAAGGAAAAATCCTACATGGTCTTCTCTTTGGCGAATCAAAGGGCACAATTTTCTCATGTGCCTTGCGTAGACGCAAAATTTAATGGGCTCTGCAGCAGAGTTTTACCTCTTCCTTTTCTTTCCGTAGATAGAAAGCCGACGGTCATGAAGAAGAATCAGCCCCAATGAAGCGGAATTGGAAGACGTCGGAACTGGGAAAAAGGGAACTGATAGACGATAGTCCTGTGACAACCAAAGTCCAGAGGCCACCCCCGGTTGTGGCAGGCATACGGAAAGGAAGCAGTTAGACTTCGGATAGGATATGGAACATGATCTAAGCTGAAGACTCTCCTTTGGGATAAACGGCAAATGAGATGAAAATGAGCAGTGGTTACGGCCGGCGTAATCCTTGCTGATGATGTTGCTGCCCCGGCATGTTTACAAACAGGCGAACAAGTGGAGTTAGTTATTGATTTGATGGACCTATAATCTGGTCGA
This sequence comes from Aspergillus nidulans FGSC A4, assembly GCF_000011425.1. NCBI lineage: Eukaryota > Fungi > Ascomycota > Eurotiomycetes > Eurotiales > Aspergillaceae > Aspergillus > Aspergillus nidulans. The sequence continues at coordinate 2,692,692 of NC_066262.1, read as the reverse complement.
AATATAGAGTATGTGGAACAATTATCTCGTATGAAAGGCAATCAAACCCCGGAGAGACGCAGCCGGCTAATGCGGGATGACTCCACTGTCAAGGGTGTTAAATGATCGACGAGGTATCTGTTAGAGCATCTGGAGATCTCCTGGAAAGCGTATATAAGGCTGTTAGCTTTAAACTCAGGTACCATCTACATCCCTATGCAAAATCAGCTACGCACCTGCACTGCCAAAATAACCTACTTACCACGGCAAGACAGCGATAACCCATCCATCATGGCAGCCATGTTCCTCCAGCCTCAGCGGTAAGGCATTATTTAGGAAAACTGCCTACTGCCAGGCTGCGATGAGTGCGGACTCAGCTCCGGAGATGGAGCCTGACCCAACTCAATTCATATTGTCTAATGAAGCTAGAAATATAGCATGCTCAGATGTTTTGCACCGCGCCGAGGGGTTTGGGCTCAGATCAAGTACCGTGGGCATATTTACATTGTTTCTGGACAGTTTGGTGGCGTTTTCAGCCGCAGCAGATAGGCCACCTTCCCATCTAGTAAAGCCAATGGGATTTTATCAGCCACTATTTTCTCGCATCGGAGCGCGATAATAGTATCTATATAGTAAAAGTCACGCACTTTGGGCCAAAATTACGACATTCCTACAAGGGTGTTCGATTAGGAGAGATGACAAGACACCAATACCACTAGTTTATTTAGTACGCATGCGAAGCATCAAATAGATTCTTAGCATTCCCCACGTGCTGCAACGAAGTAAATGTAATGGTTTAGGCTGTGAGATCTGTACAGCTTACGTTGCCACAGATGACGCTCCGTGACAATTATAATGATCCTGGGCCTGCGAAGCTGGACATTTGAACGAATATAGGGTTGAACTCCTGTTTCAGACGGTTTATTAGGCAGAAAGAGAGTGAGAATTCCGTCGCAGATTGATGGATGATATTCCTACGATTGCTTGGGAATGTACAGCGAAATCATAGCGCCGCATGTTCTAGAGGGCCAAAACTGATACATAGGAGTGGCGAGGGTACGGTTCGACAGTTTTCTGCAGCGCAACACAATGTGAGGGCTTTCACCGACTGTGTTTGAGGAGTAGCTGGAACTCGTTATTTGAATGAAGCTGTCAATGAAGTACAAATCCATTTCACTGAGCCGTGGCGGGTCAGCCTCGTACTCGCGCATAGCACAAAGATGCTCATGTGGCATCTATGCCAGCCAGGCGAGAGGGATATCGTTGTCGTCCAAGCACGAACCCTAACCCCCTGTAAGCTAGAGAGATTCCTGGAAGGAGGCTCACGCGTCAACGGAGGACTAAGAGTATAATCCTCCGACCTACGTACTCTGCCAAGTCCACCGTTAGCTATCTCCTACTCCTAATCTCCACGAAAATAGCACAAATCTCGACGAGGCGCAGGAGACCCAATCACAAGGCGGGCCTCCAAACGTGCACACGCGGAACGCTGCTCCGCATAGGTTTGGGGAAATGGCGACGGTCTGGGTCGGATAGAGAGACGCAGCAAGCAGAGATGAGTCGTGTCACCATGTAGGCGGACGTTGCCAGGGTTTATCACCTCTCTCTAGCACTATATACTTATATCCCCCACAGCCCTACGTCCAGGCGACCAAGAAATGAGAAGCCCTTGGCAGGTGCAACTCCAGAAAAGTCCCACGCACAAGCAATGCCAACCATGTCAAACGAGCTTGATTATCGATCTGCATCGCTGGGCCGGTCAAGCACAACTACAGCAATAGAATCCACAAGCAAACGATCATCATTCTCGATACCGAGCAAAAAGCAAAATCAAAAGCTGACTGAGTTGCGCCCGAAAGGTGAGCGAAACTGCCTCGTGTTCGAAAAGAGTACGGTTGTAGGCGGAGTCTGACGATGGATGCTACCTGCCTAGGCCCACTGGTCCTTGTCGCCCCGGCAAGCTCAATTGAATTCAAACGAAAGCAGCATGCACAAGCGCAGAAGCTGCAGCGGGACCGCATGAAATCCGCCTTAGACCGCATGGCGCGGATGCTGGCGACGGGCACTGGTGGTGTGCATGCAGGGACAGCAAGTTGTGGGACGAAGGTAGGTTGGCCTCGCCTCTCCAGGGCCTGGATGACGGCCAATCTGCACACTATACTGTAGCACGAGCATGCTGACTCGGAGATATAGGCAGAATTAGTCGAGGCAGCCGTAGAATATATCGAACGGTTGCATGGACAGCTTGAGGAGCTGAGGGCGAGCCACGCGACTGAGCGTACTAGGTAGTATAGCCAACCTACCTGGGCTCACCCAGAAGATGTATGCAATCAGCGATAGGAGTCTTCTTGCGCAGCGGGTCTCCAATCACATGATGTTTTTGTTGCTTCCTTCGAGACTATTCTATAGCATCTGACTCCTGCGAGTCGTATCGTCCACTGCATGCAGAAAACCATGTCTAGGATTGGTTTCTTTCAGTATCAACGCCAAGCAGGCCAAGAGCCCATACGAAAGAAGTAGAGAGGATACAGACGCCCAAATCACGGGCTTCCCCGAGGATGGACCACGTTTTCCGTTCATGGACCGTGATTGGTCTCGTTGGCCCTCCAAGTGAGCTTCGCCCTTGTCAAGAAACGACGCGGAGCCTCTTGGCAGCTCGGCGGACTGGTGGGCTTCCGTCAATAGAATGCCTCATGCGATGAATTGCTAGCAGAGATGTTTGGTAGCTGTTCGGCAAGGAAATACGATACGACGCTCAGTCGCTGTGAGTCTGATATATAACGAGGTGTAACTCCCTCATCCCCATCCTGATCCCTGAGCCCAGCCCAGCCCAGCCCTAAATCCACCGACATTTGCTCCTGGTATCGATTCAGGTATACATCACTAGGCAGCCATGGCTCTTCACCAGTACGACTGGATTCTCGCCCTGGGTACAATCTTCGCCTTCCTCGACGCCTGGAACATTGGCGCCAATGATGTCGCCAATTCGTGGGCTACCTCGGTCTCCTCCCGGTCCGTCAAGTACTGGCAGGCCATGGTACTGGCGACAATCATGGAGTTTGCTGGAGGGTAAGTTGGCGCTCCTCCACTAGTCATCACGGATGACCAGTACTGACTCTTCCAGTATCGGCGTAGGCGCAACCGTATCAGACACCATCCGCACAAAGGTCGTCGACGTCGATCTCTTCGAAAACAATCCAGCCCTCCTCATGCTTGGCATGCTCTGCGCCCTCGTCGGCTCCTCCACCTACCTCACCTTCGCCACCCGCATTGGTCTGCCGGTTTCGACGACGCACTCGATTATGGGTGGTGTTATTGGCATGGGTGTCGCGCTCGTCGGCGCCGATGGCGTTAAGTGGTGGGGTGGAAATATCAATTCGGGCGTCGTCCAGGTCTTCCTCGCCTGGGTTATTGCTCCGTTTATTTCCGCGGCCTTTGCAGCCATTATCTTCCTGCTCACAAAGTACCTGATTCTGCTGCGCAGCAATCCTGCTCGCAAGGCCCTCTACACGATTCCCTTCTATTTCTTCGTGACCTGTACCCTCCTCGCCATGCTCATCGTGTGGAAGGGCGGTTCGAGTCGTATCAAGCTTGAGGGCAACGAGATTGCAGGGACAGTTGTCGGTACCGGTGCCGTTATGGCTGCCCTCGCTGCATTCTTCCTTGTCCCATGGCTTTACCGCCGTGTCATTCTCGATGACTGGGCGATCCGCCCCTGGCACCTCCTGCTCGGCCCCCTCGTCCTCCGCCGTGGTGAAGTCCCCCCTCGTCCCGAAGGTGTTAAGACCGTGCAAAACTACTACCGCGGCCACAAGACCTTCGAACAAATCCAGGCTGAGCGTGCAGCTGGCAACGACGTTGAGACCGCTAACAAATCCACCCCGGCCACTAGCACCGAGGGATCACCCGAGATCGAACCAAAGGCCGACCCGCGTGTGCTTGCGTCAGAGCCGGACTCGGAACCTGACGCCATCAACATCAGCGGTCCCCGTCCAGAAGGCGGCAACTTCCACCCGGCCGTGCTATTCTGGCAGGCGAAGCGGCTCTTCTTCCGCGGTATTGAGAAAGACGTCGTGTCAATGCAGAACAAGCGCAATATCCTCACCGGCGACATAGAGATGACCCATGCCCACGCTGACCACTTCGAAAACCGTGCTGAGTACATGTTCTCATTCCTGCAAGTATTGACCGCTTCAACTGCTTCCTTCGCTCACGGCGCCAATGATCTGTCCAAGTATGGCGACCCTTACTGTTATTCCTTCGTCTCTACCAATGCAACAAAGTGCTGACATTGACAGTGCCGTTGGTCCTTACGCCACAATCTACAGTATCTGGCGCACCGCCTCTTTGAGTGGATCCGGCGGCAGCGGGAAGACTGATGTCCCCTATTGGATCCTGTATGTTCCCAATCCTTAGCCATATTATTCCTCTGTCACTAACAGATGGTAGTGCCTTTGGTGGTGCCTCGCTGGTCATCGGTCTTTGGACCTACGGGTACAATATTATGCGTAACCTGGGAAACTTTATCACATTACACAGTCCCTCTCGCGGCTTCACAATGGAGCTCGGGTCCGCCATCACGATCATCATGGCCACGAAGCTAAAGCTGCCTGTTTCCACGACGCAGTGTATCACTGGTGCAACCGTGGGCGTCGGTCTCTGCAACGGGACATACAAGACGATTAACTGGCGCATGGTTGCATGGATCTATATGGGCTGGATTATTACGCTGCCTGTGACGGGAATTATCTCGGGATGCATCACAGGAATTATTATTAATGCACCGCGGTGGGGATACCAGGGGTAAGCATGCTGCAGGCTTCCTCCAGGTCTCTTATGATTCGACACCGGCAACGTATTCAATCCAGGCACAGCCTTGGTTGTAACGCTTTCTTGGCTTGCGTGCGAGTGCGCAAGTTGGTATTAACGCCGTCTTTTACTATGTTTTAGTATGGTCTCTTGTCTTTTTTTGTACTAGTCTAGGGGGCATGGGTACCGTCTGGTGGGGGGTCAATAGAGTTATAATGTACGTACATGTCGCTTTAACCCATAGTCATGGTGTTTGATTTGTTACCATTGAGTATCAGACAGACGCTGATTGAGTATGGTTCTAATCCCGCTCTGTTATCATGATTCCCAGCTTGACGCGGGTATTTGGCAATAGTACCTACCTACACCTGGAAGTTCGAATATCAGCCAGGCGGTCTATGCCCCTATATGGATGCCCATGTTCTCTGGGGTCGCTGTCAAATGGTCTGTGCAATGAATCGGTTCATAAGTATCGGGAAATCGAACGATTTGGCTTGTGAGTGGTAGTGGACGGGTTGTGCCTAAGGTCACGGAGTTAGGGTAAGCCTGCCTTATGCATCCCAAAGCCCAGTTTCCTTATAACGCAATCCTGCAACCTACCTACGGTCTACCCTTCCAATATTCAGATGCTCCTTAATTATCTATTGCCACCAAATAAGGGTACAGATAAATGTGGTTGTTATCCCAAACCCTAAACGGGGACCTTGCGAAGCCGGGTCCAAGTACCTTGGAGACCCAACGGACGAATCACCGTGTAGGAAATGTCATTCTAAACTTGCAACCGTTTACATCCGGGGCTCTTTTTTTAGGAAATGAAGTGATTTTAGGGCGTGCGAGATACCTTGGGGGAATACTAGGGTTTGCGGTGCGCAGAAGGTAGCTGTATTTAAGACAAGGACCGCACAGATTCTATCGAAATTAGTAGCTGATTACCCAACCTATCGGTCTGTCAGTAACCATTCAGTATACAGGATCCATAGAAAAGCGGTCATGATAGCCAAAGACGGAGAAACACGCCAACTCCCCGTCACCCTGCTCTCGGGGTTCCTGGTACGCCAGTCTACATCCTCCCAGCCTATCGCACCCAATCCGTGAGAAACGCCGGGCAGTACAAAGACTGACACCACAATCTACCAGGGAAGCGGCAAGACAACCCTCCTTGAACATATATTGAAATCCCCCTCCCACGGTCTACGCATTGCAGTGATTGTTAACGACATGAGCTCGTAAGTCCCACGCCTTCGTTTATTCACTCTACCCGACCCTCCAAGACAGCCAGCTGATAAGCAACCTATTCAGTCTCAACATTGATGCAGCCCTGATAACGCACCATAAAGTCTCCCAAACGAAAGAAAAGCTCATTCAGCTGCAGAACGGGTGTATATGCTGTACATTACGCGGGGACTTGCTCGCCGAGCTGGCACGGCTTACCAAACAGAAAGAAGTTGATTACGTTGTCATCGAGAGTACGGGTATTAGCGAGCCGATGCAGGTAGCTGAGACTTTTACGGCGGAGTTTAGTGCTGCTATGCTGGAAGTTGAAGGGGCCCAAGATGTTGAGGGTGAGGGTAATAGCGGCGCGAGTGGATTGGACGAAGACGATAGGAAAGTTTTGGAAGAGATGTGCGTTTATCCACCCTGAGCTCCACTCGCAGCGCGATCATGAGGCCATGCTAATAAGCTGGATAACGATAGAGCCAGAATCGGTGGCCTGCACACCCTCGCCCGCCTCGACACAACCGTCACCGTGATCGACACCTTCAATCTCCTCTCCAACTTCGATACAGCCGAGTTCCTAAGTGACCGATACGGGTCCAACGCAATCATCCCTGAAGATGAACGCACGATTTCCGATCTTATGGTCGACCAAATCGAGTTCGCTGACGTGCTGATCATGAACAAGATCGAGACTGTGGACGAGCAGACAAAGAACAAGATCAGGCGGTTAATTGGAATGCTGAATCCGGATGCGAAGCTTATCGAGACGAGCTATAGTCGTGTTGATGTGAAAGAGATTATTGGGACGGGCAGATTTGATTTCCTCAAGGCTGCGAGCGGGGCGGGATGGTTGAGGAGTTTGCATGAGATGAGTGTCCTTACGACTGGAGTTGGGAAAAGGGTTGCGCCTAGGCCGGAGACCTTGGAGTATGTTGCCCACATTTTTAGTTTGGGAGAGTGAGTGAATGGTTGCTGATTATTGACTGCAGGTATGGGATCAATAACTTCGTCTACATGGCTAGACGGCCATTTCATCCACGTCGACTGTTCTCTCTCATCCACGACAAATTCATCCTCCTTCAATCCCTAAACAGTCATGACCATGGCGATAACGAAGAAGATGGAGAAGACGAGGAGGATGAGAAGGATGAGGAGGATGAGTATTCCAACGCTAACACCTCAGAATCAGGAGAGGAAGACAGCGATACTGAAATCACTGACTTCTCCCAGCCCGATCAATCCCTGATCCTCGCCAACAAGCGCAAAAGTCCCTTCGGCCCCATCCTCCGCTCAAAAGGCTTCTTCTGGCTTGCTACTCGACCCAGCCACTTTGGTGAATGGAGCCAGGCCGGCTCCATGTTGACAGTTGGCTGCGGAGGACCATGGTTCGCAGAGGTCCCTGACAAGGCATGGCCAGAGGATAAAGATGTAAGAGGTTCTATTGAGCGGGATTTCCAGGGTGAATGGGGCGATAGGAGACAGGAGCTTGTGTTTATCGGCGAGGGGCTGGACGTGGACGCTGTAACGAAGCTGCTTAATGGGTGTCTGCTTGATGACAAGGATATGGCAAGGTGGGAGAAGGTTATGAGGAGTAAGAAACTGTCAATGAGTGAGAAAGCGGAAAAGTTGGCAGAGATGTGGGAGGATGGGTGGGAAGACTGGCCGGAAGTTGAGATGGAGATGTAGGAAATCCAGAATATGATGTCGGCTTATATTTCGATGGAACTAGGACCTCAAAGAGAGGAACGGATCTGGTTCAAGTTTATATTATCCACGGTCACCAGAAACCACGCCAGTGAAATCATTTTTGTATAGAAGAAATTTTCCGCATTAACGTTCCCACGAAACACATTTCAATATCCCTAGTAATCCACCTCGTGACCCTCAAGTCTTCCCAGCAATGTCTCATAGGATCCCTGGCAGATCCAGCCGTAAATCACCTCCCCTTGGTTCAAGGAAGATATGCGCCTACTCAACTGCAGTCACTCCTTCGTCTGCAGAATACAACTACACTAATGGACGTAGTCTGTCAACGCCTTGTCGGTCCACTCCCACAACTGCTTCGCCAACGAGTCGTCTTTCGAGACCTTATCCAACTTGGACGACAGGATCCCAACCGGCTCGTAGAGCTGCCCGTTCTTCAAGTTTCCCTTGGGCGTGGTAGAAGCTTACAGCTGGTTGTACGCACCCTCCTCCGGTTTCATCAGCTTCCACAGGTTCGTCACATAGACAAACGTGCGTTTCGCCCAGCCTAGATTCTCCACTAAACCCGTACCAACGACGCCGGGATGGACGGACACGGAAGTGATAGACGGATAGCGACGGGCCAGCTCGCGCGCATACAGGATATTGGCCAACTTGCTCTGGCCGTAGCGGATCCAGCTTCCAAACGCAGGGAAGTTCTGCTCACTCTTCAGGTCTGAGAAGACAATCCCTGCACTCGGGTGCATGCGGAACCCCAGCGAGGTAAGGATGACGACGCGCACATCGGCTCCGGGGAGTGCGGCCGTCTGCTGCAGGAGCGGCAGACACTTCTGGATCAACAAAGCGTGGCCGAGATGGTTCGTTCCGAATTGGACCTCGTAGCCGTCGCTGGTCTTGCCCGGCGGCACCGCCATGATACCGGCATTGCACATGAGCAGATCGAGGCGGGATTCCTGGGCCAGGATGGTGTCGGCCGCCTTCTTAATCGAGTCAAGGGAGGCCAGATCACACGCCAGAAACGATACCTTGGTTCCTGATTTCTGTGTCTGCTGGATCACGGCGTCGGCACTCTTCGCATTGCGGCCGCTGATGTAAATATGCGAAGGAGAGTGCTTGGCGAGATGGATGGCCGCTGCTGCTCCGAGACCGGCCGTTCCTAGGCGTCGTCAATAACACCAATAAGGTATGAAGCCCTCCGGGTATGGTAAATAAGGACAGACCTCCAGTGATTAGGATGACCTTGCCTGAGAGGTTGGGGATGTCCTTCTCCGGGGAGAACAAGACGCCAGCCATGATACGTATGATGAAGCTGAAGCTGCCTTGACAACAGCGATATGGGGAGTGACGATTCTTGTAAAGTCAACAAGTGGAATAGAGTTCAGAACATTGAGAGGGGAAATTATCACTTGTAATATAGTCCTTTGTTTGCTGAAAGGGGATAGTCCCCGAACACTTAGCTGTCCCGAACCCAAAGCGCAGTCTACCAGGAGACTTATGTTCATCCGCAGGCCGACTGCGGCAATTTATAGCAACGTCTACCATACAAGTCCGGTCTACAGCGTCTAGCTAGGAGTTTCGGTCATTCGCAGGTACCAAGAGAAAACGCGAAGGAGACTCGCCTTTTTGACGCGGCAATTGTCGCAGACCAGGATCTGGGGGCGTGGAATCGGACCGCTGTCCCTGTGGTCATCTCATGCTGTAGCAACTCGCCATCCTGACTGTCGACCACATATCGGAAAGTACCAAAAATACTGTCCGTGACCAACGGCCCGGTCAATCAGCTCAACCGCCCCGTAATCATGGCCGGCAAACGCGTTATATAGCAGACGCAGGATGCTGAGTGAGCGCGCACGGTCCCACTCGTATCGTTACTAGATCATGGTCTGCACAATGCTAGCCCTTATAATCTTCCTGTCAATTGTTTTGGGGGTAGGGATTGGGTTCCTTGGCTGAAGCGCGACATCAATAAAGTAGCCTGATTGGACTTCAATCATGCACGTGAGTTGCTCGTCAGCGCTAGGAATATGCCTATCCTGAATTGGTTGATGGAGTGAGATTTTAGAGGTAACCTGGCACTCATAACCCGGCAGCCAACTAAATCAGCCTCAGCGAATGCTTCTTGTGTTCGTGATATGGATCCTTGACTGCAAGGCGCAGCGCGGCCCCTAACGGGGGATCGATAGATGCACTACCGAGGCGGGATGGGTTAAGCCTTTATCTGTGTGAGACTGCGATTTGACCTACAACTCAGTTTATTTCCTTCTTGTTAACCTAAAATAAAGGCTTATCATGAGTGCTGGAGTCAAGAGTAAGGTCTTAGAATAATAGATAGAAGAGCCTTACTAGAGAGCCTTACTAGTCGTATCTTATGGCTACAAGATACACCTGAGAGATATATTACTATAAAAAGAATATCTATCTAGGTGAAGCAACCTAAGGAGCATATAATAGAGGACATAAATGGTGTTAAAATCATGACAATTAACATGACAGTCACTGAAACTAAGCTGCTAGCACGGGCATGGCGCTTTCAAGATCGGAAAGAATGCTGTGATGTGACCTGGAAGCCATTATTCGGTCTGTGCAAGAACAAGCAGTGAGCTCCAATACCCTTGATACTGGTGCTTTGATCTAGACTTTGTGGATTCATGCATTCAATGCAGGGGTTTGGGCGCTTAAACAGGAAGGGCTGAAATTCTCTTAGGTTTGGGGTTGATTTATCCGCAAACCGACACAGAACAAGAAGAAATGTCACTACGTGGATGGGCATCTAGTATGATCAGGAACGCGTAGTCTTCAAGTGATGAAGGATTCATAGCTTCATGGCCTCAAAGTCAATGAATGTTTAAGGGCAGTCTCGAGGGCTCAATTGTGTCAATCTATGAACAAAGGAGAAAAAAAAAAAACAAAAGCAATTCAAGCTCATTAAATAGACCAAGCACATCTACAGAAAAGGAAATACAGTGATTTTTTGCAATACGGCGGGGGTCAGGGCTGCCCATACGAGCTACGAGGTGTTGATGGCTTGGGTCCCTGCTACCTCTACCGAGCCCTTGCTTTGGCTACAACAGATAAAAGAGCCCGTCTCAAATCGAACTAGTTATAGATCGGGCTAGTGATTGTACCTGCATGTAGTCCCAGTGGTGCCGTCAACCATGCCATTAAACATATTATTATCTCATAGCTAGCTTTGATGGTGCAGAGCTCGTAAGAAGATGCACGGCACGAATCCCCTCCCTACCATTCCCCATCCTCGAAGCATCGAGCGAACAAGAAATCCCAACGGAGAGGATCACCCGCAGAAACTCGAATCGAACACTAAAATTTCAACCGAATGCCAAGCGAGGAAAGCCAAGTTCTTTGCTCAAGGAACCAAGGCAAAAACGAGGATCTAAGCCTCATCCGCTGAGATCTTCTCGGTAACGTGGCCGTCCTGCTGGACAACAACGCGGTCGCGCTTCTTGGACGCCTTGACTGGGTAGGGCTGGTTGTAAATGTACTCGAGTTCTTCGAGGGTACGGCCCTGGGCCTCGACACTGCACGATTTTTAGATCAGCAACCTTTCACTTCCACATTTATTGAGCCTGAAATATGAAGCTACGTACCCAAAGAGGTACCAGCAAGCTGTTTCCACAACATCCCAGCCTACAAAAATCCAGAAGTAATTGGTCGAGATATTGCCCAGCGCGATCGGCGACGCATATTGTGAAATGAAGCTTGTTCCGCTGACCAGGAATCCCGACAGAGCGAGACCCTTGGCGCGCGTGGTAGTCTCCAGGGCTTCGGCAGGGACAACACCCTGGAGAGGAGTGTAGGTGAAGGAGAAGACAACCTGGAAGAGGTAGTAGAAGGCGAGCGCGGTTCGGCCGAAGGTCGGGTCGAGGGTTTCGCCTGCGTTACGCTGCGGGATCAGAGGCTGGGAAACGCCAGCGTTGACGGCCATGCAAATGGCGCAGCCTGGAGATACCTTTGGTTAGCTTTCGATGGCTATGGACAGAGTCAAGCTAGGGAGTGCGCACCGAGTGTTCCCCATACAAGCACAGTTCGTCTGGGCATCCTGTCGCAATAGTACACAGCTGTCAAAGCACCGATTGCACCCACGATCGAGTTGACGAGGTTGAGCAAGAGCTGCATGGAGCTGGAGGTGTAGCCGAGGGCCTCGTAGATGGCCGGGTTGAAGTATCCGAGACCGTTACCGGACCATTGACCGAAGATGGAGATCATGATGACCTGGGCAAATCGCCAGCGGCCGTTGTGGGAAAGGAGGAAGGGACGGTCTTGCTCGGTCAGCTAGGAATCGAGAAGATAGGGCCAAAGTACGTACAATCCCACCATCTCTTGTCGATACCGTCCTGGCGAATACCTTCACGCATCTCATCAGCCTCTAGACGCACTAGTCGAGCGTTGGGGTCGCCATTGCCGTGGTATTTGGCCAGGATGGCGATCGCCTCTTCCTCCTTGCCGTGGGCGATGAGCCAACGGGGGGACTCAGGGATGAACCAGACGGAGATGATGACGATAACTGAGGCGAAGCACTGCAACAAGAAAGGCACGCGCCATGACCAGTTGCTGTCAATGTAGTTGCATCCGTAGGTCACGCACGCGGCGGGGATAGAGCCACCGAACCAGCCGCAGTTATACAAGCCTGAATAGGACAGATGAGTATGGGATCCTTGTAACCAAAGTTTTGCGACTTACCGACTGCACGACCGCGCCAGTGAGGGGGCGAAATCTCTGCCGCGTAGGCCGGGGCGGACACGACCATAATCTGGATGCCGAAACCGAGAATGAAACGACCGACGATGAAATGAGCGAGGGTGCTTGCCGTTGCGATGACGATAGATCCAATGATAATCACCCATCCGCCTACGAACATGCACTTGCGACGGCCGAAATTGTCGGAAATAACAGCTGAAAAGGGAGTTGCAACCATTGAGCCACTAATTCGTTAGCTGTGCTGGATTTGAAAAGACATGGCCTTCTGACGGGAGCGTACACTGTGTAGAGCGAGGTGACGACAGAGACCTTCTGGCCGGTCATGCCGGTGTTGAAGGTGGCCTGGTAGTGGTCCATGGCGAAGACGGCGCCCATGAGCGAGCCTATATTGTCAGTGCCCATGCAGTCCGTACTAATGGCAGAAGCTTACCGTCATAGCCATTGGCGCAGGCACAGCAGAAGGAGACGAATATACAGACTGCGCCTGTCAGTGGTGTTCAGCCGAGGTCGAGCTCTGGGACACGTACAATATAGGTGGATACTGGTCTTGCTCCATCTCTCGATCTTGGTCTCATTGATGGCAGCGAACAGCTCGGCCTGGAAAGGTCAGCCGTCGCCAGCTATAGAACCTGTCGCTGTGCTCACATTGAAGACAGACTTGGTGGTGGCCCCCGGCTTCTCCGCAGTCATGCCATGCATCGTGGCCACCTTAGCCCCCTCGGTGACCGAGATATCATGCTTCTCTTCGTTGATCTCACCCATTGGAACGATGGTCGTGCTCGTGGTCAGATGTGGATAGTCGTTGGCGTGAGGGATGGGCCGCCGGACAGGGTGACACACGGGGAGATCTCCTTCTTATATGGCACACCCTGGTGTTCACGGTCGATGAACCTTGCTGCAGCCCGTGCAATTCTGTTCTCAAAACGCTCCAAGGAGCTTGGTGTGGCCGCACCATGCAGGCCTGCACGACGAGAGTGGACGGGCTTGCGGGGGTTGGCCCCCAGACTCGCCGCGCTAGCAAATAAGGACGGCGCATCGGTTACGCGCATGACGGGTCGTAAGGTAACGGAGCAAATGGCGGCGGCGAAATTGTCCTTGGAGGGATTTTTTCCGTTCCATTACAGGCGTATTGATCTTGGCCAGGGGGCGCCTGCTCGCCTAGCCCGTTTTCTTTTAGGCTTAGTCGCTATCCCCAGCCCGTTGCCTTTGGGGTTAGTGGGCTCGGTTCTTGCCGAGTCTGGGGCTCGATCAGGCTCGCCCGGGGAGTCGGGGTCTCTGGGTCTCCCACGCGATGGTCCTGTCACTCCTGGGTGGAGGTTGCTCTCAGCCCTAGCCCGGAGCTGCCCGTCCCAACTCGACAATACCCGCCAGTAGAAGTCGGGGCCCTTCGATATCGTGATCAGTCGACTCAGAGGACCGCCTGGCTCAACGCAAGGGATTGATGGCGAAGTCGCGCCAGAAGCCGAGTGCAGTAGGACCTGGTGCTGCTGACCCGAACGAACCCTCGGGAAAGCCACTCTAGTAGCCGATCTCCTCAAACACAAGCTTCGAGCTGTATCGGCTGCCTCAGCTGTCTGTTGGTGCTAGGAATGTCGGCTCGAGATCCGGCGGTCATATGTTGAGCACGAGGGTGAGACTGGCATGTCCATGTTGACAGCTGTTTAAGTCAGCCACCCGCTGGCCGGTCTGAATCACTAGCAACTGATAGGTGGTCTAGAGCAGTCTAAGCGAGACTTTGGCTTGCCTGGGCAGCTGTTTCGCTCGCCCACGAGTCACCGTTCTTGCTCTCACGGCCGGTCCTCCGAAACCTATTGGGACTAGCTCCTTCACCTTGGGCTGACTAGACTGTAAGGAGTCCAGTCGGTAATGAATTAATGAGTTAGAGTTGGCCTCAATTAAATCAGGACGGAGATTGCGATCCTTTCCGTTTCCTGTTTGTCACTAATATACGACCTCACTGCTTCGTCGTCGGCAGCCCGAGCGGTTTGACTGTCGCGTGTCTAGTCTGGGGATTGCTCGCTCAGATCGTGCCAGCTGCTGGCTACAACTCCATTTTTCTGATTCGCCATCTCCATCGCCCAAATTACCCTCACGAGGGGACCATTACTGGATCGGACCCTATCCCTTGATCCCGACCCCTCAGTTTTGATCGTCCGCCCTGGCCAGGCCTGACCCGAAACACTGGGTCGGCCTGGCCATGGAACGAATCAATCTCGATCAACCTCGATCAGTCCTTGATTAATATGAATGGTGCCCCCTCCAGCAATCGAAACAGAAACTGGAGATGGAGAAGGGTCAGCATATACCCAGCTAATGGCAACTAGTGCCAGTCCACGCCTCATCGGCCCGGTTGCTCCTTATTTGATTCCGACCTCTCTGGACCTTCTTACCGTCTTCTTCATCTCATGTTCGTGTTGGTAGTGCCCAGAATTCCTAGAGACCCAGATCCATTGCGCTCAATGCCCTGTACCGTATCCTGCCAACTTTATTACCGGGCCAAGCGGCGGCGCGAAGAACAACTAGGGGACACTACTCATGTTGAGCAACCGAGGTCCGGTCTGTAAAACTGGCATCTATGAGATTTCCAAGCGGTCCAACAAGGGCAGCTGACGCTCGGAAGGTGAGTGTTCAAGTTATTGCCTTTCAGAAACCCCGGTCGTCCTCATTCAACGCGATCTCCTTTGCCGTGACTCGCTCTGCTGCCGACGAACTTGGGAGCATCTTCTCATTTTTGTGGCATATCCAGAATGAGCACTCCTTCATTGGGACGTTTAAAGGTGGCAGACGTTTGGGTGAACATAGCGAATGATATGTCGCCAACATCAATTTGGCTCACTGTCGATTATAGCAAAAGAACCAGAATGGTCCGGGGAATGAGCCGCATGCGAATTTGCTCCTTACATCAAACTCTCCAGCGTCTAGCTCTACACTCAGATCGAAAGTTCCTGAGACACAAAAAGGTTGGGGTATATTTTAGCCCTTTCCTTTGCTCAGCGCGCGGCATGTGCATTGATATTGTGCAGACTGCCCTATCCTAACGCAGTTCTTGCTGTCGGCTCTTCGCTTCTCGTCTATTATTCGGCGCCGCTCTCCAGATATGGGTCGTTGTTATCTGGATCTCAAACTGCTCATAGTTGGAAACTCAGTTCTTTGTTTCCTTGCTGGATGCTAATATATTTTTTTATTTTATTTTTTATTCGCGCTTGAATCTCTCTCACAAGCCATACTTAGCGTTTCGGCGCAATGCCAATAATCGCCTCGGACCATCGATCGCATTCTCGTGGCCTATTGAGCGGTCGAATACCATATACTCTTTTACCTCGAGTGCGAGGCATTTAGTTTTACAGCGGAGATCCGACTTGTCATCTGGGAACGCCCTAGTCTTCTCCTTGGCCTCTTAATTCCAGCTGCCTCTTACCCTTTTATTTACCAGCACTCCATCAAGCTGCGGACCGTTCCGATTTCAAAGATTGAGAATACCACGGGGAAATAACGCAATTCTGCAGGAAGACACGTCCGGATAAGTTGCTTATGCAGAATTCTCCATCGGGCTGCGTTGGCACCCAATCCTAGCTACATCTTGATGCACGGTGGGTTGACTGCCCTCGCATCCTGCAACATTGCCGTCTGACTTTCCTATCTCGTGGTAACCCTCCCTTTGCACGAAGACGTGTTTATTTTAACATTCCCGGTGGAGTTTCCTCAGTTGCAAACATTGCGCGGAGTAACAAACAAGTGCCAACTCTGCTGGAGGTCTGTACTCCGCATTGGCCTGAGTTTTCGGTCGACTCTGCGCCGCTCGTGCTCGTCAAGTTTCTTCTTCGAGTTAGGGTTCTGGCTTTTAAGGTTGGCGATCCTGGGATGTTTGGCTATGTGGGGTAAATCTTACGTACTGTGCCCGGTTGTCCCGGAGGCATTTTTCATAACGATTATCATGGTACTGTCGGGTAGAAGCGACTCAACCGACAACGGTTCTCCTCGGGCACCTTAAGCTTTGAGGCTTTTCCGCGGGGAGATGGCGTCTGGGCCGCTTCCTGATTCCGAATCCGAGCCGACATGGCCGGGAGGCACAGTGGCCACAGGCCACTGGCCACGCTTGGTGTTTCGTATGTACTATCCGCCATCCACTCGCTGTAACCATACTTGCATACTTCGGTGCTTCGGCCCCTTCAGTAGATACTCGAGACAGTGCAGAACGACGTTCATGAAACTGACTTCTGACTCATTCCCTATTTTCCCTATATCCGAACTACCGAACGATATTTTAAGCCGCAACGCAACCACGTTACACCCGCCAGCCCTGTGAAGAATAAGCTTGAGACCCTTGCATCGGCAGTAACCTTGGCAACATATATATTTCGGAGCCCAAACAGTCCACGAATGGAAAGCGCTCATCGCAGCCGCTTAAAAGCTTAAAGTTGCCTTGGGCATCCAGATTCTGTTCTTCGTGAACTCCCCTTTTCTGCAGACCTGAGCGTGATAATCTAGGGCACCGGCTGGCTGACACCAACTGCCTGACACCAATAGCACCATAATTTGTCAGCTGCGAGCCTGCAGAATTCAGTAACCCTGTTTCAAAGCACTAGAATGCAAGCTGAAGTACTAGTATGTCTGTCGAAACGGCTAGAGTCGATCTATTGCACGGTTTTTCCCACTATATGGCGCAGGGTCGCTCTAGTACTCCCGTGGCCCATAATAGGAGTGTCCACGAAATTAGAGAAGTCACTAAGTTTACAAGTGTATTCAGATGACTGCCCGCTTGAAATATACAGTGCGGCCCCGTTTAGTCGATACAAGTCATCCCAGCAAAAAATATCGCCTAAACGAGGTTATCGCCAAGATGAAGTTTTTGTCATTATCTAGCATTACTAAGCCAACTATCTAAGGTACCCTGAGCCTTCGCCGTGATAATTTCACCCTCTATATCTCGCTCTAACCGCTCAAGAGATCTAAGAATAGGTGTTTTGGACGTATCCTGACCCTCCATATAAGAGATTAGAAGTCGTACAGCATCAAGAGCATCCTGAGGCTTTGGAAGAGGGGCTGGCTCGCCTAAATCATCATCCAGATCATTAGGATATATATCTGCATTTCCAGAAGCCTCAGCAATTAGTTGCTCAAGTAATGCATCTGAGGATATCTCATTCCCAGAGCTAATTGGCTCTGGAGACTCTTCTGCAGGGTTGAGAAAGAAGGAGATATCCATGCAGTCTGATAGCCTACCAGATTGCTGTACCTGCGTATAAAGTGGCCTTAGATCAGGTGCTTCAACTGGAAGCTCTATAGGATCCTGGACTAGCGTGCTCTTATAAAAGCAGGCTAGGATAGTTGAGCTTTGGACATCATGATGCCAGGCCCGTACAAGCCATCGTATGCAATCTAGAATTGTTACAGATTGCAGCGGATCCAGGTTCCTTTCATAGTAAGAAAGCATATATCTTAACCACTGTTTCCGATAATAGATCTTCAGGTTCTGGATAATCCCCTGATCAAGAGGTTGGAACCGGCTTGTTGAATTCTTTGGGAGCCAGCAGATGCGTACATTGGGAGGTGGTGGTGCCAGCTCTAGGCCAGAAAGATGTGCAGGGAGGTTGTCCATTGCAAGAAGGACTGATCGCTGGCCAATATGTTGATAGAAGTCCAGGAGCCATTCTCGCATGATAATTTGGTTCATCCAGGCTTTTTTGTTCCATTGCCACCGAATCCCAATTGCTGAGATATTGATATTGCGAAGAGCTCGTGGCATACGTGCATTTCCAATTACCCAGAGTAGTAATCAATCAGATCCGGAGGCATTAACACAGCATATTATAGATATCCGACTCTTATCCTTCCTGATTCCTGGCCTATTAATGGAAGATAGACTCTGTAAAGGCGGCATACGCCAGAAAAGCCCAGTTTCATCCATATTATAAATATCCTCCTCATTATATTTGCCAGCAAACATATGTATTGCCTTCATCTCTTTCTCAGCCTCTTCTTGTACTGAGCCAGCTTCCCCGTGGTATGTCCGCTGCTTGATATTATAGCGTGTTTTGAATCAATGTAGCCAACCACTACTAAATGCAGGTAGGGGCTGATCACGATATTGAGGCAGAGAACTCCAGATTTGACGTGCTTTTTCAATAAGGATATCGCCAGTGATATATGCCCCTTTGCAATCAAGTATATAATGCCATTCATAAAGGATAGCTTCAAGGTCTTGCCACTAACCAATGCCCTTGCGGGTTGCTGAGGATGGATTGCATTCAGAGTCAAGGTATTGATATTGTTGACTGAGGATATCAGAGACAGTAGACTGGCTCAAGCGGTGATTATAGCGAGATTGAAACCATGCTATACAGGCCTTCTGTGTTGGACGAGGAGACTGGCTATGAACCCAATCTCTTAGAGCCTTCCGCTGGACGTCAGAAAGTTTCTTTGGTGGAGCCATATATTGATGAAGTATCCAATAAGAATGAGATTTCAGATAGACAATATGGTTCTCGATATATCGGGGATCGGGGTTACATAGTAAAGCGAGGTATGATTATATAGGATGGAATTCATCCCACAAAAAAATATCGGCTAAGCGAGATTATCGGCTAAACGAGGATCGGCTTGGCGGGGCCGCACTGTATATCAATAATAACGACGTACACCGACCGCTGATTTCGGCAAGACGGTACAGTTGGTGTTCCACTGGCCAACTCAAATCGTGTACAGATTAGAGAACCATTATTTGTAAATCGTCGGTCAGCGCCGCTTCTGCCCCGTGGGCCTCGCCCACGACACCGCGATTGTCGCGACCGGCGTGCCAAGTCTCGCAATCAATCCGGGGTTCTCATTGCTTTTTTTGGCAACACGGGAGGAAGATCATCTGATGAAAATTGCTTTTTCCTTTTTCCCCTTTTAAGCTCCCATGCCTCCAACAGAATTTGACAGCTTGCATCTTTGACAAAGGTACCAGGGGCGACGCGTCCGATAACAGAAAGGGGCAGGGTCACGCGCAGCGGCCATGGTCAAGTGACTGTAAATAGTTCGTTCTAGGCACGGGTGGCTTCAGCTGCCCTTGCATTCGGTGAGATCAGATCATCATCAAACTCTGCCGCATGCATCGGGCCGTCTGTTTGACCTTGGGGGCTCGGGTGCGGTCAGATATCAGGTCAGGGCAGGTAATGGGGGGATGGAATTGGAGGGTGGAAAAATTCCAGATTTGGACGCGCTGGCTGGAATGTGAAAAAGATTGTGTGTGCGGGTGCATAAATTGTATTACATAAAAATGAATAATGCAGGGCCAGACCGGTCGGGATAGACAGCATTGAGGCCGATCGTGATGCCGACCAGCGCAGACCGAAGGGCTCGCCGGGCCCCCGGAACTGGGACTTTGAAACTGAGACTTGGACTAACTGAGACTGGAACTTTTGGCACTATTTTGGTTTTTCTGGAATGCCCCAGCCTCCCCCACGCCACGGCTTCCACGGCACTGGCCAGCTCACCTCCTGGGGGCATCGCAGCAACACACGAGCTTCGAGCCGCGACCAGACCAGCAAGCAGAGTATCTCGACCAAATCCAGCCAATTCGAGCGCGATTGGCGGCGGAGCCTGACGCAAGGTTGCAGCGCTTATCGTAAATCCTTCTATTGCGCAAAGACCAGCAAATTCCATTTATAATTATCTCACAATGACTTATTTGGACGTATTTTGAATTTTTTTGCCCCCCCCCACCGGTGATGTAATCATGTTGAGTCTTCATTTCACGGTGATCAGCTGCCAAAACCGGCGGTGAGCCACCCCCTCAGCGCTCCAGGGACGACCTGGCAGACCTTTATTTTCTTCTCCTGCCCTCCCCTGACCGGACCGGACTTGCTCTGCTCTTGAAAATCTAGTCTTCCCATTGTTCTGTTGTGGTGTTGTGCAAAATGCCCCCCCTCAAGCTCAACAGCAAGAACCTCGCCGCGATCCTGAACGCCGGCAAGGGCCAGATTAAGGTCCCTACCTACCCTCGCAATGGCGCCGTCAAGGAAGGTATTGTCCATATCGGCGTCGGCGGCTTCCACCGAGCCCATTTGGCCGTCTATATCGACCGGCTGATGCAGAACCACGGCGTCACTGACTATGCGATCGCCGGTGTTGGTCTGACCCCCTTTGACAAGAAGATGCGCGATATCCTCAGGTCTCAAGACCACCTCTACACCGTCATCGAGCGATCGGCCAAGGGCAGCTTCGCCAACGTGGTCGGCTCGATCAACTCGTTCCTCTTTGCTCCTGACGACCGCGAGGCCGTCGTCGCCAAGATGGCCCACCCGGACACACACATCGTCTCCCTGACTATCACCGAATCCGGCTACTACTACAATGAGAACACGCACGAGCTCGTAAGCGAGCACCCGGACATCCAGTTTGACCTCGACCCTGCCAACGAAAAGACGCCGCGCACTACCTTTGGATTCCTCTACGCCGCCCTCGCCCGCCGCTTCAAGCAGGGCCTCAACCCGTTCACCGTTATGTCCTGTGACAACATGCAGAAGAACGGCGCGATCACGCGCCATATGCTTGAGTCTTTTGCCCGCCTGCGCAACCCGGAAATCGCCGAGTGGATCTCGAAGAAGGGCCACTTTCCCAACGCCATGGTTGACCGTATCACGCCGCAAACTGCTCCCGCTGACATCACCGCGCTCGCCAACGACTTTGGTATCCAGGACGACTGGCCCGTCGTCACGGAGCCGTTCATGGACTGGGTTATTGAAGACCACTTCTGCGACGGCCGCCCTCCCTTCGAGAAGGTTGGCGTCAAAGTCGTCAAGGATCTGCGCGCGGTCGAAGAGTATGAAAAGCACAAGCTCCGTCTCCTGAACGGGTCGCACTCGGCAATCGGATACGCAGGCCAGCTCGCCGGCTTCCAGTACGTCCACGAAGTTCTGCAGAATGACACGTACAAGAAGTTTCTCTGGCAGATGATGCAGGAGGAAGTCAAGCCTCTCCTCCCTGAGATCCCCGGTGTCGACATCGACGAGTACTGCCGCACCCTGATTGAGCGTTTCTCCAACCCGACTATCAAGGACCAGCTCCCCCGCATCTGCCTCAACGCCTCCGGCAAGATCCCTCAGTTCATCATGCCGTCCATCGCCGAGGCGATCTGGGTGACCGGACCTTTCCGCCGTCTGTGCTTTGTCGCCGCCGCCTGGTTCCGTTACCTGCACGGTGTTGACGATGCTGGCAACAAGTTCGACATCGAGGACCCCATGCTCGAAGAGCTGCAGGCGAAGGCTAAAGCTGGAGGGCTGGAACCCCACGAGATCCTGAGCATCAAGAGCCTCTTCGGTGATGATCTTCGCGGTGACAAGCGCTTCTTGCAGGAGATCACCACGGCGATGCAGTTGATCGATCGCGATGGCGTGCTCAAGACGATGCCTAAGTACGTTGATTAAACATTCAACAGCCAGCCTTAGTTTGTTTAATTACTCGTTCTTTCTGAATTTTCGGGAGGCATTTGTACAAAACCCGTCTTCGACTTTGTTTGGCTTGGGATAGAGATAGACGATGATAGACAAAAGTCTGTTCATGGATGGATTCTCGCTTTGACGGACAGGATTGGGTCCGGTTTTATTTGGGTTTTATTCATCTTTTTTTTGTTAATCTTTGGGTTTTGTGGATATGATACGAACACGATAGCTTGGGATTTCGATTTCGATTGCGATTGCGACTGCGGTTTTCTTAGGGTTTTTTTAATACATGATTTTGATTGGGTTGAGTCCTGCAAGTGCAGTTCAGCCCAGCTAGACGAAAACTACAGTTTTCTTGATTTCCGTAGATTTCCGGTTTCTTGATACTCAAAAAGAATTATCCTCGAAGCCCAAATGCCAAGGGACACCTACGCTGGATATAGGTCATGCAAATCATGCTTGTATCTTAGCCTCTGGGTAATCTCACAGCAGCTACCAAACATAAACGTTTTGCCACGCCTGTGATCATGATGCAGATCTTGGGGTTGCCAATGCTGCAAACAGCGCAAACCACACTAGCGTTCAAACAGTGGCAACTCCGGCTCCTTAATACCCGTTCAATTGCTAGTTTGCTGGGAGTCTGCTGTTTATATAGCGAAAATCATGTCCTATGTTCTGTGGGCTCAAGACTGTCAGGAGATAACGAAATATCAGCTACTCAAGTGCAATTATCCAGAATATAAACCTCCCTGGGAGGACATATGGACTGCCAGTTCACCTGTGAAGATACCTGTCTCTCTCAAACCTTCGCCTGCTGACGTCATATGGCCTCCCTCCATGCAAAGTACTGGTAAGAGAGATATACTGTTAGATATACATTGCCACCATGTATGCTCCAAAGGCGAAGGCAGACGAATTAACTGCCGTAATTGTCGCGTAGAGGACGACGCTAGCAGAAGTTACAAGGAGTATGGCGAGTATCAAAAGTAGGATCATAGTCCAATTCAAACACTCGTTCACTCGAATACCCCATCCAACAACACCTTTGTCCATGAGGTCCAGGTAGTCGAAGCAGTGGACCTCGAATCTTCTTCGGGAAAGTGCTTAACCAGAAATTGTCGAAATGAGGCCCTGGCTTTAGGAGATGGCTCAACGGTATATCAGCAAGTTCGACATCTTCCATTGGGACCGGCTCATAGATATATCGTCTTGACTTGACCTCAGTCTCTGGGGTATGTCTCGTGCTTTGAACCATCTAGGGCAACATTGCGTCCCTATTGGCACCAACTGAAACTATATCAAATCTTTAAATCGAGGATTGATTTTGACTCACATCATGATAAACATATACGTACTCGGAAAAAATCTGCTGATAAAATTTTGTGAAGATGCATCGCACTGACGGCAGAGCTGAGCTTCGGAGGTAAGTTACGAATGCCAGGTAGAGAAAAAGGTGTTGAAAGCCAGACTGAAAATGTGTGAAGCAAGTTGCAAGCCCATAGAGGAAAGAAGTTTTTGATCCTGAACTCAGGCTCGTGGTGTACACACCGGTATTCTCGGTATATTTCCCGGAATAAATCCTGGTCATTGGTAACGGAATCAACGTTAACATAGATAAGAACCGTCGGGTTTTTCGTGTTAACACACATAAGAAGGAACTGTGGTTCCGGATTTGGAAATATGTTATCTCCGGCTTGGGTATCTCCAGCTATATTGGGTGGTGGAACATGTTGGCATTCGCCCATGTCGCATTTTCCCTGGATAACGACGTGGCCATGCAGCGATTAATATGCGCCCGACGTGGGGGATTGATGGGATTGAATGGGGTGAACTATGTGTGTGATTGCTGACACCAGCGACGCTGGCAAGGAGTCTCTGTCGGGATCTCTCAATCCCCCCTACTGAGAGCTCCTTGACATCAACATATGAAACTTCCCCACACCCCTAGAGCACAGTTAGGACAGGTCGTGGTGGAAAGGCGAAAAACTAACACATCTATAACGGATCCTTCATAGCCAACCATTGGTGGAGAGTATATCTTGAATAAGCGCTGCCACCAAGTTAAAATTATTGCCGTGATGTTGGTGCTTATCTGCTCAGCTGAAATTCTCTCTGGACGACTGTCCTGATTCTCCTTAGTGGGCGGGTTCGCAATGGTGTCCTTCCGACGTCCTAGATTGTATGGAAAGACCAGATCTACTGTCTATGAAACTTGTTAATGGGGTTGCTGCCATCATCATAAGGGTGACTAACCTTCAGTGGTTCCCGGATCTGAGAACTGGTGATTTTCTGGGCCTGCAGGGTTGCGCCTTTCTGTCTTTTTCACCTTCTAGCCAGTTCTTGAAATCTCACGCAAGCGCAAAAAAGCATTTGCCGATAATAGAAACAGATTTACTTCATCAAGACTGGTGAGTGACGCTGGTTCAACCTCATCCGACCCATTCGAATCTCTGTCGATAGAGGATCCGTTAAAACCGATCTCAGAAAGACGTAGTTGTTGTAACTTCGACCATGCATTGATCCGAGCGGTTCTGGAAGCGTGCGAACTCTGTTCAGCAAGAAGCTTGCTGATATAGTGCTTTAATACGTTGCGAATTTGAGTTGCTACTTTCTGAGCCGATAACCGCACGAAATGCGCTGCTTGATACTGAGTTTCGCTTGACGCTTCGCGTTCCAGATTACGGCTAAAATCTTTGAGAATGCGCGTAAAGTTCCTTTGGAGCCTTTTGGGGCCAACCTTTGAAATAGCAGTTGGATACATATTCTTTCATTCATTGTCGGTCAGAAGTCTCGGCTAGCTCAGAAACAGCGATGGACGTTATCTCGCTCTGGGATGATTGGGAAGACAGTATTGATCCTTCCGAGAATATACTCCCAATTTCGCTCTGATCATGAACTAGGCTCTCAATATCAGCATTGTATTCGTGATCAGCAGATCGGTACCGTCCAGATTCAGTCTGATTATCGGAAAGTCGATTGAGAATTGAAAGAGGCGGTTCGTCAATCATTCCGGGACGAAGCTCTGTTCGGTCTCGTGGCAGGAATATTGCTTCATCTCGGTCCATAGATGCTTCAGGTTCAGCACCTGCAGCAGTTGGTAACTGGTTCAGTTCAATACTCTGGGTAAGAGTACTACTATGCACGGCAGCGCTGTCTGTGGCGCTCTGATGGAAGTCCTGGGATAGCGAAGATTCTCGAGCGTCCAATGATTTGAGATACGCCTCGGTATCTTCGCAAATACGAAGGCACTGCTCAATAATCTGCTAGCACAGCAGCCAGGTCTATATCCCCATCCGAAATATCAGATATTTAGACTAGCAGAGATAAATTTTCGTCAATGCTCTGTAAACGCTCCATAAGGTCATCTCCTGCACCGTTAAACATTCTCTCGAGGTCTTTAGGAAATTCATAGGGCACTTGACTTGCACAGTTCGCATGACCCGACGTTTCGAGTTGTGGGAAGCGATGACTGTCGCCTTCATCGGGTAAACGTTTATGGCCCGCCTATCCAAGCCACATACTCTTGAGTAGCTTACTAGGTGATGACTGAGCGAGATCAACCCCGGCTGACCTGCAACCACGCATCGAGTACCCAAGGGCAGTATGCTCTGACATTATGCGGAACAAGTTACGTGGTGACTGTTTTGACCTTCCGCTCGCTTGAATGCATAATCTATAAATGGCTTGGTGGGGTTTGAGAGTAATTTGAAAGAGTAACTTCGGAAATGACAAATGACATCGTCTGTAATTCCTTTTTCCTTGTACCTATCGCTATATTCTTGTATGTCTCAAATTTACTCTGCCTAGATTGTCCCTAGCTCCAACCGAAGTACCATATCCAGTTTCAGAGC
Organism: Aspergillus nidulans FGSC A4; assembly: GCF_000011425.1. Lineage (NCBI taxonomy): Eukaryota > Fungi > Ascomycota > Eurotiomycetes > Eurotiales > Aspergillaceae > Aspergillus > Aspergillus nidulans. The sequence continues at coordinate 2,666,990 of NC_066262.1, read as the reverse complement.
CTAAGCCCAGCCGAGATGACGCTCCATCCGAATCATTAAGGCCATCTTGCGGCCTAGGATCGTAGCCCATTTCCCTTCAGTTCCAGCGCCACTCTAGAAATGATATTTTTTTCCTGAACTCGCTAGTTCGTCCTCTCGCATCTACTCGCACCAATTGTGGAGGAGAGCTGTGCAGTAGTTGTCGTTGCTTTGACGCTAACGGAGTAAATCGCAATGATGTCATTGTTGGAGTTGGCAATTCAGAGTATACAACGCCACCAGCAGGCTAGGTTCAAACTGAGCCTGAGCCCCGACTTTTCGCCGTGGTTCTCGCCTCTTCGCTTTTAATTATTCAACCGGCTCCACTGCGACTATTATTGTATATGGCTTTGGCATTCATAGTGCAAGCGGTGCAGTCTCCTCCGTCCATACGGAGTATGGAGTGTCAGCACCTGCTGGCTCCCCACCGGATGGTGGAAATTCGACGCACCGATTATCAGTAGTGCAGGAGCTGTAGTTGAGACGTAAAATTGGTGGCAATGGTCTTCCATGATCAGACCGACGCGTTGCCGGTGTAATTACTAAACCAGCCCATAGAGAAGGCATGGGAGAGGCGATAGCGACGCAGTTACAGGTGTATAATTCCGTTAACGTGGTACACAAATATTCTGTAAATTGTATCCTTGCACACAATCAGGGCTACGAGCGATGCCGCCTCTGGCTCTTGGTCGTGCTTTGGGCATTGATTTGAGCTGGAGAGATAGTGTAATATGAAACCTGTAAGATAAATAGGGTAAGTTGCTCTCCTGTCGGTGCTGGGGCCCGTGAGGACAACAAGCGTCTGTAATGTTAGTTAATAGGCGATTGGTGCGGTAGATTCGTCTCCGACGCCTTTAGGGCTCTACTAGGTCAAGGGGATCTGTGGTAGTATCACACAAGATGCGGTAGGAGCTTGATCCATTGCGAGGACTGTTGAGTGACGTTTGAGAATCTGACGCCGAGCAAGGAGCAAGCATGGCATTCGTGGCATTGTCTGAATCGAGCTGATAATAAGAGTGACGAGGTATGCCTGCGCTGGAAAACAAAGAGAGATCCCTGGTATGGTCTCAACAAAACTGCCAATGTTAGGGTAGGCCTAGTGAGGCGCTGTGTGCCATGAACCTTGTTTAAGCCACCATGAGAGCGGTGGCTCTGCTGCTTCATTCAGACTTATCAGAAGTGTCCGCTTCTGATTCGGTTTTCTGGTATTCTCGAGACAAATGGCCCAGTTTCTCTGTATAGGCAGAAGACACGTGTAGAATTTGACCAACCCTTCCAATGTAGCCAAAGCCAAACGTAGATCCAGTGAACGTAGCCCGCCGATTGAAGCTGTCCCGATCGCCGATTCACGAATGTCTTGCTAACTGGAGACTTGAATTGCCGGTTCCTGGCTGAACTTGCAGCAAACAAGACCCTTCTCTTAGGGCGGACGATCAATACAATTCACCTACACTTGGGGAATTAGAATGCTGACTCTGCGCGGTTGGCTCTGAAGTAGAAGCCGCTGCTCGTTTGGACTATGTTATGATTAATGTTGGATTGGGGTTCGGAAGCTGCTAAATATTGGCAGTCTGAGATCAAGATGGTGCTGGCGGCGGTGCAAGACAGGATAGAGAGCGAAAGCACGACCAACAGCCCTACCACCATTCTTATTATCGGAAAACAATGTCTAAGACTGCTGGCTTTATACTAAGCTAAGCTCCCAGTTGCTTGAACTGAATTTGCTTTAGGAGATAGGTGATTTCTTTCACCAGGATTAAGCATTTGAGGGCATGGAATTATGTCAGACTTTGCCATGCTTGGAGCAATATCTAGATTCACTTCATATTTGTTATCTTTTAAAAAAAAGCTAGTTTGCTTTAAAAAAAGGCTACCCAGATTGTCGTATTGATGGGGCCATCCTTCGTTAGTAACGTGTCCGCAAGCATGTTCCAACTAGACTAAAAGACCCACGATGATCAGCTCCATGATCTGATCTGCCCAGGTCACACCTATACAGATTTTTTGTTTGCTGGTGACCTATAATACCTCAAGACTTTGTAAGACATCCTCTAATGCTGGGGTTCTCTAGCTGACTACAACAAAACGATGACTAAGGGACTCGACTACAAGAGTACATGAATTGTGTTGAATGGATTGTTTGGAGTAATCCAAGTTGCAGTCAAACGGGTTTTATGTAGCTGCTGCGCTGCCAGCCGGCGTTAGCAAGCAATTACGGCCAAAGTTGGGTAGGTTAACCTAGCAATGATGCTGATGTTGCCCTAGTATAAAGATGGTTGGCCTGATCTGCCGCCAAGCCATAGGAGGATAACAAAGAGGCTGCAGATTGATTGTTGATCAACTCATCTAACTGTCACTATCCTTGTTGCATTCATGAGTAGGGTCTTTTGCTTGACACAGTTCTCAATCAAACCGTCGATCACGGCTGAAGAAAAAGAAAAGGAAAAAGTTAAATAGGGCAGTTTTCGGCGCTGGGGTGAGAGACACTAAATAGGCGACAAAGTTCGACAAAGTTGAACTATGACTCATCACGAGTATCAAGAAATAATTCATGGGAAATTGTTTGAGCTAGTGAATGATAGAAGGAATGGGCAATGCACCTGACGATGCAAGTAGATAGCTAAACTGTTCCGACCGCGGCAGAGAAGATCTAAACAGGCATATAGTCACCGTTGATCAGTTCATGCCATTGGTGGTCAATCAGCTACTCGCTCGATAGGCCCAAACGGATGATACCTTGCAGCAGATCCGGTTGAGCGCGATGTTCCTGCGCAAGTCTCCTTCAACTGCAGCACTTACCTTTCCACCTGCGGTGGGATATCATGCAATGAGTGAGCAAGGCAGACTCCGCAGATCTCCGTTATTCTCTGAGGGCCCCTTAAACTGAATATCTAATCCTCTTTCAGTGGCGGATGAGCCTAGATGAAGACGTTTTGTCATTCGGCTAGGTGGCACACCGATCATGCATGTAGAATAATTGTACATAGATGCAAATAAGCAGAGCATTGGGGGTATCCTTACAGCTCACAGGTTTTGTCTGCCCTATCTCGCAGCAGGACATACCTAAGCATGGATTCCTCTCATTTCTCTTTGTACTCACCCTACCTCCTTCTACTCTGCCATAAATCGATACTTTCTCGATTTTAGTCTAGCATGCTCGAGCTCTCCAGCGTCTCCCGTCGACTACCGTACGTTGGTCGGTCTTTCTTTGCAACATTCTTCTGTAGCCTAATCTGTCGGAGTCAAACGTCAGTCATTTCTGTCTTTCTTGGGGAGATTGAGAAGCTGCAAAAAGGTTCATAATCTGTTATAATGAAGCTGACGAAGGAGAAAGGTGACTCTCCTAATGTTCAAAGGACCAGATATATATCACCACATATATCAGCCTTTACGAAACTATGATGAGCAATTGCAAACTCGTGCTATTCATATCCGCAAGTAGGTACTGTAAGCGTATTCATACATACAGAGCTAGCAAATTAGCATTGCCTAGGCATATTCTTAATACCCTTCCAAAAAATCTGTCAAGTATACTTGCTCGGTAGAGCGGAACGCTGCTGCCTGTTTTCAGCACGAGACAATGCATACGAACTCATGCAATGAATCTAACCAATAATGCATACGACGTACCGGGTTCAAGGTGGGCGGAGGGCAATGTCTGCCAGGATATACACTGCCCAGACGACGCTTTTTTAGATCAAGACTGGACTCCGCGAATGAAATGCCGATGCTAATGTTCATTTACGGTTACGCTTTCGCAGGCCGATGGTACAAAGATACGCTTTCCATGTCTCGACCAGCTTCCGATGGTAGACCACTTATCAGCGACGCACCAGCAGGAACAGGTATACTTCCCTCACGGCAACCCTTCTCTCCTCATAGAACAGAGTTAGCTCTTGCTTATAGACGCCAACAGTGACAGTGGCTTTCCATCGACAGCACCACTGTGGGGAAATTGGCTGAAGATTCTAGTCCCACTGCCAAGGACAGTGAATCTTTATCAATCAATCCCAGGCAGTCGTTTACTCTTAACTCCGAGATAATCTTGACAGGTGGATCTCGGAGAACATTCCTCTCTCGCGTAATTCAAGACGCAGATCAACTGGTATAAAAATGCAATTGCGCGCACAACCTTGTACAAGCGTCACATTAGGGGGTAAATCAATCTTATCTGATCCTGACACTCCCTCAACCACATATCTGCAAGATGCGGTGGCAGGGAATCCTCCTTTCTCTCAGTTTCGTAGCTGGTCCCGTCCTTGGAGGCTGTCCCTATGCGAGTCAGCTCGGTCTCGAGGCCCGCGGTGCAGCCGAATCGCCACGAGGCCATCCACCTGCACACCTGCAGGCCCCTCAATCCCCATCTATCTCATCCAGGACGAACTCCACCAAGAAAGGAGTGTTCTACATGAACCGCATCGCTCCCGGCACATCTGAGCTGTACATCTCAACCGCGAACGGCAGCTCCGAGCGTCCCCTGCTCCCGAATCCGATCTACGAATACCATGCCTCCTTCTCGCCCTCGGGCGACTGGATCACATTCACAGGTGAACGCTCCGGCGACGGGAACTCTGATATCTACCGCGTCCGCCCCGACGGCTCCGATCTCCAGCTCCTCCTCTCCACGCCGTCAATGGAAGACAGTGTGGTGCTGTCTCCAGACGGGACCTTAGCCGCGTACGTCTCGACGGAGAACGGATACCGCGCCAATATCTGGATTTTGGACATCGAGACTGGGAAGAGGTGGAATGTCACCGATACGCCGCTCTCTCGAAGATCGGTAAACGAGACCCTCATGAACGGGTACTTTCGACCTTCCTGGTCGCCTGACGGGCGATGGATCGCATTCAGTTCGGACCGTAATACGGAGTGGCGGGGACACGGCGACGACACATATCTCGGTATCAGTGGATGGGAGCATACGCAGGAACTCTCGATCTACGCCGTGCGTGCTGACGGGTCGGGATTCAGACAACTCGCCACGAAACCTGGCTACTCCCTGGGCTCCCCGTCATGGTCGCCGGACGGAAAACGGATTGTGTACTATGAGATGACGAGAGAAGCAACATGGGGCGCGCACAGACCGGAGTCAATTGACAGCACCAGCTCAATCATAGTCTCAGTCGACTTCAAGACTGGCAAAGATCGACGTGTTGAAGTCGACGTCGACGGCGTGAAGGCATTCCCGCAGTATCTCTCCAACAACACGATCGGATACCATCTGAAGGGGACATCGAAGGAAGGCATCTACACGACCGACGGTGTCTACCTCAACAAAACGATCCGCTCCCCGGCATGGTCTCCAAACGGGCAATACATCGTGTACGAGAAGACGAGCTGGGATATACGGCCTATGGCGAAGGAGCTCTACTCTTGGAACGAGGACTGGGATTACCGCTTCACCGATGTCTTCCCGCAGATCTCGAACCAGAATCGTATTGCCATGACAGAGAAGCAGCTGGGCAATTCATCTATCATAACGGTGAAGCCTGATGCATCAGATGAAAGGATGGCATACGACAACGCGAAGAGTGATCTTGTCTCGTCGTCTCTTGTCTCCCAGGGTCTTGCGGGAGCGTTCCAGCCGTCATGGTCCCCGGATGGAGAGTGGCTCGTCTTCGGTGAGGGCGCCTGGTTCCAGTCGCGGGCTTCGACCGGGGGATGGCTTGTGCGGGCGACGGCCAACGGGTCTGAGTATGAAGTCCTGACTGCATCTAACACGTCTATTGCGAACACTTCGATCATGAACTCCGGGTTCCCCTCCTACAGCCATGACGGGAGCAAGATCGTCTTCCGTGTCTGGGGCGCCAACTCGACGAACGGGGATACGGGTCAGCTAGGACTGAGAGTCATGGATCTGAATACTCGTAATATCACAGCTCTCACGAACGAGTGGGACAATCTCCCATTCTTTTCGCCCGCAGGGTTCGAGGAGCGGATTGTTTTCACGCGCAAGACGGGTGTTTACAACTATGATGTTTGCACGATCAAGCCGGATGGGACAGATCTCGAGGTCCTGACGAGTAGCGGGGGAAATGATGCGCACGCCGTTTGGAGCTATGACGGACGGATCATGTATTCAACGGGCATGTTTGGGTTCCAATACGAGTGCGCCCTGTATGATGATACATTCCAGCCGTATGGGCAGGTTATGATTATGGATGCAGACGGAGGGAATAAGCAGGTGTTGACGGACTCCATCTGGGAGGACTCGATGCCTTTGCTGGTCCCTTACAGTGATTTCTGAGGCTTAAACGAGTGCGGTAGGCTAAATATGAGTATGAGCGCATTGCATGTCGCTAGTAGCATGTACCCTAAATTGAGATTGAAAATCATCAGCATCCTCCACAACACGTCTTCCACATTACAATAGGGCGCGCCTCAGTCCGAGTGATTAGGACATTTCCTTCTGCCTGAACGTGGCATGAGTAATCTCTTTATTTTTGCCAGGAGAATTTGAGCATGTCTAGGTCATATTAGGATAACCCTCGGGACAAAAGGAATATTCGACCCTTTTCGTACTACTGCTAGAAAGACCGAGCGCCTAGTTGCGCTAGGCCTTCTGAAAGAAATAAACCGCCCGGCAGCCTGCCTCAACATCAGTTTTGAAGGTCGAGGAAGCGCTGTGATATGCTGGAGTGCTCCTCACTATCGCGCTGCGATGATGGAATTAAACTCAGTACAAGCCCTGTGGCAATGGTGAATGATCGGGTTTGTGTCTTTGGGTCTTCCTAACAAGGAATGTGATCCTATGCTGAATGAATCGCGTTCGCGGTGTGTACGATGGCGTCGGAATAATAGTTCGACTAGGGTTGGCTGCAGTCTCATCACCACTGAGATGCAAGCTTAGCAGTGGCTTCTTGATACCAGTAGGGGTACTCACAAGTATTGGCGTTGTGAAGTACTTGCTTGGATACGTTGAGTAAGTGATATATCTGGTAGCTGTGCCCTGGTGGTCTTGTCGTCTAGGAGCACAGGTTGTGAAATGAATGTGCAATGATCCGTTCACTGCAAACACTGACTGAGAATTGGTCCATGGCTAGGTGTAGAATACTCAGTAGACGGCATGGCCGAGGGACTATGCGTCTGCTCTCCCAAAGAACTCTGCTAGTTATGGGTGCGAGTTCTAGACCTGTTGCTCATGCTTCACAGGCGCTTGGCTTATCCTAAAATCTTCGCAATAATTTAGGAGCCGTGAAGAAATCTCATGTTGACCAATTCAATAAGGCATTGTAGGTCAATCCAGCCGCTTCCAGAAGATGGGCACCACACGAGTCAGTCAAAAATAGCAAGGGACAATACTCCAGGCCCTGCCTGATATGGTTAATACCCAACATCATGCCAGAAAAGAGGGATCAAGACTCAATAGGCCAGCCCATGCGAAGTCCGCGTCCAGCGATAGAGCGACAGAATCTCCCTTCTCCGGGCCTTGTGCGTTTCCCGAAACTGTGGATCCGTCTGTTGCGCATCATGCAGCATCGACCGAAATACCTTGCGGATGTTTTTCTGGCTTCATCAGACTGGTCTTTTTCATGGATGAGAAGGAAGCCATACCTGGAATGTGGTGTCCAGCGTCACGACACTCACTTCATGGGCGCGAATGATGGTCTCACACACTTCCTCGACCGACTTGTTGAAACCCAGCTCGGGCATCCGATCGACGAACAACAGAAGGATAAAACTCCCTTGCAGTAGATATATACCAAACAGGTACGGCATGAAGGTCAGCTCTGGGTCTAAGGTGAGGATTTGGTGCACGGCTGCTGTCGCACTGAGGGCATGAGAGGCGCATGCTTGAAAACTATCCGAGGTGATCCAATCGTCTTCGTCCTCGATCATGGATATCGGATCCCATTTCCCGTGTAGCAAGATATAGAATACGTGGAGCATGTGGGAGCTGTACGCAATGACCAATGGTTTCTTCGAGTCAACGGTCGATACTGGACTATGTGTGTTGAATAGATCGACCGGTCGTTGACTGAGCAGCGGATTCTCGAGTTGAGCCCTCAGCTCCGCGAGATCCTGCTCTCGCTGGGATATGAGCGCTTCGATCTTATGGACGGCCGCCTGGCTTATAGTGTCGCCTAGCAGGGGATGTTGTTGGATGTGGTGGAGGTCAATAATATGACCCAGCACAGTCGCCAGGGGAAGAAAGTACTCAAAGAAGCCGTAACCCGATATCCTCGACGGAGGACCAAGGCGAGGTGGGGAAAGTGAGGTGAGAGGTATTGTCTCCAAGTTCTGCCATATCGCCTCAGGCAGTGGCTCTGCGACGCAGAATGTGCCCTCGGGGAAGTTCACGGCTGCATTCAACGAGAGGCCGAGATGACGGTCGAGACAATAGATCAGCCAGAACAGTCTCCGGCGTTCTTCTTTTGCAATCACCCACTCGCGATGTGATTTGTGCGGATGATGTGGTTGACTAGGGTTGCTCCCCGGCTGCATTCCCTGGTCTTCCATGCTCAACCCACTAGCCCGAGTAAGCCGGACAGCCTTGGACCACCATTTCAGACAGTCAGCCTTGAAATGGCCGCCAGATATAACAAGGGCAAGGATGACGATCGCGAGGATGACATCCGTTGACCCTAGGAAGTCGGGTATCAGCCCAGTCCTGGCGGCGTGAGACACCGAGGAGCGCCCGTCCTTGTCGGTGAATCCTCCGCGAGGGTGGAACTGCCAACCGTCTACAGAATAGTCAGCGACCCATATTGACCTTTGCGGACGACGTACCTGATGTCCTGAAGTAATTGTCCCAATCCACCGGCTCTAAGAGGTCCAGTGCCAAACGATAGAGGTCTAGGACGATGCGCTGGCGTGCACCAGGAGGATCAAAGATCTTGATATCTGCAGTGTGCGCCACGCAAAGTAGCATGACCAGAAGCAAGACGGAAGACGTAGGTCGCGGAGACGTTGGATGGAGAATTGAGGATGGGTGTATTATGTGGGTTAGCGTGTATGGCGAAGAGGCTTTGAAGATGGGGTTCCGTTGGTCGTTAAAATAGATCTCCAGCATCTCAGAAGCATCTTCCGGAGAGAGGATTCCTTTTAGATAGGGCATCAGATGGTGCAAGCAAGGGTAGCACTGCCCCTGAACCAGTCCCTGTCCGAGCGCTTCATGAGGATTGTGTGGTATTGACGGACATATACTCCGTGGGATGCTCGGCGCAAAGGACGTTGTCCTATCCAGCCAGTGTTCAACTGGAGGTGTGACCATCGGAGGCGTGAAGGCAGCCTGGCTATTCGGGCGCCCTGGCATTCCAAAGAGAACTTCCTGCAGAGGGAACGGACTAAGAAGCTGAGCGAATGGAGACTCTCGCTGCCCTTCGGCCGTGTGCAGGCCGCCTCCCAGCCGAAGATGGTCGTTTTTTTCAACGAGGACGGACCTATCCCCAGTGCCTCTTGTTTCTACTGTTTGTGCCGAATCGTCTTCGGTGTACGAAGGACTGCTCAACGAGTTGGTGTTCCGCCGCTGCATTTCGTCTGGCCCTTTCTCCTGGTAGACTGGTGAAGGGTTCAGCTCTGTATGGTTGATCAGGTCGTGCAAGCTGGGAGGACCAGGTGCGAGGGCTCTGTGAGCAGACGGAGCGGGCTTCGTTCGACGGCGCCGACCTCGTTTTCGGACGAGCTTCTCATAATGACACGAGGTGTTTCTCTCTGGCGAATTCAAGTTAGTCGCCTAGACGCCAGATTTCAAGCCAGTGCGGGGTCAAAAGCCACCAACCCGTGCATCGCTGGCTGGGCGCTATTAGCCACGGGGACATTTGGGACTGAGATGGGATGGGACGTACCATGGACGTCGGCCATCACAGCGCTGCTTGGACTGAGAGCAACGGTCACAGGCACGCAGGACGCGCAGTCGACTTTCGCCATCCGGCATTGTCGGACTGGGATCCATCAGAGCAAGGCGATTGCATCTGCTAAATCTCTGGAGAGAGGGGGCGGCGGAACCATTAAAGCGGGAATGCGGGGGCTGCCAGTGCTTATTATAGTGCTTATTATAGCGGGAGACTAACCTCATTACCGGTTAATCTAAGGGAGACATGCAATTCTTTGCTGAATTCATCACGGCCGCTTGGCATTGTCAAGGAATAGTCTAGTTCCGTCTATAGCTTCGTTTGGACCACATCCTCCTTTCGCTCAGTTTTCCCGTCTGAAAAGCTGTAATTCCTCCACTTCCCTAAGATTTGCTGGACGTCCCTAGACAGGCGCAGGTCTAACTGCGCATCGCGATTCTCCGTCCACCCTCCTATCCCCTGGCTGCTCCATTGCAGCCTCCCATTGCTCCGTTGCAGAACCTTGAGTGCAGTCGTGACATTCTCTTCAACTTCAGCTACCGTCGTGCCTCCCATGATGGTACCCACACGCACGTCTGACGTGGAGCAGTGCTGCGCTCGTCGAAGGGCATATCGAAGTGCAAGACGCGCCAGCACCTCCCCCTGGGAGGCGACATAGGCGGCCGCTGCATGGGCCGCTCTTCGCAGTCCCTCCGGGGCTGGATGCCAGTCCCCCAGGGCAGCAATCGGCACGCCTTCTCCCCGCAGGAGCCCGCTAGCCAGCGGGCTGGAATTGCAGACGCAGTTGACACCGGCCTCTTTGAATGCCTGCAGCCCTTCTCTCTCTAGCCGGTCGTTCTGGAGCGTCATCTGTGCCCAGTTCTGGATTACATCCAACGGTCGGCCGTATAGTTTCCGCGCGCGGCGAGCGACTCTGGCCAGCGTGTTGATGGGATACCCTGACACCCCGATGTAACGCACTGTGCCGGCGTCGACCAACTCTAGCAGCACCCCGATCGCCTTCAGAACACTTTCCTCCTCGACGAGCTCGATATCGTGGCAGAAGACCACGTCGAGATAACTCGTGCGTAACCGCTGAAGGGACCGCGCGACCGAGGATCTGATCCAGTCTGGCGAGTAGTCGGATTTCGTCGCGCTTACGCGGCCGACCTTGGTCATAAGGATGTAGTCCGACCTGCGATATCTGGTGGTGAAGTCTGGGTGCGAGAGCGCCTCGCCTAGCAGCGCCTCTGACGGCTCATAGTACGGAGACGTGTCGATGGCTCGGACCCCCAGTTCAAAAGCGCGGCTCACCACCTCTCTCGTCTGCTCGACGTTCGGGCTCTGCGTGTGTTGGTAGCTGAAGCCCGCTCCACCAAGGATAAGCGGCGGCAGCAGCTGGCTTAGGGGCGTTCGAGGTGGATTTGCCATGCTGCGTTTGTCTAGTGACGGTGAACCTGTGAACGCCCCCCAACTCATGGTAGGCCTACACTTCAGTAGTGTCTACACTTCTTCAGTGGATGGGCACCTTCTTAAGGCCACCGCACATCCCCAATGTCACTTCGCCTCTTCTGGATCAGCCCGATCATGTCCAGGTGCATCTCCGGTACGCCCAAAAGAGCGCGGCTAAATGCATCCAATAGGGTTATAGAACACTTATACTTCCCGTTAGGCGGAAGATTATCCGCCAACGACAACTCAGGCTATGTGCGGGGTGTGGAGTCTCCCCGTGTGAATTTAGCCGGCCCACCCTTCATCCTAACGCTACAAGACCCCTTGAGTCAACAGAAACCGTCTGTATGTGGTAATTTACACTTATAGTCATCCCTGTTCTTCACCCTCAGGCCCTTTTTCCCTACTCGTTGTATCCTAGGATGTGTTCGGCCGAGAAACCACCCATTTCTCGAAATAATAGTGCTTGTTTTTGAATAGCCAGTATATATCTCTCTGACCAGCCAGGACGGACACATATTATCCGCCACCTACAGCCATTCCTGACCACCGTTTATAGATAGCCACAGCAGGTAGGAAAATTAGAATTTCAAAATGATTTGAAAGAGAAAATAGAAAAGGAAAGAGAGAGAGAAAGGGAGGAAGGATAATGTAAGAAGAATGAGGTTGTACACCTTGTAAAATCCACATAATCGACTTCAGATCGGCATATCAAAGCTACAATGTTCACGGTAAGCTACCGCAATTCCCGCGAACGAAGCACCTTCAATCGCGTTGTCTGCAGCGCCAGCGCAAGTCTTGCCGGTGCATTGCCATAATCGAACGAATGCATAAAATGGAGAATAATCACGACCGAAACACAGCTCATCCTACATGAGACGGGGTTAAACATCACTCGTCACCCTCAGAACAGAAGTCTATACAGCCCTACAGACGGCTCCGCTCCGGGTTGAACCCCAGGAAGATCGGCATGGAGTACCGCGACGCAGGGTAATGTAGCATCACATACCCGGTGCCCCGTGCTCCTGGCACATTATTCGACAAGCGCTGCCTCTCAGCCGATTCAAGTTCCGATGTCTTGTTATCGTTTATTTGCCGTAGTGTGGATCTGGTGTCTGGGTAATACATAATTTGCACCAGGGTGTTCATGACGCCGTCAAAGTAGTCCTCGTCTAGGCCAGGAGTAAGTGCAAATAACCAATCACTTCTGTGCCGTGACGAGTGCTTTATAGAACTCGATTGTTGTTTTTCGAACCAGGGGAGGTGGGATCGTCTCATCCAGAGGTATTCTTGGGACTTGAAGGCAGCAATCATGTTTTTACTTGAAGAGGCAAAGAGTGGGTAATTGCTGGGTCACTGAAGGATTGTGGCGGACGGAGAAGGGTTTTTTGGCCCACTCCACAATTCTTCAGCTTCATCCTTTCCGGCTGTATATGCTAGACTGAAGCAGAAAGGCTGATTTGTTGAGAGCGGGGACTAGGAATCAATTAAATGCACCTCCACTCACTAGCATTGATCTGCGAGATTTTCTCTGCATGCGCACAATTATACTCAAGACCTGGCATGGCTTATTACCTTTGTCTCCAGTGCCGAATCGATTCCTCCACATTTGTTGAAGGAGAACTCAGTTTCTCTGCTGCAGCCATACTGGACACAGATGTTTCCGCCGCAAGGCCACAATTGACAGTGTAAGGTTAATTCATATCTCAATGTGTGAGGATGTAGCCACAATACTGAAACGCACCGGTATGAAAAGGCAGGAGAGGGTTGCAGAGGGTAGCGGCCCTGTATTGAGAATTGGACATTTGATATTGCTTCTGCAGCGGTTACCAAGCATATATGAATGAATACGACTATCTACGGATTACCATGTACGAGAACCCGGCTGCTGATATCGAAAATATAACTTGGGTTAGTATCTTTAGTATCGATAGTGTGTTGGAGACAACAGAAACGCCGAGTTTGGCCAAGAAGGGCACCATGCCCAGTCTGGGTAATAAGCGAGAGAGAGATAAAGTGCTCTCGCAGCTTTCCAACCAAGTATATTCGCTGGAGAAGATACGGGGCCCTGCCATTATCTCAGTAGTGGCGAGGCAAACATAGTGGATTCTCCCAAGAGATACATACTACCTAGAAAAACATGGCTTCTATACAAACACTCAGGCTTCCCTGACCAGCATCCATTTCTCCGAATGCTAGGCATTGATTGGGAGTATCAGCTATGATCTGCTCCAAGTCTTCCACTCTGGATTGTTCGTCCAATCGTCGATAGACATGTACCTATCCCCAGGCGACGACCCCATCCATCCAAGCCTCGAGGCTCACAGAAAACAGACCTAGTACTTGGCATTTGCAACGTTGACTTACAGCAAGCAGCACGTGTCGCTGCATTTAAATTTCACCAGTCGGACTGGGTATCTGAGAAGCAGTGACTTGTAGCGCCGAAGCCCAATATCTAGCCAATGCAAGGTGTCCGGAGCACAGTGCTGGCGTCCATATAGCCTGTCGTCTGAGCCGTCCTCTTCTTCTGGAGGCTGCCGTCAGAGTGAAGCTTTTGCCGAAGCCTTGTCGCAGGGAATCTTGGCACTAGGACGTCATTCGTTGCGCACGGTCGAGGTTCTTGGCCCTGCAGGGCTAGCTATCAGTCTGGTTCTAATACGGGTACTTTAGTCATTAATAGCAACATGAGGCTGGAATTCTGAGGTGGAGATTCATATTCTCGGGCTGCAGGAGTGGAAGGTGACTGTCGCTTGGAGTATCGAGCGATAAAGCGAATCAACTGCGACCACACCTCCAAAAACTAAGCGCTATCAAGAAATGACCACCCCGCGAAGACAAGGAGCGGGCTATGGAACCTTGCCTATAGTACCATTGCTAAGGTGCTTGGCACGCAGTGCTACGGTCGTGTGAATACGGGAAAAGCTGCGATATGAGACTCGCTTCCCGCATAAATTGCAGTCTGGCTGCAAACCTCAGTCTGGACTCAACCCATCCCCGACTCGTTCAGCCTTGACCTTTTGATTGAAGCCTGACTTATCACGGCCTCCGTAACTGGGACTGGAGAGACCCAACTCTTGCTTGCTACGATTATGGCCGACACACTACCAAACGAGGCCAAGGGACCAGATCCCGACGAGACAGTCAAGGAATGCGTGCCAGGCCGCATTGAGCTCCAGTCGATGAGCCAAGAAGAGGACAAGAGAATTCTACGTCGGATAGACCTCTAGTATGTTGTCTGCAGCTGTGGTCCGACTTCGCTTATCCCTGATACCAGCCTACTCCCCATTATGGCCGTGTCATACATGTTCCAGTTCCTCGACAAATCCGCTATGAGCTTTACAGCCATTCTGGGGCTGGAGGAGGATCTCCATCTCGAAGGAACGGATTATTCCTGGGCGAGTAGCATTTACTATTTCGGCTACCTAGCTGCATCCTACCCTGCAGCCATTCTGCTGCTTCGGTTCCCCGTTGGCAAGATGATTTCTATATCAATGTACGTTTATACCATGGAATGCCACCTCTTCAGTCGCTGGCATAATGCTCATTGTATCAGCATTATCTGGGGCGCCGTTCTGATGTTGATGGCATTGGCCTTCAATGACAAAGGCCTCATCGCCGTTCGGTTCTTCCTAGGCGCAACCGAAGCTGCCATTGCCCCTGGCCTTAGTATCGTGGTTTCGATGTGGTACAAGAGGTCCGAGCAGCCCTTTCGCCACGGCATTTGGTTCCAAGGAATCACCATCGCCGGAATTTTTGGTGGGCTCGTGGCATATGGAATTGGTCACATCCGAAGCATTGCTCCCTGGAAGGCAGTATCCCTTTATATCTGCGCAGTTGCCAAATAGCCCCTGGCTAACCTTTTGACTAGGCGGTGTTTTTGATATTTGGCGCCGTCACCATTGCCTGGGCATTTGTTCTCTTCTGGTGGCTTCCGGACACCCCGATGAACGCGCGGTTCCTCAGCGCAGACGACCGACGCAAGGCTGTTTCAAGGGTTAGCGAGAACATGACAGGGATCAAAAACGATAAATTCAAGCTGGACCAATTTGTTGAGGCTCTTCTTGACATCAAATGCTGGGCTTTAGTTCTTATTCAAATTACGGGTTCGATTCCCAATGGCGGCGTTTCCAACGTAAGTCCTTCGGGCCTGCAGCAAGCCCTAACCCTTACACTTTTACTCACCAGAACCTTGCTAATAAATGCCACCAGTTCGGCTCCATTATAATCGAAGGCTTCGGCTTCAGCACGCTGAATACTCTGCTTGTTCAGATTATAGTCTACGTTTTCCAAGGTGTGCTCGTCCATCTTTCCACCGCAGGCTGTTCATGGTTCGAAAACAGCCGGACATACTGGATGGTCTGGAACAGCGCGCTCTCTATTGGGGGTGCCGCAATGGCCCGACAGATTACACCCGATAATGTCTGGGCCCGGTTTATGGGGTACTGTCTTGCAAATGCTTATAGCGTCAACTTCCCGTTGACGCTTGCCATGTCAACGGGGAATATCGGCGGGTTTACGAAGAAGACTACGGTAAATGCATTGGTATGAATATGCATCTCATATCAGCCTCTCAATTAAAGCCTCTGTTGACATGATTTATCAGATCTTCATCGGCTACTGCGCCGGCAATGTTGCCGGCCCACATCTCTTTTTCGATGACGAAGCCCCGTCGTATCCTTCAGGATTTCTAGCAATGCTTATCTGCTTCGGTGTATCGTTAGCTCTTGCCCTTGGCTTGAGATATTATCTTATCTGGGAGAATCGGCGTCGGGACCGTCTTGGACCTGTAGACACCGACGACGCCCTGGAGGAGCTGGATGCTGCCGTTCTTGACAAGACCGATAAGCAACTCCTGGAGTTTCGCTATGTTTATTAGTGTGGATTTAGGCGGCAGTAAGGCCTGATTCATCCCGATATTCTTACCAACTTCCAGCCAAAATATGCTATCGCCTAGCCCCCCACTTGGGGTCAGCCTCATAGTCCTGATATAAGCAGGCTAAATCCAAAGCAGATGCAATTGCATGACTCTAATCGCCTTATTATGTTTTCAGTAGTGTTTGTGCAATGGCTTGAACAAGATGATTGGTTAAAATAGAGCAATTGGAGCCCCAACAGTTAGATCCTGTTTGACATTGATATTCTGAAATCCATCACTGCAGGCTCTCTTCAATCCTTTAGTTGGCATCGAGTTGACTCGGCTAAGAATATTGGAACAATGACAATAATATCTTAATTGTGAGACTACATAAGCCCTGTGTCAATGGCTTGTAGGGGAACATGGAAAATGCCTTCTCAGACTCAACAGCTAATCTTTTCCCTATTAATTAACAAGTCAGCAGACTGGTTACATTTATTTGTATGAGTGCTTTGGCCACATTTTGGGTTATCAAGGACTCTTCATGCATCTAGATTCTGGTATAAGGACTACCTAGAGGAACTTGTTAGCTTTGCCGTATTAGCTATGCAGACTATCGCTCCGACACCACAGTCAACCCGGGAGAAAGAGTTGTGATCTTTGTCACCACTCATTATCTTCCGAACTTTTGGCAGTTTTGTGTCCGAGAAAGACCATTCATGGCATGGAAAAAAAGTGAAATGAAGACCACTGAAAAAGCCTATCACAGACCATAAACCGACCAAGCTCTGCCTGTAGCAGATCTGGTCATTCTGATGGAAACGAAGGCCGTTTTACAGACCACAGCCTTATCGCCCTGAACGAACTAACAAGCCTCTCTTAGGAATCTTTGAGGTACGTTAGCAGTTGTTGCAGCCTGATAAGGTAACATATAAGTCTCTGATACCCTATTCAGGAATACCATCCTCATCAACATAGCGCTCTTACCAACACAGCAAGATACTACCGGTATCCAAGCTACTTCATACTAAATAAACGAACCGTCATCTAGAATAGCTACCATTCCCATCCCCTGTCAATCTTCTAAGAACATGTGCCCCCAATGCACGGCTCTCCTTCGCCCAATTAGGGATATATCCATCCTGCGCGAAAAGTCCCTTGAACTTCCCCTCGCGACAAAACCCCTAATATTCTCCACGAACCCAGCCATTAAATTCTCGTTCCATGTTCTGCGCAATGGAAAGCAATTTATTGCCACGATTTACACTGCCATCCTGAGCAGTATCGGGGGCGGAATCCGGCACCCATTTCAGATTCACGTCAAGGCGGACGTTGACCCCACTAGTAAGGACGGCAAGATGATTACCCCTATCAAGGTCCTGGCTGATCTACCCATTACTGTTGATCTTGGGCCACAGGCCATTCAGGAGCTCTTTGCGACACTTCCAGAGTTTGACGTGGAGGCGGGTATGCCGGAGCCCGAGGGCACAGTGAGATTGGTGCAGACGTATGCTTCTTCACATGCTTCTTCGCATGCGGTTCTTGACAGACTTATCTGGATGAAGGAGAATGTTGTCGAAGGGAATCGGAAGTATGTTACTATTGAGTCAGGAATGCAGGGGAAGAACGGAGAGTATGACTGGATACATAGGTACCGGCCCTGACGGCTACTTACCTGTAGGTTGTGGCCTCAGCAGTGTATAACTCTACCTGCATGCCTCTAATGTTCATTGCGGTTTGATTCCTTTTAACCTACCCATCTGTTGTCAGCGCACCCCATGCTTACAAGAGGTTCATTTCACATACTTCTACGAATGATGGGAGATTGATTGGCACATAAGGGAGGGAGAAAAATAGTCTTCTTAAACAAAGTATATATCGCTGCATCGGTCCTTGATGGTTCATAATACGTAGATAGTATTATTGATTTTTTTTTTTTTTTTTTTTTTTTTTTTTTTTTTTTGCTCTGTTACTCACCATGTGATGGAGTATGAGGGCTCGAGAGCTCATGACCAGAATGAGTAGAAATTGAATGCTTCTACTATGTAGACCTAGGTCAGCATGCCCAACTAACAAAGAGTAGTTATTCAACTCAACGACATCAAAGGACCCAATGGGCTCTGTTTAAATGATTGAAAAGGATTGGCAGCTTTCATTGCAGCAGATGCTTGTCACCTTGACCATCAATTATCACAAGTCTGTATAACATCAACTTCGGAGGGCACGCTTCAGTCCTTGCATAGGGTAAGTCTATGGAAATCCTTCTGTATAGTCAGCGTACAGAAAACAAAATACATTGTGTTACGTGTTGGAGTAGTATTATAACTGAAAGAGGTAATCCACAGGCAGCTCCTGGCAGCTTTGAAACATTGTCTAATCTGGGTCTCTTCTAGATACTCCAGCACGCCGCGAGGAAAACATCCTGCTATCCTTGTACGTCCTGCTTTGAGCTAATACGTGGTCTTAGTTGTTATCTAGTACTCTGTGCTCTGGATTCGCTATCGAATATGGCTCACACATTTGCAGACCCACTTAAAGACCTCGAGATCGCTATTGTAAATTTATGCCGCTTATGTAGTGTTGAAAACATGCAAGGGGTGCTATGGTATCTTGAAGTACATGGCAGAGGTATTATCAGCATCTGAACAATATCAACCAAGCAAGTTATGAAGATGAGCATCTACCAATATCCATTTTTATAAAATGATGTTTCCATTGCTATACGTGCCATGTGGGCTGTTTGAATTTGAAAGAATATACTTGTGTAAAGCCCCATACAAAGCAACCAAAGAAATCAAAGCACTTTATGTGCATTGCTATATAACTGCTATGAAATACAGCAGTAGCTAAGCTGGTTAGCGATACGAGACCTTGAGATCTTTCATTATGATGTACATCAGACTACCATAGGAGATACCAACTAATAGAAAGCACCAGAATTGACACAGTGAGCTCTCGACCATTCCAGATGTCTTCACAAGGAGACCTCTACAACATCTCCGAGACGAGAAGCAGGTCAGGCCTCTTTCAATAAGCAATCAGCAGGAGTACGCTCAGCCAGGAGACGAGGTGTCCATAATGTCTAGAAAACAACCATTCATGGCGCCTGCGAACGGCGATAACGAGGACTCGCTGCGGTCTCTATCCATCCGCAGACGGGGCAGAGACGGTCGCTCATTATCGCGAGACGAATCGAACATCCATCCAGCATTCCGCGACAAACCCTACTTTAGTCCGTCCTCGTCGCACCACGAGACCGGAGCCGAGTCACTAGGCCAGGGCGGAACAGAGACGACGATATCAGACTTAGGCACGAACTCGCGGAAATGCAGCTCAATAGATTCACTGTGCAGCGAGTGTCGTAATGTCCTAAAAGCCATCCGGCCTAACGTGAGTGACAAGTACCTCGAGTGCCCACCTAACATCCACCCCATTATTGTCGAGTGTCTTCTAACTGGGACTTCTGATGACGCGATTGCCATTGTACGAAACCTGTACAAACGTATTATCAGATACGCAACGCGCCCCTTCTACCTTCATGCAGCCGTTAGACGGTCAGCCATTCCAGGACGTAAATCAGGACACTGGTACGACATCACGGCGGAAGGGCTACCCCACAGTCGGGCCTGCTCTACATCCAGGCATTACGACCACGAGGGTCCCGGGACGATTCAGAAGGTGTTTTATTCACCGTACTCGTGGGCAAAGAAACAGGAGAAGAAGAAACAGAAACGCATCAAGGAGACACACGCCAAGCTTCGTGATTTACAAATTCTTATGGACTTCCCCTGGGAAAGTGAGAGGGCTGGCATGGTTGAAAAGAGGATCTTTGAGTCGCTGCCCAAGAGTGTGAAGCTCATCAAGTTGGAGCATATTAGCGCCCACCATACTTTGCACCGTCTGGAGTTGTGGGCTAGGACACATCTAATTCACCATCACGCTACTGAAACTTCGTGGGGATGCGGCGAGTAATCTAGGTTTAGAGAGTGTGAACCGAATGGCCACTACTAGAGTCGACCGTCCGAGTATTTCTCCAGAAAGCCAGGGCAAGCCAGAGCTCCATTTTAGGGTGACCTATCTCTCTCGTCGCGCCTTCGAATCTTCTTGCGGACACCATCCCGACGGACGACGGATTCATTTTTATATTACTTTCGCTATTCGTGGATTGTTCGTCTTTCGGATGTTAGGTTTACTGGTTGATTAGTGACGTGACATCAATGAACACGCAAAGAATGTTTCCGGGTTAATCCACACATTATACTCTAAGATGAATCTAGTAAGCATGACTAAAGATGTAGCTCGAAGAATGTTTTCGCTGTACCTACAGTCACCTAGCAACCTGCGGAATTTGCAGAATCTGTTTAGGGGGTACGGTTCGTAGACCACTATCACTACCAGGGTATATTAGGCTCTGAATATGAAAACCGCCGAACGACATCTTTAGCTACCATCCGACATATAAAATGATAGGAATGGTTTGAGTCTATTCACAGCCTCTTCAGATATACAAAGTTAACGGTCTCCTGTTCCAAAAAATCTTCAAATTCCCATACATTCCACATCATTTATACTCCCCCCCTTGCTGATCATAGATATACCGTGTAGCGTGGACGTTAGCTCCTATGTGGCCCCCAAGGTTTAAATACTGGGGAAGAATACCGGGCTAGGATAAAATGTTTCGTTTATCTTTGGCTTTGTCTTATACCTTACTTGCTCACTGGCCGTTGTCTGATTAAGGCTCAATCCCAAGGATGGCATATGACACCTAGAGAGATTTGAGAACTAGCCACATCGCTATGTGCATCTGATTCTCTGTCTGTCTCTTCAGTGTGGTGAAAACCAGAGGGCAATCTGTGAACAGAGCAATTCTGAGGACGGTGATGAGTCAATCAAACAAAGCCTAGTCTTACTGCACAAAGCAAGAGCACTTCAATTAATGCCTGAACAGCGTTATATGGCTTCGAGGTTACTCCTTAGGGCAGTGCAAGTCTTTGTCCGATCCTGCTTATATAGCCTGCCAGCAGGTCTAGAATCGTCTATCACCTGCGGTTACTACTCTTTCCAACTACCAGCTTCCACATGAACTCATTCAGATCTTCAAAAATAAGAATGCCCTGCACTACTCCATCAACAATGTGCCCCTCCTGCGTGGCTACACTGCTCTCCATTCATCACAAATACCCGGAGTCTATAATCAGACCCATGACAGCGTCCATTTACCCAGTCTCATTTCGAGCAGTTTTCCTAGAGTCCGAGGTACCGTTTGACTTCTCACTCAGAATATCAGACACCATCGAAGATACAGTCTTCGAAGCCTTTGCCGTGCGTGTTCCAGTCCTTGCTTACAGCAATTTTGAGTCTCGACCCCGGGCTGGTAGCAAGATATGGGTCTCTATCTTACTTGAGCTTCCCGGCTGGGATGAGAGGCTGACTGAGACAATCATTCAAGCTGTTGCTAAGGGTTTGGAGGGTTGGCAGTGTCTTTCACCTCGGGCTGATGAGTGTCACGGGACATTCTGGTTAAGGTGGCATGAGAATCCTATGGGGATGTAGTGCTATAATGATGTATAATCTGCTTGCTCTAGAGCTAGTTGATAAATATAGTTAGGAATCACTCTGCTACTTTCTTATTTTAAATCGGTATACGGAGATGACACCACTAGGTGGAGCAACTTTTAGTTTCCGTTATTAGCTAAGTTATTGAGCATCAGATTATATATGGCCTTACTTAGGCTAGGCAGCTTTGGTTCGTATTGTCCCAGGCTCGTATAGGGTATAGACTTGAGGAAGAGGTGTCGCTCCCGTGGGTGGAGCGGCAAATGTCCCACCATGGGTTTATAGCGGGATATTAAAAGTCAGCACTTTAATTGTTGGATGGCTTGCTTTCCCCGACACATCAATGGACTAAAGAACAGTTTACCGTATTATTTTTGAGTCCCATGTTTACTTCTCGGATGCCCAAGAGCTCATCGCTGGTTCCACAATAGTCTTGTGAGACGCTTTCATCAAAAAACCGGAAGGGCCGTATGTTTCAGGGCCTAGGAGTCGAGGACATCGAAGACATGGAGGTTGTCGAGCACACTTTGGCACTGTATTTTGGGCATGGCGCATCCAGGCATTTTGCTTTGACTTCGAGCTCGGTTCCTTCCTGCTTAGGTATGGGCCTAATCCATCTATAAGCCCTTTTCACTATCAGCCGCTTCTAATCACGGTTTCCAGTTGAGACGCAGGAGGTACTTGCGTCTTGAAGATGGCAATCACCGATGTAATACTAAATACTGGCTACTATGTTTGCTGCTTTGCACCAAGTGAGAAAAAGGTAGACTCTACGACAGTTCGTTTATGAACACACACATGAAGCTCAAGCAGAGAACGCACGATCATCTGTGTGGTTATCGTACTGCCGGAGGGATTTCCCCAGGTTACCGAAAGTGTTCCTATCAACAGCTGTGTCAAGGATGCCACGCTGAGGAAAGCGTCTCTCCATAACGCACGATAATCTTGGAACATCTGGTAAACCAGAAACTGACAGCATCGTCTAGGCTCCTTCGAGAATAAAGTTCGCGAGCAGCCATTTGATATCTAAAGTGGGTACTTGATGCACTGCCTACCGCCCTTTTCGAGCAGCATTTGCTGATCCTGAATTTCTTGGTGGATTCTACCTGATATTAGGGCCTCCTTTTGCTACCTCTTATTATGGACATGGAGGAGCTATACCTTTGTCTGCCTGAACAAATTGCACGAGTTCGATCTCTCATGCATGGAATAAACGATGGTAGATTGCGTATCGCCTTCTGGCAGCGACAGCGCTATCTCTTACCAGAGTCGTGAACTCAATGCCTTAGCATTCTTGGGTTCAGCTCAAATTTCCAGACTTAGCCATGATACCGCAGATCCAGGAGCTCTGTATTTACACAATTCGTGCGCGTCTTTCTGATCAACGGGAGATATCCTAGTGCTGGCTCTTGGTGGCTTTGCGGACCACTCAAGGCTGCCCCAACCAAACTTGACGGCTTGTTGGACGCTAGGGTTTTAGATTTTTCGTGTCTCGCAGGTGCATGCCCTCTAATGCTCACAGATACCCTGGTTAAGCGCATTTATGCAGGCACGACCATAGCGTTAGTCATTATTGCGGCTACAGTCGGGGTGGAGCTCGATTTCCGTTAACTAATGGTTATCTAATAGATCCCCAGGCCAAGCTTCTCATTGGGAGATGCTTAACTACACACAAGAAGGCTTGAATTTTCTGCAACTTTTTTTACCATTAATTATTACATTATCTTGCATTGTTGCGTTGATAAGCTGTCTCACGCGGGGCGCGTTTTGTAATCTGGCCGAGTTCCGGGGTTGGTGCGGCTATTAAGAGTTTTACCATCGCCATACAAGAGAATTTTGGCCCAGAAGACTTCGTCGATACTCACTCAGACCCAGAAAAATGAGCCCTGACAAAGTCAGCACCGCCCCCGGTCCAGTGGACGCAGAGCCAGGATGGAGGGACGAGGACGAGAAGGCCCAGATGCCGCGTTACGTGGACGCATTTGGAGATGAGTCCAACGCAGAAGTCAAGTACAAAACCATGGAGTGGTGGTAAGTCTAGAGCTTCAGATAGGCCGAAAGCGTTTGTCTTACAAGTATGGCCCGATTGCAGGCAAACTGGAATGTGTGAGTTTTACGGCATCTTTTATGCACATAGCGGGCGGAGCAATATCTAATCCTGGCAACCCTAGTTATGATTGCTGAATCAGTATCGCTCGGTGTTCTGTCATTGCCAGCGACTCTTGCCCAGCTGGGGCTTGCTCCGTGAGTGTGCTGGAGAGACGTCCATAGACGTCGCTGGACTGATACTGATCACGCGAGCTAACGGTTCATCCTAGCGCTCTTGTCCTGATTATTGGACTGGGTCTCCTCGCTACTTACACAGGCTATGTTATTGGACAGTTCCACCAACGCTATCCCCACGTCCAGAATCTGGCTGACGCTGGTGATGTCTTGCTCGGTGCATTCGGACGGGAGCTCTTCGGCATTGGCCAGCTCCTCTTCTCTATCTTCATCATGGGAAGTCACATCTTGACCTTCAGCGTCATGATGAACACTATTACTGAGCATGGCACCTGCACTATGGTCTTCACGACTGTTGGATTCGTCGTCTGCATGCTCGGCTCGCTTCCCCGTACCATGAAGAATATGACCTATATCTCCTGCATGTGTACGTGCATCTGTTCCTCTCTCCGGAGCGTATAAAATACTGATTGCTCAACCTTGACGGGTTCAGCCTTTGCCAGTATCTTTACTGCTGTCATAATCACCATGGTTGGCGTTGGAGTCCAGGGCCGCGCGTCTACTACCCTAAAGGCCACCGTCGACACCGACCTTTTCCATGCCTTTACCGCCGTGACCAATATCGTGTTCGCCTACTGCGCGCACGTGGCGTTCTTTGGTCTTCTGGCTGAAATGAGGGAGCCCAGGGACTTTCCCAAGGCTCTGTACATGCTGCAGACATTTGAGATCATCTTTTACGTCATTGCCGCCGTCGTAATCTACTACTATGCCGGCCAGACCGTCGATTCGCCTGCGCTGGGCTCTGCAGGCCCCGTGCTGAAAAAAGTAGCGTACGGTATTGCCATCCCCACGGTACGTTTAACGCTCTCCCCACTAGATTATTTCTTCCTTATTCTATTTGCAACTAACAATCTCAGATTGTTGGCGCTGGCGTGGTCAACGGCCACATTGGCCTCAAGTACATCTACGTCCGTCTCTTTCGCGGAACAGACCGCATGCATCGCCGGGATTTCGTGTCTGTTGGCTCTTGGATTGCCATCGGCTTGACCTGCTGGATCATTGCCTGGATTATTGCGGACGCGATCCCGGTCTTCAGCGACCTGCTCAGTCTTATCGTAAGTCTTGCTACAGCTGCGTATCAGCCAAATTATATGATTCCTCGTAACTAATGCTTTCTGTCCTTCCATCGCAGAGCTCCCTTTTTGCCAGTTGGTTTAGTTACGGACTTGGTGGTGTATACTGGCTGCACATTAACTACGGGAAGTGGTT
Organism: Aspergillus nidulans FGSC A4; assembly: GCF_000011425.1. Taxonomy (NCBI): domain Eukaryota; kingdom Fungi; phylum Ascomycota; class Eurotiomycetes; order Eurotiales; family Aspergillaceae; genus Aspergillus; species Aspergillus nidulans. Next base: position 2,641,844 of record NC_066262.1, on the reverse strand, counting down.
CTCGTCGCCCAGAAAAATCTGCCTCGCTATCATAAACGTGCTGATTGTTCTTGTTGGCGGGTGCATGGTGAGTGGCCTTACCAATGTCATCGCAAATATACCACTTGCAGTTGCTGACAGATTGTCTACTACAGTGCGGTCTCGGTCTGTATGTCTCTGGCAAGGCAATTCATGATGACGCTTCTACCAACACGTTCTCCTGCGCCAGCAATGCATAATCGCATGTCCTGAGCATATTACTCATCTATGGTAAAGATAATTGTATACGCTCAATCTTCTACTATATCAGCTACTTATTGTGGACAAAAGTACAGTTATAATACACATGCGCACGAGGAAATGATGAAGCTAGTCCTGAAATTTGCAATAGGTTCCTAGAGAGATATTGATTGATAAGATATATAGTGGTTAATTGAGATAATATTCCACTAGACATAAGTATACTGGTCTTAGGTAACTACACTAAGGAAACTCAGCCACAGCCGCTACAGCAACGTTGGCTCTTTAGCATATGTTCTCAGCCACCGGAAGGGGTGTGCAAGAGAGTTTGGCAGAAGAATATATTTTGAATGGTTCCAGAAATGCTGCCAAAGGAAGTGTTCTTATTTTACTCTATTTTGCCATATATCCGAGAGGATAGCCTCTTACTGACTCATCATCTTTCAAGTAATTTATAAGCTAGGCGAGCAACCAGAGATATAAAAATTTACTAATTCGAGTACATCAAAAAGCAGATTACTGAAGCTTCACACAAGAATCTTGTAGAAAAGGTCCCGCTGGGTAGTAGTATCAACGACGTTAAAAATAAAAATAAAACTATACCCTATATTGTACAATATTTTTCTGAAATTATACTTCAGACCCAGTATGGAACATTGCATTCCAATCGACGTGCTGCTGGAAGCGTGAAAGAAGATTGAGCATATACTGTAACGGGCGTAGGCAGTATTATTTTCAACTGGCTGTCCTGTATAAACGAGTATCACAAGCTTAGAGAAAGAAAAAGAAACAAGAGATAAAAGCGCAGATATCTCCCTCCTCCCTTTATCAACCTTTTCTGATCATACGTCAGGACTTCTGAGTTCCCGGACCTGTATACCGCCGGACCTACATGCCGACGGATCTCTTTTCCTAAGCTACGAGGCTGCAATTCCGAGGCTGTATACTGATGTTGCAGAAACCTTATCTAGAACTAGGTTGAGGGCATGGCCGACAACCAAGCTCCAGGCCATAGCCTGTGACATATACTTGCAGACCTGCGAGGCCGTTCGAATTACTGGATTCAAAACCCCTGTGGAAGGCGAAGAGCAGGCGAATGATATTGCCCTATCACTTCTTTTTAACTTGCTCATTATGGTAAAATCTGCGAAAGAAGCGAGCTGTTAGAACATAATTTGAGAATCGATCAATCATGAACCGGGTTGTGCATCATAATTAGAGACTTCCGAGGAATACACTGCCGGCCATTGAATATTTACAGAATCGCCGCGTAGATGTTCTATCTGATGCTGCACGATGGAATCAGATGAGGTCGGCGACATTATTGTTTTTTCTTGTTCTTCCTCTCAAGCATGCATTGTTTACTAGGGCCAGCTGCTGCTATTGGTGTATATCTCGAATAACATAACTGACAAAAAGATACAGACTGCTTTTAGTATGTTTGAGTAATGACAGAGTCTTCCTTTCAGCTAGGTGAATATAAAGACTGCTCATTGCATCCTGACGCCAGTGTCGGCCTAATAGTATAAGAACAATATTCGAATACGAGTGGCTTGGCAGAGCAGCTGTGTCCCAATCGATATGTACTGTCAAATAATCTCTCGATCATAGCATATTACGCTTTATTGATTTGTCCGGGCAGGGCAGCCAGCCATTCACCTGAATATCTTCTATAGCGTAACTCCCCAGACACGACGTCCCGAATTCTCGCCTATTTCCACCTCAGTCCTGACGTCCTTTTGATCATGCAAGAGTTCAATAACCTGGTACCATTTCAAGCCTGCAGCAGACTATAGTTTTGAAGTGCCACTCCATCATTCCATGTTTTTACTTTATACGCATCTACAATTCTTTGGTAGCTGGACGCGCAAAGACAAATGTGAAAATGGGAGTTTTAAGCAGTCCGATCCAACCAGCTGTTTCTAGTTTTAGGATAAGCCTAGAATATCTCAGTTTTGTCAAACCGCAATATAACATTTTGGACCACCATCTGTGGGCTGATTGAACAAATAATCAACGTGTTTTTTTCGTGCTTTTTACCCCTATCTGTGAGACGGCGAGGATGTTTAAAGCTTTGGGGTGGAGGCATGAAGAGCTTCTGCCTTGACAGTGTTGAGGTCTGGTAGCCTTTGAGGTAGCATAATTGAAGGGTAAGTATAAAAGTGATATGTATTGGAGTACATTGCCAAGTACATTGCCAGGACATATATCCCAGGATCCGGCCCTGATTCACCCTATCCAAATCACAATTTGCCCTCTGGAGGAAGCATGCAGCACAGAGACGGGCACTGTGGAGTCAGAATATGCCGCATCGTCTACTCAAAGTACGTCGCCGGGAGCCTTGCCCCATCAAACCCCGCCATTACTTTCCCCCAAATGGCTCCATTTTAACGAAGTCTCCAACAAGCCGTGCCAATGAAGCTCTTCTATGTCTAATGCGTGAGCAGCTTGCTCTTGCAAGGTTTATCGATCCGTCAACAACTGTCAAGTATTTTCAACTAAAGTTTGATAGAATCTGAAAGTACAACGAGAGCTCCCGGTAACATCTCCGCAGAGGCACATACCAATGACTGGGGCATACCCTATAGTTGCCGTCGTTTGATGTCACGCGGAGCCACTGTAACATTGTAAAGAGGTCAATCCCAGCCGAGTGCTTGTAGATATAGGTAATACGTGTAAAGTCAATGAGATATGGTGTCTTGGATTCTTGGATACTCCTACCTACTGAGATATTACTACCATCGGCCCATGCCCGCCAATGAACGTCCCCTGGCGGATTAGAAGAGCTCAAAACATCAATGATGGGAGTCATCGCAGCAGTAGCAAACATATTCTGCACGAGGGGATGCCATTTTTTATTGGTTCGCTAATGTCACAATAACATCATTTCCTAGCCCGTTAGCACATTGGCTGAAGAGAGACGGGATATCTGCAGCAGTCCATAACTGGCAGGGACCATCGTCAAGGAAATGTCGAAGAGTGTGGCTCTAATCAACCGTCATTCCTAAACCCTTTTTACTATTGTGATCCCAGCCTGATCCGTGCAGGCCTGACCCTAAACTGGACCATGAGTGATGAGGTAGCGGGGAATTCATCCCGGCGCCCTGGCAAACTGTATTAAAAAAAGGCTTTGACAGCAAGCCTTCCGGCAAGCCGCGTTTCGCCCGAGCTCTAACCAGGATCCAGGGGCAGATTCCGCCAATCGGCTGCGATTCCAGACCGCTGAGTCGGTGGTGGAGCCTTATCAAAAGCATGATGGCGTCATATATCAGGGTTTCTTGACTGTGTAATACTACCGTCCCTTCTAGACTACGCATATCAGCACGGTAGCTAATCAGTAACTGATCAGGGTTTCTGACAGTTCGCCCTTACCAGCTTTGTCATCCTACTACAATCCAAGAAGGTCCTAAAGTCGGCTAACAGGCCGTTGATCTTGACCTATCGTTTGCGTCAGAATTTTAACCGAAGCGATTGGTTCGCTCGTAGTCTATTACCCTGGAAGAAGTAGGCCTGCAGTGGCCACAGCGCTGCGAAAGGGTGAATGTCAAGAAACCGTTGTTTATGGCCTGGTAATGTGGGCTCCATTCGACTCCTCTCTCAGGAAAGCTCTTCCGGTCGAGACTCCTTCTTCTGTCAGTTGGCCGGGATAGTGTCCGATTCGGTTACTGCCTAGTGATGTAATGCTCCACCCTCCGTCAGCAGAGGATACTGACAGGAATATAAAACTCGTTTAGACCCCGCGGACTCATTGGTCTCTTAGATGCCATAAACCATAAACTCTTCTCAAACTCCCCAGTCCTTCTTTGCGAGTATATAATGTCGCGGCAGCACACTGCGTCCTCGCGCGACCTCAACAATACTTCGACGTCTCAAGCCAGGCCGCGACTGGATGTTCGTGCTGGCAATGGCAATAGCAGCGGTCTTAACAGGTCGGCGATGAACGCCAACCCAGCCATATCAAATCACAGTTCCGACCGCACCATCTCGCAAAACACCTTTATGACGCAAGCCGACGGCAGCGGCGGGAACCCGACGCTCTACTCACTGGCCGGGCCACAGTATAGCCGCAACCAGGGTGCTGCGTATATCGACCCGAACTACCGAGCGCACAATCCGAACTATGGCAAGGCGCAGGATGCACCTGTCTGGAGTCTGACATCCCCATTACCCCACGTTGTCCGAAATGGGCGCTGGGGCAAGAGGAAGAAGCCACGGCAAGACCGCCCCGAAGAAGGGGATACTCAAGCTGGAGGAGAAGGAACAGGAGGGAGTTACTCGCGCCCGAATGCGAACGCACCGCGCCAGCCGGCGTCCGAAGAAGCACCGGCCTTCGAGCCTCCGGACCAGGCAGACGAAGAGGGCAAGGCAGAAGCTCAGCAGGCAACAGAAGACAATCGGGAATTTTTCAACTACTGGGGCAAGATCCGGCATTATGTACGCCAGGAACTGGCTGAGTGGCTGGGGATGACCGTTGCCATGCTGCTCGGTATCTGCGCGGGACTGTCCACATTCACTTCGTCCAACCTGGCAGGTTCGTTTCCCTCGCTCGCAGCGGCCTGGGGTTTTGGGTTCATGGTCGCCATCTACCTTACTGGTGGTATCTCTGGTGGTCACCTGAATCCTGCAATCACAATCTCCATGTGGATATGGCGTGGGTTTCCGGCGCGCAGATGCCTCACATATACGATTGCGCAGGTCATCGGCGCTATCACGGCCGCGGGAATTGCATATGCTCTTTATCACGATGCCATCGTGCAGCTCGCTGCTTCAAGCCAAGTTCCCCAGCCTCGAACGGACGCGAAGCAGGCGATGGTGGTGACGCCGAAGCCCTTCGTCCAGCCCGTTGCCGCTTTCTTCACCGAATTCGTCGGCTCAGCTATCCTAATCGGTACAATATTGGCATTGGGTGATGACTCCAATGCTCCGCCCGGCGCCGGTATGCAAGCCTTCATCATCGGCATCATGATCACTGTCCTTGTTCTTGCCCTCGGCTACACAACCGGTGGCTGTTTCAATCCAGCACGCGATTTCGGCGCACGCGTGGTCACCGTTATGGCAGGCTGGGGTGGTCAGATGTTCACCGAATATCATATCTGGTGGCTCTGGGGCCCCTGGGTGGCTGATATCCTTGAGGGGTTGTTTGCTTCGGAGCGATTCATGATATGATGCTTATCATCTTCACAGGTGGCGAGAGTCCGATTAATTACCCTCCACGACGACGCAAGAGGGCTTTTATTCTCAAGAACCGCAATGCGAGGGCGCGCATGGGGGTGGGCCAGGATAAGATTCCGGATTTGGAGAGGGCGGCACAAGAGTTTGAATAGACGCTCGCTCCGAGTTCGATCTTTGGTTCTTGAATAGAAGCTTCTCAATTGAACTGGGTATAAATTTGATATAATATACGGTTATGAGTACACGGCATAGCGCGGCGTCGGATTGGTTTTTAAAACATTTTTCTGCTTTCACATTACTTTGAGATATTATACACGGTTCATCTCAACTGCTTTGTTTCTATCCTGAACCTACCTTAATGCTTGTTTATCATTTATTCTGCTCCAGTACTTGAACAAACCATCATCCACCAGATTGTTACCATGACTGCATTGATCCAGGGTGGACTACCTGGGCGTACATGACTCGCCATTCTATTTTCGCCTCGGTTGTCTAAAAAACAAGGTTTATGATTCAAGTCCATTGGGCGCTATGGGCATCATGCATTTGCAGCCAAGTATGGTGAGTGCCTGATAGGTGGGCTAGGCGAAGTATGCCAGGAATACTGCACGGGTCGGTCTTATAATGTTTATGCCATAGGCCCTCATGAAACTGGTACATAAGATACCCCGTAATTTATTATGGCAGACGGATAATATTCATATAGAACTTGGGTCTTACAAGGAGTCGAAGTTCTATACACTTCATCATCTATGGTCCTGATAATCAAATACTAGTAATTCTCAGCAAAGTTGGTTCGGTTGTAGATGTCAGCCAAACAGACGAGAGAAGTACATAAACTGCAGCCACTCCTAAAGTACTGTCAACTATCTAACCCTTATGAGCGCCTATTCTTCATCGAAGAACTCTATTCCCAACCTCAGGCCCTAAGACGAGTCGGCATGGATGTCCTCCCTCCCATCTTGCCAGCTAGAGCAGTTGACACAACGTAACGCCTTTTTCCAAATATTAGTATCGTCCGCTCAAGCATAGAATCCAGAAAAGCTACCTTCTCACTGATCCACTTCCGACAATAGCGGCACTTGACGCTCCGCTTGATGATTTTGTCATGCGAGGCAAACATGTAGATTTGCGCTAAGGTGTAAAGCGTCAAGCTGATTCCGAAGAAGTTGACCACTTGTTCAAGAAAGAGACTATCAACCTATCTGCCGTCGAAATACTCTGTGATAAACCTATCCAACTGGCCAGTATGCGAAGTAGGATCGGGTCTCAGCGGGTGCACAGACCCATACGCCAAAACAAGCGCCCCATCATCCCACGCCTGCTCGAGGGTATTGTATCCGCCCATCTCGTCATAGTTCGGTCCTTTCGAGAGCACAGCGAACATTGCGTTCATGTTACGATTGATGAAGGGGAGGAGCGAGATCACGGGGAGAACAATGTCTGTGACGAAAGAGCTGACGACGCTGTTGAAGGCTTGCGCGATTCTATCCACCGCGTCAGTACAACCAAGCCGGCCCCTAGGGGTGAAAAGTGGTTTTATGGGGAGCTACATCAGACCAAGCGCGACCTCGAGGACATTATCCCGGGCTGCGAAATCAATAAACCCGTCCCAGGCGCGGTGGACGTGGGATTTTGCTTCGCCGCCAAAGCGGGTTATCTCTGAGGTGCGTTCTTCCAGACCGCGCATCTTGAGGCTACTAATGGCCAGGAATCGATTGGATCGAGTACTGATATTGATGGTTTAATTTTAACATGAAAGTGGAAGACGAAAAATGAACTGCCGGGATTAGAGTCTGGTTTTGAGGACATGGGATGATGACGTAGGTCGGGCTAGGAGCGTGGCTTTGGCACGATCGTCCAGGCGCATTTCACCTCTCTCAGGTTGGTGCATAATTAGTTCTTTTTGAGCTGACATTGATATCAGTTAAATAAATTGGTATATTGGGATTGTAAGTTGAACCTAGTGCTCCTTTTGACCACACGGAGTGGCCGGTACAGTTTATATATGCCAGATGTACACAGCACATGCATCAGCTTCCATGCCCACCATGGCGTTAAAATTCGTTATACTCGAGAGGAACAGTCCTGCAGAGATAAAGCTAATTTTGACGAGCATTCGGTGATTTTTCTCAGTAGATACTCTAAATATAGCACTCGCATCGACCTGCTGCCCCTTGCCCTAACAATCAATCCTCCCGGCACAAGAATGTCAAAGCACCTACGGCCAACGCCTCTGCCCCGACCTTGAGTGTTGGCTGGATAACAGGCGCAAACCGCGCCGAATGGTTTCCTGGGATCTCGCCCTCTTTCCCATCCTTGACGAGCGCATCCCAGATATCCCGGTCGATTCCACCCAGAAACCAAAAACAAGACGGTCTACCACAGGCCGTTGCCAGGATCGAAAAGTCCTCTGCAACCATCGTGCGCGGAGTGTCTGGATCAAAGTCCGCGCCAAAGTGCGCCGAGAATGACCCGGCTAGTTTGGAAGCAAGCGCAATCTCGTTCACTGTGGGAGGAAACCGTCTCGTCGGCGTGAAGATTGGGTCCTTTGGCGAGCCGGACGCCATACACTCCGCCTTTACAATCCGCTTCACCGCGCCCACGATCTTCTCTCTCGTTTCGAGCGAGACGGAGCGAAAGTCGATCCCGATCTCTGCTTTATCAGAGATGACGTTCTCCGTCTGCCCAGCCTGCAGACTTCCCACGGTAAGGACGCCCACGTCGTCGGGGTCAAGCTCTCTCGAGATGACGCCTTGCAATCGGACCACGATATGCGCTGCAAGGAGCACCGGGTCGACAGTTGTGTGCGGGAGGGAGCCATGGCCCCCTCGGCCGAAAACGGTGATCTTCATGCTATCGGCGGCGGCCATGATGGTTCCAGTTCTGCAATTAATGGTCCCGGCGCGCAGCCGCATGACATGCTGACCGAGAACAATGTCAGGAACGGGGATTTTGTCGTATAGACCGTCATCGACCATTGCCTGGGCACCAGCGCCGCGCTCCTCATTAGGCTGGAAGAGGACGACCAGAGTCCCGTTCCACTTGTCGCGAACACGAACGAGCTGCTCGGCGGCTGCAAGGAGGGCAGTGATATGCATATCGTGTCCGCAAGCGTGCATGACGGGCCTTGAGACCCCGTCAGGATCGGTCGCTGTCGCGGTGCTGGAGTAGGGGAGACCCGTCTCCTCCTTGACGGGAAGGGCGTCCATGTCTGCGCGGAGGAGAACCGTCTTGCCCGGGCCATTTCTGAGAACCCCGGCGAGGCCGAAGCCACCAATACCGGTGTGGATATCGTACGCATTGAGGGACGCAAGATGGTCAACAATCCTCTGAGAGGTGCGCTGCTCCTGGAGAGAGAGTTCTGGGTTGGCGTGAAAATGCTTGTAGAGATTCTCGTAGGGTACCAGGTCCAGAGGGGAGGACTGCAGGATCTCTGACACCAGTGTAGCCGTCTGGGCCATGGTGGCGTTGTTGATGGTCTTTTGCTGATGATGGCCAATCTGTTGGTGACGAATCGTTACTCAGCCTTCCCCGCGGGAAACGACGTGCTTATAAAATGTACTAATACATACTTGGAGTGTGGGGCAGACTGGAGAGTAAGCAGATGAGTCATTGGTATAGTATAACGTTAACTAATTCCCAGCTAGTTTATGCTCTTTAATGATACCCAGATCTCACTGCCCAGAATCAACCTGTAATCTCCATCTCGAGAACATTGCCTCCCTTCATGGTAATCCGCCACTCGTTTGCCTCGAATCCCACTGTCACTGTCACTTGCTCCCCTGGAAACATAGTGATATAGTTATCGGACCAAAAGACTGGACGCACCTGCTCGCCGGTCATAGGATCGTGCACGGTGAGACGAACAAAAAAGGCAGGGATACTTGACATGTTCTGTAGGCGTACTCGAAGTTGCTTCATTGATGGATCTGGATGGGCGAGCATATCAATACTCGTATTCATTTTAGCCTGCTCCAGTTGACTCAGCGAAGTAAAGTCCGCATAGCGTGTAGTCGGCGTATAATACCAGGTTGATTTGTCCCAGTTTAGTCTGTCCATACGGCCATTGAGCCAGTAGACGTTCCGACTTATTTCCACGTCAGATGCAGAGAGAACTAGGCGCATCAAGGCCACCGTCGCCAACGTCGTGACTTCAGGAATCGAGAAGACTTGCTTGGACGTGATCTCAGTGGCCTCAACTGTCTCCTCGCGGTGATACAGTCTTCTCCCACGGAGATCGATACACTCAGCCGTAATCCGGCGTACGCCAGCAGACAGCGAGTGGTTGATCAGGTAGACACTGCTTGAATGGTAATCAAAGGCGACATGTTCTGGCCGCGCGCCAATCTTGGCTCCGTAGTATGCGCCCATAGGGTAGAGATAATAGTCGAACAGTTGCCAGTGTAGACTCGGCCAAGCGCTGTTGAGCATCCAGTAGACGACGCCCGCTGCCGGACGAGCAGCGTTTTGACGCGCGGCGAACGCTTCAAACTGCGCACGGGTGGCTTCATAATCCATGACCTGGCACTTGAACACATAGTCCTCCAGGCTTGTCGGGCTGCCGTATCGCCTCTTCAAGGCCTTGTTGTAGATCTCGCGGCTATGAAACACACTGCCCGATGGAGCCTGATGATAGTGTCCAGCTTGGGGCTTGCCCCATAGCGATGCAAGGTCGACATCAGACAGAAACCGTCTTAGACTACTCAGCTCGGGCGTCCCAGAACCCGCACTGAGTTCTGATGCGAAACCAAACGCTGCACCAAGACGTTCCCCCCACCAGTAGCCCGGAGGCACCCAGTCGTAAGGACCTTCCATTTTCATGCCCGAGGAGGAGAGTTGCGGCGGGTGGCCGCGTTTGCTAGCTGACGCAATTACAGGATTTGACCAGTCCATGCGGTTCAGGGCACCGAGGTAAGCTGCAGTCGCGCGTTCATCAGGCCAGTAATCGGAGCCAACAAGAAAGGCGAGCATGCATGAATGAGTCTGCATCATTTCAGCTTCATGCAGCATGGATGCCTCGCCGATCCTGTAGTCCTCGTCCTTCCATACCTCGACCCCGTCCACATCCTCATTATATGTCCAGCCTTCCCACTTGTCGCAGCACTCCCACCCTGCCATAACCAGCAGCCCTAGACGGTCCGCTAGACCATACAGTATGGAATTTTCAAGTTTTCCTTCTAGGCGAATAGTATTGAGCCCTATATGGACCGCATAGCGCAGTATCGCCTCAACTCGCTCCGGGTCGAAACGCAGAAAAATATCAGGAGCGTAGCCTGCACCCCGAACTTGAAAATGGCGGCCATTGATGAAGAATTGGCCGTCGCCGTGATTATTCAGTGTGTATTCCACTTTACGGATTCCGAACCCGGCCCAAGCGGAGTCTGATATAAAGCTTGGTGGAAGTGAGACATTGAGGTCGACCCGGTAGAGTGGCTGCTGGCCCCAGGCAGCTGGCCACCAAATTTGTACTTGGTCATCCTCCAAGGTCGTTTCCAGTGCGACGGTTGACCTGCTATGTGGCAGCAAGTACATTCGGCGAGACAGCGCGACGTTTTGCGAATTGCCAGGTACCGCGATTTGACAGTGGATGGCAACGTCTTGAGGGGCATTTTCGTGATTTTCAATCTCAGTCTTGACAGTTACAGTCACTCGGCTGTGCGGATTAGCTTCATCCTGGGCGTAAGTGACTCGGAGTGGCGAGACCGAAACAGGGCCGGTGACCTTGATAACGACGTGGCGCCAGACCCCCATACCGTTGTCGGGAGGCGCTGGGTTCCAGTCGGCAAACGAAATGGCCATGTCTTTGAGGTAGTCGGTTGGCCATGCCTGGATGAGAAGGCAGTTGACCTCAGGACGGATAAAGGCCGTCACCTCCTGCGTACGGCCCGCATACGCACCCTTCTGGTCCTCACACGAGACCACCAGGTGGCCGTTGATAAAGACATCGGCCTTAGAGCTCACCCCGTGCAGGTTAAGAAAGACGTGGTGCCCTGCATCCAGCTCGGGAATTGAGAACTCCTCACGGAACAGCCACGGAGACTGGAAGTGGGATTTCTCGATCGTCGAAAGCGTGTCAGACCTGAATAGTGTCTGTTCATTGTACCTCCCGCTCTCTATCAATCCGCCCATGACAGTCCCCTTAGAGCCGATGCGAGACCAATTCGAGACGTCGGCATTGGGGAGAGACCAGCCGCTGATAGGACCCTGGAGGACCTCGGTGTTCTGGATATGCCATCCCGGCATCACGATGCGGTTTCTAAGGGCCATGAGTACTGTAAATTGCTGGATCATGTCAGGAAAATGCATCGAGATGGTCTATTGGGGAAGAGAAGAGGGGTTAGTAAACGCTCTCGGGTGAGGAAGGTGCTAGCCATACAGGAACTGTTGCACAACAGATGCCCGCGCCAGACACAGCAATGATGAACTAATATGAGACATCTAACTGGGCTTGCATTAATGTCTGTCAATCATTGTCTAGCCTGTTCGAAAGATGCAAGCATATCCAGTCAAAGTCTCTGGTTCTCTCGCGATTCGGCGGGCAAGGATGAAATGCATTAAAAACGCCCGATAGAGGATAGCCAGCACTTTAGTAAATGTATCCCTGACAGCCATATACCTGAAAGTCAGTTCTGGAGACCAGCCTTCAGAAACTGGCCGCTCACTCCACCAGCCGGTCCGGAATTTAGGGCTCATCCAGCACCAGGAATACAATTCCGAACCCACACCGGGCCAAAACATGATCAGCGGGACCGGCTTCATGAAGTAAGTCAGCTGTCAGAAACTATTCTACCTCGATTGATTCGACGGGCGCAACAAACCATGTGGACTTCCGCTGGTCCAGCATTCCTGTCGCATCCCAGGAATGCCTGAGATCAACAACGCAGCGACCACGGCCGTCCCACCCCTTGATCCATCTCTCCCTTTGACAACCCCAGCGTATAGCCCGCTATCGCCCGCAGCTAGTCCAGCATGAAGATACTATGGAATCTGCTGCTTATCTTTCTGATTCCTGTCCAGGGGGTCGAATTGGACCTAGACAACACCGGTAATCCACCTTCCCGTCTAACGCGACCATTGCTAAACTCCCCCGTCCGCCCCCACAGTCTCGGTCAAGAAAGCATGTTACGCCATCGCGAAGAACATGCTCTCGCATTATACGGGATACAAGCCTGGCGACGTGCCTGGTAACCTCCCCGATCCGTACTACTGGTGGGAAGCAGGGGCGATGTTCAACGCATTGATCGACTACTGGTTCTACACGGGTGACAGCAGATGGAACAACATCACAAGTCAGGCATTGATATGGCAAGCCGGTGAATCTGGGTCATTTATGCCCGCGAACCAGACACGGACAGAAGGGAACGATGACCAGGGCTTCTGGGCATTTGCCGCCATGAGTGCGGCGGAGAGGAACTTTCCCATGCCGCGGGACAAACACGAAACCCCGGGACCAGATTGGCTTGCCATGGCACAGGCAACGTTCAATACGCAGGCGTGGAGGTGGGATGCACAGAATTGCGGTGGTGGCTTAAGATGGCAGATTTTCACGTGGAATGCGGGTGGGTTGCCTATTTTTCTATATTCCCGGTTTCTGGCGCTGACTGCCTGCCTTAGGATACATGTACAAGAATACTATCTCAAACGGATGCTTCTTCAACCTCGCCGCCCGACTGGCCAGGTACACAGGGAACCAGACGTATGCTGACTGGGCAACAAAAGTTTGGAACTGGACTCATGCCGTCGGATTCATGACGGACGACTACTCGTTCTACGACGGGGCTAGCATTGACGGGAACTGCACTAACTTCGACCATGTCCAGTGGACGTATAATGCGGGCGTCTATCTCCTCGGCGCTGCAGCTATGTACAACTACGTAGGGCCCCTTCACCTTCAACATGTTGCCCTCGTCTCTGCGGGTATTGACAGGCAAATAGACAAACGGCGACCCTCTATGGAAGCAACGTACAGAAGGCATAATTAACGCCGCGCATATCTTCTTCGCCGACTCCCCTTCGTCCAAAGATATAATGTACGAACGCGCCTGCGAGTCCATTAACACTTGTAAAGTCGACCAGCGCGCATTCAAGGGCTTCCTGGCCCGCTGGATGGCACAAAGCACCCAGTTCGCACCTTTTACATACGACATGGTGATGCCCAAACTGCGCTCCTCGGCGCTCGCGGCCGCAAAAACATGTACTGGTGGCAGTGACGGCGCAGAATGCTCACTCAAGTGGACAGAGCAGAAGTATACCGGTGGACCTGCAGGTGGGGATGTGGGGATCCAGATGGCGGCGTTGGAGGTTCTCCAGTCGACGCTTATCCAGAAGGTTGAGCCGCCCGTTACTAGAAAAGAAGGGGGGTTGAGCATGGGAGATCCGGCTGGAGGGTCAGAACCGCCGGTGCCTACTCCTGCTTTGTTGGTGAGGGAGATTGAGACGGGGGACAGAGTGGGTGCGGCACTGGTGACGATTTTCATGGCGGGGTGCATAGTTTGGAGTGTCAAATGGGCGGTGCATGATCCGGGCACTTAAAGGATAATTGTAAATCCTGGATCCTGAATCCGGGGTATGCGCCTTAACCATAATGGAAGATTCGTTAAGCGTTAAGTGGGTTGAGGAGAGGAGGGGAAGGGGAGGGGAAAAGCGGGGAGCCGAGGGTCTCTTTCTGTATAGCGGGTCTATATATAACAAGCAAATATCTTCACCTCGCTTGCTGACGGTATTCATGTACAAAGCGCGATTTGGACTATATCCCATCAGTTTTCTAGGACACGCCAGGGCAGCATGGGCTCCATCACCCCCCTTGAAATTCCCACCCACTGCAAAGCAGGGGTCATCTATAACCCAGGCCCAAATTTCACCGTCAAAGTCGAGGATGTCCCAGTCCCGCAACCAGGTATGACCTTTCCTCTCGACTTTTCCCCATCCACCCTTAGCAAGTTCCAGCAAAGCTTAAAGTTCCCCTACAGGAGCAGATGATATTTTGATAAGGCTCAATGTCACTGGTCTCTGTCAGAGTGATCTGCACTACATGCTGGACGACCTCGGTATCTCAATGAGCACCTTTGGTGTCAGAAGCCCAGGTCACGAAGGCGCCGGGGTTGTCGTAAAGGTGGGCGAGAATGTCAAGAACTTCAAAGTCGGCGATAGGGCCGGTATCAAACCGATGATGGATACGTGTGGAGCTTGTACTAGTTGCTGGAGCGACAAGGAAACGTACTGTGCGGGGGCCGTGCATACTGGGTTGATGGTTCCTGGTGCGCATCCTCAACTTTCTGGTGGGCGCTCAGACATGAGGTTTATTAACATCGGAGGTGCTAGGCACTTACCAGCAGTACGTCGTTTCTCCCGCGCGATATGCAACGCCTATACCTGAGGGGATCCCTGATGAGATCGCTGCGCCAATTATGTGCAGTGCGTCAACGATATACCGTTCGCTTGTAGAATCGAGGCTCCAGGCAGGCGATTGGGCTGTTTTCCCCGGCGGTGGTGTATGTCGCTCTTATCATATGAGTATGCCTGGTCTCCAGGACTGACAGAGCCAGGGTGGTGTCGGCATTCAGGGCGTCCAACTGGCATCGGCTATGGGCATGCGCCCCATTGTCGTTGATACTGGCGAGGAGAAAAAGAATCTAGCGCTCAAGATGGGCGCTGAGGCCTTCATCGACTTCAAGACCGTCCCTGACGCAGCCGCAGCCGTGGTTGAAATCGCGGACGGCATAGGTGGGCACGGTGTTTTCGTCACAGCACAAGCTGCGTACCCCACTGCATTGGCATACCTGGGCACCCGCATTGGCGGGGATTTGATGTGTATTGGCATTGCGCCGGCCGGAACCATGAGTATCCCCGTTGACCCTAACTTGTTGCTCTTCAGGAACACCCGGATACAAGGGACACTGGTTGGCAGTCGGCATGATACGATCAAGGCGTTGGACTTCGCACGCAGGGGTAAACTAAAGCAGATCTGTGAGGTTTGGCCGGTAGAGCGCTTGCCTGAGGCTGTTGATAGACTGAGGAAGGGGCTTGTTGCAGGAAGGATGGTGGTTGATTTTAACCAGTAGTTACTCCGTGTACCTGAACGCAATCCAGATTGATGCTTCTCTGTGATAAGGACCGGTAGAAGCCGAGTATTGCCAAGAAAGCTAGTGTGATGCGGTTAGAAGAGATTTCTATGGTACTAACGTAGTGTTGGCAGCTTACCGAATACCATAATGTCATATTGCGTTCAGGATGAGATTTTATATTTTGAATCCAGAGTGGTCATCTCTCTGTAGAATGAGAGCGGCAGGGAGAGCAATATAGCCATTACGCTGACATGACACTATGATAAAGACGTTTATTGAACAAATTGAGCTGTGGTGTACAAAAGATGAGCATGAGGTAGAAGGGCCGACATCCAACTGGTGAGGCAGCTCCTGCCAAAAATGGACGCGACGTCAGGTGACCTTTTTACCTAACACAAGTGCTCGGTTCTTCCATCTGGCTCCTCTTCTCTACTGGGAACTGATATCGTGGATTTCTCATCTAGTATAGACCCTTGTCGCATGACCGGTATCATTCATTTCATTTCGTCGTGTCTACTTGGCTTGGCCCTATATTCCCGCCAAACTCTGGCTGCTGACCTGCGAGAATAGCATGACCAGTATCCCAGCTTCTAACGAGTACGCTTGTTTCCAAAAAGACGGCGAATGCGTCTCCTTCATCGCCAGCCGGTAGCAGCTCTGCAACATGTGCATTGTCGTGCTTCTTCCCTCCGCCTGCATTCTTAATCCAACCGCCATCGCCATGAATACATGGAAGCGAGCCATTGACACCGAACAAGCACTGCCGAGATGAGCAAGATGCGGGGAGTAAACAATGTCAAGAAACTCGAACAATTGGCCACGATTCAAGGGATAGGGTGCGAGATTTTGTGGTGAGCTCTGAACGCGGTCGAAAAATTTATCCAGCAGCATCTCGGCTTCGAACTTGCTTGGTGTCCAGGAAGTCTCCACGCTAGGCGAGACTGGTGACAGATCGAAAATGCTCGGGTCAATGTCACTCTCGAGAACCATTCCGGAGATATCACCCGGTGCAGACGTCCAATCCGCGTCGAGGCCGAGCGACGAAATCGAGGAGCTGCGCGATCTTGACGGTCCAGGCAGGCTTCTTGGGGACAAATAGGGCATAATATTTTGGTTCGGTGATGGGCATGCAGCCATCGGAGGCGAGATCGCTACAGTGACAGGAGGCCGGAGACTGTCCACACTGTCTAACGGAGTCGACTGAGGAGGAGCAAGCGGGCGAAGTAATGGCGATTGGGACAGCGACACCGGCGACACTGGAGATACAGGCGAGAGGGTATCTGCGTAATCGACGACTTGAATACTCGGTATCTCCAAGTGCGATAATGTCGGAGGTTGGATTTGGCCGAGCTCGTCAATGGATATGGCCGGTCCCGGAGAGCCGAAGTCGGTAGCTACGGGAATATTCGGCCATGTCTGTGTCGAATGTTTACTTGCCTCTTGACCCTGCGTGCTCGATATGCCACCTGTGAATTCAGCGATTTGCGCCTCGAGCTGGCGGACGCGTTGTTCTAAGGCTTGAGTATCGTTCTTCTGTATTCGCACGCAGTTGATCCGAAACCGCCGACAAGTAGCACATGGCGTCTCTCCATCACAACGAATTTTTCTCCTTCGACATCTTTCGCATGCTGATGTGACCGTCTTTCCTCGGCCATAACCAGTCTCACTCGATGACTGAGTAAGAGACTTCCCTGGCTCTGCTGACGTCCGAGATACACTCATAACGACCTATGTCTGACTCCCCTCATGGCGCAAGGATAATTGTCTGGTCGAGTGCTGTCCGAGTTCGGAAGGCGTCGTGGCATCAGCAGACAAGACGAGCGTATACCAGAGGCGAAAGCAAAAAAGCCAAACACGCCTCGTGCGCTGAGTTGCAGGCTCTGACTGGGGGAGCAACAGGTTTTGTTTTCAACCCCCGCTGCACTGCCACCCTCCTAGCTGCCACCTCAACCCGTCTACCCCTCGCATGAATATTCACTATTCCTGTACCAGTGAAAGGTCTCCCGAATCCAGGACGATGCGGTGATCAGATACTGGCAAGGAAAGATGCGGATGGGCTCCGTTGTCTATGGAAAAAAGCGACAAGCAAGAACTGGTATGCATGTGTTGGCGATGTTGAGGGTAGGTTGCGGCCCGCCTTGGTACTCCAATTGTCTGGGTGAAAACAACGATAATGGTTGTGCAACCAAAAGTTGCACAGGAAAATGACTAAGAAGTGTCACAGGAGGTTCGACTCAGTTCACACCAACCCATTGACAATCAGCGGCTTCCCTACGCGAAAGTACAAGTAGCATTGATAACGGCCACTCTTTAAGAGTATGGCGAGGACGAACCGCCACGCTGCGTTTGTCATACCTTGAGAAATCTGACCCCGCGACCCTTGGCCAAACATAGATATGCTGCTTTTCTACTTCCGATGTTCCCATACGCGGCCTGAGATGATTATCCCTTGGCGTCTTCCCAAGGACAAAGTGCACCTTCCTGACTCAGCCTACGTAGTTGCACAACCTTGTGGGGGAAAACCGATACAAAGCGTTCAGTTTAACGCAAAAAACAAGCCTCTGGTCATAGTGACAGCAATAAACGGACAGTTACACTGAAGCACAGTAGTGGCTCATAGCAGCGGTTGGGAGAACCCGTGGCCACCTCTGTAGCGATCCATGCACATCGCAGCTTGGTGACATCGGTGGGATGAAACGACCAAGAATGCAGCATGGAGAATCCACGAGAGATGACATAGGCCGCCAGCAACAGAACCCAGCAGCATTTCTTGGACCCTGACTCAGAAATCTCATAAGAGCCAATCATAGAGAAAACCGGCCAACGCACCGCTCCAGCTCCTCACCACAGCGTCCGTCGTACGGAGTCCTGCCGAGTTTAGGAGCAATTACCCTAGTCGATCCCATATGGCACCGTGGTCAGAGAGCTACCCAAGTCCCTGGCGGAAGCCGAGACCGATGGATTTCCCGCAGCATTCCTTGCACGCATTAGAACGATGGTGCCTTTGTCGCTGTAAAATGGCACAATTGACAAAAATTGAGATTCGAGGCCCTACTGCATTCGCGGAGTGGAGTCCGCTCCGTGATCTTGGAACTGCTTGGCTAACCAATCCTGTCCGCACTTGAAGGAGGCTGTGCAATACTCATTACTTACTAAAAGTTCATTGATATCCTGAGATTCGCTAGCTTGCTGGTCGTTGTCTCCAATGGAAGCTTTGCTTTGTCTGGACTGCTCCAACTAGACGAGATGGCGTCGCCAGGGTCTGTTCCGGCGATAACTTTCGATCGCGTTTCTGTACGCTGCTCGTCCGTGTTGCTCCCAGCCGCTAATGATGTGTAGGAAACACCCACAGCTGAAAATGATATACCGAGTCAGAGTCCCGATGGTACGCGCGAGCGCTCTCACAGCAATTTGACCGCGATCGGTAGCGACTTCACTGGACGGGATAGAGCGATGAGCGGAAGCACCATGGCCACCAGCAGTGCCGGCCTCGAAGTCCCAAAAGGAAAAGAGAAACTATCTTCAAGTACAGCGCCAAGCGTGTTTTCATCGGACGAGCAAGAAGGCGCTTTGCGCCCTGATCCAGGAACCGAGACGGACTTTCACGTCGACAACAACCCGTTTGCATACTCACCAGGACAGCTCAACAAACTACTCAACCCAAAGTCGCTTCCTGCATTTGTTGCTTTGGGTGGATTGCCGGGTCTGGCAAATGGGCTTCGAACCGACTTGAGCGCCGGGCTCAGCACTGAGGCAGCTGGCGGCGAAAAACATACACAATCCAGGAATGAGCTATTTGCAGACCGGATCCGTGTGTTCAAGGAGAATGTTTTACCAGAGAAAAAAGCGACACCGCTGTGGAAGTTGATGTGGCTGGCATACAATGACAAGGTGCTAATTTTGCTTACGGCTGCCGCGGCGATATCTCTGGCGTTGGGACTATACGAAACGTTGGGGGTGGATCCTGAGCCTGGTTCCGGAATGCCGTTGGACTGGGTGGAAGGATGTGCCATTTGTGTTGCTATAGTGATTGTGGTCATGGTCGGCTCGCTCAACGATTACCAGAAGGAGAGGGCGTTCGTCAAGCTCAACAAAAAGAAAGAGGATCGCGAAGTCACGGTTATACGATCAGGAAAGGCAGTCAGATTATCCGTACACGAGGTGTTGGTCGGCGATATTTTACATTTGGAACCTGGAGACTTGGTTCCTGTGGATGGAATATTCATCGACGGGCACAACGTTAAGTGCGACGAGTCTTCAGCTACTGGCGAGTCAGACCAGCTCAAGAAGACAGGTGGGGAGCAAGTGATGCGATTACTGGAGCAAGGACATACCAAACAACAGGATATGGACCCGTTTATTATCTCCGGTAGCAAAGTCCTCGAAGGTGTCGGGACTTGTCTCGTCACATCTGTCGGGGTGAATTCGAGCTATGGCAAAATCCTTATGGCAATGCGTCAAGATATGGAGCCGACCCCGTTGCAGAAAAAGCTGGATCGGCTTGCGAGCGCGATTGCAAAGCTAGGAGCAAGCTCTGCCATCTTTCTTTTCCTGATCCTTCTCTTCCGCTTTCTTGGAGGATTGTCCGGCAACGATCGTAGCGGTACGGAAAAGGCATCCCAGGTTACTGATATTCTCATCGTTGCCATTACGGTAATTGTCGTTGCTGTCCCTGAAGGCCTGCCATTGGCAGTCACTCTTGCGCTAGCATTCGCCACGACGAGGATGGTGAAACTCAACAACCTTGTTCGCGTGCTAAAATCCTGTGAGACAATGGGCAACGCAACGACAGTGTGTTCTGACAAAACTGGTACCTTGACAACAAACAAAATGACAGTGGTGACCGGCACATTCGGAGACGAGGACTTCGACGACAAGAACCAGACCGGAAAAACACGCCGGTCAGCTGCATTTGCCAGTTCGCTTAGCCCACAACAGAAATGCATGATCATCGAGTCAGTCGCGATCAACTCTACTGCATTTGAGGGCGAGGAGAACGGGGTTCCAGGATTTGTTGGCTCAAAGACTGAGACAGCTTTGCTAGGGTTTGCCCGCAATGTCCTAGGTATGGGCCCACTAGCTGAAGTACGAGCCAACGCGACAGTCGTGCAGTTAATGCCTTTTGACTCTGGAAGGAAATGCATGGGCGCTGTTATCAGGTTGTCAGATAACAAGTACAGGTTCCTCGTCAAAGGTGCCTCGGAAATTCTCCTGAGATACAGCTCGTTTGTTTGGAGGCCGAGCGGTCCGGTTGACTTGGTGTCGAGTGAGCGGGAACGCCTCGAACAAGTGATCCTTGACTACGCGAAGCAGTCACTTCGCACTATTGCTCTGGTCTCCCGGGAGTTTTCAGAATGGCCACCGAGACATGCGGTTGACCCTGATGATCCATCTCAGGCTGATCTCGGTCTGCTTTTGCAGGACATGTCCTTCATTGGCGTTGTTGGTATCCAGGATCCCATCCGGCCTGGAGTTCCGGAAGCTGTCGCCAAGTGTCATCATGCTGGTGTCGCTGTTAGGATGGTGACAGGTGATAATATGGTTACCGCAAAAGCCATTGCAACTGACTGTGGCATCTACACTGGAGGAATTGTCATGGAGGGTCCGCACTTTCGTACGCTGTCTGATGCCGAGTTCGATGAGGTCCTCCCGCAGTTGCAGGTATTGGCCCGTTCCTCCCCAGAGGACAAGAGAATCCTTGTCACCAAATTAAGGGCTTTAGGTGAAATCGTTGCAGTGACAGGAGATGGAACGAACGACGGTCCTGCGCTCAAAGCTGCCAACATCGGATTTTCCATGGGTATCGCAGGGACGGAGGTGGCTAAGGAGGCTTCAGCTATTGTGCTTATGGACGACAACTTCTCCAGTATTCTCACGGCTTTGATGTGGGGACGTGCCGTAAATGATGCCGTGCGCAAGTTTCTCCAGTTTCAAATCACTGTCAACATTACGGCCGTGCTTTTAACCTTCATCTCCTCTGTGGCGGACAGTGAGATGCGGTCGGTTCTGACCGCGGTGCAACTCCTTTGGATCAACCTTATTATGTAAGTCTCTTCGGTATTCCTTATAACAAGTATTATTAACCCGATCAGGGACTCTCTCGCCGCTCTTGCGTTGGCGACGGATCCGCCCACAGAGGAGATTCTCAATCGTAAGCCCATCAAAGGTGGCGCCCCGCTAATTTCAATCACAATGTGGAAGATGATCATTGGGCAATCCATCTTCCAGCTCATTGTAACACTTACTCTGCACTTTGGGCCTCGCCAAAACTTCCTCGACTATTCCGATGACGTCCGCCGCTCAATCGTCTTCAACACCTTTGTGTGGATGCAGATCTTCAACGAGTTTAACAACCGTCGCCTTGACAACAGGTTCAATATTTTTACCGGCCTGCACCGGAACTGGTTTTTTATCGGGATCAACTGTATCATGGTTGGTTGTCAGATAGTGATTGCCTTTTATGGTGGTGCGGCATTCAGCATTGTTCAAATCCATGATGAACAATGGGCTATCTGCATTCTTGTGGCTGCCATTTCGCTGCCGTGGGCTGTCGTTGTTAGGCTCTTCCCGGATGCTTGGTTCCATGCTATTGCAAATTTTGTTGGGAAGCCGGTTGTGATGGTTTATCGGCCGGCGAGTAGAGGGGCAAGGAGACTGGGAGCGAAGATCAGGGTTTTGCGGCGGAAGGATGGCAACGACGATGACGATGCCAGTGAATCAGAAGAAGAGCTTGAGCCTGAGCGTGCTAATACTGCACAGAGCCCTGCGATTGAGAAATCTGGTGAAAATAATGTTTAATGGTGCTACGTCGCTTATTGCTTGCTTTTGCTTGTTATGCAAGTAAGTACGTGACAGCCGTTCTATCAGAGACCCCAGTGGACATGATTCTTCAGACTTCTTAGCATAACTCATGCTTGATTGACTGACTGAGCATCCTCGATTCTGTGGCAGCTCGAGGGGACGCGCTCGCATGTGGGAACGACACGGGCTCCCGTCAGCCCTTAGCAGTGAGCGGTGACATCACTGTGTCAATTATCTCTTAGTCTTTGCGTCCTTTCATTGTGTGGTAGTATCTACTCGATGCACTGCTTGGCATCTGCTGACGAAAGGATTTTATGAAAAAGCAGCACGACCAACCTGTTTTCTCAGTCGTCGTCCTCCAAATTTGCATTGTCACATCCCATTCCTCCTCCCATCCAGCCAACAAAGCTGTCATAACCTTGGGATCGACCCTTTCATGACCTTTACCGCGACGTCCCAGGGGTCCACTCCCCAGGGCTTTAGCCTCTGCGCGAAAAAGAGCCGAGGTCAGAACTCGAACCAAATTCTCACGCATCCAAATACAACGAACCTTGACCCGAAAGCTGTTTGTCTGATGATTGAGCACAGTAGCTCTTGAGCCTCTAAGCTCTTAATACTATATTATATGTGCTGGGTTGGACAGTCTCTAGTAGACTTGGGCCTAACGAATGTCGAATGTGAACCAGGAGGTAAAACTCCACATGCCCATGAAATAGTTAACGTATTCAAAGCGCAATAGTAGGCAAGGCAATGATGGAAAGACGATGCCAGCCGATGTTGAACAGAGGCTGTCGAGCTTGGTAAAACCTATTTAATTAAGGCAAATCCCTTTGATGTGAAGAGTGAAGAATATAGAAAACTTCGATCCTTTCAGGTGACAGCTGCACGCCATCGTTGTATTGCATCTGCAAAATGCCATGTTGATTCAGAACACTATTCTTTGATATCTGAAGGCGCTCATGTATGATTTACTCCAGATAGGGGACGGTTGAGCAGGAGTATCCCGCATCTGCATCCCACGCCAAATGGTCACGCCGAATCATCTACTTACGTTAGAGCTTGCTGCAACTATTGTGACAGTGGTAGCTATGATCTACGCGAAATCCTTGTCTACATATGTAACAGTTAAGAAATGACACTTCTGTCTGAAGTTGCTCACTCATAGTATCTGAATTGGGGATAGATATTCTCACATAGATATTCTCAATCTAGCATACCCTGTCTGGGCCCTAGCCCTAATTGGCATGAATTATTCTCACACTTACAGTCGTCAAACGCCATGCTGCAATTGGGAAATCTTTGCATGGGCTATGACCAAATTGCTATTCCAATCTAGGATTTGCTTTGCATGCCGGGAATCTATTTTCCATTATCTGCCCTCGCCATGGGAAGCTTAGCTATCCCTAGGAGTTGATAAAGACTTCTTTTGTGTGTTACTTCATTAAGCCCATCTAGTCCAGTATTCCGGATTCATAGGTTTAGGTCTGTCCATTCCTCTGGGCTAGGGCTACACCTCTCACCATGGCTGCGATCCTCTCTCTGGACCTGAGCACCGTCTCGGCGATTTTGATTCTTTACCTGCCCAGCGTGATTCTATTGCGACGATATCACTCCTTGCTGAGGAGTATCCCAGGGCCTTTTCATGGCATCGTACACTCGGCTGTGGCATATCATCCGCATATTCGTTGGAGACATTAACACCCGAAGTATCTAGGAACATGAAAGACACGGTATATGCAAAGTCATCAGGCTGTCTGAACCACCTCTAACGATGCTAGGTCCGTTTTTTCGTATCGCACATGATGAAGCCAGCGTTTGTCGTCCCGACGCTATACGGACTTTGTTACTGAATCTGATTCCGAAGGTACGCTTTTGGCCATCCTCTCTGCAGCTCATATCCAACTGTTCTAGACAGGCATCGTGGTAAAAAGGTCTTAGCCTTGCCTGGTCATAGATTCCAAACACTGATGTCCACGACTGATCCCAGACGACGAGTAGAACTAGCGAAGAATGTTGCTTCTGCATATACTCTGTCAAACGTCATCAAGTCTGAGGGATATATGAACGAGACGATCAGTTTAATGCTAGACAAGTTCAACAATTCTCTGACAAAGAGCAGTCCGTCGAGTTCGACCACTGCTTCAACTATCTAACCTTCGACGTTGTCGGCGAAGTCGTTTTCTCCCAGCGCTTCGGCTTCATCATGGGTGTAAAAGATATAGGCGACTCAATAGCTAACTCGCGCAGTCTGAATGCTTATATCACGGCAGCAGGATGTTTCCAGTGATTGCACAATCTCACCCTTGGCAATCTTCCGTCCAAACTGAATCTGCTGCCCAATAACCACGTCTTCGATACCGCCATGGAGCTCTCCACCGGCGTGAGACAAAATCCCCATGTGCGCAACGATATGGTAGAGCACTGGAAGCGGACATTGAAGGAACATTCAGACCGAATGATGATCACTCACCTCCAAGCCGTGGCTACTGGGACGGTTGGTGCTGGGGCTGACACTGTTAGTGCTGACTGCCGTCATTTGTGTACCATATGATTTGCAAGCCACAGTATCTGGAAAAGCTGCGCGCAGAGATCGCCGCAGAGAGCCCAGAGACGATGAAATGACCCTGTGCTTCCTTTGCGCATGCGCAGAACATAGAGTATCTTCAGGCCTGCGTATGCCATCCCTCTTTTCTCAAGGCGAAAGCTTATCACCTATAGATCAAAGAGTCCATACGCGTATTTGGCCCAGTTCCATTTGGCCTTGCGCCGGTAGCACTCAAGGGTGGATTGAGTATCGGCGAGCGTCATTTTCCTGAAGGCGTAGGCTCTTTCTGCTCCAGATGCTGGTTCAGCTCACTGACTAGAAGAAGACAAAGCTGAGTGTCAACCTGTAGGTCGTCCATTACAGCAAAGAGCTCTTTGGCTAGAATGCTGCAGAGTACAATCCGGATCGTTGGATAGGAGAGCGGGCGAAACGGATCGAGAAGTCCTTCATACCGGTGCGCTTGTCATCTTGGATCTACCCATGGATGAACTAACGGCTGTATTGTTTGAGCACGGGTATATTCCTCTCCTGGGCGTCACCTGGCGACGATTGGACTCTCGAAGGTCATCGGTTCGTGACTACGATATCCGTCAGCAGAACCCTGGCCAGCCTTGGAAGTATACGGCGTACTTCACTACCGTACCGTATGGATGGCCTTGTTATATTTCTATAAGAGAGAAGATGGTCTTCGCTAGAGGTGCTGGGGTCGCATTATAAATGCTTGACAATGGATTTGCACTAGTCAGGAATGAATAGATATTGTACCCTGTGACTATTGCCTGTCATTAGAAGCTTACTGAATCAGCCATATTGGCTACTTGATCTTTTTATGTGCAAACCCTCGAGCTCCAAATACCCCATTTGATTCAAGGTAAATTCAAAATGGTCGAGAAGGCATCAGCAAGTCTAGACGGTAAAGCTTCCCGTCAACCGGATATCCCGACTCGAAGCGCCCACAAAGACCTCAAACGTCCCCGACGCTACTACCCACTTCTGCAGCCCAACATCCCAGTAGCTGATATCCCGGCGTGTAAGCTCAAATGTCGCAATACCGCTTTCACCAGGCACAAGGTGCAGCTTGTCAAAACCACGGAGCTGCTTTGGTGGTATTGACGGAGCGGAGTCGGGATATCCAATGTACAACTGCACGACTTCCGCACCGGCCACATGACCTGTGTTCGCTACATAGGCACTGACTGTTCCAATCGGAGCAAAGAGGTCAGACGGACCGCCGACGATCGTCTCGCCTGTTGTTGGGCCGGGTGTTGTTGATATAGACGTTGAGAGGGTTGAATAGTTGAAACTCGTGTATGCTATGCACAAACAAAAATATTAGCTCACTCGATCTACACTCGCCAGCCAGATGTTCACGAGGTGGGTTGAGGGGGAAAGCATACATAGCCCAAAGCCAAACTCATATCTCGGCTCGATTCCGTACTGATCGAAATGGCGGTAATCAATGAACAACCCCTCCGCAAAGTCATCAACCTGACTTGTCGTCCAGTCAGCCCCATAATCCTCTTCCGACTTCCCGATAGTAAACGGCAACTTCCCACTTGGCGCGTAGTCACCGAAGAGGACATCCGTCAGGGCATGTCCGCTTTCCTGGCCCGGCAGACCGGCCCAGACGACTGCCACGACGTTGGGCTCTGCGAGGATCGTCTCCAGTGTCACGGGGCCAACGCTGTGCAGGACGACAATGGTAGGAGTGTTCGTGCGGGCGACAGCTTGCACAAGCAAATTTCCATTGTGCCAGGGATCAAGATTGTTGCGGTCACCTTCGTGGCCTTCGACGGTTATGTACCTTGTAGAATATTAGTCTGAAGAAGCTTAAGGAGGAAGGGAAACGATAGAGCACGAACCCCTCTCCAGAATCGGAGGTGATGAAGACGATGGCCGTCTCAGCAGCAGCGGCAGCTTCAGCGCCGGAAGTCGCGTCATCTGTCGTGCTGGTGATAATAGCTGTCCCGGCTCCGGCGAGTTTCTCCTCGATTGCATCGAGCGGGGCGACGAGGTACTATAGCAGTTAGCATTATCAAAGTACCCAGTGAAATATAGATCATACAGGAAACTCGGCTGTCCCACTTCCCCACCCCTGCGCAAGAGTCCCCTTATTACATCCTCGATCTGCGCAGGCATTCGCTCCATCTGGGTTGACAATCGCATCTGATCCGATGACCGCAAGACTAGCCGGCTTCGCCAGCGGTAAGGAGCCATTCGTGTTCTTCAGCAACACGATCGAATCCCGGGCGATAGTCCGCGCGAGTTCCCCGTGCTCCGGCGTTGTGACATTCACACTTGCCGCGCCACCATCCCAGCTACTAAATGCAACGGGCGGATGGCCCTGGTCTTGGCCGACAAGGTACCAAGCAGCAAGGATTCGCGTAACCATATCGTCGAGTCTCTCTTGAGGGACAGACCCGTCTGCAATCGCGGCTGCTAGATTGTCACCCCAGTAGATCGACCCCGGAGGGGTGGAGAAGTCAGAACCGGGCATGGTCATGTCGAGGCCGGTATTCGCGCTCTGGACGGTACTGTGTTGCGCGTTCCAGTCGGAGAGGACATGACCCTTGAACCCTAGCTCGCCTTTCAGCAGCCCATTGAGGAGCGCGTCGTGCTCACAGGCCCAAGTCCCGTTTATCTTGTTGTACGAGCACATTACCGATGCGACGTTTGCTTTGACGGCGTCATAAAAGGGCCATAGGTAGAGCTCGTGGATTGTGCGGTCATCAGCATTTGAGCTGATTGTGTCGCGGTTGTATTCTTGCTCGTTAAGAAGGTAGTGCTGGACACCGGACACTCAGCATCGCACATCACATATCGCGCTCCCGCAGCAGAGGAATATACTTACCTTAGCACAGGCTTGTACTCCACTACTTTGCATCCCCTGGATCGCCTCTGCCATGGCTATCCCTGCCAAATACGGATCATTCGAGAAACCCTCCCAATTGCGTCCAGCGGAGGGTATCTTTCCCAACGCACCAGCGACAGGACCAAGCTGGACATGGACGCCGAGGCCACGAGACTCCGCTCCCATGGCTACGCCTCTTGCTCGGATGAGCTCGCGGTCCCATGTAGCGCCGGCATTGATTCCAGCAGGGAAGACAGTCACAGGGTTCGCGAAGCGCACGCTCAGCGGTCCGTCCTGGAGACAGAGAGAGGGGTATGGGATGGATGTTGGCTCGTAGGTGTTTCCGACACAAGGGCCGCCTTGCCAGGTCACACCAGTTACAATGCCGACCTTTTCTTCTTGGCTTAGTAGCGATAGGTCAGATGTTGCTTTGGTATAAGCTTCGTCCCATGTTAGGACCTGGCCCGTCGCAAGCGACGCTGCCAGGAACGCATTTAGGGCGCCGGATCTTATCAGAGAGCGCATTGTGGATAGAGCAACATAAAGGCCTGGCTAGATACCGCGAAAGAGCTCAGGTCCATCACAGGGGACAATTTCCGGACATTAAATACCTCTGCCCGGAGGAATGTGCGCTGGCCGAGACCACACAAGACCGGTAAAACAAAAATACCATCGCGTGTGTGGCGCCATGACTGTACTCTGTAGGTTTACTGTGCATTCTCCGCGTCCTCCGCGCCTGCAAAGGCAGACGGCTGACGCCGTCCCCAGCAGGGTAGGACTGCGTGCGGGCAAAGTCGTGGTTGGATAGGGCGAGCAGGGGGGCGGAAAAGACAAACAAGAAACTAACGAACAGACGAATATTACCTTACGGTCCAGCTGCCTTTTCTGCTTTTATCCGCCTTGGCTGTAGATCGTCTCGGACCGGCATATGTTAAGTAGTGCTCCCCTGGTCTGGGCTTTTGCGGGGTATCTACGACCCAAGACCAGGTTAAGAACTTGGGATATGTGCTGGCAGACCGCTCCTTGCATGGCGCAGTAGACAAACATCCGGGGCTAGGCAAATGTGCTGTTGGATCCAAGACAAGGTCTTGGTCCGACATTCCGCGACGGTGGAAACTTCAACACCCTTACAAATGAGGAGTAATCTTGCAGGTGGTAAACAAGTGCATTTGAATCCTTCAAAGCAATTTCCCGCACCGGTCTGTCTCTGCCTGACGGTATCTCTTCTCGGGAATTCCGAGTCTACTTTCCATCGGCCAAGACCATCTCGATGACCTTTGCATGTTGGAGCAGGACCTCGTCCTTCAACCGCCTGCCTATCAACTGAACGTGGCATGGTGCGCCCTCGATTTCGTCTGGTTTGTCTGCGGCTTATCAGCATCTTTGAATGCGGCTGCGGTGCAGAAACATACAATCAGGGCTATATTGCACGTCACGAATAAACTCGGCGTCGGCGGCTTTATTAGCATGCCCAAACGGGATGAGGCAGGCAGGATACTATTTGGCTTAGTTTATTCTTTCCATCAGTAGAATGAGTTTCTTACGTCGACCATATTCCAAATCACCGTGTAAATGTTCTTGCCGTACGTATCGTGGAGAGGGGCACAGCTCTGGTAGGCAGGGGCTAAGACAACATCAACTCTGTTCTTCAGCCAGGCCTGCCGCATCTTCGCCGTGATTTGGGCTTTGGCAACGTTCAAATCGTAGAGTTGGCGCAAGGTCGGCTCGGGGTCAGTGCCCTCCACGTTATATATCATGCTGAGGGACGGAATGTAAGGCTCGCCGCCATCCTTCACAATACGCAACGGGGTGCGGTCAGGATCCATGTTGAAGAAGCGGAAGGCTAGGTCACAAGCATCCATGAGTGATGGGAGTTCTTCTTTTGGCAAGTGCACAATCCGATGGCCAGCTGCGGCAAGCTTACGAGCCGCCGTAATCAGGGTCCGCTGCATGCATGGATGTAGAGGGAGAGCAGGGTCCTCTGGGAGGATCCCGATTGTCAGCGAAGACACCAGCTTCAGCGGTTCGAGGTAAGGGAATCCAAGGGAGTTGTCATCCAGATTCTCCGGATGTGATGAAACCACCGTCCTGAAGAAAAGGTCTGCGTCTCTTGTGGATGTGCAAAGGGGCCCGGTCGAAACTGCTATTCCTCCTGCCATGCCGATCCGTCCTGGCGGGGTCTGGCCGGCAAATGGAAGCCTGCCTACGGACGGCTTGAACCCGAATGTACCGCAGCACAGCGACGGGATCCGTAGGGAACCACCGACGTCCGTTCCAGCTCCTAGAATAGAGCCACGCATCGCGATCAGAGCGCCCTCGCCGCCGCAACTACCGCCAGCCGTCAGGTTTCGACCATATGGATTGCGGGTTCGGCCAAACACATTTGTGTGAGAATCGGCCGTCATCATCGTCTGGGGCAGGTGGGTTTTCACGTAGATTACGGCGCCCGCGTCCAAGAGTATATTCACCATCGGGCTGTTGAACGTCAGGGCAGGTCGATCCAGGAACGAAACGTAGCCAAGGGTAGACTGAACACCAGTAACATTGTAGGAGTCCTTCAGACTGATCGGGATACCGTGCAAAGGTCCCACGAGCTCTCCAGTTACGGCGTATTGACGATCTAGCTCCTTTGCGCGCTCAATAGCCCTATCGAAGAAGATTTCCGTCAGACAACAAGTAAGCTGCTGGGCTATGGCAGCTCGCTTGCAGAAAGCGACTGCGACCTCGTAAGCACTGATTTCACCATCCTTCAGACGCGAGATCAGAGCGGTAGCATCTGAGCTTTCCGTGATGTCGATCTCGCGCTCGGTCAGGATGCCGCTCTGTCGAGGAATATCAAGAATATTGTCCAGCTCATCGGCCTTCTTTAACAGGTCTGACGATATTCGCCATCCCGAAGGAATTTTTCCTGCAAGCTCATCTCGCTTGCGCTGAGCCTTCTGCTGCCAGTCCATTCTTAGCACTACCGATGATATTATGGAGTATTGGAAGCAGATGGCGCACCTCAATCTTATAGCCCGTCCCACCGGCGACTTTTCGACGTTACGCTGAGAATCAAATCGTACCCATCACTCAGCACCAATCAAACGTGTCATGCCAATCGGCGACAGGGATAGGTGCGCCAGTCACTGCCCATGCAGGTAGTTGTCTCGCAGACCGAGACCTTGAGTTCGGAGCCCGACGGCTGTTGATGGCTGAAGGTCGTCCCAGGGGAAAGGGATAGCCAGAATTAACAAGCACAATAGTTGGTACGTCACCAGAGGGCATCATTCAGGGTTCATAGAACTATTATGGGAAGTTATCTGCAAAAGTAGAAGAGCTGTTGATGGGACGAGCCTTGTGTCGCTCTGTACGAGGCAGACAGTGTTTGTCGTTGTTGTCATGTTTGTCCTATTTGTCGTGTTTGTCATATTTACTATGTTTGGCTAGTTTGTTGTATCCAAGAGACGCGGTTCAGCTTATGTCATCATGAGGAGTGCCCACTGGCTTGGTGCTCGCAACACATTCCTAAAATGGACGGAGACCCGAGGTCTCGCAAGAATGACAGAATTCGGCACTGGAACAGAATGATATTCACAAAAAAGGAGTTTTGGGTATATACATGTACGTAAATCATGACTACAAGATTCTGCCACCTAGAACCAAGGCAGCGACAAGGTATTCTCATAGTCGATGTTCACCTCCTGGCACTCAATGCGGTCCCGACACGTCCCAAACAATCGATCCCACAGCCGCGTCTGCTTCCCGTAGTTCCCACTCGTCTTCCATCCGTACCGGTGGTGCAGGTCATGATCCTCGATGATTAGTTCAGCATTCAGCAGACGCAGTGCCCAGCTGAGCGTGTTTGGAGGAATGGCCACAGCGCGGATTCCGCTGTGGCCGGCGAGCTCTGCCCACACAACATACATGTGGCAAATCCACCACTCGTAGAAGCCCATGGGCATGCCCATGAACTTCATCGTAAAGTATGTCATCAGTGGGATGCCGGCGATGTCGAAGATTTCCTGCTCGAGGTCCGCGTAGAGAGTCAGGAGTGGGTTGGGGTGTTTGGTGAGGTGGTGCGTTCGGTGGTATTTCCAGAGCGCGCCAACTTCGTGCATCAGGCGGTGGTACCAGTAGAACCAGAAGTCGAGGATGATGCCGTACAGTCCAGCCTCTACCGGTAGCCAGTACCAGTTGATCGACGACGGGGGCTGGCTGGTCCGGTATGCCAGGAAGACGGTGAAGATGGGGCGGAAAGTGGATGTCGACAGCAGAGAGCGCACGACCTTGGCGACGCTCACGTCTGGCACTCCGTCTCGCTCATGGGAGTCGCCGTCTAGGAAGCCGGTGTAATGGCCGACGCGACGCAGCACATGGAGCTCGTGGATGGCGATCAGCTTGAAGGCCACACTGTAGAACAGGACTGCGCCCAGCGGCGTGAAATTCTGGCCGGTGTAGGAGGTATAGACATGATGGATCAGAAGCGGCAGCAGGGAGTGCGTGATTACCCAGCGGTGCTGCTGCGATTCTGGAAGGTAGGGCACCCTATCGGTTTTGGGATGGACTGGGATGTCCTTGTCGAGGGAGACAGAGTGGATGTTGAGGATCTCGAGGAGCCAGTGATGGATGTTCCACTGGCTACGGTCCGTCTTTCGCCAGGTGGACTTCATCGAGTCCTTGGGGTTGCGCGGTACACTCATGATGAATAGCAAGCAGTTCGTGCAGTGGCTGACCGGACGATAACCAGTTGTCCCATACCTGGACGCATGGGATTCTTATATCTAATCGATTCCCACAGAGCCCCATTTCGGCTCAAATTGGCCGCATGTGATTTTCATGCGTTCAAGCGTTCATGCGTTCGTGGGTCGCTGGGTCGTTGGGTCGCGAATTTCCCCCGCGGTCTTTGCAGATCCTCGCCCCCAGCAACTGGACGGCCCTTGTAGCCACCGAAACGGTTAGGGGCGAATTAGCCCACTCTTACTGGTGCTAGAGGCTCGCAGAGCTCGCCCGTTTCGTATATGGCAGTCGCCAGTCGCCACGGTACGGCTTCAGTCATCGCTCTCGTTTCCAGATTGTTCCAACGTCGCGCAGTCTTCACCCCAACAAGCGCGCTGCCTTGTAGCCGCCATCCCAGATCAGGCCGGAAAGCCATCATTCCGTCTTTTGTGAGTTAGTGGCCTGATTTGGAGGGTCTGTTTGGTTGACATTATTGGATCGGCATCAACAAAATCTCCCTCTCATACTTCATCGCCGCCAAATGTCGTCTTTGTATAGGTAGCTGCTGCCGGCTGGTCTGTGATTAGTGATCCTCGGGATGCACATGAGGGGTACGCCAGCACCTCGGCGGGTCCTGTGAAGATATCGTCAGTGAATCGGTCGACAAAACAAGAGCGTTGGGACTGTTGCCTGGAAAGACCTGCGGTCTTGGTCAAGGAATCGCCCTACCCATCCCATCTACGATCGAGTTGACCTGAATGTGGCGATCTTGTCAAGACGTGACAAGATTCGAAAACTGTAGGCAGCACTTGTCCGCTGTTAGAAATCCCCAAGGCGGTCTGAGAAGCTCTGAAAAGGTCTGAATACGCTTTGAATAATAATATTGCCAACCGGGGTTTGGAGTACGGTGTTTATATTGTTGTCTCTTGTTAATTTGCAGGCAACGTAATGCCTGTTGTATACTTGATTAGGGTATCAAACTGTAAACAGTGGGGGCAGGCAGCTACTGCTTAGGCAAGTACACTCTGAAGATGCCCAAGCAGTCACTGGTTGTATCTGCTATATTGAAAGAGACATATCACCCTCTTACATTTACTGGACTCCTGTGCGGCAGAGTATCAGGGAGTCCAGAGATCCCCAAGGTTGGGATGGGATTACTGGAATGGCCAGGCTTTGATGGGCCGACCTGGGATTGCTCGCAAATAGCAGCCTATTATCCATCAATAGGCCTTCGGCGTTTGATATGTCTGCCTGTTTTAGGTTTTACTCTGCTCTCCAGCCAAGGTTTCAGACGATGGCAGATGCCGCGTTCCTCGGCTGAGTCGACTGATATTGGCTTTAAGGAGGTATATATATCGGGCTATAGGTACATTTGATTCTTTAACCTTCAGTAGAGGGCATGGAGTGTCCTTGGGCTTCCCAGAAGTAGCCTCTTGCAGTGTAAATCTCATCTTTCCTACTTAAGAGTCATTAGCTGGCATCTAACCTGGGCGTGTTACCACAAACTGACTCACGCAAGGGCATATTATCCAACTAACCCTTATAGTGGTACAAATGCCCGTAATTACCTTAATGTAACATGGCGAACCAAATGTTGGAGTATTGTGGCCTTGCTTTGGGTCAGACTCTGTTAGCACTGACTCTCGTGTAGATAGGTGAAAGCTAGCTATGTGGGCCTCGCCCTAGTATTCTACACTGCAAAAACTGCTGGAAGCGCTAAATATATCTAGTATGAGCCTTTCAATCTTGGGATCATACTTGGTGTCTAAGAATAGCTAAGCACATTCTCTAAAAAGGGATAAATAAAGAAAATAAAGAATATTGAAATCAAATATTAACAGACGTAACAATGATAAAGTGAGAATGCACACATATATATATATATATATTTATTTATTTATTTACAACAATCTAAGATAAAAAAAAAATAAAATGGTGGACATTGGCGAACAGGCCGACATTGCGTGCGTGGAGATTGTGGCGTCGTTCCGCCACAACAGTAGAACTGCACATGTGGTGTATATAGCTTACCGTAGCTTGCTACCTATCTTATCGCTCAACCGAGCTAGGATTAGGAAAACAACAACAAGCTTCATGATGATCATATAATAAACTGCTGTAGCTGCCACAGAGATGGTAGAAATGGGGCTGGGACGCGTCATGCCTGATATACCCATTTGGAGGGACATATTCTTCGCGAAATGGGAGATGCAACTGGGAAAGGCGACAAAAGGCTAGAAGACATAGAGCCGCGACGTCCAAAACAGTGCTTGTAAAGTAGGCGTAAGATGCGGATTGGGGACGGAGTTTGATAGCTACGGTGCAGTCCATGCATCCTTCTAGCGAAGTATAGTACACATAAATCTTCCTAGTTAATGGCTAGCAGATCATAGAACTATAGTATATTAGCACGGGATTAGCATGTCATTGTGATAGCGAATGTCTTGACCGGTAGATGCGTGGTGCATGAATGACAAACAATTGAAGCCGGATGTCAGTCTGCTGAAGTAAAGAGTGCTGAAAGATTGTGGTAATATAGCATCAGGTCAGTAGGCATAAAACACCCCCTGTTCACCACCAGCGAGCATCCCACGCTGAATCTTCCTGTTCGTAGCCTGCAGCCACCACCTCAAGGCCCAGGCACTCATAACCGTGGCAGCGCCAAATGCCGCGTTACTCGACATGGCGATGAGATACCGAGGTCCGTCGGAGTCAGGGTAGAGGTATGCAGTGTATATATACGATGCGTTCGCGATGACATTGACAAAGGACAGAGAAGCCGCCTTCTTCTCGGCCGTCTGGCCGAGTGTCGCAGACACCCAGCCGAGAATAACCGAGTTGACTGCGTACGCGCCGCTGGTGAACAGAAAGCAGCAAAGGTATCTGGCTGCGGTGTTCATGGTGGCACATGAAACAATAAATGCGATGACGGCAATGCCCATAGTCACCGTAATATGCCAGGTGCGCTCATTCCATTTTCCGGACGTGATGCCCACAACGACACCAAAGGCGCCAGAAACAAGGTACGGCGGACACGTCAGCGCCAGGGTGATAGTCGAGTTGAACCCGAGACTCCCAATGACGGTAGGGAAGAAGTTGTTGAAGCTGCAGGCGCTGAGATGCATATTCTGCATGAAAGCTAGAAGGTATAGCCGCGGGTCACGGCAGGCCTCCTTCAGCCCAGCCAGCACCCCCTTGGAGCTCTCGCTGCCTACGGTATCAGCAAGGATACGGCCATGAGCCAGTTCGCGCTCCTCAGGCGTCAGCCAGCCAGTTGTAAGCGGATGGTCTGGAAGCATCAACAGGCCCAACATCGCCACACCAAACGTGACAGCCCCCTCGATGATGAAGAGCCACTGCCATCCTTTCAGCCCGTGTGAGCCGTCGAGAGTCTCAAAGGTCGCTAGGGCAATCAGGCCGGACATTGCTGTCGCAACAATGTTCCCCGAGTACAGAATGGATATGCGGAGCGCAATCTCCTTGCGGGTGTAGAAGAGGGAGAGGAGGAAGAGCGCGCCCGGGTAGAAGGGGGCTTCGGTAATCCCGAGGAAAAACCGCACCACCACCAGGCCAGTGTAATTCTTTGTGAGTGCAGTGCAGGCGGATACGATAGCCCAGCTGGCCATGCAAATGCTCATGTAGACGGAGGCACGCACTTTTCCCGAGGACATGAGCATATTCGATGGGATCTGCATGAGCAGGTATCTTACGAAAACCATCAGCCAGTGGCAACCCATATCACACGACGACTTACCCGACAAAGAGAATCGAGATACAGGTATTGTACTGCGTGCCCTGGAGTCCAAGATCCTCCTCCAGCCCGTTAAGGCGTGCACTTGCGATGGCATTGCGGTCAACCTGGCCAGGCGTTAGGGTTAGCCAGTCTCAGGTGCGGTCAGCTGGATGGGTAAGAAAACACCCACGTAGTTGAGGAAGTACATGGCCCAGACAATGGGCATGACTCTCATATCAAGCTTCCGCACCAGCTTGATCTCTCTCGGGTCCGTCTTCGTAACGGCTCCGGAGTAATCCCCTCGAACTCGCGAAGCCTTCTCTTCATCGATGACAGACTGAGCGTGCTCGACGAACGATTCGGTATGTTTCTCGTGGAGTTTGGGTTCGTCTAGATGGGTAACCTCCCTTTCAGACATGATCGAGTTTGGACGGGCGGCAGGAGAATATAATAGAGAGAAAACAAAAGCTGGAGGCGAAGCGGCATCCGGATATAGCTTGGAGGGAGGCGAGCAGGGCTTTTTATAGACGGAGTCCTAGCGAAAATTGGCACCCCAGTTAAGAATTCCAAGCCATCATATCGTTCTCTTGTCATTCCCCGTGGGGAAGCCAATCAAATCTTGGA
This sequence comes from Aspergillus nidulans FGSC A4, assembly GCF_000011425.1. NCBI lineage: Eukaryota > Fungi > Ascomycota > Eurotiomycetes > Eurotiales > Aspergillaceae > Aspergillus > Aspergillus nidulans. The sequence continues at coordinate 2,605,134 of NC_066262.1, read as the reverse complement.
TATATATGAGCCCGAACATCCATTTCCCCGGATATATCGGTTACTGCGCTGTTGGAGACAGGGCTAGCTGGGAGCCGGGCTAATCATCCCCGTGGGGACCTGATCCGGGGTGCACATCCCCAGTTTAGGAGATCTATTCACTGGCTCCACATGTTTACCAAGGTGAGACCTGACGACTGGAAGATGTTGCATTTCCTGAACATTTTGAACGCAATCTTCATTGAACTGAACTTGCCTAGGCCGGCTCAGAGGGCAAAAGAGCCATCTCACCTTCAAGCAAAGATTAGCCGGCGAGAAGAGTGAGAGACTAAGTTGTTATGGGATTAGATGCTGCATAGGATACCTCGACAATGACTCGCAATCAGACTGTGTTGGTATTTGGTACTGGCTAGACGGCATTCCATCCGGACATAACAAGTCCGGTGTTGGATGGCGCGGACTTGGCATAGTGCGATGAGATTCATAGTAGGTGAGTGAGGACCAAGATATCAGGAATAGCCTGGCAAGCGGTAGTCACAGTGAAAGTAAAGGAAGAGATGCTTTGAGCAAGAGATTGGTCTCTGCTTCTATAAGTGCTGTTCTCATTAGAAGCGGGGAACCTGGGTGGAATCAGCATAGATTGCTGAATGCGCTTAGAAGAATGCAAAGATAACAAGACCATCTAGTCTCGTCAGGCTTACGCATGGAGAGGGAATAGTGTTTTACCGCGAATCAAGCCATTTGCCCGAGTGACTACCGCAGGTCTTGCGCTGAGGGGATGGCGTGAATATATCCAAGCAAAGTCAGGATGCAGATTCAGACGTGAGAACGACCAGGCCTGGTTCTTGAATGAGTCTAGCTTCTGGTCTAAATAGAAGCAACGTCCGTACTGACTGGTAGACGATTGAGGTCAAGTCCACTGCGAAGTGCCGATCTCTGCTATCTCATAGCATCGTCCTGGATATATGCTTAACCTTTTGGAAATAGCCCAACGCTCATACTGACTTCTTTTAGTTCTAGAGTTCCTCACCATAGCAATAGATACTGCATCCATTAGCCTTTCTCCGTCTTCGCTGCGATTGCTAGCCGTCTTATCATCCGCTTCCATCGTCCGCTTCCACCGTGCTATGCGCCCTGAGCGCATCGCGCCGGCCAGGTCATTGCCCTATAGCCGCCCCAAACCACCTCAACTACAGCAATATCTGATCTCATACCTTTCTGGTTAGCGTGGACCAGCAGACCTTGTGATAACAGTGGTGGATTGAGCGGGAGTCGGTTGGCGCCGATCTCGGAAAGGGCTCAGCCTGACAGTTGACTTTGACTCGGAGGCCCCTTCCCAGAGTGTGACTGTAATCTCTGCGCTTGTCGGCTCTCCGTTGTATCTGAGTACGAAACGGCTGACTGGTTGTTTGAGGACGCACCTGTCCGAGGCTTGGTGTGGTGCCGTCATTGGCGTCAAGGAGCCGTTTCACCATATATGACTCTGACAACGAAATCGTGGACATTACTGAAGAACAGTCACGAGAATTCTCGTCTTGTACCGCTACTGTTGGATGGCAGTGGTTTGCACCCACCTGCGATTTTCGCTCAAGGGAGTGTTCTCTATACGATTCCGGTCATGACCATGCGGGACCAATGGTTGTGTATACATAACTCTGATCATGCAAGTGAAACGAGAGTGGTGCTGCACGAGCATCGAGTATTGCTTATCTAAATCCTGATCTTTATGAGAAAACATTTTGAGACTGGAAGACTCTGGAAGACTCTGGCCTCCACTGCCGGCCTGCGTCACCCACACGAGGCTGACGCCAGCCTGGGCCAGACTGGAACCTCATTGTGCACCGTCTTGTCTACCAGGTATAGGAGCTCAGACTGAATCCTACTGCCGTTTGACAACCTCTCCGTCGATGATCTGCTCCACCACATCCACAACGTTGCTGCTCTCGAGAAGCGTGCGGGCCCGCTCCATCATCTTCTGTGCCGACCACGGGACCATCCACCTCAACGGACCAAGCCACCAGCTTGTTGGGCATAGAATGAGAACAGATGCACTGGCCGTCTGGAGCGACATCATGTTGGCCGCCGTGGCAGGGGTCATGGCGAGCCGTCGAGATGCAACGGCATCGACAGAAGCCAAGATGGCCAGAAAGAAGGCCGCATCCATGTCTGACGAGAAGTCGAGGTGAGCCGGCCGGTTTTCGAGACGTCTGCTGTTCTTGGATAGCCCCTGACGAGGATGGTGCTATCGGAGTGTCGCCCATTCGGCAGCGAGGCTTCGTACTCACGGCCCTCGTCTGTCACCAGAACGGATGGTCGGGAGCGACTCTAGTGAAGTTAGCGCTGTCTCAGGCACCGAACCAGAGACAGGCAGGATCTTTACGGCTTGAATTTATGTGGCGTCCACGGTGGGATCTCCGTTACCACATCTGCCGTCCGGCTGGGCACGGCCGGGGAGAGGGCTGGTCGGACCGCAACTTGCAGATAGTTTGCAGACATAGTGTGGACGGTGTCAAGCACCTCATACGTGGTGCTAGTGCCGACAGCCTATCTCTCGACGATGAATGATTCGAACTGCGTGGAATGCAGGTGTAATGGAGGAGCATGTGCCGGCTCGTCAGTTTCTCAATAGCCCATCCAAGCTCCCGGCAAGAGTCCGCCCAAAAAAAAAAAAAAAAATAAAATAAAAGATAAAAATCAAAAAGCTCACCCACCTGGGGATGATCCTTTCCTCGCTCTGCTAGCTCATGTCCACCGACGTAGGTCGCGCGCATTAGCACTGACGCGTCAAGTTCTGGGCCCGGCTGCAGGAACTCGTTGATGAAGGAGCCATCAAAGAGCACATGCGGTCGACCCAGCGGGCTTGGGAGCCGTGGTTCTTTCTGGGTCGGCCGCATCTCTGCTGCTGTCTTCAGAGCCGTGCACGCTTCACAGGGATGTCTAGGTAGACTACGCAGGGCGAGTGGACGGATGTCATGGCCGCTTCAGCTGAGACCGTACCCTATATTACAGTGTTCTAAGTGGCGGTGCTAGCCTCTATTAATATGGCGACTGGTCAATCCCTGCCATAACAGCTCGTCACGGCGAATAGGCGCTTTCTTTCACCATTATTCTCACCCTGTAACCCTAGAGACACGCTTTGTTGCCGCTGCTGCCGCCTCAAGCTCTGCGATTGGGTGGGTATAGTGTACATGCAGTAGACGGCCGTTGTAGGGCTGATTTATGGTTAAATTGTTTTCACTTCACTCATCCGAGGAATAGCCGTAAGTTGGTGCACTGGTCGATTCCAAACGTTCCACGGGCGAGAGATATCGTGAAGAATCAAGTCAGGCTCAGACGAGACTGGTTGCGACTGCTTGCTACGAAGCAACCAGCCAGTTCGGCAATCACTGAAACAACTACGGCAAAGAGCTTCTCCGAGGCTGATCCTGCCAAAGAATACCGAAATCCGTTACCCTCGTCAGTAGCAGTGCAGATGCTGGATGTGGGCTCTATCTTTTGACTACCCACACTATCCATGGCCTCACCCACCCCCGGCCCAGAAATGCCTCCAGTCACTCCAGCGAACTCTGTACTTGGCTCAGGACCGCTGCCGAGGTCGACGACCGAGAAGGAAAGATCTGATACGAAGTTTCTCCATAGACGCTTGTCCAGAACCCTGATGGCTGTCAAAAATAGCACCACAAGACCTGTGACTCGTTGAGTCCGTGATAGACCTAGGGAATATGATTTTCTTGGCTGCCTGCCCGATCATGACTCGAAGTCCTCACCCCTTCCAGGCCCCTGAAGTGCAGCCAGCCGCGGCTCCTTGACTCTGCTTGGGATTAGGGCCTTGCTTGTCGGAAGAGTCACGGCCGCTCACTGCACCGCAGCCATCACTCTTGCAGCCAACTTAGTTTGAACTATTAAATCGCAGCAGCCGCGGCATCACGGCATTTGGATGATGTTCTCGTTTCGATCTATCATCCGAGATCAGCGAATTTTTGGGCCGGGTGGGTCGTTTCACCTTCACGCACGTTTCCTCTCAGGGGCTTAGGGCCGGGTCTACTAGTATAGTACGAGTCCAAATGGACCCTTTCTACCCGGCGTACCCGGAAGGCCGGGGGAAGAGTCACCCCTTGAGGGCACTAGCCGGCTCGAGTTCTCGAACCCTTCTCAAGCCATGAATGGCGCTGTTTCTAACTAATCCAGCATGCTTGCCCTTGTGATCCTCGTCCTCGGCACCGGCGTTTGCAATTGATCGAAAACCGTTGATCCCGTAGTGCAATCCCATTCAATATGAGACAGCGTCACGGTTCTTTTCGGCATTGGAATCTGTCTCACCCTCCAGACTCTGGCCGAGTTTCAATCCAATTAATCTTTCGATCTTGAACAGTTCGCGATCGTCTCGGGTCTCAAACCAGCACGGGCCACGGTGCAGCACCGATCTGGTATCGAGTCAGGGCTAGCTGTCGCACGACTGCCTCACCCTGAGATTTCAATCACGACAACCTCTTGCCGGAGTCCGATCAACTATTCGTGCTCTGGATAGCTCATAGACCTGTCCTCGTGCTCGTTGCCCTGCTCCACCGGCGAAACACGCTACGATGCAGCTTTGCCCCAATATTCCGGCACTCCCATCTATACCTCTTGACCTCGTCTATATAAGCAGCCATGGCTTCTCTTCCAAGCCCTCCTCAGCAAGCTAGTCTCTTCAGACACCCGTATCGCCTTGTGGCCATTTCATTCCACTCCATCCCACCCATTTGTCTTTCCTTCTCTCTTTTCTTCTAAGTCGTCCTTCGTTCAGATCGAGCTGCGCTTGATCATCCACTTGTTGTCTCCTCTCACTCTCACTCTTGCTTGCAATCGTCTGCTACAATGAAGGTCGCGGTTGCTCTTACTCTCGTTGCGGGTGTACTCAGCGCACCCACCCCTACTTTCTGGGGCCCCGGCTGGGGAGACGGATCCGCTAGCGCTGAAGGCTCGGCCGGTCTCAGCGGCTCAGCCGGCTTAAGTGGTTCCGCTGGGATTGGTGGCTCCGCTGGTCTCGGAGGCTCTGCTGGTCTCGGCGGCTCTGCTGGCGCGTCGGGTTCCGCCTCAGGTTCTGCTGACGCTTCTGCTTCTGGGTCTGCGGACGCCGAGGGATCTGGTGATGCGGAGGGCTCAGCTGGCCTGGGCGGATCGGCCGGTCTCGGGGGCCACGCTGGTCTAGGTGGCTCTGCAGGAATTGGTGGTTCAGGTTCCGCTACCGGGGAGGCTGGTGCATCTGCGTCCGGCGCTGCTGGTCTCGGAGGTCATGCCGGTCTTGGAGGCTCCGCTGGCATTGGTGGCTCTGGATCAGCCACTGGCGAAGCTGACGCCTCTGCTTCGGGCAGTGCAGGTCTTGGAGGCCACGCCGGTCTCGGTGGCTCTGCAGGTATCGGCGGTTCAGCTGGCATTGGTGGCTCGGGCTCTGCCGGGCTCGGCGGCTCTGCTGGTGTTGGAGGTTCTGGATCTGCCTCAGCCTCTGCTGGACTTGGGGGCCACGCTGGCTTAGGCGGTTCCGCTGGTCTAGGTGGCTCTGCTGGCATTGGTGGCTCAGGATCCGCTACCGGGGAAGCTGGCGCGTCTGCTTCCGGTGCTGCTGGTCTTGGTGGCTCCGCTGGCGGCTCTGCTGGTCTCGGTGGCTCTGGCTCTGGCTCTGCTGGCATCGGAGGATCTGCTGGCGGCTCTGCTGGTCTTAGTGGCTCTGCTTCCGGCTCCGCTGGTGGCTCTGCTTCTGGTTCCGCTGAAGGTTCCGCTGGTCTTGGCGGCTCCGGTTCCGCTGAAGGCTTTACTTCTGGCTCTGCTTCTGGCTCTGCTTCTGGCTCTGCTTCTGGCTCTGCTTCTGGCTCTGCTTCTGGCTCTGCTTCTGGCTCTGCTTCTGGCTCTGCTTCTGGCTCTGGCTCTCTCGGCGGCTCCGGCTCTTTCGATGGCTTGTTTCCGTCTGCCACCCCCATCTGGTCGACTTCTTTCTCTACCTCCTTCTCAACCGCCGGGATACCCACTCCCACTGGTGCAAGCCCTGTCGCAGGAGAGGACTGTGGCTGTGAAGAGCAAGAGGCTGTTCCCACCGATGTAAGCCCTTTTGCTAACGGTGGCTCCAAATCTGAACTCATCCCCACCGGCCTCGGTGGCTTTGATCTTTCCAGCCTCGGCAGCCTGTTCGGTTCCGGCGATGCCTCTGCCTCTGCTACCCCCTCTGCTACTGCCACTGGAAGCACTACTGGATCTGGCTCTGCACTTGGTGGATTCAACTGGGGTAGCCTATTCGGCTCGTCAAGTGACTCCGACAGCTCCTCTTCCTCGTCTTCGTCGAGCAGCGGCCTTGGTTCTTTCGGCAGCCTCCTAGGCAAGTTACCCCGCGCCCTAGGCAAGTCTCGCAGTACATGTTCTTGTGGGCCCAGCTAACCTTTGCTCACCTTCAGGCGGTTCATCCACATCCAACGACGTCACCGACAACTCCGGATGCAAAGAACTCACTTTCATCTTCGCCCGCGGCACCACTGAGATCGGTAACATGGGTACCGTCGTTGGGCCCAAGGTCGGCGAGGCTCTCAAATCTCTGACAGGCAATAAGGCCGCTATTCAGGGCGTCGACTACCCTGCCGATGCTGCTGTATGTCTAACCCCCCTTCCAAGTTTAGCGTACCGAACTGACGGATTCAGGGAAATGCCGCACTTGGAGGCTCCGGCGGGCCTAAGATGGCCAGCCTCGTCGAAACAGCCCTCAAGCAGTGCCCTGACACTAAGATTGTCCTAGGCGGATACTCTCAAGGTGCTATGGTCGTTCACAACGCCGCCTCCAAGCTCTCTTCCGGCCAGGTCGTTGGCGCTGTGACCTTCGGCGACCCCTTCAAGAGCCAGAAGCCCGACAACATCGACCAGTTCAAGACTTTCTGCGCAAGCGGCGACCCTGTTTGCCTGAACGGCGCTAATGTCATGGCTCACCTTTCTTACGGCAATGACGCCCAGACTGCGGCCCAGTTCCTTGTTAGCGCTGCTGGACTGTAAAGTGCTAGGGCTGAGTGATATTGGATCTCCGTATTAGACCTGTCTAGCAGGCGTTGTTCTTGTTATTGAATTTATAATGGGCGGTCATGGATGGAATCGATGATTGTATGTTTACTAGACTGTGTTATGACCTCTTTGGCAATCCCTTCTGCGTGTACATAGCACAGAATTAATCTGATGCATTGCACTGTATCCAACAAACTTTCCCTTCCCTTTCCTTCACCCCCCTTCAAGTCCTCATCTACAGCTCAGGCCAATAATACACCCCTTCCTCAACCGCCTGCACGAGCGCCTCATCGATAGAGATGTATTGGTCAAAGTCTGCATCAAGCTCCTTCAGCAAGATTCCCACAACGCCCGCAAAGACCACGCCTCCCTCCTCGTTGAGATGGGTGTTGTCGCCCTCGCTCAGGTTATACGTATGCGAATCCTCCTCCCCAATCTCATTGACATACTCCCTAGAAGCGACATTCAAATTGGCCCAGAGCGTCCCCGTCTCCGTCGCGGCCTCGATCGTTAAATTCCGCACGTTCTCCAAATCATCCTTGACGAGCCCATCGTCTCCGAAATTGCGTCTTGTCAGGGACGTCAAGAAGATCGGGATCCCACCGGCACCGCGTACATCTGCATCGAACTGGACAAGATTATCCTTGAATGCAGCGAGTCCACTCTCCGTCTTCTGGTCGTTGTGCCCGAATTGGATTGTCACATAGGGCGTGTACGACCCGCTTGCGGTCTCAACGGCTTCCAGGACCTCAGCCCAGAATCCCTCATTCCGGAAGGAGAACGTTGTTGCGCCGGAATCGCCGAAGTTCTGGCCTGTTGAGCCACCGGTCAGAGAGGAGACGAAGGCGTCGCCCCAGCCTCCATTGGGGGCTGTTGTTGAGTCACCAGCCAGGAAGAAGGCCGGGGGCAGGGCGCGTCTGGCTGGGGCTGGGATGGCCGTTGTGGCGCCAGCTAGGAGGAGCGTTGGCAGGATTAGAGGCGAAAACATAGTGGGTTATTAAATGAACTTGATTGACTGGTCTGATATTCTATTGCTCTTGCACAATGGAATGGGATACTCCTGGAGGACCCAATCGTAGCAATTTATATATTTCTTAGCTCCCATCGGCTGAACGGAACTCCCCGCAAATTGACACAATGACTCGGGTGAATTCATTGATCCTGCAACCATATTGTCAATGTTCTGCAGAATGAGGTGATCGACTAGGAACACTCGGTGGGAGAAGGCCCGAGGTGTGTAGGGCTGCACTGGCGAGCAGCTGCATGAGATGCGGGGGATCAGCGCCAAGGCGGAAAAATTGTGAAGAATGCCTTTCTTTCTGGCATAGTGAGTCTGGGGAACTGAATCTTTGATTATATGATCGGGTTATTATGGCCAGCGTTGATTGCTGCTGTTGCTGTTTATCCGGTGATCCGGGCAGTCGGGGCTATTCCATTGAGGATTTACCATGATGAAATAGTAAGTTAACTGCAGAGTTCTGTATTGTGTACATTTCTAGACATCTGCGTCAGCCTGACTTCACTATAAGCTCACTTGTCGACCCTCTCATTATTGAAAACAAACAAAAAGGCAAAGCCCCTCGCAGCCGACTGGCAGTGCATTTAACAAGGGTCCAGAAGTATGCTGTTACTGCTGGAAAGTCCTGGGGACAATGTATATCTGTACTGACAGGGACAAGATGCGCATTGTGACTGAAATGATATCCATTTATTTTCATTCCACTGTCCGGAATGATCCTAAATGAAAATGTTGAGCTGACGTGCTGAGGAGGTAGAAGAAGAATTGAAAGTATAGTTGTGAGGTCATATCAAGAGCAAGTTCGCACTTGCTTTATTTGATATATGACAACATGGAGGCGAATTGCAGAAGGCTTATCCATATTGATGAAGGCACACCATAAGAGACTTAATAGAAACAAACAATGTCTCATTTTGACAGGCTGGGCAAGTCTGGTACCACATTCGATTTCGTTGCTCCTGCGGCGTCGATAAGCCTTCCGCCAGGGTGACCCTCGTGTTCCCCCAGTTGCGAAAGATACAGGAAGACAAGCTGTAGTTGCGAGGGATTCACTCCTATGCTTCGTGCTTAGAGGTCAACAGAGAACCAAAGGCTAACAGAGGGAAATGGTGGACTTCTATTTCCAGATGTCAAGCTTCACAGTGGCACCGGGGCCTTTTGCATCTCTTTATTTAAGAAAATCGAGTCAACCATAGTCCATTAAATGCAAAAGAGCCAACGTCTGGAAATGTGGTATGGTAGTCATAGCAAGCTGGCCCTGCTGAGGGCCATTGCAGCGTTACGTCTTTTGTAAATAAACATGTGATAATGCATTGGACATCACGGTCACTCGGTTCTCTACATTGCCATACTTATATCAAGATCGGCTCAATTACATCGCGAGAACAGCAAACTACCCCTAGTAGACACCGATGATTTCTCCAACCACGCTGCGGTAGACTCCATTCGGGTCAAACTTCTCTCGAATGGCTTTGAACCGAGCAATGTGCTAGAACGGTCAGCGCGGCAGTTCCAGAGGGCCATAGACTTACATCAGGATCCAGGTTTTTCTTGGCCAGTTGGAACACTTCGCGAGTGTTTTTCGTCCAATGCGGCCGGCAGGGAAACTCCTCAATCAGGGCTTTCTCCAGGGTTCCATCTGCAGCTTGTTTAGACAAGGCTACGGAAATATCACAATTCAGAACTTACAAAACGGCTCATTAAACCGTGATCCGTCTCCGACTGTGGGTTTGAAACTCGGAAAGTCGAACATGATGGCTCCCTTGCTCCAGTCCGCACCATCGGAAGTGTTGTAGGTGACCTGACCCAGCAGGTCATAGTATGGCCGGCCAAATTTGATGTTGATGCCGCTGCGGTAGGTAGATGTCATGACAAGACCCTTCTTCAACTCGGCATCGAAGAGCTCGCGTGCTCGTTTGAGTACCGCGTTGGCCTGGGTGACAGGAAAGGCGAGCTCGAGGGTGTATCCGCTGAGCCCATACTCCCATACCGGCTTTTGGTCGGGGTAGAGGCCGCCAATGAGGACATCATAGTTCCAGCCGTACACCGGCCATGTGTCGATGGCCTTGTTGGTCGTCTTCTCGCGGAAGTTTGGCGCCTCCCACTGGCCGAAGAGGATCTCCTCTGCCAACATATTAGACGTCGCCAGCCATCTGCCGCTGTTCCAGAGTACTTTAATGGCAGCGGCTTCGACTCCTGTCACCGAGAAAGTGTTTTGAAATCCCTGCTGTTCGTTGATACTGTTCTCAACGACATCGTAGTATCTCCAATGGAACTTTCTCTTGTACGGCCACCACTATATGGTCTGTGAGCCAGCGAGCGGCAGATTGATCTGTCGATAACATACCCAGAAATTGGCCGTCGCATACGGAGCGATCATCCCATAGATATCACCGTCAAATACCTCGGCCTCATCCAAGCTGCCGCATCGTCAGTTCCTGCTCTACCTAAGACCTATTAGACTCACGTCTTCTGATCCGCATAGACCTTGAAGTCGGGATAGATCTTGAACTTCATCCGTGCGATAACGCCCAGGAGGCCGAGAGAAGTCGATGCTGCCAGCCACTCGTCGCTGTCATCGCGCTCGAGATGACGCAGATTCCCCTCGCCGTCGATGATATCGAGGGCCAACACGCCTGCAGCGACCATCGAGTCCTCGCGGATCGAGGACCGATGGGCGCCCATTGCGACACAGCCAGCGAGCGTGATGTTCCAGTTGACCAAGGTGTACCCAGCCTGCACAATTTTTAGTCAGTAGAGACCGATCATTAGAGGGGGAGGGGGGGATTACCGAAGCTCCTCTCTCGTGCAGATACTCTGCCAGCTGGAGAAAAGTCACGCCCGCCTCGATCATGACCGTGCCGGCCTCGAGGTCGAGATCGTGAATATTGTTGACGTTCTCTGTCTGGATGATGACGGTATTGGGATCGTCAGAGCACATGGTGTCGTACCACATGTGAGCTTTACCCGACGCTCGCACCTTCTGGCCGGCCTGAATGGCATCCTGGACGAGAGATTGGATCTCGTCAACGCTGGTAGGTGAATGAACAGCAGCTACCTCATTGCAGGCTGGGTACCCAGGGCCGTCAAAGGTGTTGTACGGCGCCCCGGCAATGCCGAGTGGTCGACTAAGGAAGAAGAGCAAGATGGAGAAGCGCATTATACTTTAATGACCATGGAAGATGAGGCGACCATTTGGCAAGATAAGACATTATAACCTCCCACCCCGGGATCACATTCGCGATAGCTGGTAGACCGAGGCTGAATGATCGTCTGTCAGTCACAACTCCTCTATCCCCTGCCAAGTTGCTTGCCCAGACTGGTTCCCCGCACTTTGCTAGGTCATGCACAGGGCGATCTGGTCGTACAGCGCCTGTCACTCTGCAATGTGCTGCAACTGGCGCATGAAGGCATCCCGTCAGCTTACCAAGAGGCTTACTACGTCATCGGACGGGACAGCGTGGAGCGGCGGAGGATCCTCTTTAACACGGAGTGACCTCCACTGTCCCGCGTATCACGGTCAATTTTCTTTCTTCCTCCCTTTTTATTATATATATAAGCAATAGAGAAAATAAGTACTACTAATGGCCGAACCAACCAATTCTGGGTCCTGCCTCTGCGGCGCCGTGCAATACCTCCTCTATGGGAAACCGCTCAACAGCGCCGTCTGCCACTGCGACAGCTGCCAGCAGTTCACCGGGTCTGCCTTTGTCGCAAACTGCTGGTACAAGGAGGAGGCAAGCTAGCTTCAGCCAATCCCTCTTCTTGTGAGCGCATTGGAGACTGACCGCTGCGTAGAATGTCAAGCTCACCCGCGGCCACGACTCGGTTCAGACATACGATGAACAAGGGACGACCACTGGGCAGATAATGAAGCGGTCATTCTGCAAGACTTGCGGGTCTTCTCTGTTTATGCAGACGGCAGAGTTGCGGAAGCAGAATGTCATTTCCGTGACCAGCGGGACGATGGACGATCGCACGGATTGCCAACCGGGGCTGGAGGTGTGGTGTGCGAACCGCCGGGGGTGGGTGACTTTGAACCATCAGGGAGTGAGACTGGAGAGGCAGTGATATGGTTCATTGGGAGTTTTCTACGCCTATATAACGTTGGTTGAGGCGGTGGCTGTTCTATGCGGTTTACACTACGACGGGTACTCAGAATTTCTTTTTACAAAAAAAAAAAAAAAAAAAAAAAAAAAAAAAAAAAAAAAGAGGCAAACAGAAAAAGAATAAGAGAGAGGGAAAAGAGGGAGGGAAAAAAATCTAGCAGGAAAGAAGGAAAATAAAGAAGGGTACCTTCTAAGGAATATTTACCTCCCAATCATCGAGTCTTCTGGCCTGTATGGGTAATCGGGGATGGGGAAGGATATGCTACGGATACCACTGACATATTCTTCGTTTGAAGCAATCTCTGACGCTCTTACAACCTTCATTGCCGTTGAAGCAGTTGAAATTTAGGATGCTGAGCCTTAGAAGTCCCAGACAAAGCCCATCGATACTGGCAACCACCAGCAAAACAGGCCAATAATCCCGGTGCCTCAAGACTTGGACGGCTGACCGATCACCGGCGCGTAGATGCATACTTCCAGCCTATCACTGGGCAGGATATTTGATGAATACGAGAGGTCCAGGCTAGTGCTACTTAGCGTTGGGGCCAGACCATTACCTTCCCGCGACGAAAGCATCCCACCTCCCAGTCCAGCTTGGAGGTATATGGTTTATCAAAACTAAGATGAGCTCAACAGCCCTAGAGGGCTGGACCTTCAATGATAACTCCCGCTCCTCCTGGGATATTGTCTGGACATGTCTGACTACCATCTTCGCGTGCACCTGGACGGTTCTGCACATGTCGGTGCCTCGGCGCAACGGCTCGGAAGGCCTGATTCTAGCAGGCAAGCTGATACTTTGGACTATCGCGCTCTTCGCGCCAGAGGAAATTGTGCTGATCACTTCGGGAGAGTTCTGGCGGGTCTGGTCTCTGCGAGCGGGCTGTAACGTAGCGCAGGCCGCCAGTGGTAGCCGCACAGGAGAGCTGGACAGCTTGCTGTATCTACGCACCAAGCCGCTGGCAGAGGTTACACTTGCGGCCGGATGCGAGGACCGGGAGCTAAAGCTGCCACCCGTCCCGGCGCGGTGGACGCTTGCGCAGTGCTGGTGCGTGAAGATGGGCGGGCTCACTTTCGAGACGGAGGACGGGTGGATCTTCTACGTGGGCATGACCATGTCATAGCGCTCATCGAGGCGGGCGTGATCCCGTGCAGCGACTTTACCGATCGCGAGATCAAGGACCACGCAAAGGCAGATACCTTGGCGAAGACCTTCACTGTCTGCCAGAGTGCCTGGGTCACGGCCAACATCGTCGCGCGTGCCGGGTACGGTCTACCCATTACGACAATCCAGTTCGCGACGCTGTCGTACGTTGCCTGTGCGATTATGGCGTACGCCTGCTGGTGGAAGAAGCCGCAGAATCTGGCGGTAGCGATCACCATCGCTCTGCGACACAAGCGCGACGCTATGCCGGCCGAGATCAGGAGGGTCACGGCCGACGCCCGGATTGATTGATACACAGGCACGTCGTCTCGCCAAATGAGCCCGTCAGCGCAGAGTTTGCTCTTATCGGCAGCAATATGCTCCGGATGATAGTCGACGGGTCGGCCTCGGGCGTCATGAGGAGGGAGTTTCGGGGGCTGAGTCTATGGGAGGAGTGGTGGCTGAACACGTTTGCCGGGCTTGCGGCTTTTTTGTTCTGCGGTATCCATCTGGCTACGTACGTCTGATTTGCCTTTTTCATGGTAATGTGGTCTGACCTGACTGACTTGTCTAGCTGGAACTTTTCATTTCCTACGGACGCCGAGGCAATTGCCTGGCTGGTTTTCTCGCTCGTGGCTCTGGCGACGCCGGTCATCATATATCTCGTCAGCCAAGCAGCGCTGGTGGCACGGTGGTTGAAAGGCAGGGGAGTCCCATTGCCTTCCTTTCTGGATGGATTTCCTGAGCCCCAGGGCAAGTTCTACATGTTTGAGATATAAATACGTCCCACTGGCGTGCATCCTGGTCTATGCCCTTGCTCGTCTTGGACTGGTCGCCTTGACCTTTTCGTCATTGCGAGCCCTTTCCAGCGGCCCGTCTTTAGCGGTGGATTGGCTTGGGTCTATTCCACATGTGTAGCAGAAGATTTCAGTGGCGTGGATAGGCTTCTCTGGGAATAGGCGCAGAGGCTGTCGTTGCATATCAGCGTGGTTTTCTTTCGGTCAGCATAGAGCGGGTGAAGGCACGCAGAAGCAGATAGAGCAAAAAATAAAGATTGAGCAGGTAGATCTCATTTCCAGCCTTGGTTCCCTCCATACAAAGTAGTATGTGCATTATGTGCTGAGTGCTAGAGGTTATCCAATGCGTGCTAAACCCTGCGTTCCGTACTATTCCTCTCAATATGCTGCTGTTGATGGTAGTGGTGAATCCTAGTAAGCAACTTACATGAGAATGATTGGATATAGATACGAATATATCACACCAAATAGGTTTACTCCTCCCTCAAAGGTACAGACTGCCCGAGCTTCCTGCAAAGTTCTTCCAGGGCCATCTTGTCCTCATCAGAAGGCGTCAACGTCTGCGCTTGCACAAAGCACTGCCCACCTCCACCCCCATCCGCGTTCCTCGGATACCGGTAAATCAGCTCCTCTATATACGGACTGGGTCCGATGCCATCACAGAAGACCAAATAACTCTCCTCATGGAGCCCGATCACGATCTCCGCCTCGCGCTCAAACGGTGTTGAATTAAACTCCCAACCCTCAGGCGAGTGACCGTACCTGAAACGCCGGAGGTGCGGCAGCCCATCTTTGAACGCGCGGAAGTAATCTGCCCAGCGCTTGGTGTAGCATGCATAGAGGGCACCAAGGAGTCCGCCGCGTTGCGTGTACTGGCCTGGGGACAGGTACGTATTCTCAAAATCCTTGATCGAGACCTCATATAGAATGCCGCAGTCATCGAGGTATAGCTCTGTCAGGGTATCGGCATGCGCAAGAATCCAGGTCAGCTGAGAATCGTGAACGAAGCCGTAGTTTCCCAACGACAGCGATTTGAGGTGTGGAAAGTGCAGGCCCCTGAAGTCGAGTTTCGGATAGAAGCCGCAGTAAAGGGACGAGTAGATCGTCAGATGCCGCAAATTGGCCGTTGTGGGTTCTAGCCAGTGTGAGGGCAGGGTTTGGTAGAACTCATGCGCCTCGGTTCGCTGGTAGTCGAGTTCGCCGTGGAACTCGCGGTGCTCGTTTGTGATGTTCAGTCTTAGGGATTGTAGAGCGCTCAGGACTTTCCTGATATTGGACACGGCTCTAGGGTCCGTCTCGTTGATGTTGTGTAGCTCGGCCAGAGCCAGCTCTTTAAGTGGCTGCGGCTGTGCTGCGAATGCAGCAAAGGCCCGCTGCATGACGGCGGAGCGAAAGAACATCTCCTGCGGAACGGGGTGCCAGTCGTGGTTCGTGTGTTCGGGGTGGAAAGACAGGGCGATGCTTTGCAGGCGGGGGAGGTCCTTGAGACTGTCAAAGAAGTTCCAGAATCGGAGCGGAAGACTCGTCTCGTCTTCTAGCTCATCCTCTTCGCCTTCGTCGTCCGAGTAGTACATATAGTCACCGTCCTAGCAGGAAGAATCAGATCTGCTTAGGGCCTGGAAAGGGCAAGTGTGGGTACCAGCCTACCTTGTCCAAGTTGTAGGTGGTGATGTAGAGCTTTTTTACGTACTCTGCCAGCCGTGGATTCTTCAGTATATTTTGCAGTCGATCACAGCTGGCCTTCAGAGGGGAGACGGCGGTGGTCTGGAATACCCATGGCTGTGCGATGTTGGCTAAGAGCCGGTTTGTAAGGCACAGCGCCTTGCGGCCTGCCAGATCGGCATGGAGGCAGATGTGATGCAGGATCTCTACTGGAAGGAATGAAAATTCAGTCATTGCAAATGGGTGTATATCAGCATGAAGAGCCGTTTGACTCAAGATAGCGCAAGATGCCCTCGTAGCCACCGTAGCCACCGTAGGCAGCGTAGACGCCGTAGGCAACTGTCGAGTGGGGATTTGCCAACCTGAAAATATGAATGTCTAAGACTAATCTGGTAGTCACGACGCCTTTTTGGCTTAGCGGTATATTTTACCAATAGGATCTATCATCAATTTCCCTGGCTAGTGTGCATCCGGTTAGTCTGCAAGAATAGGGTCACAGCAAGGTAGGTAGCCATTCTGTGAGTCCTGCGAGGTGGGCTGTGAGCGTTGCAATCCATTTCTAATGGTGATGGCATCGTGATCATGTAACAAGCTGTCCTTCCTATTAGTTAGCACAAAATTCATAATATGTTATCATATAGCCTGTATAAGGACTCTAAGTCGGGGGATATAGGGCTCCTTGAACCGAAAATGGAAGACAACTTATAATCAACCGTCTTGACTTTGGGCCTGACACAAGGTGTTGCGCTCTTGATGGTGGTTTCCCTTCCACTGAAGTTAGAGAAGTCTGGTTGCAAATTAGATATCCATCACCGTTTTCAGGGACTCAGGTAGACACCAACGCTGTATAGGTAGCAGCAAAGTAAAGCGGGAGAAGGTGATCAAACCTAATATCGTAGTTTTACTGAGAATTCTAGAATAGTTTTAAAGGTCTTGCTTGGTTTTTGTTAGCTAATATATATGAAGTTCTGGTTGTGCCTATAAAAGGGATTAGGTTAAAGCCCCCGATACTCTATCTTGCCCATATACGGACTCTAGGACGCAAAAGCTTCATCTAGCTCAATTGCAGAACTGTGACTGCCTGAAATGCAATGTAAATATCTTTATGTTGGTTGCTTGATCAATGATTACACGCTCCACGATATTAACGAGCCTAAAGATCGAGCTTGAGATACATCCTATTGTAAAGCTATAACTACTTTATTAGAACTTACCTAGCCGTTTTTTGTTTTCTGACTATAGTCATGTATACCAAATAGAAGCCTTCTGGTGCAATAGCATCCGCGAAGTATGTCCGAGCAGTGGGCAGGTGAGCCATGCGTTGTCGATGACTGAGACTATACAACTGAGCGGTCATATAGCACAGAGCATCTTACCTCATATGACCCTGCGATGCCGCTCAAGCCACTACCTCCTTGCTGAAGACATAAATTATGTATACTGAGTTGCCATGGAAACGTTCATGCCGTCAAGCGGGATGTCAAGGATAGCGTATTCGTACTATAAACCAGTACTCGTGAAACCGACGCTGATGATACGCCTCTTCCCAGTCTTGACTTCAACTATAAATCCAGGCGCCAAGGTATTGCGTCTAGTGGGTTTATCTATCTCCCTTGTGCCAGGCGCATACCCTATCCTCCCGCTCTACATGGTCAAAAAGAGCCTGCGGTGAGGTGATGCTATTGTCTGTACCACCATGCGCTACAGCTCTACAAGCCAACCTTCTTATATTATCGTCCGTTTCAGACTCAACGATTTAGAGCCTCCCCGCCTTCAAAGTCATGCCCCTCGGCCATCTCCTTCATGCGCTCCCCTTCACTGCCCACCCAGTCCTGCGCTGCAATCCTAACCGACGCAGCCGTTAATTCATCTTCGAGCCCGAGTGCCTTTGCCGCAAAAACCAGTAGCATGCCCTCCGCCTCGGGCGCGTTCCTCGACAGCCCATGGTTATCGCCCTTGAAAATCTTGATCTCACGGGAGCCAGACGGGTCGTCCCCGTACTGCTGGTACAACGACTCCGAGCATCTCTGTGGAAGACATGTGTCCCCGCTCCCATGCAGCACGAGAAGCGGTCGGGGAGACAGTTTGCGCACGCCGGACGTTTGAGCTGTCTGTGAGGCCACAGTCGCCACGCCGAGGACGCGATCTGGCTGCTGCGCAGCAATGGTGAAGCACGGAGACCCACCAAAACTCCATCCTACCACGACGAACCGGGTGGACCCGTGATTATCCTGGAGATAGTCCATTGTAGCTGCGATGTCAGGGACGCAGTAATCTGTGCGCGCGGCGACTCGATAGTCCAGCCGCACTACATGGACCCCGAGGAGGATGGCGAGCTTATCGGCAAGACTGGGGTAGATCCCTGACGGGCCGCTCACGCCTCCTCCTGCGCCGCTGACGAGGATTACCGCTGAGTTGCGGGCTTCGGCGGCATCGTAGTCGCGGGGTGAGTGGAGAATCGCAGGGGCTTCATGGTCGAGGGGGTCGTGGACTGGGATGAAGATGGGTTGGGCGTCGACTTCGTTTGCTCTTGCACTGCCGAGTCTGGGGGGATGGATAGGGCCCAGGGGTTGGAGGTGATGTTTGGAAAGCGTTGCCATCTTGTAAGTTCTGACCGAGTTTGGATGATCAGGGGTTGTATGGTTCTTAAGGCTAGTGCTAGTGTATATAAGATGATGTTGATTGACATCATGCCCTAATCAGGCTGACGCTATGGATGTGGCAAGTCGGGCCATCCTCCACATTCATTCTCCAGAGTACCCAGTGTAAACAAGATGTTAACTAATGGGCGGTTCAATAGGGGAAAAAATAATAAATATAGAAGAATACATATCAATACCATCCATACCATTCCAGTTCAATACTCGATTGTTCTCCTTCGTCCACTGGCTCTGCCTCAGGAATCTGCTTATAAGCTTGTTACTACTGTTGCTTGATGGTATTCTGAAGTATAGCTAGAACAATGTAGAAGAAATACCTAATCACCTGCTAAAACTTGAAATTTTATTATAATATTAAAAGTCTTTAAAATCGTAGAACTACTACTCCCTGTCGAGCTTCAGGCAACCAGTAAGGCTTTTATCAAGCCTGGCGTCCAATTGCTAGTTCACTGGGGTTAACATAATTTCGTTGCTCGCGTTTGATTTTTTTTTTTTTGTTCGTTTTTTAGGCAGCATTTTATAGCAGTCTAACGGGGCCGAAAACCGTTCACCAGCCTTGTCATTTCTGGCAACATCTTCTTTCTTGGATGAAAAATGTGAAATTTCGCATTATGGGCATTGATGATTCTAGCTCTGACACGGCAACAGTACAATGGCTTGAACCCCAAGCGGAATATACCTGATCAAGATCACAGTTCTCGCACCATGTATCCCTTTCCTGTATACTCAGGGCACCCGCAAACATGTCACGACCACCAGCCGTTCGTCGACTCTGCCTCAATGGCTAAATGCCTGGAGGCACTCACAGAAAGACATTGGATGTTCAATGTTCACGCTCACATCCAGCGCCTTCAGTCAGAAACCGATCATACCCAACCACACTCTCCAGCAAAACCTGAGCCCCAAGCGCACTGAAACCCCCGTTAGTACTCTTCAACTCTTCACACAGAAAAAAGACAAAAAAGGAATGAAAGAAAAGAGCATACCAGTCTTCCGGGGAGCAGTATTCCGTCGGATGGTGACTGACTCCATCTCGACACGGCACAAAGATCATCGCGGTGGGACAGTGTCGACTCGTATAGACGCTGTCATGTCCAGCACCGCTTGTCATCTCCATCCAGCCCTCTGGCCCAAGTAACGCCTCGGCTGCGTTCTTGATTACTCCAGTACAGTCATCATGGAACTTGACTGCCGGTGAGTCCGTCTCGACCGTCCAACTGAGCCCAACACCCCTCCCGTCTTCTGCCGAGATGGCCTTGAACGACTGCAGACACTCCTCCTCGACAGTGCGGACAACAGCGTCTTCTGGATGCCTGATATCGAGGGTAAACACCACCTCCGAGACAACCGTGTTTGTGGATGAGTTTTCAGGTATCTTAAGGATACCCGTTGAAGCCAGCGCCCCAAAACGCTTCGCGATCTGATTGCTGGCAACCACCATCTTGCTCGCCGCAAGCAGCGGATCCCGTCGCGCGGTCAACGGCGTTGTCCCTGTGTGCGCGTCCTGTCCGGTCACAGTGAACTTGAGCCATCTATACCCCTGAGCCCCCATGACAACACCGACTGACCGTCCTGAATCCTGCAAGATCGGGCCCTGTTCGATATGCAGCTCAAAATGCGCAGCGAGGGGGTTAGCGACATGTGAACAAGGGGTTTCACCGAGGTACCCATGTCTCTCAAGTTCTGACCGCAGCGTGACTCTGTCGTCGGTGATGTCGCGCAGATCCCAGGCCTGCTGGAGTGGGATCTCGCCAGCCCACACACCAGACGAGCACATGGATTTTGGGAACCGGGCGCCTTCTTCACTAGACGCTGTCAGCATGGATAATGGTAGACGAGTCTCAGTAGAAGAACATCAGGAGTGACAGAAGTTGGAGAGGACATACTTTGTCCAATTCACAATCCCAATATCGCTCCCCGTACGGAATCCACTCTCCTTCATCGTTTTCAACACCTCCAACGCCCCTAGAACTCCGAGGATTCCGTCATATCTTCCACCCCTCGGCTGCGTATCCAGATGACTCCCCATCGCAATCATGGGCCTACGTAGGCCCAATCTCCCTTGCTGTCTCGCAAACATATTCCCCATCTGGTCAACAGTTACCTCGCACCCAAGTTTCTGCACCTCATCGCTGAACCACCGGCGTACGCGCGCGTCGTCCTCATTCAGAGTTAGGCGCGCCATGCCTGTTTCGTGGGGGTTCCTGGCCGTGAACATGTCAATCCGGAGTACAAAGTATAGTTTAGTGAGGTGAATATGGGTGTTTGTACGGTACGTACTCTCCCCAGCGATGCGTAGCGCCCCATTTACAGGTCTCGTGGATGGTTTCCCAGAGCCGGCTTTGGTTGATTTTAAGGCCGGAGGGAGCGAGTCTGGGGATCTTGGTCAGGCGCATTTCAATCTTTTCTGGTTTGAATATGAGCGAGTAAACGAAGGAAGAGTACGAATATCTCCTATAGAGGGGTTTAAATTCCGCAGCGCCTTCTGCGGACACTGGTGGATCTTTTCCCCAATTTGTGCAGACGCCTTCCCATAACATGGATGGGAGGCAGATCTGAAAATTTCGGTTTGTCTACGTTTTTACTTCATAGTTAATATTTGCAAAAGTAAAACTACAGTTCGATAGTCAAAGAGGAAGTTGTCAAACATAAAGGGAAGCGGTAATGAGTTTAACATCGTGCCATGTCCTATGCCCAACCTAGGGCTCAAATCCCAAATCTCTATAGCTTGCATCCATCTCATCTCTCATTATTTCTATCTTCTACTCTACAGACTCAATAACCTCCCTCACATGATCCGGAAGCCAGAACGCGTTCCCCAGTCCCAACCCCAACGGCCCATGCAGCCGCACGAGGCCCAAGTCCATCATATTCCAGTTTCGGCTCTGGCTACGAAGAGCCTGCTGCCAGCCATAGACTAAGCGCTTAGAACGAATTGCGTGCTCTTTACTAGGCGCCTGGATAAGTAGGAGGAGCATGAAGTTGCTGACCGTCGCAAAGCCGATGCGACACCCTGCAGATATGGTTAGCGCTCCTAGCATAAGGGATTGGGGCAGTGCAGACGAACAGGAGTACCAGAAAGAACCCATCTCCGTAGATTCAATGCGTGATATAAGACGAAGCATATTCGCGGCGCAGGTTTCTGCGGCATTGAGGATCATAGGGATGGACTTGTCGTCGTCTGTCGCCGTAGTCGCTGGGATATCTTCCGCCACGTTTTCATCGCCAATGATCTGGGCAATGTAGTCGTCTACAGTCAGCTCTGAAAATAGTGGAATCTGCTCGTTCTCGTCTATTAGCCGGGGTGGAGGCTTATTAGGGACCATGGGGCGGAGCAGTGCGCGGAAGATGAAGACCTCGAGCAGGAGGTAAGCGAAGTGGACACATGTAGATAATTCTGGGCTACCAGGGTTCCCATCCTGCGACGAAGGAATGAGGGAGAACCACTCTTGTAACTTGCGAAGAAGCATTCGTGAAATCTGTAGAGACTCTGAAAAGTTGGAGGACAGGCGCTGAGCAGCGCGGAGGGAGCTTTAACGTTCAAATGGTTAGCCTGTTCTCGTAAAACTTTTGGCCGAAAAAAAAAAAAAAGAAAGAAAGAAAGAAAGAAAAAAAGAAAATAAAAAGAGAACTGACTCACTATAAAGAGCTCTGCACCTCGTCCACAATCCTCGCCATCTTCACCATACGCACAAACCGGTCAGCGGGCGCAGATTCAAAATCCGCTTCATCGATATCGGTGACGTCCCATTCGTACTCATTTATGTACGGCGGCCGTCCCATCAGTAATGCATGCCATTTATCTTCGCTGTAAATTGCCCACCAGAGACGTCTCCGGAGGCGGCGCTCCCAAAAAGGGATACCCATCGGCCGACATTCCAGCTGCAAGCCTAGAGACATTGCAAGGCCGACCATCATTCCAACGAATGACCAGATAAACGGGGTGCTGGCTAAGGCGGCTGCTTGTGCACTTTCGCACGGTTTGTGAAGATACAAAAGACCGGCCTGCAGGACGGAGAGATGGGGTCGGTGGATCTCTTCGAGGATGAGATCGAGCGTCAGCCGCCAGAGCTGGACGGCTGGAGGCGCTTGGTAAGCGTAAATAATGGAGAGATACTCGTCATATTTGGCGAACGGTAGAGCTGATGCATACAAGGCGGCTAGCAGATGGACGGGAATGGTTTGCAGGTCCTGGGAGGCGATGAAAGTAGACACCACCGGTAGACTAGGAAAGACATGGGTGAGGAAGAGGGAGATCAGGCGCTGGCCGTGATCTACAGGAACCAGGACATCGAGTTCCTGGCGCGGGGTGGAATACCCTCTGGCAGCCTTCGTTGAGGCGGCCGCCGACTCGTAGAGAGCATCGTCGGTGACGAGATAGTGAACGGGGATCTTCTCATTCAGTGGGACGCCACCGGCATTGCGAAAACGGACTTGATGGAAGTGCAAGAAGCCGTAGTCGTCGAACTTGCAGTGACGCAGTAAGAACGGGTCCGACTCGCCCGAGCTACCCACCAGCTGTGCTGAAACATCCGGGAGCAGGTCCAGCGTCTGAATGGCCTGCTGGCAGGAGGAGCGTTCGCCGACGGGGAATATCAACGGCCGTGCCGGCTCCGGCAGATACGCCGCAGGCGCGATGGGCTGTAGACTCGGCTCAGAGCTCCCAGGCGTTGGACTGGTAAAGGCGACTGGCATAGAGACCGCTCGGTGAAGGCGAGCGAAGGAGCAGAGAGTGCCGCTGGCCTGGCATCGCCGGCAGCCGATCTGGTCATCGGGATCGCAGCGGAGCTTCTTTTGTCGGCATCGATCGCAGGGCGGATGTCGCTTGGACCGATATGGCCGGCGGATTGGGGACGCCATTCTTAACGAGTCTATGCTTGCATGGCTACTAGGGACCGACGGCGACAGATATACAGACGGTGGGCGTTTCGCCGGGAAAAGATGTGCAAAAAAGATCCACAATTGCTCTATCCGCGAATCGGAATGCAAGATGGCCGATGATTAGAAAGCCATTGATCCACAAGGGCCTTAATTCGCCGAGAGGGACCCGCCAGCCCTGCCTTTGGCTTTGTATATCAGGCGGCGATGCCCTAACTCGATGTCAAGAGGACGAGTCAGAGGTATCCCACCACATCCTAAAGCCATGTTGATCTCAGATCTTGAATCGACAAAGTATCCCGAAGGAGGACTGGAAGCATGGCTTATAGTGCTCGGAGCATGGTGCGCCATGGTCCCCTCGATGGGCCTGCTCAACAGCCTGGGCACATTGCACGCATGGACAAGCAGCTACCAATTGACCGATTACTCCGAGTCTGAGATTGGTTGGATATATGGCGCCTATGCCTTCTTTCTCTACGTTGCGGGCGCTCAAACCGGGCCTATCTTTGACTGCTACGGGCCGTTATATGTTGTCGTGCCGGGATCAATAGGGATGGTTGCGTCTCTCCTCTGTTTCAGCTTCAGTACTGGTGCGTCCTCTACTTCCGACTTGAATATTTGGCATGAGGCAGTTGCTGATCCCGTCTCAGAGTACTACCAAATCTTCCTCTCCTTCAGCGTCCTTGGGGGCCTCTCAGCTTGTACCCTCTTCAACCCGGCCATCTCAGTGATCGGACACTGGTTCAATATTCGCCGTGGCCTAGCGACCGGCATCGCCTGCACCGCTGGCGGCCTAGGAGGCGTTGCATTCCCACTGATCATCATGTACGCGGCCCCGAAGATCGGGTTCGGGTGGGCGATCCGCATCATCGCCATATTGTCGGCAGTCCTCCTAATGGTCGCCTGCCTTCTGATGCGCACTCGTCTCCCTCGACCTAGCGGAAAGTCGGCTGCGATTGACTTCAGGGCCCTCAGGGACGCCAGATATGCCAGCACAACCGCCGCCGTCTTCCTGGTCGAATTCGCCGTCTTCGTCCCGATTACATACATCAGCAGCTATGCGCTGCATGCGGGCATCGATACCACGCTATCCTACGCTCTTATTCCGCTCCTGAATGCCGGTGCTGTGCCCGGTCGGTTCCTGCCCGGCCTCGTAGCCGACAGACTGGGCCGGTTCAATGTGATGATCGCCACATCCCTTCTCTGCTCGATCCTCACCCTCGCGCTCTGGATCCCTGTCGACGCCAGTCCGGCCGGAGTAATCTGCTACGCGATCCTGTTTGGCTTTTCAAGCGGCGCCGCTATCAGCCTCACTCCCGTGTGCATATCGCAGGTCTGCAGGGTCGAAGAGTACGGGCAGCGGAATGGAACGACCTTTACCATTGCAAGCGTCGGCACCTTGACGGGTATCCCGATCGCAGGTGCCATCCTCGTCGCTAATAATGGACAGTACGACGCGCTCATTGGCTTTGGCGGAGGGATGTATTTCCTCGCGACGGTGGCGTTTGTTGTTGCGAGGGGCATTTGTGTCGGGTGGAATTTTAGAACACGGTTTTAGTTAGCTAGAGCAGACACATATGAGACGGCTTATCTAGATTCCAGTAGACAAATAGATTTCTCGCACTATCAGCCGCTAAATTGCACCAAGCCACCTCCCAAGACCAGTACGGCCCGTGCAGCTGTCAGATGTTAGATGAGATCTCACTCCTCCACCGAACCAAGCGAAGGGGTGCACCCCGTGCCCCGCGATAATGATAAGAGTCTCTAGTCATTTTGGAATTTCTTCGCGACGACCCAGTTAACTGATTGGGCAATGATGACCGCAGCGCTGGGCGTTGGCCGAGATTCCTCGGCGGACGACGGGGGGCCTATCACACATAGACTTGGCCGGCCAGGCCTCGCACAGGATACGGGCTGCGCGCCCTTATAAGAGCATGTGCTCTCATCTGTCAGTCTGTCATCTGTCCGTTTGTTCATGTTTCAAGCGCCGTTCAATTATGGGCAAAGAGGGTGTCAGAGAGAGGATCCGCACTCTGCTGGATCCGCAGCCGTCTATGCCTAGGAAGGCAGCGGCCGAGGCAGCTTCAGACTCTGATAGCATTGTCTGCTTGATTGAGTATGTCACTTGTGAATAGACTGAGTTGTTGGCTAACAATTGCAGAAAAGAACCAAGGAGACCGCAGAAGATTGAGGCGGCCCAGTTGCCATACAACGGTTTGTCCAGTCCTCCCTCTTCTTGAGGCTGTTATGCTAAAAATAAAACCTATCATAACCAGGTGATCAATGTTTCGGCTCGTGCTGCCGTGGGGAATATATACGCTATAAATATTATTATCAGTGGAGTGATGTTGCAACTCAACAAGGTGGAAGCGATGGAAGAGTGTGATGAGTATAGGATAGACGGTTCATCTGACTTTAGGGCAAGGAATAGAGCCTTTGAATACATGAGATAGCAACTCTTGACGAGATCTTTATCATCACCCTTACATTCCAAATGCAAAGAAAATGGAAGGTCTAGATGACCACCATATTGTTTGTGTCCAAGAAATGCCTTCTCCTTGTTGCTTTTCTCGAGATGAAATCTACGATGTCCTTCACACACGCAGCAAGGCTTTAGACAAGCAGACTACAGGCAAGCAGACTACAGGCAAGCAGACTTTAGACAGTCAGCACTTTAGGCAAGCCGCGCCTTGGGCGGGCAATGTTAGGGCTGCTGCAACCTATCTATCACTGATAAAGGTGGCTAGATATTGACAGTTCAGATTGCTCACCAGATCGGCGCTATACATGAATACTCGGTCTGTTCTCTATGTACTCCCATAGGCACTCTCAATCCGCCCTACCCGTCGCTTATCTCCGCACTATACCTTGCAAACGGACTCTTTTCCCTCAGCCTTAGCCCATACTTGACAAACACCCATGGCGTAATGCAGTACACTGTCCCAAGCGCCGCAATTATACTTGTGGCGACATTCGACCCGAGGCCCGAATACATCGGGTACGCGAACAGCGGTAGACACCCCGACGCAATGGCTTTGAGCACCGAACTCGCAGCCATCGCAGAGCCAGCATAAACTGTATATGCGTCTGCAAGGTACCCACTCAGTGTGTAGGAGAACTCCGTCGCCGCGAACCCGATCAGGGCCACGCCGAACATAGAGCCGATCCAATGCACATGCACGATGGGCGGCACCGTCCATCCAAAGATCCAGAGGCCGATAGCCAGCGCCGGGGCGGCAACAACGAAGCCGTCAATCTTGTCCTCAGGTACCGGTCCCTGTCCTTGCTTTTCTCGCTTGTTCAGACGGTGGTGGTCCCAGTGGCGGCAGAGGCCGCTGGTGATGATGCCGGGGATCAGGGCGAGGAATGGCAGCGAGGTCGCACGTGAACTGAACCCAAAACCTCCGTAAGCGACAGTAAAGGACTCGGTGAAGAGGTAGAGCATGCCCCAGGCCGAGGCGCTGAGGACGGCGACGAGGATAATGATCGGCTCTGTCACGCCGAGCTTGGTGGGACGGATGATGATCGTCTGGACCAGTTCATGGATGTTTCTGATACGGTCTTGGCTGGGGATGTCCATCTTAATATCGATATTATCCTCCTGCAGCCTTGATTTTAGGTCCTCGAACCGGCGCGCCAGGAGCGTGGTTGGACGGCTTTCGCGGATGAGCAGCATAAGGGCAAATACGACGGCCGAAACAATGGCGCCGGTGTGGTATATCCAGCGCCTGTTATAACCACATTAGCATAAAAATACATAGAAAAAAAATCCATAAAGAAAGCAAGAGATAGAAATAAACATAGAACACCAGCCACAAGACGAGGAACTTACCACCCGATCGCATCAGCAATATAAGACCCGTAGATCGGCCCAGCAGCCAGACCTAGCATGGTGCAGCAATTCCACAGCCAGAGGAACCACAGCCTTGGCCGACTGCTATACTGATCCTCAATGCTTCCCGCTAACACGATGGCTGGGACCGCCGCCGAGAATCCAGCAATGAACCGGCCGATGAACGCACCGGCCGGTGAGGGGACCACCCCTGTGATAATGCAGGCAACAACATAAGTCCCTGCCGAGATGAGGTATGAGAGACGCCGGCCCAGCGCCTCGGAGAATGGGGGCATGATGACTGCTCCAAATGCCTGTCCCATCCCGTACATGAACTGGTAGCCCGTGAGGGAGACGACTCTGCTGAGACCGTACTCGGTCATGGCGGACTCGGAGGCTGATGCGCCAGTAGTGCTAAGCAGAGAGGTATAGAATTCCCAGAAGAGGATAATCAGGTCGTCGTAGACTTTGCGGGGGACGGGCCAATTGCGCGGAAAGTCCTCATGCGAACGGTCCCAGTCCATAGTCTTGCTGCCCGTTCGACGGAGACCACGGCTGGCGGCCTCCGAGTGAATGCGGTCTTCGTGTTGATGCTCTTCTGGGTTGGCAGCCATGGTTGCTATAGACGGGATGCACTCTAGGTGAGCGGCGCCAAGTAAAAGAGCTTATTGTTTGTTTTAAGGGTACGATGCTAAGTTTCCATATCTTTAGCCGGTGGAGACATGACGACAGGTTGATAGAATCAGACGCAGTAGTCCTTAGTGATGATCCGTCCACGTCGAATTATGAGTAGAGTCTCTGAGACGCGCGTTTCACCAGTCTTATAGAGCATGCTGGGCGTCCAGACATGGCTCGTTGCCGATGCCAATATCACTGACTGTACCACCCACCCCGCCTATGAGATGCTGCACAATTACTGAACAGTACAGAGTGCTGCCAGCCCTTAAGATTGTCCTTAGGGCCTAGGGGAGGATCTGTCCTCGTATATATGGACCCACCGCAGATCTCGCCGCGATCTCCAAAACAAGGATCTCGATGCAGATCGTGTCATCATCATCAGTCATGAACTTACCTCGATCTTGAGACGAACTAGAGGAGGAGGAACGGTGGGGCATTTGTCAAAGTGCATCAACATGACGCTGCCTGGCCGCTATGTGCTCAAGCGCTGGCACCCTGCAACTTCCCTGGAAATACATGGATCAGCCAGTGGAACCCGAGAGATCATAACTGTTCCCGCAGTAGCTCTCGAAACCAAACTCATGGGATTGTCACTCTATGCTAAAACCATTGGGTACGTTGGGTCGAATCATGAGAACCACCGGTTGCTTCCGTGCCCCTGGACCAGCTTTTCTTTGATGCCCTAGCCGACGAGCTACAATGTACAGTGTATACTTATTGGGCTGTGTAAGTTATCCGGCCTACCCATTATTTTATCATTAACGTTATTCGAAAATTCGCAGTAAGTTCTCCGCTTATAAGTCTTTTCGCCTCACTACTACAGGAAATCCCGTCCATATCTTCCCTCAGCATCTAATCACCCACCACGTCAACAGCTCCACAGCACGCCTCACTTTAGCTCGCATTAAGAACACACTTACATTGCCCAGCTCCCAGAGATGGGCAAGTATCTGATACGTCAACATCCGGATCATGGTCGATACGTCACGGAGCCTCATCAACCATAACTCCTCTATATCAGGGCTCCAGTATCCCAATTTGTCTCCTGTCCAAAAAGAGGTAGCACCGGGAGCTAAAGCCTCTGCATTATGGATGGATAGTATCGGTTCGTTTCTGCGTGCAACGTCAAGGCGAGAACTGGGTGACGAGATCAGATGTCCGCCGGGGCCCTTAAGTGGACAACGCCTAGAAAGCTTGCTTGTTGCCAATCTAGAGGCTCCGGCTCAGCGATGATCGGGGAGAGCCAGTCATGGTATTCTAGAGGTACGGGTCTTTGCCATTGGTCGCGAGATACATAATGGGAGTATGGGTCTGTGGATAGAAGGAGCAGGGCAGTGTTGGTACCTGTATAGTCCTTTAGGGCTCTTTGTTTTCATTAAAAGAGGGCGTAGCCGAGGAAGCACTCCATGATCAGCCTGTCAGAGTCAGAAAGGATTAACCCCGCAACGTCGTACTCGGGTTGTCCATCTCGTAAAGGTTCCGGATAGGGTTCCGGATACACCTCGTCAAGCAGTAGACGTCCTACCTTCGCCAGGGCCCTACCTCAGGAAGTTCATCAGAGTATTTGCTCTAACTCAACTAGTTGAGCTGACATCAATTACCAAATGATTAGTCACGGCCGCTTTGGTCGCTGCGCTTGAAGAATCCTAAAATGCTGCCCATTATCAGACTTGAAGGTCAGATAAAATCAATCATTTTGGTACACGCAGATAATCTTAGCCCTGACTACTTATATGATCTAGATTATGTCTGCAGTCTCTATTCATTACTAATAGTGATTATAGACAGCGCCCCTACGGTGCCCCTGCAAATGGTTGCAACATGAATTTTTCAAGATCAGCTGCAGCCATCTTACTAGATGAGAGATGTATCATGTCATCCACGAACTCAAGGCACATTTTTGTCTATTCTACTGTTTTGCCTACCTTCTCCAGTGACCAGGTACAGACGAATAAAATATACCGCCCCGTTCGTGCAGGTGGCGTCGGTACTTCTCCATCACCAAGAGGGATTCATTGCGCTCGGTTGGATCACTCTCCCATCCCTGATCATGTGAAGCGTCGCGGAAAAGCCGTAAAACTGTTCCAGGTTCGGTAGTGATGGTGCTCCTCCCATGGACATGCTCTTCAGTGGTGAGACGTTTCCACTTCGGATCATCCATGTCTAATCCAGCACCCAACTCTGCCCATTTCGTGACAACGACTGCTGTCTTTGGGTCTCTATCGGCTCCGCAATGACACATTGAGCCGGAACTCCACTCCGCACGTCCAGCAGCACATATGCTTGATCAGTTCGGATTTGTTGAAGTAAAGACCGCAAGCCCGCGCCGAAGCTGTATCTGCAATAACATGGCGGATCTGTTCATGCGGATAAATGGGTACATGCCTGACCCCTGACATGACAGTGTCCATGTCGAGGCTATCATAGAATAGCGCCCAACTCTGGACCTGGAGGACCAGAGTCGATGTTGAGGGTCCGTCTCCAGTCTCGTCAAGGGCAGACCCTTCCCTCGACGGATAGCAACGTTGTAACAGTCGGATTCAGCAGCGGGTTACGGCTTACCTCTGTATACGCCAGCGAATCAACCGTATTCCCTTCTTGATGTTTAGAGCTGTAATAATGTTTCTTCATCGCGGCCGATAAATGGCAATTCCACAGAGGTCCGAGTACGTTATCCTTGCCCGGTTTAAATATATCGGGGCACAGATTATGTCTGTCTATCTGGGATGATGCTGGGTGTGTAACATCTGCGAGCCGCTGCAGCTTTGCACATCGGTGACAGCAGAACATGCCTGGGATGTCGCGAGCTATTCGGGTGAGGACGAACGCTTTCAATCTGGAACGAATCCACAGAAATAGTGCGGGCAGGTTGCTCTTGCTGATGACATTGAGCAGGTGATGGCTGCAGGGCGCGAGGCAGACAGTATCAGGCTCGTCCAGATAGTCCGTTATGCAAACACCAGCTCAGATGAGAGTTTCTCCAGTATGGGCGGTTGTCTATTCAGCTTTGGGACATTCTTGTTGCATATTCGACGTCTAACGTGCCGCAATGCCGACGATAAGCGGTCCATAGCATTGCAAGCTGCTATATTCGATGAGAGCGACGAAACCTCCCCGACTACCGTAGGGTGAGATCCACCCCGTCATTCAGACACGGAGTGTTCTTCCGGACCTGATGGATGAATCTCGTCCCCGGAAGGACCCGAAGTGAGCTTATTTTACGCATTTCCGGGTGGCATGATGGAGCAGGAACTGATCTTATTATGGTACCAATCTAGTCGTACGTCTACACCCTGACTGAGCACAGGGGGCCGGCTGGTTCCACTCTCCCAATTGGAGTGGATAAGAGCAATAAATCCCGTCACTGTATGCATGAGCCAGTGCCACAGCTATTCCCCAGTAGTGTTCCCAAGGACAAGTTCGACGTACACTTTCGAACGCGCCTCGGTGAAGTTGGTGAAGTGTGCGCGGCTAGATCATCTGGAGACCAAGCTAATGCCTATCCTAGGGCAGGTTGATAGTGGCTTTAGGTTGGCCGGTATGGGCAAGGTCGCTGCATTGCGCCGCTCAGCTGGGAATTGACCGTAGAAAGTGCCGTGGTGGAGGGGATTGATCTTTCGATCGTAAGGAGTGGTACAGTAGATGTTTCCATTAAGTATAGCTAGCGAAATTCAGGCACCGGTAATGGCGTTCTCCTAGCGACGATTTTGCACCTGAGCAGTGAGCCGCTGTCTATTACGCGAACCAGTTTAACCGTTACCGACTTCAACAGGTGGCAAGGGAAAGGCACGAAAGGGCCCCTGCCAAGGAGATGGCCCTGGTTCTGAGGAGGAAATGGCAACATGATTAGGGCATGACTGGTGCGTCTGCGGAGATCGGTTGCATCAGTTGTACCTGCTCAAGGAAGAAGTAATATCGAAAGATATGGCCATAGTCACGTATAATAAACAACGGAGTTCGTCTCGGTTACAGCTCGTGTACGAGGATTGCGAGTCAAGTGAGACAACTAAGAGATTTCTTACCGAGTGTATGCATTTAGACGAACCTATCCATGCCACGGTCCTTGTCGAGTCTGAAGGTGGTTTGCGAAGCAGCACATCTTGAATAAATCCTGACAATGGACCTCCAAACGTCCATTCCCAGTTCGTTCCCACATGGTTGATATGCAGATCCGCCCAAAACCGTTGCCACCCATACTACCTCCGAGACGGCGCTGCGGCCCAACACAGGCAGCGTGGGTGCATAAACGCGCAACCGGACATTCACTAGGGCCGCTGCACTGTAGAGCATCCACCGGCGGGAGCGAGACTGCCACTCAGCGGATTTGCACCCATACATTCGCTACTGCTCGCATGTTCTGCTTCACCAACGAGCCTGGTCACGGCAAGCCTGGTCACGGCAATCATGGCTTGCACTCTGTCGGGTTTTGCAGCCAGGGAGAATTGCAGCGAGGTTATGTCTGGAACAGCCGATACATGGTCCAGATGAGTAGATTGCCTCTTCCACAAGACTGGCTCGGTCTAGATTCCTTGCAGCTCCTCAGTCAGGAATCATTGCAGTTGCCGAGTCCCGATACAATCAAATGAATTTCCATCATTTCGACAGAATTGGTTAAAGTCAATAAAACTTGAAGATCGTCGTTGTTGTTGTGCTATTGGGCGCGCTAGCTGGCCATGCTCACTGGCGAGTGGCGTTGATCGACCGTTAGCGCAGGAGATCCAGGGACCAGACGCTCTCAGTCCATGGACTCTAGGGTACTCTCCACTTAAGCACCAAGCTAGCGGACAGCAAATTTTTGGCCATTAAAATAGACACCACTGCTTGCTTAAATCTAATGACAAGACGAGCCTGGAACAAACAAGCCGGGTGACTTCGGCATCTTATCAGGGTTTTAATCCAAAAAAGGCGTAATGTCCTGACTAGTCCCTTTAAGGCCAACTGGGAGGCCGGCCCTCATTAGAGGCAATCGTCAATTCCGTAAATTCTCCTGCCACGCGAGCGTTCGCGAAGTAATGCCTGTGCAGCATGAGCGGCGTGTTTCGGGTTCGGGCATTCTACGGTGCAGTGTCCAGCCCCGTGTCCAGCACTACGTAGCCGAGCTATTGCTCACGAACCCTGGGTTCGATGCCGTTTCCCAGCTATATTTTCTCCGGTTCTCCGCAGATTGTCTTGGGATTGGCCGTCGTTCAAAGATAAAGGCGCAAGATCGACATTCTATAGCTTCGTCGGCCATCATTGTCTCCGTGCCGACTTGCCTGCTTTTTGCCTGCCATGATGCAACCGCAGGTGAAGCCAGGTACGCCCAAGGACTGTTCAAAGGGTTTTTTTTTCTTTTGCGAAGCGTCGGTATGCCAAACATCGATATGCCAAAGGGCCTCCAGTTTGCCGCCATTAGTCCATTTCAGCCACAATCCAGCCATCCGGCGTGAAGTCCGCTCGGCCGCTGAATACACGCACTGTAGGCGATGTCAGCTCTTGACAGTCCCAATATCAAGGCAACTGGTGTGGAGTATTTGATGCCAAATCTTTTCCAGTCGATCCCTATTCATCCACGCTATTTGTCGTCTTCGAGGAGCTATTTCCGTACAAGGAGCTATGTCCGTACCTGTGAATCACTATGCAACGAACAGCATCCGGTCCGCTCCTGATCTGCACGGGCGATGCAGGAACCAGAGAAGTGTCAAGGTAGAGATGGCGAGAAGCCATCGCCGGTATATATAAGGCAGCCACCAGCCCTGCGCAATGTCTTTCAATCTCATCGACAAAGTGGTTCAGAGCATCCCGTTCCTGTCATTCTTTACCTAGACTTCCACTCTATCTGACCAGCGTCACTCTCTTACCTCTCTTAATCCTTTTAAATCCATCACAATGAAGTTCACCGGACTCGTCGCCTCATTTGCTGTCGCCAGCACCGCCACTGCTGCTGCGGTGCCGGGCCTCAACACCGTCAAGCTTAACTCTACCGTGGCCCAACTCGACAAAGTCCTCGACCACGTCGACGGTGCCATTCTTGGCCCCGACACCCAGGAAGTCCTCGCTGACACCAAGAACGGTACGGTTATTGTAAACCATGCCAATAAAAGTCACGCTAACTGTCCAGAACTTGTCGGCATTCGCAACCTCCTGAGCGACGTCCTCGGCGGAGTCGTCGACCTTGTGGGAAACACCGGTATTGTACAGGATGTCGTTCACCTGGCGGGCAACGTCGTCTCCAGCGTCGTCGACGGTAGGCAGTCTCTCAAACACTGTTATTCAAACCCAACTGATGGACGTTTACTCAGTTGTGCAACCCGTTGTCAACGTCGATGGCATTGTTTCTAACGTCGGCGACCTCGCACACAGCCTCGTTGACCGCATCCAGAGCGGCGAGGTCGACGCTGCCGGCCTTGAGAACCTTCTGACCGCCTTAGGTGGTTCTGGTAAGTCTTCTCTTCAGACCATGCTATTCAGGATAGCCTGCTGATCGTCCTTAGCTGGTCTTTCCAATCTCAACCACGTCATCGCTGAGGCTGCGTAAAATCAACTCCAGCGGATGACTTGCAACTTGGCCATAATCAGGGCCAAGGCTTCGATATGATGTATGAGAAGCAACATATACTTTAATTAATACCCTTCTGTTAATTTGCTTAATCAAAATCTTCTGATTCATGAGATTCGCCGTTCCGTAGAGTACCAGACTGTTGCAGAATCTACTGCCCTTGATTGAATCAAATGTAGATAAGTTAGAAGTGACATCGTCCTCTCACAAGTCAAAGTCTGCTTAACAGTATTAGCATGTCTAGCAATACTAGACTTTGTTTCTACATATTTAATGTCATGAACCCACGTCACGTCAGGTGACATCGTGCTATGAGCAATGGCAAACCTCACCACCACAGCCAAAGATGTCTAAGCCAGCTTCTGGCGGGTGTGTCATACTCGCGGCATATGCCGCGCCTCGTCAGGTATTCTGTCCCTGAGGCGTTGCGAGGTCGATTTGGACCGGTTCCGTCGTCACCCTTTCTCACCCGATCATTCACTTCGTGTTCTCATTTGCGGTCTCTAGTCAACAGAGCAAGTTCTACGGCAAATACGGCGAACAGAGGTCTAGGAATGATTGAGCGCTTTCCTTGAGGATGTTTGAACAACACTAATGCGACTGAAGAAATCGAGCCCCATACGTACACGAGCGGCCGGTGGTTGCCGCGTGAACTCGAGATCGGGTCACGCTAAATCCCATTCAACCTCGATGCTTCTTGCCGAAAATTATTGAGCTATGCCCTGGCGCAATTACTATTCGAGCTTGCCGAAAGATCGAAGGAGCTTTTAACAGGGTCCTAATATTTACTTTGGACAACGCCAAGGAATTCGTTGCCAGGCTCCCGTTTCGGCTGGTGAGGCCAGCAAGGCTAACTACACTTTCTGAAGCTGCCACAGTTCACTACTGTAAGTGTCACAATCCAATATCAGTTCCTCAGATGATGATCAGGCTTGTTTTTCAGTGCAAGCGAAGACATCCATCCCCATACCGGAAATCTTTGACTGGAATCATGACTGCAGTAATATGAATGATACAGTTGGCTGCGAATATATGTCATGGAGCGTGCAAATAGTGTTCCACTACGCGATCAATGGCACAAAATGGCTGGCGACCAGCAAGTCAGGTGCGTAAATGCTATCTATCGGGCCATAATGGTGTAATTGACTTGGAATTTCCGGCATATGGGAGCATTGATTCCGATGACACCCTCGATTCCGTTGCTAAACAATCGCTGAGTGATGGCTTCTGTATTGGTCCGCATTGTGGCACGCGATGCCGGGGTTGCGATGCCGGGGAGCAGAGGTATTATCATTAGGCAAGGAAGAGTTACGGACCCTGTAAGTTGTGGCCAAATGTCAATTATGAGATTCCCCTCCGGTTTTAGAGACTTCGCTTACAACCAGATCCATTAGGGCTGAGCATTGGTGATTACTGTGATGGTTTTATTGACTCCGGCCTGCCGCGCGTCACTCGAGTGGACGTTGAAACCGAAAAGAGACCGGTATATCAGGGATCGCCTAAAGCGGACTTGGCTCTTCTAGAATCTGCCCGCTCTTTGTTAAAGCAGATGGCCGAGGATCATAGAATCCGCATTCCGCCGCGCCATTGACGTTCCATCCAGATTTGCATATGAGAAACATATTTGTTTCCCAAGACGACCCTTCTGGTTATTACAGGCATTATTGATCGGCAGAGTACTAGTGTTGAACCTGCGTTCTGGTACTCGGATGAAATTCCAGACTTTGCTACAGGGGGTGAACTATGTACCAAGGCTTTCGAACTCTCTTCGCGGTTCTTACACCCAAGCTCTCAGATCCACGGCTGATAAATGAAAGCCTCTTTCGGCCATTTCGCTACTGTTATAGGACATGGAAGGACGGTGCAGCGGCATTACGCCATGAGTTGATTGAAACTGCTCGGCTCTGGAAAGAGCTAGGGTCTGAAGGCCAATGTCCTTCCCTTTACCCACGCGGGTAGAACTTGTAAACCATGCAAAGGAGTATAAACTGTTTGAGGCAGCCCAGAATTTGCGAGCTGATTTATGCGGTCTGCTGAATACTGCGTCGATGGTTGGGTACCTCCAGAGAGATGGAGGGAGTCCCAATTAGCCCATAGAGAACTCTTTGATGGGATGTTTTAAGTTGTTGTATCAAACCCGGACGTGGATGATGATGAGCCGGTAAGAGATGAAATGAATCTGAGGGCGATCTGGCCATTTGACCTTGATCAGTGAAGTGGATGTCTATTGCTGAAGTCCTGATAATATGCACAGCTACATCAAGAATACATTCCGAAGGACTTGAACCAATGGCAGGAGCTATACAGAACATTGGTAGCTTTGTACCAAGAATTATACGCCATTTTTATCAAGCTTCCATCTAAAGATGCCCACAGAAACAGCACAAATATCCCAGCTTAGCAGACCTGAAACAACCTTCTCATCGATAAGTGCCAAAGGTTTAAAAACCCTCCATCACGCTGTCATCTGGAGACTGTCGCTCTATCCTCTCACCTAATAGTCTACGCTACTCCCGGCTCTGGGAACACTTCCAGGCTACACTGTCACGTTCTTCAACGTCATAAACACAATCTCTAGAATCTGACTCGTACCAATCAGGGTCGCCGTGCAATGTATCGGAGGAATAGGATACTTTTATGGATAGTATTACCCTAGCTCTACTTCATTGTATTCATGCCATGTTGTTGCTTCTGAAGAGCAGCATCCATATCTGCGAAGATCAAGCAGTTTTGGGCCCCTTTATAATCGTAGATCAAAAGAGTCGCTCTCATATAACTCGTCTTTAGCATACTATTTACCTAGTAGATTTAGTGTTTTGAGCGAGCTAGCTATATAGGTGCGATCCCGGCAGATCAGACTATAGGGTCCAAACATAGTGACCTTCTCGGTCTAGCTGGGTGCTTGTCCGCACACATTTTCTTCCACGAGTATTCTATTAGTACATTATATTATCTAAGGGTAGGTAACTTCTTTCTTTTGCTTGCTCATATCTCAAACCATTTGTATAAATCAAATAAAGGTACTGAAAGCCATAAAAACCGTGGTAGCTCAGGAGATACGAAGGTAAATTTTGGGGCGTGGGCCAGATCTTTGTACGGCAGACTATTCTTTGGCCTGAGGCATACTAGTGCGTCGATGCTAACTTTTAGCGCGTCGAACCCAACGGGTTTCTGGTCAAGGGAACAACTTCTGTGTGCATACACCAACAAAACACGCACTTAGTATATTCCCTTATTCCATATTTCAACTACCATAGTTTGTTGCCTCTTCCATTGCCTCTTCCAAGATGGCCGCCAATCAGCCTTCCGATACCGAGTTCCCGTGCACTCTGTAAGACTGCCCCTCCTCTACCCCTCTTAACACACTAACCTCATAAACAGCACAATCTCCCTCCCCCTTCCAAGCCATCGACTCGCCTCCTCGGCTATGCGCGCTCTCGAAGTCGACGCCGAACTCTCCCCGCACGTCCGGCGCTGCTTCGCACTTAAGAGTTCCGAACCCCAAGAGCAGAGTACGGGCGGCGATGAGGGGAAGACCGTCCTCGAAACGACCTACAAGGCTACTACGAATCGCATGCTGAGAGTCGCTGTGAACGGATTTATGGAGAGTTTGGGTGTTGTTCTTGGAGTTATGGAAGAACTAGATGTGGATGTGTTGAAGGGGGAGGGTGATGAATAAGGGTTGATTCAGGCAGAAGAGATGATGAGAGAACACCTTTGGTACCATGAATTCCGGCGTATTCGAGTCTGCCTCGGCTGGCGAGTACTGGTCGAAACTGGCCAACGTCTGATTCGCTCACTGGTCGATAGCGGACCTTAAGAGGGCGAACAATCCGCCGACGCATGAGCTCGCCGCAATCTCTCAGTGGCACGCGGTGATCTATGTTCAATGAGCTCGCTTCCCCCATTTTCGAGTTGAACATTAAGGCCTGCGATGAGCTGAGTGGCTGGGGAGTTTACATCGCACGGAAGCCGATCTCCCCTACGCTAAATCTGACCACTTCGCAGAATTGTCCTTCAGCGAACGACGCGGCACCTGGCAGTAATGACCATCGGAGTCGCCGAGTTGGTATTTGAAGACCTGAAGCCAATTATGGACTGCGCTAGAGTAGGGCATATGTACAGCGGGGTAGCCAACGTCTCCATCTGCGGCTCTATTTGAAACAAGTATTTGGAATATTCGCCGGTAGAAACTATTCATTTGTAAGCCATCTATGTGGTTAATGGGTTTAGAGATCGTGTTCCAACGATGACACAGCAACCCGTCTTAAGCCGGCTGAGTAGTCTCAATCTTTAACTTTCCTCTAAAAAAAAAAATATAAATAAATAAATAAATAAATAAAAATAACTGGAGGGCCGTTTTATTCAGAATAGTCAACCTAGTAGTATTCGGATGGTTTCCCTCCAAATATCGCGTACACGCATACGTAGTCCTGTCATACAGTCGCCCATCAATCGAACGGCGTAAGAAGCAATAGGCATGTGATCTTATCTAACGTCTTAGACCTATGAAGTCATACTAGGCCGCGTGAATTTGGAATGCCAACAGTCCAAAGTCTCGACTAGCCAGCTGACAAACTGCACGCATTGATTTATAGAGTATCGCTATAATCCCCAGAAGTTATGCAAATCGGACCACGGGCCCGAAGCATCCGGTTGCATGCGCGCCCCTCACAACTTTTAGGCTCCTTCCGGATTTCTCGCTCCTTCCGCGAACCTCGGAGGCGGGGCGGGTGTCACTTTCATCCATGCCGTTCACATATTGTGGCTTAGTTCCACGATTACTCAGTTTCAGATCTAGTTCCTCTTCGACCAGACAAGTCAGGCTACGAATTCCGATACAAAAGACGACTGCTT
Organism: Aspergillus nidulans FGSC A4; assembly: GCF_000011425.1. NCBI lineage: Eukaryota > Fungi > Ascomycota > Eurotiomycetes > Eurotiales > Aspergillaceae > Aspergillus > Aspergillus nidulans. Next base: position 2,565,968 of record NC_066262.1, on the reverse strand, counting down.
CCCCCGGTCGGATTAGTGGTGCCACAATTTCATCATCATTCGCGTCGCGCACGAGTGCCTGCATTCTTCACTTCCCCTCACATCGAACTCTTCTCCAACGTCAACAACCTCATCTCAGACCTTCACAATCGACTGCGCGATACAGATTCAGCACCATGGCTTCTGCTACTACATTTTATGACTTCGAGCCTGTTGACAGTAGGTCCTCACCCGTCTCTTTTGTGTACCCCGCTCTCTTTCACCTCCGCCAGACAAACACTAACCTCCACTCTCCAATAGAGAAAGGCGAAGCTTATCCCCTCAACCAGCTAAAGGGCAAAGTTATCCTTGTCGTCAACACCGCGTCGAAATGCGGTTTCACGCCTCAATTCAAAGGCCTCGAGACCCTTTACCAGTCCATCAAAGCCAAGCGCCCCGATGACTTCGTTATCCTTGGTTTCCCCTGCAACCAGTTTGGCGGTCAGGACCCGGGCTCCAACGACCAGATTCAGGAATTCTGTCAATTGAACTACGGCGTTACCTTCCCCGTTCTCGGCAAGACGGAGGTCAACGGAGATAATGCGAACCCTCTTTGGACTTGGCTGAAAGAGAGCCAGCCTGGTCTGTTGGGGTTGAAGAGGATAAAGTGGAACTTTGAGAAATTCCTGATTTCCGCGGATGGCAAGGTTGTTGGGAGGTGGGCTAGTACCACCAAGCCTGAGGGATTGGAGAGCAGGATTTTAGAGGAGATTGAGAAGGCCGAGAAGCAGGGGCTTCTGGCTTCGAAGGCTATGCAGCCCGAAGCTGCAGGTACGGACGGGGAGACTGCCAAGCTGGCGTAATTTTTACATTGTTATTTCAAGGATTATGATACCAAGTCTTAACTGTTTGCAGACACAGGAATCTGCTGCAATCATTTCATCGAGTACTAGTAATGTCCGTCTTGCGTCCTTATCATGTCATCATCATAATACCACTCTTTGTTAGCATTTTCAAACCAGTCTACTCTTGAACCTAAACACCCTGGCCCTTGGGGATCAAGTTTCGCAATGAGAGATCATACACCACATCCTCTACTTTCTTGACCTAGAAAGCTATCAGCGAGTTTCTCAACCAGGGAGACAGATCAGACATACACTATACTTGATCGCATCACTCCTTTTCCGTAGCACATCGTTCTTCAGATTTAACAACTGAAATCCATTGAACAGTTCCTTGATGAAATTACCAATCACCGTAGGACGGCCGTAATCGCCAAGGGTAACCGCGTTAACAGCAAGACGGGCCTGGCATATTCTGTCAGATAAAGCTTAAGTATCAAGCCTCAAGGCGTTACACGAACCAGCTCTTCAATCATGGAAATCAGCGCAAGAAGATACTCCTCCAATGTGAGATGGAACGCGTCTTCCTCCTTGAGGTTAACGGGAACTGCGCGAATGCGAGTTAGATACCAAGCCGAGACGCAATCGAAGTGACAAAGTAGAGCCATACTCTCAAGAAACTTCCCCACCTCCTCCATGGTCAAGAATGAAGCCGATTCAGAGCCTTTGAACTCCTGGAGCCCGCCGAGCCACGCGCATAGCTCAATGGATGCAACCTAACAGACTGTAAGCATGCTGGCTAGCGCTAGTTTCTATAAACAAGAGACGACTAAAGGTAAATATGAGCGGGTACTAACGAGATTCTGCAGATCGCGCGACCAAACCCCGTTGTACTTGTAGAAGGGGTGCCTGTCGGCCACGGCCTTCAAGCGGGTGATTTCTTCCTTCTGGGCGAGGATTTCCTTGGTTGCATCGTCGAGGACAGGCTGTACTGTTTCAACCAATTAGTATAGCTCTTGCCTTGGGTCAGAGATAACATACACTGCGCCTCGGGTGTAGAATGAGCGCGAGAGAGCACAGCTTGAGTAGATCGGCCTAGCAATTGAATTGTCGCGTTAGTCTACTATTTGCTCGCTAACATTCGAAAAATATAGGTTGAGTCCTGAGATATTTGGATGAGCTGAACCTTTTCGCGAGAGATTTTGCACAATGTCACGGAGCTCCTATTTGCAGTGGTTAGTCCTGTATCCGCAAGCTGTGTTTTTGGTCTGTGTTGGTCGTACATCTCTGACGGCCGCCTCCTCGTCAATCTTGGCTTGGAGATTCTCGAAAATGACGCGATCAATCATTCTGCTGGATTCCGATTCCTGGCCCGGATCAATGGTCTTAAGTGGATTCAGGATTTTGCTACAAATGCTGATGCTGCGGCTGCGGCGTTGATGTCAGGAATATCGGGCTGTGGGGCCCCGGCGGATTGTGCCTGAGGCGGATACTATTCAGCGCAGGGCTGGCAGGACAGGGAGTTAAACGCATATAATGAGATTTATAGAGTTTTGTAAGTGACTGTGTATTCGAGTGGTTAAATACAGTATTTAGGCAGGCTCGCAGTAAAATGTTAACTCTACGTTCCATTCAGTGTGTGGTTGTTTGCCTCTATAAGCTTCTTAATCGTGTCCGTGAGTAACATAACTTCATTAAATAGCTATGGACAGATATCTATAGCGCATAATATCTTCCCCGGAACAAAAAGAGAGCACGCCGCAAAGACAGCCGACCAAAAGGCCCCCTCAAACAAACCCCAATCAATACCGGTATCTTGTAGAGTAATCTATCAATCATTAGCCAGATTCATCATTCATTACAAGAGACGTTACTCACCTTTCGGGCTAACAACAAGACCCCTTCCTTTCCTGGCGCCCTTGTAGATCGTCTCAATGATATCAATCAACTCTTGCTTATCTTCAAGGACCCAGTTCAACTTATTGTTGTTACCGGTTCCGAAATCGCACATGATGTGCTTGTTCCGGAAGAAGAACATGATCGTCATTGGATCAAAAAGTTCATACATTGTATTGAACTCGGGCACCTCGTCAATATCACAGAGGTAGATGACGGCAAAGTCTGTGGTTGTCAGTTTTTTCTCAGGGAAGGCAAATTTGAAGTTTTGCGAGGCGTCGGGGCTTCTGGAGCAGCAGCTTCAAGAACTGCTAAGCTCGAGGGTGGACTCACTCTTTACTCGCTCGGCAATCTTGAAGAGCACTTCATCCTGGCGCATGCCTTCGGGAAGGTTAGACTCTTACTCGAAATAGCACAACATCGTAGAAAGATGCAGACTCACAGTCGACGTCATGATCCCTGCCAAATCTAATAACCTGTAATCAAGGCAGTTAGTGGTTGGTGTTTGGATATGTGCCACGATATGTTGAAGATGCGTACCACTAGCCTGTCTTCTTCCGAGAGAATAGCTTGATCAACGTGCCACGCAGTGCGCAAATGAGGCAGAACAACAGAACCCATGATGACAAAAAAAGCAATAACTCAAGGAAACGAAATCGGGTGCCTATTGATTGTTGGAAGAATCATCGTTGTTCTTGGGCACAGTTATGCAACGGATCACGTGCTTTATTTCTCGATGGTTCTGTGGGCGGTCAGATTATCATTGAAGGTCTATAATGTAAAGTATTTGACTCCGTTTCTCAATAAGGCCGGCTGGCCCAATTGGCAAGGCGTCTGACTACGAATCAGGAGATTGCAGGTTCGAGCCCTGCGTCGGTCAAAGTTTTTTTTCTCTTCTCAATCCAAAACGGGTTGATGAAGTCTTAGCTGTGGGTCAGTGGGGGCAACAGCTTCTCATCTCCACTGTTCAGCAGTGAGCATTGCGGGTTCTCCATCCCATCGCGCATTTACGGAGAAGTTGTTCATGCTTATTGCCTCAAATGCATCGTTTGAGGCCGACGCAGTCCTTCACGATGCCACGAGCTTTATTCGGTATTGACGCTCAGTGAAGCTCAGCCGCTCCGATGGAATCGCTACCGAACGAACTGCTTGACGAAATCATCTACTTCCTCTCCGCTTCCCCTCCTTCCTTGAAGAGATTACACCAGCCTCCTAGCGCTCGAATCACGAAGTTAAGCAACCGTGTATTGAAGAATCTATCCCTTACGTGCTCCCGCCTCTGCACGCTCGTCCGCCCTCGGCTTTTCTCACACGGTTGCTTTAAACTGAAGGACTTGGAAGAATACCTCTCGTTCGTATCGGAATCAGACTTGGGCCGCTACGTCACATCAGTGGTGGTAGAGATTGATGGTCCGGATGAACCTAGGAGCTGCAAATGGTGGCAACGCCTTCTTTCCTCTCTGAGGCCGCGATGTCTGACAGTCGTTGCACCACCCTCGGTCATAGGGGAGATGTTCGGGATGGAAATACCACAGGAGCATAGCTGGGCGTTTGAGATTCGTCACCAAGTCGTGCAACTGAGTTGCGGCTCGCAAAGTTACGACGCCATCTCTCAAGCAGACGAACAAGGTAATATACTAGATTATCCACCTTGGACATCAATGACATTCAACGAATCATCCTCGCTAAAAGCATACAACCACTACGAGTACTTTCTCTACCAAGTCCCCTCTATCTTCCACCGCTGGAGTATATGGGCCTCAAATAACGCTCCATCTGAGCAAGCACCTTCATATTCCCATCCACCCTCGCCGCTACGAAACCTAACCGCGTTCACCTACATCGCAGTCTTCCCTTTCTACAACCATGTCCAGCTGGTCCTAGACGTCGTGGAAAACATGCCCAATTTACACATGTTAAAAATTCAATTAGGGCCGTCTCAGAATGATCGGGTCACCGAGCTTGAGCAGCGGGGTTCTATGGATCCGAGTGATCCATGGATGGAGCTCGCTACGGGTTACTCACTAATTGCGCATGTCGTCAGGAATCTAGGGAGAAGAGGCTGTCTCACAAGCTTTACTGCGTGTGATTATGAGATGGACCCTGTTCGCGCTGAAATTGATGTTATTCTTGGAGATATCTTGAGTGATGGGCTGTGGACGCATGACGGGCGTGGGACTTGGACGAAAAGAGTGACTGAGATGAATAGTGTGCGGCCATTGTAAATGATCTATATTATGGTTATTGATGTACAATTACTTAAATATCAGCCTAGAAAGGTATATAGAACCACGATATTACATAAATACATCGCCGCAGCCTTTTAATAATATATATCTCGGCGCCCCAAGAGAAATGAATTCGACGTCATGGCTTAAAACGTATTCAATAGATACGGGAGTAAATCCTAGAGAATATCATCTGTTTTTATGTCTCAACAATCCATGCGAGTTCTTCGTACTCCATAGAATATAATAACCCAGACTCCTTTGATAGTTAGCATTGTTGCCTGGATAATCAGGCCGAAACTCAGGGCCAACCAACAGTGCAAACGTTAATGCGACATCAATGTTCAACCAACAGTCACTCGCCATCGATATGTGAGTTAAACTGGTGAACAATCAATTATGCACCTGCCTCTATCAAGTCTAGGATACTGACCATCCCCTGAACCAATTGACGAACCAGGAACGTAGATACACAACAGACTCCCCAAGCAAGCGTGTGGCTCGCACCGGCAATGCCCACAACCACATACAAAGTCGCGCCAGCGAGCCCCATTCTGGCCAGCTCTTTACTAGGCAATGAGCTTAGCGCATCCTCAGATCAGACGAGACCAGACGCAGTTTCTAAGCAATCTAACGAATGGGATCTAAGGCTCGACATCGAGAACGGTCTGTTTCCAACATCTGCCTCATCAAGTGAACATCACATCTTCCGCCCCGGGACAGTAATTGGCTTCTCAAGACTACGAGGCAGATCACCGGAAGGGAACGAGGACGAGTTTGTTGGAGAGGTAAGTATCATCACACTCATACTTTAGTCTTCAGCATCCACCCTCCAATATCACAGGGAGTCATACACTAACGCTCTATACAGCTCCCTCGCTGTCTACTCACGACCTGGCTTCGCCGTATATCACAACCACTATCCAGCAAAACCAACTCTCAAGCACAAACAAGGACAAGGGCATATATAATCTACCCGCTGCACAATGCCATCTTTGCCCCCGCAAAACTCCTCTCATCTCTTCTCTCTAGATCAGAACCAACTCAGACAGAACCAACTCAGCAAGCCCCTCCAATTTCCCGCAGCGAAGCAATAAACCTCCTCGACTCTGTCCAGCTTTTTCCGGTCTTCGACTTTGCAGGCGCTGTAGATGCTATCAGTGAAGTTTCAGAGAGATTGCACAAAATAAGGGATGACCGTCAGGAAAACGAAAACCGGAACGAGACTGAGAACCAGCAAACTGTGGTGGTGATTACCGGTCTGGATACCCTCACTGAAGCAGTTATCCGCTCTTCGAATGCTGTCCGCGGTACAGCGGTGTTGATGAGTACACTACGAAAAATCACGCAGTTATCCCTTTTGCGCCGCGCTTATACATCTGTCTTGCTTGTGAATACGAGTGGTGTTGGGCCAAGTCTGAGTGTGCACCAGCACTCGAATCAAATTCAGAGCCAGGCTCACAGGGAAAATGAAACGCACCATGCGCGCGATGACGGAAGTAGCATTCAGTCGATGTTTTATACAAATGCTCCGCTTTTCCCTAGTCTTATGATGAAGACGTTAGACCAGGGGGTTGATACGCATCTCTTGGTGTCGATTTCGGACTTGAGCATGGAAATGCATGGGAGGAGCGTAGCCGTACCTGTGGTAGAGGTGATAAAAGACCGAGTAGGATGTGGGCTGGGGAGATGGTGCGTTCGGAATAAAAAGGGTGCTAAATAGAGGCCGACTAAGCCAGCCTCCTGGTATTGAAGCAGATGGAAAACAGACGCTGTTTTAATGTACATGACCAAGGTTGATAAATCCTCATTCATACTGTATCTTATAGGATAAGCTATTTATCTAAGCCGGATTTTATCCTGCCGAATATAATCTGCCAGCATACGCCTAAATGCAACCCGCAACAAATACGAACTCCGACATGCAATGCAATTCCTTTCTTTCCCGCGAGACAGATGGGTATCAAAGGGATTCGCTGCTTGTAAACTGCAATTGAGCGGTGAAGAGATGTGGGTATAAAACGAGCTGAATTCGAGTCCACGGAACTCAAGACGGCATGCAGCCTACCACCCATTCTCCAGCTGACTCTGAGCATTCCCGTCCTCAGCCCACATTCGCAGCACAGCACGTTCGACCACCTCCCGTGCCTCCTTCTCGCACTCAGCAAGATCGCTCTCCAGCGTGCGCTCCTCAAACGCGACATCCTGCTGCTGCACCTTGACCCACTGCTTGTGCCGCTCACATCGCTTCTTCAGGCAGACGCCACGCGTAAGACTCGCAGAACTGTCTTCATCTTCAACACCCATAGCCGTATCGCCATCGGTATCGACATTGCTAGTCGGATAACTTGCCGCCAAGGCTTCAGGCGTGCCCTCCTCCAACGCCTTTTTACCTGGTTCTGACAACCTCCACTCGTCGAATTCCTCGTCGGACCAGGCAAGCCGGGTATCGAAGCCGCAGATATCCTTCCAGCCGCCTTTGGGATCTTTCTTCTTAAGTATGTCGAGGATGCTCTTTGAGCGGTGGCGCACGAGAGTGAGGAACGTGTTTCGTGCAGTTAGCATATCGCGGCGGTGGAAGAGTTCAGCGCGCTGCTTGCGGAGTTTTTCGAGTTTCTCGGCTTCATCAGGAGAATAGTGTAAGCCGTCGACACCAACGTCGAGACCAAGTTTCTTGGAGGGTGGGGTTCCAGCATCTGTGGTATCAGACGGTGGTACTTGGTCTGGTGCTGGTTCTGCCGGGGGTGCCACGATATGCGCGCCCAATTTGCGGAACTCTTCGACAGAACTCACGCCCATTATGACCGCTGTGAGATCGCCTAGGGTAAGGACTCCGCCTCTGCTCCCGAGGTCTTCCATGCTGTTGTCTTGTTCATCTTCCATTTGCGAGTCATACTCGCTGTCGTCATCTCGCGGGGTCTGCGTGCCACTGAGAGCTGCCCTGAAGATAGTTTTTGGTTTCTGAATGCCCTGTGGAGGGATGAAGTTGAGATGTCGAGTTTTTTGACGCATAAACTCCAGGCCATGCTCATCGGAGCAGTATTTGCTAGGAGTTGGGCCACTGACACGCGCAGGTTTTCGGCATTCCCTCAGTCGACACATAGGCTTCCACAGAGTGCATCCTTTTCCATTTTCCTTGCAGTTCGGGCCTGCATTTATTAGTGTCAAGTTGAACCGGGTTATTTGAAAACTTACAGATATATTTCTCAATGAGATCAACGTCCCGTGGGTCAATGTTAACGCATTTCCCATGGAACCAATCCTCGCAGCCCCCATCGCACGCAATCATCCAAGTGTGGTTATCAGGCTTCCGGCAGATGCAGAAAACCGCGTCAGGATCTGATTCTTCTTCATCTTCATCGCCTTCCTCTCCCTCTTCCATTTCCTCATCCTCTACCTCGACCTTTGCCTTCCTGCCGCCTTTCTTCTTCGGTTCAGGGGCCGGCGAGTTTGCCAGGGAAGCGGAGCTTTGTTTCTTCACTGGCACCTTGCTTGTGCGAGAAGAGGAGGGAGTTTGAGAGCGGCGGCTGCTGACACTCTCGTTATCCTGATTATCAAGTTTGCTTTTCTTGGTCGAAGTCTTCCTCCCAATTCCCTTCTTTGTTCCAGGTCCTGCCCGTCTGCCTGGTGCTTTGGTAGAATTGGCTGGGGATGACCGGTCTGACGACGACGCCCGTGAATTTCCTCGGTTTTTCAGACTCACAACCTTCTTAGGTGTTGGATGTTCTTCAAGTGCATCTATGCCATTTTTCACTTCTTCAGCATCTAAAGGAACTCTATCCAGGCTCGTGCTAGAAGGCTCGATCTTGATTGGATATACTGGCTCAGCCAGCACAGTCCCTGGAAGGCTTTCGTAGAGGTTGGCCCAAGTTTGGACGTTCTGTAAAGGCCCTGATTCAGACTCTGCCATTAGGCGCGGAACCCTGATCTGCCGATGTACTTTGTCTGCCCTTGCAAAGCCAAAATAACCGCTGTGTCGCCAACCCAGGAGTCCCACGATGCGATGGTTATTCACGACAATGTTAGACATAAGAATATTGTTATGAACAAGTCGATAGTTCCCAGGTGTTTCGTCACCAAAGAGTATATCGCGCTCATATTGTCCGCCCTCTGAGGATATATGTGAGTTCAACTCACTGCAGACATAGGATGGATGGTCCAAGCCCGGGTCTGCGCCGCTGAGCTCTTGTGAAACAATGCGACACTGTTGTTTCATGACCTCAACCTGTTCCGGATTGAGGTACCTCCAAGCGACATCCAGAGAAACGCCAGGGATTCGAGCTTCCACTGTGACATTCTTCCCATCTATTATCCCGCAGTAATATATTTTCGGAACGTCGACCCCCAGGTGTTTGAAAGCGTTATCAGCTTTCCTGGATGCACTCAGTTCATTTGCATTCAGGCATAAGAACCTCTCGGCGGCCGCACCAACTGCATCTTCTTGGTCGACCCTGATGATAACTCTGCCAGCAGCATATGCTTGCCTTTCTCCATGTAAATGCAACGAGTTTTCCGGAGTACACAGGGCCTTCACGGTGCTTTCCCAATATTCTGTCGCTTGGGGGTCGAATTGGCACCAGTCATCATAGCGGGGTTGAAAATCATCATCCCGCGGGAGATAGCGGCCGTATTGGGGACTTCGTTGGTAAAAGGGGTCGTCTTCTGGTATACGCGCAGGATCGGTCTCATACGGATTGACCATTTCGAGCTGCGGGCCGGGGACCTGCGATCGGACTGCAACACCTCTTTCCTATTTGAAACTGGCGGATATATCAAGTGCAACAGTCAATTTTCCAAGTTAGTTTTAGTAGGTAAAAGTGCGATCTGGATATGCGTGGACAGCTTGGTCTTGTATATCAGATCACATGCGCAAATAGTCTTTGGCGGCGGCGTTGAAGGGATGAATCTTAGGAAAGTGACATTTGACCGAATAAAAAGAATCCAGCGAGAACAAATGCCCTTCAGAATCGCAGTTCTATAGAACGCCCTGCGAATTCCTGCAATCATAAAGCCAGGCAATCTGGTCCTGAATGCGAATCTGAGTGAATCTCGGCTGAGTGACTAGCGGAGATAGGAGGAGCTCCTGTCTCCGGCTAGAAAAGGCGTCTGGACGACGGAACGAAGAGCGGAAAATCAGAAGACCCAGAATCCGTAATTGAATGCCGTTTCAAGCGTTTAAAGGAGTTCTGAATATGCGCGTGAATGGGAAAATTCGCGGTCGCCGACCGCGGAGAAGCGATAAGGTTACTAATGCCTGGGCCCTCAGGCAGTGAAGTTCTTATCGTAAAGGCGGTCAGGTTTTGACAGTTCAATTGAGGCGCTTTCCGCATCCTCACACGCAGTACACAACTCTGCTGTTCTGACCTACAGGAAGATATCACAATTGAATATCCTTGAACAGATACCAGCTGAAAGGTCTCATTAGGTGTCTTCGACCAAGCATGAAGCCTCCGCATTGAAATCCGGTCACCGTTAAATGCATACCGCCCAAATCTTCCATAGCGCCTCGCCTGTATCGACGGCCTTGTTGTCAGGCCCACTCTCCGCTTCGAGAAGAAAATTCGCAGTACAACACCTAGGGTGATGGGATTTTGTCATTGGGTCTCGAGGCTGGCTGGTCCAGAGGGGTTCTGGGCCCGCTTCTTGGCTGGAACTGCCGAGTCTTGATGCTGGGATGAGCTGGTGGAGAAAGCCTCGGGGGGAGTGCAGATGGGATTTGACATGGTTCTATCGTTCTTACTGTTGGGATCACACGAATGTTTCATCATATGTAGTGGCGCTATTGTATAGTTCCTAGCGTTTAAGATGGACAGATTCCTGCGGGACATGGAACCCTGCCAAATGCGCCAGATTGAGCTCGCCTTATCGTAAAGCTGTTTAAGTACTTATCTGTGCATCACGTGTCATTATCAGCCCGCCTGTAAACGCAGACTTCTGGTCCCTGACTCCCCGGACTGCAAGCCTAGTCACATGCCATGCCGCAGTCCGACCAATTGTACACATACAAGCAGACACTTATTCTTAGCACCTGCATGCCATGCCCTTGAACATCTCCCTCTCCTCCGTCTTCTACCTAATCCCCCTCTATATCTTAGTGATCTCCCCCATTCTGCGCCAACTGTTTCCGAACGATCCGCAACACGGCTCATATCAATTCTACGATGATGAAGAGGCCCTCGATGAAGATACCTCGCTGGACCTCAATTCAGAAGTCCTGAGCCTTGATGATGGGGTTAACGTAGTATGTCCCGACGAAACCGACGCATACCGCGTGCATATCCTCTCGCAGGCACCGTTGGTCATATACATCGAGAACTTCCTCTCAGCTGAAGAGGCGGATTACTTGGTTGATGTTAGGTATGCCGCAACATAGCCACGGCTCTCTGCAGATATATTCTGACAGTTGACTCTACTAGTATACCAAACTACACCCCCTCGACCTTGTACTCCTCGTCCCTAACCTCCGCGAACGATACGTCCACACCAAAAACTGACGTAACAAAACGTCTCTCTGATCGGGCTCTTCTCCCACGAACCCAGACAGTCCGATGCATTGAGGCTCGCGCGCGCTCCTTCCAAGGCTGGAAACCGAACTTGTACATCGAGCGAATGTGGGCTCAGCGGTATAACGTGTCGGGCCACTACACGCATCACTATGACTGGGCGGGGACGGCGAGAGGTCGTGGGGGCGATAGGATCAGTACATTTATGGTGTATCTGAAGGCGGAGTGCAAAGGAGGAGGGACGAATTTCCCCCTGTTAAGAAAGCCGAAAGATAGTAAATGGTGTGAGTTCATTGAATGTGGTGAGGCTGACGAAGGAAGAAAGGGAGTGACATTTAAGCCGATCAAAGGGAACGCGGTGTTCTGGGAGAATCTCAGAGCTGATGGAAGTGGGTGGCCGGAGACGTGGCATGCGGCGTTCCCGGTTGAGGAGGGAGAGAAGGTTGGGTTGAATATCTGGAGCTGGTATCAGCCGCCGAAAGGGAGATGGCGGTGATATTGATCCTCCTGCGGAAAGTTTGTCTATATAAGATGATTCGCGATTGGTATTGATAGATTTTTATATAGGCTAGAAATAGATACTATAGATTTGCTGGTATTCCCATAACGCCTGATATCATCCATGCATCCGGTCATTATATTTTCATAGTCATCACATTACCACTGCGCTGCTAACCGATATTCATCCACTGCGTCCATTCGTCGCTCGCAAACCCGCCCTTCAGATCAGTGTTACCGAAAATCTCATCCAATGGAACTCCAGGGAGATCCAGGCCGGCATTAAAGGCGTTATCATCTGCCATACCAAAGGACTGCTCGGCGCCGGTAGACATCTGCTGTATTGTGGCATCAGGCACAAAATTTTGCTGCTGGTCAATTCCGTAACCCTGCCAAACGAAGTTTTGGTTGGGGATGGAGACGAGATCTGGACTGTTGACAGCTTCGCCCGGTGTGGATCCGTGTGAAACGGGCGACTGCAAATGCGAGCCTGACATCCGGCCTGAGAGTGCCGTGCCCATACTATTCGGGGTCCCATTCTGGAACATATTCAAACCACCAAAGTTGTTGACACCTGCTTGATCCACAGTGGTTGGGATCGCAGACATGAACGGTGCCGTAGTGGCAGATGCGTCGAATTGGAAGTGATTATTTTCCAACGTTGACATTGGCTGTGCGGGATAGGCGAATGGGTCGTCCGACGGGAACATGATGGGCATGAGGTCGGGAAATCCGGTAGTGTTCGGCAACGACTGTGTATATTGTCCCGCACGAGCCTCCCGTATCGGCAATGTTTGAGATATTATCGGTGTACCGGAAGGTGGCGTAGCCTCTGGTGGAGTTGAGACAGCACTTGCTGGGGCTTCGGAAGGCTGAACCCATGATCGGCGGTTAGTCCGTGGTTTCGCGGGTGAGCGAGCTGCATGATTATCATCCACGCTCTTGGGCGACTGGGTACCGTCCGGCTTAGATGGCCGGCTGAGTAGTTGGACCGGGAAGGTGTTTGCTCTCTGTATCGAGCCTGGCTGTGGTTCGGGCGCTGGCTGATTTGAGGGAGCTGGTCGCTTCAAGTTAACCTGAGCCTTGGAGCTCTGTCGGTTCTTGAGCATCTCGGGGAGATTCTTGAAGAGACAGTTGAGGCTTTGCGAGCAGCGGTCGGCTGCAAGACTCTTCTTCGCTAGCCCAGCTAGTGTGTTTTTGCCTTCCATAGCGTCTTTAAGAACGCCATCTTTTGCCGTCGGCGAGTCAGGGTTCTCCAAGACAAAGAACAGCAAGGATAGAATGGCAAAGTACGTGGTGTACATGGTAAACCAGAAGGATCCATTCAAAAGGCCCTTCTTATGCATTCCGGTGGTAATATGGACGATATTCCGGGAAACACTGACACAAGCGGCGGCACAGGCGTACGACCGTCTATCAACACCCCGAGCTTGTGAGCCGCTGGAAACATAGTGGAGGAATGGTCGATACATGACCATCTGCGCATGAGCGTAGCTAATACGCAGGAGTTGTCGTATCCTATGAAAGTCAGTCTAATCCATTACCGCGACAGCGAGAGGCCATACCGCTCAATTTGTGGAGAGACTTCTGTCCCAGGCCGCAGCGCCGCAGGAAGCTCTTCCATCCAGTTCTGAAGATCCCGCTCGATCTCCCTGATTTTCGAATGGCTGACAACATAGCGTTGATCTGACTCAGACCGGTGTTGTGCTGTCTTGAGAGGGTAAATATATTTCACGATTTTGAGAACGATCACTGAGAGTCGGGTGTGCGCATTGGCGCCGACCATGGCATGTATCCTCCCTTCTGGACTCGGCAGGATTCCATTTTCTGTGATAAACTCCCCGTCAATGGACAGCGGGTACTCCTGGTCAATGTCGTCATCGCTCAGCATCTGAGGCAGGCCAAGCAGCGTGCTAACATATACATCCATTTTTCGAACCACCCAAAAGATGCGACGGCGTAACTCCCGTTCGACCGGATTAAAGTTTGCAGTCACTGAGCGATGCAGGCCGAGCCGCAGCGAAGAGCGCAAAGCAATTCCAACATACGAATAGCAGGTGCTAAGCTTTGCCGAAGACTGCAAGAATATGACCATGAAACAGATGGCTTGCAAAGACGTTAGATCACGGCAATCGGTAATTTCCAGCAAATGCCGGCCGGCTTTAAAGTATTGAAACCTACGCAAGTCAGCGACAGCTTGTTTGACAACAGATAGAACATACCCTTGGCCTATTGCACTTTCATATCCCGACACATCCAAGGTTCCAGCCCCGTCGTCGGAAAACAAACAACCAACAGACATAACAATGTACAGCAGCGGCAAGAAGGAATTCTCTTCATTGGTGAATTGCTCCGGGGGGGTATCGTAGACTCGATCCAGTAAAGCATAGAACGATGGCTCGTGCACGAAACGAATTAATGCACAGCCGTCCTCTAAAGCATTGTGACACAGACGCCGTGCGACGTCGCGGGGCGGCAGATCGTGGGTCGGCGGCAAAGACGGCTCTTGCGGCGATTCGGACGTCGATTTGGGGCTCTCCAGGAATTGCTGCAGCGCGGGCCGTGTACGCAAGGGGATCTCGCTAGTGCCCGGCTGATATACTCCTAGCTGTTTTCGGAGCCGGCGAAGAAAGATGATGCCAGACGTGTGCCCGTGGTAATCCCAATGGCCCTGATCGTCCAGGTCGAGAGACCCGGATTTATCGACCATTGACTCCAACAAAGACTCGTCAGCGCCAGTTTCATCTGTACCAGGAGCGTCCGCGGACCCAATTGCATGGGACTGTTGCGAAGACGGTTGCGAAGATTGCGAAGATTGCGCCGGTGGCTGTGATGGCTGCTGAAGCTTTTCTCGTTTAAATGCTAACAGCATCTGCTCTGTTGCATGCACGTCGAATTGCGGATCGTCCAGATTCAGGTCCGGGAGAACGACGCGGAGCAGGGCCTCGGCTTTGTGCAAGCGACTCTCGAGCGCTTCGACATACTGAGGTGCGGGGTTGCGGCGACGATTCGACGGTTGATCGTAAGTGCATTCTATAATCTCGAGTCAGCGTGACCGGTAGCCAGCCAAAGAGTGAACCTTACCATAACTGTAGACAGTGCAATGGGTGCAAGGCTGCTTTCCATCGCACTTGATTTTTTTGCGCCGACATTCATCGCAGGCACGGGTCACCCGCCGCCTCTTCTGCATAGGAAGCGGGGCCTTGACCTGCTTGGCGTCAGGCGCAGCATCCTCTGCGGAGAGGTCCTGGGAGACATTGTTGGAGGGAGTGCCTGAAAATTCGCCCTCGTCTTGGAGATAGGAGGCCGAGTCTGGTGAAGGATCCTCCTCGCCCGCGTTATCGGCGAGGAAAGGCGCCGCTGGAGTTTCCATGACTCAATCGAACCGCCGCATGCAAATTGACCAACTGAGAAGGCCGGTAAAGGCCAAGATTAGGGATTATTGAGGTGAAGCGAGTGTACGAAGTCCAAGTGAAGTGATAGGGGTGGAGTGTGAAAGTTGCGCAGCGCTATGCCTATCGCACCTCCACGAGTGGAAACAGCTTTACCGAGTCATGGAAGGCACAGTGGCAGCAGACTTGGATAAGGCTGAAAGAGAAAATTCGCCAGCTTTTCTCTTCTGTTCTTTTCTTTTTCCTTTTCTGAGAAAACACACCGCTACAGACCCAGTTGAGAGTGTTGATATGAAAAATCGAGATAGAAAAGTGCTAGAAAAGTGCAAGAGAAGAGCAGGGATTTGGTCTGACGCAGGTGAGTCAGGAGAATACTAGCGTAGTAGTGTAGTAGTGTAGTAAGCAGTGGGCTTGAGCCTTAAGGATTTTTCCTTCAAGGAAAAAAGGCCTCAGACGATCGGCGACAGAGCAGCTAGATGCAACTAGAGTCGGGCGTTTTCACGTTCTCACGTTCTCAACCTGAATGGCACTGAATAGCAGTGGGGATTATTGGGGACCATCTTGGGGGGCGAGAGCGCTGGAGTCAGAAAGAGAGACAAAGACCAGATGAATAATCGTTCTGGGTTTTCAAATCCAGGTTAAACCTGATCGAACCAAGAAACTGGATCAGTTTTGATCCTGATACTACCACCTATCACCACCATTACCATTACCACCGCTACCCGCTACGACTACTGAGCGTGTCCCACACCCGCGGCCCCTCTCTGGCGCCGGTCTGGTCGCAGCTGCTCCTATCGAATATCCCGTCCGATCACGACTCTCTCCTCCACGGTTCCCTCCATTCTGGATCTGGACATCGTTGATCAGTCTCAGCATCATTGCATGCGTGGCTGGAACGCCGTCCACAGCCAATCCCAACGGTCACTCCGTTCGCACTAAAATGCTTAGACGCTCGGACTCGGGGACCGTTGGCGCCGACCATTGTCGGACTCTAGACCTCGATCGGATTTAGCGTCGACGGTGATCTGTCCGTTGACCTGTGACCAAGGAATTATAACCGAGTCAAAAAAAGGGCAGGGATCGATTGTTCCTGAACTCGGGAATTTATATCATGTGATGATGTCATCTTCCAGCAGTCATCTTCTGCATTAAACCCTGACCCATCGTTGGATTCGTGGATTCGTGGATTGCTTATCGCCCCATTGTTTGCTCAAGCCCATGTTTGCTTCAAGCCCACGGTGCCTTCCTGCATCTCCCCGCAGTTCGGCGGACTCAGCATCGGTTGGGACTGGCCGGCATATTCTTTCCCTGAAGGGTTGGCAGAACGCGACTCTGAGGGAGCATCGCTGCACGGCTGATGCACCCAGCGCTCGATAGAAGGTGGATATATCGAACATCAGCGGCGGAAAATAACGCTTCTCACCGCCAGAGAGGGGGTGTGGGGGTCGTGGTGGGCATGGTGGTGCGAGGAGCTTGAACTGCGGCAGCCGGTGATATTTTGATATCTGAATGCGACCCGTTCATCGGGCGTTCATTGTCGGGCGGCTTTTATAGCGCCCCGATCGTGGGCAGTCCGAGCCAGTCAGGTCGATTTAAGGGACGTCCCAGGGCAGCCGACTGCGCAGGACAAGCCCACAGTCCTGCGCCTTCAGCAACGCACCGTTCTTTTGCTTGAGATAGAAAGACTAGCATATGGCAGAAAACGAAACGAAACAAGAACTAAGATTCTCTGGTTTAACCAGACAAAACCCTTGAATCAGACATACCAGAGCCGCGGTGGTGTAGGAGGTGTTGGGAGGTGTAGAGGTCAAAACATCAGTCAGGTTTGTAATATCAGTGTTTGAAAGGACCACCGCCTCTACCTCTGCCGGTACCGCACCGGGCCTATGTATATTTCCAAGGCTCTGCTACAGGCTTTCAAGCTCTATATTACCAGCCTAACAAGGCCCGCGGCTCTAAGCAAAACTCGCTATCCAATCCATATTTCGATCAGCGAAACCCTAGTTCTCGCCAATCGTGCATGTTGGCGACGTCGCTTGCGCTGCCCGTATGCGTCAAGGACACTATATCAAAAAGGGCGAGGATAGTGTAGACTCGATGAAACGTCTCGCTAAGCTTCTCGTAGCTGCTTAGACTGATCATCGTATGTGCCTGGTTCAGTCTATTGAATTGGTTCAAAGGTAGAAGGCGTACGTTGGCATACCAGTCCTGCAGAGGCTAGGACGCGTAGGTGCCCCTTCTAGAGATAGCCAGAATAGTAAGCAGTTCTTAAGTTACATGGTTGGGCATGTAAGATTCGTAAGATTCCTTAACACCAGCATCCAATTCAAACACCACGAGCTTTGGCACGAGGCTTTCAGCATCAGCACGACGAGCCTGCACCGCAGCCTTCTGTTATCACACTTGGTGCGCTATGATATATCACTAAACCATTGATATGACGCCATCAGTACCCTACTCTGGACGCAGGTCATGGCTCAGTCTACCTCAACAGTTTTGATAGAAGGACACCGATTCGTGATTGTATATTAGAAGCTCCTGGCCTACTCCTGGACTTGCGGCCAAAACCTCTCCTCCAACCAAACAACCTGCCTCCACCACCTCTCACATCGATCCAGCCCTTCAGCTCCTTCCTTGAATTCCTCCCCAAGCTCCTGCCTGGCAAACTCATCGACAACATCCCCAATCTTATTCACAAACTCCTCAAACTCGTCACTCGCCCAGTTGGGTATGAACTTCTCCCTCAATGCCCCTCCATCCTCCTCCGACCTATTCCCGGCCCCGGCGCTCTTTCGCAGAAAGTCTGCCGCATACCTCCAAGCCTTGAGATAGCATACTTCCGTCGCCCAGAGTACGACAAGACCCTCCAAAAGACTATTTCCTGGACTCGCCGCAGACATGAACATGTCGATGTACCCTTGCGTTATCGGCGCGGCTGCAAACTTCCGTTGGGCCTCTGGATCTGACTCCTCCCGCGGCGTATTCGTATTTAGGTCAAGTCCGTACTCCCTCGCGACATCCTCGAAGAACTGTAACTCGCGGTGGATATTATTCAGTGCGTCGATAAGGATCTCCAGTACCTCCTCAGTTATACTGGGGTTGTTTGGTTTGGAGGGTGTGTTTGGGAGATGAATTTTCGAAAGCAGTAGCCCAATAAAGCGCACGTAGGTTTGCGCATAGAGACGGTCTTGTGAGAGCCAAGCTGCGAGAGTGGTCTTTGAAAGTGTACCGCTGCCGGCGTGCCGGAGGAAGGGGTGCGTCGTTGCGCTGTGGAGGGCGGCCGGGGTGGTTGATGGGAGGTGGGCGGTTAGTTTCATTTTCGAGCTTGCGGGATTGAAGTGGATAGAAATGGTGGTGAATCGTTGCTGAGTGATGAGAAAGGGTTGAATTTGACATTACGAGCTCCAAGTGATAGATTGGCGGAGTGTGGGGTAGCTTGCTTTCTAGCACAAGCTGCCCGCAAAAGGAATCATATGGTACATGGCGCTAACTACTGCAACTCTAAGAAGCCGTGATGTCGTCTACTCCGTAAAATTCTCCCCAGAAATCAATGGAACGCGGGAGCAACTGAAATTTCGATCTTATTGATGTCTGCTAAACAACCTACCTAAGCTCCAAAGATAAACGACAAGCCAACCATTAAGAACCAGACAAGCAAGCAAACTGCGCCGCCCAACCCCAAGCCCCAAATTAAATGCTTCGTCCCATCGTTGCAAGATAATCGTAGTCAGACATGCAAGAATCATGTGATCCAAGTGGAAAAAGGACAAGAAAAAGCAGGACTAAACTGCACGCGATCGGACCATTACCTAGCCAAACAAAGCATGCACTCAAACATCCCCCAGACAAGTGAAAGCTAAGTGGTCGCGGTACTGGCGCGGGCTGCGGCATTGTTGAGCTGTCGGTGATACGATCCGATCGGTTGGAAGCCCCTACAAAAAAAATCGGTTAAGTCAGTGTGCAGTGGACAGCAGGATACAACGCGCTCACCTTGCGAGGTCGAACCCTCCATTATCAGCATCATCATCATCATCCCCGTCATCTTCCTCCGCGGGTGGTTGGCGCCCATCCACGCCGTTTGTGCCTGGTCCATCCTCTCGCCGGGCTGAGAGCGGCCGGCCCAATCCCGCACCATTAGCTGTACCTGGCTTACTTGGGCTGACGAGGTTTGGCGGCGGTGGACTACTGCTTGGGATATTGCCAAGCACATCACCGGGATCCCCCTTCAAAGGACTCATATCAGCAATTGGACGGGCAGGCGTACTCCCGATGTCGGCGAACTTCCAGAACTGCGCGGGTGAGCTCATTGGCATGAACTTGGACGGAATCTGAGCAGTGCTTGGAGGCGGGAGCCGGGGCTGATGGCGTTGTGGTGCGGGCGTGATCATAGAAGACGGACCATCGTCGTAATACGACGACGATAGCACTGGCGGCGACCGGGTAGCTGCATCTGAGAGCCCGTACGCCCGGCTAAGGCCAGTTGCGTTCTTCGTTGCGGACCGGTGGGGTAACGGCGACGGCTCTTCATAGTCGCGCGGGTTCGGCGGCCGAAGCGAAGGGGGCTCTATTGCACCATTCCGGCCAGCGCGCGATCCGCGTTCAGGCGTGTACGCCTCCACAGGCGCCACGGGAAACGAGCTGAAACTAGGCGAAGAGACAGGGGGCGACTTCTTACCAGCGGAGAAGACAGATTCCATCCCGCTGGTGGCGGTACCTCGCGTGGGGTCCTTCGTCGCTGGTGACGACGGAGCCGACGATTGGGCGCCCTTGCGAAGCTGCTTCTTCCAGTATTCCTCACGATATTCCGCGGCAATCTGCCACTTCATACCCTTACCCGGCTCGTCCGTCCGACGGGGAACTTTTTGGAACGCTTTGTTCAACGAAAGATTATGCCGGATCGAGTTCTGCCAGCCACTTTGCGAATGTCGGTAGAATGCGTACTTGTCCATGATCCAGTTGTATATGTTGTTGAGCGTCAGCTTC
This sequence comes from Aspergillus nidulans FGSC A4, assembly GCF_000011425.1. Taxonomy (NCBI): domain Eukaryota; kingdom Fungi; phylum Ascomycota; class Eurotiomycetes; order Eurotiales; family Aspergillaceae; genus Aspergillus; species Aspergillus nidulans. The sequence goes on along the minus strand of NC_066262.1, from coordinate 2,545,668 downwards.
TCCTCTTCACTCGAAAAGATCGCCTGTGCAATGAGAGTCGCATAACTGTACGGCGGCTTCAAATCCTTGGCGGAATCTTTGCTGTAGTCGATTTCCTCGGTGCTCTCCATCATCATTCCGCGATTATACAAGGGCGACTGCTTGGCGGTTCGCGCCCCGACTGTGTCTGGCGATCGCGGCGGCGGTGTGACTTGACGTTTGAGGAACTGCGGAGCAGGTGCTAGCGAAGGAGCGCCGGTCGAGTGTGGTACAACCTCTTGGGTCTTGGGGATCGTTGGCGTCTGCTGGGGGTGCGCATGATGGGAAGCATCCCAAGCTGGATCTTCTTCGCCGTTGGCCATCCGTTGTGCGCGCTCGACGAAGCTGGGGTGAATTTTTGCTTTATCCCCGGGAGTGACAAACATCATCGACGTGTTGGCAATCTCGATAATGTCGCCGCACGAAAGAACAGCATCGGTGCCGCGTTTCAGAATCGCCTGGTTCAAACGGACGCCGTTGCGACCGTTGACGCGGATGTGCCACGATGCAGTGTTCTCGCCATCATAGAAAATCTCCGCGTGGAGGCGCGACACGAACTTGCTGGGGCCTAGATCAACGTGAACTTCCGGCAGCGCTCGTGCGGCGATTGTGACGGGACTCGACTGTTCATCTAGCTTCGGTTCGCGATCAGGCTCTCGTCCGATGTTGACATGAAGCGACTTCACGTAGTACGTCCAGTTTCTGCCGGCGATCTTGGCGTATGCGCGGATGCTTTGCTTGTTCTCGGTATTTGCGTTGGAATGGTCTCGCTGGACGCGGAGAGGTTCACGGGAGACTGGGAGATACGAAATGACCAAATCCACTAGATCTTGGTTCTCAGACAAATCACGATCGGGAGACGAACCATCCGCCTCGTCCGCAGACTCGGCTTTCACAGGTCGAGGAGGCTGGGGAGACGCTCGGTTATCGACCTAGCCGTACGCGTTGGTTAGTTTCAAAGAAGTTTCGTCTCAAAAGTCTGGATTTGTATATCCTTGGTTGCAAAGATGACGCATAAAAGCGTTTGTTGTGTTGTGAACTGGGTTAATATAACTCAGTTTAAAACGCACCTTGCGCTTCTTGTTCGAAGGTCGCGTGGGCGATGAATCCGGCGCCTCTGCATCTGAAGTCTCTTGAAGTTGGATTTCCTTGCGCCGCGCGCGACGGCGATTCGAAAGAGGCATAACCGATAGAGCTCTGTGGATTGACGTCCGTCAGTTGTCGTCAGTTGTCGTCTGTTGTTATGGTTGGACGTGTTGTGTTGCGTCGGTCTGCGTTGACGTAGGATAAATTTGTCGAGGGTGCGCGTTTATCCGACTTAGCGGTGCACAGGACAGTGAGATTCCAGGACTCGAGAGGAAATAAAAAGCGGACGCCAGTTAATGGCGACAACAAATGATGACCTAAAGGGACCGAGATAGACGAAGAACCAAGGAACAATATTTCAGAAGGGTTCGCCACCGCGCAAAGCAAGGCGACGCGCACTGGGGTGCTTAAGAATGAAGACGCCCAGCCACCGCGGGGAGTTCCGGTAGTAGTGGGGTGGACTCTTCTACTGGGCTGTGTCAACTGTAGATTAAGAGAACAAAATGTAGGAACAAGATCAGATAGCAGATCTCTGGACCCTGGAGGTTAACTAGTGATGCAAAAGAAGCGATCTAGCTGCAGAAGCATGTAGAAACAGAAGAAAACGCTCGACAGACAGGCCGTGGCAGTGACGTTGTTCTCGTTCTCGACCGTGACCGCTTCCACTCTTTGACAGAAACTCGAAGTAAATTAAACTCGACTCGACTGCTTTGTCTTATCGCCGTTATTATAGTCCTAAAACAGCACTAACAGCAAATCCTGCAAACTTGCAGCCCATTACGCTAGTGCAGCGACAAATCGAGAGGAAACGTTCTGATACCACGCTACCGCCAGCTTGATGATGTTTTTCCGGATGCAGTCAACCACAACACTCGTCTTGCCCAGCCCATCCACGGTCTCAACCTCCTAGACGCAAACTGACTCAATCCATCCCCTATCCACAAATCTCATCCGTGGGACATTGTTGACCTCCTGTTTGCGTCACTCCCGTTTCTGCGCCAGGCGGGACCCCAAGGAAGACCGTTGGAATGCTTCACCCTCGTTTTGTTGGGTGTGAAGATACCGTAGCATTGAACCGGCAGCGAACCATTCATGCTCAAAAAAGACGAATAATAAATTCAGGTACGCGGGGTAGCTGATAGATATTTGCAAAAACAACAGCTGGTTTCAGGTAGTCCTTTTTCCCAAAACCGAACAGAGCTACTAGAGCTCCTACGACTCTTTATTATAGGTTATGAACGAGCCGAACGAGCCGAGAGAACAGGCCGCGCCAGTGGAGAGGATATGATGATAGATACATGACAAATGGAAAACACAAAGAGGTAGACAAAATAGGTACAACACAACTCCAGTGGGATCCTTACAAGCCTTATAACGCCAACCACGTATGGAACTCAGTAAGCGAGATACACAAGCTATAGACAATCATGAACGATTCCGACTTCAGCTAGGCATTTTGGAGTCTCCATCCTCATCCAGGCCTCGTAAAGTGGGATACATCACACTGTCCTCGGCACTTTCCCCATCAGTCTTGATAGGAACCGTGCGCGGTGAACGGGGAAGAGAATCTCTCTCTACGCCCTCCATGTCAACATCCGCCTTGGACACTGGCGACCGAGAAACACGGTCCTGTCCCTGCTCCTGGTCCTGTTCCTGCTCCTGGTCCTGTTCCTGCTCCTGGTCCTGTTCCTGCTCCGAATCGTCGCTGAACTCGCCCCGCTCAAGACGGTTGGCAATGTAGTTACGTAGGTACTCAATCAGCCGAACCTTCTCAACCCACTCCGACTGGACGTCCGACCTCTCCGCCACCTCGGTTGCGGCCTTGGCAGTCCGAGTTACATCATCCTCGCCCGGAGATCCTGAATGGAGAGCCGGGTCGATCAAACTGGCGGAGATCTGCTTGGGAGTTCGCTCCCCAGACTCCTTGTCGTCGCTGGACAGGTCCATCGACTCCGAGGCAGCACGGGACGCGGGCCGAGCTCGCTGCAATGTTCCTCCAGTGTACCTACGACGCTCGTCATTGTCAAAGATCCCGCCGAGAGTGGAAGGCGGGGCGGCACTTGACGCAGCAGTGTAACCAGAAGTCATACCGTCAGTCGCCGAAGGGAGACGAGGGTACATGCTGGAGCCGCTTTCATGAGGCGGAGAAACGCGATGAGCAGACGGAAGTGAAATGGGAGAGCGACCTGAAGTGTACGACTGCGCACTTGAGGGCGGTGTCAAAGCCGGAGTGCTAGACGAAGGGGAGTGCGCAGATGTGTTTGAGATAATAGGACCAGCAGTCGTCTGGGTTGTGGCATGTGCCGAGGGAAGTTGTGTCGGAGGCGAGTGTGTAGTGCGGTAGCTTATGCCGTTATGAATGTAATGGGCTCCAGGTTGAGCGACACCAGCCGCAGCGACATTATCATCGTTCTCATATATTGTGTCCTGCATTTGCTGCAGGAACTGGTCGATGTTGATCAAGTCGTTCTTGGTTCGGACGTTGCTCATTGGTGGAAGATGATATGCCGGCGCAGGGTGAGGGCCGCCACCATATGGACCACTAGCAACAGCCACAGGAGCAGGCATTGCCTGGTACTCGGGCAGAGGCGCAGCCGTTAAAACAGGCAGGGACAAGTTCTGCAAACTGAGCAGGCGCTGGCCCACGGCAGCGTAGGAATTAGGGTCAAATTGTCGGCGCTTGAGGTCACCAAAGAACTCATTAAGCGCATCATAACCCCGCTTCTTGGATTCATACGACGCTTGGTGAGGCTCTGGGCCGGTATTCAGAGCGTAGTAGACGTTGCCGTAAGACGGGTTCGATGGCTGGGGAGCGTGATGGGCCTGGTAATACTGGGGAGGACCATGAGCGTAGCCTTGGCTGGGAACAGGGTTGAGAGCAGGCTCAAAATAGTGCGCAGCAGCATAGCCTGAGATTCATGTTAGTCACGCCTAGCAATGAAGGTACACGTCAGGAGCATACCCTTGAAGTTTCCTCCGAACATCATATCTGGGTTGCGAGATCCAGGCTCTGGCGACCGTACCAGGACCGAGTCATCAGCGTGCGTCTTAACATGCTTCTTCAAATCCTGGGGACGCTTGAACGCTTTTCCACAGAAATCACACTTGTGCGGCTTGAGAGGAACGTGCACCCGGATATGAGAGGTGATATGGTCGCGTTTCACAGTAGTAGTACGACAGCTACCCCATTGACAAGTCAGGTTGAGGTTGTTCGTGCTCTTTCGGCCAACGTGACGCTCGCAGACATGTTCCTATAACACAAACAGGGTTAATTGCGTCCTTTGATCTTGAGAGCTTTCGACGCGAGCGTGCAAAAAGAAAATGGTTCTAACTCACGTATAAGGATTCTGGAGTAGGGAGCTTCTCAGAGCAGCCTTGCCACATGCAAGTGAGTTCTTCCGCTGGACGAGATGTTGACGACGCAGGGGCGACAGGAGAGGCAGCATTGCCATTAGCTTGGGGACTGGCCACAGCAGCTGTCGCAGCCGCCGCTGTTGCAGTCACAGAGGGCGAAGTGACAGTTGTAACCTGCGCAGCGGCGGGTTGAGAGGTTGGTTGTTCTTGGGTCGTAGGCACAGCTACAGGAGCGACCGCTTCTTCGGCCATGGCGCCAAGCATATGACTTTTCTTGGTGATGAGCGGACGAGAAATGCTCACTTTGAGTCAGAGAAAGGATCTCTGTTGACAAGGATAACCAAGCTCACACAACGAGCCAGGCGTTTAGGAATCAAAGGTCAAAGATTTGAAAAGTTAAGAGGCACGGTCGGCAGCCAAACAGTCAATACATCAAAAAGACGCGTGCCGAAACAGAGGACAGATCAGCAAAATGAGAGGGAAAGAGAGGGGGGGTTGAGAAGATGGGGGAAGCCAAGGTAAATAAGGAGAGGAAATCCTTGGGATGTGACAAGAAGGGGGGGGGAATGGCCTTGTGCGGACTCAAGGGAGTAAGCTTGGCTTGCACAGCCCAGCGGGGGGATCTTGGACATAAGCCTAGAAATCCGTCTTTGCCTTGGCTTTTCCCGAGAGTCGACCGGAGCGTGCGCTTTGCGCGGGGCTGGTGGCGTGGTAGTGCGGACTATCCGGGTTTAGTATGGTACACCTGGTACGGGCTTGTAACATCTTTTGACGGTCAATAAATCTTAACCAGAACAAGGCCTTGAACGACCCCCTACAACTTCCGATACAGCTCGAAGGCCTCTTGCCTACTGCTTATTATGATGTGTTTATCCCATGAGATGTATGGAGCAGCTGGATTGCGCAAGCAACTATGTGTACAACCTCTATTTCACGTGACGAAGGTATTACAACGAAATAACGCCAAGAATGAAGCAACCACTGGCTCCCATCAGGTATGGCAGCCGAGACCACGTACTCTGTCTGTAGCCGCCGGCTTACTCCAAATCCTACAACGGTTTCGAGTACGAACGTGCACCTGATCTTATTCAGAGCCCGAGTTGCCCTTGTCTATTATTCCGCACCTCAAGTTCACCCAGTCTCAGCATAGGAGGAAAGTAAGCTTGTTAAGCTGAAGCGCATAGGGGGCCGCGAACCCTTTCGAAAGTCGGACGCCAAACATTCCGGCCATACCAATTATTACCGTACGAGTACCTGAACTGAAAGAGGTTCAATCCCCGATCGTACTGGCCTTTGCTTCCTTGGACACACTCTCTAGATCACATTCTTCTCATGAGGGACGAGAAAATATGCCTCCTTCCTTAGCTAGATAACAGACATTATATCATTCCCCACAGCCAAGGTCTGTATCACTCAGCGTCGAAACTGAACTTGGCAGCCCAGCCCGTCCGCTCTTGGCTCTTGGTAATGCCCAGGCAGGCAAACCATCTTATCTTAGTCAGATAACCCATTCATCCGCAGTCCAAGCCCAAGAGCCCTTCGCTTAGCCGTTGTTAGCTAAATCATGCTGCCTGGCCTGCTCGTGTCCGGCTCTGGTCGAACTCAAACCCCGAGGGTGCTGTGCGATACTCCATTCGTTCAAGCATCAGCCAAGCCCCGCGATATTGGCGCTATATGGTCCTGCGTTCTGCGAGACCACGGTCGGGGGTGCCATCAATGCGAGATTCGGAACAAAGGAATGTCAAGTGATGGCGCGACGGTTGCGCACTGAAATCTCTGCGTATTTCTATGCTTGGCTTCAACTCAGGTAGGACCGAGTAGGGTTACTATGAGGCCATGCTCAATCATACTTTGTTGGCCACCTTGTCATTCAAAATATCCTAAACGCCCCATAACGGGCCGTCCTAGTCCGTCAGATGTGCCTTGAGTTTATCCGTTTTGGCCGAAGTCATGTACCGGTTGTGCTTGGCTCAGATCTGAGTCAGCTTTGCACTTTTCCGGGCCGCTTCTGGATGATCTCAGCTAAGACTCTTCTCTTGGGCTGAACAGCGGAATTATTATTACGTGCCCGTGACGGTTGGTTTCGCAATGGCGTGCTTTTGTATTCTGCTCCGTAAATGGAGAAATAGTTTTTTTTCCGCCTTGCCAGCAGCTTGGGCTCCTATTTATGTTGCCATAATCTGTCTCCCATGTTCAAATCTCCATGGATTATGGGTATACTATGCAAAGATGTTATCTGGCTTGGGCTGCGGTGAATTTATCCGTTTGGTAATGCTAAGATCAGATATGGATCATTGTACGTAACAGGCAACTGCCCTTATTCTCGAGCTCTTGCCGAGCATAGAACAGCCACACCTGCAAATTCCGCCTTATTCCTTAGAATCCCTGACAGTACACAGGTGCTGAATGATGAACGGTGCACTTAATCACCCATTTCGACACAGATATGAGGCGTTTCTCCAACGTTCGATCCGCCTGTTAGCCCGCCAACGCCGTGGTTTATCAGCATGGCTACCAGAGCCTGCAAGGTGTAGCGGGCGTCATTTCCGGCATTGTGCAGATTCCACCCAGTCATTCCCATCTCCCGGACGACTGTGCCCAGTGAGCGTTGCTCCTTTTCGCCCCGGAGAAGCTGGAAGGATGCTGCTACGTCAATACGATCAACGAACTGAGAGATTCCAGAGTGCCCCTGAATGTGGACGTTCGCAAGCTTGAGATACTGAATGTCGGAGTCTAGACTGTGTCCAACAAACACTAACGGGCGGAGTTGTTTCTTGTCGGCTCCATAGAGGGATGAAGGAAGGGTGAAGCAGGCTTGGACTGCGCTTGATAGGTCATCCGATGCAACCCATTCACTAGTGCCGAATTCACAGTTGGCTGGACACCCCCGGACGTACAGATGTTTGGCATGATTTCCGTATTCTTTCACTCGTAGGTGGCGAGACTTAATGCGCGATTGCCACTCTTCGCCGTTCGTGTCTGGTGCAACGCCGATAAGATCGCGAGTATCCAGCGCTGAGATACCGATTTCCGTGACCTGCGAATGGCTGACTTCGTGCACCTAGACATCAACGCTAATGAAAACGGCCTCGTTCCAGAATGGATAAGGAACGGGCTTGTTGACATCGACACGGGGCTGTTTGGACTCCAGCTGTTTATACCATTCGTTGTCGATATGGTCCGTCAAGTCAGCAAGCAGACCAAGGTAGCACAATGAACGTCTGATGGCATCACTAGTATCCTTTTTACGCTGAATACGGAGACGCTGCTTCTTGGCTTTGGACTTGAAATTTTGTCGATGATACAGCTGCTTCCATCATCTTTTCAGAGACAATCATCTCCTGCTTGTCCATATCTCCGGAACCATCTCGAATATCTAGTTTTGGGGGAATAGTTGCCTCCAAGCGGTCTTTCATGTTACGGCTGTCCGATTGTCGTAGGAAGGTAGGTTGAGGAAAGCCCTCGCGGTTGAAATTGAGAACTATGCCCCTGAGTTCCTCGGTTGGAAGATGTAAGGAGCAGTCAAGCGCCTTGTTGATTTGACGGAACAGAGTCCGGACCTGGGTCGGAGGGATAAGCAGCAGAGGACACCCGCCTAAACGTTGAGGCACATAGATATAGTATCTTAGTGCGTTGGTAGTTGCTAGACTTCAGGGCTGACGTGCGGGAGATCTTACATGTCCCATGTCCTATTCCAGAACTGACCCTTATCAAAGCACCTACTTGCCACTTTCTGCGTGAGATCTCCACGGATGTGATGATACGGAAACCTAGACATCGCTAACAAACGGCAAATTGTGCATCGTGTGTTGGTATGTCAGTGCCTCGGACGGTTGCAGTGAGATTTTCATCCTTTGCAGTTGGGATACTGAGACTAGCGAGCTGAGTAGAATCTTCTTTTAGATGATCGGGTGCCTTGTTAGTCAACAGCGGCGCCGCCGGCGTTGCTGCCGGCTGAGGGTGACGGAGCCTGGTGTCCAGTTGGGGGATAACATCTTCCTGGGCAAGTAGGAGCTGGGAACGCTCTATGATGCCCATGATGTCGATGGCAGAAATCCGCTAGCCTTTGGATTCCAGTTTTGGCTGGGAGCTGAGAAATGAGATGGGAAGATAAGTCGTCGGGTCGAGGCTGCTCCCTGCTTGAGAGATGCTAACGGGAGTCCACTGGAGAAGAATCAGAGCAAGTAGGCTTTCATTGCTTGTGTTGTATGACTTGGCTGTCGTCCAACTTGAGACACTAACGAAGGTTAGTAACCCTGGCCTGGAGAAATGAGGCTAAGCCCGATAGCAGTCACCAGGTTTTTACAAGCACCCATTGTAATGCTTGTATCTCCTGGATCAGCTTAATATTCTGAGCTGCTCTTTGGGCCAAAAGATCACAAATAAGTAACAATGCGATATGGTATGGGAGAGGTTATGAATTGTGTTGGGTTGCAGGAAAGGTGGTTGGTTGCAGTCAAACGTATTTACATGTCTCGAGCTAACATACTTTGCGTGTTTCTGTTATTAACCTAGAGATTCACCTCAGAAACTGTCTTGGCGTGGGATGGTATTTCTAATACTCGAATGGCGTTGTGAGCAATTCCCCCTCACTGGAGCTGCAGATATATAATATTATGAACAAACAGATTTGTCAATCAAAGACAAAGACTGCAACACGCAAACAGGTGGCGATTTAGGGAGCCATACCAGGTCCTGAACGCCCTGAGAAGAGGGCAAATCTGCGTCACATCCATATTTGCCTGGAAGCTGCTTTGTCAAGGTCACTCTTTACAGAAAAGAAGTTACAGGAGTCGTCCGTTATCACGTGCACGGCCAGATGTCAGCATCTGATTATCTAAGCAGTATCTAACAGCAACTCCGCGTCGTTGTCTCACCTTTCTCCAACAGCCCATCAACCCTGGTTCTCCTGGCCTCTAACATCCTCATTTGACGTTTGCTCATTCTGCTCTCGGCTCATGCTTTTCCACTGAGACTTTTTCCCATATGGCTGCACCGTCGCGCATGGTGCTGCCTGCTGAGCCCTGACTACCTCTGCTTCCTTCCACGTTGACATCCTACATCCACAATCATCCCGTGCCGTCATATACCCTGTCGCTTTACCTACTAGCTGGAATGGCGGAATTTAACGAGACGGGCGGCGTGATTTTGGATGGCCCATTTGATCCGGATGCCCAGGCCACCGTGACTGACTTTATTGATTACACCGAATACCTCCCTGCTGATTTGCTCCGATCTCTTACCCTCATTCGCGGCCTAGATAAGCGCTATCTGGACAGCGCACAAAGTGTCCATGATCTCACCAAGACATACGGTCAGCTCCCCGACCTCCCTCCTGATGTGCGCCCCGACCCTACCGCTTTGCGCCGAGATATCTCGGCGCAGCTGGACAGCGCCATCAACGCTCGCGAGTCCGCTTACGCCGAAGCCTGTCGATTATACGATGTGGTGGACCGCCATTTCAACCGTCTAGATTCTATTAGGCAGAAACTCGAAGCGCTGCCAAAACCTGCCGAGCGCGAGCCCACTCCTCCTCCACAACCCCTTACAAACACGAAGCGTCCGCGCACAAGCAAGAAAGAAGATGCACCGCCGACAACAACACGAATTACACTGCGGTTGGATGGTGCGAGAAGCTATAAGAAGTCGAGAACACGACGATCTGTGGTTGCGGCAGAGCATCTTGCGGGATTGCACCCTGATTCTCCAATCGCCAGCACGGAGCACTCGGATAATGAGGCGGAGTCTAAGACTACGCCATCAGAACCTGTGGCTCAAACCAAAAAGGAGAAGCAGGCCCGTCGTTCGAGGCCATCTGGAGAGGCGCCCCATTCCCTCAAGTCTGCGGGCATGTCTACTAGCAGCGCTCTGGCACTGCTTAAACCCCCTCCGGAAGATGCGAAGCCGGGAAGCGAAGATTTACCGTGGCTGCGTCTCACGGAGTGGGAAATGACAAAACTTCGCAAGAAGATGAAAAAGAACGCAGTTTGGCAGCCTAGCGAGGTGATGATTCACCGGGAATTGGCCATCCGTGGCCGTGGATGGGAGGCATACAGGGCAGCGAAGGCGGAGGCCGAGGCGAATGGCACCGAATTTCTTGATTGTGACGACATTGCAAACAACAATAGCAATATTCCGGGACTCACGCGTCGCGACGGAAGCAAAGAAGTCGATGGCATTATAGAAATGAAACTGAGCAACCGAGGAATGAAACTAAATGAAGCCAAAAAGCTGAAGCGCGAAAACCAGGCGAGAGAACAAGCCGCTTTAGCCGCTGCGGAGGCAGAAGCAGCCAAGCGCCTAGGTCAGCTCGGCTCCACCTCCCAAGGTTTTGTCTCCAACGGTGCTGATCGTCCGCAGGAGTCTTCGGCGGCGGACAAACCAAGCCGATCATTGAAAAAACGGAAACCCGAAACGAACAGTCCACCGGCGCCGGAACTCGCCGGTCCGCAAGAGGACGGTGAGAGTCGACCTACGCGCAGTACAGCTAAGCGTCGAAAGAGGGACAGAGAATCATCACCGACGGAAGCTTCTATTCCGGAAGCACCGGATAATGCGCCTAAGATTAAAGTGGATTCGTCTGAATCGCAAAAGCCAGCAGCAGCTGTGCAGTCGACTGTCACAAGATCTAAAGGAGGGGCGACTCCAGTCCCATCAGAATCCCGGCCGCCATCGCGCGGATTCTCGAATACAACAGCTGAGCCAGTCTTGAATGCAGCACGAGAACTACGTCGGACAAGTGCCACCCCCGCTAGAAAAACACCTGAGGGATCCCGTGCACCCAGCGTCAGCGCACCCACACGACGCCGTAAGCGGCCCGCTCCAGGGCCGGTGTCAAACGGCCCGGACGGGGGTGCTGCAGTAAGCTATGGACGTCGCAAGGCCAAGCCTGGCAAAAAACGAGTAGGGCCACGGGAGCCGGGCCTTAACGTGGGGCAAGATATCCGCATTGATGAGGACGGCGTGCTTGAAGAGATCGACCCTAATGAGCCGCGTTACTGTATCTGCGGAGACGTCAGTTTCGGAACAATGATCTGCTGCGAGAACCCAGACGTACGTCCTCCTTTCACTCCACTCTATGTTCTAGCTAACTTGCTCAGTGTGACCGAGAATGGTTCCATCTGGACTGCGTTGGTCTCTCCGAGGTACCCAGCCGTACAGCGAAATGGTACTGTCCTGACTGCCGTGTCAAATTTAACAAAGGTGCCCACGGAATCATCAGACATAGTTCGTTACGCCGGTAGATTTAGGAATAGCCTATGGCGGCGAACTGAACTCATTGATACGAGGCTACGATCGCGTTTTTTCCTATTGCTCCTGTGCAAGTTGTTTTGTTCTGCTTGTTTTTGATCTGAATTGGCGAATCTTTTTTTTTCTTCGCGCAGCATGGCATGGCGGAGTGCACGGCAAAGGAAGGGAGATGGCGCTGGGAGTTGACTTGTTTGCTCTTCTACCTCATATAACTTGAGTGTTTGCTTGTCTAGAATCCAGAGGTGCTGCTTAGAACACCGTAAGCGGACGCTGGGGATCGTTCTACGCCAACACTATTTACAGCTAGCTAGCTAGGTACTTCGTTTCCCCAACACTTTCCTTGTACAGTAGATTCAGAACTACTCAAGGCATTACCTATTCCTTTCATGCCTCTATCTAAGCTCCCACTTCCCGTCCTTTTCGAAAATCTCAACAGCCCTCTTCTCGTCCAAACTCACCCTTCCTGCATGCAAAATCGCAGTCGTAGCAATCGTGTTCTTCAGCGTGGGCAGTGGTCGATTATCCAGCTCCTTCAAGGTGACTCTTCCTTCATTAAGCGCTGTGATGGCGTCAATGAATTTCTCGAAACTGATATAACCATAGCCTGTCTGCCCGCCGAAGTTGCCCTCTTCGTCGGGGGCGTAACGCATGTAGAACCTATCATAAGATTGTTAGAGGTATTTATTAGGGCAAGGTGGACAAAGACGCACGGATTTATCCAGGCGAGGCCGGAGTCGTCGCCTGTTACGTCGTAGCCGCGCTTTGCTTGGTTGACGCGGATCTCGCCTGTAGCACCCATGTCTATCAAGCACGAAGTCAGTAACTGATTTTCAGAGATGGTTGAGGCTTCAAAAACCTACAATGGAAATACTGGTTCGAATGAACGCCAGCCTTCTGCGGCGCCGTCCAGGACGCCGTATACACGCCTGTCGCCACCTTCCCTGGTTGCGTCTTATGCTTCCAATCCACGAGGAGCGTAATAGTATCCTCTGTCTCGGGCACACAGCCCAACTCTACAGCGGTGCCCTTTGACGCACTCGCATTCACCCTGACGGGCGTGTAGTCATTGCCAACCATGGAATCGCAAATGTCAACATGGTGACTGTTTAAATAGTAGGAGATATCACTTTCCTTGCCTGCCCACGCCTTGAACGTCTCGAGCTGGAATTTTGGCTGACTCATGTATGAGTAGAAGTAGTTGAAGTCGCCGAGGTTCTTCGCCTTCGCGCGGGCGTCGGAGTAAGCTGGGTCGAAGCGCTTGTGGTGCTCGACAAAGACGAAGACATTATGCTTTTGCGCAGCCTCGAGGAGCGCGATGTGTTCGGGGAGGGTTTTGACGGCGGGCTTGGTGACCAGCACGTGGATCCCGCGTTCGATGGCGTAGAGGGCGATGGAGAAATGGGTAGGGTCGGGGGTGAAGATTGTGATGGCAGATCCCTTGGGGAGGGCATCAATGGCCGCCTTATAGGCGTCTGGATCGGTGGCGTCGTCCGCCGGGTAAGAGGTAAAGCTTGTATCGAGGTTGTTATAGACCTGCGTGATGTTCTTGTGGAGGTGCTCGCCTGCGATGCGCATTAGCTACTTCGAGCCCTTCCTCGAGACTTCAAGGAAATCTGGGTTCGTACGAATTCCTGGGAACTTGCGCCCTGAAACGCCGACCATGCTCAGGTCTCCGACTTTACCGCGACGGCGAAGATCAAACAGCGTCAGGCCGACGACGCCGACTTTCTTGTCTGAACCTGAGGCGCCACCGCCGACATAGCCGGTTGTGTATTCGCCGGTACCGACCATCAACACACTGGGAGGGGCCATTTTTGAGCTCTGCTGTTGTATCGGGACAATTGGATAGAGATTGAGGGAGGGGTAACAGAGGGTGAGGGGAAGCAAGCGAGCGACAGGAGAAAAGGGCGGATGAGACGCAGATATACTCCGACGAGAGCGACGACCTTGTGGATTAGGATGGAATAATGTTAACACAAATACTGAGCCGGAAGAATCAACCCCATGCCGCAATTCTGCTTTGAATTGCCGGGAATCAGGCGCTGGCCCTCATTTCCATGACGAACGTTGATAGAGTCGGCTTTTGATGGCCCGAGCTCAAATAGGAAGCTCAGTTGCCGATTGGTGGAAATTCCCCGTCCGGCACCCTTTTTGGGTCCAAGGTGGAGACACGTGGGATGAGCCCGCGCTAATCCGGAAGCGGTAATAGGACGTGGGGTTGCCTGTTAGTATACAGGCCTGGTTTATACCCCTCTTCTGGTTTATATAGCTGTCTCACACCACTGCGCTCTTGGTTGCTCTTTGTACACTCAATTTGTTAAGCTTGTACTAGTTAGGTATCAGGAACAGAACCAGAATGGCGCCAACACCCCTCCGCCCCGGAGTTTACGCTCCGACAATGACCTTCTTCGACCCCTCTACTGAAGACCTCGACGTGCCCACCATTCGAAAACACGCCGTACGCCTCGCGAAGGCCGGACTCGTTGGCCTTGTCGCCATGGGCTCAAACGGCGAAGCTGTTCATCTCACACTCGAGGAAAAGCAGACCGTCATCCGCGAGACCAGGTCCGCCCTCGATGAGGCCAACTTCACGAACGTCCCCGTTATCGCAGGTGCATCTGAGAACAGCATCCGAGGCACGATTCAATTGACGAAAGACCTTGCCGCTGCTGGCGCAGAGTACGCGCTTATTGTCCCGCCAAGCTACTACCGCTACGCGACGGGGAACGACGAGACGCTGTATGAGTACTTCACATCCGTTGCGGATGGGTCGCCCATTCCTCTTATTCTGTATAACTACCCCGGAGCCGTCGCGGGAATTGATATGGACTCAGACCTTATCATTCGCATCTCCCAGCACCCGAACATTGTAGGGACGAAGTTCACCTGTGCGAACACAGGAAAGTTGACCCGTGTTGCGAGGGCGTTGCATGCTATCAAACCTGAGTCACCGCTTGCGCCGACCAAGTCCCCGGTGCCTGTGACCAAGAGGGCTGCGAACCACCCCTATGTGGCATTTGGAGGTATTGCCGACTTCACGTTGCAGACGTTGGCGTCTGGTGGATCAGCCATCCTGGCCGGTGGTGCCAATGTTATCCCTAAGTTGTGCGTCAAGGTGTTTACACTCTGGAGCGAGGGAAAGTTTACAGAGGCGATGGAGGTGCAGAGTCTCCTTAGCCAGGCGGACTGGGTGCTGACCAAGGCTGCCATTCCGGGTACGAAGAGTGCGATTCAGTCTTACTATGGATACGGCGGGTATCCTCGTCGACCACTGGCACGGCTTAGTGATGCGCAGGTCGAGGCTGTTGCAGCTGGGATTAAGGAAGCTATGGACGTGGAGCGTACATTGCCCGATGTTGCTTAAATGATAAAATGATTATTCTTCTTTCTTCAAATTGATCCTGAAAATTAATTCTGCAGATAAGCCGTAATCCGTAGCAGATGACCTGTTGGAGTAGATTAGTGCAATTGGGCGCATCAACAGCTGTTGAGAGATCGGCGTGAACTCCGAGGAATGCCCCGGATTCCGGCTCCACCCCGCACCGCGCATTGCAGGCCGTTGTCTATGGTGGATAAAGTGGACCGAGTCGGGGTTGAATTCATCCACGAATCAAAGGGGTGTGAAGAATGCCAGTCTAGACAGAGGGGTATGTGTCTTTGCAAAGGCGTTTGCAGAACCGTCAAGGGAGAACAATTACATTCCCTTGGAGTCTTGGGTAGCCACATTTCAATGAGTACAGGCACTGGAAGTCATGCATTGACTGGTCCGAATGTCAATTCTGCGAACAGTATAGCTTCGAATAGATACGGTGCAGCAGATTGAGCGAACGAGGGTCGAGAGGACCACAGTGCGGGCAGGTATTGTCCTGGATAATGTCACGATGGTAACGAGGTGTCATTCATTGCACCCCCACTCGCAGGCCTGAAAGTGTGTTTGAAGTGCCACCGAGCCTGTGACTGGAGGCAGAGATAAATACCCGTCGGTGCCCGAGGAGGATCGTCACCCGCTTCAACCACATTATTCTACCCAGATTTTCAGCAAAATTCGCGACCAACATGCCGTATCCTGAAGAAGCTGAAGGATTCCAGGTGGACAGTCCGGAAACCTATACCGATTTCAAGAAGCGCTTTGTATGTCGAAAATCGTCAATGACCGGAGACAATCAGCTAATCATTGTCCATGCAGTTCAAACTGAAACCGTTCGGCGACTATGGTATGCGCCGATGGGCGCCTCCTTTCGTATCAAACTGAACTGACAAGCACAGATGTCGACATCAAGATAGAAGCGTGCGGCGTTTGTGGAAGCGATGTGCACACTATTAGCGGTAAGTTTCCCCGGGTTGTCAGAGACCATTGCAAGTTGGATTAATAGTCATAGGTGGTTGGGGCTCCCAGAAATTCCCCCTCTGTGTCGGACACGGTAAGGCTCCTCCGAAGTGACAGAACGGGCAAGTCTCACAGGTCCAGAAATCATTGGCCGTGCCGTGCGCGTTGGTCCCAAGGTGACTCTGATCAAAGAAGGCCAGCGTGTCGGCGTCGGCGCCCAGTCGTATTCCTGCGGCGAGTGCAAACAATGCAAGAACGAGAACGAAACATACTGCCCGGTGCTCATGATCGATACATACGGCGCCGAATGGCCCGACACTGGAATCGTTAGCCAGGGCGGATACTCATCGCACGTCCGCACTCATGAGCACTGGGTCTTTCCCATCCCCGACGTCCTGGAGACGAACCTTGTCGCGCCCATGCTGTGTGCTGGATTGACTGCGTACTCGCCCTTGGTTCGCAATGGCGCTGGGCCCGGCAAGAAAGTCGGTATCGTCGGCCTAGGTGGAATTGGTCACTTTGGTGTTATGTTCGCCAAGGCTCTGGGAGCAGAGACCTGGGCGATTTCCCGGTCGCGGGCCAAGGAGGCAGATGCCCGCAAGCTAGGAGCCGATGGCTACATCGCTACTGCAGAGGAGGGCTGGGAAAAGCCTCATCGGTGCTCTTTTGACCTGATCATCAACTGTGCCAATTCATCCAAGGGGTTCGACCTGGAGAAGTACCTCTCCATGATGGACGTCCACGGCCGATGGATCAGTGTAGGCCTGCCAGAAGAGGAAGGACAAGTGATCAAGGCGCAAAATCTAATTTCCAATGGTGTGCTGATCGGTGCGAGCCATCTTGGAAGTCGCCGTGAGATGCTGGAGATGCTGCAACTGGCCGCTGACAAGGGGCTAAGAGGCTGGGTGGAAGAACTGCAAATTGGCAGTGAAGGATTAAAGGAGGCGATGGAACGGATGAAGAAGGGAGACGTCCACTACCGGTTTACGATGACGGGGTATGACAAGGTATTTGGGTGATTGATTGTCGTTGTGAGATGGGAGGTCCTAGCCTCCCAAGGCACTCGGTCCAGAAGGTCCTCGTTGCCTCGACGGAAGGCGGCGGCTCGTGCTCCAGCATCGGAGGCTATTTTCTGGGGAAGTGGATCGTTACTTGCGATGGGTCTGCTGGCCTAGGCCTTTTTACTTGGACATTCAGGGATGAACTCATATTTGGGGCTAGGAAGTTTCAATCTAGCAAATAGCAAACTGCTAACAAACAATGCATTGCCTCCATACTCTGTGTAATCCTAGAATAACACCAGAATCTTTGTTCCAAGGATTGCATCAGTCGATTTCTGAGCCTTCAGATCGCCACTGGGGCACAGACCCAAGAGGCGAAAGTCTCACCGCCCCCAGATTTTCAATTTCTGCCCCTTCTCCCTGTCGATTATTATTGTTTTCATCCCAACTCACCTTGGGCGTTAACCAATTTTCTCTCCTTCTTTCATATATCTCCCTCTTCTCTCTTTTGTATCTATTGGCCGTATTTTTCTCTTATCTCGTCTCTTGTTTCCTCCCCTTCTCTGTGGTTGTTGTTCTTATCCAGTGGTGTATCGCTCATCTTATCTCACCCACTAGTATACCTTGATTATCACTTCTTTCAGCCAACTTTTTCAGCCCCTGGACTTCGTTTTGTTTCTTTTTCCTTTTTCTTTTTGCTTAATTTCTTTTTCAATCTTGATACCCCGGTCTATTAGACATAACCCCCTTGCTTCTTATTCCTTTACCTACGGTGGGCTCCCGCAATCGTGTCCAGAGCGGAAAGGGGCTTTTCAATCGCAATTCGCGCTCTCTCTAAAAGAGACCGCACTTCTGCGCTTGAGATATCCTAGCTTTCGATCGGCTGCAATTTTCGCTTACAATGCCTCCAAGAGACACCGTCGCTACTTCCCCTCACCGAAGACGTCCGTCAATCAACGCCAAATCGCGGTCGCGACCACGGACCGCGACCGTATCAACTTTACCTTCCAGCTCAACATCGGACCTAGATCATGATGTGTGGACTGGCTTGCCCCTCGTGGATTCTGGGGATGATATGGGAGGTTCGGCTCTGGAAACCATGACCCCTGTCTGCGGACAACCCGGCAGACGTCGCAGCGCAAAGAGTTTCTCGGGGCTACGCCACTCGGTTGATGGACTGCGTGCGCTTGGCCGTCGTCTGTCAGTTACCATTCGCAGCAAGTCATCTCGCACTTCGAACTCGCCCTTTCAGCATGAGCATGAGCTGGGCCCTCAGAATAGCCAAGATGACGAAGAAGATGGTTTCGATCATCCCGAATATGTTCCTGCTTCCCAAGGTGTCTCCATCCCACTACCGATTCCTGGGAAGGGGTTAGAGCCTCCCATTGTGCCTAACCACCTGTGCTCTGGAGCGGCTGCTCGAGCAGCCGCAGCGGCTCAGAATGAAATGGCACGCAAGTCGGAGCAAGCGAAGCTTACGCGTGACTCGGAAAGTGGCATTGGTATCGTGCTGCAGGATCGTTCTGACTCGGATGATGAAACCGATGTCGTTCGCAGTGACCCTGCGGTCGCCTTCCCTACAGAGATCATGGCCCAGGTACTCTCGTATCTTGACCCTGAGTCTTTGATGAACAGCGGCTTGGTGTCACGCGCTTGGAGTGAGCAGGTCTCCTCCCAGCATGTGTGGCGCAATGTATTTCGCTCTTACTATGGAAAACGCTGCCACCCAGGGTCTGGTAAACAGCCGGCTGCTGGGCTTGGCAAAAACACGTTCCAACAGGATTGGAAGCGGCTGTATCTTATCCGTCGCACCCTGGAGAGTCGGTG
This sequence comes from Aspergillus nidulans FGSC A4, assembly GCF_000011425.1. Lineage (NCBI taxonomy): Eukaryota > Fungi > Ascomycota > Eurotiomycetes > Eurotiales > Aspergillaceae > Aspergillus > Aspergillus nidulans. The sequence continues at coordinate 2,526,804 of NC_066262.1, read as the reverse complement.
GAAGGAGGGCAAGGCGGCGGCAATCTATCTCCAAGGCCATACAGACAGTGTATACTGTGCCCAATTCGACGAGTACGTGGCAAGATTTTCTATTTTATGATCACTTACTTACATACTCATAGGGACAAAATCATCACCGGTTCTCGCGATCGAACAATCCGAGTCTGGGACGCTCGCTACCCCTGGGCTTGTCGTAAGATAATCGGACCAGCGCCTGGGGGAGTCCTCAACAACGGCCCGTTCCATGATCCAGAGCAGCAAGCACTAGGTAGTTCGCCGTTATTGACCATTCGTCCTCCTCCCGCTTCTCCAGCAGAGATCGTGAGTCTGCATGAGAAACCATCGAACTATCACAGCGCTTCCATTCTGTGCCTCCAGTTTGACGATGAAATCATGGTTACTGGGTCTTCGGACCATACTTGCATCATTTGGGACATTAAGAATGACTATAAACCAATCCGCCGTCTTGAGGGCCACACAGCTGGTGTTTTGGATGTCTGCTTTGACCATCGTTATATTGTCTCTTGCTCTAAGGACAACACAATTTGCGTCTGGGATCGACGCTCTGGCGCTCTTGTGAAAAAGCTGTACGGCCATCGCGGGCCCGTCAACGCCGTTCAGCTACGTGGCGATCTCATTGTTTCTGCAAGTGGAGACGGTGTCGCCAAGCTGTGGAACATTACGTCTGGCCTATGTGTCAAGGAGTTCTCCAGCAGAGACAGGGGTCTCGCATGTGTTGAATTCAGCAATGATGCACGCACGGTTCTTACCGGTGGCAATGACCGAGCCATCTATCAGTTTGACGCGAACACTGGCCAGCTGGTTAAAGAGATTGAAGGGCACACGGGCTTGGTCCGTTCCTTGCATCTTGACGATGTCAACCAACGAATTGTCAGCGGAAGCTACGATACGAGCGTCAAGGTTTTTGACGCTCAAGCAGGAGAGCTATCCATTGATTTTCCGGGTTGGACCACCAGCTGGATGTTGAGTGTGAAGTCGGATTATAGACGCATTGTTGCTACTAGCCAAGACTCGCGCGCGGTAATCATGGATTTTGGGTATGGGTTAGATGGCATTGATTTATTGGAAGGCTAGACATAGACGGCATATAATAGATCTCAAATGGTCTTTTTGAGACAAAAGTCATAGAGAATTTTTGTCTGTTTTCTTTGCTCGTCGGTTTTCTCCGGTTTGAAAATTATTTTTATTTTTATTTTTATTTTTATTTTTTTTTGGTTCTTTTTGGCTAGCGATAGATATACTCATGGCGCTGGAAATATATGCTGCCATCTTCTGCATTTCACGTCTTCATAAATCGATGTTTGTACGGAGTTAGATATATATGCTTAATTGCCGAAAAGTTTAATTGTAAACGTCCCTGGTCACGCTGCCTGAGGTGTCCATCGCTGGGCGGAAATAGCAATGATTGGCCAGGGGACTTAGCGTCAACAAAGACGGTTTTTGGCGACAGAAACGAACAACAACAACAATCTCATCTTCTATCTCCTATCTACTCGTCTTAGACGATATAACCACACGAGACAGTTAATCCTGCTTATACACACAGACTTCTATCTTCTGCCAATCTTTTTTTTTATCCATCCTTATATCTCCTCCTCTTGCCAGACTTGACTCCTCCAAAACCTACCCCACCATGGGTGAATCGAGGTTCGTCAGGCATCAGGACCTTCCGATTTACAAGGAGTTTTGAACTGAACGCTGATGATTCATGCTATGCGGCTTATAGACAGGAACTGTTAGCATGGCTCAACAACCTGCTGCAGTTGAATATGACCAAGATTGAGCAGTGCGGAACCGGGTATGAGCGAGCCCCTAGCCTTTTAAACCATCCTTCTCGAAAACCCTGGCCGTCTTAGTGTATATGGAGATCCTTTGGGTCGACAACTTACTGACCGTCAAACCTGCAGAGCTGCGCTATGTCAGATTTTCGACTCTATTTTCAGTGAGTGCCCCTTTCAGCGCAGCGAACAGCATTGTGCGGAAACTGACACATTGCTCACACAGTGGACGTGCCCATGTCTCGAGTAAAATTCAATGTTAACACGGAATACGCCTACCTTCAAAATTTCAAGATCCTGCAGAGTATGTTACACAATCTTCGATAACGCATTTCCGCCGTTAACCCGCTCTTCTTTAATAGATGTTTTCGCACGTCACCAGATCGACAAGCCAATCCCCGTCGAGTCTCTCTCCAAATGCCGGATGCAGGATAACCTGGAGTTCCTCCAGTGGACGAAGAAGTACTGGGACCAACATTATCCGGGAGGAGACTATGATGCGCTCGCCCGCCGGAAGGCCTCCGGGGCCCCTCCCGGCTCTGCGGGCACTTCGCGTGCAGGCGCAACCTCCGCTAGCAGCGCCCGGCGTGGAACCACTCCCACCGTTGGACGCGCGCGCCCTGCTGCCGGAGGAGCCAGCTCTGCCACTGTCGCTGCACTGCAGGCGGAACTCAACTCAACCAAGGAGGCGATCAGTGGATTGGAGAAGGAGCGCGACTTTTACTTTGCCAAGCTTCGGGACATCGAGTTGCTGCTCCAGAATGCGATCGAGGCGGACCCGGAGCTGGAGAAGGATGACGATTCACTGGTGAAGCACATTCAGGGCATTCTTTACTCTACAGAGGTACGACAGCCAAGCCAGACTCTGAGTTCACGGACTGACCAGCATACAGGAAGGATTTGAGATCCCTGCCGAGGGTGAAGTCGCAGGTGATGAGCTGGAGACGTTTTAAGGCACCCGGCCTATTAATACCCTTCATCATAACAGCGTTGAAACAATTCCTCTACACATTCCTGGCGAGTTTTTTTTTTAGTCTGTTTATTTTTGGTCATGGGCCACGGGGTATGGTCTAGAGGTGCACGTTTAGTATTCGCCATATTGATGGCGTGTATAATTGGATGACTGAGGCTCTCCTCGCCCATCAGATATCATCTCGGATAAGGCTGAACTGAAGCATTCCTATGCCGCATTCCTCGCGCGGATCTACCCTCAACTTATACTATTCCAGGCTACTGTACTCCAGGTACACATGCTGACGTCAGCTTCGGAAGAAGCGTAGTATTCGTAGTACCATAGGCACTAGGGAGTTCATATATCGTCTGTCCACATGACAGTAAGCAGGTTAACGTCGTACCTTGCATGTTTGTTTACTTGGCCCCTTGCAGTCACACGGTGCTAGAAAGGTCTCACCGAACTGTCTGACGGCGGTGGGGATCACACAGTTAGTGGTCGCCTAGAACATTCGAGTGCGACATATCCATGGGACAACTCGCGCGTTTCGACCCGGCACCGGGTCAGTTCTCCAGTTCATCGTGCGTAGACAGCATGGTTCGATTCTGCAGCGCCCGTTGAAGAGAACTGAGGGCGTGAAACTGTTCTGTGACCCGCTGGGCGGGCTAAAGTGGTTAGGGTGTCTTAAGTCTGCAAGTCTAAGACCGTCGTCTCATTTAATTACGGAGCCAGTCTGAGCGTTCGCCGTTGTTATTCTTAGCCTCCGTTTCCTGTTCCTGAACCCGTCTTCCTCTTCTCCTCTTTTCCCGTCCTTTCTTCGTCCTCTTTCCTCTTCTCTTCAAGGTTTTCCGCCCGTCTTTCTCTTGTTTGGCTCTGCTATTGTCATCTTAAAGGCATATCTTCTGTTGACGGAATCCGCCACCAGAGACAAGAAGCGAGTGGCCACTCTTGGGCCAGAACTAGAACCTTGGGTCTCGAAAGCCAACGTGGATCCTCGCCCACTGACACCTTGGACCTGGAACACTTTCGGAACGGAATGAATTACCGCCCGTTGCCATCTGAAGAGCAATTCTCCATGATGGCCTAGTCTTGACGACTCTTGACACCCTGACCAATATCATTCGGTTCCTTGTATGTTTCACCTATGCCCAAACTCATAGTTTCTGTGTACCGGGACTTGGGAACTGACACTGGGACTGTTTCGGGTTAGATCGCATGTTGATTTGCTCTCCCAAGCCTACCTAGTTCTTTGTCGGCAGCCACTACTGTTCGCTGATCGATGTCCACTCCTTGACCTACCTCTACAGCTGCGACTCTAGAGACATTGTTCGCATCGCTCCTTGACATCTCTGTTCAATTCGATTCCATCTTCCTCGATACCCCCAGTCATTATCATCGCTCATCGCTCCCATCTGACGACGCCGGATTCGCTCTTTTAACCCGCTCTCTTTTCACGTCGCATCGGAGTATCGCGTTTATCGAACTCACAAAAGCCTGTTCGAGTGTCTTGCAGGCAGACACTTCGTTCTATTCTACTACGTTTATTCCCTCTGCCCAGCGGTGTCTCATTTCTCGCCACCATGACCAGCCATGGTACCTCCAGACATAGTCGGTACGAACGATTATTACGGAAGCACCGGCTAGAAACCCGGGAAGATAGACAGGAGTCAATATTGGATGTCGGCCGAGCTGGGGATTTGCAAGACCGAGGGGTGGAATTGCACCAGAAACGACAATACCAGCCCAATCCGTCCACGACAGAAGACCAGCCAGATACGCAGACTAGTGTCACCGCGGGTGCAGAGTCGATCGTAACTACAACACAAGTTCCTCAGGAGACCGCATCTGCCTCTGAGTCCAATATTTTATCCAGTAATTCGGATCAACAAACGACTGAGCTACATACCACTACTATGTCCGATGATGCATCGACTACGGTGACAGCCGTAACGACGATAACAACGACAGTCGCATATCCTTCAGATCCCACCACGGGATCGGGGGTCGACCTGACAACTTCAATATCAGATCACACCGCGGTGGCAGCCACTGCTGAAGACGTATCAGATGAACGATCGACGACAGAGTCGGCTCCTTCAGAGACATCGACAATGGCAACGGAGCCCTCAGAGTCCGCAACTGGACCTTCCACAGAGTTGGCTTCCGCAGATACCTCCACTGTGCCGTTCTCAGATTCGGAAGAGCCTGCCACCAGTCCATCATCAGAGCTGGACACCATTGACACCTCCACTGTGCCGCTAACCGATCCCACAGAGTCCGTGACTGCTGTGGCGTCGATGTCAGCCGCGCTGTCCGAGGCCGTGACCGAGGTTTCTGGCATTATTGCTTCCCTTACTTCAGATATTGAGAGTCTATCCGCATCCACACAACAAATACTACCGGTTCCCACTTCTGCCGCATCTCCGGCTACGTCTGTTACTGTTTCTACGTCGGTTCCTATAATCAGCCAGCCGTCCGGCTCAAGTGATACCCCTATGTTCAGTGGGTCGAGCCCCGATATTCCCACTGCTGTGATATCTACCCAGACTCCGTCTGGCACCAGCACCGAAAGTATTATGGGAGTAGGGTCAGATGACGGCTCAACCTCTAGCTCCGAAATTAACACCGATTCAACAACCACCTCGATCACCTCTGATTCTGATTCATCCACAAGTACGACAGCCTCGGAGACTTCTGCTTCAAACACCGATTCACCATCTCAAGGCGGGTACAGTTGGGGCGGTGGCAGTAGTTCGGACCCTACAGGGACTTCGGACGGCTCATCCACTTCGTCAGATAGCGGGTCAAGCTCGCTGAGCCCACAGACCACGGGCAAAATAGTTGGCGGTGTTGTCGGAGGCGTGGCGGGTGCTTCACTCCTGTTCCTGCTGCTTTGGTTCCTGCTCCGGCGGCGCAGGAAGACTGGATTCTTCCTCAGTTCGCCCGCCAACAGGTCAATAGCAGACGATGGAGGTGCTGGCGGCGGTCTTATCGGCGCGCCCGCCAGAAGCGAGATGGCATCACGTGATTCAAATAAGGGCTCAATATTCGGCGCGGCATACTTCGCTCCGGCACTTATGAAACGCTGGCGACAGTCTCAAGTTTCCACTGGTGAAGAGAGTTTCGTGAGCACGACCCCGAGTAGCGAGCGTGGTTTCCAGAAAATCTCCGGACGCAAACTCCAATCTGGTGCGCAGCCGGGGTTCGATGATGGCAATGGAAGCCTGTCGCCAACGGAGTCCGAAATCAGCGCCACTCTACCGCCTATCATCCCTCGATCGGCCTTTTCGCCATCGCAACCGCCGCCGTCAAATCCATTCAGCATGCCGCTTGATACTAGCTATACGCGCGAAGCCCCGGAGGAGGGCGTTCCTGTGATGCGACCGTCGCCGGCACGTATGCCGACATCTGGTTCGACAAATGCGGCGACTTGGGCTGAGGCCAGTGCGCGGTCAGTACCCATGCCTTTCCCTATGCCACCGTCTGGCCCCATCGCGATACCAAAACGTCCGGATGCGCTCGGACGAAGTCATCCTAGTTTTGATGGAAGTCGAGGGAGTCGGTTCACGGAGAGCTTATGATCCGAGTATATACCTATCTTGTAATGTACATAGTGCTGTGATATAGGTATTCATCTGTTGAAGATATTCTTAGTTGGAGGCAGTACGAGTACGCCGTAGGCCTAGGCTCCATCACCTGTGATCGACATTTATAGACGCAATTATGTAAGGTCGCTTTCTATTGATCGTGTCAAACATCTGATAAGCTGACAGCATGCAAGTTAGAAAAGCTTTCGCTCTAAGTGGGGATTCAAAGCTTAGCGTCTTGCCAGCCTTCAGTAGTCTTTTGATTCTTTCTCATTACAATGGCCTCTCAGACCGCGGAGATAGAAACAAGCTGCCTAGAATCCGAGGAATCAAGCTGAGATTTTTGCTTGAATAGAGCGGACTGTGTCCGAAGCATCCACACTACACCTGACACAACCAATTGTGATAACCAGTTTTATCAATTTTAATTACCTGATCAGATCAGCAGTCAATAAATGCTTGAAAAGCTCACAACCACAATGAAGGCTCAAAGTATTTACGATAATTGTACTTCATCATGGTTATGGCAAACGCCTCTAAAGACAGCCGCACCGAAGCCCAGGAAACGGTTGTGGACCAGGAGATCGAACAGCAGAAGCCCTATCGACCTGCCCGATGGCAGAGTAACCTGACGATTTTGAGTTGTGTAAGTGTTCCCTAAATGCGCCATAGGAGTATCAATCAACGCACAGTCATGCTCATTAGCCCCTACAGTACATCGCCAACTTCAGCGACGGCTTCCAGAACGGCCTTGCAAATCCCACAAATGTCATCTTCAAGCACCTGCTAGGTAGCTCGCGGTATCCGTCTGAGATGCAGACGCGGATTAGTAACTCCTTGATTATTGGCGCTATTCTGGGCGTTGTCGTTCTGGGATACGTGTCGGATATGGTCTCGAGACGAGCAGGTCTCGTCTTTACCTCGGGGCTGGTCACGGTTAGCACATTGATGGCTGCGCTGGCGCTGCAGGTGCATCCTTCGTACAACATGCTGTGGTTCTTTGTCATTGTGCGTGGGATCTCTGGGTTTGGCGTTGGAGGTGAATATCCGCCCAGTGCGGCGGCTGGGTTAGAGGAATCAGACGATGTAAGATCTCTACGTTCACTTACATAGAGCTATATTGACAAGGGCAGTTCAGACGGCGCTATCGAGGTCCTGTCTTCGTCTCCTTCACAACCCTAATGGCAACACTAGCCTCGCCCATCCTGCAAATCATCTATCTGATCAGCCTGAAAGCAAGCAGCAACAATCTGCACATTACCTTCCATGCCATGTATTCCATCGCTGCAATCCTCCCCTTCACAGTCATGCTCCTCCGCTTCTTCATGGCCGACTCAACACTCTATCACAACTCGAATTTCAAACAAAGCCCGCAGAACCGCTCTCTGCGCTTCTACGTCTTGCTCGTCCGCCGCTACTGGGCACGTCTCCTGACAACCTCTACCGCATTCTTCCTCTACGACTTCATCAACTTTCCGAACAGCATCATGTCTAGCACGATCATTTCGTCTCTGGTTACGGACAACAACATCCAAACCACGGCAATCTGGCAAGTCATCCTCTCCGCACTCCCTGTTCCCGGCGTCGTGCTAGGCGCATACCTTACCAACGCCATTGGGCGCCGCAACACCGGTCTGCTCGGGTTCGCCGGCTACACGGTGACGGGATTTCTAATTGGAGGGCTGTTCCATAAGATCTCAAAGCACATGGCTGCTTTCGTCGTGCTATACGGTCTCCTCAATGCCTTCGGTCATATGGGTCCCGGTGCCACAATCGGTTTGATCTCCTCTGAATCGTTTCCAACTGCTATGCGCGGGATGGGATATAGCGTTGCGTTGGCGCTTGGCCGGACGGGCGCAGCGGTGGGAACCCAGTGTTTTATGCCGCTGAGGGAGAGGGGTGGCGACAGTGCGACGTTTTATCTCGCTGGGGGTGTAGCGGTTTTGGGGATGTTTGTTTATTGGTTTTTACCTGAAAGTGGAGAGTTGGATCTTGAGAACGAGGATCGGAAGTTGGAAGGCTATTTGAGGGAGAATGAGATTGCTATGGGGTGATATCAGAACGTTTGGTTTGGCTATATGGGAGATGTGCCGAAATAATAGCGTTAAAGAGCCGAGGTGTATCTCCATCTGTGGGAGAAGGCTTGTAACAGATACTCAGCGAAATTCAGGGCATGGCTGACCTTGTCTCTCGGTTCTGGGGTCCCTGGTGTTCTAGCTGTGTGCAACAGGCTTCAGTAGTCTCGCTTTATCACTTCAACGACAGCCGCACCAATAACAGATCAAGCGCAAATATATCAATTTGATACCTATAACGCTGAAGTGACCAGGGCCGCTTAATTCTCAAGATAAAGGTCCATCATCCTGATAAGTCGAAGTAGAGCACGCTGAGAGATGTGGTTGATCTGGCACAGGCAAGTTGATCCCATTAAGCCCAGTGAGCACTGAGCTGCCCACTGATACAATTCCCTTTTCTTCCCACTCATCGCCTCATCTGAGCTCCGTCCATCATCCCTTATTAAATTTATCGTCTCCATTCTCTCATCGTCTCCATCGTTACAGCAGACTCAACTCATCTCATCTGATGACATCCGTCACATCAGACGTCAAAATGGCCTTTTCCTTCGAAAAAGAGATAACCGAAGCCCTTTCCTGGACGAGGTACCCAACACAGCAGGCGAGATACGCAACGAAAAAGCACGATATTTTCCTGGATGAAACCTTTTTCATGATAAATATGGAGCTCGCAGAACCACCATGTATTCAGTGATCCCTTGCACCTGCAACCAAAGTTACAGAGCCTTTTACGCCGAAGATTCATTCAGCACTCCCCAACCTGCATACTCCGCTACTTCAACCTTCAACCCTGTACGATGCGGGCCACTTCCAACACCTTGACCCCGCGGATACCAATTGCATCAGTGCGACAAACCTCCAGTTGCACCAGGCCTTAACAATCAATATTCTGTTTAAAGCTTATCCTCCCCAGGCAGCGTTATGCGATCATGATACGGAAATATCATGTGACATTCCTCGTGTACACCAGGTGTACACTGTGGAATATGCTCAAAGGGGAAAGGGCAGGAGGAAACTGTATCAACTACACCAACGTAGCCTACTAAGGATCGGATCCCATATGACGATTGATCATCTATCTTGTTGACGATAGATTCCTTTATTTCCTTATTCTTACTTTTCTGTTCCCCCGCTATATATACATACAGAGGGTGGGAACCTTCTAGAACCAGGCGATGTCCGGTCAATCCACCGGTGATCACGTGGCCTCATATTTCCAAACCTGATCCACAACAGGTTAAGCCTCATGGCTTGTGCCACGTGATATAGTTGGCGTGATCCCCCACCCCTGACCTGACCGCTGTGTGTATTACGTTGAAGAAGAAATATATCGTCATCAAATAGAAAATCAATTGTTATATGGCGCACAATCTCTAGTAGGCTATCTTTTGTAGTTGATACAACCTGCCTATCTATCCCCGACCGAGCTATTGACTACGAACCTAGAATCGAATAAGGCGGATGCCGCCGGCTCGAAGACGAAACCAACGGACTGGGAGATCGAGCCGAGAGAATATGGGAGACTTAGCCGGGATGAGCCTCCCCTGGGCATTTGACAGATCAACAGAGAAAATTGACCAGACCGAGACGGCGCCAGGGGCGAGCGAGACGGTCGATATAGAGCCGACTGAGACAGCCGAGACAGACAAGACAGTCGAGAGAACTGTACCGGAGAGAATCCAAAGCGCTAATAGCATCGAGATCGACGATCCTAGCAAGCAGCTACAAGGAGAGCCAGTATACAGGATACTAAGTATAGAAGAACTGACATCGGGGATGTCAAGGCAATCAGAGAGACTTCCCCCCCTTGATAAGGGTGATCGAATCAAGCCAGTGGGTGTCAAATATGATGTACTGGACGCGTCGAACATCAGGTTATGGAAGAAGAAAATTGAGGGCCTCTTAAGGCTTCAGAAATGCTGGAAGGTGGTCGAGAATACCAGAAAGATGAGAATTGATGGGAAGACCGAGCTTCTCCATCAGGCAATGCAAGATGAGGATTATATTGACCACAACTTACTTGCTGTCACATATTTAACAGCCTATATCTCGGAAGAGGATGCAAATGCAGTGAAGAACCTTGAGATCAGTGGAGATATCTGGATCTACCTCATGGAGAAATACGAGGCTGTGAACCCTAGAAGGAAGGTCAACCTTCTGATGCGGCTATTCACATGGAAGATGGATCCTAAGATGAAGATTAGGGAGGCTATCCAGGATCTTGAAAAGCTACATGAGGAAGTCAAAGATGTATGGGAAAAGGAATACCTGGATCAGGATGCATTGATGGTACTTTTCCTATGTGGATTGCCGCCCGAATATGAGGCCTATGCAGATGGTCTTAGGTCTATTGGAGACACCAAACGGGCAGTTATATTATCTCGATTGGAGGAGAAAGAAATATCGACTCGAGCAGAGAGACGAGCAGAGGTAATCAGCAAATCAGCCAATCGAGCAGAGCAAAGAAGATGCTTCAATTGCGGCAAGAAGGGGCATTTTGCAAGAGATTGTACAGCTCCAGAGAAGAACCGAGAGCAGAGCAATTCCCGCGAGGACTCTCAGGGATGGAGTCACCGGAGGGACCACGGCAAGGCTAGAGCATATGGAAATGGCAGAGATAAGAGTCGAAGAGGACATACCGGCCGCCAGAGAGGAGGAGCCCGTACGGCAAATGAAGAAACTGATACAGCTTCCTTCTGCCCTTTCCCTTTTGAGCATCTCCAACAGCTTATTTATCTACAAATGGAACGGTTTTACGAGAATCCACATGACTTCGACGTCTAGACGGTATAAAAGAGCAGTGTCGGTAGGGAGTTGGGTTACGGTGGCTTGTTGCGCATGCAGAACGGGGAACAAGCGGCTTGAAGAATCACATATTGCAGGGTACCGCGGAGACCATTGGCCGGCGTATCTGAGTCACGAGATGGAGCCAGCCGGTATGAAGGTGTACTGCACCTGGTGATGATTTGATGGTTGAGATTGATGACTGGTATTGCAGTACCGTGGTGAGCCGAAACCGCGTCGGTTTGGAGAGCACCAAAGGTGGCACGGAGGACTTAGATCTGCCATGCTCTACTAACTACGGAGTGCCGATGCTCCTCTGCCCTGAGACCTTTGCGGTTAGGTTACCGTCAATGCATCACCTATCTTCCCCTCACTCGTGATCAGTTCCGTCAAGCCACAGGGTTGGTGGTCTACTAGGTGACAATATTCGTTGCAGGTTTTGCGTTTGGACTTAGTCCAATGTGGAAATCTTGGTGTAGCAAGGAATAGATTGAGACGCAACGTTGCCTTTAGATCTTCCAGTACATTTGTCTGTAAGATAATCTTGGAATGTTCTACCTAGAGGCCTCTAGCGCTGTCTAAAGAGGACTCTAGGTATTCCGAGTCACGTGGAAATATACTGGAGTAAAACGAGCAATGGAGGCAACAACACCATATTATATAGCGCTGTACTTCGTATGAAATGTCTTACCTTAAGGATGGATCTACAAACCAGCTTCTAGTTTTATATTTACCCCATAGATGTGCTGGTGCCTATCCCCAGCCTTGGCCCCTCTGGTATCCTCCAATCAGCCATCCTGCAATGTAACCGTGACACCTTTAGCGGTCGTCCTTTTAAGGCGCCCCTCATCCACCCCTCTCTTGTCATCTACGGTTTCCAAGACCGAATAGCTCCATATCGAAGAAGTCTAAGCATGAAACAACTCACCTTCCTCATAATCGGCGCCGGCTCCCGCGGCAGCGCCTACGCCCGCGCAATCACATCTTCTACGCGCGCACGCATCGGCGCAGTCGCAGAGCCAGACCCCTACAAGCGGCGCCAGCTAGGCCAGAAATATATTTGGGGCGATAGAGCTCCCAGTACAGGAGAAGAGTTCGACGGGTGGGAAAGTTGGATCCAGTATGAAACTGAACGAAGACGACGGCATCAAGCAAGTGCAAATGCGGATAATGAAGGAGAGAGCGAAGTAAAAGGAGGGGTTGACGGCGTGCTCATCTGCACCCTTGACGAAACACACATTCTCGTCCTGAAGGCCCTCGCAAAGGCGAACCTGCTCGATCTCCATGTCCTCTGCGAGAAACCTCTTGCGTTGTCGTTGGATGATTGTCTCAGCGTCTACGCCGCTTACACCAGACAGCCAAGAAGTATCTTCTCAATTGGCCATGTACTCCGCTACAGCCCCCACAATCTTCTTCTGAGACGACTGGTTCGAGAAGAAAAGGTCATTGGCGATATTGTCTCAGTAGAGCACACCGAGCCAGTCGGGTACTGGCATTTTGCACACAGTTATGTCCGTGGGAACTGGAGACGGGAAACTGAAAATGGAGATGGAAGTTTGCTGACGAAAAGTTGTCACGACGTTGACTTTTTGCTTTGGCTTGTTGAAGGGGCTGTTACTTCGCCTTCATCTTCTTTTGGCACTAGCGATGGTGACGGCGACGGTGAGAGGAAATTGAAGCTACGAACCGTCTCCTCAACTGGGTACCTCACGCAATTCACACCCTCCCAGAAGCCTCCCGCTGCCGGCTCCGCAACAAACTGCACGTCTTGCCCCATCGAGCGGGACTGCATGTACTCCGCCATCCGGATCTATCGCGACAACCAGCTAAGGAAGGGCAAGTCAGGGTGGCCGGTTAAGATCGTCTGCCCGGATATAGAAGACTACCTACCTTCGCCCCACGGCAAGGACGGGAATGGCACCGAAGATGGCAATCTCGAGAATGGAGCTGAAGGTGATCTGAATGCAGCAGAGCATCATCTCCTCTCCACCCTTCAACAAGACTACGACGATAACACGCCCGACGAAGTCATCAAGCGGAGACCCTGGTACGGTCGCTGCGTCTGGGAGTCCGATAACGACGTTGTTGATGACCAATTCGTCTCACTTGCCTGGGACGTCCTGCCCTCGTCCCCATCCTCCCAGACGACCTTTAGATCCACAACTAAAAGGAATGGCCCCGGCATAACAGCAAATCTTCACATGATTGCACCCACACAGGATCAATGCGTCCGACGGGGCCGTATCTACGGCACACACGGCGAGATAACGTACACCTCGTCCAGCATAACAATTTACACATTTGCTGACAACGAGACCCGGATTCTTGAAATACCCAAGCAACCGCCCGAGGAGGAAGAGGCACACGGGGGCGGCGACTACGGACTCGCTCGTGGGTTCGTAGGTGCCGTCGAGAAGGTCATTAATGAGGGGTGGGAGGCTGAGAAGGCACAGAGAATGTTTGTGGGATGTAGCCTTGACGACGTGATCAAGAGTCATGGGGTTGTTTTCGCGGCAGAAGAGAGTCGAAGACACGAAGGCGTCGTGAAATGGGGTGAGTGGTGGGCAGGGAAATTGGCTGGTGTTGGGTTATAAGATAACTGGAATGATGGACCAAGTGTAATTAATGAGGCGATATATTTTATAACTAATACTCATTATGATCGAAGACAAAAGATATCAGGCTCGAGTGGCTAAACCTAAGTCTTCACATCCGGCTCCTCGCGGCCAACAAACTCCTTAAACTTGAGCAATTCCAGCGCCAACCCAACATTATCCTTGAGGTAATCTTGCGTAGCCATCTGGTACTTGCTCTTATCGCCCTCATATTTCTCGACGTACAGCCGGATGGTAGCACCACTGCTTCCCGTCCCGGACAGACGCACAACCAGACGGCTGCCGTCATCGAACTTAACATACAAACCCTGGTTCTTGGTAACGCTGCCGTCAAGATCAGTGTAGGCGAAGTTGCCAGAGTCAACGACCTTTCGGCCAGAGATGGTGCTGCCAACAAATGAGCTCTTGTTGTCGACAGCCTTCTCGCTCAGCGCGGCAATAAGTTTGTTCGCGCCGTCGGAATCGACGTTCTCGTAGTCGTAGCGAGTGAAGAAAGTGCGGCCGTAGGTTTCCCAGAACTCAGCCTGGATCGAAGCAATGCTAGGTGTTTCGTTGGGCTTCTGCTCGGCGACGCCGGCGATGACATTCAACCATGCGACAATAGCCCAGACACCGTCCTTCTCACGGATATGGTTGGAGCCGGTACCGAAGCTCTCTTCGCCGCAGATGGACATCTTCTTGTTGTCGAAGAGGTTGCAGAAGAACTTCCAACCTGTCGGGACTTCGTAGCTCTGCAGGCCCTGGGCCTTGGCGACGCGGTCCACGGCGCCGGAGGTGGGCATAGAGCGGGCGAGGCCGTCAACGCCGTGCTTTTGGAACCAGGGGATAAGCTTTGCGTGGTGAGCGATGATGGCGAGAGAGTCGCCAGGGGAGACGAAGGTGTTGGCGCCGTAGATCATGTTGCGGTCACCGTCACCGTCAGAAGCGGCGCCGAAGTGGATGCCGTTCTTGTCGACGGCCTCGACGAGCTCGTGCGCGTACACGAGGTTAGGGTCTGGGTGACCGCCGCCGAAATCGGGCTTGGGGATGCAGTTCATGGTGCTGCTGGAGGGAAGGCCGAGCTCGTTGACGAAGATATCGATGCCGTAGGGGCCTGTTACACCGTGCATGCCGTCGAAGAGGACCTTGAAATCGGGGTGCTTCTTGAGGAAGCTGCGGATGAGGTCGAAGTCAAAGATCTCCTTCATCATGGAGACGTAGTCCTCGGTCGAGTGGACAACTTCCACCTCGAGGGGGCCATAGCTGCGGGTGCCGACTGTGGTGGTGTCAACCTCGGGGAGGTCGATGTACTTGTAGGAGGTGAGGGACTTCGAGACCTCGTAGATCTTATTGGTGACCTGTTCCGGGGCGGGCGCGCCATTGGTGAGATTGTACTTGATACCAAAGTCGTTATCGGGGCCTATCCAGTCAGCTGAGAAGTTCACTCGGTGTCTAGGAGTGTCGTACCGCCAGGATTATGACTAGCCGTCAAGAGAATGCCACCGGTGGCCTTCCTCTTGCGAATGAGATTGCTGGCAGCCGGGGTACTGAGGATGCCGTTCTGGCCTACGATGAGCTTCTTCACACCATAGGCGGCACCGATCTTGGCGATCTTCTGAATGACGTCGGAGTTGTAGTAGCGACCATCGCCACCAATGACGAGGAAAGCGTCCTGAGCGCCCTCAGGGATCGAGAGGAAGATACTGGTAAGGAAGGACTCGGTGTAGTTCTCTTGCTGGAAGATCTTGACCTTCTTTCGCAGGCCAGAGCTGAAAAACCGCTGTTAGAGACACGTCAACAGGAAAACAGAGTGCATTGACGTACGTTCCGGGCTTCTGGTCGCCGAAGGGCTGGATGGAAACGGTCTGGACCGACATGGCGGGGTAGCTGTTTTGACTGGGTTGACTTGGGAAAGAAGAAAGAGAAAGTAGGGGGAGCAAGGGAGGGAGAGGGTAATTATAGGCACGTCAATCTAAAACAGGGAATCAGTTGTTCACCGACAATTGGCCGAATGATGCAGAAGAGGGATCGATTGAAGCTGGATTGATGATCTCGTAGTGGGGGGCAGAGACACAACAAATACCTGGCTGGGTGTGAGGTAATGTAATTATAGTATCATAGTATCAATGTGCACCCCTCACCACCACTCGCTGCTCGGCTGCATTCTGACTACTATTATTTATTTGCTAGCTTGCTAGCACCAAACAGCTGCTCTTTATAGAATTTCATCTCCTCAATGCTCTCCAGAATGTCCTCCCTGGCCTCATGCACCTCCTTCTTTGGGGGTACCGCGCTCAACAGCCCCTCCCCTCCCCACCGCCTGACAACCTCCTTAATTGTACTCACATCCACTATCCGATAGTGCAGCCACTCCAGAATTGCCGCATACGGTCCACAGGCCAGAAACGCTTTATCCGCGTGCACGCTGTTGCCCGCCAGCAATGCAGTCCGTGGTTTTGGTATGTACCGCTTGATGTAGGCGAGCAGGTCGGCGGCCGCGGCCTCGGGCGTCACGGTCGAGTTCTGGACGCGCTGCGTTAGTCCAGTACGGCCGTGGGTGTCGATGCACCACTGCGACATCGAGTCGAGCGCGCTCTGCGGGACATGTATCACGGCCTCGAAGCCGGTTGCGTCGAGGAGGTTTAGGTCGGCATCGGTGATAAAGCAGCAGATTTGGAGGATGTGGTCGGTCGTCGGGTCGAGGCCCGTCATCTTCGTCAGTAGTGAGAATCAGCTGTCAAGAATCGGGCGGCGTTCGAACCTCGCAGTCGATCCAGACTAGGGGATCGGTGGACCGTGTAAGAGGCATATTGGGCGTAGTCTGGGTCGTACTAAAGATATAAAGGGAGTGTAGACATGTTGCTTGAAAAGGTGCAGGAGGAAAGTTCCGTCTGCGGAAGCCATTTGAGCTCCGAACAATACGTAATAATCCATACAATGCTATCCACTCTATCCTCTCATAGTAAGATTTTCAATAAAGAGACATCTCTAGCAAATGCCATTCCTGCCTCCTGCTTGCTCCGTCATTCACATAAAAATACCGCCACAAAAGAAAATAGATAAAGTTAAGATTCCAATACGGGCCAAATGTTATGCCCCTAGCGCCAATCCGTCACGTCGTGAAGAGTTGATATGTCAAAAATAGAATGATATGAGATGTGCATGTGGATAGATTCCCCCGGTCTCCTAACTAAAGCTCCTCGTCCACACTGTCAGGTGGATTCATCGTTTTGGGAGATTGTAGAGATTCATCATGACTAGGGCCGAGTGGAGGCTTTGAGTTATTTGTGACACTGCCGCTCTGAGCACCGCTGCCTAACACATCGCTTATTTGTTGCGAGAGTCCTGATCCCATCCTTTGTCGAAGTAAAGATTCGTCTGCTTGCGAGACACTGGGACGCTGCTTCTTAAGCGGGCTGCCAAGGAATTCCTCGCCGTTCAACGTATTCGTCGACTGCCCTTCCAATGTCCCGGTGGTCGTGGGCGCCGAGGTTGCTGTCGCCGCCGGAGGAGTTGTGGAAGTGTTCGTTGATGTCGGAGTGGCTCCGGTTGTCTTGGGACTTGCCGTATCCCGACGAGAGCTGCCGGCAAGCGACGCGGCCGAGTGTTGGCGTTTAAGCTAATACGAGTTAGTCATGAGGCGTTAAAAGTTGAGAAATCATACCTTGATCTGTCGCAAGCCCTCTGCCAGCTCGCCCTGTCGTCTAATATCATCCGGGGAGAGGTGTTGGTCATCTTCCTTGTCTTCTTCCTCGTCTGCCTGGTTGAGTATCCGGTCGTCTTCATCGTCATCACTGTCCATATCATCGTCGTCCACCACCCCTTTGTCCTTCTTGCTCTTCCGTCGCCCTTCAGTGTTGTCCCGGAAATTCAGAAAACCCACTGTTCCTCCAGGTTTTAGCGGGCCAAGGTTAGCGAAATCAAGCTGCTGCGATCGGCGTTTGGCTGAACCAGGGGTCTCTTGCGATTTGGAGTCTTTCAAGATGCCCATTTTCTGTAGTTGTCCTGTGCAGCGTCAGTTCATGTTCGTCACGGTTTAGATTGTACTTACGTTCTCCCCGGTACATAAAGGTGAAGATCGCATATGGCTTGTCAGACGGGTCAATCCCAGTGACTGTCTGCGTGCTGATCGACTTCGGGTCGAGTGTTTTGGGCTTCGCAAAACTAGTAGTGTGGTCGATATCCTCGTCACCACCGCCCTGACCTCCCTGGCCATCCTCGTCATCGTCATGAGCATCGAATTGGGGCGAGTATTCTCCTCGTTTGATTTCTCCCGAAGCTAGAACACGGAAGAGAGCGACCTTGATCTGGCCCGTAGATTCCGGAACTGGGTCATCGTCGGAACTTGCGAGCGAAACATCATCGTCGGAAACATCCTCCAACGGCGACCTGGTATCATTGCCATATCGCATAACACCCTTATCGCGCTTCTTATCGTCCATATCCAGATCGTTGTTGCCATCTAATGCGCGTTTGGCCCTGCGTTTCTCCATTTTCTGGCGTCTCCGTTCGATCTTCGCTGCCGCGTCCTTATTGCCCTCCAAATCCAAACCATTAAGCCATCTTTCCAGTCCGACCTCGCGGAAAAGAAACTCTCGCTCTGCAAGTCCACCGCCCTCCGACTCTGGAACGCTGACCCATCGCGAGTTCACCCAGGTCTCCTCCCCCCGCCGAAGCAGGGTAGCGACCTCCTCCTTCTGTCGGCCGTCGAAGTAGATGTAAGCGGCGACGGTTTCGTTCGGAGAATTGGTCAAAGCTTGATACGGCGCAACCGTGCTGGTATAGAGACCGCGCTGCTCCGTCTGTCCCGGGAGGCCACCGACGACTTTGGGCTTGGGGTGGGGGTTATCAGGCGTCGGCTTTCCAGCCGAGTACGGCACATCTTGCCCCGGATTCAATAGGGTGATGGAGATGGCAAAAGTAGACTGCTCCGGTTTTCCACCAGCTGTATCCGGGATCTTAGGCGGCGGTACGGGGATGTAAGATGTGATACGCGAGGCTCGGGACTGGCGCTGGATCGAGTACTCAGGTAGCGGTCCGTCCGGAGTGTGTATACTAACGGCGAGCCCTTTGAAGCAGGGCATGACGGAAGTGCGGATAAATCTAAAGTCGAATGCGCTCCGTAAGATTTACCGAACTGAAGTCGAACTGATCAGTCAATGAGTGGTGAGGTAAAGGAGAAAAACCAGTGCTATCAAATAGCCAAGGAAGGAACTGGTGGCTGGTGGGAGGCGGTCAGGATAACTTGTGCTCTGTCGAGTCTTAAGAGATCGCTGATGGTTTATTGGGAGCCAGACGAGCTAAAAGATGTTTCTTGTATTGCTCACTTCTTTCTCTTTGTGTCTCAAAGACCCTGGTAATTCGAGTATAGCGGGCGATTGTTGTGGTGCGGAGTGAGGGACGGACAGCTAAGGAGGGGCGACGAGCAATCAGGAAAGTCGTCAACAATGGGCGAATGAGCTTCAGCTGCATGCAAGGTAAACTCAGTGAGTCTCAGCTATCACAGAAGCACGATGGCATACCGCTGGAAGATTGACTGTTGCTTTATGGAAACATGGAAGGGTAGGTAGAGTGACAGCGAAAGTCCCGATGGTTTGGGTTGGGTGGGAGGAAGTCACTCGTCAGGTGAGGGAAGATCGACGCCGCCCTAGCTCATGCCGATGTATACCGTGACTCTGCAATATCTAAGTATAAACACTATGATGATCATGCGGCCTCAGGTTTTTAAAGTTTTATTTTGGGATATATCAAGAGACTTTTCATAATTACAGATAACGACAGTCTCTTATCAAAACCCACGGCGTGCGCTCCTCCCTAGCGAAGCCAGAGATCAGGAAATCCCGGTTCGGCCTCGAAAATAACTCAGCTTTCCTTCGTTTCTGTCGCTCAATCTCGACTTCAAGCTGGGAGATGCGGCCCAGGACCCGCACGTGAGATTCCACCAAGAACAGCTCAAGCATATCAGTCGCGTAGCCCCTGGGAGCTTATAGTTCGTCCCCCAAGTCCTAATGCTCCCATCGTCCGGAGCATCACCTTCATTGCCAGTTCGCTCAATAAGAAGTCAGGAAACGAATCCATCGGCGGCGAACTCAGGGCGCTTGGTATGGGAAGTTAAGGATATTGCGAGGAGAGCAACCTTTCGGCGCTGGCTCGGCCTGATTCTCACGACGGGATGGGCTAAAAGATCGAATGCTCGGGTGGAAGTATAGTTTAGGTTGTTGCCGATGGGCGGAGGTGCGCTTATTGAGGGAGAAGCGGATTTATCTGCCACCGCGTCTGAATCAGCTGCATCTAACGATTTCGGAAGATCCCATATGTTGCCATGACTGCCTCGTATCATTGTTTGTGCGCAGCTAGAACGCTACGGAGTGCTGTGATTGCGACAATTTGTTCAATGTGACCTGGCAAGCTCTCCTGCCCCTTTTCTGGTCGCACACATTATCGACAATCCAAGTATGCGCCCTCGAAAGTCTGTTGAGTTAACTCGCACTCGCACTGGTAATGTTGCTCCGGTATAGTTGGTGAAGGTGGCAGTAACGGCAGCTGCAAAGCTGCTCGCATTTCGGCTCAAATCCACATCAAAATGTCTATGAAGACCCCGTAGGCAAAAAGTGCCGAGCATAGACTGGATATGGTGCCTCGCCATGTTGGATGCGTAGCACGGCATAATGAGAAAGCGTCCCTAGATAGCTGAGGTGAGTGAATACTCTACAATTATGGCGTCCAGATTAATTCACATACTGTCGACTGTTGTCAAGCGTCCATTGGAGCTGTTGCGATGAGGTCGAGTGACTTTTGCCTAAGGCTATGTCAGTTGCTAGAGTCATACATCACACTGACTGGCGTCGGAACGGAACACGTACTTTGATGGTCTAGATAAATTGAGAACTTGAAGTCCGAGTCTTCTCTTGGTTCCCTTGACAAGTCTTAACATCGTTTTTGCGGCAAAATCTCTGCCCGGTATAGTCATTAGTACGGTTGCAGCTTCAATCAGAAACTAAACAGGTCAAACATAAGCGAAGATCTCGCAATTTCCGCAGTGCAAATGTCGCTTCATAATGAAGCCGGCAGAAATTGCACTTCATGACGGCACCTTGGGCGTTCACAGACTTTAGAAAGGTGTGATATCTGAGCATCGTCATCATCGTTGGTCAGGTAATTACAATACCCAAAGTGTTGAAGGGAAACACTCTCGCTTGGCGGCTTCATCCTCGAACTGTTGTTAGAAGATATCCAAGAGCAGTGCTCCTCCTCTCTTCTACATGCACCGCCTTGTAGAGCATACATTAGAAAGAAGGTCTTGTCACCGCATCCTCATATCGCTTCCGAACTGATATTTTTCATAGGGATTACTGAGTGATAGAAGCTGGGTCAGCTTTAGGGAATTGTCAGCAGATTGGCATGTGTTCAGCACACACACTTCCCAAGTCAGAAACTTTGACCAGAGACTCACTGTTCAACGCGGCTGCTTGTCACGCATTTGTTTGGGCAAAGCCTCGTATAACAAATGGCATACCTTATCATGGTTTGTTTCGACCTTTCAATAGATGTCTTCATCCGGTTTGACCAGGAGAGTTCGAATCGAGAACTCAGAAAAGCGGACAAAGGATTTGTCAAACTGCAAAGATCTCGCACGGACAAAGCATCTGCTTGCACACATTGCACACATTCCATAGTGAGACAAGACGCTGGATATCATCGTCTCAGTGTCAGGATCATCCTCGTGGCATTGCCGTACACACCCCAGAGCGAATTGAATATTACCTCAGAAGGGGGTAGGGGCCTTTAACAACACACGTGTTTGTGCCCACTCGAGAACTAGGCCTCTCCATGAAGACGTTTATTGCCTGGCTCTGGAATTCATGGAGAGAAACAGCCCAATCCTTGCACGAGTACTACTATGATCCTGGAAGACTATCGAATCGATCCTTGGACTGTGTGCCGTTCTTTAAGTAGTTACACTGAATTATGGCTTTGGCTCCTTTCAGGAAGAGTGAAACAAACAGGCACCGCGTCAGCTCAACAAGGAACCAAGTGATCTGACCACCAGCCTCGGGTAACTTCGGCTTACAAGCTTGACTCCCTCAAAGAGTCACCAACGACCTGATAATGCATCTGGAGAGGGTTTACATCTTCCGATTGGGATCGATCTGTCCTACAAGCATATGCTTGTGCTAATCTGATACTTGTTGTTTCCGATTCGCAGAATTCGGATGAACTCGAAACAGTGATCTTGAAACAGTAAACTGGGAGGCTGGGAAGTTGTTAACCTCACAACAGTGGTCCAGGAGGACGGACAAGCTTCAAGACCTCTGCCAACTGGATCCGATTCCGAGTCCAAGCAAACTTGCACTAGATCCAGGTCATATAAGGTTGCTGTCTTCAGTTTGGTTACCTTCCAAAGCCCCCCAGCACCATTTTTTAAACCATTGCTTGCGCACTCGGTGGTCTTGTCGTTGCTTGGCTATTTAAGACCCAGACCTGGCTCCCAGTGACTACTGCGAATAAGTTGGTGGACAGCAGAATTCGCCGCACGCAGAATCCGGTGAGTTTTCGGTCTTTGATACTACAGGAACTTAAATTTTCGAACTTTAGATACGCAAGCGGCTTACCCTCAGTGATCGATCAGGAGTAGCAGTTGGGTCACAAGCGGGTTCCATGCTTCCGACTTGTACCCAGATTATCCAGGTCCCAAACTAATGTTACCAAGGCCAGTTTGCCCGATTTCCAGACCCAGATGGCCACGTGCGTTGTGGAATGTGACGGGGAAAGCGCTCAACCGATGCATCTCCATACCTCCACGCGAGCCTCGAGCCTCGTGTCTCCGTGACCTTTGTCCGCAATCGTCAATAATCTATCACGAGACCACCTATTGCCGACTGACACTACTGCTCTGACTGCGATGAGTATGTGCCAATATTTTTGTTTCCGGAGATGGAGAGGAATTAGGACACAGCCTTCAAAGACTGGAATGTGGAATCTGGAAGAGAACAGGAGGCTAGGAGTATTGGCTGAATAACTATGCTTGCAGCCCGATCTGAAAGAAGAACTGGGCGGCTCAGTTTCTCGATGATTAATCTACCTCAGATTCCTCGAGAGGTCAGGCCAAGGAGCTCAGGACCGGGCCTAGCACCTCGTCTCGCGCTTTGAACAATCAATTCGACCTTGCAAACTCTATTGTCCTCGAAAGCGAAGAAGACATTCCCCGCTCTAGGGTGGTACAACCACAGATGGGACGCAAGCAAAGAAGCGATCTGAGTCTACCGAGGCTATAATCGTGCCCTCGAGAACTCGATTCCAGCTTAGGGCACTCTCCTCTATAGGAGACAGGATCCTGCCCCGAGTAGCACGTTGAGTAACCTTCGATCAAGCTGCTCTTAGCGCACGCTGGACTGTGGCCTTAGCTGCTGCTACGCTCTGAGACGGACTTAACCATCGTCATGTCTTGTCCTTCAATGGTTCCAGACTTGCATAATCGTAACGCAGGGTAGCCACCACAGCCCTCGCCTGCAATGGCCCCAAATCACAGATAAACGGCCAACGGCCGTTGTTTTTCTCGGTTGATTATGCGGAATTGCTTGCTTCCTTGCGGGAAAGGCAAAAGCTTCGATATAGTGGTGAAATTGCCTCTGATTAAAGTATCCTAGCAGTGACCTGGCACGAGGGTTGTGAGCAGTTTGGTAATGGCCTTTCCAGTCTTCACCTGGGCATTGTAAAAGTAATATCTAGCTCATAGGTCATATCCCACACAACAGCCACCTGATTCCATGGGCCCACAGTTAATTCCCGGAAGCAGAGTGTCTACTGTGGTTGGAGAGCTGTGAATAACACAAAAGATTGATTGGATCCGGGGAAGGAAATCTCTTTCTCTCCTCATTCACTCCCACATATGCTGCTCTGCTCTGCTTCTCCGCCTTGAGGTCTTATTTACCCCAGCTCTTCTGCATTTTCAGTTCCCTTTCTTTCCTCCTCACCTCATCAAGGTTATTCTTCCCACATATTCCTGTGCTGCAAGCCTCACATTGCTCAGGACCTCTTGTTCTCTGCATTGTTCTCTGCATTGTACATTGTCCTCTCTTACCCAAGCATATCATATATCATTATCCCTCTGGAGTTCTACTGGTTTTACTGTCTTGTCTTGCCCATTGATTGAAAATGGCAGACGAGGTGGGAAAAGAGCACCCGACTGAGATGCCCATAGAACACGTTGAAGAGGTCCGCAGACGAGGAGAGAAACTGTATGTCTAGATTCTTAGTACTATGACACCAACCTTGCTGACAACACGCAGGAGCAGCGAGAATGAGGACATTGCTGAGAAGGGTGCTACCGAACACGTCGATTTGAACAAGAACACCTCGGCCAAGTAGGTAGACATCCAGTATATAGACGTTCTGCTGACTTCTCGCAGAATCAAGAATCCTCTTGCAGACCTGACTGAGGCTCAGGTGCTCCGCGACGTCGAGGAGTTTGCCCGCGAACATGACCTGACCGATCTCCTTCCAAATCTACGCAAAGGGGCCCTGATCGCTCGGGATTCGGAGAATTATAGATCTGTCCCTGGAATCACCCCTCAGGATATCCGTGCTATCCAGGACGAAACCGACCACAAATGGCGTCAGCCTCGTGCACTCTACTTTACCATCATTCTCTGCTCCATAGGAGCTGCCGTTCAGTAAGTCCATCCTGCATTTCGGCCTAGGTAAGCAAAGCTAACAGTCAACAGGGGCTGGGACCAAACGGGGAGCAATGGTATTAATCTAACTTTATTATGATACGAACCCCCTAACAGTGTCCCTAGGTGCTAACCTAAGCATGCCTTCTGCTCTGGGTATCCCCACGAAGGATAACCCAAACGCCACACTGAACCAGTGGCTCATTGGCATTATCAATGCGTAAGTGCCTCAACAGATCGAAGTACGGCGTACTAGGCTAACATCTCAAAGCGGCCCTTACATTGGTAGCGCTCTTCTTGGTTGCTGGTTGTCCGATCCTTGCAACTACTATCTTGGTCGCCGCGGTGCAATCTTCGTTTCCTCTGTTTTCTGTCTAATCACGCCGTTCGGTCAGGCTCTCAGCCAGACCTGGCCGCAACTCTTCGTTACCCGTGCTCTTCTTGGTATCGGAATGGGCCTTAAGGCATCGACTATTCCAATATTTTGCGCCGAGAACACCCCCGCCACTGTACGCGGTGGCTTGGTTATGTGCTGGCAGCTATGGACCGCGTTCGGGATTTTCCTCGGGACGACCGCGAATTTGATTGTCAAGGACATGGGTGACCTGGCCTGGCGTATGCAAGTTGGATCTGCTTTTATACCTGCCATTCCCCTTGTTGTCGGTGTCTACATGTGTCCCGAGTCTCCCCGATGGTATATCAAGAAGGGAAAGCTCCGCGCAGCGTACGAGTCTCTCTGCCGTCTCCGCAACACGACCCTCCAAGCCGCCCGGGATCTCTACTACATACACGCTCAGATCAAGATTGAGCAGGAGATCTCCGGCGAGGGATCTTATATTTCCCGCTTTGCTGAGCTGTTCACAATCCCCCGTGTCCGCCGTGCCACTCTTGCGTCGTTCACCGTCATGATTGCCCAGCAGATGTGCGGAATTAACATCGTTTCTTTCTATTCGTCTACCGTCTTCAGTGAAGCTGGCGCATCCGACACTGCGGCTCTCTGGGCCTCTTGGGGGTTTGGCTTAGTGAACTTCCTGTTTGCCTTTCCTGCTGTATGGACAATCGACACTTTTGGTCGCCGCAGCTTGCTACTCTTCACCTTCCCTCAAATGGCCTGGACCCTGCTTGCTTGTGGATTCTCTTTCTACATTGACCAAGAGTCAAAGGCCCACCTTGCATTAATTGCTCTTTTTATCTTCTTGTTCGCCGCGTTCTACAGTCCCGGAGAAGGCCCAGTCCCGTTTACCTACTCGGCGGAGATCTTCCCTCTCTCCCATCGTGGTAAGCATCAGTCCTGCGTGCAGAGGTCAAAACTCGCTAACTCTGTCTAGAGGTGGGAATGGCTTGGGCCGTTGCGATTTGCCTCGGCTGGGCAGCCGTTCTGAGCATCACCTTCCCCCGGATGCTTGCTGCGCTTACACCTCAGGGTGCCTTCGGATTCTATGCGTAAGTCTATCTTCTCTATGTCGTATCCTTGATCCTGTAACTGACCATTCTCTCTACTCAGCGGCCTCAACATCATCGCCCTTTTCATGATCTTCCTCTGGGTCCCCGAAACAAAACAGCGCACCCTCGAAGAGTTGGACTACATCTTCGCCGTTCCTACTCGCACTCACATGCGCTACCAGCTTTTCCAGGTTCTGCCTTGGTGGATCAAGCGCTACATTTTCCGCAAGAACGTCCGTCTCGAACCACTCTACAGATTTGACCACGTCCAGGAGGCTATCTGAAAGGGTGGACGTTAATTCACAATTGAGCGCAACCGTCACGACTGTATGAGTTAACGAATGGGCAAGACATCCAGACAAACCAGATCTTCAAAAACAAAAAAAGATAACAAAAGAAAAGAAAGAAAAGAAGAAAAGAAGAAAAGAAGAAAAGAAGAAAAGAAGAAAAGAAGAAAAGAAGAAAAGAAAGACCATAGAGACATCTGCCTGACTTGTGCAGACGGACTAAACCGGCTACAGTGAGATTTTTCTACGCTTTCACTTTCTCCCAGCGTGGGTGGAAGCACGCCGCTGGTCTTTCTCAACTCGCTCAGCTCTCCTATTGCCATCCTAGTTTTTCTGCTACATTGTTGCTCATTTAATTCTTTTCCATTGTTAGTTTCCAGCATTTGTGGACTCAATCATCTTGCCAGACCTTGCTGTCTATTGGAATCATTCTGTCTTGTTCTCTTTTGATCGAACTAGATTAGAAGATGGTCATAGTTGTATGGTAAAGGATAATTAGATAGATGTCTAGACTTCTAGACTTTTCCCATCACGTCATGTACCGTCAAAATCTCCTGTCTTTTGTTTATGCGTGTGTCAAATGTTTCTTTTAGAATGGAATTGGATTTACCTTTGGCTGTGGTGGATCGGAATGTCTGGCTTCATTTGGCTTAAAGTCTAGGATAGATAACAAAAATAGCAAGGCTTCTTCAGTTACGCAGGAGGAATTACTTCTAGGGCCGTGTTGTATTGCTGAGGTCATCCCTTCCTACTCGGCTAACCCCCTTCTCAACTTCTATCATAATACGTACAGATAATACAGATACGTACGCATCTATAGCGTGTCATGAGCACAACGTAAACCACATATCTGGGATTTTCCTTCCTTATCATGGTTTGAGTGAATATAAGCCGTTTTTCGATGTATCCATGGGTTGGTAGGTCTTAGTCCCTGTAGGGGCTCGAACAGTGGCAAAATAGGAAAATGCGGGATATGGATCGATCCTGCGAGGATCCATCAAAGATCCATACTAGAGTTTTAGCTTAAGAATCAAGTGTCATTTCTGTCTTTCACAATAAGAGTCCATTCTTAAGATCTTTGTATCCAGCTTGGTACAGTGGTGGAGACCACAAAGTGACGACAAAGTGAAGTCTATTAATGCCTTGGCTTCGTCTTCAACGGGCAGTCGTACTATCTCCAGCTTGGAAAGTCACCCCAAGTTTACGATAAGTAGCTGCCCCAATGCCCATTCGAGCTAAGCTATAGCGTCCGCTGTCTCTAAGCGGCACGCCCTTAGTACCATGGACCTGGGGGATCATTCCAAGTACAAAATATAGTGAGATGCCACTTCTCCTTCCATCCAAGGCGGATACTTGGCGAGCTATGTCCAGGTGGAGCGGCTGAAGACTTGTGTTTGATTATGTACCAATCGTCGAATCAGAGCTGTCGCATTACTTGCATTCTTGGGCGCATTTCTCATAGGAGCTTGTAACTTGAGCCATTATCAACTTATGGGGCCCTTCATTCAAAATACGCCTACAGAGTATCCCGAATATAGCCCCGGCTAATATACATAATAAGCGGGAAATCAACTGGTCGAAGCATCTTCGGTATATGAGATAGAGCTGGATGGCGCTACGTTCGCAATGAAACTGGTGAGTATGGCCGATCTCCATCAAGATATCTACCCAAAAATAATCCTTATCACAGCAGATCAAATGGTATCAATGGTCTTTGACGTCGCAATAACGTCCTCTGAGGTAGGAGCCCCTGGGAAGGGACAGTGTCTCTACGAGACCGAACTTGTGGTGAATTTGGGAAAAATGAGTATGCAGAGGACCGCAATTATCGAACCTTATGCTAATTATCTGAAATCAGAAGAGGGATGAAAACGCGGTGAAGCACTCAATTCGCACTACTATTGAGCATCTGGAATCAGTTTGTAGAATCCGCTGATCTTCATCCGCAATGAAGTCATCGCAACAGAATCCTAAGTTCGATCGACTCTTGAGTTATGCATAACTACTATCAGCTCACAAATTTGATACAGTTTAGTCTTCAAGTGCGATATAATTCCGGCATTGCAATGACGAGTCAGAAACACGATAATAGCGGTCAGCTTGGCACAGGATAAGGTGATCTATCCTCTGCCCCTTAATGCATGGGGCCTGAAGCATAGTAGCCATGCCTCCTCTCGTGTTCGTCAGCTGTATTCTTGAAGGCGGGCTTGGTCGAGCCTTCATCCAACATATGGTCGCTCTCTATCTGGAAAACCGTTCTTGAATGATAATGAATGAGGCTTGTTGAGAAATCCTGTACATTGAAGTTTCCGCTTTAAGTATTTTGCCATAAGATGACCAAATAGTATGTGTCTGCATTCCACGTAAGCTCATTGCCAGCCGACTGCACTTATCTGTCCTTTCCTGGTGCTTCCACCTCAGGAGACATGGACCCCTGGCGGTGTACATTTCTACTAGGCTGAAATCACTCAAATTCTAGAGTATTTGTCTCCCCTTATCAATACGACATACAGCTTACTGGTTTGGTATATCATAGTTCTTACCGTTGCTATGTGCCTGTTATACGCTAATCCAAATTTGGATTAAGATCAGCATGTGATTAGGGTTGGAAAACGAATGCCTGTTTTTGATTGGGAGGCAGGAAGGCGCTTCTCACTGTGCTGGTATATATAATCAGCTTGGATGCTGGTAAATAACCATATCGAATCTTTAACCTGACACTTTACTTCTGTTTCGCACTAGACACGGGCCAACTCTATGCTCGAACCTAGAATCCAGCATACCCCTCCAGCAAATCGCCCGGGCGTGCCAGCTTCGAGCCTGGTCCTCGTATGTTTTCTTCCATCTGAATTCCTCCCCCTCCTCTTCTTCTTCTCTTACTACAGGCTACTTGATTACGAAAACATAAATTCATTATCACTAAGCAAGCGCCAGGTAAGTACGCCTCTGAAATAGATGGGATATAGGTTTGATACTCTCACCAGCACTCTATGTTTGTTAGTAATGACGGCATGCATCTTTGTTCTTGCGCGAGTGTTAAGCAGTATGCGTGTTATGCATTATAACTTGATATGGTGCCCGTGTATGGGAGCTTGGATAGACTGATGAAGAGTCTAGCCAATTTCGCCCGTCCGGTAACGGGCCCAGATATGAAAACCGACTTTCTCGTAAAATCCTTCAACACTGACCCAATCCACAAAAACGCCCTCGATCCCTCGACTCTTCATATCTTGTAACGCGTGTGCCACGAGTGCAATTCCCACGCCCGACTTGCGATGGCCTTTGTCAATACCAACGCAGCCTATCAGGCCTGTATTTGGACCACAAACAGAGGGCATAACCCAGTTGGACTGCAAGATACTCGATGAGGGCGGAAGCATTAGTGTCCAGCCGGCTTGGGCACCATTGGCATCGAAGGCCGTCATGATAGAGTACGGGTGAGAGACCGGGTTTAGTTTACGGTAGATGTCGACCCAGTCCTATAGCCCTTGGTTAAGGAGTATATTCGTGGATCAGAAAGTGTGGATTCAAACCGGATTGTCCGCAAAGTTCCTGCTCTGACCAGCTAGACATTCGTCATACCCGGCTTCCTGAAGCGGGGAGAATGTATACCCTGCCTCACGAGCCCGTTGCCCATAATCACGATCGTGCCCCATTTCAGTAAGGCTGAAAGTGCGGATATCTCGATACAGATCCACCGAACGCGGCGGATCAGGACGCATCCGGAACCCGCGGCTGATGAAGAAATCCAGCACTGAACTCGAGGATATTTTGTCCTCATGTCTATCCTGGTCCTCGGTCGATGCTATGCCTTTGGGAAAACTAGAGTTTCGCAATGGGTCCATAACCGGAACACCAGGCCAAAACCTGGGGAATGCGCTCCCGACCTCGATGCAGCAAGGTTCAAACTCATTCTTAAACCAAGCAATAGCCTCCCTCAACAAAGCCGTTCCAACACCTCTCCGCTGATACTCCGGGCGCACAGCAAGAACGGCAATATAGCCTTTTGTGGCATTTGCCGGTTTTTGCGCTAAGTGTTTGGATTGGTAAGACAGGCAGAACCCAATAGCCCTGCCATCAGCCTTGGCGACAAAGTGGTGTGCGTTTGGCTGTGGAATGATTTTGGCGAGGGCATCTGGCGGTAGAGAATATTGGGGCAAAGCGGAGTCCCAAATTTGGGATATTGAAGGCAGATCTTGGACATCGAACGGGCTTAATGTTACCTCTATTGGAAGTTGGGAAGGTGAGGGGTTCTGAGGCCGGGACATGGTGGGATGTGGTACACCGTTTGATCTTGGTTATATTAGGGGTTTTCGAGAAAATTGCTCGTACGGTAGTGCTTTGGCAGCGATTCTCGTAGATCGTCTATGGTGCCTGGGTGCTGCGCGAAGCAGGATAGATTAGTTGAAGGACAAGTTTGCCAGCCCGACATGATTGAACTACGAAATGTCCCGCACTATATACCCAAGACAACTGGAATCAGCTGACTGTACTAAAAACAAGGGACATCACCGGGAGTAATAAC
Source organism: Aspergillus nidulans FGSC A4 (assembly GCF_000011425.1). NCBI lineage: Eukaryota > Fungi > Ascomycota > Eurotiomycetes > Eurotiales > Aspergillaceae > Aspergillus > Aspergillus nidulans. Next base: position 2,496,085 of record NC_066262.1, on the reverse strand, counting down.
AAGAGTTCAGCAGGTTGCCTGCATGGCCATACTAAATAGAATACTCGGTGCCACTTGGGAGAATTTCAGATTATGGCCTTCTAAGAGACCACTGAAACTAACAGCTACAGCTCAGCTACCCTGAGATAAATCTACAAGATACAACGACGTGTAACGCCACCAAATCAATTGATTCGTGCAGATTTTCCATCCTCCGTCCCAACCCAGTTGTTTTGCATGAATGTAGTCCCAACTGTCCCAAATATGTAGTACAGGAAACGCGAAATATGCAATTCAGCCCGACAGAATGAAGACGAATGAAAACGGATTTTTTTGTTCAAGAGCCTGAATATGGAAGAGAGGAGTAAGAAAATGAAAACCAGCCGCAAAACAAATAACGAAGATCAGATAGGAATATTTGTCCAAATGGTACGAAGAAGATGATAAACAGCGTTTTCCCCCATTCAGTACATCGTAACCACAGCCCGGCATGAGACATTGCGAAAGCGATCAAGTCCAAACGAGAAAAAACGTGAAAACATAACAGACGGATCCAGCCAAGCTCCTATGGAGAGTAGAGATTACACATTGGAGAGTGACGAAGAAAAGTAAAAAAGGCACACCCAAATGAACTCTATGGGATGTAGAGTCCAGGGATCATCCGCCCCTGACAGAGTATGAAAAAGGAAGGATTCATTACCTCGGAACATCAGAGCTTGATCCTTTAGTGACCATAGTTACCACCCCAGCCACCTCGTCCAGTGTTCCCGTAGTAGTTACCGAAGCCGGCACCACCGTAGTTGCCATACCCGGTCGCCTGGTGATGGGTCTGGTTGGCAGCTGTCTGGTGCCCGCCGAGGCCGCCAAGACCACCGTACTGAGGGTTCAGGTGAGGGTAACCACCAAAGCCCTGCTGTGTTTGCTGACCCTGCAGCGGGGGAAGACCGGTCTGGCTCTGGGATTGGCCTGGAGTGTTGGTCGCGGAACCAGGGCGGTTGGCCTGGGACAGCGAAGGACTTGGTCCACCGGTCTTGGAAGCGTCAAAAGCCTTGGTTTCTTCCGATGAAACGGGAGTCTGCTGGGCGATGGGCTGGTTTTGTCCGAACCCGGCCTGACTGCGCCCAAAGACATCAGTCATGCCTGTCCCAAAGGCGCTGGCACCTGCAGCCGACTGCTGGCTCTCAGAAGGCTGTGCCGATCCAGTACGGCCATAGACCGAATCGCGGCCGGGGATACCCTGGTTAAAGCTGCCAGCAGTCGCAGGGGATGCCGAGTGGTCGTACGAGAAACCGTGCGGCTGACCGTACATGCCACCCTTGCCATACGGACCGTACTGACTTCCGTAGCCGTACTGGGAACTGTGAGGCATATACTGATCTTCGTATCTGCGAGCGTCATCGTAGATTGGGCGGTTTCGACCGTACTGTTGACTCATGTACGAAGCATAGTGCGGGTTAGAGTAGTATGGATATCCATAACCGTAAGCATGAGCACCCTGGGTAGGCATGTGGTGCGCGGCTGGAGTCTGAGTGACGCCGGGAAGAGTCGGGTTGGGGGTGGTGTGGCCGCTGTTCGGGGCTTCAACGTGACCATAGCGGGTGGGAGGTTGGGTGGTGGGAATCTGAGGCTGGGCTTCAGCGCCAGAGACACCAAACCCAGCAGCGCGCTGCGCAAGGGACGCATCCTGAGATTGACCGTAGGCGTTGTAGTAGTTGTATGGAAGGCGTTGGTCGCCAGCATAAAACGGCGAATATTCGCTACCGGTGGTGACAGTCGGCTGAACGGGGGCCTGGTTTGCGAACGGTTCCTGGACTTGAGGCTGCGGTTGAGTAAGTGGTTGAGTGAACGGGTCATAAGGTTTTTGAGAGTCGTAGCGAGCGAAGTCTGAGAAAGTGTTCTCGGCAGCGGTAGCCTGGGGCACGGGAGGCAAGCCGGGAGCGGGACGGGAAACAGCAGCGGCCTCGGGAGGAGCCTGAGCTTGAGTGGACGGAGGCAATGAAGCGCGCGGAGCAACAGGGGAGTGCTGAGGAGGCTGAGCACGGGTTTCAGTGTCTTCTCTGTTTTCGTCAATATCAACATCCGCAGCCTCGCCATTCAACCCCATGCTGCCAAACTGCACGGCAGCACGATCGACGGCATGATTTCCAGGCATAACGACAGCCTCCTGTTGTTCCATGACACGCCGCTGCGTTCCAGGGGTACGGATGTTCTGCTTGAATGCGCTTGTAGGCAAGGCACTAGCTGTGGGGCGGGCGGGTGTTGAAGTAGCCGCCGCGCTGGGCTCAACAGTGCTGCCAACAGTGCTGGCAGCCGTAGCGGATGGAACAGGGGGAGAGACATCGGGAATCTGCGCAAGGTTGTTCTTCGTCAAATCATCCTTGGCCGGCGAGACGTCGGCCGACGTGGGTGTCGCCTTCTGCGGCTCTTCTCTCGGTTGAGGAACTGCTGGCTGGGGCGCCCTGTCGGCGGGTAGAGGTACAGCAACAGGAACGGGTGCAGGGGCAGGGGCAGGGGCAGGGGCAGCGTCAGGTTCGGCAGGCTTTTCTTCGGGTTGGGGTTCGGGAGCGGGTTCTTCAGTCGCAGGAGCAGCAGGAGGGGGAGCAGTAGCGGGAGCGGGAGCGGGAGCGGCTGGCTTTTTCTGAGGAGGAGGCACCGCCGGTTTCGCGAACAACGATGCCCAACCCTTCTTGGTACCCTCCGGCATGGCAGGGGTATCCTTCGTGGTAGACACTGTTTCCGGAGCAGCCGTCTCGGCGGACGAGGTAGCGGTTGTAGTTGTCGCTGAGTCTGCAATAGGAGTGATTTCAGCGGGGAGGGATGACTTCTCCGTGCGTGTTCCGTTGGCATGAGTTCCAGCCCGACCGCCACGGCCACCACGGCCACGATCTCCACGAGCGCGACCGCGGCCTTCAAATCCACCGCGTCCACGTCCTGGCCGCACGGCAGTTGTGGCTGACTCCGTAGGGGTGCTCTGTGCCTCCTTGGGCTTGGGACGACTTCGGTCGGTTGTCTTCTTCTTTACTTCCCCCCACTGAGAGACGTTGCCTGTCGAAGTGCCAAATTAGCGGGAAGACACGACGACGAACCATTCAATTGATTGACACAGGGCTGACAAACCTTCACTGATGCGATCAATTGCCTGCTCGAGGTCACCATCAGCATCCTCCAAAGCGAAGACCAAATCCTCGTCTGTCCAGTCAGGGAAGAGCTCCTTCAACATCGGCAGAGTATCCGAGTATTTCTTCTTCATTTGACCGAGTTCTCCTTCATCTTCGTATGTAGGCTCTGTGACGTCGGGCTTTGTGGATCTGCTGCCACCTCGACCACCTCTGGAGCTGTAGCCGCCACGGCCACCACGGGCGGATACCCTGCCACGAGAGGCAGAAGACCTCGATTGAACTTCAGACATGTTGCGATAAAATCTCTGATTCTCCAGGGGAGGAGAAATGTGATGGAGCTCGAAGGAGTCTAAAAGAGATGAAAGGTAGAAAACAGGATGCGGCGAGTGGGAGGAAAAAAGCGGGTAAAAAGAGGTTCGTTGGTAGTGTTGTCCTCCGTTAACGATCACAGATGCAGCCTCTCGCGTGAGGCAGCACCAAAGCACGGAAGAAGAGCCGCGAGGGACCGAAATCGAGCAAAAGGAGGAATTGAACACGAGGAGGAAGATGCTAGGACAGAAAGGGTGACAAGAATGAACGGGGAGGAATGGATATTAAGGTGGAAGGGAGGAGTAGGAGAAAGAGGTGAGGAAGAAGAAATGAGGTTTTCAGTGGAGAGAGCGGAGAGCGACCGGACGATGAAAGACCACAGCTTGGGTCCTGCGCCTGCGCCTGCTCCTGCTCCCTGGCCCGATCAATCGAGACAAAGGCACAGCACACTTGTGCTACGGACATATACAGCCTGAATGCGGCTTGTGTTCTTTTGTTATTGTTACTCCCATTAACAAACTATACATAGACAAGTACCTCATCGCCGTCGTGGGATTTCGTCATCATTTTGGCTTCGATCTATCCATGGATTCTGTGCTACTACCTAGGTAATTAGTAGACCCCACGAATCACAACTGGTGAGACCTCAAATCAGCGAACTGAGGCGAGCTACTCGATTATCGCTTTTTAGGTTATATACTGCAAGATTAGGCATCGACAATACAGTGATAGTCGTCTTTCAAGGGGCTCAGCTGAAGCAAGTCCAAACTGGGAACTGTGTTCGTGGCGGTTGGTGGCAGGCTCCCAGACGGCAACCCTTTCTCACCGCCCGCCTTCTTGAGACTTGAGCTTTCAGTGTCCGATGTCGAGATCACAACGGTCATCGTACGATCACAGCATTGGCTTGAAAATCCCCAATGCCAATCACCGACACCTCTGAAATTTGACAGATTTATCTCACATCATGAAACTTACCGCGCCTTTCAACTTAAATCCCCTGTCGAAGTTCCATGTCCCGTTGCCGCGAACTCCCCGCCAGTCCCAGCAGCTCCTGAATGCCCTTACGTCCTCCTTCCGTCGTGAACTTGATCGTGCCCACCCTCCCACCGCATTGTCTTCGGACGAGGGTTCTGGCACTAATAATGCTTACAGCGGAGACCATCTGAACGAAGAGCATGCTCACTCGGCCGCTCATGCTACCGACAAACATATCCGCGCGCTTCTCGATAACCCCCTCTTCCGTGTATCGCCCTCTAGAAACAGTGTCCGGTCTGGACCCCAGTCAAGTACGGATGGATCAAGGATTCAGAAAGAGCCTATGGCCATTTTTGACGAGCTTGTCGCCTCTGGCTCTGCTACTGTGGGCTCTGTCTCTGATTGTCTCAATTGGCAGTTGTTATTAGCCAGCCGTCAGAGCGGCGAGCGCTTCGTAAAGGAGCTCAGGGACTCTCGAGCAGGCTCCAGGACTTTCTCTTGGTGGTCTTCTTCAGATCCGTCGACGAGAGTCTCATTCCTGAAGAATAACAGAGCGGTGCGTAGCACATGCAAGTTCATGGCGGCGGAGGGGTTACGGGACTCAATCCTGGCTTGGCTGAGAGTTTTGAGGAATCGTGATTTTGGTGACTTGGAAGTAGAAGAGGATTTGGCAGAGAAATCTTTCAAGTATATTCTGGGGAATTATCTGAATGGAGAGATTGAATGCGGCGGTGGGCTAGTTTCTGCCCTACGCTTCTACGTGGATGCTTGCAAAATACTCATGTCAACTGCCGATGAAACACCGACATTGCCTCTCAAAAAGTCTCTCGGTGCGCCGGCGGGTTATCTTCTCAGCATGATTGAGATGAACTCGCGTCGAAACCCGAGCGACTCTATACCGGCCGATGTATACGATAAATATGCGAACATGGTATCTGCGTTGGCGCTCGGTAAGCTTCAGAGTGCTGTGATATCCATTTATCACCCGACTCGTCCTGATGCAGAGCCCTTCGTCCGTTATTTGCGTCGCTTATCACCATCAGCTATTGCTGCATGGCCTCAACAGCACCGTACCAAAGTTGTGCGGGTGGGCTTTGATGCCCTGCGTATTCTCAGTGATTCTGGAAAGACCAGAGACTGCTTATTTTTGGCAAACTTCCTAGAGCAGCATGCACAAGAACTACGCGAAACACAAAAGGCCGATTTTTCATCTGAGTTGTTGTTACGCCCTCTTTCAGAGCCGGAATTTGCCATTTGAACGTAGTTTGGCTGCTTACCTACCTTTCACAACTGATGCTATCCCAAGGACAAGCTCGGCTTGGCTCTTTTGTTCTCGCTGTCTTTGAATCTGGACTTGCGTTCGGTTTCCACAGCTATAGACCCCGGAGCAATGATGAGGAACCAAGAGACAAAAATGTCCTGTGACTAAACTTAGAGGTTTAGATATCGAGATCCTCTGCATCACACTTCACAGGCCAGTCGCACCAAATGCCAGAAGGATGGACTCTCTTGGCAAGCTGACGTTGGAACGAGCGCCGAGATTGGAAGGTGACCATGCTTACCCGAAGCTGTGTTTCGGAGCTTTTAGCGCGCATTGTTTACCTTGTTTGCGGACGTGCTCTCCTAGAGGTCGAGAGGGGGACAGGGGGACAGCCGAAATTACCATTACTCCGCAGACGCTCCTGATAAACGTCACCGCGCAACCACACCACTTCCCGCCCACTTCAACTTCATCATCAGCTATAATTCGCACGTCAAACCGCTTCCAGCGTCTCGCGAGCTTCGCAAAGTTGCAGACCAATCTAGCATCTTCTGGTAACCACTTTTCCCACAACGCCTTTAGTCGACTCATTATTACCATGTCATCTACTCCTTCAATTGCCGCTCTTGTGTCAGGTCCGTCGATATCATTTCCCACATGAAGATACATGATTATGTCAAAGATCTTGACTGGGATGTCTAAATCCTTGATACTAACACTGCCCTCCAGATTCTGCGGGCTCACCGTCTGTTAACGGCGCTCCACAGCAGAACGGCAGTAGCCATCTTTCTAAGCCGATGGAGGCTTCTGCTTTGACCGAAACAAACGATGAGAACTTGTCAGAGATTCGTACTCCAGCCAATGACAGATCCAGTGTATCTATATCGGAAAGCAAACGAGAACAGGCCAAGGCAGGGGAGAAGCGAGAGCTCGAAACACCATCCATCACGAATTCAGGCGGAGTGGAATCGACAGAGCCTGACTACAAGAAACCTAGAACGAATGAGGATGCAGTCGCTGCTGATAGCACATCCCCCAATTCGCGAACTGAAAAAGCCGATCCTGGTCAGGCTGCACCGCAGCAGAAGAAGAAAGGGGGTCGGCCCAGGAAGACCAAGGACACGGTCAAAAAAGGTATCCCTACCGATGGCATCGGTAGTAGGACGCGTAGCCGCACCAAAGTCGTTTCGTGAGATTCTTTCATTAACTCCCAACGGTGTGCAGTGGTGACTACTTGGAATGTTCTGGCCTTCAAGCTTATGAGATTCATGTAATGAGCATTGTCATCAACAATACTCCTAAAATTGGCCGTTGACTGGGCCAACTTAAAGTTTTATGGGCATGATATAACTTTGATCCTCCCTGCAACTGTATTGGGGCATTCGCTAGAATTGGTTATTTCAATGCTCCGTAGTCCATGAATTACTTCTCAGGTGCCGACATCGGCATTTGTTGTGAACAGAAAGCTGACTCACGCAACTTCGGAACGGAAGAACATCACTGATAATTTCCCCCACTATCGCAGAGGGGAAAGGCGGTGTCATTGTTGAAGAGTCATACAAGCTCTTTTTTATTGGAAGTCATCCTCCTAGACACAATTCAGCGTCTTTGTGGATTTGTATTGCAGTTGATATTCAGACACAATGGGTTCCAACAAGATCTGGCTGCGCGCTGAGACCAAGCCTGCCGAGGCACGGTCTGCTTGTATGTGACTTTTCATGCATTCAAGCGGCCGTTTGTTAATCTGCTGAGCAGTGACACCGACCACTTGCAAGGCTCTTATTGATGCTGGATATGAGGTGACGGTTGAGCGATCTACTCAGCGTATCTTCGATGGTAAGATTTGTCTAATGGACTCCAAGCTCATGTTGGGTGCGGTCGTGTTCGCATTGACTAGTATCCTGGCTTCTGATTTTGTACTGGACTTCGCTGACCTTTTTCCTTCGATAGATGACGAATTCGCAAAGGTTCGAACGCCTCACCTCCAAATGCAACGTGCCTAGATTTTGACCACGCATTGTACAGGTTGGCGCTCCTCTTGTTGAGGAAGGTTCTTGGGTCAAGGATGCACCCAAGGACGCTTACATTCTAGGTCTGAAGGAACTTCCTGAGGATGACTTTCCTCTCGAGCACGTTCACATCTCTTTTGCGCACTGCTACAAGGAGCAGGCCGGCTGGGAGAAGGTGCTGAGCCGGTGGCCTCGTGGTGGCGGTGTTCTCCTGGACTTGGAGTTCCTCACCGATGATGCTGGTCGTCGGGTTGCTGGTAAGATCTGAAGAGAGAATGTTTCAGGAACTATACTGATGGCCGTCTGGTGCAGCCTTCGGTTTCTCTGCTGGCTATGCTGGTTAGTTTGCCATTTCTAAGCCGACTGAAACAGTACTGATGATGACTGCAGGTGCTGCCTTGGCCGTCAAGAACTGGGCCTGGCAATTGACGCATCCCGAGGGCGAGCCTCTCGCCGGCGAAAAGCCTTATGCCAACCAAGACCTTCTGATTCAGTCAGTCAAGGAGTCACTCCAGGCGGGTCAGAAGCAGTCTGGCAAGTCCCCAAAGATACTTGTCATCGGTGCTGTAAGTACTTCGTCTGCACTTCATGACGTTTCTGACCTTATCATTGTAGCTGGGACGTTGTGGTAAGGGTGCTGTGCAATTGGCGAAGGACGTCGGCATTCCCGAGTCTGATATCATTCAGTGGGATATGGAGGAAACCAAGAAGGGTTTGCGCTATCTACCATGTGTGACTTCATGCGCTAACAGTGCCTAGGTGGCCCTTTCAAGGAGATTGTTGAGGATGCTGACATCTTCGTGAACTGCATTTACCTGTCTTCCAAGATCCCTCACTGTAAGTCGACCTTGGAGAGGATTTCTGTCAAACGACCAGAAAGTGCATGAATATTGACACCTACCTCACAGTCGTTAATGTTGAGAGCCTTTCCACCCCTAGCCGTCGTTTGTCTGTCATTTGCGACGTGAGCGCTGATACGTAAGGCAAATCTTCCCAAGTCTTCTGCCGTATCCACTAATATTGCCAACAGTACCAACCCCAACAACCCAATTCCTGTCTACAACATCACCACCACCTTTGACAAGCCCACAGTACCCGTTACTCTGCCCAATGGCACTCAAGGCACGCCTCTCAGTGTGATCAGCATTGACCACCTCCCGTCGCTTCTCCCGCGTGAAAGCTCCGAGATGTTTAGTGAAGCGCTGATGCCCAGCTTGCTTCAGCTCAAGGACCGTGAGAACGCTCGGGTCTGGAAGCAGGCCGAGGATCTGTTCAACCAGAAGGTTGCCACTCTGCCTCAAACGGCGTAAACTCAAACGCAATGCATGTCAATACCCGGGGATAGTGTTGCATGAAGTTTTGTAAAAAATAGGCTCATGATAGAATTGGTTAAACAAATCCCAAGATAATGAACATACGGATGCACCTCGGTGTGATTGTGTCTGATACAGTAGCTATTAAACATTCTGCCTACCGTCTACCCGTAAGAGCCCTGTCTCACCGATACTTTCGTGACCGTTCAGTTACCTCAACCCATCGCCAATGTTTCATCCTCATTTGAAGTCACGCCGAGATCTTCAAACCCCACTTGCATCATTCATTTATCAGCGGCCCTCTTTAGAAAGGGCATCAAGGCAAGCACTCGGAGCCATGACCCAGTCACATCTGGCCGCTGCGTCACTGACCGTCTAGCAAGGGATCTGCAGGTCTATCAACGCAAATCCTATGTTGCGCCCACTTCACGGTCACCAATTCAACCACATTCATTGGTTCTGCGGATCTCGACACTGGTCCTAAGCAATAACATGGAGTCCCAACGCATTTAGCCTTACCAGTCCACCAGCCCTGGTTTTTAATCTGTACTGCTCACTGTTTGAAGCGAGCTGGCCTTGAAACAGAAGGATGTGGGGACGCCGACGGAGGGCCGGTCGCTAGGTACAGCGACTACGGTCGGCACTGATTCTGAAGAACATCCGAACTCCTGCACTCTGCAGCCTTCCTTCTACTTTCTTTCTCCCTTTATTATTGCAAATTTGCAAATTTCACGGAGGAAACGGACTGATAAGTCCTCGGGGCGCAGCCCGATTATTGTGCTGCCTACATTTCTCACGACTCCCTCCGGACGTAGGCGGAACCCTGTCAGCCTTCTCAGCCTACCCCAGTCTTTTTTCTCTCCGCAGCCCGCACGGCGCACAGCCTTCCCGGGAAACCTGGTTGGGGTTTCATGGCAAATTTAATTGTCGACGGCTGACATTCACCCACTTCCGGGCTCACCCGAGCTGAGGACGACATCTTGGAGAGTGTGCTGGATTCAAGTCGAGGAGTCGAAGCGTCATCGTCCTTTGGAAGCGACTGTGATTGCTTTGTCTCTCAGAGCCGACGGGCGAGCACAAACATCGCTCGCAGGCTTTGTATCATTAGGCGACCTATGGAAAGGCCATAGAACTACAGCCAAACAGTCTTGGTTCGTGAAATCCGCAGTTTGATGCAGGAAAAACCAACTACGGTCGCCGCGTATGCGGCTGGAGCATCCCTAGCGGCCGTTGCTCTGTTCTATGTCTTTGGGCCGAATTACACCATCGATGGAGATGAGGCAGGAGGGAACCGCAAAAAGAGCATCGTGGGCCTCTCGAATCCCGCGAATGACTGTTTCATCAACTCCGTGCTCCAGGCACTTGCCGGTCTGGGCGATCTACGGTTATATTTGATCCGCGAGCTCCATCGGCGGGAGCTGGACGGGCCTGAAATCTACAACCAGCTGCCCGGGCCAGAGGAGGCTGACCAATTGCGTGAGAAGAGACCGGACAGGATCCGGGAGCTTCAGCAGGGTACCATTACCAGGGCGCTGAAGGAGATGCTGGATCGGTTAAACGAGCGGCCAATTTATAAGAAGACGATCTCGGCGCGGGCATTCATCCAGGCCTTGGAGTTTGCATATCGCACTCGCATTAGTCGCAACCAGCAGGACGCGCAGGAGTTCCTGCAGATTGTGGCTGAAAGACTGTCCGACGAGTACCATGCTGGTGTGAAAGCACGTCAAAGGGCGGAGAAATCAATCGAATTCAATCCCTACCAAGAGCGCGAGGAGGCGCCGTCTGAGATTGAAGTGCGACTGGATGACGGCACAGAGAATGGTCTTCCGGCCATAATAGACACCAAGCTCAAGGAGATCGACAACGAGTATGGCTTTCCTTTTGAAGGCAAGTTGGAGTCCCAGATTGAATGCCAATTCTGCCACTACAAGTACAAGCCGAACCAAACTTCATTTGTCAATTTGACACTGCAAGTCCCGCAGAGGAGCTCTACCACACTCAATGCTTGCTTTGACGGCCTTCTCAAGACCGAATATATCGACGACTTCCGATGCGACAAGTGCCGGTTGTTACACGCGATTGAGGTAAAATCAAATGCGCTAGTCAAGGCTGGTTCCGCAACCGACAGGCAGCGCCTAGAAGCAGAAATTGAGAAGATTCAACTCGCTCTCTCCAGTGATCCGGAAAATGCTCTGGACGGGGTTACACTGCCACCTGCAGAACTTGCTCCGAAGCGCAGAATTGCTCGGCATATGCGGATCACAGTCTTCCCCAAAATCATCGCCATTCATCTTTCACGATCCATGTTCGACCGGAGCGGCTCCACAAAGAATGCTGCAAAGGTCGCTTTCCCTGAACGGCTCCCGCTCGGTGGGATCTTGAGCCAAAAGTGGTTCAAACTGCTAGCTATTGTCTGCCACAAGGGCAGTCATAACAGCGGGCATTATGAATCTTTCCGGCGCAACCACCTCTACCCTCCATACTCAACACCCAGCGTATTCAGCTCCTATGCACAGAGCCGCGCAGCCAGCGAGAACCCCTCGCGTGTGGCAAGCCCCCGTCTTCCTGCGAGTAGCAGCAGTACCGAGCCGCCAGCTCTAAATATTTCACCACCGGCCTCAACTTCTACTAACTCACCGTTGTCTCTAACACCTGATTCTCCATCTAGACCCCCATCAGCAACCGATCTCAAGAGCCCCCGTCCAACAACATCCAGCTCTCGTGTTTCCTTCCAAAGCACACACTCGTCCTCTAAACAGACTATTTCTCCCACTTCTGCAGCACGCAACTCTTCATCACTTGATACCGCTCGTCTCAGCAGCCCCGCCTCGAGAAGCTCACTTGCAGAACGCAACGCCTCGGCAACAGACACAGAAGCCAGTGCAAGCGCAAGTCTTGCATCGCGAATCCGGCGACGTCGCAAGACAGCTGATAGGTGGTGGCGGATCTCGGACGAGAAGATCAAAGAGTGCAAGACCTCGGACGTGCTGGGCATGCAGAAGGAGGTGTATCTTTTGTTCTATGAGATCGAGAAGTCAGGCTCTTAAGCTTCTAAGCTATTGATTCCTCATATTTTCTGTTTGAAGGAAACGTGGATAGATTCAATTGACTTTTGTGTGGTTCGATAGTATATACATTTCAGGACTTGGGAATCTGTATAGAGGGCTACAATCGCATCAGTGGACATACGGGCATTTGCTGTTCCTACTTTCCTTTGTTCTGGGTGGGCTGAATACACGGAGCCTTGTGTCGGTTGCTCTTCTTTATTTCGTCCCTACCATTTATCCTGAAACCTGAATTAGCTATCATTAGGTCCAAGTTCATCAACCTTCAGAATTATAGCTCTAAATGTAAAGAATTTTATATACCTAGTGACATCAAGCGGATGATCTATCCGGGGGAAACGGTACCTCACCCTGCTCCTCGATTGGAGAGACGCACCACTTCAAAGTACTCAGTCCTCGCTCTTTTCCCTCAACAAGCTTATTATCTATACAGCAGCAGGTTCAAGAAACATAGCCAACAAGAATCCCTGCGTACCTATCGTCACCTGCAGTTCGTATCTCATTCTCGTGCCTACGGTATCCCCAGTTATCAGTGCATACATAGACTTTCATACCACGGCTAATATTGCGTGTTCGAAAATAGAACAAAGATCTTTTTCGTCTTTTCTCAAAGAAAATCAACATTCAAGGGTTAGGATGAGACGAGATAGGTGGACTTGCATGGTATGGCTCGATATATAGGGCAGCCATTTACGATGCTACCTAAATATAAACTCATCTATATTTCCTTCCATAATCTGATCTAGTATTCTTGCCGCTTTGTTGACTCTGCGACCTGTTTCTTGATTGGTTTCTATCTTTGGCGTTGAAACGGCGGGAGTGGCTAGCCCTAACAACTTGCCTACAAAGAGCCGTGTGCATAGTAGCAGAAGTTATATACTTACATGGTAATGCTGTATACTAACACACAGATACCGCCCAAATATAGAAGAATGTGTGGATTCTTTTAAGTCTATGAAACATTTTAGATGGGATCTGGATTGTGAGGAAGTAGAATAAATAAATAATCCTTTCTCTGTCCTCGACGTTGGGTGTAGCATGCTTGCTATGTCGAAATTGAAATTTAAAATCGGACCGAACCTACACTTACGTAGGGGCTATACGTACTGTGCTTAGTATAGTATAGGTTTAGCTCTATTCTAATATCAAACTCTATACCTCGTGATACTCTACCGACAATCTCCAGCGGTCCCCACGCCCACGATCTAAGGCCCACCATGGCTGCCGGCAATCACGCCGACGGCAATTACGACCTCGACTCGAACGACCCTTCAGATACGGCCCTGGATTGGGAGGACAAAAGTCCTACTGGAGCCGCCTTTGCCTCTGCGCATCCTCCAGCACCAAGGCCACGCTTGCCATACTTCAGACGACCATCTGGACCTCCATCACAGCCACGTTTAGATTCGTCTTCGCCTCCAACGCCTGACCGTCCCCGTTCCCTTCTATCCTCGCCTCCAAAAGTGGTGATCGCGGCCAGGAATCCAACTGGCGGGATCCGTGGGAAGCTGAGCTGTATTCTCAATGCTTTGAGTAGCGCGTTAGGGCTCGGAAGGAACGGGGATGGGGCTAGGGCAAGAGATAGTGCTAGTGTCGCTGCAGATTCCAATTCGGCTCTTATCGCAGCCGAGGAAGCTGAGGCTGAAGTTGAGACTGCTGATGCAAATAATAATGGAGAGAGTGATGAAGGAAAAGACGAGAATCCAGAGGGAAACGATAATGAAGGGGAGCGGGAAGAGGAGTACACAGTCAGCGACGAAGCTGGAGAGCAGAGGGAGACAGAGAACCTGGGCACGCAGTCAACGGGCACTGCCTGGAATTTTGCAGCCCCAGGAATGGGATATTACACGGAGAGCGAGGTAGCAGAAGAATTGGAAGTTGACGAGACTGGAATAGAAAGAGGAACAGAAGATGACGAAGACGAAGCGGGTGAGGCGGGAGAGAAGCGAGCCTCTGCCGAGTCGAATACGGACGGTCAGCTGCCAAAAACCACAACTTCCCATTTCTACAGTCTAGACATCCCACTCCTGGAAATTGAGGACGGCGAGGTCCCAATTGCAAGCCCTTCACTTGCGAACCCCAAATCTAGCTGGTTATCGTCTGATGGTGGACTTCGATCTGCAGGTGTGGGCCTTCCCAGTCCAAGCGGATCTGTTGCTAACTGCAGGTGGTCAGCGACATTGCCAGTATACACCTCAAACCCGCCAAAGCAAACAAAACATGAAGAGTACCAACCTTTGGCAGACGCTGCTTCTTCGGATTGTGCGCCAATTTCACTATCGAACGGTCTGGACCAACCGCTTGTAGTGCCGCGAGATGATGAAGACGGGGGAGCAGATGAAGATCGAGGAGGACAAGAAGAGCAAGAAGAAAAGGTGGGGGACCGACATATAAGGACAGCGGGAGTTAATGGACCACCAGAGTTCAACATGCTGAACTCCAGGATCCCAAACGCCTTTGATAGATTTCTTATAGAAGCCCCGGGGCCGTCAATTATGCCGCTGCCGACTGTTTATGGTCTATCTAGGCCTCTACAGGACCAGGCTCTACAAGGTGAGTGATTGCTTCTCTGCTGCGCTGAGGTAAAGTGTTAACTCCAGGTTTGCGCCAGTCTGGGGAGATGAAAACGAACAGCCGCTCAGCGCTCAAGGAAACGACACAGCATTACTGTTTCACGACGCAGACCGGCTGATTCCGTCTATCGAGGTCGACCACGACCATGACCACGACCGCCCTAATAGCTCTGACGGGTTGTATTTCCCCTGCAGTCCTAATACTCGCCTCCCTAGAATCCCTACTGATCCTAATAGACACTGCACTAGTGCCAACAATGACCGGTTAAACAGACGCTCAGATAGCGCTACGGCCAGAGCCAGCGGTCCAACAAAACCATCCGGCCGTCGTCCGGGGACAAAACGCTATAACGGCAGCCGTAGCAATAAGGGAGATATCGCCTGGGGCAAAGCCAATAGGGGTAAGAAAAACGGCAACAATGGCAATGATAGCCAACGGCAGCGGCTCAAACATGTGTATTCTAAGCCCCTTTTTACTACGCATCATTCAAAGTTACGGGGCGCCGGCGATCTGTTGAGGGGCGCGTTCTCGCATTTCCCTGTTACTACGGATCTTCTAGGGTCATACAGCATCCAGGAACCTACCACCGAGGATACTGAGGAGGATGTTGGGGAAGAACGTGAGAAACGACAAGACGGAGTTACGACTGATCGTCTGGAGGGTGGTCCTGGTGGTATACTTGGAGAGGGTTATCCTGAGGGCGGTAGTTCTGCTGGTGGCGGCCCTGATAACTCCCTTGGATATTCCCAGGAGAGAGATAATGATCGGGACAGGTAAGCAAGCCCTGAGTCAAGTACCTTGCTTTAATCCTCACATCAGATAGATTCCCGGAAATGTCTCCAGACCCTCCGACTCCGGTAGAGTATCCTGAGAGTCCGGTAGTTCTGGATTTTAGAGGTCAAACTCCAGAGGTTTCTCCTGATCCTCCAACTCCGAGAGAGGATCTCGAAATACCGATTTCCCGAGAATTAACAGTATCTCCTGATCCACCGACTCCGGTAGAGTTTCCTGAAACTCCAATTCTTCTAGCATTCGGGAATCATACTCCTGAAGTGTCTCCTGACCCTCCAACCCCTAAAGAGGATCCTGAACTACCGGTTCCTGGAAATTCAACGATCTCTCCTGATCCTTCAACCCCGTTAGACTCTGCTGAGAGTCGCCCTACAGCTGTAGCTTCGACATCTCGTTGGTCAATTGCCCCTCCACCCCCTCCAACTCCGTCTCGGCCGGCGGTTACCCGACCTAGGAGTCGTATAGCTTATGGTAAATTTGGGAACCTGACAGTTCCCGATGCGTCTTTATCTAACTCTGGACCCAGAGCATCTAAGCGTCGGAGGAAAAGAGGTCAAGTGGAGGACGGGGAGTATGTGAATGAGGCAGGAGAGGAAGATGACTTCAGCGACGATGACAGGAATAATTACGGCGGCGGTTATGATGCCCAAAAAAGGCCCTCAAGAGGCTCAGGCGGCAGGAAACGCAAGTCTCCTTCTTCGTCCAATGCTCTAACTGCACAAAAAAGGGTGCTTAGGAACCGCACTATTGGTTTCTCAAATACAGAGGTAGGCGCACCTGGATTGGGTGAAAAGAGAGCAGCAAGTCCATCAGATGCTGGAACGAATGCAAAGAGGGCAAAACCAGGCACTCCAGCTGCGTCTGGTTTCAACAGATATGCTTGTATGTAATCCCTATCCTTCCATCCATTCCCACTTACTGCGTTTGGAAAAAGCTGACGGCCATCTCCTACAGCAACTTCCTTAGTGGAGAACAGCGTCCCTTCCAGGAAGTGCTCAGTATATGTGCTCGGAGAAAACGGAAACGGCCAGCTCGGTATGGGCAATGGTACTCCGGTTCAGTACAAGCAGCCTACCAAGAACACACAGCTACCGGATGTGGTACAGGTAGCGGCTGGTGGCGAGCACTGCATTGCTCTCACTCACGACAACAAAATCTACACCTGGGGAGATAATAGCCATGGCCAGCTGGGAAGGCTTACGAACTCCATGACAGCTCAGATGCCAGGGGAGGTGGATTTTAGTGAAGTCAATTTACCCGATTACACAATATTTGCACAGGTCGTTGCAACAAGGAGCGCATGTTTCGTCCTTACGATGTTCGGTGATGTTTATGGCTGGGGAACTTTCTCGGTACGGCGACAGCGTCTACATAAGATATGCATAAGGCTGATCAACTGACTCTTACAGGAGATTTACGAGGATGAGAACGGCGAACAACATTGTGAGCCACTCGGCTTCCGCCATCAGTGCAAATGCCAACGCACCCCATTGCATATACAGGAACTCCAGAATGTCAAACGTCTCGCCGCGGGCTCTGATCACGTTCTCGCCCAAATCTCCATACTTATTGGCGGCAATAGAGCTAGTAGCTCAGCGTCTAAAATGAAAGGATCGAGGGTCCGAAAACGCAAGGACACAATAGCTGCTGAGGGCTCTTCCACTGGCAGCGCCACCAAAGTCAGAGACGTGGTCAGGTCCTGGGGTGCCTACAAAAGAGGCCAACTCGGGCGCACAGCTGCCAATATCGCCAACTGCCTCAACCCCCTCCTTTGTGACTTCCCTGGAAACAGCTCCCGCGCGCTGAAAAATCCCGACAACGTAAGCACTATCGGCTCAGGCAAATTCCACTCCTTCGTGATTAAGGAAAGCGGTGATTTCCTTGCATGGGGTTATAACAAGTTCGCTCAGACGGCGTTCGTGCCCCCAGCAGCATCTGTGCTGAGACGCGACTTAAAGGTCGACAAACCCAGTACTGTGGCTAGCCTAAGAGGGCAGCGAGTCCATTTTCCCACCGGCGGCGTCGATTTCAGTGTTGCTCTTACGGCCGGCGGGCAGTGTCTGAGCTGGGGATCTTTTCAAGATGGCGTACGAAGTATTCCTGACACCGCTATGTCTGATGAACCCGACTTCAACAAAGTAGCTGGTCGTGATGAAGGTACACAGATACCGGCCATCATGAAAGTGCCAACGTTTGTCCCAGGCATCAATGCCCATGATAAAGGGATCAAGATGGTTTCTGCGGGTTGGACACATACGATTGCCGTTACTAACGGCGGGAAAGCGCTTGGTTGGGGGTCGAATGATCACTACGAAATTCATCCGGACGAGACTAAACACCCCATCAATGACCCGATGGAGATTCCAATGGAGGGCCTCAGGGTTGTAGAGGCTGCCGCGGGACGCTTCTTCACAATCCTGCTTGTTCAGTCTGATTAGGCTTTAAGTGGGTTGGAACAAGTTGGCAAATTCGCTGTATATAATTGCATATGGCTGGTGTTTTAGGTCGGTCTGGCTTGTTTGTTCATATTAAGGAGCTGTATTGATAGACTAGACGCCTGTATATATGGATATCGTATATTAACAGAAATACCTCTTAATGTATATCTTGTTAAATATATTATATCAGGAATGATTGGTAATAGGCTCCGATAAAACATCCAATCGGCTTTATGCCATAGGGCCTAGTCCATGATGTATAAAGAAACGAATAAGAGTCGGAGAACCTTGCAGAAATCTTGCAGAGGGAAATGGGTTTAAGAAACCGTGAGAAAAGAACACTTCTGCTACATGTAACGCAGTGCTGCCTTCAGTCACTCGCAGCAGTTACGACGTCACTAAATATATTTGATCTCTTCCAATCTACCTGTACTGTACACCGAGATTGGGTACAACTCAACTTTCGTCCTGCTTTCGTAGCTAGTGGCTATTTAGCTCTTAAAACAACCTAGGAAAATAAGGAAAACGCTACCATGAAGCATAGAAATTAAATTGCCTGGACTTCCTTTAAGTGCACACATATTCTAAGCCTCTAACAAGAGCCTAACTCTCGTAACAGGAACGAACCAAAGCACACACGAAGCCGAAACCGCTAATTTACACGCAGCCGTGTCGGTCTCGAACATATCTCTCGTGGTACGTTGTGATTTTGGTGAAGTACGTAGAGCGCATAGCACAAGCATGAAGAATCACCAGTTAGACAGGCTTGTCTCACATATCGGGCAACATTTTGTGGGAAGATCTTTGTAAGAAGCTGTAGAAGCCCCTCGAGGAGCAAGCACTGAACGCGCTTTACATGCAGTTGTATCTGTCTAAGCCGCGTCCGGCCATTTGTAGGGCAGCATATTGCTTCATTACGAATAGTCGTGGTCATCGCCGTCCTAGACATTGACATAGTGAGTCCCGTATCCGAGGATGTACCAAGATCTGCTAAATCCAGACCAGTCTCTGTGAATGGGCAAGCTTATCGAGGCCAATGTTATAGTCAATCTCGGACAGAACGGCCAATGGCCGGAATCACAAAGCTCAGCATCAAGGTCATCAATAGACGTCTGCATAACTGTAGGCATAGCTGATCTCACGCAAGAGCCGCCAGGTTGGTCCAAGGTGATGCCAGTATTGTGAGACTATTGTCCCGGTTTGCGTCATCGCCAACATTGTTATTATTACAACCAACAAAATCATAATATGTGGAGTGGTTGAAGGAAATGCTTTACGGGACTCTATGGTTCTCTTAGATTCATTCATTTGCCAGATCAAGTCACCTATTTGCCCGACGAGGTCTGAAGATCTGATGACTGAAACGTCCAGGTCGGCGAACAGAGTAGCACATGGGACATGATAGTAGGGGCTTCAAATTGCTTTGACTGATAATCGACAGCCGGAATGTTCAAAGCCGTACTGGGATGGAGAGTATTGATCCGCTAATATACCTGAGTCATCGTCCGTCTCCGTTATTTCTGGCATGCTCTGTATTTCAATGGATAAGAGGAGCAATGGTGTATATACTTTGCGTAGCAGAAGATATCAATCGATCAGGTAGAAGACCCAATTTGATAGGATCCAAGGAAGGTTTATAGGATGCCGGAAGGACGCCGAACACCTATGTGTCACCATTGTATGGCTCTTATAGCAGAGTTCGGACGGAGAGCCGGTTAAGACGGCGGCTGGGATCTCAGTTCCCTGCTGCTGACCCTAGGTGATTGCCATGATATGTTGCCTTGACGGCAGTGCAAATGCTTGATCTGGTACCCCAGATTGGGCGGGGATCCTCTCCTGCAGATTTGACTGAGTCAACTCCGTTGACATAGACCGAGGTCAGAGTAGTCATGCAGGAGACATAACCTCAGTAGTGGACTTCGTTTGAGGTTAGCTCATCGATCCAGCCCATTTTTCCTACCCACTATAATGAACACATGACCGATGCTCAAACTGAGCGGACACTGGGCCGTGGAACAAGGCGTTCTCTCCGATCTACGACAAACGGACAGCCGGTTATCGGAGCTATATCAATTAAAAGCCGCCATCGAACGCTCTGATATCGACCTGGGATTCCTGCCTTCCCAGGGGCTGTGAATAATCTCAGCCAACTCCGATATCTGCAACGTGTTTAGCACCAGCTGTGCTCCGAAACGCATGAATGGCGGAAAGATGACCCCGCTATTTTTCCGACGAAGCACGAAAGAAAAACGGAATGGGTTAACGTTTTAGAGCTCAGCCGAGCTCTTCGTACCATGTCTTGCACGGCAACGACCCAGAACTGATAGCGAGACATCCACCAACGTAGAACTCGGGAAGCTCCTGATGCGTTTCTAACAGAGAAGATCATAGTCTGCCTTCAGTGCGAAGTGTTTGTAGTTTGGACTGTCGTTGACACGGCGGGTGCATGATGTCATGTGATGGCGGGGAGTTTCGGGAGCTCTGGCCTGAGGCAACGGAAAGCGTCATAGTCGCCCAGCAAACCCCACCAGAGCAACAGCTGGATCGGCAGCCAACTTGGAAGAACAAGCACGAGAACCGTCGAGAACGGAGCGGGCAGAGACGAAAACAGGAGGGGAGTCGGGTCAATGGCACATATTAATAAGGCCTCCATCCCCTCTGGACTTTGATTCTGTTCCTTTCACATCGTGCCAGTATTAGTCGTAACATCACTCATACATCATTTCCCCACTGCCCGGTGAGTTCTTTGCCCCTCATTCCTTACTTAACCGCCGTATTCGTCGTTCGGTAAAGGCCTGGAGCTCAGACTTTCTTATTTCTAACTCCTTTCCAGCCTCCTTTCTTCTTCCTCTTTTCTTCCATCTCTCACAACTACATTCAAACCACTTCCTAATCACTTCCCACTACCTTCTAATTCACAATGGGTGTCCTCGAGAAGCTGTCCCGCAAGACCGGTGTCATCGTCGGTGATGACGTTCTCCGTCTCTTCGAGTACGCTCAGGAGCACAACTTCGCTATCCCCGCCATTGTACGTGTTCTTGATCGCCCAATTGCTTAGATATCTTGATTCTGACCACAGTACAGAACGTCACCTCCTCTTCCACCGTCGTTGCCTGTCTCGAGGCTGCTCGCGACCAGAACTGCCCCGTTATCCTCCAGGTTTCCCAGGGTGGTGCTGCTTTCTTCGCCGGCAAGGTATGTTTTAAAAACTTCTGGGAACCGAGTCCGATCTAACTCGCGTAGGGCGTTAGCAACGATGGCCAGGCCGCTTCCATTGCCGGTGGTATCGCCGCTGCTCACTACATCCGCAGCATTGCCCCCAGCTACGGCATCCCCGTCGTTCTCCACACCGACCACTGCGCCAAGAAGCTCCTCCCCTGGCTCGATGGTCTCCTCGACGCCGACGAGGCTTACTTCAAGCAGCACGGCGAGCCCCTCTTCTCTTCCCACATGATTGATCTGTCTGAGGAGCCTGTCGACTACAACATCGACACCACCGCTAAGTACCTCAAGCGTGCTGCTCCCATGAAGCAGTGGCTCGAGATGGTAAGACTGCTTCGATCATGACCCAAACTGAATCCTCCGCTAACTGTCATAGGAAATTGGTATCACCGGTGGTGAGGAGGACGGTGTCAACAACGAGAGCGTTGATAACAACTCCCTCTACACCCAGCCTGAGGACATCCTCGCCATCCACAACGCCCTCTCCAAGATCAGCCCTTACTTCTCCATTGCCGCTGGTTTCGGTAATGTGCACGGTGTCTACAAGCCCGGCAACGTCCGCCTCCACCCTGAACTCCTCAGCAAGCACCAGGCCTACGTTAAGGAGCAGACTGGCTCCAAGAAGGACAAGCCCGTCTTCTTCGTCTTCCACGGCGGTTCTGGCTCTTCCAAGGAGGAGTACAAGGAGGCTATCAGCTACGGTGTCGTCAAGGTCAACCTCGACACTGACATGCAGTACGCCTACCTCAGTGGTGTCCGTGACTACGTCCTCAACAAGAAGGACTACCTTATGTCAACTGTTGGCAACCCTGACGGCGAGGACAAGCCCAACAAGAAGTTCTTTGACCCCCGCGTGTGGATTCGTGAGGGTGAGAAGACCATGAGCAAGCGTGTCCAGGTTGCTCTTGAGGACTTCAACACTGCTGGCAAGCTCTAAAGCAGTTATATGACTTTGCAAAATATTTTGGACATTCATGATTATACAGATATGAGGCGACGAGATACCAATGAAAGTGTATAGTCTTAAAAAGCAAAAGGTTGTTAGTAGATTTGGAGATGGCGTTGGCATGGTGTAGGTATAGTTTAAAACGATATCAAAATTATCGTTCAAAGCGAATGAACAGTAGGCCTAATAAGTTGATGAGCGAATATGTGTTTTGTGTTACAACCACTACGCAAGGCGATAAGAGGTAGATTGTTGATAGCTATTCCAGCTAGACCCATAGGAGCATAGCACTAGGGAGCAGCATCTATAATAGAACTTATGGCTACAATGCTGAGTGTAATCAAATGTTCATTTTGTTCAATGACAAGCAAAATGGTAGAAAAATGGAAGATATAAAGATGTCAATATTATTGCTTCATCGCCTGCTCAATTCTGCCCATAATCCTTCCTTCTCGTTCAGAAATTAAGACGGATCATCCAAGTCGCCGCATGACCATCCTTGCTGGGTTTACTCAAGCGGGGTTTGTGCATTGGAATGCTACGGTATCACTTCCTCACCCGGCCATCACAATTATTCCCATCATCACTATCATATCTCCCCTGTGGCCATTGCTGTCTCACATTGTGCAACAGCAGACCAGCTTTGAATACAACGAGATGGCCTCTGTTACGGAGCACCCTCCAACGCTGGAGCAAATTGAAGCAGATCAAGACGAATATGATCGCCTATTCACAGCAAAAGTGGACTCTTTCGATGTTCCAACGACAACTCGGCGGGAACTGTGGTCCTATTACCTTTATTATAATGGTAGACATGGACGGTGTTAATGGTGCCCTTACAGTACTGCTACTGATCGACTCTCTAACATCTAGGAGACAACGGAGTAGGCCCTCTTTCGTATACCCAAGCATTGTAAGGCCTTGTCCCATTCTTGTACAAGCATTCTTGACCGTCTAGGTTTCAATGGTCCCTTAACGGCGCCGGCTGGCAACCAGGGACCACGCCCCGGCAACCCTGCACCGATTCGTCTCCTTGCGTAGTCCCTTGGGCCGGAGGGACACGAACCGTCTCCTCGATTGTGTTGATAGCAAATGGCCTCAGCTTCACCTTCATGACAATAATCTTTGTCTGGCTCGGGAGTGCCGCAGACTACGGCTCTTTCGGGCGCTGGTTGCTCCTCGCTCTTACAGTCGTTTGCTGGGCTTTGCAGTATGGGACGCTTGCTATCAGAGAGCCGACTCAGTGGCCCGCCGCTATGGGGCTGTATATCGTGACGTATGTTGCGTATGGCGCAACGCTGGTGTTTTATGCCGCAATGTTCCCGAAGCTTGCGAGGTATATGCCGCATGTCAGGAAGGCGAGGGAGGAGGATTTGAGAGAGGGGAGGATCGATCAAAGGGATTATGATGCTGTTGAGTCCTTGGAGAGGAATCATATTTCGTGAGCGTGGTTCTGGTTCTTGATATTGATGATACTGATGAGAAAATGCAGGAATATATCCACAGCACATAGTAATATTGGCTATTTGGCCGTGTTGCTTCTCAACCTAAGTGTTCTATTGCCTATGCAGGGCAATAACTATGCGAATAATTTAGCCATCTGTCTGACGAACTCGTGTGCGCAATCTTCCTGCTTGGGTACTTAACCTGCAACTAATATAGCGTCAGATTGGGTTGTCTTGGGGGTGTGGTGGTTCATCTTTCAGCAGAAAAGACCGGGCCCTAGAGTTCCAGAAGGCTCAAACTACGCAACCATCGGGTTTAAGCAGATCTGGCTAGCAATGAGGAAGATCCGGTCTCTACCACAGATCCTCCTCTACTATATCGCCTACTTTCTCCTCGCGGATGGGCTAAACACAACCGGTACCGACGTTCTTGACCTTGAAAACCAGAAGAGCGATAGATCTGAGACTTGATATAGGAACATTGGTATCAATCATCCAAAATGACTTCATTGACTTTTCATTCCTACAACTCACCTACTTGGGCATATCGCAAGCTGTATGCTCCATCGCCTCCACATTCGGCTTCTGGTATTTCCAGAGACATTTCAGAGTCCGCACTAAACGTATGTTTCTCGTCACCAACTTCTTCACCGTTCTCATACCATTTTGGGGCATGATCGGTCTTTGGACACATCGCATCGGTTATCATAACCGGGTAAGCTGCTATTTATTATGACTTTCATGATACTTATAGAAGTGCAGTGGGAATTCTACTTTTACAATGTCATATTTGGACTCTTTCAAGCTCCATACTATGCAGTACGTCTCACTACTGCTTCTTCCATTCCAATTTGTGTCGGGACTAATGTTCTCACGCAGTATGCCCAAACAATGATCAGTGAGCTAATGCCTCCTGGCTATGATAACATGTTTTTCGCGCTCTTCGGAATCACGAACCGTGCGGTGAGTCACCTGAAATTATCAAGTTGTTCTGGAGTTGCCAATGAGCGCTGAACATGCTGATGCTCATAAACCAGTCATCTATAATTGGACCCAACGTCATTCAAGCAATCATCAACGATACGCATAATAACTGGATGGGGTTCCCATTCCTATTTGCTATTTGTACCATGGCAATGATAGCGATTGCGCTCGTTAATGTTGAGAAGGGCCGTGAGAATGCAAGCAAGTTTGCAGAGGCACATAGGCAGAGGACTACTGTACGGGGTAGAACTGACGCATCGGATTCTAGGGCTGGCGGGAAGGGAGCTTCAATTGGGGCTTCTGAAAGGATTGAAGAGGTTGATAATGCTGACTGTCGCTACTCGGGTGCCGCAAGAAGTGATTGATCGATTGCATTAGAAACCAGGCTTGCCAAGGCATCAGATAAGATTGGACAAGAACAGCCCAGAGACAGTCTACAAGGGTCTGGGGGCCGCATTAAGACTTAGACTAGAGTAGGAGCAGAGCCGCCTGACATTCGTGGTAGGGAAAAGCCCTTCAGGGTACTTTGAGCATACCA
Source organism: Aspergillus nidulans FGSC A4 (assembly GCF_000011425.1). Taxonomy (NCBI): domain Eukaryota; kingdom Fungi; phylum Ascomycota; class Eurotiomycetes; order Eurotiales; family Aspergillaceae; genus Aspergillus; species Aspergillus nidulans. The sequence continues at coordinate 2,471,116 of NC_066262.1, read as the reverse complement.
GAGTCTTTCGATTCCCGATGTCGCAGTCAGGTGCCTTTTGCCTCATACCCGACCCCTTTCGTATATATTTCCACCACTCAAATGAATTCGGAAATTATGCTGACGACTGCTTCCCGCAAATTCACAAAAACAGTCGCCACGAGAATGCCAGGCACCTGCAGCCGTTTTCATTCTAAATTGGGACTAGATCAACTTGATGCAACAGTGGTCGCGTCGGCGTCGTCATTGGGCTGTGTATAAAGTGGGAGTGGGGAGTGGTGGTGGATGACGTCGAGATCGGAGATTCTGGCGACCCCGTTGGGATTTCTCAATTTCCCCAGAACACCTCTCCCCCTGTTCTTTGCCCCATCTTGAATTCTGTCGTCGCGAGATTTCTCGCCCTAGTCTGACTTTTAATTTACTATCGATCTTTCCAAGTCTCATTCGTCCTTTCGGTCTTCCAGGAAACTCTGGCCACGTCCGCACCTTCATTGCTTTGTGACACGCAAGCCGGGACTCAAACGAAGTATTTCGATAGTTAATACCTCTTTAGACGCCTACAAACCTCTAGCCACGGGGTGAGCAACCATAAACATGTCTTCCAAGGATACTGCCTCCGGCTTGCCAGCCCAGAACAAATCCACGTGGTCGAGCTTTCTCAAGGTAGGCAGTTAACTTATCCGACCATCCCTGCAGCCGAGTCTGACAGCTGACATGAACTGCTCTGCATTAGTCAATCGCCTCGTTCAACGGTGACCTTTCTTCTCTGACTGCACCTCCTTTCATTCTCTCCGGAACATCCCTCACCGAATACTCTGCCTACTGGGCCGAGCACCCCGCCCTATTTGTCGCTCCGGCACGGGAAGCCGACCCGGAGAAGCGAGCTCTCGCTGTTCTGAAATGGTTCCTTAGCACTCTTCGCCAACAGTACTGCAGCCGGAGCGAGAAACTAGGCAGTGAGAAGAAGCCTCTCAACCCGTTCCTCGGAGAGCTGTTTCTCGGCAAGTGGGATAGCGATGCGAATATCGGCGAAACTACTTTGATTAGCGAACAAGTCAGGTAGGTAATTTGATCAGCAATGTGAGTATATTTGCTAATTGAGTAGTCACCATCCTCCAGCGACTGCTTATGCTATCCGGAATGAGAAGCATGGTGTTCAGGTTTGTCACTTTGTCCACGTGTCACATTGAATTCCAAGAAAACTAATCGAAACATAGCTGCAAGGATACAATGCGCAGAAGGCCTCATTTTCCAGCACTATTTACATCAAGCAGATTGGACATGCTTTGTATACCCTAACACCCCCCGGCGCCGACAAAAACGACCCAGCTCAGCAGGAGAAATATGTCATCACCCTCCCCGCCCTCCATGTCGAATCGCTGATCTACGGAAACCCCTTCATGGAACTTGAAAAGTCGACCTACATCGTCAGCAGTACCGGCTACATCTCGAAGATCAGCTATTCTGGGAAAGGCTGGGTGAGCGGCAAGAAGAATACCTTCACGGCTAGTCTATACAAAGAAAGCGAGGGCGAAAAGAAGCCCCTATACACCGTAGATGGGCAATGGTCTAATACATTCACGATCAAGGATGCTCGAATCAAGAAAGACGTGGAGACTGTATCAGTTCAGGATCTGCAAACCACCCCACTTACGCTTGCGCCTATCGAAGAACAGGACCTGTACGAAAGCCGCCGCGCCTGGAGCGACGTCGCAGCAAACATCGAAACAGGGAACATGGACGCCGTCTCCGCAGCCAAAGGCAAGATAGAAAATGCGCAGCGGGAGCTCCGCAAGGTCGAAAAGGCCGAAGGCCGCGAATGGGAGCGCCGCTTCTTCGAACGTGTCGACGAGAATCAGGACCAGCAGTTCTTGGAGCTCGCGAGAAAGGCTGGATTGACCTCTTTGGAGAGCGACAAAACGGGCGGCGTTTGGCGATTCAGCCCAGAGAAGGCTGCCAACGCGGAGCCTCCGTACCATAAGGTCGGTGGAGAAGGCCTTGGTGTCTCAAACTGAAGCACAGGATATCAGTGGGTTATATACGGTTGATTATATTCGCTTCTTGTTCTTCTGTTACGACAAGATCGGGGACAGGCAAATTATAGATTCGTTTGGTTATGCTCTGGCTACGGGTACCCCTGTACATAGTACAAAAGATAATGCTTTACTGGTGCAGTACATTTTGTAGGGTGCAATTTTTTTGCACAAATAACTAGACTATACTAATAACATTCGTGAAGTCTCGTATAACCTTGGTTGTACTGCTTAGTCAAGCATAGGCAAGCTAGCCCAGAGGGATAAATATACCCCTCCCCCTCCTTATCAAAAAGACAGATTTTCTCTCAACATGGCCATATCTCCCGTTTCAAAAAGAACAGAATATCCATTTGACTTAGGCACATTCGGTCGCCCCATCACGACCACGAACCCCTCAACTCAAACGTGGTTCAATCGCGGCCTCACCTGGGTCTACACCTTCAACCACAAAGAAGCAGTCACTTGCTTCGAGCAAGCAATCGCACATGATGAACTCTGTGCAATCGCATATTGGGGTCTCGCATACGCTCTAGGACCCAACTACAACTTTACGTGGGAATTCTTCGGCGAGGACTTGAACGATATTGTTCGCCGCACATACGAGGCATCCAAAAAAGCACAGGATCTCGCGCAGTCTGCGACTCCTATTGAACAGGCACTCATAGAGGCCATCCAAGCCCGGTTCGCAAGCGACAAACCCGCAGAAGATATGGAGCACTATGCGTCTCGGAACCGGGCATATGCTGACGCCATGGAGAAGGTCTATCACGCATTTGGAGACGATCTCGACGTCGCGGCATTATACGCAGACTCGCTGATGAGTCTAACGCCGTGGAAATTATGGGATCTAAAGACAGGCCTTCCAAATCCAGGAGCGAGGACACTGGACGCAAAAAACGTGCTTGAAAGAGCACTGCGTGATAAAAATGCTGCTAATCACCCCGGCATCCTTCATTTCTACATCCACCTGATTGAGATGTCTCCAACACCGGAACTAGGGTTGGTACCAGCCGATTATTTGCGCGAGCTTGTCCCAGACTCTGGCCATGCAAACCACATGCCCTCACATCTGGACGTGCTGGTTGGGGACTACCGTGCCGCTATACGGGCGAACCAGCGCGCAACCATCGCAGATGAGAAATATCTGCACTACGAGGGCGCCATGAACTTTTATTCAAACTACCGCTTGCACAACTACCACACCCTTATCTACGCAGCCATGTTTGCGGGCCAGAAAGCCGTCGCTTTGGACGCAGTCGAGCGCATGGAGAAGACACTCCCAAAAGAACTGTTAGTTAGTCTTGCGGATTTCGTAGAGGTGTATTTGTCCGTACGACCGCATGTGATGGTGCGGTTCGGCATGTGGGAGGAGATCATACACGATTTGCCTGTCCCAACCGATCAAGAACTGTACTGTGTCACGACAGCAATGGTATACTACGCCAAGGGAGTTGCTCACGCAGCGACGGGGAATACCCAGGAGGCAAAGAGGTACCAAACACTGTACACAGCCGCCGCACAATCGGTCCCAGAATCACGCCTCGATTTTCCCAACAAATGCACTGACATTCTGGCCATCGCGTCCGCAATGCTCGACGGAGAAATCGAGTACCGGGCTGGAAAATATGAAGCTGCATTCTCGCATCTCTCGCGCGCAGTGCAGCTCGACGATAGCCTGGGCTATAGCGAGCCTTGGTCTTGGATGCAGCCGGCGCGACACGCGTACGCGGCGCTCCTCTTGGAGCAAAACCACGTTGAAGAGGCACTGGCTGTGTATAAGACTGATCTGGGGTTTGACAATTCGGTCATTAGGGCCAGACGGCACGCGAACAATGTGTGGGCTTTGAGAGGTTACCATGAGTGCCTGCTGCGTCTCGGAAGGAGGGACGAAGCGGCTGTTATTGAGCCGCAGTTGACATTGGCTGTCGCCGTAGCGGACGTTGACGTTAACAAGAGTTGTTTTTGTGCTAGGGCATCGGGAACGGAGACGGGCGTGCATGAACTGAGGGCGTCTGGGAAGGATGGTGATGGGAATGAGGTTTGCTGTCGGTGATTACATAAGTATTGTGAATGGTCAAAAGACGATATACTGTAGCTGATTTTGAGTACTTTCAGAAACCGAACTACGTTGGTTCTAACCTATATCCACAGCCTCTCAGACATTTTACCTGCTAATTGCCCTTGGGCTTAGGGATTACTATGTCGGCTGTTGGTGAAAGATCTTGGCCCACTATATCTATCAAATTAGAGGACCAGCTAGAGATGTGTGGTTACAGGTCAGCCTCAGCTTACTCAGACTAGTCACTTCCCTCAACCATCCGCTGGAAGCCTGATTGCAGTCATTGGACGGTTTAGGACTTGGATCTGCAACTCCAGCTCGCTAGGTTACCGACCGTCCATTCAGGAACGATGGCGAGCCGGCGGTTTGGCCGGCGTATACGTTGGCCTTCCCCACGCTACCTCCTTAGCTTCGATAAGCACAGGTGGACACAGGCTCACTTGGAGTTGCTTCCCATCTTCCAACGTACAAATAACTTGAAAAGCACAATAGATTAATAATAGACACCTCGGCTTTAGACTATAAAGTCTTGGATTGTTGCCAGCCTTCCGTTGAACAGATACTTACCTACTGAGTTGTCTGGTCGACTTATACATAGGTACAAGTACTTGAAATGGCGGAAGAAACCTGGCAAGCCGCTGTAGCTGAGCGCCGCAGAATACTGGATCTTCTGATTCCCACAGACTGGAAACTGAGCGGGGAGTTCAGAGCTTCGCTTCCGGCAGACGGCCGTCTCCTGCAGGCAGATCCTGTGCGAAAGAGTGGGATTCTCTCAGAGGATGAGCTGGACATCACGGAGAACTATTCAGCGGGCCAGCTTCTTCAGCGACTGGCACGGGGTGACGTTAGCTCTTTGGCTGTTACGACAGCGTTTTGCAAAAGGGCGGCAATTGCGCAGCAACTGGTAGGATGATGTGCCTTGCGTACACTGTGCTGTTTCTGACTCGTACAGACGTCATGTTTGACGGAGCATTTCTTCGCCCAAGCCATTGAGCGAGCACGGTACCTTGATGAGTATCTCAAGCGCGAAGGCAAGGTTGTAGGCCCGCTACATGGCTTGCCGATCAGCATAAAGGATAGCTTCCAGGTCAAAGGCCTGCATACAACGGTGGGATATGTCTCGTTTCTGAAGAACGGACCGGCAACAGAGAACTCGGCCATGGTTGATTTGTTGCTTGACCTTGGAGCGGTGCTCTATGTGAAAACGAATATTCCACAGACACTGATGGTTAGTCTTTGTACTGGGGGTTCGTGAGAAGTGCTAATGAAAGAAGACTGCCGATTCAGAGAACAACATCTACGGCCGCACCTTGAACCCCCACAACACTAACCTCACTGCAGGAGGATCGAGTGGCGGTGAGGGAGCCCTCATTGCTTTTCGAGGCTCTATCCTCGGCGTGGGAACTGATGTCGCGGGTTCTATCCGGATTCCTGCGCTTTGCTGTGGTCTGTACGGTTTCAAGCCGACAACAGACCGCGTACCATTTGGCGGGCAGGTCTCCGGCGTGGCCGAAGAGACACCAATGATATCGCCGTCGGCAGGACCGCTAGCCCAGTCTTTCGACGACCTCGAGCTCTTCATGTCTCGGGTCCTGGCAGCCGGACCGTGGCGATACGACCCAGCTGCTGTTGCGATGCCATGGATCAGACATACCGAGCCGCAATCTCTCCTCTCAGTCGGTATTCTGCCAGAAGACAAACACTTTCCTCTTCACCCTCCCGTCAAGAGGGCCCTAGAATCGGCCATTGAGAACCTGAAGCGAATGGGCCATCGGATCATCCGACTACCGAGTGACCCATCTCGCGACATTGCAGACGCAAACCGATTGGCCTTCGAGTTCTTTACATATGGACCACGTCTTGACCATATCACTCCCAGCGGAGAGCCTGTGGTGACATCTGTGGCTACGCTTCCCTCTCCAATGTTTTCCGGCCCACCCTATCTCAGCCAGGATCTCGGGGTCTTTGACAAAATCAAGATCCTGCAGATCGCACGAAAGAAGTACAGCGAATCCTGGAGGAGAACAATTGTAGAGAATGAGATCGATGTGATTCTTGCCCCGGGGGCACAGAACACGGCCGTGCCGCATGACTCGTACGGGTGGCCGCCATATACAGCTATATGGAACTTGTTGGATGTAGGAAACAGTCCATCAAAACCCCGACAAGCCTGGTGCTTGCTAACATACTACAGTACCCGGCATGCATCATTCCCTACGGAAAAGCGAGCAAAGAACTCGATCCAGAGCCTATGGTAGTGGGCGGTGGTCAGCCAGGTTGTATGTCAACCCTACTTGCTACCGTTGAGGTCGAATGGGAGGCTGACAGTAACAGACGATCCCGAAGCTGTGGATGGAGCTCCTTGTGCTCTCCAGATTGTTGCGCCTCGATTCCAGGATGAGAAATGTCTCGCTGCAGCGAGGATTATTGATAGGGACATTCGAGTCTGATCCAGTAACCCAGTGAACTTTGTCTTTATTTATATTATTTAACGTTATTCTACAATTCTAAATTATTATATTTCACTTCTTGTATATATTATATTCATTCATTCATTCATTCATTTTATTTTTTTATTCTTTTAATTTTATTATTATTTTTCTTCCCCCCCTTCGCTGGTTCTAAGCTCGGAAGCCCGCCCTGGAACTATCATTTGAAAGTATAACTGGGTGTTGTGGGAAAAGCCCAGGACAAGGGCTCGGACATGACCTTCATTACTATTTAGGGAGCAGATGCAACCGATCATTCTGATCAGTTGTTTTGTACCTTTGTCAAGCGGTCTGGTCTATACCAGCGCATAGGTATCCCAGCCCGCTACCCCAGGCATCAATAAAATGATCGACTCGTGGCAGTGGTGGCTTGAGGCTCTCTTAACGTATGGAGGCATCCTCCTAGTTAGCGCCGATAGTGTGGGTTTAAAACATCATAATGCGTACAGGATACACCTATCCTGGTCTTCTGCAGTATGCTGATCTGGGGCATACCGCATACGTTCATAAGGAGAGCATTAATGTCGTGTGACGTCGACGACTGACGACGACTGGTGATCCTAAGGCATCATCACCTTGTAAGAATTGCCTGGAAGCGAGAAAACTCTTTACAAGATAACGTCAAGAACAGGAATGCAGTGTAATAAACAATTTGCCACGCTGGGATCCTTGGTCCGTGGTTCTTGTGGCTTTGCACGTTGGTTGGTTAGGCGTGCAAGGGCACCCGGTATTCCGAGGGCCCCAGGCGGGTGAGACAATGGCGGCAGAATACTTCGAGTATTAGCCTCAATTGGTTAAGCGGTGGGCAGCATGTAAGACATCTCAGCTAGACTTTACTCAGAGCAGGCTAGCAGCCATTCATATTAAAAATAGTATCTCCACTGTTGATTCATTTTCTGCTGCGACTAGAGGAAGGGCCTGCTATTTATCTCTATCTCAGGCACGAGGGTCCAGGGGCCGAACTGAACGATCCCTCTCTCGAACTTCTTTTCAGGATTCATTTCAGCCCTGTTCTGGGCTCTCTGGGCGGCCTATTTTCAGCGCAGCCCCGTAATTTGGGCTGAGAAGTTCTAGAACTCCTCCACGGTCGATCTGCTTCCTTCTCTGACGACGCTCGCGATCCAGATTCAAGTCCTATCGCCAACGATCGTCCTTGGCCGCCTCTCGTCTTTCGGCGTTTGGTTCCTTTATTCGCCTTTCGCTGTCACTCGCTTACTTTGTGTCTCTTTGCCTGCCTTTGCCTGCCTTTGCCTGCCTTTGCCTGCCTTTGCCTGCATTTGCCTGCATTTGCTTGCCTTTCGCTTGCTGCTGTGTCCTTCTGCCTCTGGTCTTCCAGACTCTATCCATGCCGTCTTTTCTCTCGCTATACCATGGACTATAGAGCTCTTTGGCGGCGTGATGGCGCCGAGGAGTTCCTCAAGCTTATTCAGGACCCATTCAAGTCTGCAGTACGTTTTCTCCATCTCTCCAAATTCGCCCTGCTAAATAAATGGATGAATGAATAGTTTCAAACCAACGCCGTTTGGGCTTCGCTAGCCACGTCCGCAGTTGTCGCCATTGTCCTCGCGCTCCTCTTCTCCCTCTTCCGACCTCGCCATACCCTCGTCTATGCGCCCAAAGTCAAACATGCCGACCGCAAGCACGCTCCTCCGCCGGTTGGGAAAGGTCTTTTTGCCTGGATCAAGCCTGTCATCCGGACGAAAGAGGCGGAGCTGGTTGACTGTGTCGGCCTCGACGCTACAATCTTCATCCGATTCACCAAAATGTGCCGCAACATCTTTATCTTTCTCAGTATAATTGGCTGCGGAGTTATGATTCCTGTCAACTTAACTCAAAGTCAAAATACTGATGGTGCAACTGCGTTTGTCGTGATGACCCCGCTGTACGTCAAGGTGAATGCGATTTGGAGCCAGGTTGTATGTGCGTGGGCTTTCAACATCATAATTACTTTCTTTCTGTGGAGGAACTACAAAGCCGTCCTGGCCCTGCGAAGGCGGTATTTCGAGAGTTCCGACTACCAGCGAAGCCTCCATGCGCGGACTCTGATGGTGCGTTAGCTGCATCTTGTGATGAAAGTGCCTAACGGTTTTTTAGATTACCGATATCCCTCCAGATCTACGCACCGACGAAGGGTTTCTACGTTTAACCGACGAGCTGAACCCCACTGCAGCACTTCCCCGGTCATCCGTTGGACGGAACGTGAAGGGGCTTCCGAAATTGATCAAAGAACACGAAGAACTTGTGCGCAAGCTCGAGTCTGTTTTAGCCAAGTATCTCAAGAACCCCGATCGATTACCGCCGTCCCGACCAACAATGCGTCCACCCCGTGGCCACAGAGACGAGGATGGGAGTGGCAAGGTCGATGCTATCGATTATCTTACCGACCGCATTCAGAGACTCGAGGAGGAGATTCGTCATGTTCGGGCATCTATTGATAAACGGAACGCGATGCCATATGGGTTTGTGAGCTGGGACAAGATTGAGCACGCCCATGCGGTAGCGTACGTGGCACGCAACAAGCATCCTCGTGGTACAACTATTCGACTTGCCACGCGGCCGCACGACCTCATTTGGGAGAACCTGTCATTATCCAAGTCGGCTCGAAAATGGAAGGCCTTTGTAATGTTCCTTTGGGTGACCGCTTTGACTGTTGTGTGGATTGCACCTAACGCTCTGATCGCCGTCTTTCTCTCCAACTTGTCGAATCTGGGTTCCGTCTGGCCGGCTTTCCAGACGGAACTTGACCGAAACCGCAAGGTCTGGGCCGCTGTCCAAGGTATCCTTTCACCGGCTGTGACGTCTCTGTTTTATCTTCTCCTACCCATCATCTTCCGTCGCTTGTCAGCTCGGACTGGTGATGCGACCAAGACTCTCCGGGAGCAGCACGTTCTTAGGCACCTCTACTCTTTCTTCGTCTTCAATAATCTGATTGTTTTTTCTCTCTTCTCGGCGGTGTGGACGTTCATCGCAGCAGTCATCGACCTGAAAAACAAAAATGAGGATCCATGGCAGGCAGTTCAAGATGGTCAGTTCTACATTAAAGCCTTCAGTGCCATGTGCAATGTCTCTCCGTTTTGGGTGACGTATCTGCTGCAGCGAAACATGGGTGCTGCTATCGACCTGGTTCAGTTTGTGCATCTCATCTGGGTGTGGTTTGCCAAAACCTTCCTCGCCCCGACACCCCGGCAGACGATTGAGTGGACAGCACCGCCGGCATTCGATTACGCCAGTTACTACAACTATTTCCTCTACTACTCGACTATCGCCATCTGCTTCGCAACTCTACAGCCCATTGTGCTGCCGGTCACTGCTCTGTACTTTGGTCTGGATGCAATGATGAAAAAGTACATGCTGATGTATATTTTTGTGACCAAAAACGAATCTGGTGGCCAGTTTTGGCGTGTGCTCTTCAACCGAGTGGTGTTCGCAGCTATTTTGTCCAATGTGATCATTGGCCTTGTAGCAAAGGCAAGAGGAACCTGGAACATGGTGTATTGTGTCGTGCCGCTCCCATTCCTGATGCTTCTTTTCAAGTGGTATTGTATGAGGACTTTCGATGACGATTGCACCTACTACAACAAGGCGAACTTGAGCGACACCGAAGCGCTTGCTGCTAGCAAGTCGAGCAAATCGGCAGGGGACCGACTCAGTTCCAAGTTCGGCCACCCGGCCCTATTCAAGCCATTGATCACGCCTATGGTGCACGCCAAGGCTGCCGACGCGCTCAAGCAGATTTACCGTGGACGGCTGGGAGGTAATGAAGCGGAGGGAGATTATTCAGACATTGTCATGGACCCAATGATGAAATCTCAGCCTGGCAAGACCATGCCGGACACGTCGGCTCCGTTCGAGGTGGTCCCGGAGCATCACCTCGATTTCGCTTACTACAAGGATCGCGCCGACTTCCAGGAAGAGTTCGGCGGAGGCATCTATGGGCGACCAGAGGATTTGATGACTGAGCGCTCTCACACGCCACGGAGCGCGCTGGGCGACTGGTCCCCCACCTCCTCTCGGGCACCTTCTCCCGCACCATCCGTCCCAAGTTTGCCAATGCTGCAGCCCGAAGCATACGATCCGCGATTAAACCAGGGTATGCATCCTGTGTTCCGTCCGCCGCCATTCAGAACGGGTAGCGGGATGAGCAGAGGGCTCTACCAGCACCAGAATGAGAGTGAAACGGAGCTCCTCGGACAGGTGCAGCAGCCAGCGGGAGTCAGCATGCAGCCGTGGCGGCCGGGAGGAGGGTATGGTCCTGTTGATCAGGATGACCATGCATTTACATCATATGAACAGTATCGTATGGCGAGGTGATTTTTGCGTTTAGCGTTGATAGAACTTTTTCCAGTTTACTTGCATTACATCTAGCCGTGTATACTGGCAACCCTTGGATTTGGGCTGTTTTTGGACATACACACTGGGATACCCCTGTATATAAATATCATTTATAATTGACAAAGTGTCTAGTTGTGTCTATTGTACCTGAAAACTACACTTTGGCCGTGCGACAGCAGCCTCAGGCACCAGGAGCATGCTTACCAATTACCGGATTGGGCCGATCGCTCTTTCCCGACAACACTCGGACCACAGATAGTCGCAGCCTAGGCAGCCCATCGGCCACCGTTGCACGTCCTGAGCTGTACGATGCGGTTGCCATTTCGAACAGTCGATGCTTATACAAGCCAGCTCTCTGCAAGTTGAATCAGCAGCCTATTCGTCGCTGCCTGGTGCAACACCTCAACTGATCGGGCCACGCCACCGAGTTCGAGCCTCCGACATATCCGCAACGCTGCGTAGTTAATCAATGGTTTCTGATCCCACAAACCCCGGCTGAGTGAAGTGATTATTTACTGCACTTTGCTGGTAATAATCTATTCGATAGCACAACCTTATTATCAAACGGCGCAATCGTACGGTTTGTTACGGAGGATACCTATACGAGCGAATATGGCTTGGTACTCCATCCTCCCCGCAGAGTTCATCTACCTCGAGAGCTGGGTCGTGCGGTTCTTTGTATGGCACCACAATATTCCTATATACTTTTGATGCACGTCTGTGATCAAACGCTAATGGTCTTCTATCTTAGTTCTTCCTCGGCGTCGTGACAATCCTCCCCTGGGTGACCCTCATCATACTCGATATGGCTCTGTACACTTGGCGCCTGGCGGTGTATTACACTCCGGCGGTTGGGGGCCGGGCAAGGGGTATGCAGCGTCCAAGAGCGCCGAGTCTGAATGAGCTTCCGGATCGATTCGGTCTAAGCGCTACATCGGAGATGGACGACAAAGAGAATGTGATGATGAGAGCGGATCCTGACGCAGGGGGAGAGCTGAAGAGGAGGAGCGGGCAGTCCGAATCATATTGACAGTGTTTATTTAAGGAGTAATGAGTTTTTCTTCCTCCTGGGTGATGTGACTACGGGCGAGGTGGGTTTCTTTTGCCATGACATGGCTGTCCTTTTGCGGGGCGTTGCGCCGCCCGCTGTCCTTCTTCCCCGTGTTGGGCTGTGTACATTATACCACTGCTTATAGCGAACTTATCTGTTTGGTGCCCTTCATCTGTCGGAGCGTGGATCAATCGGCGTTGAGACGGTCTTAACGGCCAATCGGAAGCTTAGCGATATCACCAGGTCACCTGCAGTATACGACTTCTCCAACTGATTACCACCTTATATCTGGACCCTCTGGAACCCCCCATCGCAACAAAGGGTACAAGAATAACTCAACGTGGGTACAATGCCAACCTTGGACTTCGTTCTCGCAAGGACTCCGCTGGTCGCGTTCCTCACAATTTTCATATGCTTTTTTGTGATCTACATCCGAGTACGACGCTACTCGCCAGTATGTCCAGATCCAGCTAACGCACCTATAGCGTAAACCAAACGCCAGCCGTAATCATGGCGTCGAGTCACCAAGCCCATATCCAGGAAAGGAAGCAAAACAAAGCCGCTTTGGCTATCCTCCTGTCACCCCTCTCCCCAGCTTCAACTGGGAAACGACCGAGCCCCTTGTTTTCAGACCATTCAAGCCAAAGTTTCACTTAACTATGGGTGAGCTGTCTCTCTAGTCCCTTAATAGCCTCCAGCTACAAATCGGTGAAGGCATAATAACTAACAAGATAACAGCAATAACCCATCTCGACCTCTCAGACCTGATCCCTATGGACAAAACATACCTCTCCCGCCTCTCTTTGCGAGAAAAGCTCCTGGCTGAGCATCCGGATGTCGTGCGGGGAGTAAATATCCACACGCAGAATCCCACTAAGAATGAGAAGATCCGAGAGGCGCTCTGTGAGTGGTATGCGTATGTTATGGGTACTTACTTGCCAGAGCGGTATCCCACAATGTTTCGGCTTGTCGACCACTTAGGGACTGGGAACGTAAAGTCTGAAAAAATGAGAAAAATGATGATTGAGTCCCTCGTTACGGGGCTAAAGGCTCCTGTTGACCCAGAAGACTTGATGCGTTTTTGTCCGACCAATATTGAAGATGAAGATGACACTGCCCGAACAAAGACTCAACTACTTTACCTGCTCGATACTCTCGGATCCTGGATAGACGAGGATTTTCTTATCCTCCTCCCCTCCCCAGTTCCGCCACCATCATTCGAAGATCATTCTTCAGAATCAGACCCAGAATTGAAATCCCAATACCACCTCGAAGCCTATACAACTTACTATCCGGCTGGCTTTGACACACGCAAGAAGCTCTCTTTATCGCTATCCGCAATTCACGCCCCACTGCCCGGATACAAGCAGAAACTCTCCAAGAGCATGGATCGGTTCTTCGAACGGCTTGAAGTGGGCAAAGCAGTTGTGCGCGTGAACTGGAGTATTATGCCCAAGGGCACGGGGCTGTTTGCTGCGTTTGGAGGGTTGCATAATCATTCCCCTAATGCTGAAAGAGGGAATGAAAAGGTGGAAAAGTTACATCCGGAAAGCTTTGACGGAGAAGACACGTTCCTCCGATGCGAGAGGCAGACGCTACATCGGCTTCCGAACAGTAAGGCGCTTCTGTTTGCGTTCCATACGTATACGTATCCACTTAAGGATGTCAAAGAGGAGGGGCTGGGTGAGGAGCTGGCGATTGCGATAGATGGACTAAAGGAAGGCAGTGTGCCGGAGATCCACGAGTACAAGAACGGGCCATATTGGGGAGAAGCTGTGAAGGCTTTTTTGCGCTCTTAAAGTGAACTTTTAGGCTAAGGTGATTATTACCTTTTTATTCTATATGAATTTATCTTGCTAGGAAGTTATTTGCGGCTAGTAAGGTTTACAGACGCTCAATAACCTTCAGCAGATCAGCCGTAACGCCCATAGCTGTAACATCACCTCCGGCACCAGCACCCTGCACAATGAGTGGGTTGCTGCCGTACCTACGAGTGTAGAAGGAGATAATGTTGTCGCTGCCCTTGAGTCCGGCAATGGCGCTGTCCTTGTCAAACTGCTGCAGTCCAACACGGACCTCCTTCTTAGCAACATCAACGCTACCAACGTATCGCACGACCTTGCCGGCCTTCTCAGCACCCTCTTTGATAGCAGCCATTTGGCTATCGAACTCGGGAAGACGCGCCATGAACTGAGCAATTCCGTCCGCAGACGACGGCAGGCTCGTCAGTTCGGCGGGAATCAGCGACTCAATGGGGAACGAGTCCGGAGACTGCACATCCAGCCCAGCAATACGTGCAAGAATAGTCAGTTTGCGGGCGACGTCCATGCCGTTCAAGTCATCGCGAGGATCAGGCTCTGTGTATCCTAATTCCTTCGCCTGGCTAACGACTTCACTCCACTTCGCGCTCGAAGATCCGGACGCCGGCGCGAAAGTGTTGAACAAGAACGAGAGCGTTCCTGAGAAAACTCCCTCAATGCGCGTGACTTCGTCACCGGTGTTGACGAGATCCTTCAACGTCGAAATAACCGGCAGACCGGCACCAACTGTACTCTCATGGTAAACAAGCGCCTTCCCTTCAGCAGCCGCAGCGAAGATCTCTTTCCACAAGCTCAAGTCCGAGGAGAATCCCTTCTTGTTTGGCGTGACGACACTGATACCCTTGCGCAGAAATACCGGATAGTTGGATGCCAGGGCGGGATCGCTGGTGTTGTCGACAAGAATAGAGCGACCGGGGGCAGAGGCAAGGTACGTGGCAATCTCATCTGGGGTCAATGCGCCGGATTTGGTAAGAGAGGGAGTTTCGACGGCGGTCTTCCATTCCGCGGCGGGGATGGTGGGGGAGTAAGAGGGGGTAGGCGAGAGGAGGGTTTGGCTGGAACGGGCGAGGAGGATCAGTTTTGGGGCGTTTGGGAGGCGTGCCAGTTGGTTGAGAAAAGCGGTTCCTACGCCGCCGACACCTGGGGGCTGTCAGTTAGGAAGGTATGAAGTTAAGAAGTTATTTTGGGGGCGGCTTGAGTTTGAACGTAGGCGGGGTAGGCATAAAGGAAAGATAAAAGGTGGCTTACCGATGACACCGAGGTAAATGGGGGCAGACATATTGCTGATTTGTATGGCTACTCTTAGTCAATTCGAATTGCACGAATCTGCGTTGAACGGGTCAGAGATATAGAGGGGATGTACGAAGTACTAGAAACTATGACTCCGATCACCGGACAGGATCCCCTCCACCGTGGGGTACTTAATAGCTTAGTCAGCGCCCGATCAATTGAGACCGCAATGCGAGTTCGCGGTCCAGTTGCAGTATTCCAGGAACCCGAATTTGAAGTAATCGTCCTACCGACTACCGACATCGAGCAACATGTCAAATCCCTCACTCTACGGTCATAAACCTTCAAAACAACAATCCGCCTCAACAGCACCCTCCTCCTCAACCCTTGCTTTCACAACAACGCTCTCTTCCCTTATCGCCTCGGGCTCAAACGAACGCAGTCACGGGCATGGGCGGCCCCGACCCTCCAAAACTGTTAAATCAGACCTCTTTTCGCGGCCCAACAAAGGCGCTCAGAAGCGCGCCGCGGCTGATCTCCGCGATGACGATGACACAGCTGTTCGGCAGATCCATCAGTCCTCGAAGGACATTGGGTCCGTCGATGAGGCGACACTACACCGCTCAAAAAGAAGGATGGAGGAGAAGGCGAGGCAATACGAGGATTTGAAGAAAGGCCTTCATCTTGCAGCGGGAAGTGATAGCGAGGACGAAGTGACAACAGGACAAGGAGATGCGTATTTTTCGCGGTTGCGAAGAAAGGAAAAGGAGGGATTGGTTGATTTTGATCGGAAATGGGCTGATGAGCAGGATAAGAGTTCTGGCGCGGAATCTGGTTCAGGCGAAGAAGATGACGATAACGCGTCCATCATCTCCTATGAAGACGAGCTCGGCCGCACTCGCCGCGGAACAAGGAAGGAGGCGGCGCAAGCGGCTGAACTGAGAGCAGCTGCCACTGGGGATGCGCAAAATACTGAACGCTGGCGCCCTTCTAGACCAGAGAACCTCATTTACGGTGAGACGGTGCAGAGCGAGGCTTTTCGGCCGACAGACATGGCAGCTGAGCAGATGGCGTACCTTGCAAAGCGGCGTGATCGGTCGCCAACACCGGAGCAAGTACATTACGATGCTGATGCGGAAGTTCGGAATCGGGGAACGGCGTTCTATGCCTTCTCAAAAGATGAGGAAGTGCGCAAGAAGCAAATGGAGGAGTTATTAAATGCAAGGGTCGAGACGGTAAAGGAAAGGGAAGCGAGGAGGGAACGGCGTCTTGAGCGGGAGAGGTTAAAAGATGAGAGGAGGAAGGAGATTGAGAAGCTGAGGGCGAAAAGGCGCGCGGAGATGTTTCTTTCTGGGCTTACGGATGTTGATATCGGAGTTTCGGGGTAGCTTCGCTTTTTCTGATGCTTGGAGTCCGGGGTTGTGTTCAGTATTAGCACCTGATTTGAGATACCCATTATAGTTTTGTTGGCCACTTTTATTTTAACTCTAATTCAACCATATAATACTAAATAACCCAGTTGTACATGCTTCCCTAATAAACTTAGCTCGAATGCGCCATGCTAAGCCGCAGCCTGCAAATCAAATCCAAACGAAAACAATGCTGAGTCTTGCTCCAGAATAAGGAACCGTATCAGTCATAACGCGTAAATCGTAAGTCATGTTTCTGCAGGGCATATCCAGGCCCATTATTAAGTAGTCTTCTGTCGTTATGTCACCATTATTGCCAGTTGTTGCCGAGTTGTAAAACCAATAATCAGTATTATTTATAATAATCTTCAAGTGTAGACCGTAAGCGGTAGATCATATCCTCCCATCGGCGAGTTCCGCCATGATATGTATAAATCCTTCAGCGTCTATTGATTGTTAGTGAAACAAAACCAGAGAAACGATCGAGATATGCAGGTACGGCTTACCCTCACGATTCATGAATTTCAGCAGGTGCCCGCCCTTATGCGTTTTCGGGGGAGTGTAGTCAGGAAATGTAAAAATGGTCTGGGAGAGTTCTCGGAGTATGATGAATTTTGGGTCGCGCTCAACTATACGGAGCCACCGGGGGGTTCGGACGAGGTCCGTTATGAACGTCGTCCAGACAGGGGATCTGTCATTGTTAGCTCTTAATATTTCAGGGAACGCGCGCGTAGCACACCTCTTCATTTCGCCTTTGTGGACTGAGGCTTGGAGCCTTACTGCACCGGTGACAGTGTCCCTATATACGCGCAAGGCATGCACGAAGCCATCATCTATTATTGGTCTACTTAATCAGCCTCTAATCCAAAATAGCGGGTGACTGACTTACGATGCAAAGAGCTCCTGTTCGTGGAAAAGCTCATAGTCACGAATCTGCGACACAGGCCGGCCTGAATCCTGAGAGCGAAGCGCCAGGAATGTGCAGAAGAAAAGCACCATCACTGCAAAAGAATCAGCCATGTCACTCAAATATGGTGACTCAAACGTACTTTCAATTGTGCTGAATTTGAGGTTCGCCCAAACCACCAATTCGGAGCCGCTCCTGCGGCGTCGGCATAGGTTCAGGCATGACGGGCCGCGCCTGTTGATCTCCAGCAAGTTCAATGGAAGGCAATAATAATCTCCAGACTGGCCGCATACAATGCGAGCACGGTGGTCGTCATCCCGAACATAGAAAAGCACGCGAAAGTTGCCGCCGAAAGACCTATGCCTGTTAGTCGAGCCATCGAAGGCTCAAAACTAAACAGCTCTTACAATTCAAGGAGTTTTGTGAAGTCCTCAGCATCAAGCCATTCAAACAAGTCGGGCTGTGGATCCCCATAGCAAATGCACCTGCCGGATGTATTAGTATAGTCTTCGTCAGCTAGATGCTGGGTCCGCACCTATCGCCCCTTGCTGGAAGCCGCGTCTCCGTACGCGGTTGAAAGAACACCTGCGCTGCCCAGTGTTCGTTCGCTATATTAGAACCCAATGAATGACTGGCCGCGGAGCTAGTCACAGGCGAGCTTGGGACGGCGGGAGCTCGGGGAAGTGGGATGTCGAGAAAAGACCCTGAGGAAGGTGAAGTAGGTACTGGTGAGAGATGCACCGGCCGGGCTCGTTCATAAGACCTGCGAGTGCGAGGTTTACGATCACCCATTGGGCTGTTTGGGGCGGTGCTGTTGCTGCTTGAGGACGAGGAGCTCACGGACAATGCGCCGAGACGCCGAGCGAGATGGCCATCCTGTTTTACTAACAGTTCTTGAAACTGTTCGCGCAGGCGAGACATGAACAAGTAGTCGGGTCCAGCTCTACTCATAGCACATATTAGCTCCAAGACCAATTGAGAATTGGGGCCACTCACTCCTTGATCAAGTCCTCCAATTCTCTCAAGAACCCTTTGTAATTGGTTAATCGACGGGATAGAGTCTCGCCCGACTCGTCCATGAAAAACTGGGACATGCCTGCCCAAGCTCGCTTATATGCACTTCGACTAGTCAAGCCTCTACGGCCGTCTAAGTCGCCGAAGAATTCAACAATATCATCAAGAGTATATTGCAAACTGTCACTAACGAGGTCCACATCTGAACGTGCGACATTGAAAATAGCTCCGTGGTGGTGGTGCCGTGACAGCTCCTCTAGCGTTTTCAGGAATGTACTGATCGTGAACAGGTCGGCAATCAGGCCGGTTATTTCGGTACTATGTTCTGGGAGAAAGTCACGAAAGCGACGGAAGCCAGCGGCGACTTCTTCTGCGACACCGGCAACATCGCTCAGCACCATCGTGAGGTCACATATGACAGGCCATGTAAGGCCGGAGGGGCGATTGACTCGGTATATAAAGGAGTTGGTGGGATATGCGGTATAGCCGTGAGCCGTAGCGCACTGTTAAGAAAGGCGCTGTAACAAAGTCGCGCGAAATAGTCGCAAGGCACAAAAACCAGACAGATAACAAATGCTTTTGCTAGTTCCGATGCTATATAAGTGAAATGAAGATTAGAAGATTATGAAAATAGAAAAGAATCACAGCACGATGAGGGGCACGTTGGGGACAGCGCAGAAGTCCACCACTGCACAGTGGGAAGCAGAGGGCGAAGAGGAGTAATCTTGCAGGATCCGAAAAGTGCGGTGATCGGAATCGTCCCCTATATGCATATTGGCTTGATCGAGGATTCTCCGAGAAGAGTCCTGACGGAGACTCAGTGGATGAGAAGACAAGAGGGAGAACTCCACCTGGATCGGTCAGAGATTAAAGGGACGAGCCTATTCAAGTCACCCGCCCTCTCCTTCCCTCCCCTTCCCCCGAGTGCAGACCTCTGAGCAAGAAGACGAGCACGCTCAGGTGGGGTCAGGACAGGCAAAGACAGGGCCCGAGGACATGCGGCTCTCACAATGGATTGAGGACAAACCAGACCTTGACACAGAAGAACGTTGACGTGGTCGCGTCTAATTAGCCTAAGGCTCGCGAAGGTGCAACCCCACTGCATGTATAATGCCGCCGTTAAAGCCACCATCACCTGATAGTGCAGTGGCTGCAAGTCTTGCTCTGAAACATGAGTTCTACCCTTCTTAGCCCTATGAATTGCTTGTCCCGGCTGCTGACTATTAAACACCAGGTTAATGGTTTCACGAATACGAACCTCAGGCTCGAGTTCACTGAGATACAGCGTCAGAATGTCACCAAGGGTCTCCCAAGACCTAACACGACCGTCTTCGGCTTTCCAAAGACGTCCCAGTGTATCCAGGAAGCAGATTTTCACTCGACACTTAGTACGATGGCCAGGTTCCAGTTCCAGGTCTGCTGTGATATTGGAGGACGGCTGCTCCCGCAATCGCCTCTCGAGCGCCTGGCAAGCCGAGCCCCAGCATAGAGTCTAGGTAGAGAATATAGGTCTCGGATATAATTCGAAGGCAATGTCGCTATATCGCAATATCGGCTCCATCTTCAGGTTTCATAACTATCTGGGCTTAGTTTCCTCAATAACCAGAATTAGCCAGTCTTGCACCGTGACTTAAGCCGGTAAATCACGCCTAAGGTATTAGGTAAATGGTGCATTGGTCATCGTGCATTGACAGAAGTCCAGTTCCTCCAAGCACTCCTATATACTCGGAGTAAATCAACGGAGGCGAATACGCGAGGAGCCTCTAATGCACGATTTTAAGATATGATCGGATGGATCGGACATTTTCCGTATTCATTTTAACACGATGTGTCAGAACTATGCAGGAGCATTTTGTAACGTACATTCTAACCTAAAATCTCAGGCATCAACGGAGATAACGGAGCTTGACGCGTCGAGCGTAAACAATGACGTTGTCGCGTCAGGAGCTCGGGCCATCTTGTGTCGAGCTTTTTAACTTCAGCTTCAGCACAGCGCATGAATTCTCAGCGTGCGATAGACTATTGGTTAGTATCAGAATCTCTACTCAATTCCACTCAATGGCATTTCATTACTCGAACCAAGGTCTCCGACGACCAGGTATCAGCGCCGAGCACCTCATTCAAGCAAACCCAGTCCATACACTAACATTCCCATTGAAGATCCTTCATGAACAGAAGAAAAGCAAGGACAAACCGCCATCATCCCAACCCAGAAGCCGTTGATAGAGGACAAACAGATAATAAAGAGACAGTGAAAATTGGAACAATTATCAGTGATTAGAAAAAGCAAAACACACAACGCCGGAGGTCAAGCGACTCGACACTAAGGTGTTTAGGACGACTCCTCATCCTCTTCGGCTTCACCGGCCTACAGTCGACGCGTGATCAGTAACAGGTCGCTCTGCACAAGCGCAATGCATTATAGACATACCTTGTATGCGGCCTTCTCATCCTCGTACCGCTTCTTGTCAGCAGCAGCCTTGTCCTCGTAGGGCTTGCGCTCCTTGTCGCTCAGGCTCTTCCACTTCTCACCGAGCATCTTTCCGACCTGACCTGCAGGATGTTAGACATCAAGCGCAGTAATAGAACGCACACGGAGGTCTTACCGAAGCTGATACCGGGGTTTTCCTCGCGAACCTTGTCGCGGTTGTCGTTGGCGAAGAACATGTAGGCAGAGAGACCACGCTTGGGGGCATTGGGGTCTGCAGAGATCTAGTCAACAGGGGGTTAGGGACAGCGGACAAGGAGACTCACCCTTCTTCTTACGGCCGCCGGTCTCGCGGGTGGCCTTGGTCTTGCGGGTAGGATTGGCCTTAGGCATGGTGAAGGTCTGAAGCTGTTGGACGAAGAGTGCTGTTAGTTGGAACAGAGTTCGAGTCCAGGTGAGGATTTTGACGAAAGAGCCAGGGATTGGGCAAGAATTTCGAGAGTAGATACTCGAACGACGAGGTGAAAATAAAAAGAATAGAGTCAGGGGCCGTTGCGACGACGCGCGCAAGCAAATCAGTGTGGTAGGGCGGTTCAGCAGTGCAGCGCGCGCCCAAACAGAAGCGCGGTCGCAAGTCGGGTGATGGCACGAAAATTAAACGCGCAAAAGAACAACTTACCTGACAATGAGGTCGAAAAGGGTATCAAATTATTTGTCGAGGTTGGCGTTTGCAGCCTGGTAATGTTAGCCGGATGCTCAGTCCACGAACTATACATCGCTGTCGCAAATGCGCGACGACAGCATGGCGCTGGGATAAAGGAAAATTCGACGAAGACGACGATTGCAAGAGCTGAATAAGTAGGAAACAGATTGTTGGAAAGGAAAAGAAGGTGGTTGTGTTGGTGGTGGAGAGCAGAGGCTTGAAAAACGATGTGTTTATTGAGTATACTCACCTATGCGGGTGTACTTTTTGTATGGGAGAGGAAAATGTATGGGAGAGCGTAGTGAGGGAGAGCAGAGAGAGAGAGAGAGGGAGAGGGGAGAGTAGTAGTAGGAGAGAGCGAGGGCGACCGACCGACGGCAAAGCGGGCCACGATTCTTACCAGCGCTTGCTCAAGTGAAGGGGGGCACAGCAAGGGCGACTGGCTGTCCGCTTGCCCGTATCGGTTTTAGCGGTACTTTACATCATTCCACCGTACAACTCCGTACAGTCGTACTAGCAGCTCTATGTCCAAGCACCTGCACTCAGTTCTTCTCTGTCCTCTCCTCAGTCCGGGCACGCCGAGTAGTCGTCCTAGGCCTGAGGGCGTGCGTGTGCAACTCAGCTGGTTCCTGATGAGGGAATCGTAGGTATGAGACTGGCTCGTAAAAACCCACAGTCATGATGTTGATGTTCCATACGTTGAGGGGATTTCTTAGTGCTGTCTTTCAGCTCCTCTGACCAAACACTCAGTCGCGCTCAAGACCTCGGCGCATCCTTGTCGAAAGAAACTGAAATGATAACAGAGGTTCTTTTTTCAGACAGTTTCTTCAGCTGCGGGCGTCGAGAAAGCACCGCCTCGCAAACTTGTCGATGCTCTATATCGCGTTTGCCGTTTCAAACCTTGCGTGAACAGTACAAGAGGCTTCTCCACACGAGCTCTAGGAAATTCGTCAGCTTCGCCTCTCCTGTGTCCTCAATCTTTCCAATCTTTCCAACCCGCGTTCAGGGCTCTGAAACTTCGCTACTCCAAGTTTGCATGTGGAAGGACCCCGGCTACCAGAACCAAAGTACATCCCTCAGTTATTACTGCAGTAACGGTACAGCTAGTGGCCTTGACCTCCTTACTCAATTAAGCTCTGTCTATCCATAGGAGACCAGCTGCCCAGTGTCACACAGCAAACACCTGCTCCTCTGGGTCCTCTCAGAACCAGTCGCAGCGATCGTAAGAGTAGCCGAGTTACCTGTCACATTTGCCAAACCAACCGCCCAGATGGAGCTGGTCATGTAAACGACTCCCAGTTCGCTTTATCTACCACAGTAGAGCTGCGGCCCTGCTGTAGTTTTCCGCTGGTACCTAGCTGGGGGCTGCTGGCCGGCGCCCTGCACCGAGCACCGCACGCAAACTCTGCCCGATCAATCATATTTGTCTAATCGAGCGCGCTTTGAAACTATATTAACTATATTGACACCATATTAAACTTTCCCTTATTGAGGTGGTGCATTTAAGAGCAAGGGCAAGGTTCATTGAGGATCGAGATCGAAACCGGCAGTACGTCCAGGCGACTCCATGACGGCCACGCAAATGCCACCGCATTCCAGCCAAACAACACCACCACGGGCCATCCAGTAAGTTTGCCATGGTAGTGGTATTGTAAGGCCCCGGCCCACGGCCTAATTAATGTGTTGTGTGATTAATAAACAGCAATATTCTCCTGAGCCCTGGGCCCTGACGAATAATGGTGGGTAGCCGTCTGACTCGGAGTTTGGTCACTCTCCCGTCTTTGTCTCCCGTCGTCTTGCATGACTCTTTCAGAGCGTTCCCTCTTCGCCCTTTCGAGCCATCGTTATACCGTAGGTACATGATGACCTCAGCCACGTACCGAACAAGCCATTCAGGTGATGAGCTCTGAAGACTCCAGGCAACTCGAGTGTTTCATGTTCCTGCAGGTTTCTCACTACATTTTGGAACGCGCGTTTTCCTCCACCGCGTGGACTCTGGTTATGACGAATACTTGTTGTTGCTCGACCATGATGTCACGTGGGTCGATACAATCTGGGCAATTTTCGTAAGGACAGAAGAGCACGAATTGTTAGGCATCTGCTACTTCAAAAACGAGCAATTTCGCCACTTAAGATCATAATCACAAACTGTGCCATTAATCAAGGGTATCCTATTAGGTGAAACAACGCCTGTCCAAGCGTAAACACACAGATAAAAGTGACAATTAGGTTGTATATGCCAAAATATCCCTGTACCGCATTAATCATTCAAATCGTCGAGTACTAAAGCCGTGAGATCCTCATCTTCCGCCCAATCCACTCCGCTGCCCACAATAATGGCGCTTGCAACGCTTTTCATGGTTTCCCATTTAGCTTTGCTCTGTTTATGCTCTGCTTCTAGTTGCTCAAGTTGTTGTTTCAGCTCAGGGTCGTCGAGCTGCTCCCGCCAGGACTCGTCGTCCTCGGTAAGCTCGAGAAGCTCCCGGACCAACTCTTGATTTTGTCGGTGGAGCTGCAAATTCTCTACCTCGAGACTGGAGAGCTTCTTCAAGGTCGAAGCTTGCGCCTCAGTGAAGTTTTCCAGCGCCAAGGACAGAACATCGCGGCGGTTGACCAGACGGAAAAGGCTTCTGCATCATCGTTAGCCCTGATACAGTTCGAAATGTCTCCAGGGCAAGCGCGGCACAAAGCATACATACCGCTCAGCAGGGGATGTTCCTTTCAGGTGAACAGCCTTGAGGATAGGGTCTGTAATGAGCACGGTGCTGACCGCTTTTTTCCTCACGGTATACGTAGCTCTCGCGTCGAGGAGCTCGCGTTCTGCAGCGGCAAGCTCCTCGACATTATTTGTGGAGATAACTTCTAGTTCTAGGACCGTCAATAAACGAATAATAAATGGATAGAGGTGCATACCTTGTTCCAGAAGCGCCTTTTCCAGCTCTAGCTCCTGGGTTTGATGATACAACTGGATGATTAATGCTTCTTTGTCTGAGAAAGAGAGTGTGTCTCGGGGATCATCAGCTGCCAAGTCCAGCAGTGTGATCTCGCCCGAGCTCAGTTGAGGGAGGCTCCGCCCTTTGGAAGATGTCATAGAGCAAGGCCTCGTGGCAGGTCAGAGACTCAAAGGAAGCATCTCGTGATCTCGAATATAGAGACCCTGGGTTCCAAGGAATGACTGCACGCTGGGCGGTGGAGTCCCCGGCGTGTGCTCCCGGGCCCGCGTCATCCAAATCCAGCCTAGGCCGGGGAAGCTTCTCAGGCATCTAAGCCTTAACCAGCGGTCTCTTATCATTCCGACACCAACATCCCGCATTCCTCGCCAGACGGGACAGAGAACTTCTGAGCTGTGTTGCTCAGTTGGTGAGGCGGATGTCTCTGCACATCTATATCGCTCACACCGGTGAGCATTTACTAGCCGACTCGGTGTCGTTCTCTACGTATGTTCTCCGCCTAGCGCATGCTGGTACCCCGGGCGCTTGTTCGTTACCAATGCTGACCAACCGGGGATTTATAGTACAGAGGCACTGCGGTCATGGATTACGCAAAGAACGTCTATTCCGTCACAAAGACAGATTTTGATGACGGCTCGTGGGAAGAATGTCAAGATTCAGACCCTTGCCACAGAAGTATGCCCGACCGCTCCGCAGAGTGAGTTTCGCAGGCTGATACCAATCTTCAACACAGAACGAGATATTCTTATACGATCGACGATACGTTAGCGAACAAGACAACGCAGATCTGCCCAAGCTCCCTTCTCCCCAACCTCTCGTGCTCGACAAGCCTCCGGATACGCTTTCGGATCGGAACGACCTACAAGCATGGCGGAACCTATACGCGGCTCGGAAGACATGGGCCGCCGAGCTAACGGAGCGGTGCGAGATGGCGGATACGAGTATCCGCGAGCTGAATGAGCGCACCGGAATCGTCAATCGGGCTGCAAGCGTCGCTCTCGAGAACCTTAAGACGCACGTGGCTGCCTTGGAGAACCGATTTCAAGAAGCCCAGGCTTGGGCGAAAGAACTGTCCAGGGAACAGAAATCGGCGCTTGAAGAATGGAAACGTGCCCTTGCTAACCTCGAAAACATTCCTGCGCGCAAGGAGTTCTCTTTTCTTGGCCGCCCGTCGACACCCAAGAAGGATGCTGACAGGGCGACGGGGACATTACTCGACTATGTGGACGCAGTGGAGGTACAGAAGGCTGGGCCGGAAGCTTCTGCAGCGTCCTCGCGCTTTGCCCAGCAGATTCAGGACATTGAAAGAGCAGTCGGGGAGATCACTGCCGGCACCCAGAGACTGCTCGATGATGTTCCCAATTCGAGGACGGACACCGCTGACGGTCTATTACAAGAGATTGAACCTTTATCCAGGAAGATCCAATCCGATTACGAGCATGTCCTCGGGTTATCCAACAACTCCAAAACACTGGCCAACATATCTAGACTTGCTCTCAACCATACCCAGGATATATTGCCATCGATGCTGGAAATTGCCATGGAAATCAGAGAAAGCCTGGCGGCAGCTGTTAGGCAGTATGACGCTGCAACAAAATCCGCGCTTGGCCGCACGAAACTTATATCCGCTATACAATCGCGCCTAGCTGACGTACAAGCACATATCGCCAACCTTACTTTCCAGAGCGACGCCTTCGATCTGCTGTACTCCGTCTTCCACATGCCCTTGGTATATGGATCTGTTTTGATTGAGTCCGTAAGGCGGCACGAGTTTAATGAGAAGATGAAGAGTGATTCGTTGACCCTGGCAGAGGAACTGTCAATCTTTCAAGACGAGGAACAGCGTCGAAGAAAGAAGTGGGTAAAGAATATGGAAGATTTCCTTTCTGTTACAGACACCACCACTCCGGGAATCGAGGTCAACCTACGAGGACATGAGTTTGATTGGCCAATCGTGACCAGAAAGGACATTGAAACATACATTGAAGACCTGAGATCGAATCCTGGTACAGCCAACGCTGCGCAGGAGTTGGCCCAAGCTTTTAAAGAGCTCGATGCTCCTACGCGCGTGCAACGGCGCAGAGCAAAAGCATTTAAACAAGGCAGTATTTTTGATCTAAGCCGCAGCTCGCTCTTACTCCATAGCGACGAAATAGTTCGAAGCTTGAGAGATGAGAAGCTCAAGCTAGAGGAGAAATTACGAGGCTCAGAAAGCAGGATTCGCAAGTTAGAGGACCTTCTTCATCGGCACAGCCATTTAGGCCGACCTTCAAGTGGCAATTTCTCTATTGACTTCCCTGCATCTCCAGCATCTCCGCATCCGGATCCCATGTCGAGAAGATCTTCGGTATCATCACGGCGATTGTCTTCGAATCAGACATCGGAGGAAAAGAATCTGGTGAATCGGATCGTTCATCTCGAAGCTGATCTCGCTATTGAACGGGAAACTGTGCAACGGCTGCAGAGAGAAGCAGATGCCGAACGGCAATCCAATACCAACAAGATGCAAGAAGCTCAATCTACGAAGAACGACCTTATTGGGAACCTCGAAGCCCGACAACGAGAATTTAGTGATGAGCGGCGGTACTTAGAAGGCGAGGTTAAGCGATTCAAGATTCGCGTTGAGGAGCTCGAAGAGGAGTTGGATCGGCTTACTGACAGCCGCGATCACGAGAAGCAGGATGCAGATGAGCGTATGCACCAGCTGGAGCTGGAATTACAGGACGCACATGCGCGTGCAGATGCAGAAATGCGAAAAGCGAACAACTTACTAGAACAGATGCAGTCTCATAGGGAGGCGGCAGATCGCTCCAAACTTCGAATGGATGAACTTGAGAAACAAGCCACAGAACGAACCCAGAAGGACCAGGAAGTGCGCCATGCCCTGCAGGCTGCTTTCATGAACCTTTCTCCTGGCGGGTCCGTACCCGACGAAATCGTGGACATCATCAAGGCAATCGATGTCCTTTCTGAAGGCTTGACCATACACGCTAAAACTGCCGAAGATAACGCTATGAAAGCCGCGGCAGAGAACAAAACCCTTATAGAGCAGCTTGAGAAGATGGAGTCGAATTATGAGAATGCAAAGAGTGCTTCAGAGCAGTATCAGACTCAACTGACTCAAGCTCGCGAAGAGGTTGAACAAGAACAGTCGAAGGTAAAAGCTATTGAATCTGAGCTGAACGATGAACGAGCTAGTTTACTAGAGCTGGAGTCTAAACTCGCTGCAGGCGAGACAGGCGCAGGCGCCCTACGAGAACATGTTGCAGAGGAAGAACAGAAGCTAAATAACATGTCCCAGCAACTCGCCGAAACCGAGGCTCGGGCTCGACGATCAGAAGAAGAAGCCTTGCAGTGGAGAAAGCGGGCTGAGGCTTTGTCTGAGTCTGATAAACAGGTTGCAGCCAGGATTGATATTCGCACGGCAAGACTTGAGGAACTCTCGAGACAGCTGTTTGGACAAGTGGAAAAGCTGGAGCGCATGTTGGAGCAGCTAGGCTTTACTGTCATTCGCCAAGATGGAGAGATAGTAGTTCAACGATCCTCCAAAGTCAATGCCCTCTCTGCTACTGCAGACACTTTGAGTCAATCTGGTGTGGTTTCTGTGAAGCCGGATCCCAGCCTTCTTAATTGGATGCAAGGCGAACACCCTGAAGAAGAGACGGAGAGATTCAACGCCTTCCTGGAGTCATTGCACCAGTTTAGCGTGGACATCTTCGGCGACGCGGTAGTGAAGCGCGTAAAAGACATCGAGGTTCTCGCTCGAAAATGGCAGAAGGAAGCCCGAGGCTACCGAGACAAATACCACCGTATGCAAAGCGAAGCGCACGACAAGATCGCTTACAGGTCATTCAAAGAAGGCGATCTCGCGCTCTTCCTGCCAACCCGGAACCAAGCCATCCGCTCATGGGCCGCTTTCAATGTCGGTGCACCGCACTACTTCCTTCGCGAACAGGACGTCCACAAACTCCAAGCCAGAGACTGGCTCCTTGCACGAATCACCAAGATCGAAGAGAGAGTTGTCGATCTGTCTAAGTCCATGAACGGTGGCAACCCAGACCGTCGCTCGATCGGCGAAGCAAGCGATGGCGCCTCAATCGATGATGAAAACCCCTTCGAACTTTCTGATGGACTCCGATGGTACCTCCTAGACGCCACGGAGGAGAAACCTGGCGCGCCAGCAACCCCGGGTTTAGGGAAGAGCACCGTTGCCCCTGCGCACGTCGACGCCAAAGGCAGTATCCGTCTCAAACGTACACCTGCCGGAGGCAATGTCACAAAGACACTCACCAGGAGCCTCGACAGCCGTCGGAACAGCTCCGCCTCCGCCTCTATCAAAAGAGGAACACCGCCATCCCGAGCAAACGACTCAACAACAGACCTCGTCCGTCCAGCACAAGCTGAAAGCGAAAGCATCGCTGCTGCTACAGACTCCAAGTCCCAGTCCCAGTCCCAATCACAAGAGCGGGAACGAAGGCAGGAGGCACAAGGGACAGCTGTCATCTTCGATGAGGTTCGCCGCGACCAACTTCAGGGCCCTTGAGATTTCCCCACACGATCCTGAAGTTCATCTATCCCATCGCAGTTCCCAGAAAAGGGCTGACGAGCTGTCATTCATAGGGCTTGGAGCGTCAGCGGTCTCAAACACTTGAGCGAAGCAGTGTACTCGGCGGATCCACACGTCATCCACGTCTAGATCGTGACTATGATCGTGACCGTGATGCCAATGCGAGGTCCATCTCATTGTGTCCGCATAACACCAACGCGGTATCCTATACGGTGTCACCTTCGGCGTCGACATCGACTACCTTCTCGAGCCCGAGCCGTCGTCAGTCGACCCGGTATCGACCCTGGGAGAAGCTGTGGTCCGTTGATCTGGATTATCGGCTGGAAAGCGGGAATTGATGGTTCTGATTTTCTATCCTGCCGATATCTATGTTCAGCTGTTCGGCTTGCACCATACTTCCATGCATCTGTTTCAGTGTGGTCGCGAGTATGTTGATTGCCAGGTTGGTGCTGGAGTGAAATGACTGTGAACGGTTTGCTGTATACTGGGAATTTAGCATGGGCCGCAATTTTCGGCTGGTCCTATCTTGTTCTGTCATCTCTCTACATGATACCCATCGTCCTTAGTATGATGTTCGAATAGCCATGTTTTATGCTTCGTGTCTTATATGTCCTTTACCTAGATCGTATGTTCCGTCGCGCATGTTTGATGTATTGTCATGAGTTTAGATTGAGAATAACCAAGTATTGCTAGCGAACCTTAATCTATAGTGGCCGTGTATTCTCCAACGCCCGGACATAGAAGCCTGCACACAGAACGCCGGCATGTAACCAACTCCACCCTCAAGCTCCTTAGATAAAAGAAAACGCCGCTTATCCGACAAACGAACAAAAATAGATTAATCCAATTGATCCTCAGACTCCTCCCCATCCGCGTCCCCAAAGCCCTCCATCCCTCCAACCTCCTGCCAAAACCGCGTAAAATCCACCCCAGCATCTTCAAACAGCTGCTTAGCCTGCAGCATTGCTCTTGCCTGTCTTTCCGGGGTGAATCCGCCCGGCTGCGTACTCTCATACTGAATCAGCTCGACCCACCGGAAGAAGAGCTCCTCGTGACCCATTTCTGTTAGTTTATCCTTGAAGGCAAGGATCTGGTCACGCTGTTTTGAGCGCGTGCGACCTTCTTCTGTGTTTTCGTCACCAACGTGCCAGATTATCCACCCATCATTGTCTGTGTTAACGAGGACAGCTGTTCGGAATTCGTCCATGGGTACTTGGTTAGGGTTGTTGGTGCTGCTGGTAAGCTCGTGAGCTTTGATCATGGCCTCATAGTCGAGGTCCCAGTCTGCGTCGATGAGAAGGTAGCCTGTCTTAGCGAGGCGGTCAGGCGTCACGGCTGCGACAATCTTGTCGCGCATTTCTTCGTCTTCGCCGATCCAGCGGTTCCGCTCCAGGGTTGCGCTGAGCGCAGACTGGCTGCGGCGGACGATGATTTCTGCGTTGCGGAAGCCAACGCGGCGCCGCCATTGGAAAGGGCCTTTGCAGAATTGGAGTGGCCACGGGAGGAACGTCACGACGAGGAAGTAGTCGAATAGGACTGGGAGAGCGCGGCGGAGAATAAGCGTGGCTAGCTCGGTGAAGGAGAGTGAGGAGGTGTCGAGATTTGCGGAATCGGTAAGGCCAAGA
Source organism: Aspergillus nidulans FGSC A4 (assembly GCF_000011425.1). Lineage (NCBI taxonomy): Eukaryota > Fungi > Ascomycota > Eurotiomycetes > Eurotiales > Aspergillaceae > Aspergillus > Aspergillus nidulans. The sequence continues at coordinate 2,440,516 of NC_066262.1, read as the reverse complement.
ACGGTCGCGAGAAGTTCGGGATACATAGTTCGACCGACGTAAACACGGTAGGCAATGAGGGCTACAATCAGGGCGTTGGTCACGGCTGGGATGATGAACGCCTGCTTCTTAAGGTCGAGGGCCGAAGAGTCGATGTGGAGGAGGTAAACCTCCTTTGGAGAGAGGAGTTTGAGGAATGGCGTCAAGCATTCTGGAGCCAGAGTGAACGGCGGAATAGGCCCCGATTGGGAACTGGGAGTTGAACTTCCAGAGGAGGGTGTAGATGTAGCGGGAGCTTTGCCCTTGGTTGATCGTCTTGCGGATCTGGCCATGGTGCGGAGAAGATGCGGTACGGGCTGGATTCAGTCGGGTTGGAAACCAGATACGAAACGGGTTCCCAAAAATCTTGAAACAGTACTGCTCGAAGCAGCAGACGCAGGTGTAGCTTTATAATCTCCAAGATCAGATGTCGAGGAAGCCACGAAGCCAAGGGAGACCGATGATCAAAACATCTGATGGGGTCACATGCTGTCAGTCGGCAGCCTCTAAACGAAAGCGTGGGAAGGAATATGAGCGCACACTTGGTTCGATCAACTGACGAGTTACTTTACCGTCAATGGGGCCAGTGAGAGACACTTTGCCCGTCGTTGGAGCAGTGAGCAGGAGTACTACAAGTCAGAGGCCACGGCATGACAGCATTATTTTTGGTCTCCGCAGCGCTAACCAAATTGGGACGGGGATTCCCTCGGCCTCAACTTGCTTTGATATTGTTATCCAGGCTCACCTCTCATAGGAGCCACTTTGCTTGCTACAGACGAAATAAATTTCTTAGCTCGGCTGGCGCCTTGAAACTCAGCACATGTGTTAACGGGAACCCCTCACAATGGCCACCCCCGAACGTCGACCTGGCCAAACATCATGGGCGCGTCGCCAACAACAGCAACACGAGTCTCCGTTCTCACGGGCGCGCCGTGAACGTCTGCATTTGGACGCGCTCAGTCCTCCTCAAAAATCACCTGCGCGGCGTCGTTCAAGCTTCAGCCAAACAAAAACACTAGCGGGTGCTTTCGCGCACACGGTCTCGCGCCTGCCGTTAACGGAGATCGAAGACGACCTTTTCCTGCCCGAGTACGCGCGACGAGGCTCACCCCGCAAACGAGGGCAGAGCACCAGCACAATGTCTGGACGTTCGAATCCGCCAGACTTAGAAAATGCCTACAGGCAGGTGGAGGACGCAGTCAGTCTTACTGACATTGATCCGTCCGACGACGAAAATGTCGTGTATATGGCCGGCAAGGACAAGCTCAACAAGCGAATATCCGCCACGGCTGCACAAAGAGAGCAGCGATTATCCACCGTGTCCGAATCGAGTTTCGGAACCCAGTCGCCCCGTCGTCGGTTTGATTTCACAATGGACGAAGAGCGGTTGAAGCGGGCTACATCGAGTCGGTCTCCGGTGCTAGACAAGGCTGCTCTGGGTAGTGCACCTTCGTCGGAACATTTACAACGACGAGACTCAGAGGATAACAGTACGGAAGCGGAGGAGGAGGAGGAGGAGGAGGACTATGGCATTGAGCCACCAATGAAGGCGCCTTCAACCTGGGGGAGTAGGGCAAAATCGGGTAGTGCCTGGATGAAGAGCCTTACTAGGAACCATGAACGGGCGTCGACTCTGCATGAGTCTGGAGACACTTCGTCTCGGTTGTGGGGCGAGGTAAGTTCGAAACGCGCTCAACGGGCTGCAGAGAGTCAGGAAGAGGGCGTGGAGAACCCAATACGCTCACATCACGAGCTTCCTCCACCCTCTCCAGCACCATCTTCTGAGCGAAAAGAGGAGTTTCCGTCTGGTGGCCATAGGATTCCAAACACACCCATTTCTATTTTCCCAAGTTCAACCTTTACTAAGCGGAGTCCAACAAAGCGGGACTCGCACGACTTGATCCGCAAGCTTTCGCGGACTGGGAGTCCGGGTCAAAATGCGACAGAGGCAACTCAGACTCCAGAACAGACGACAACGGGACGACGTATCTATGACAAAACGCCAGTTGCGCCGGGTGGCTGGATCGATACTCCGATGACACAGCGAGCCCCGCCTTCACAACCTGTCATCAAAGCACTGGGGTCGAAGTTGGACAATGCATGGAGTCTCGGGAGATTGATTGAGGAAGCAAGTAACAAAAAAGAGGACGCGTCAACACTGATACCAAATTTCGAACCGTTGAATGATATAGAAAAGGAGAAGCCGCCAGCAGAGCAACCGAATGACGAAACGAAAGAAAAGTCAGCAGGACAGGTTAAGGAAACATTCGAGCTTGAGCACGTTGAAGAGAAACAACCACAGAAAGGTGGACCGACGCCGAGTCTCTCCACCCACAGCACACGAGAAATGAAAAGGGATTTGGAGCCAGTAGAACTGCCTCTTCCTGATCACCCTAAGAGCGCTTTGGAAACTGTCTTGCAGGAACACAGGGATAACAAGGACTCTCTGGACGTCGGTGATGATACGATCGAGTCTCTCCAAGCCCTTGTGGATCAGCAGCCAAGCGAAGACACCGAAACTCAGGAACAAGATGACGCCGCGTACGAGCAGCAAGTGATGAGCGAACTCGAATCCGCCCAGTCTTCGGAAATGAAAGATTTCGAACGTATAGAAGGGAAGCTGCAATCGTTGTCTGACAACATGTCCCATTTAAAGTCGGGCCTTAACCAGTTGGAGGGCCGCATATCTCAAGACACCGAGCAGATTATCGCTTCCATCACTAAGAATCCCCTCGATATAACTGAGGGGGCTACGCGACCACAGGAAAGCTGTGAGACATGCAAGAAGCTCAAGAACGTCGAGGTAGTCCATCAGTGCATTCCGCTTCCACACTTATGGGATCGGGGCCGCGTTCGGTGGTTACCCCGACCAACGCGCTTGGGGTGGTGTATCCTCATCCCGCTGGCTTGGTATATTTTGGAGAACACTATGTGCGACGAATTCTGCCATCCAGTTGTCGCTGAAACGTGCGAAGGCTATTGCCTGGAACCAGATGCACCTCGCTATCCATTTGTCATCCCGACGTTGTTATGGCGCTGGTTACACCTATCTGATATTCTAGCCCCGTTATGGGCTATTCTTGTCGCCTTTTCCCGAATTTTCTCACAGCTGCTGGGACTGTCAGATGGATATGTAGATGATGTTGAACTTCCAAGACTCAACTTGTCCGGCAAGGTTTGGATCAACGGTACCAGGATGGAAGACATTCCTCCGCTTGAAACATCAACAAACAAAGTCTTCGCTCCACCGGTAGTCAAATTTGAATGGGAGAAAACAACTCACATTCCAAAGCCGATTTCTGATATTCACTCTGACACAAACTCTGAGAGCGAAGACTGGGAGGATATCTCCATGGATGAGGACGAGTTTCTTTAGAGCGGCGCATCCAGGTATCTCTATTTTTTCTTTGCATTTGCTCTCCCGCGTTTGATCTTTCCGCACACTTAGCATCCTGGCGTTAATGCTGGCCGATTGGACATGGCTGGTTTGGTGGTTACTGGTTTATGGCGGCGGCGTTACCTGAGCCTATATCATTATCCTTTCTTCTAGCCAGTAGTTATTTCTAAAGAACATGACATTTCACTTTCTTAAAGCCGCTCGTACCTAGGCAGGACCAGAGCCTTTTAAAATATAGCGTATAGCGTATCGCGCACAGTCCAAGACTCAAGACTTACTGAAATACACTTTAGTTGATGTCTATGCTTCGTTCGGGAGAAACTCTGCACTCGGCATTAAGTCTGCGAGTTGTTAAACAAGCTTTATTTATCATGCAGCTAATCTAGGACTTTTCAACAAGTCATCAACGTCACTTTCACAAGTGAAACCTACCGTACAACCTGATGTATGCAACTTCCACCATCCTGTTTAAGCATAAAAATAAGCTTTTCTTATCGGCAGTCGGACGGAACCTTATCTGGTGCTTCTATTATTAGCTGGAGTCGTCCCTCTGAACATCATGACGGCTAGTTAAGTTTTTTTTTTTATGCAAACAGACGAAATATGTCCGCTTTTCGTCCAACAATATGAAGATGCGGGAAGCTGTGTCGGCCGATGATATATGAGTAGAAGGAAAACAAGAACACGATATTGTCACAAAACAACCCGCCGCATTATGTTACCGTTAACTATATACGAAATAGACATGTACAAGGCTCAACAACCACCAAGGGAGCTACTCTCAGTACCACGAAATTTGTAAATCATCCCTACAGCCGCGCCCTATTCTCAATCTTCGCACTCCACTCATCAACCAACACCTTCTCCCCGATAACTCTCCACTGCTTCGTCTCCGCCAACAACCTATCAACCTCTTCATCCGGCAAGTGACTCGCCACTTCACTAAGCGGGATCTCCTTATTATTTTCCGGCTTGAAAGCAAGGAAGCGCAACTTCCCATCCACTCGCTCTTTAAGCGTCTCCGCTACAGCATCGACACAAAACGAACCCATTGAGTCGTAAAATGCCTTTGCAGCGCGGTGGCCGGGCATCATTAGCCCAAAGCAGTGCGGCATGCCTTCAACCTGTTCGGCGATTACGGATACGGAGGCTTTGTGCATGCGCCGCGCCATCACGAGGCCTTCGTCGGTGAGGCCTTCCTCACCGATGGAGATGTAGACTGGGGGACAGTTGTTCCAAAGGTCCGAAGGAGCTGCGAGTGGGGAGACGAGTGGGTGGAGGATTGCGGATGCGCTGACAAAGTAGTCGACGCGCGGTGGGTTGGTAGGCCAAATTGCATCTGCGGGAACAGGAGGCGGGCGGAAGGGTTCGCCATTTGCTTCTGAAGAAGAGAAGGGCGATGGGGCCGGAAGGTAGTCGTAGGGAGCGTTCTTGCGGATGGACGGCATAGAGCGGGAGATGTCGCACCAAGGGGAGGAGACAGCGACGCCGGCAGGCGGGGTTATGGGGACGGAGGTGTTGTGGAAGGTGACGGTCGTGGACTTGCGATGCAGGGTAAGGAGGGTCTGGAGGAGCACGAGGCTGAGGTTTCCGCCAGCGGAGTCGCCGGCCAGGATGATTTTGTTCGGGGGGACAGGAGCGTGGAAGGAGCCAGGGGGTGGGGCAATAAGGTAGAGGTACGCAGTGAGAGCGTCGACGAGAGCGGCGGGGAATGGATTTTGAGGGGCGAGGCGATAGCGAACGGAGAGGACGGGGGATTTTGTACGCTTGGACAGCTGGGAGACGGCTAGACGGTGGGTGCAGGGATCCATAAGGCTGCGTATGTTAGCCTGAAGGTATATCCAGCAGAACTTGGTGACCTACTAGTACGCGCCGCCATGAAAATACAGTACAACCATATCAGCATCATTCTCCTTCTTCAACTCCGCATACTTCTGCTCCTCTGACAATTGCGGCTCAGGCGCATTCTTGTCGACGCCTCTGCGATACCCGGTCCACTCGGCCTCTACCGGTCCAACACCAGGAATATCGTACTTTTCCTCGCCAACTTTCAGCTCTTCGATCGCCTTTATTACCGCATCATGAACATCCATTTCCGGCTGCGAGATCCTCACTTTCGAAACCCACAGCGGGCCCTTTATCCCCGGGTCATGCATCGCTCCCTTCTGTTGTTTGCCAACGGGGACCCGCCGGCCGGTGAGAAACGAACGGATAATAGCAACTGTCATCTCGGTGCGAAGGTCCTGTTTCCCTGAGCCGGCGGACTGGCCAATGCCGTGGAGGACGGCAGTTCGTAGGATGAGAGGGATCCTCGGTAGGAGCGCCCAAAGGAGAGCGAGGGGGTTATTGAGGGTGCTCATGCTTGGCTTTTGCGAGGCGCCGGAAGGGTATCACGAAGGAAAAAAGCTAGACTTTGTGCAAAGAAACACGGAAGAAAGAGAAGAAACAGAAAATGGGAAGTTGAGGGGTTGGAGAGGACAAGGAGGGAGTGCGGAGATCATTTGCGATGAGCCGAGGCTCCCCTGCGTGGCGCAAAACACTGCTATGGGCGCTACTCAGGTACCAACCAGTCCCTCTAGATATAATCGTATGGGACTACTTTCAGAGAACCTTGAAGACGAGTCTTGTCCGTGATGCTTGTCCAGCTAATGTTCATCGAATCGATGTGGTGGCGAGATTGCCATCTATATAATTGCGCCATAGCAGAACACGAGCTACCGCTCTCATTGTAGGTTTTTGCTGCTTCCTGCACCTCAGGACTTTTTTTACTTTTTTTTTTTTTTTTTTTTTTTTTTTTTTCATATCGAGGAGCTGTTCAGTATCTTTGTTAGAGAGGTGTATACCTACTTAGATTGCAAACATTCTGATCTGCGGCTGGAGTATCTGTTGTATATCCCCTCGTTGGATAAATGGCAAATAGCATAATCCTGTATACAAGTCCAAGGAAATCGTACTATACTTATATCATATCTTTGAATGCCCCATTTATGTTCAAGCAGTCTTTCTTCCAACAACAACCCCGAACCTTATCCCCAGGACCTCCCCCGTGTCCTCGAAATACTTCCGTAACTTCGCAACCTCCGCCTCCACCTTCCTTTTTGCGTCCGCCTCCATATCACCATTTTTTATCAACAGCCGCTTAACAACGGCACCAAAAGAGTCAGCCTGCCACTCTTGGGCGCGGAGTTTCAGCGCCTGGCTAAGGTCGTGCTGCGCGTACCCAGTATTCCTGACGTCAGCCAAACCGGCTTTCTTAAACACCTCTGCGAGAGACGCGGGTGCGTCAAGAGCTAGACTCTGTGATTCGATGAATCCCAGCCACGTGGACACGAGGAACGAGGAGCGCGGGTCAGATAGCTCGGTGCTAGACGGGGAAGCGAGAAAAGAGCCGTTCAGGTCCGTCCACTGGATGAAGCCGCCCGGCTCTAGTTTGTTCTGTTAGGATTGGTTCCATCTACTGCAAAGCATGCATGTGCATAACTAATAAGGTGAACAAAAGAAATTTGAGATACGCACTCAAAATCTCCACCAGATTCCTCACAGCCGTCTCGTACTCTTTTTCCGGAAATGCCGTGACAAGTAGCCTCACATGCACTAGGTCGTACTTTCTATGATACTCAGGCGGGAACGGCTTAAGGATATCCTGGCACGAGAACGAGACGCCCTCAGGTGGGGACCCGGGAAACTGCGCAGCGGAGATATCGAAGCCATGGAAGGTCTTGGGCTCCTGGTTGGGTACTCTAGAGCTTAGGAGGTCGCGGGCTTCGAGGAGCCAGATTCTTAGCGTGAAAATTAGTATCATAATGAAAACCCGGTTGTTACTAGCTCACCCAGTCCCAGTTCCCACGTCAGCGATTGAGGTGATATTCTCGAGGGGAATAGATGGGTCAATCAGTCCGTCCACGGCTTGAACGATGAAGTTCGTGTTGGTTGTTTAGTCTGCCTTTGATCAGTATGCTAGTTTGTTGGATTCGACAGATGTTGGATGGAGTACGGCATACCGGGCTGACTCCGCGCTATCACGGGCAAGGGGGTAGGTCTCTGAAGCATCACCCATGGTTATTCTGAATTCCAGTTGATATCGTATGCTACTTTGATAGGGGGTTATTCCTGCAAGGTCGATTCGGTTGAACGAAGCCAAACAGCAACCTCCAACCCGGGGCCCTCCACATCTTTATGTAGCGGGCGGAGTAGAGTATGACGGGTTAGATCAGGCGTACCGCGCGGGTCTCCCATCTTCCCTAAACCACAAGTGCAGTATTGACGTTGAAGACTTGACGATGATCATCGTGATTAGTTACCTATGAAGTAGGTATTGCGGACGGGAACACCTGGAAAAGATGCCGATAAGCAACTGTCAATTTGCCAACTAAGAGTCCCACTGTGGAGTAAACACTCGCGACTGGCCAGGTCGGATAACTCGGGTTAGTGGTCAAGCATTATTCATCATCTTCTGCATTCTAGATTTCTTGATTATTCGATCTTCATGGATAAGCTTCCGATTTCCGGGTAGCCTATTCTCAGGGTGCTTGGCTAGGCGCGTCCAGTCTATTATCAACTACTCCACTTCTTGCGCCGTTTCTATTGGAGACGCATACTCCAGAGGTTACATTCAAAAGGCAGGGGCTAAAATAAGTCGGTTTGCGGTATCGGTCGGACTGTAAGCGCCGGCGCCTCAAACCGTCCCAGAAGAAGAGAAGTTCGAACTGCCAAAGAATAATCAACGCACTACTCAGCCACACGCGGCACATCATGCGTGACAAAAGAACTGAACCTTCTCGGGCTGACCTTATCCTCGTACAGCCGATCAATCTCCTCCGTCGACAGGCCCGTCGTATCAGGAACAAGGAAGTATGCGCCTATAACAAGAAGCACTGTGATACCTGCAAAGGGGAACGCCGTGCGGGCGCCCAAGTCCCCAGAGTCAACGTTGTACATATAAGGCACTGTGAATGTCATGACCCAGGTCGAGAGGGTTTGGGCGAAGACGCCGATTGATAGCGACTTGACACGTAGTCTGTACGAGGAGATCTCGGCGGCGATGGGCCAGCCGACGGCTTGCATTAGACTTGTTTGGATGGAGATAAGGATGTTCCTGTTATCGCTCTGTTAGTAGGCGGAGAGTTGGAAGGAAGGGTGGACATACATGAGAACCGCAATGGCCCAGGATGGACCCATGCCAGAGGCGTAGTAGAGGCAGCCGATGACGACGAGGAAAGCCAGGTTGATGAGGCAGCCCATAAGAAGCATCCTTCGCCTGCTAAGGAACTTGCCGATAAAGCCTGTTAGGAGGATGACTATGATGGCTAGAGCGAACCCGCCGATGGAGATGTCAAAGATGTGCACTGATGGCAGCCCGAGTGTGAGAAGGAAGTAGATGGACTGTGACAGGAAAGCGGCGCCGCCAAGGTTCGCGGTGCTGTAGAGGAACATGACAGTAAGTGTTCGCTTGAGATTTGATCCTCTGAGGCAGTCGAGATATGAGCCCGCGGAGATGCGCTGCTGCTCTTGCTCTTCGGAGATGGTTTTGACGAGGTACGCCAGGCGGTCGTCGATGCTGAATTTGGAGCTGTAGAGCTTCTTCATGACTTTTTCCGCTGCGTCAACGCGGCCGGAGTTGATCAAATAGACGGGAGACCTAAGATAGTAAGTATCAAGCATTCTGACTGTTAAGGCAAACGTACTCGGGAGCAAACAAGCATGTGACCGCAAAGATCCCACCTACAGCCCACTGTATAGCAAAAACGTTCCGGAAGGCTTGCTCATCAGTGTTAGGAACGAATATCCTCACGATCCCCATCGCCAGTCCCTGCATGAAGACAATAAAGACGACGAGAATCGTCTGAATCGGCACGCGGAGTTTCAAGGGCGCAACCTGATATTATCAGCACCATTTCTAGAAACCCAACGTTTCGACAGCTGCGGAACTCACCTCGGACGCATACGTCGTCCCGATTGCCATCCCAGCTCCAAGTGCCAACCCACAAACCATCTTCCCCGCAAGGAGTGCACCCCTGCTTTTCGCATAATATAGAACAACAGTGCCAACAATAGAGAGAATTCCTGCCATGACTCCTGGCCACTTCCGGCCGAATCTGTCCGAGATCATACCCACGCAGATGGCCCCGACAGCCTGTAGCAAGGACGTCATCGACGTCCACAGCGACGTCCAGATCGATGGGAGGTACAGTCCTGACTCGTTATGATCACCGTAGTACATCATGAATGCAGGCATCGCAATCGTAGAACCGTTGGAGATCTGATCGTATCCAAACATTGCGCCTGCAGCAAAGGCCACGCTACCTGGGTATATTTAGCTCTGTCCTCAGAGAATGACAGACTGAAACGTACAGGCCAGCACGGCTCGAGGATGCAACTTCACTGTAGCCCACAGACTCAACTGGCGCTCTTGCTCCTGGATGAGACGGCCTCGCTCAGCAGCATCGTCAGTGACATTGGTTGCCTTCTCGATGTGGGCCGCAACAGCCTCGGTATCTTTGCCTCCCATGACGCTATGTCTGTGACTTCGTCTTTTTGGTTCAAGTCCATAAGGTACGAACAATCAAAGGTCGGTTGTGTCCAGGGCGGCTGCAGACTGATGGGGGGAGCATATTAAAGAGCTTTAGGATGCCCCACAAAGCCATGCCGAGGGCTCACGCTCCGCGTGAGACAGACCGGTGACCGACAATAGACTTGTTTGGCTGGATAGTTCTCTTCCAGAAGAGATCTTTGGGGTAGCTGCGTGTAGGTGTAAGCGGGCTCAAGGGATATCCGGGGAAAGCTGGGGGTCGGATAACCCGTAGTCCATAAATGGCCCAATGGCTGTCGACCTCGAATCAGGCCCAAGTCCACCGGTACCATTTCAACATCTCATTTTGAGGAAGCCGTAGCGACATTAAATCTGATTTGTTCGTTCTTCGGGCTGTCTCTCACCGAGCTCTTTTGCGTGGCGAGCTTGTGGTGATCTACATTGGCCTGACTCGGACAACCCGACTTCGATGGCATACCTGGTATATTCGACACGATGATTCTGGGGAAACAAGTTGAACTATACCGTGCACATGGGTGGTTGAAACTAGTGTAAACTTAGATTTGTCTGCATGTAGGGTCCTGATGGTACATATATCGTCTAGAGGTCAAAGCTCTGATTTTGGTAGAAACCTGCGGGGTGCCATTGAGTCCATGAAGGGGAAGTCGCTCCTTTCATATATATGCACACATGGGCTCAAGCAAGCAAAGATACTTCAACCCTTGCTAGGTCGAGTTGAGGCAGAACCACGTTTCGCGTGTATAGGCCGGCCTCGATATCAAGAAGCATGGTCAGCTTCGTTCCTACTCGAGGGTTTATGCATCTCCATCTGGATGGGCAATCTCACCCTCCTTTCCCTCCCCAGTCGGGTTATCCAACGGACTAAGAGCCTCGCGATAAACATTCTTCTCCTCCCCCTTCAACCCGAACCCCGACGGATCCCTTCTGATCAGAAAATGCTGCACCTTCGCGTCTGACCCCGTCATTTGTCTCACTGTATTTTCCCGCCTCTGATTCAAAAACCTCGTCGACTGCTCATTCAATTCCTTCAACCGATCCTCATACCCAGTACTAACCGTGGTAATCCACGAGGCCTGCACTGCAGCACCCATGAAGAACAATAGTACCACAAACGTCACGAATGTCTTATGGTCAACCACGGTTTCCTGCCTCATTTCGTGTCGGTTATGCCACCTCTCCCAATCCTCCCATGTTGCGTTGGCGAAAATCGGGTCATCCGGGGCTCGACGCCGGCGCGCAGGTGCCGGGTTGAACGCCCAGCCCATTCCCGTTGCATCGTATGCTGCGCGCCTATTTGGGTCTGAGAGGATCTCATGCGCTGTCACGACGATGCGGTAACGCTGGAGCCGGACTTCGGGCGTGATGTCTTTGCATAGAGGGTGGTCGTTGCAGGGCCGGTCAGGGTGATAGATCTTGACTAGCTCGTAGAAGCGGTGCTTGGAGTACGGAGCACCTCGTGCTTGGCCTATTACATCGTAGGGTGTGAATGTCGGGGTTGATGGCCATGTGAGATCCTTTTCTGGGGAGTCACCATGGGATGTGGCATAGAGTCGACAGTGGGGGTAGGTGTAGACGAAACTCGGCGGGGCTGGAGATCGGCTTGCCAGCAGCAACCCGCTATAGGATGTAGTCTTGATCTTCCTGAGCATTCCGCATCGTCCCAAGGGAGAAGTAATCAACTTCCCCGGGCGTTTACATGAGTGAGTGAGAGCAGATACAAGCAGTGGGCTGTTTTTGCCGCAGAGACTCCGCGCCCCGAACATCCGCCGTCCGGGCCGGCCCCAGACTCATCACGTGGGACCAAGCTTCATCTTCGACTGCCATAGCTTTGATCTTCAACACAACATTACCGCTCCTCAAAACATGCCTACGCCGAGAGAAGACGACAACTTGGACCGCCGACGCCGGCGGTCGTCCAACTCTCAGAGTCCTGACCGCGACCGCGATCGTGACAGTCGCAGACGGCGGCACCGTCACGACGATTACGACTATGACAACAGCTCACGCAGACACCATCAGAGCTCTCATAAGGGTGGTCCTAGAAGGCGCTCATCGCGCAGCCCTTCCAGTCGAATAAGCCATCGGAAGGAATACGAACGCCGAGATCCTGAGCGCTCAGGGCGAACGGATGCAGACGAGGACCGGCGACGGCTACACCATTCGCCAGATCTTCCAGATCGCAGACATCGAGACCGTGATCAAGACCGTGATCGAGAACGCGATCGGGCCCGCGAGCGTGATCGCTATCGCGAACATAGCCACAGACACTCGCGGCAACACCGAATTCGCTCAAAGTCGCGATCTCGCTCGCCCAAACGACACTCAAGAACCCCTTCGCGCTCTCGCGCTCCTGCCCGCCCGAAAGCACCCCTCCCCTCACAAAAAGACGCCTACAACACCGAAGTTACCGGCGAAGGTCCGCCGCCGGAGAAAGAGAAACCAAATTTCGCAAACACGGGCCGTCTCGCCGCAGAATCTAACGCTGTAACTGTCAACGGCGACACCGTCGTTCTGAAATACCACGAACCCCCCGAGGCGCGCAAGCCGCCGCCTAAAGAATCCTGGCGCCTCTACGTCTTCAAGGGTGAGGATCTGCTGGAAATGGTGGAGCTGAACGAGCGAAGTTGCTGGCTTATCGGTCGTGAGCGGTTAGTCGTTGACTTCCCGCTTGACCATCCTAGCTGCTCGAAGCAGCATGCGGCTATACAGTTCCGGTTTGTGGAGAAACGAAATGAGTTTGGAGATCGGGTTGGGAAAGTTAAGCCATATCTTATTGACTTAGAGAGCGCGAATGGATCAACTGTTAATGGGGATCCAGCTCCGCCAGGACGGTATATGGAATTGCGGGATAAAGATATGCTGAAGTTTGGAAATAGTTCTCGAGAGTACGTTCTCATGCTGGACAAGCCGAACACATAACATTCACTTCACTTATTAGATTTGAATGAGAAACATCGCGATTACTTCATCAACGGTTGGTCACATCATATCATTGAGTCGATCATTAGAAATACATGCATGATAAGCTTAACGCTTTTCTCTCGATCCCTCACGGTGATAACCTTCATGACTTGAACTCCCCGGCAACCTCTTTAGCCTTGCCCTTGGCCTCCCCGGCAACTTCTTCACCCTTTCCCTTTGCCTTGCCCGCCAACTCAGCCGCGTCTCCCTTCAATTCGCCCGCCTTCTCCTTAGCTTCCTTCTGCGCCTGACCAGATCCAACAGCTTCCTTGATCTTGTTTGCGGCGGCCTCTGTACATATAGTCAGTTTAAATCTTATTATGAACGAATAGCCTTCGACATCCGCCAAAGTTTCCAAAAGGCTCTTTGGGGATAATGCGTACCGCCAGTCTCAATTCCCTTCACGGCGGCATCAGCCACCTTCCGGTCGGCTTTCTTGAGAGTGGATTTTGTGGCATCAATGGGACCTGACGAGCGGATGGCTGTTGTGCTAAGGAGTCGTGAGGATGTGGGTGTGATAGTAGAGAGGCGAGTGGCCGCAGGGGTGCGAGTAGCGCGGGCGAGGAAAGACATTGTAGTGGTAGTTGTAGTGCGTATAGTTTAGTTTGGGATAGCCTGAACGACTATAACTTAAATTCGATTTGGCTTGATGGTTTAAGAATATTGTATTCAAAATTAAACAGATCAAGGCGTATATATAGGTAGTCGTGGTAGTGGTGATGCTTGATGTCATACATACGGCGCTGGTGTCAGTGTGACGTCGTTATAAGCTGAGCAGGCCCATGAAAGGATCTACAGCCCTATGTACGGTTACCAGCACATGCTTCGACAGTTCGTGGAGTCAAGTTTATCTAAACTTGGAATAAATAAACCTAACAGACTTAGCATTATTGAGGACCTACGACTGGATTATGAACTCACTTATAAATCCATTAAAGCATGATGACCGAGGATGACCCAGCGGTGGGCGTTAACCAAACCCTAAGTTATCCGCGAACTCCCAGAAATGCTGGTATCCTGAACGCAGCAAAGCAAGTGCAACGACTGTCCTATAGCCCCGGTAATTCATAACATGTCATATTTTCTTCTTGAAAAACAACAATGCATGCAATGCAATGCAATGTAACCAGTATGTCCATAATGCTCTAAGTATACAGGACAAAATATGCATAAACCAACACCTCAATATGCAAGCAAGTCGACAATCTTAACGTTCCCAACCAAACCATACCTACTCCATTGCTTCACTCATCTATGCTTTTTTTTTGATTTTTTTTTTTTCGATCGCCCTCGATCGCCCGCGGGTTAAAAGTCCAGCCCTAACCCGGGCGGGTATGGATGCGAAGGTGTACTCCCACTCCTCGCCCTAGCCCGATTCGCGCTGCCTATTGAAAATTCCTTTGCATAAGAGCCCGAAGCTGACGATTCATGTGTCGGAAGTGGGAATAACGGGCCAGAATGATTCTCGTGGTTGTAGACGTGATACGGCGATTGCGACTGCGGCTGGGGTTGTTGAATATCATACTGGTACTGGGGGCTTGAACGCAAACGTGCCTGGAGATCGACTCTGTGTGTACCAAAATGAAGAGTTGGTGGGGGCGGCGGTGGCATTACTGCGTGAGGGTCATTATTAGGAGTTGGTACGGGAATATACTGTCTCTGGACTACTGCTGCGTAAGAGTTGTCGGATGGAAGGTTGGAATATGGGCGCTGTACGGTTTGCATGCTAGGATCAGGTACCCAGGCCGCTGGGCCAGCTAGAGCTTGTGGCGTGGCGTGAGATATAAAATGGTATTGCCCTGCTGACCCAGAAACTGAGGCCGGGTTTAGTGTTGGAGGTGGCGAGATACGCGAGGAGTATCGCCGGCTAGTTGGCTCAGTTGTCCAGGACTGGTGAGATCTTGATGATGGCCCACGGGACATTAGTTCTGATGCCGGATCCGAAGACGGGGGTGACGCTCCTGGCATTATTGCGGAGGGATGCGGGCCTGGAATAGAGCTGAGATTTGTGGCGGATTTGCTGCTGAAGGCTGGGATGGCTGACCCTTGAAATCGCCGGCGGGGAACTTTGATCTCAATGTTGCTTTCGTAGGGGAGGCCGAGAGTTGGGGTGCTCAGGGACAGATCCGCTGGGACAATCCGTCTGCCAGTGTTTGGATTGATAGGGTATTGGGAGCTGAGGTCTAAAGCGTTCAGCTGCTGCAGGAGTCCGTGATCGGGCTCGCTGTAGGTTGAGAAGCTCAGCGGGTCTTGCTTGTAGTCTGTAGAGACTGAGTACGATGACAGTGACTCTTCCGAGCCCCGGCTCTGGATTATCGAGAACACAGGGCGTTGCTTGCCGCCTGGGGAGGAGGAGGACCGACGATCTTTTGACGCCGAAATAGGCTCTTTAGCAGAAGCGAGTTTCGAGGCAACAAAGGCATAGGTGGGAGCATTTTCCTTTGATGAGTTTGTTGACACCCGAGGAACGCTGTGCTCGCTGGATTGCGTTGGGCTTGCTTTTTTGACGGCCGAGAGGGCTTCAGACGCCGTTCTACGAGGAGTGCGCTCGCTCAGGGCTCCGCCAGATAAACTCCTCCACGCAGGCGTCCTCTCGAGAACTGGAGCAGCAGGTACAGGGGCGGCGGGCTCAGAGTTTCCAACTCGAGGAAATTTAGGCCTCCGTTTTGACTTCTGTCCTTGCCTTTGCTTCAATTTTGCTGCCGGCTTGGTCCTTGACGGGTTCTCGACCACGTGCCATCCTTCGTCGTCAGTCTGTTGGTGGGGGCTAGAAGGTGATGGTTTTGGTCGTTCAGTTGACTGACTTGCCTGTGATCTTGCTGGAGATCTGGCCCGTGTGGATTCATCGTCAGTCAAGTACCCATCTCTCAGAAGCCCATCGTCATTGATCTCGTCCTTTCCGCGACCACTAGAGTTACGGAAGATGTGAGGAATTATGGGGCCTAGATTTACTTGTTGAGGTATTGCCAGTGCGTCCTGGGGTGACTCCGAACGCACAGGTGCCACATCACTGAAATCGAGAGTTAGTTGACGAGACGGCCCATCCGAAGCCGTGGAGTCTGGAAAAGACGAGGAGCTACTTGACCGGTCAAAGACGGATCTATGCTTGCGGACAGAATCCTGCGAAGAGCTCGGCGAGATCCGGTCAATCTCGCTGCGGATAGTTTTCAGTGCCTCCTTCAACTGCTTCAGAGAGTCACTGACTATGCCGTGAGCGGTCTTCTTCGGAAAATTTTTCATCAGTTGTGACGCGTGAGTCTCGTACTCGCGGTAATCTTTGACGGATCCGCAGTCATCTACGCGATCCATACGGCACTTTGCGTTTTCGAACGAGGTACAAAAGACGTGGGTCGCTACAACAAGCCATGAGTCGTAGTACCCGGTGTTCTGTCCGGGGCGGGAGCCGTTAGCCCTAAGCTCTTTATCCATGATTTTTAGCTCGTCCCGGCAGAAGCCTTGAACGACACTATGGATTTTGACGACGTCAGAAACACCGGAGCTCTGATACTGAGCAAAGAAGCCCTCTTGGCTACTTTCAGTTTGAGACTCTGACATTTCAGGGACCACCGCTTTCGGGTCTACCATATACCTCTCAGAAATGGGCGACAGAGGCGTTTGTAGCAACGGATACTTGTCCGATGTCCGCTCTATAAGGCCGTAGCGGATAAGAACCCCAAGCGTGGTGTCCAGGTCGCCGGGCTCCCCGTGTCTGCTACTGGTAAAGACTTCAATATTCCAGGCCTCCAGGAAGGACTTTCCCAGTAGAACGAGTCCGACCGGGACCTGATGCCCCAGGAATGACAGTAGATTTATGAGATTTAGGGCTTGAAAATGCCCTCCTCGAAACAGGTCATGCATAATACTCAAAAATGGTTCAGCAAGTTTCTCGTCCGTAAAGTGCGAATTGATATGATACTTTTCGATCGGCTTGTCCGTTGCACTCAGGCGGTGGCTGATGGCATGAATGGCTAATGGAAGGCATTCATAATGCGTTACTACCTCTGTTGCTTTTCGAATTTGCTCCTTGGTTGGTCTCTTAATCCCAAGATCTTTAAAGAGAAGCTTGCACGCATCTTCGACTTGAAGCGGGGCGACGAGTAGACAGTACGGCTCGTACAGGCGTTGCTTCTTGCGTAGTGTCTTGTCCACTGATGTGTAGATAATACCGCATCGCTCCTTGAATGGGAGAAACTGCTTGAAGTTATTGATATCGTCATCATGTGCGAAGCTCACTCCATCAAACACAAGAAGCCATTCCTGTCGAGATTGTAGCCAGTGGCGAACCGCCTCGACATACTTACTTGGCGATTTGGTATCGGGGCTTTGAAACTCCTCACCTTCAGTCAGAGTCGCCGCTTGAGCAATATCCCAGAAGCATTTGAAGGTGGACTGGCGACTCTTCGCATCGACCCAGAATATACCACCGGGGTAATCGTCACGGTGATTCCAGACATATTGTCGTGCTAGATGCGACTTTCCAGAACCAGGCACACCGCAAATAAGTACTGCCATAAGGTGATCGGCTCGCTTCTTTGCTTTGAAGAGTCTGGTGTGTAGTATTTCAAGCTCCTTCTCCATGCCAAAAAATGTCGCATTGCGGTGGAACCCAGGAGGTACGACCCAAAGCGGGCCTCTCTGCACGGAGAGAGACATTGACAAATCCGTACTATTTTCCAAGGATTTTGATGTGGAAACTTTCTCGTTGGACGGTAAATACAATACATGGGGATTAACTATAAGGACAGAAGTCAGCATAGAACTATATTGAGCATTGACGTTAGGATACATATAAGCGCAAGCACATTATCTGTTGCAAAGGACATGAAGAAGACAGGCCACATAAGGATAACTGACTCCATCTGGAAGGCACAGTTCCCTATATTGACGTAACCGTGGCCAACACAAATAAATAACATTGAATGACAGTTTAAACGCAATCAAGTGCGGTGAGGGATAAACGCGTAATCCGCGCTAAGGGGTTCCTCGATTTCATATTGCTTCATAGTGATAGAACGTGCAGCGCCTGAGGACAGGGGGGTCGTACCAGGAGCGTCACTGGGCCGATTCCCACCAAGAGATCTATCGCCCAGACGTTCTGAGCCGCCGCTCGGAGACACGTCTCCAAAGATTTCCCGCGCTTTCTGGGTCCTAATAATCATCCGAGTTCTCTCCTCTTCGTTCCATCTCTCGCGGATCGTAGCAGGTGCCTCGCGAGCAAACCGTAAGAGAGCCACTGCAACAGCCTCGTAGCCCGGTGCGGTCTCGTCGTCGAATTTGCACATATGGCTGTGGTCGGCCTCGATACCCATCCTTTCAACGCCATCCGCATGGGGCGCCGCCGAACTTTCATCTACAATCAGCTCGCGGGTCCCCTTGACATCCATGGGCAGTGTCTCGTGGAAGAAACAGATGCGATATCGTGGCATCATGTCCGCGAAGAGACTGTTGATATTTTGCAAGGTCTCATTGTTTGTTTTAAGAGCTTTGATGAGCTGCGGCGAGGAGTCCAGGAACTTCCTGGGCAGCACAGCAGAACAGATGTTCTGCAAGAGCAGGCCCCATTTTGCAACCTCAGATCCATTGTGGGGAGTTCCGAGAAATAGTATTCCGTAGGTTGAGACGTAGATCGAACGGAGATGCTCGACCTTTTCGTTTGTGAGACTTCGGGAATAGATCAAGGCACGCTTCACGACCAAACCGCCGAGTGAGTGACAAACGAAGATAATCGGCCGTTCTGTGCAATCTTTGATCTAATTAGACCTCATTAGTATCGCTTCTAAAACTCACCAAGGGCCAGATTTGAGTGAGACCAGCCAAGATGGGAATAGACGGATAGTGAAACTGGAACCAGAACAAGAGCAGGGAAGGCAGGACTCAGAGCAAAGTAGCACCAGGCACAGGGAACCCACCGTTCGATTTGCAGCCAAACTCGCCGCCAGTGTCTCGGAATGATTTAGTATGCGGTCCTTTGACGCACCGTCCGTAAATGAGGTAACATTCGCGTTGTAACCATAGCTTAGGATGCGCACTCGACAACTGCTAAGCACGTCAGGAAGCAGATCGACAGGCCAGAAGACGCCCGTTTTAGACGAAGTCCAGGTGCGATGGGGGTGACCGTTTAAGCCATGGACAAAGACGATATCAACAAGAGCGTCCGGCGCCTCGTGGACGACGTTCAGGCCATACTGACGAATGCGCGATGCGATATCCATCCTGATCGCGAAAGTAGGGCCTTCTTAGTGCGGAGACGCTAGGCAGAGCCTTGAATGGCTTAGAAAAATCATGAATAACAAGCTGACGATGGGGTTGAATATGGTGGAAAGTTGAGGGAGGAGATGAAGTAGGCAAGCAGGTAGGCAGCTCGCAGACATAGGCATTATTTATAACAAAGCTGGGGACAGGGCAAATGCAGCTCCCCGCGGATCGACAAGCCAGGGCCAGGCTGTGGAAATTACTATTGTTGGGCGAATCACTATTGTACCCTGCGGCTCTTTCTGCAGGATTCGCTTATTGCCACAGTTGTTTTGCTGAAGCGGGCCGGGGCGTGTGCAGGCGCAGGTGAAGACGCAGCATGACCCGACTGGTCACTTGCGCTGCCCCCTTTCCACCTTCATCACACCCGTCACTCACGACCATCTAAAACATAAGCTCCTGACTAGACGCGGAAGGAAAGTCTATAGGCAGCACCTGCTCTGTCGGTCGATTTAATTTCCTCGTTGGCCGAGGGCAGCAGTTGATATGCCACCGAGCATCTTGTACTTCAGCGTCTAGATCATGATCTTCAGTGAGGATGCCATACTTCACCAATACTTTACCTCGCTTCTGACCAACTGGCTAAGACTAAACAGGCTGCAAGGTTGATTCGCCCTGGACTAAAAGGCTGTGGCGTTGCGCCCGATCGCGGCCGATCTCAGCTTCGCATCTATTTACAGATTAGGCCCTGCTAATGCTAGTGCTAGTATGACTTGCAGGATGCGGAACTTTTGTCTTTAAACCGCGGGAGTGACATCGCTGTACTACGCAACCTATTACGCATGAAAGTGAGGCTGGTTACTTGAAGTATATAAGCCTAAACAATCGTCTTCGCAGAGAACATGATCCATGGTCCCAACCAGACATCTGCGCCCTGGGTCAGAGTGCCCTGAGCCGGACGGGCAAACCAGGCAGGCAACCTCAAATGATACCAGCAGGCACCAGTCTATGTAGGATAATCTATTTACACACAATTGTTCGTCCTGGCCCCGATTGAGAAGCCCAGATTGAGAAGGAGACATCAATAGAAGCACAGACCATAGTTGCGACCCAGGTATAAACACTTTACCTAATTTATGACTCAGTATGCCGGTTGGGTTACATCTGAGGCAGGCACCGCGTGGTCTGAGTCAAAGTAAACAAAAAGCTCAGACTTCCTTTGGTGCTACCTGAAAAGGCTTATGGGGTCTCGTAGCCTTGGCAAGCTGGCTGATCGTATGTTTTATGGTGTTGGTCAATGCTTGCAGCCCTAATCGTTGTATAGACGGGCTGGGTGCTGGTAAATCAGCACATGAATGCTGGACAGAATGCCCAACATCATGAATGCCAAGAGTCTCATTTTATGGCAAATAACTGGTCGTTTGTAATATCCTACTCTGAGTATGTCCATCACACCGTCTAGCCTATTACTGGAAAGATCCAGCTGCCGTTCCAAGGTATCTCCCCCCAGTTCCTAGGGATCCCCTAAACTCAATATCATACGCAACTTGCCTATCTGAGAACAAACTGGGCTCGTATCTCTCATGTTGATCGGTTCTGCTCTCTGGCTTCCAGGAAATTTACCGCATCTAATGGTAACGGGCCAGCTTCGGGTCGTCTGTGCAGCGTGACTTGATAACCCTTCCGTGAGCTTCAATGGTCAAGGGCAAGAACCTTTCCAGCGTACAAACTCAACATAAGTCCGTTGCTGCAGCCAGATAATCCTCGTCAGTGGTTTGAGTGACAGCAAATCCTTTCAAGCCTATATCTCGGATCCTGTCTAGAACCCGGCCAAACCAAACGGGGGCACATTTCCTGTTCATATTGTATTAGTCTCCCCGCCTATGATAAGCACAGTATCTTGTGATAGGGAGTGACTTCACTACTTTCGCTAGGGAAATTCTCGTGAGGCGAAGAGACGCTGCCTGATGAACGATTAGAAAGAGTAACGGTAAGGTTTCTAAGTGAGGACGGTATAAATGGGACGCTGTAACTTGTCTATGGTCTTGCCATCAATAATCCAGACTTTCGTCTACGGTTGCTGCCATCCCTGGCCAGACTCGTAGTGTCTCATGCCGATGCTCTGTCCCTTAGCGAGCCGGGGACATTTCAAGAAGTGTCAGCAAGATTTATTGTGGATTGTAGGTATGGAGCCTTACCTGAACATGTTGGGCGACTCGTGTAGTGATTGGCCCTGCCTGGAAGTCATACGCGGATGCTGTATGTTCCCCTTGGATCTGCTTCACACAAATGAGGGACTTTGGCGAGAGCGAAGGGAACTCAGGAAACAGAAATCTTCTACCACCACTCACTGAGTACCTGCTCTGAGCATGGAAGCATTGTCAAAGTATGTCGCGGCGATATATGTCTCCAATTGACACCGTTGGCCATACCAATTTATCTATGAAAGGCACGATCGACTTTCACAGCCTAGTCACCTTACTAGGCTGAATATACTGTATCAGTATGCCCGTCGACTTTTTGTATCGGCAGGAGGTTTGTGTCACTAATGTTGGCCCAAGTGTTAGGTACCTCGTGCTTGAACCCACCGTAGGGAAGGAAGCTGGAGGGGCTCAGAAGTGGCAACCAGCTGTACAAAAATCGAGGACGAGGCCAAACCTCAATTCAAGTCCTGATACCTGACTTCCAAGGGCAGTTCACTCAATCCATGTGAATTGAGTCTTCAGACGGTATCAGGTCGAAGGCCATATTATGGTATCCTCATTCAAGTGCTCTATGGGGTCACGAGAGGCTGGATCCTTTGGTTTGATATTTGCGCTGGCCTTCTTCAGGCAAACAATATCTTGTTGAAGTCTCCGGTAGTGGATTGCGGATGAGAAAGAGAGATAGAACCTGAAGGTTTCAAGGATGGGCAATGATGGGAGAGGCAAGAGGAGCAAGTGTTGGGCCACAGAGGGCAGAACAAAGAGAGCAGCTTTAAAAAGGTCTGATTCTTGCCCCAAATTCCATCGATTTATTGAGTGTTGTCTAAAGACGTTTTTGTGAATGAGCTACGGGAAGTGAGGTCATTTTGATTTCTGGCCAACAGGCTCTTTCCTGCCCATGGTCAAGAGAATAACCATTTTGTGTTCTCTAACGTGGTATACATACAGCTGAGCTCAGTTACCGCTTGTTTTGCCATTTATCGGCCCCGGAAAGCAGGCTTCCTCTTCTCCGCGAACGCAATCAGAGCCTCGCGCCTGTCCTCCGTCTCGACAACACCATCATACGCCTCGTTCTCTGCCGCCTCACCCTGCTCATACCCGTTGACTGCTTTCAATGCCTGCTTTATGGCAATGGGACCACCGTCACAGATGTCCAGAGCAAGCTTGATGCTCTCACGCAGTACCTTCTCACGCGCAGCACCCTCCTTCTGCTCCTCTTCCGGAAGGATCTCAACCAGTCGATCGCACAGCCCGATAAAGTATGCCTCAGGTCCCGTCACACGGCGTCCGGTAAGTATGAGGTCCCGGGCACGGTTCACACCAATCAGCGACGGAAGGCGATAAGTACCGCCTGCGCCAGGGATGATCGCCAGCTTCGTCTCGGGTAGGGCGACGGTGCTGTTGGAGCCGAAAACGCGGAGATGCGTGCAAAGGGCGAGCTCGAGACCGCCACCCAGGGCTAGGGAAGATACAGCAGAGATGGTAGGGACCGGAAGAGCAGCAAGGTCGCGGAATGTGCCTCTCAGCTTGGCCAAGAATGCGTTTGTTCTGTTGCCATAAACAGAGTCAGTTGGCCTTCATCGTTTGAGAGAGATTTGGAGAATTACGCACTCATCCTTTGTCATATGCAGTCGCTCCTTAAGATCAGCTCCCGCGCAAAAGGCGGAGTCAGCATTGCTACCGATGACCAAAGCTCTAGTCGGCCCGTTACCACCCTCGGCAGAGATCGAATTGACATGCTGAGCTAACGAGGTCAGAAGGTTTTTGGACAGTGCATTTCGAGCATTCGGTCTGTTCAGGAGAAGGACGCGAATATTTCCAGATCCAGGCGCAGGGACGTATTGAGTCTGAATCACGGCATCGTCGGGACTGGTGCTGTATCTCGCGACCTTCACACGCAGCGAGACGGTCGGCGAAGCTCGAATTGGAAGCGCCAGACGCGTAAGACGAGGAGGCATGACGAGTGGCAAATGCGAGACTAACCCAGCTGTAAGGTACTGCTAACTTTGTTCACTTGAGCTTCTTGTTTCCAGAAATCGGATTGTTCCTGGGCCGCATGCAAGGAAGAAAGACAGATGAAACCAGATGGAGCTCTCGGAGCCGGCTCGTGACGTTGGGTGCTGTGGGGAAACCGAGCCGTTCATGCGGGGAACGTTTTGGCTGCCAGCATCCGACAATAAGCGATGAGTATTCGCGATGGGCATTTAATTCACGTCTGTAGTCTAATATGGGTATCATTATTTCTTCTGGTAGCCTCTATCAAGATCTAACTATATATACAAATTTCGAAGAGAATATGCTAGGTGGGCCGATTGCGCTTTACCCCTGCGCATGCTCGAAATATTCCCAGACTTCCTCGTCCCTGGGCCAAGGACCCCAGACTTCTGTTGCGGTGACAATGTCATATGCCTCTTGCAGTGCTGGATCTGAGAACTTCGGCATACCATCACTATCACTCTGTGTAATATGATCCGCAACTGCAGGCTCATATGCCGCGGGGGCTGATCGCCTTTTCCCCCAATACCCCTCAAGAAACGTGCGGACTGCGACAATAGTGCGCCGCATTAACATATCCCCATTCGTATACTCATCAGACCTTTTCTTAAGGGTCAGCGCATGCTGGCTCATCCACCGAAGAAGGTTTAGCAGCCCATCCGAGTCTTCCGCTAACCCGAGAGCTCGGACGAATGCGTGGAGAACAGCAGGCGAAGGGATGTCATGCATAACAGGCACCGTCACTTTAGATCCAGTTCGTGTTTCAAGAGATTCCCTGAAGGAGTCGAACAGGATATACGTCTTTGGTTCCACAAGAACAAGTCGGTCAAACTGGCGTTTGAGAGTAGTTAGACCGGAATTCACAAAATCCTCAAAACTTGACGGATCAACTTCGGGCAGTACTCTTCGTCTGCGCGAAGCTTTGGCCACTGTTTCCTGGCCCTTCCTCATGGATGTTTCGTCTTTCACCCCAGCGGCCACTGCGCGGGAGAAACTTCGGCAGAGTATTCGAAAACCTTCAGATCCCAAATCGATGTTGCGCTCAGCCATCCAGTTGGTAACTTCCAAGACCTCATGCCAGACGAGGAGCATTTCAGTAAGACGAGGATGAGTGTTTGGGTTGTCACTAAAAATGCGGTTTGAGCAAAGGCCTGCCAGAAGCTGAACCCATCCCTGAGGATTCCGCGAGTCTCGCTTTCGTACCAGCTTTACCGCGTGGGTAAGAAGCTTTAAGTTCAGAGGCTCCCTGGTATTCCGGGATTGGGCAGCGTACGAAAAAAGGGTGGGGAACTGTGATTGGGAATTTGCCCAGTTACTCGTAAGAACGGGGAAACAATTTGCGACTTGACTTTCTGCTTGCGGCGAGGATCGTTTGGTAGAAGTAGAACACCTGCATAGCAAGCGGATAAAGGCAGAAAAGAGATACTCTGGTACTTCATTCAGCACCTTCTTATACTCGCCATCACTGCCCAAGATATCCTCATCAACGCTGAGCAACGCCATCATTTGTTGATTTGTCAAATCGCTGCAGCTAAGATAATGTAGAGCATCGTGAAACGTTGTTGCGTGTTGCAAAAGCAAGGCCAAAAATCTACCAGATGGGCGGATCCCCTGAGATATCATTCTTCTGAGGAAATGATTCAACTTAGGGGGATCCGTAGGAGTGTAGATCCAGTCTCGCGCGGAAGCAGGTTCTGGGAAAACTTCCGGGCCATCGCCAGGCAATGCGAGGCTAGTTTGAATATCCTTTGCCACAGGCCGCTTGTTTCGTTCTTTTCGTTCGAAGACAAGCTTCTCGCCCATTGCATAGTAGACAGTAGCATGGGGCTGACGGGTTCGACTTTCGTAGGCTGTGAAGGCGGCCCAAGCCTCCCGCACTGTCCTCGTGGAGCGTATTCGTGCCTCCCAGATAGCAGGATGATTTTCCTGTTTTGACGACCCAAGCAGGTGTTTCGGTGGGCGCACCATTGCCCTAGTTTGTATCGTTGGGCTGTTGTCCGTATCCCACCCCGCCAAGATACCTGCGACATCTTCCCAAAGAGAACGAGGATGACCTGCTTCACTCATTTGAGATATAACACGCATTGCGCGGCTTTTCGTGCCTTCCGCACCCTTGGTTGAGTCAATTCCAGATCTTTCCTCCTTCCACGGTGGCCATGAGGGCGTCTTCAATTTGGCGAATTCGCGTTCGGCAGCCGTCTTCTTATGGGCTAGTTGGACAGCAGCCAAAGCTTGATAACCTCGCCGCGAAACTGACGAAGCGAGATGCATTTCTGCCATGGCTTTCAGCAACTCAAATTGTGCTTGTTGCCGTATGGAGGCCGACACATAGGGACGAGGTCCAGGAGGCAAAGCAAGAAGCTGAATGAATCTATCGAGCTTTGCCATCACAAAATTGAATCGGTAACGTCGATACTCGCGAAGATAGAATCTAAATGCCTGTGCGATAGGAAGCAGCACTTCCGGCCACAACCGTCGAGCATGAGAAAACAAGCGGACAACGAATCTAGCGCAGGTGTCTGGATCAATTGAAGCCATAGTAATGTGGTGCAGAGAATACACCAGTAGTAAACGAAATGTCTTCAGGTCAAGCTTCTGTCGCAGGAGGAGGAGTGGAATGAAGACGGGTATGTTCCTTTTAGGAACGGCTTCTTTCCCCTGTCCCTCTGTTTCCAAAAGGAAAATGCGGAGGGTGGCCTCATATGTAGAAGCACTCATAAGCACCCACGCCCACGTAACCACGTCAGCTATATCATACTGTCGGGATTCCAAGTAACCAAAGTCGTTATCACGAAGTATACCTCGTACTTTCTCGTCAAGTTTTGATGCGTCTTTCCAATTTCGCAGGACAGGTTCAACATGTTGAATAAAATCTGCGGTGATTCCTTGCAATGTTCTTTTGTACTTCTTCCGAGATATAGACCGTTGAGCTGACGTTAATGGAGTGATGAGAGGCTCCCTGGATTTCTCAGAAATTGTCCAATTCTCGACCTCATGATACAACACCTTGTCTTGAATCCTGTCAATCAAATCGTCCGATGGACTTGGGTGGACCTGCAGCGACCATTTCAAAGCTCCCTGCTTGGCGTCGAGAAGACCAACTCCGCAATTGGCTCGCAACGGCTGCGAAAAACGAGAAAGCCTTGAATCCGGCTTATGGTCCCCTCTACCGCGTCCTGCGATGGGAGCCCATGGCTCCGGAACGTTTACCAGACGCGGAAGTGGCTGATTCAGACGAGACTTGAGCCTGGATGAACACCAGAACTCGCAAGATGAAGGGTCTCCGGAAACACCTCTCTCGTACAGATGCTGGCTGGAATTTGAGGGATAGACAGCATTGGCGAATGGGTCTAGAGACGTTGCGTACACCGGGCGAAAGTAAGTGCTATACGAGCACTTCTGACCAGACGAGCACTCGGTTAGCAATGCAGGACAAGAGCTTTAGGTTGGAGGTACCTTTCGGAACAAACGGCTGCTGGACTGCGCCGCTCTTAAAGACACGACCATGGAGCGGTTTGGGGCATGATTCCAGACCGATGACATCCATAAATATAGAATCCGGCGTGGATATCATGGGTGAGGTAATGGTGCAGTTCCTGTTTATCCGGAGAAGTTGCTTGGTCCGCAATATCTAGGATTTTTTGTTTTAGTCAGTCACGTGATGATCGTCACGGGGTTCAAGGCGCGATTCATTCCCTCAGGGCTCCTCTGTTCGTCTCTGGTCCCCTCAATACGCGGCGTTTCTACCATTTTTACTGCGTTGTGGCTGGCTCAATTTCTAGAGAAGATTGCCTGCTGCGCACATCCAGCCTGGGCTTATTGTTGTGTTTGCTCTGCACTTCACCAACTCCTCTCCCAGTTGCGCACCAGTTCTCTCTCTTGAGCTACCGTATTGGCGCTCCGCTTCGGAGATCGAGGCAATCGATCGCAACTTTTAACACCTGACTTCAAAAATCCATTGAACGCCCTTCTCTATAGCCCACTGTTGCCGGACTTTACTAGGGTTTCAGGCGCACGGTCGCGACTTTTACTCTGTTCTTTTTTTTTCCGCCCGAACTGGCCTAGCCCCTTTGGAAGGCGAAAGGGCCCTTGTCCTCACGTTAACAGTAAAACTACGCTTTCCGGCGCGTCTCCGCGGCAATGAGCGCAGACGAAGGCGGGACATCGATGGCTGCCCCGAACGGCGAGCGTTCCACTGCCACTCCTGATCCGTCGAGCCTGGCGACGCCGGGCAAACGAAAGCGTGTTTCAAGCCACGACGACAAGACCGCGCACGAGACATCCACTGCAGTAATGCCGGATGAAAGGGGAAAACTGCAGGAAACGCTGCGTAATCTGGTTGATATCCTGAGCAAGTAAGAGGCCCCTTTCGCTCGCGGCGGTGGATATCAGAAATCGCTAACCATTACAAGAAATGATTCTGAACTCCAACTCTTGTCCTGCCCTCTGCCGTCCTCGCCCGTAAAACCCCGCTCGAAACGCGCAAGAATTGCTGGAGATAAGGATGAGGCGCCTAGCATCCAAGCGCGGGTCGCCTCGGACCGTTACAGTACGCTTTCGGAATTCCTGAGTGACATTGAGAAGGCGTCTGCGGCGGTGATTGAGAGGAATAAGACTCAGGCTAGCGCTCCAGCCGATGGAACACCTGTGACAGAGACCGTCAATCGTATAGCTGCGTTCAAGAAATTGCTCAACAGTCTTGTTCGCCAAGCGCATGTGAGCCAGGCCAATATTAAGGCGGAAACACCTGGCAATGAGACGGAAATATCCGAGAAGCGGCGTCCTGAAGCAGAAGAAGTTCGAAATAGCGGTTTGGTATTAACACTGTTCGGCAACCCTGCCAATCCTAAACAACTTTACTCGAGTCTGCAGAAATCTGTCAAAGTTCCGTTGTCATCAGACAAATCGGAACCACAAAAGTACGTGGAGGTACAGACACCGCTGCCTGAGGTTGGTCTGCCAAATGGGATAACCACTACGAAAGTTACTCCGTATGACGGCGACAAGAAGTCGAATGTCGCAAAACGAACACTCGGCGAGGTTTTTGCTCCGAAATCTACACTTCCTCAGCTGGAGCTGCCGCGGAGAGCTCGTCGTGCCTCGCAGATCACCTGGATAGATCCGTTTGACGCCGTCACCAATTATAAAGACTTTCTTGGTGACAGAAACAATTATTCGTTTGCACACCTCCCTTCCGGCAATTGGCTCCAATATGGTGGAGTGACTTCCTCGCCCTCTTTTTGGGGCCGTCGTCAAAAACAGCAATCTTCTCAGCAACTTGGTGAAGAGAGATATCACGAAGACCCAATACTTTGGGTGGACGACGATGCGGCTATACTGCAAGGCGTGTATTCGTCTTTTGCCCCTTCTTTTGACAGCTCCGGCGCTGTAGTACAGGCAGACTCGAAGAATTTGGTATGGTGGAATAAGCGGGGAGCAAAACGTTTGAATGTTTTGCTATCACTAGCGGACGGAGAATCTGCTCCGGATACAACTGTTCAGCCGGGGAGTATCGGCGACCTTGACGAAAGCACGTTGGAGGAAATGGTCAAGTCGTTTAACCCGGCAGACTTCGTCGACCCTTCTATCCCGTCTGACACAACGGAGGACGGTCCAGCGCAAGCAGACAAGACTTCAGAAGAAAAGGATACAGATGATCTGCTAGCTGAAGTCTCGAATTTGTTAGAAACACTAAGCTCTTACCAGAAAATACGCCACCTGGAGTTTCCAACATCTGGTCAAGCTTCAGCTCCCAATCAAAACACCGAGGCCAAAGATACACCTTCGCCGCAATCCGCCCCAGATAAACCATCCGATGCAGAACAAGAGGTCTACGAAACGCTCAGGTCTAGTTTAGCTGTTCTCGTCTCGCAACTGCCGCCATTTGCCGTTGCTAAGCTGAATGGCGATCAACTAGCTGAACTCAACATAAGCCAGAAGGTCTTGGTTGAGAGTACAGACTACCCAGGTAGTATGGAAAAGGATGATTACACCCTTCAACAAGAGAGGGCAGCCGCAGCCGCGACAAACCCAGTAGCCCCCAGGACGTCAACGCCCTCACGCTCCGGCAGTTACCAGCAATACAACCAACGTGCTCTCAGCGCCAATGCTCAAATTCAACCGCAGAGGAACTTTCAAGCTCCACAGCCATACTACCCGCCACGACAGCCCTCGACACCCGGCGCTTATACACCGGCCAATCCTCAGCACTTCTCAGGGACTCGCCCTCCAGCAACACCCGGTCAGCGTCCAGGATACTTACCAGGATATGGGCAACCCACGCCGCAGTTTAACCAGGGAAACCCAGTGCCACAGTATCAGCGCCCTGGACAAAACGGATATAATCCATATACACCTCAACCAGGGCCCAACCCAGCTCAAGGCTCTCCGCAACCATACACGCCGCGACCGGGTCAGCCCACATCTTACAACGTGGCTAGCTACGGGCCTGGGCGCAGTGCCTCTCCTCAGAAGCCGCCATCATATGTAGCTCCTCGAGCGCCGTATAGTATTCCCCCAGGCTCTGCCCCCCAGCAACGGTACGTGCAACAACCCCAGCCGCAACAGCCCACCCCCGGGTACGCCAACTACACTCCCAACCAAGCACCGAACACCTACTCCAACTCCGCAGCTGCTGTGACGTACGCTCGCAG
Organism: Aspergillus nidulans FGSC A4; assembly: GCF_000011425.1. Classification (NCBI taxonomy): domain Eukaryota; kingdom Fungi; phylum Ascomycota; class Eurotiomycetes; order Eurotiales; family Aspergillaceae; genus Aspergillus; species Aspergillus nidulans. Next base: position 2,410,546 of record NC_066262.1, on the reverse strand, counting down.
TGCCGCGGAGCAAGCTGCCCTAATGGACCGGAACAGAGTACAATTGGCGGCGCAGGGATCTCCCGCACCTCAATCTCAGTCCTCACTCCAAGATCACCGCACTTCACAAGATCGGAGTGTCACGCCCGGTAACAGGCAGAATGGTACGCCAGTATCTTCATGAACTGTTCCGCTTTTTTTTTTTTTTTTTTGCTTACTAAGAGGTGTAAATCTCGTTTTCTTTTCTTCTTCTTCTACTACTACCACTATTACTACTATTATTCTACCCAATTTCATTATATCTTATGCCCTTGTGTCTTTGCTTTCCCATCGCGATAAAGAGGGAGGTGGTGTTTGGTAAAGGTCTTGCTTGCTTTCTTCATGCGGGATGCGTCTTGCTTTACTCTGGTTTGACTGTTTGTCCTTCTTTCATCTTCCAGCTTTTTTCGCCCTTGAACATCTTGAAGTGGCTCTGCCTCTGTGCCTGTTGACCCTAAGGCTTGGGGTAATGATGAGTATGGCGAAACGACGGCAGCCTAGGGGGCTACACTGCCCATGGTTCCAGTTAATGCTTTCTGGTCTGGTTAGATCTGCGTATATTACACATTAACACCACTTTTAACATTAACATCTATCTTACTTCTCATCAAATTCTCAACGGCTACGCGTCGGTTACAACTATCATGCTGCGCTTTATTGCGTGCTTTCCGCCAGTCGGTCCCTCGTCCCTTATCAGCTGTCCCCTATGCAGGTAGACTGGACCGTTTAATAGGTTCTCTGTATGCTCAGACCCGTATTTACATATCATACCTGGATGCTCAGCACATTGATATCGTTCCAGCCCAGTATCTGGTCCACCTGGTTAAATCTGATCAGTCTAGCTCAAGCAGTTAATAAATCTTCAACCTCAGCATACAAAGCAAGCGTCCAAGCCCGAATCCTAGACCGCTGAATTCACACGTGGGTCGACTCACAGCTGATATGGGAGTAGCATTGCCTACTATCCTGGTTTTGGGCGATGTTGATTGGAAACATACAAGACTAATAATACTTGTAGACGAAGACGACTACAGACAAAGCTGTGTACTATACTACACCAGAAAAGGAAAACCAGGTAGCAAGATATCAAGACAAAGGGGGCGAAGTAAAGGGGCGAGAGCGAATAATAGGCCCAGGGCTTTAACAGCCAAAGAGAGGAAGAGAAGTATAGCCAATGCCTTAAATCAAAATTCTCGATCCTCCACTAGATAGCAGATATAGATTAACCATCCAGGCCATGATTCAGTACGGCAACTTGAAGGAGCGAACACTGAATTTGAGTTTAGCGCTTAGCATCTATACTTCGTTCCCTGAAGACAAGTACTCAACCAAATGCGCAAAAGCCGTTTGTCGTGAACTGGCGTTAATGAGTAATCGGAATACAATTCGTGATATCGTACGAGTCAATTATAGAAGCGCGTAAGGGGTATATGTCGAGTGGCGTCGCTAGAACATGAAATGAGCCGAGAAATAGGTTTGCAAGTAATCAAGAAACGAATAACGCTGTAATGGCCATGAAGCCGAAGTACCTAGTACAAGATATCAGTATATTTTCTCCTGCATAACAAGTCAAGGAACATACAAGCCAGCAACTCGCCATCCATCTTGGGATTTAACGAGATTCTCTGTTCCTGTGGAATAGTGGGATGCGATGGCGGCAGCAGCACCACCGACCACCGCGACGACTAAGATTCGACCTGCGAACTCGGCAATCATGCTGAAGGCTAGCAAAGGGAGAATAATTGCGGCAGATGCAATGATAATGGCAGAATGGACAGGAGATGGGGCTTTCGGATCGGAGACTGTTTGCGGTGTGAGGGAGACTAAGTCCTTACGGTGGTCGAGGAAGCGCATCTCATTGGTAGCAATGGGGCTGTTGCCCTTCATCCATTTCCGGTAGGTCTCTATGTCAGAGGCTGCGGCGCGGGGGAGCGTTTGAAGCACTTTGCTATATGCAGTGAGTGCGTTGTCTGATGGTTCTAAGTAAGTATGCGCTGCGTGAAGAGCACAGGTGCAGGATTGGCTCACTGTATTGCTCTGTCTTGTGAATCAATGCTCCCATGACTTCCTCGCGTCTACAGTGCAGGGATGAGTAGGCTTGCGCCTGCACATCCATGCGTCGAGATGCAGGCATTACCTTCGTTCCCCCCTGTTCTGCGATGCTCCTCCGCTGCATGTCTTCGTAGTCATCGAGCACGCGCAACTCTTCTTCCAATTGAGAGATTTCATCCTGTAGATATAGGAGCACACGATGATTAACGTCTTCGAAACGACGGTAGAGCGGAGGAAGAGTGTATTCCTTGTTCTCCGCAGAAGCGCTCAATCGCCATGCCAGGAGTCCATATCCTGTAGGAGCACGCGATGGCTTCGTACTGCGCCTTATCTTGCGGGAGGAGCGGTGCATATCCTCCTCTGGGCTTTGAGGAGGAGACGGCGGATAGGACGTTCGATGCAAAGAGGTCGAGGTCCGAGGGTAATAATCCTCAGGGACAAGTTCCAGATTCCGGTGCTCTGGAGGTAGCGTCCCGTCATAGGATTCAGCAACAGACCCGACTACGCTGTTCCCTGCATCCGTGGAAGGTCTCCGATGCTGCCTGGCGAGTTGCACTGGTACTGGGACTGGAGAACCTTCGAACGCGCCTGGCGGCTGCGACTCTTTAGATTTCACCGACGATGTTCGGTTGCGGGTCTGTACCGGAACAGCGGTGTTTGGTTGCCGACTGGCAGGAGGAGCCTTCGGGTTAGTATTCGGTGGGAACGGAGGACGTAGATCGTCATCGTCCGATGACGAGACCTCCGATTCGCTATCAGAGTCACTGTCGGTCTCTAAATACTCGAACACATTCAGCGCACTGCCATCCTTGCCCTTCGCTTCAGTCTGGGGTGTTGGCGCGGGCGGTGCTTTTGCTGTATAGCTAGACCCGCTAGGCTCTGCACTTCGAGGCGCCAGCGGTTGAGGTTTGGGGCTCTCTTTCTTCAATTTCTCTGGAGGAGCCTTGGAGCCCTTGGAGCTGGTAGAAATAATGGAAGCCGCTGAAGATTTGGTCGACTTCCTTGGACGATTGAAGCCGGAATAAGTCGGCATTGTGGTGAGGGAAAGTAGGGCTGGGAGCTTCACGATAGTGTGTTGCAGGTAGTTATAACAACAAAATTAGCGCTCCTCAACTGGTTTTAGGCCATATAACCCGCGGATACCGAAGGGATGGGCACATTAAGATATAAGAGGTTGTAGATGGGAGAACGAGAAGGTGGGCACATATCAAGCAAGCAGGGAGTGCCGTCAGGAATTCAAGGCGGATGGCGCTGAGAATGGAGATTGAAGAATGCTGCACAGCGCTTCAAACCTTTTTGTGAATTTTAGCCTTTTTTTTCTAGATTTAATAGTTCGGAAGAAAGAGGCGCCAACAGATTCAAGCAGCAAGAGTGGAGAAATGGAGGAAAACGGGAGGATTGGGCTGGGCATACAGAATGGCGGACAAAGAGTAGATATACTCAGAGTACTTCAGCTGACCCGACAAATAATACTCAGAACGGACCCAGAACCAGATAACTGAAAGCTTGATGACAGGAGCCAGCCCCAGGCCCCCAAATACTGGTTTAGATCCAGTCTCAGTCGAGTCTCACAGTTTCATGGTACGAAGAGGGAAATGGTGATGATCATGGAGGGGCTCGATTCGTCCACACGCGCCCGATCTGCGCCAAGTGTTACAGGTCGCGCTGTATAGAGAATAATGCTTTATTGTTGAGATAAGAAAGAGAGAAAAAAAAAAGAAAAGAAAAGAAAAGAAAAAGAAAAAGGAAGAAGAAGAAGAAAAGGAATTCATAGACCACAATAGGAAAGATGGAGATCGTCAACAATATATCAATTCGCAGAAAGATGGAGCACTGCACAACACCCGGATGAGTACAGACGATGCGTTGGCTGCCGCTCACTCGCTGCTGCTAGACGCGTATCCTGGTAGTTGGCTCTGAATAGAAACTTTCTCCCTTGCTTATTTGACGGTGGTTCTCATTCGCCTCAGCCTTTCTCAGCCTGTCTCAGCCTTGTTAGTGTTGAAGTCTAGAGGACTGTAAACATATTTCCGGCGTCGAACTGCCGCAGAGATGTATCAGATTCCCCGCCGTCCCAGCGATGCATACCAGTTCCTCCACCCGTTCCTCCCATACCAGCTTGCGTATGCTATACTCGCAGTTACACCATCGTCTCGTCCTGGTACCCGGTACTTTGTGAAAGTGCTACAGAACACCGCATCGGCCGAGGTTCATCCAAAGACAGAGGTACCTGGGACCTGATTTGTTCTATGTACAGTCTGTTTTGGTCTGAAGCAGCCAGTGCGGTGAGCGTTATATTACCATACGCCCGCTTCATTACAAGCTCTTCTTCTGGCTCAGAATAAGCAATTCTCTGGTTTTCATACGGTTTTGATAGCATGGCGCTGTAATTATTCCCAAGCTTCCATTTATCACTTTATCAACGTATCCTCGTTGCTTTCTGTAAGAGCTTTCTGGATGCTTTTACCTCGACCATTTTCTTCTGAAGGAACTGCAATAAATTCTCATTCCACATGTTCCGATCATGTCTGCGACATTGCCGCCGCGCGACCGTCCGCTCTCGAACCTGTCCGCGATGCTCGCACCATGAGATACCCCAATTACAAGTCGTCCAACGACAGATCTCACTTTCGTCCTCTTTCCCCCATATCCGCCGCCTTCAGACGTCCTCTACGGACACACAAGAGCGTATTCCCATCCGTAAACAACTCAAGCAGGAAGCCAAAGCCATAAAATCTCGGAAGCGAGAACGACGAGAACAGGAGGAAGCTTCTCGGCATAAGTGGGAGTTGACTGTGGGAGTGGAGATACATGCGCAGTTGAATACAGAGACGAAGCTCTTCTCAAGTGCGGCAACCCATTGATCTCCTGATACTTGCAAGTATCTGATCATTCAGCTTGAATAGGAGCACCGACCTCACCCTCCGAACTTCCCAACACCAACGTTGCTCTGTTCGACCTCGCGTTTCCCGGCAGTCAACCGGTCGGTCCATATACAATCCGCGGTGCTTTCGGGATAATGCTGATAGATTGGACTAGGAATTCCAAGTGGCGACCCTTCTGCCTGCTCTTCGCGCCGCAATTGCTCTGAACTGCGATATCCAGCCGGTTAGTCGTTTCGACCGGAAGCACTATTTCTATCAAGATCAGCCGTCGGGCTACCAGATTACTCAATACTACGGTAGGACGAATCCCGTGGTCTTGCCGTTCGGAAATTGACTTGTTCAGAACCATTCGCCAGAAATGGCTACCTCGACCTTTTCCGCCATGACGGTATTGCTCCAGAGGACGGAGACCGGGTTCGTATCGGCATTAAACAAATCCAGCTCGAACAAGACACGGCGAAATCGCAAGAATACCCTCCATCCATGCAGCTCCTCGATTTCAACCGTGTTTCCCATCCTCTCATTGAGATAATTACAATGCCCGAAATCCACACTCCCGCCACGGCTGCCGCATTTGTGCGTAAGGTTCAAGCCATCCTTCAATCGTGTAGCGCCGTAACTACCGGAATGGAGGCGGGTGGTCTCCGCGCGGATATCAACGTCTCGGTACGGCTACGAGGTGACGGTTCAGGCACACATCAATATAGCGGCATCGGTGGGCTTGGTCAACGCACTGAGATCAAGAACCTGAGCAGCTTCAAGGCAGTAGAGGACGCGATTATCGCAGAGAAGAACAGACAGATTGCTGTTCTCGAGAGCGGGGGTGTTGTCGAAGGCGAGACGCGTGGCTGGACGATTGGAAGCACCGAAACACGGAAACTTCGAGGAAAAGAGGGCGAGGTCGACTATCGATACATGCCCGATCCTGATATTCCGCCTCTCCTGATTGGCAAGGATATCATCTCGGCGCTTTCGAATACCCTGCCGGCGGGTCCGGATGCACTTATCGACATGCTAGTCGGCCAGTACGGACTTGCCATAGAAGACGCAAAGCCGCTTGTTGAACTTGAAGACGGGGCACGACTAGAGTATTACCAGGATGTTGTCGATATCTTACGTAATCTACAGCAAGATCTCGATTCAAAGACTCAAGCCGGTCTCGGCCGTGTTGCTGGCAACTGGGTTCTCCACGAACTCGGCGGTTTACTGAGCAAGGCTGGCCTAGCCTGGGATGCCGAAAGAGTTACAGCGGAGTCTCTCGCGGCGCTTATCGACCAGCTCCAGCGAAAGCGCATTACTGGAGCGACGGCCAAAAAGGTGCTTGCCATGTTATTTGACGGAGACCGACGGCCTGTCGCTCAACTCCTCGAGGAGGAAAATCTGATCTTGCGGCCGCTGTCGCGTGAGGAATACATTGCTCTCGCTTCAGCAGCTATAGAGCTGAACCCGCAAATGGTAGAACAGATCCGGAGTAAAAACCAGCTTGGCAAGCTGGGCTGGTTTGTGGGCCAAATGATGCGTATGGGTGAAAAAGGTCGTGTGGAGGCACAAAAAGCTGACGCGATTCTGCGAGAGCTTATTCTAGGATTGTCGCAGTAGGCTGGCTACTGACTACCCTGTGTAAGATAGAGTGTACACAAAGATCTATGTGTAGTATAGATATAGATATCGATGATGTCATGGCAAAAAGCAATAGTGATACCCAGCACCATAAACAACCTGAAACACCACCTATCCCAATACGTCCCAGCGGTATCTATTCTCTCAGCAATAGATTGATAATAAAAACCGCGGATACCGCGTGGTGGAGTGGGATGGCAGCCGTCTTTCTCCTCGACCTGTACTTAGGGGAAAGCCGCATTCCCTAAAAGCAGGTCTTAGCGATGCCCCACGGCTGGCCACCACCATAAAGCAAAGCTCGCTTCGCCCTTGTGTCAAAGGAGTTCTTTCTTCTTCATGACTCTTCTTCTTCTATTCATTGCATAGATCTTCTACTGAGGTGGTAAACTGCAGTCCTTTTCCTGGAGTTGCTGTTGCTGTTGAGGTACAATACAGTAGGTGTTCGTCTCTCTGGCTCAGCTCCACACTGACAGAAGGAACTATTTTAGTCCTTCTAGAATCTTTTAGTCTGCTTTTTCCACCGTCAGATCTTATCTCGATAATCTCGTGTCTCCATCTTTGGTTTTTGATACAGTCGTCACCGTCAAGAGTCATTATGACTTCGCCCTCGACTATCAAGCAGAGATTCCTCTCCAAGCCAAACCAGCTCGGCGTAGTTGCTGTTGGTTTTAATGGCGGCCAGGTACGGATACCCACGGCTCGGCGCTGCTCTGTCGATCATCTTTGCATTGCAGTGCATTACAGTCTCGCGCAGGGGCACCTTGCACCCTGTAGAAGACGGATGCTGACATGACTGGTCCCATGACACAGTGCAAGCTTGGCGTTGAGGCAGCTCCTATGGCTCTCGTCGAGGCCGGCCTTCTCGACCAGCTTCGCGATGATCTTGACTACGAAATACACTACGATAACACCGTACACTACTATGAGAAGGAGATCCCCGCTGAAGACCCCGACCACCGGGGCATGAAGAAGCCGCGGGCTGTCAGCGCCGTCACAGAAACCCTCAGCTCGCAGGTGTACGAGCACTCCAAGGAGGGCAAGTTCACGCTAACCCTAGGCGGAGACCACTCGATCGCAATTGGGAGTATCTCCGGCATTGCAAAGGCGACGCGCGAGCGGCTGGGACGGGAGATTGGTGTCATTTGGGTCGATGCGCATGCTGATATCAACATTCCCGAAATGAGTCCCAGTGGGAATATCCACGGAATGCCGATGGCATTCTTGACGCGGTTGGCGACGGAGGAGAAGAAGGATATCTTTGGTTGGTTGCAGGAGGAGCACAAGGTCAACCTCCGCAAGCTGGTGTATATCGGACTGAGAGATGTTGATCGCGGTGAGAAGAAGTTGCTCCGGGAGCATGGAATCAAGGCGTTTAGCATGCATGATGTTGATCGGTACTACCCCCTTCCTATCCGCATTTGCCCTCGTTTAGCCCTCGGCCTCGTCTGGGTTCTACGCCCTGGAGATAAATGTTGCTAACGTTGGCTTTAGCCACGGTATTGGTCGAGTGGTCGAAATGGCCCTCGCTCACATCGGAAACGACACCCCAATCCATCTGTCCTTTGACGTGGATGCACTCGATCCCCAATGGGCGCCCAGCACTGGAACGCCGGTGCGTGGGGGTTTGACTCTTCGCGAGGGAGACTTCATCTGCGAGTGTGTTCACGAGACAGGAAACTTGATCTCCATGGATTTGGTTGAGGTCAACCCCAGCTTGGAAGCTGTGGGGGCTTCCGACACCATTCGGACCGGTTGCTCGTTGGTGCGTAGTGCGTTGGGAGATACCCTGCTCTAGAGTCTGTAATTACGTCAGTCAGCGATTTCATTAACAGAGCTAGACAAGAATAATGATTTATGAAGATTGTCGGGTTATCCAATTAACAATGACTAGTAATGTTGTGCGAGGTTGCGGCAGACTGCAGACCTGCACCCCTGCCACTGGAATTAATCTGAACTATAGAAAAAGAAAACAATCCCCCGCCCCCCCATTTTCTTTGCATTAACAACATTTCTCCCATCAAACCAAGAGAATTCCAAGTCAAAATCGTCAAGCCATTGTTTCCATATCGTCATCCATCACTGAATTATAATCTCGATTTTACAGCACCTTTTCAACGCCCAACGACAGACAACCCAACCCCGGCCATGCTTATGTAACGCCGATTCGACCAGCGCATCGTTACCCATCTCGCGACAATCTGCAATACAGCCTCACTCCGGACAGCGCAGATGCGCTGGCCTCGGCCTTGTCTTCTCGAAATCTGCACCTGATCCTATACGGCGCCCAACTGGCCCTGTGGGTGTGACGCCTACTCGATAGTTCTCACGCAGGGCTCTACCCGACTGTACCCTCTATACCTAGTTGCCCTAAACATCACCATCGTCGCTGTTTCAGCTTCAGCTTCTGCCCGGCGCCATTGATATGAGACGCAATACCCGTTTAATTCAACAATAGCTTTGTCAAAAGTCACCGCTCTTGAAAGTGAAAAGAGTTGTATACTGTGAGAAGGGAAAAGCGAAGAGAAGATGCCCCGCCGGCACGCACCAAAACACTACCTCTGGCCGGAAATCCAGCTCAATATTTGGATCCTCATCGTCCTCGCCGCCTCCTGCGTGTGCCTGGGGATCTTCGCTTGGTTTATATCCGTCCAGGCGGAGCTCAATCTTGGGATACCATGGTACGTTATATCGCCATACATTGAATCCTCGTCAATAAATTAAACTAACAACAACATTAAATGGTCTAGGCTCTTCCCCTTTATGGTAACGACGTCCGCTCTTGCCCTCTTCTTTATAATCTTTGTCCTCGTCCTCGCAGCGCAGGGCTTCCTCCTACCAGGGATAATAATCGTCGGCACATTCATCCTGTTTGCGCTATGGCTGACGGGTCTAATCGAGACCTCGTTGCAGATGTACGGCGTTGTCGCAGACATCAACCATAATTGTCAGATCTGGGTATATGATAATAGAGTTGGAGGGGATAACCTGGACACAATGGCTTGGATTGCGCAAAGCAATATTTGTATGTGATGTCCCTGTTGATGGATTGGAGTCACGAAACAAGGCTGACTGTGAATACAGGCAACTGCTGGCGAGCGGCGTTCGCGTTCGAGCTGATCAATACGGTGTTCTTTTTGTGGATGATTGTTATGGCCTGGAAGGTGCATCGCGATGTCCACCATCCATGATGGACGAACTATTTCGAGCTTGATTTGAGCTAACCATGACTCGGCTCCTCCTACCTCTCCCAGCAGAGAGCACATTGGACTGCTTTTCGATTTCAACCACTGCCGCAATATTCGGTGGACTTATGATGTGATGTGAATCATGTATGAGGATATAGGATACCTCCTGACCATTCTACTCGATCGTTTCTGCTTGCTATCTTACTTTCATGTTTGACGATGCATATCTGGCGTACTCTTAAAGCGTTATTTCTACATAGTTAGCTTCGGAGCCTGAGCATTCAGGTCGGTCCGGATAATCAACAGGTGATTCAAGGTATCATTTTCCCTTACGTAAAATTCAATCAGAGAACAAAACCAAATTTAACTCAATATATCAAATCCATACCTATTTCCGATCTCACCTCGTTCAAGTACAGAGCCCACCTAGTCAGCAGTACAGAGATGAGTAGCCACTCACTCGCCAAGTTCCAGCTATATGTATCACAATTTGATAAGATATAATAAACAAAAGCTAGAAGAAAAAGTGCCTCGAATCGGAAGTCGAAGCCATCAACCAACGCCTCGCTATGCGATTCTTAAACGATCGCCCAATCAACTCTGAACACAACCATATGTCGATCTGGCTGTAAAGCGTCACAAAATGTACAAACAGTAGCACCAGTGCCAAACACCCAAGCCGGCGGTCAGCCTTTATCCTCGCCAATGGCCTTTTCGGCGTTGGAGTCATACCCTCCTTCCTCGAAAGCCGCCAGCATCTCGCGCTCGAGTTCATCTTCCTCTTCGGCAGGATCTTGAGGGTAACTTGAATCTGGGTTTCGAGATGCAGCACCCTCTTCTTCTGTCTCAGGGAATGCGACGTCAGGGACGTCATCGGCTTCCGCAGTGTCGGTATCGGTGCCAGTCGCGGTACCAGTGTCAGTATTTGAGCCATTTTCGCCTGAAGTAGCGCTGGCGACTTCTTTCAGCCCGGTGCTGCGCTCGTAGGACCGCTTGATGCGCTGAGAAAGACGGGAGCCCGCGACCTCCCCAGATCCCTGGGTATCCGAATTGTTCTCGTCATTGTCGTTATCGGTTCCGTCTTCGCGCTTGCGCTTCTTATCTGGGTTGGAAGTGGGAGGGAGTTCATTCCGTTCCATCCAGGAGATTTCGCTGTCGCTTTCGCTCTCATCATCACTGCCTAGGAACTCTTTGAGTTCCTCGTGCACAGCCGCCTCCTCGTCCTGGTCGAAGCCAAGATCATTGATCCCTGCAGACTTCAGGATCTCGTCGTTGAGCTCGGAAGCGTCTTCAGTATCAGTGAATGAGTCGCCTGAAGCTTCGTCTGAGGATGAAAGCCAGGAGCTTTCGGCTACTTCCTTGGAACTGCGCTGCTCGTTGGGGTGGGTTGGAACGAGATACGGCCCTTCATCCAGGTGTTTCCACTGAAGTAGGCTATCTACAAGCCATTCTTTCCGTACAATTTTGATTTTTGGGCGTTGCATTGCTTCTTGAAACTTCGCGGTGCGCTTACCAGCTGAAAGAAGGTGGGTTGTTTTGTGGGTAATTCGGTCCGCGAATACGACGCCGAAGGTCTTTGCGTGCTGGGCTAACTCGATATTGGCGATGTCCTCATTCAATTTCCATAATCCGGAATGAACTACGTGAACATTTCCCATAATGCGGCGCTTTATCGCTGGCAGGATATCTTTGACATCGGGAACAAGCTTTAGATCCACGTCCTTTTCCTTGGATATGGCTCTTTCACCACGTAAAGCTGCCACCCGTCCTCCTAAGCCTCGCGCCCGTTTTTGATCGTACTCCTCGTAGAACTTTCGGTGGACCTGCTCCAGCCGATCGGAGAGTTTGATGAGTTCCTGGTCGTTGTCAATTAACAAATGATGGCGTGGCTTCGCCGAATCTCGCGACTCGTTCAAGCCGGATTCCCTCGAATCTGCCGATTCATCCTCAGCGTCTAGCTCTTTCTGTTTCTGTAGAAGCGGGCGATCCTCAACCTGATGCAATATCGTCACGTCTTGCGCCTCGGTCTGTTCCTGCAGGAGTCTTGGGTTATCCCCACCCCCCATAGTCACCAGCTGCTCTAGAGTTGATAGCTCTGTCGCGTCAGATTTTTCGGCCAACCCATTGACTTGCTGTTGTATTGGTGGCGTTGGGTTTTGTTCCTGGTTTTCCCCTGGAGTTTCCAGCTCCTGCTTCTTGGGTAGAAAGCTCGAGTTGATATCCCCAATACCGACAAAAAAGTCGTACGGTATAACCTTAATAAGGTTGGGGCTCCACCGCCAAACATCTCCGCGGTCGTCAATGATAACAACCATCTTTGTGTCCACTGGAAAGATCCGATGAAGGTTCTTGACGGATAAGCTCCCGCTCTCGTCACGACTGAGGATGCGATCACCAAAGAGCTTCCGATCCGGATCTATAATATTGGCAATAGCTTGCGCATATGATCTGGTTCCCATCGTGTAGATATGCAGTTCGTACATCTCGGCCACATTCTCTAAGAACTCTTCTAGCCCGGGTCGCAGCTTAACATAGTACCAACAGCCGCGCATCCCAGGACCGTCATCTACCAGCTGAAACGCTCGCACATCGCTCACTGCTGCATGGTTCGGATTATCCTTGTCCGCCATCCACTCGCCAATAGTAGGATCAACCGCCGCGTGGATTATCGTTTGGTCGAGGTCGACTACAAGCGAGAGTTTCCGGTTTGCTAAAAGGCGTCGTTTTGCATCTTCTTCCACGCGTATAGCCTCCCGTTCGCTCACAGTAAGCGCGGTGTTATCATGAGTCATCTGAATAGGCGCACGCATGGAGCCCGGAACCTCGGTATTATACGTCGCCCTGAACCAGTAAGCTAAATTCATAATCTAACATATAACTCGATACCTACTCAGTCATATCTTTTCCACACTCGGCGCAAAGGCCGCCATACTGTACTTCGTGCGCACATGGCTCATCTATCTCAACAACATCAACACTGTCAAGTCAGCATCCATGAAGCTTCTGTAAGGATATAAGAGCAGCTTACGGTCCATCAATAACATCACCCTTGCTAATCTTCCATTGCACAATATTTCCATCAACGGTGGATTCAAATCGAGTGGGAAATGTCCGCTTCACATCAACCTTGTTTCCCCACCCATCTCCTTCTGTAACAATAGTTTGATACGCATACCAGAATATCGCCTCGTCCCTCTCCACCTCATCACCCGGCTGCTTTAACAACGACGTAACGGTGATGGGGTAGTGGAGGCTTGGCGGTAAACGAAGAAGCATGCTCTGTATCGACTGTTGATTCTCTCGCGTATCGTTACGCTCCTTCGTTAGTCTCCGTAATCACAATAGTTGAAGTAGGCGAATAAGGCCGCTGTGCGGCAGTGATTGTGATTTGAAAGGACTCTTCACAGCTATGGAGCCATGCCCGTCGATATGGAGAATCGAGAGCCGTCGCCACAACACCCAACCTCCAACGCCCACTATAAACAAACGCGGATGATAAAGGCAGTTGCGCGAGCGAGGCGCAAGCGAGGCAGAGACGATATGTATTTTATTTCGCTTTAAGGTTGTGCTGAGAAGAGGAGGTACATGAGTGGTTGCTATGAGCGCACACGACGGGGAAATGCAGAGAAGAAAGCTGGAATCAAAGAAGAGCTGGTCGCTGCCCACAGCAAACGGATAGTATGAGGACAGAAATCAAATAAGGCGTGTTTTAGCACAGGATAATAAAGGGGAAGTGTGAATCAGGCAGGTCGCAGTGATGGGGTGACGAAACAGCGAGTGACCTCAAGGCTCGTCCAAAAGCTCAAACAAGGTTGGCAGCCTGTTTGGCAAGGCAACAACCAGGTTTCTGCAGGCGGTCGGAGCTGGACTGGGCGCCCGTGCGGGGCGGCGCTCCAGACCTAGCCTAGACTCGACTTTCTATTCCTAGGTAATCAAATCGGCTTATTTACCTACGGATGGGTTCTTTTAAAAATACTGGTAGAAGCTACCCTGTTATCAGTCTAGTGATTGAAATGGCCATTCCTGACTACAGTTCTAAATGCTACTTGAAGTCAAGGCACCACTAGCTCGGACGAAATTCAGTAACGATAAAACCACAACAATATCACAATGAATCGTCGATTAGGAAGAGAAGGTCCACAGGTGCTGCTCAGCCTCGAAATCAGATCCTGAAATCATAACAGAAACAGCTGCCGAGCTGTCCAGATTGAGCTTTGCACCCAAGCGGAAGCAAGCGGCCCAACAAGAACGGTTTAGGCACATTAACGACAGTTTCCTAACCTTTACTTGGCCTTGGCGAGACCAACGGCACCGTTGCCAAGGTCATATACGCTGTACCACTTGCGTAGAAAGGCGTCACCGAGGATAGCAAGAGGGCCAACTGGCTCGGGGAAGTCCATGCCCATGAAGGCACTGATGCAGGAACCCTGGACCTCGAGGGTGTAGTCATAAGGACCAATGGTGAAGTTGTGGCCGGTCAGAGTAAAAGTGAGGTCAGGAAGAGAGTCGCGCTTGGCGCAGTCAATGGTATACTGGCCAGTGAAACCCTTTGTGGCACCGATCTCGGTGTTACTTTTAGATGTCAATGTCAGTATCTAGAGATCGCGTGAAACGGCAATGATATTACTCACATCATCTCAGCGAGGTTGGAAGGAAGAGCAATTAGAGAGGTACCGGTGTCGAGGATGACACCAGTGTTCTCGAGCTCAGCAACCTCATCGCCAAGAGCAATGGCGTCAAGGTCAACCTCCCAGTAGGCCTTGCGGCGAAGGGGAATCTTGATCAGCTCGCCCTCGTAATGATCCTTGTCAATACCACCAAAGGTGGCAACGGAGCTGTCGCCATCCTTGTTGGCATCACCAAGGTAGAAAGCAAAGACCGGCTCATCGAGCAGACCCTGGTGGATCATGTTATAAAACGGAGGGACGATCCTGTTGACGGAGATGGTGTCAAATCCGAGGCCAAGGATACCGTCAAAACGGCCAAATGCAAAAGCCAACCCGGGCTCACTGGTAGCCTCGGCGAAGTCTTGTCCCTTAACCTTCAAGTCGCCAATCTGCAGGTTGTCCCTGGACACGAATCCGCTCAAGCTGCCGGATCCGTACTTGATGGCAAATTCACTACCATTCTTCTTGTATGTGGACGAGGCAGAAGAGTCGAACTTCTGGTGCAGGTAACAAGCGATAGAGCCACACTCTGACGATGGCACCCATAGGTTGGAGCTACCTGTGTCAAGGACAACTTTGAAGGTCTGAGGGGGGGTACCGAGCTGGATTTCGGAGAAGTCTAGCAAGAATCAGTATCACTCAGCCACGCAGAGTCCTAAGAACATACACTGGGCGTTCATGAAATTGTCGACCAGCACATCGTGACCGCGCATGGCGTTGACTGGCTCGTCCTCAAGTACATGCTGCTGGAACTGGCCCATGTACTTCTGGCCTAGGGCATTTGCATGGTCGGCAATGTTGCGCGTGATCTGAATGAATCAGTCACAGCCATAAACAAACATCATATCGTAAGATGATTGAGCTCATATACTCACGAACTGCTCTGTAAGGGGAACCTTGTTGAGCTTGAGCTTGTGAACCTCGGCGGAGGCATAGCCCAGCAGCACAGAAGCTGTGAGCAAGGAAGCCTTCATGATAGGCAAGGAGGCAAAATGAGCGAGGAAAAGGAAACGAAAGAATGAGCTTTACGAATAACGATCAGGGCGATGATGGAAGGAGCAGCGAGGTGATAGGAAGGAGTTGGAGAAAGGATGATGGCGTTGAGCAGGATTGGTAAGATGATGCACTGCTCAGGCGGCCCCGGGTGACTTGCTCTGGTTGCGGAGCGACATGGGGGCCCAGCCAATCATCGGAGCACCGGCTGCGTCATCGGACTCGGCGTTTAGGCAGACGAAAGTGAAGGTAACTGTATGTCTCTTGCTATATAGCCTGAGAGACTCTGCTACTATTTCGGGCATATATTTGATTTATAGCAAAAAATATTCCGCGCTTTCATATATATAAGTCACTCTATCTCTTTGATGTCCTGGATTGCGGAGACTTGGATTACGCAGGACTGGGCTTGATAAGCGCCAACGGGCAGATATGTCCTTATCAGCCGACCACTCAACCTGAGGCACTTAACGAGATCGCCAGGCACAAATCTTGAAGCAGGCTGGGATAACCTTGTTGGGAACCTTGAAGTCAGCCGAGGTAGGTGGCTGAATGGACTCTTCTCATGCCTGCAGAATCGAACCCATTTTCACTTTAATTGACTGAGCTGTTCGAATAACCCTAAGAAAAACATAAATTAGAAGCAATGAGCAGCTACTGGACTCCGTGATTTATATCTATCCGTGCCGGAGCGATATATATTACTGCAGCCTGGAATCGGATGTAATGGCGAATTTAGTTCACCCAAGGCTTCTTGTTTGCTTAACTTATCAGTTTTCTCACAAGAGCATACTAGCTGCCCAGTAGCGAGAGAAAGCCCATTACCACATCTGCTACCCAAAGATTTTGGTGATACAGTTTATTTCTACCTTCTTGCTATGCACAGCCGAAACACTACCCCCGATAGTAAAGACGCTCCCCCTTACCGGTAAAATTCAAGCCTGCAAAATGAAAATTAGCGCTATTGCATAGATATCGAAGCTGATGTGAGAAAAACATACCTGTCGGCCTCCTGTCCGGTCTTAACCTGGGCTGAGTAAGCGTCTTCAAGGTCTGACTGGATGATATTGTATCGGTTCTTGCGAACTGCGCGAAGACCGGCTTCTTGCATAATTGCTGCAATGACAGCACCAGACAAAGGCTCGTTTCGCACAATAAGCGAGTCGAGATCTACCTCAGGAGATAAGGACATTTTAGAGGCAATCGTGGAGAAAATCAGTCGGCGTTCCCTCCTATCCCGGAGAGAGGGGAACTCAATCTTTCGATCCAGACGCCCGGGTCGAAGCAAGGCTGGATCCAGGGTATCTGCTCGGTTAGTGGCCATGATGACCTTCACATTGCTAGTCTGCTCGAAACCGTCCATCTGGTTCAGAAGTTCCAGGAGAATACGCTGAACCTCGCGATCAGCACCAGTTTGTGCATCGAAACGTTTTGTAGCAATGGCATCGATTTCATCGATGAATATAATTGCCGGTGAGTTCTCCCGCGCCATTCTGAAGACATCGCGAACCATGCGAGGTCCCTCTCCGAGATACTTCTGCACGAATTCCGAGCCGTTCACCCGAATGAAGCTAGCAGTGGTGCTGTTTGCAACAGCCTTGACCAGCATAGTTTTTCCGGTACCCGGAGGGCCGTATAAGAGAACACCACGGGGAGGGTCAATACCTAAACGGAGAAAGACAATCAGAACTGGAAACTGGCGTTGTAGTACACAGAGGAAAACATACCAATTTGTTTGTAGAGGTCAAAGTGCGTCAAAGGAAGTTCAACGGCTTCTCTGATTTCCTGTTTCTGCATATCAAGACCACCAACGTCCGCATATGTAACATCCGGTTTCTCGTTTTCGCCTAGCATGGCGATTGAAGAGTCCGCCTCCGGGGGTAGAATATCCACAAGGGCATTGGAATGGCGATGCAGGGCAACGGAGGATGATGGCTTCAGCTTTTCGCGATCAAGGGTGGAAAGAATGCGGACAACGTAGTTCGAGCCGGTCGACGACTGTACAATGCCGGTGCTGGGACCAACATTAGCCTGAGCCTTAACAACGAGTATGACTGTCGTACTTCTGGTCGATCGCTTCCATGAACTGGCCTATCACCAAGGGTACGCTCTGTATCCGCTTGATTTCCTCCTGTGCACGAACTAGCTCCCTCTTCAAGCTCCTATTTAATCAAATCAGTAAGCGGCTTTGCGAACCCGCGGCGGCAGGCAAACCTTTGCTCATCTTTGATGTATTCTTCTTGGAGCTTGATGTACCTGTAATCCTTTGATCAGCTCACGAAGCGGGCTTCGATGTGTAGGCAAAACATACTCCAGGTGCCTCTGCAGTTTCTTCAAAGTAGCGTATTCATCGCCATCATCGGCCCCTGTTCCTTCGAGTGAATCGATGTTCGGGATAGTATCCAAAGGAGCTGCCTTCGTGTAAGACGAGAGGACGCTCGCCGGGTTTTCCACGGCGATATCTCCCATTGCGAATGTTTCTAGCTAAGAAATTAGAAAGGTCAAAGATCTGCGGGCGTCTGAGAAAGATCAGGAATGATTGGAAGATGGTTGTAGTCAAAAGTGTTTAAGAGCCTTGTCTGAGCAGTGTCTGGAGCTACGCAGCAACAGCGATAGCCGTTGCTCACGTAGCTTGGTCACGTGACCAAAATCTTGGCGTCTTTGTGTGGCAAAGAATCCGTCAGAAGCAGACCAAAACTCATCTTGGTTTGAGCTACCTTGAGTAGATAGAAAAGCTCTCTGGCTAAACTAGGAGCGTTGAATGATGCATGTATGTATGGGCTTGCCGTATCCAGGATAGTAGCAGGCCTATTCGCTACGATTACCTCGATTAATGCTGCTCGGCCGGAGCACATACTATGAAATATCTGATTCAAGGCGAGAGGTGTTCTTTCTTCCTGAGTATGGCGTGTAACCATAATAATATACTCGGGATTTGAGAATTTACCCTCAACTCTACCACTGTTGATCGCCAGTTCGGCAGAGATCACCGACTTTAAAATTGCCAGACTACCAATATGACGCAGCAGCCAACACGGTCAACTGCGGCTGTACTGCGGCTGGAGTATCTGTTTTATTTAGTTTCAGACTTAGGAGCAATGCTCTTCGCGGCTGGCCAAACATTCTATGCACCTCTGCATCCACCTCGTCTAGTAGCAACCCCATGTTTTTCAATCTAGCTCAATCTCCCATCGTAGTGGAGCAGTTATATGGACGTGGCAGGTGGGACAGCAAATCCATGGACAAGGCACGGTGGTCTCTCGCAATCCCGTGATTAAGGAATCTAGAGTTGGATGCGCCCAAGGATTAATTCGGGATACAGCGAGGGGTTGTCAAACAGTTCCAGCTCCGTCACTGCTCATCCATACCTTTTAACGCGCTGAAGATTGGGCGGATCATTTCCATCAGGTGGGCAGCGTGAGCCGTTATAAATAACCCTCTTCTCCGTGACCAAGCTGCTCTCCAATCCCTCCCTTCCTCTCTTTTCCCTCGTGCTGATTGCCTCTCTGAATCTGCTTCTGTTGGCGATTTCCTTTCTGATTGAGTCGCTACACTGGCCTTCTTGGTGTTACTGCATCTTTCTACCTACTAACCTAAACGCCTGCCGTAAGGTATGGCTTCTGATCCTCCATATAGCGGCAAGCTGTCAAATCCTGCCAGCTTAACCCAAAGGATGTCCAGTTCTTCACAAACCGGCCGTGCAAGCCATGTTACATCATGATCGTGGATAACACTGCATTGGCGCTGATCGAGCTGGGACCACCTGCGACGAGCATTGGGAGGCTCTGTTGGGCCAAAACAAACTGAGCTAATTCGAAGCAGATGCTAACAAAATCCCAACAGCTATTCTGAGGCCCCTTGAACGGTCAAAGAGCAATCTCAATGATCTTCCAGCCGCTACTCGCAGAATCCAAGAGATATGATCATTTCCCCGCTAAGCACGGCATTCCATGCTTGAACGATGAATGGCCAAGCGCAGAACTGTGGCATTCCACGGGATCCATCCGGAGCGGAAGAACGCAATATCCCGGCCGGGCCACTGGAAAGTTGGAAACCCCTTTCCTGCTAACTAACGGACCGACTGACTTGCTTCTCCTGTGTCTCTGCTGCTAAGATTATTACTGCTCAGATCTGGTAAAATAACTTACTGGAAACTTATACGTCAGGCTCTGTCTGACTTTTGATATCTCCCAGCCACCCTTGATCGTATCTGGGGTCGCCTTCCTCCACGCCTGTCCCCATTCCCGGCATCCCCCATCTCCTTGTGCCTCCACTCATCGGCTTTTCAAGCGATCGAAAATTCCGTCTTTATCATTAGTCTTTCATAAAATACACAATTTTGGCCAAGGTCATACCGTACGACAGTGTATGGTGTACTATTGCAAGGTACGTCCTTTGTTTCCATACCATCCTGCCCGCTGCCTATCTTCCCGTCATTGGGCCTGTGACACGCCGCGCTCTCTTGTGGCCACGCACTTCACTGGCCGACTATTCGACGGAACCACCGCGCTTTATGGCATTGCTTCGGACGTATTCTGGTCATTTGTATACCATCGTTATGCTTCTTGCTTATGATGATCAATTAACTCTTTTATATTGTTCTGCTGCTGTCTCCCGTTCGATTCATGTTGTTGTTGGAGCTGGTAGCCATTATTTGCTGACTTCCTTGGTCTCCATCAGACGGGCCTCTTGTTTCCTTCTGCGGGTCCCGTGACCTTCCATCCCTCGCAGTCTTTCACAACCTGCCAACAGCTGCTATTTCGGGACTGGCCATCCATCCTCCGCTCGCGAGTCGGCATTTTAATAGTCCAGCCTTGTCGGTATGTACATCTTTTCTTATCCTGATAATTCTAGTATGTGACTGCATGAAACAAATTTGTCATACACTTGACGAGCGCTCTTTTGTTTTCCCTTGCCGTCTCCGCGTTGCGTTGATCTGTTTCGGGAGTGCTTCGCCTCGGTCGTGTCGCAGACCAAGGCGCGACAAGCGATTTTCCAACAAACGCGTCGAGACTCTTAAACATCCATCGCAATTTTGGAATTGAGCTAGTCGATACTATGATGTGAAATACAGAGCTTCTATTGTTCTTGCTTCTCGCACCGGTCGCGCGTTGAATGATGGATATGTTGCATTTGTGTCATCTTCTCTGACAGCTTCTTTTGTCTTTGCAGATGGGTTGGTAAAACCGCACGACATGAACCCCTGGCCTCTTGACGCCTCGAGCCTCCCGAACCATGAGAATGGCGCTTTCCATCATGCGACCATTGACCCCTCTGCCGCTTTCCTTCACGCCTCTCCTACCCCCGACCCTAATCAGTTCCAGCGCATGTTCAATGGTGTACCCAGAAATGCGTCTCCTGGATTCGCAAACCCTAACCAGGTAATACCGTCTAAACGACCGCGGCCAGAAGATGGGATTTCGATGTCGCCGAGACAAGCTCCTGGAGGGCTCTCTTCCCGTTCACAGACACCACAAGTTCCCTATCCTGGTTACCAAGGCGCCGTAAATGGAGCTCCTCAGTTCTCCCATCCAGGGCAGTTTCAACATCTTCAACAGGGCGCATCCACGAATGTTTCGCAATCTCCGATAATGCAGGATTTTGACCAACATGGCGCGCAGCGGATGGGAACAGCATCTCCAAGTCCCTTTTCGCCAGCCGGGCCTCATGTCGGAAACCAAATGTCTCCCGCACAACCCGACCACCCCAGCCGGGTGAATACCCCTCAAAATAATTCATTTATGCCTGCCCAACATTTCTCTCAGGGAATGGGACCCGGCTTCTCGCCTACCCCCGCAATGACATCGGCGTCCGTACAAGCGCCGATGCAGGCGCAATTTGGCGGAATGCCCCCAGGATATCAACAGGCACTTGCCGCCCAACAGCAACAACAACGGATGCATGCCATGCAAATGCAGAATCAAAACCGCGCTTTGAACCCCGGAATGGCTGGTCGGCCGATAGTAGCAGGCATGAATGCCATGGCAAACCCGCAGCAGATGGCGGCGATCAGACAGATGCAACAGACTATGGCGAAACCTCCCAATCCCGAGGGCTTCATGCGATCCTTGCAGAAGTTTATGATGTCAAGAAACTTGCCTTTTGACCCAAATCCCATCGTTTCTGGTCGCCCCATTAACCTTGTGCAGCTATATGCGGCTGTTATGAAGCTTGGAGGCTCAAAGAAGGTTACGGCTGCAAATATGTGGCAGGTCATAGCTCAACAACTTCAGTTCCCTCCCGTGCAGTTTCCCATGGCTGTTCAGGAGATTCGAGACCTCTATCAGCGAACTCTTGCCGCCTACGAACAAGCTTTCCTAAGCAGTCAACAAAAACAATTCGCGGATCAGGTTCAGCAGCCCTCAATACCACGACAGCCCAGTGATCCGTCCGGCATGCAACTCCAGTCTCCTGCCGTCAAGCAGACACCTGGATTCGACGGTTCCCAACAGTTAGGGCATCCTTCCCCTGCTACTACGTCAACACCGAACAACGCTCATCAAGGCCCTGCCAACGGCTTCGCGACACCAACGCAAGTCAAGACACAAAATAAACAACAGCAGGGCCAACATCGCCTCAGCGTCTCTCGTCTATCCCAACCCCCAAGTACTCCTCATGACCTTAATGGTCAATTATCAACACAGTCGCCCGCTGCGTCGGAAAAAGGGCCAGGGTCTATCGTCGGTAAGCCGGCCGATGAGACCGATCAATCACATAACCGGCCTCTTGGGCGGCCGATACAGGATACCTTCAAGCCAATGGTAATCTCGGAGCATAAGCTCCATGGCCCTATCGCTGTCGGAGAGATGTACCAGCTTGGAGAAGAAATCGCAAGGTTAAAACCTAATGTACCGTCGTTTGCTGAGCTTGGTGTTATTGACATCCACGCCTTGACCATGGGTATCAAATCTGGTATTCATGCAGAGATGCGAGTGGCATTAGACTCGCTTGTTTCACTTTCTGCTGAGCCCGCTGTGCAGATATTGCTCGATAACTGCGATGACTTGGTTGATAGCTTAATAGATTGCGCGGAGGACCAAGCCGAACTACTTGCAGAGCATGCACCAGAAGTTTCCGATATGATGCTACTACCATCTTACGAAGAACTCAAACGCGGCTGTCAGTCCGAGTGGACTTCTCTGGCCCCAGTTGCTGAGTTTGGGAGTACGGAATACGAGCTGGATAGGGCCGTCGATAGGCTCATCTGTATTACCACCATTATACGCAATTTCTCTTTCGTTGAGCAGAATTTCGACATACTTTCAACGCCTCCTGTGGTTGAATTCTTTTCAACGATCATCCGTTACCTTGGCACAAGAAACATGCTCCTTCGGACACATCAGAACACGCTGGATTTCATGAAAGACACCCTAATTTACCTGAGTAACGTTGGCGGTGCCATCAATCTACCAAGTAAAGAGGAAGCGCTCTGTCTTCTACACTTTCTTCTGTCCTTTGCTCCATTCCCGGCCCCAACTATGTCATCGGATGGTGTTATGTTCACGGCTTACAATCCGTCGGTACACAAATATACACCAGCCGCTGTTGATAGTCTGGCTAAACTTCTGGCACGAGATGAACCAAATCGGACTTTCTTCCGGACTATATTTTCTAGCGACGGGGCTTCCACCGCTCAACAAGAGCTTCTGACCCGCGCATTTGGTCTTGCGATTTGCCCTGTTCCCAACCAGCCTAGGAAACCTTTTGCAATCGCGGATATTCGCAAAGTGTTTCTAATGCAGGGGCTTTTAGCTGCAGATATTCTGGCAGGATTTGCTGAAGGGTCGACCGCCAAATCTTGGCTAGAGTCTGTGGATGGTTTTGCCATTCATCTGCTTCGCCTCTCATGTCTTTTGAGCACAGAACGTGTCCCTCCACCGCTCCACAACGTCCGTCAAACGCACGCTGTGAGGGCGCAGGCTGAAGAGGCTGAAGTCTACGGTTCAATCATCAATCGGGGACTAGCAATTCTTCGGCGTCTAGCTGAGAAATCGAAATATGCCGATACAGACTCAGCTCTGCGGTTTCCGTCCGGAATTCTTCCCAAGAAGGAAAGCTTACTTGGCGCATTGCTGATGCCAAACGTCGATCCTGGTGTCGTCCGGCAATTGATAACGTATGCACGGCTCGCCGAATGATGAACCAGATGAACCGCGTCCTTCCTTTTTTGGTCTACTTTCTAGCGATGGCATTGACTACCTCTTGAAATTCATTAAGTAACGCTTTCTTCCGTCATGTCTTCTATCTATACATCTTTCAGTAAACATTTATTCTTCAACCGTTTCTCAATTTTCTCTTCACTTGGTTTGGCGCCGGTGGAAATGGTACTTCAATGAGGCGTGATAATGTGTATTCTCCTGTGTTCATTGCTCTGTACTATGCTCAATACCCTCGGGCAAAAGGTCTTACGACGTCTAAATGGTACTTATCAGATACATATCTACCGCTCACCTACCTAGAACGTCTACTTCTGAGATGTTTCCATGCTCCATCGCCCGTCATTCTCGCGTAGGAGGCGCAAGTAAGCGCGGGTAATCGCGCTCAGGGCTGTCAGAGGTTTGTTGGTCCGTGCACGTATTGATATGGCGTTTCTCCCCCACCTGCATGAACTATAGTGGGCCAGGTCGACTTTATATTATCAATTTAAAAGACCAGATGATATTACGCAGTGTAGCACTTGAACAGCCATGAGATCATTGAATATGCAATATCACATACAGAATGCCCAAGCCACGCCAGTAATACAGAATTCGCAGAACGGGTAGGAGAGGAATGAGAACAGAAACTCCTGAACAACGAATAAAAATGTACAAACACATCAGGAGGTAACGATGACAAAGGCGATAGGAAGGTATGAGTGAGCTGCACCTCCAGAGCTATAGGCTATACCTAATGAGACAAATAAACAGAGTATGCGGTTGCTTCAACTGGAAGTAAAAAAGAGCATCTCGAAGCTTCAGCACCTTCTACTTGTCGAGCGCTCGCATGAATGATTTGGAATGAGTTTGGCTTTTTAGAACCATGCTCGCATTCAACCGAATGTTCAGGTCGATATTCGTTTGCTATCTGAAGACGAGAATATTGAGCAGGTCGGAAGACGACAGGTTGTGGATTAGCCTGAATTAGAACGCGATCGATAGATAGGAATTCATTATCACAGCTTAAAAATTACGCTCAAGCATGAACTTTTGGATTTCGGGTTTTCGCCAGCCCTATTTGAATCATTGTTAGCTGCCCATTCTGCGAAACGTTGAGAACCTAGGAAGGGCAAACCTTAACGATGATGTGTCCATTTAGTCGGTTGATTGTGATGTCTGGGCTCTTAGGGGCATTGCGATCGGGAGACTCGAGTCCCAGGTACACGGCAAGGTCGCGCCTGAAAGCGTCTAAATCACCTTCTGTCTTCTGAATCTTGGTTTGCTGCTTTGTCCCGCCAGCTTTGGTAACGAGATAGACGGGTAGTTGGTTCGAGGGGGTTCGACGGACGAAGTAGGGCAGGTTTGTGAGGGACAGTTTGGCGGCCGCTGGGGGAGGTGTGATTGTTGGGGTGCTATTCTCTCTGAGGGTCTGGGATTGACGTTTCAATTGGGCGAGGAATGTCCGGCGTTGCTGCGTGCAGACGGAAGATCTGGGGAAGACGCGTTGGATCTGAAAAGCTGCTTCTGGAGGGGGGAGAAGTTAGTATGAACAGACAAGTTCTTCATATCCGCAATGTTGAGCCCGCCGCTCGGCCGGACAATACGGACGCCGGTGGCTAGCGGAATAGCTATAACGTACGAGAGCTGATCAATCTAGATTGGAAGCAGTTGGAAGACACTGTGCTACGTATCCCTGAGGAAGCAACGGGCTGCGCAGCGCGCTGAAGATAGCCTGACATGGCCGTTGACTGCTTGCGAACGGTGGAGGCTGGTAGAGACTGCATGAGAGTGGTCATCTGTGCAAGGAGTACGTGGTGGAGGCCGAAGGAGTTTATTCCGCGCAAAGGCCACGCTATATTTCCCCTGAGGAGGAATGGACCACGGAAACAAGGGCGAGGGGAGATGGACGATCAAACGGGACTCGATGATGGTCTGATTGACGATATCGAGACAGAGCAGGACTTTTTGCTCTCTGAGCGGAGACGCTCCCGCTAGCACCAAAGCGGACTAGCGCCCAGACCAACCCTCCCGCCCACATTTTCTGAATCTGAAAAGCCGCACACTTTGCTATTCATCCAAGACGAAGCCACTGTCCCCTTCCCTCTTTCGTCACCACTTTTCCGGTCTCTGCCTTGTCGCTGTTCATAATGGCAGCCAACGTTCCCCCTTCCGCTGAGGCCCTTACCAGCGGCGGCGCCGCCCACAAGACCGCTGAAGATATCGCCAACCAGTACGACTTGCTGCCCAAGTTGATTCCCTACCTCGATCGCCATCTAGTCTTCCCACTGCTTGAATTCAGCTCTGGGCAGGATGACGATTCAGAGATTGTCCGCGCGAAGTACGAGCTTCTAAAGCACACGAACATGACCGACTATGTAGCCAACCTGTGGCAGGAAATCAACAACTCTGACACGATCCCGGACGAATTCGTGAAAAAGAGGGAGGAGGTCCTCGCCAAGCTTCAACACTACCAGAACGAGAGCGAGAAGATTACCGAACTGCTGCAAGATGAAGCTGTGGTGGGCAATCTGCGAAGCGACAAGGTTGCCAACTTGAGGTTCCTCGAAGAACAGCACGGAGTCACGATTGAGATGGTCAACAGTCTTTACGACTACGGTCGCTTCCAGTACAGCTGCGGCAGCTATGGTAATGCAGCCGAGTTGCTCTACCAGTTCCGTGTCCTTTCCACCGATAACGACAAGGTTGCCTCGGCCACATGGGGTAAGTTAGCTTCAGAGATCCTCACCACCAACTGGGAGGCCGCCATGGAGGAAGTTCAGAAGGCCAAGGATTCTATCGAGACGAGACTCTTCAACAATCCCGTGGGTCAGCTGCACAATCGCTCCTGGTTGATTCACTGGTCGCTCTTCCCCTTCTTCAACCACGACCCCGCGCGCGATGTCCTGACCGACCTCTTCTTTTCCCCCGCCTACATCAACACCATTCAGACCAGCTGCCCCTGGATTCTCCGATACCTCGCTGCCGCCGTTATCACGAACCGAAATCGTGCGCACAAGAACAGCAGCGTATACCAGAAGCAACTGAAGGACCTGATTCGCGTCGTTCGCCAGGAGGGCTACGAATACTCTGACCCGATTACCGACTTTGTCAAGGCTCTCTATGTCGACTTCGACTTTGAGGAGGCCCAAAAGAAGCTCGGTGAAGCCGAGGAAGTGCTCCGCGGCGACTTCTTCCTCGTTTCCGCGGCTGATGCCTTTGTTGAGGCTGCCCGACACCTCATCTCTGAGAGCTACTGCAAGATTCACCAACGGATCGATATCAAGTATGTGGCACAAGCCGTCGGATATTACAGACCGCGAGAAGTGCTAATTACCGATTTAGGGATCTATCCACCCGTCTTGGTCTTAACCAGGACGAGGGTGAGAAGTGGATTGTCAACCTGATCCGCGACACCCGAGTCGACGCCAAGATTGACTACAAAGAGGGCACAGTGATCATGAACCACCCCCCGCAATCCGTATACCAGCAGGTCATCGAGAAGACAAAGGGTGCCTTCTTCCGGACACAAGTCCTTAGGTTCGTAGCCTCCTGAAAGTACCTTCTAATCATAGCTAATTAAACCCCTAGCGCGGCCGTTGCGAAATAAATAAATCAACTTCGTCGCATCCGAAACCAAAAGAAATCAATTATCCCTCTATTCCCTTGTTGGTTCTGTTCATGTTGGTAGTATTCCCCTGCAACTATGCGCGGGCTTCTTTCGTCTTGAATGATATGATATGATGGAAACCAGCAGAGTGGCATCAGGCCGGCGTTCAGGTGGTCCCGCTTTTCGACGTTTCAACTTATTTCCTATTCACCTATCTATCTACCTACCTTTCTATCCATCTATGTCCGTTTTTTCCCCGCTCTAGCTATTGGTTGTCGAACCACAAAGATACCTACGAACAAGAGGAAAAGCGAGAAGCAAGGCAGAGTCTCGTCTCTTTCCTTGCTTTCTTTTTCCCTGCCTGTGTCTCCAACAATGGAGTTGCGGTTCAGGTACCTCGGTATCTTGACCTCACTGCATTATAATACGTCACTCACGACACCCACCACTATCAGGTCTTCTATCTTCTACCGCACCACTTGATGTATTGACCTGATCCATGTTGTTACGAATGATTTATAGAGTTGATGGGAATAAATCGGTATTTGATTCTATGGTCTCCTGACTGGTTTCGTTTCGTCGGATCGATGTACATGCTGTAGGATTATCCAACTCAGGCCGCTAGAGTCAGCAACCACCTCACGGCTTGATCCTCAAGGATAGACGCGTGAACTGAGATATAACTAGCACATATGTGATCAGAATTCGAATCGCATTCCTGCTCTACCGACACCTAATAATTAACTGACATTCTTCTGGGTTGGCTTGCTTGTTCAAGGTGGTCTTCGTCAACACCGAGACGGAGACGGCGCCAAAATCATGTTGTCTTGGGGAATGAGAGACGGAAATTGGTAGAAGGATATAAACCTAAGATTGATACGAATAGAGCAGAAATCTAGAACAGGGGATATCTCTGGTACCGAAACCAAACAAAAAGAAACAGCGGCGCAAACAAAATGCTTAGATATGCTTCGAATGATAATGGCTCAGTTCCGTATCTGTAAACGAAACAATGGAAGGGTCTAGTATGTAGGTGGATGGGAAAAACCAATAACACCGAGAAAAAATGCTGGGACACAGGGCCTCACTCTACTCCCTTGCACAAAGGAAGCTCTCAGGCCTTGCTAGTCCATTGTCTGAGTCAGGACTGGACAGACGAAAGTGCATACGTGAAGTGGGAGAACGTGGCCGGGAAAGACCGAATCAAACCAGAGAGTAAATGGGTAGACTAAAAACTATCCCGTCAAAGCAACGATTGATGGAAAGGGGACATTTTCATCGCCGTCTAGAGTCATATTCACCCGGTCTTCTGCGTGGAGGGCCCGACGAGAGCCGAACGGGGATGATCTCGTTGATGTAGGGTTCTGATTGCGAGTTTGAGTCGCCAGCCATCCGGAGGGCTTCTTGCCGTTCATATTCGCGCGACATGATGGCGAGGTCGTTGATTTGTTCCTGAACAAGCAATTAGTATTCGGATACCCCTGACTTCCTTAGAAAAGGAGAAGAGCGACATACTCTTGTCAGAGGTACGCCAACAATCAAGTAACCTTCGCGCCCCTTTGGTCTCGTAAGTATATGTTGCCAGGCCGTGTGTCTCCATATTATATGGGGCGCAAGAATGGATCCTGAGGTTAAGTCGGAGCTTTACCTGGTAAGTGTATGGCCGGACGGTTGCAGTTGGTCCTAGAAAGTATTGGATCTGGCCTAAGACAATTTGACGAGAGAGTCCATATCCTGGCAACCAGTACTGTTGGACCTGAGACATCTTCACTCTCCTCGTGCCTTGGAGCGTTCTTGATTGGGACAGGTGTCTTGAGTATGTATGCGCGTAGCTAAAAGAGTCAATCCTCTTGTGAGAACGTACTTTCATACGGAACGACGGCGGTAGAAGTAGTCTATGACGGCCTCGTAAGCAGCACATACAAGGGCCTTTTGTAGAGTATATATACTTTGCATATTCCCTTTATGCAAGGGCGTATTAGTCAAAGGAATGAGGAATGGAAATGGTCAGCGTTTCTACGTGGGAATAGCCTTTAAAGGTCGACCGACGACCAGGAGAAGGAGCTGGAATGACTTGCTGATCAACATGGTCTAATAATACAAACTATCAGCAACAGGAGAAGCCAAGGCCCCAGGGGAACTCACCTTCGATCCTGTGACGGATAGATGAACAAAGGAACGCGTTGCGAGGGCTGTTTCTAGTTCTGTTGTTCCTGTCGGATCCCGGCGAAACCGCCTCACTCTTTTTATCCAACCCTTTTGCTCAGGTAATAACAAAAAAAGTGAGGCTTGAACCACAATAGCAACTAGACTTATCCAACGAATCGAAGCAATTTCTGGTATTGCTCGTAGTCGTTCTGGTTCTTGGCCGACTCTGCGGTGAACCTCCTTCCTGCAACCAAAGTAATCCGCCAGTTTATGTATGATGCCGTGGCTCCATGAACGGGCATCGAGAGGCTAGCTCGCAGCACCTCCTTGGTGTGTCTCCAACTATCCTCTGTTCGCCGGGAGACTAGGGACATGTTGCAATGGGGTTCTTCCCGTCTATCAGAGGACCCAAATCTTCTGGCAGAAGCGGAGTGATATTTGCATACAACGATGCTGATGGGATACTCCCTGGTATCGGGGCGAAGATCTGGTACAAACCACGTTGTGCTCAGCCCTCTGTAGCCCCGGAGCTCGAACAGAGCGGCCAATCATGTTGAGACTCATTTTCGAAGGATCGCATGTTTCTTCTGCTAGTGAAGCTCCCGTTCTCTCCGCTCTGCTGGGTCCCGTTGCGCTTCATGATTCATCAAGCGAGGATGGATGTAGTTTGCAAGCTGGATCAGAATCGCCCGAACACCAAACCTCTTCATTTTATGCAAGGATCCATTTCTGGAAAGATGCTTGGCTTTCCTAACGCAGGTTGATTGATAGGGTCGGAGTAAATAGACATGCACGAAGAGATAGGCTACGGTCGCGATTGGCCCTTCACAATAGATTCGCATTTGTGCTGTCTTGTATTGGGCTTTCCCAGCCCACTTCGCAATATTATCCAGGCTAGCTTACTCCACAATGGCTAAGCTCCCCGGCAAGATGACCAACAGCGCAGTTGACTCTTTGGTATTTGTCGTTAGTCTCTGCCGCTGCATAATCGTAATGAAGTAGTCTGTATGCAATGACCACACGGCGAACAGGTATAGGTGGCCACGAGTAGCGATGAAGGAACCCCTTAAAGACGCGTCTGCTGTTTCTAAATACGAATATGACTTTCATCGTCGGACTTCGACAAAGTCTCGGAGTAATAGTCTAGGCCCTGTTTCGGAGGTCGATCGGCATATTTCACAATCTGGACTTGTCTTGGAGACCGAATTAGCCTTATGGACGATCAGGAGTCAGAATCCAAAAGCTAGGCTGCTTTCATTGTGGAGCAGTATCGCAATGCCATGTCCTTACGGTCAAGCTCGGACCAACGAGGCAGCTAGACGATCGCTTGTGGAACTGCGTCGTTGAATAAACTAAAAGGCAAAGTGGCTGCTGTGACAAAGATTTCCCAAGTTGAGGATTGTAATTGGTGACACGCGGAGAACAATATTTTGCCGGCTATAGAAGGTTTTCTCGAGGTGACGACAGTGCACCGTTAAAATGCTCAGCTTCCGACAATTGAGATCGGAGCTTTTGCCCAGTAACGGAGGGATTTGCAGAATCATACAAAGATACCCAAGCGACCGAAGATGACTTGGTTTGTCGCAGAAAGAAGCTTGCCTCGAGCGTTCTTGGGTTGGTCGTAAGGGACTTTCAGAAGAGTGACTGTGTGACCGCTGATACGAAACATGCAGCCTTATGAAGGCGAGAACAAGGCGCTGTGGCGAAATTTCAACGGCCAGTAAAAAAGAAACAAAGTAAGCATAGTAGTAGAAGGACAACATGGTTGACCACTGATGAGGCGGAGTTTCAAGCCCTTGACGGACAGTCAGGCAAAATGAGATAGCAACGCATCAGAATGATTGTATATTACTGTCTATCTCGTTCTCATAACTCATGCCAAACAACGATATCAAATTTGAACCGAACTTATCATTAACACACGCTTAGTTTGGAGGCACATAAGGGTTGATGAGCATGTCGCTGAATCTGATCAGGAGGATTAGCAAAGTAGTGACAATGTATGCGAAGAAATTAACTTACTTCTCGAGCTTCTCCTTCCCTCGGACCTCTTCAACGAGCAACGGCATCCTGACAACGTTGAAGTCTTCATAGAGCTCCTCAATCTGCTCCAGGTACTTCTTCTGCATCTTTCTGCGTGCATTGCATTGCTCACAGTCACTGCCCTGCTTAGGGAAAAGAAGCTGGTTGACTACAATAGCATGTGTGTCAATTTGGTAGCTTGTCAGCTCCTGGATCATGCGCTCAGTCTCGTACAGAGACAAGAACTCTGCAATACAGACGCATACGAAAGTGGTCATGTCAGGGTTCTTAAACTGGGTGTTGACCTCGCCGATGGTTTCTCTCAGGGATTCCATCTTTTGCAAAAGTTCATCCAAGTTTTGACCACCGGGCAACCCACCACGAGCTCCAAGAATCGAGTTGAGCATTGGCCCGAACTGGGACGACAGTTGTGAAAGCTTCGCGAGAGCCTTTTCGAGGACCGTGGGGAATTGAAGGAAGCGGAGGGTATGGCCGGTGGGGGCAGTATCGAAGACGATAACCTCATAAGACAGGGATTTGACCTGCTTAAGAACCTCGGCGAATGACATGGCCTCATCAACACCAGGAATCTGATCTTGTTAGAAATGACCCTAGAGTGGTCGAACGCTACATACGCTGAAAGCTAGATCCTGCATCATATTCCCGACACCGAGGCCAGCCATAGGATCGTCACCCTGACCTTCGCCGTTCGCTAGAAGGTCCTGGAGGCTGCCATTCGGGTCGACTTCCATAGCACTGAGGTTGGTAAATCCATCGACTAGACGAGCCTCCTTGCCGAACTTCTGACCAAAGGCATCACTGAGGTTGTGCGCGGGGTCGGTGGAGATGAGCAGAACAGACTTGCGAGCTTTGGCAAGCTGGATGGCGAGTGAGCAAGAGGTAGTGGTCTTACCAACACCTCCTTTGCCTCCAACGAAGATCCAGCGCAATGTTTTCTGGTTGACAATTGACTGGAGCGTAGGCTCCATAAGGTCGTCGTCGTGGACAATCGCGGTTGAGGACATTTTGGCAAGGGGTTATCGGAAATTCGCGACGATGATTATTGACAAACCTAATAGGTCTGTTGAAATAGAGATTCGGTCAGATAATAATGGCCAAATGCTGGGGTGTGACAGACTTAGCACGTTCTGCAGACTGTTGACTGTTGATTCTCCCCGCAAAGGTCAAAAGTTCTGGCCGAAGCTTCAGGAAGCGGAAAGAATGGCTAGCGCTGTCACCCGGATCGGCACTACTCGAGACGCAGGAGGATACCAGAGTATCGATTGTCGCGCACAACTAACGCAAGCAGTTGACCTTTAGCTTATTTTCTCACTATTGTCAGAGCAAAGCAAGCGTCTTTGCCGCCTTCAGAGTTAACACGTGCAGAGGGTTTCTGCCTCAGGTGGGATAAGCGGGTTACCCCACTATGAAGTCCCCGTTGCTTCAGGTTCCTGAAAGCTAAACTCGACTTCAAATGGCAATAAGCAATGGGTAGAGATATCTCATGGAAAATTAGTTGACTGTCTAATCCGCGTTTGTTTAAAGATCAACAAATACTCACTGACTAACTACGATACTGACTCCGGAGAGCTCCCCGTCGGTGGTCTCCGACAGAAACAGCGGAGATCGAAAGCAACATAAAATATCGTCTCGCTCACTCATTTTCTCCAATTCACCTCGTCTTCTATATCAATTTTCTGTTCTTAATGGACGTTAGTCCCAGAGACCTGCAAGCAATTGACCAGCCAGGCAAAGTCACGGGCCGTCTTAACCTGTACCAGAATCACCTCCTTCCAGCTGGAGTCTCATCGACGTCCTCCACAAATATACCGTCGAGACCAAACTCACCACCAAAAATGTCTCGCGACCCGATAACCTGCCACGTTCTAAACACCTTAACGGGCACGCCCGCCGCAAACCTCCCTGTCACCCTCACACTCCTTTCAAGCCCCTTCCCCGCAGCCACCAGCCATGTCAGCTTCACCGCAACAACAAACGCAGACGGCCGCGTAGCGAGCTGGACACCGGTTACAGAGGCATCCGCATCCGTAACCGCATCTGCCACAGTGCGCCTTCCCGACATACTTGCATCCCTCCCCGCACCCGACAGCAAGACAAACTGGGCTCTACGATTCGAGGTCGGGCCATGGTTTGAGGCCCAGGGCGTCGAGAGTTTCTGGCCAGAGGTTGAGGTCAAGTTTACGGTCAAAGGGCGCGGAAAGGAGGGTGAGGAGGGATGGAGACATTATCATGTTCCGGTGTTGTTGGGGCCATGGAATTATTCGACGTACCGGGGATCATGATACTACTATTGACATTATACTGGGTTGGGCGGTTGAAGTACATACAAGTCTGTGGAAGGCTGGCTGAGGTAGTCTGGCTGAGCTAGTGTCTAGTTTAGATACGAGTGAAAACTCGATCTGATTTTATCGGTTGTCCACAGTACCTTTGGGGGCATCACGCATGTAAACGGAGTTAATGGGCGTATATACCTGACCTTCCAGGGAGCTATCAAGTAGAGTTACTGAAGTACTGAGTGGTCTAACCAGAGATACAACATCTGTGGTCCTCTATGAGTTCGCTGTTCTGGAGAGGATGATAGAGGGTTATGATAATTTCATTTTCTCAAGTACTATCTACGGGTATACTCCGCATATGACATCTATAGCTGGTCAGTGCTTTTAATCATAACAGGCACAGCTGCGCAAATGGCCGCATTTGTCTAGAGCCGGAAAACGACGTTAGCTGCCAAGACACTGGCACTGGGCGGCAGTAATGCAATGCTTAACTCAACCTCTTCTCTGGTAAAAAATACTTTACTATGATCAAAGCACGGGAACTTACTTAACAAGGACAGAAAGTACCATCAAGCATACATATGTAATACCGCTACGAATCCAGACCCAAGCACTCTGGGGGAGCCGTATCCCCTAAGCGTTTCCGGGTGGCTTCCCGTGTCAGAACTAAAAGCTAGCGCTTGCGCCTTGCAGCTTTGAATGAAGGCCAGGATCCAGGTTGGTGTGGGTTGCGAGGTCACAGTGAATCCTAGATGCTTGACACGCGTCCTTTCCATGCCAAATTAGACAGGAACGCGTACAAACCACATAAAATTACCATTCCATAAATAAACACTCCGACCAAGTTATAGAATTCGAGTGGCAATCTGATAACTGCCGCCAACGAGAGTCTGTTAGTTTCTGGTCACGTGATAGAAACCCGCAGAACGAAGAGGGGGACATTGCGTCATCATCTTATTTAGCCAATCAGGCGTTGAGTAAGTGGTTTGATTCCCTGGAAAGAAGGCGCTAAGGAACGAGGAGATTGCACACACGTCGTGAATGGCCAAAGGGCACTCACCGCCCAGCACATTGCATGATGAGTATTGGCTAAACTGCAGTGCGGCAAGTCGATTTGAGTGGGGTCGCTGGTGAAAGCGATGAGTGGCTGGAAGAAGTGGGCCAACTGCCTTAACGAGTTGTCAATGGCCACCCGCCCGGCTGGACCGAGAGTCTTGGATCCACAGGGTACAGATAAAATTCCTGTCGTCGTCACGGTGAAGTCATCGGATACCCCCGGAGGCCCCCTGGTGCCATCTTACACGGACAGATCTTGGAAGATAGAAGGGTTCGACCTGTCGTGGTAGCCGAAACCTCTGGATTTTCCTGATATTTACCTTCTGTATCCCTTGGGTTCATTACATCCATCATTATCCCTGATTGTTGTGCGCGATCAAGTTGTGTGCACAACCCAGTGATCGGTTCTCAAAGTTGCGTCATCACGTTATTGGTGCGTGAAATTGCCGGAACCCACCCTCAACGAAGACGGCCAAAAGTCGATTCATTGTCGAGAACTCGAGATCCTCGGTCCCGGCCAATCACGACGTACTGTTACCCTTTCGATTTTTCACTTGCGACTTGCAGAGACTTCAAGAGTCAAGAGTTAGAGTGCGAAGTGGTTGAGTGCAGGAAGAAATTAGGGATAGAGACCCTGGAGCCAGAGTTGCCAGAGTCAAGAGTCTGAATACAACCACAACCTCGCCCTCACTAAAAAGTTCGGTGCTCGAGAAAGTGCAACGCAGCCGGCAGACTGGGGGCTTTTGTAACGAATCCAGGGTTGCACCTGAACAAGCGTCACTGTCGAGGGCGTTTTGCTGCTTACCTCATAATAGCCGACCGCCTCCCCTCTTCCCCTAAATTGCAAAAACTCCCTGTCCAACCCTCCCGTCCAGACTACGTCACAACTTCTTTCCTCCTTCTCTTCCATCTTCAATAATCATCATCATCATACCCAGTGACCTCGCCTCGCCTCGCCCTTCCTGGGGTACAACCACTGCAATCCAGCTGCACTACTCACTAATGCATGAATATCTCTTTCTGCTGATTTAAACTGTTCTCTCTGTGCTCGCTCTACGTCACTTCACTCTTCATTTCTGTTCTTTGACGCGGTCCCATACGATACTTCCCGAGAGGCGTCGACATTTCGCGCTCTCCCTTCGTTTCTCTATACTGTATTGACTATCCTCTTACTGCTTCTCTTTTTTTTTTCTTCGATCGCCTTTGCCACTTGGCCCAATTGGTCTTGGGCCTTTACCTTTTCATACATTTTTTTTTTTTTTTTTGCTTTCACTTTTTTTCTTCCACTCGGGACCACGGATCTCCTGCAGCCCGCGGCCTCTCTATTATTCAGCTGATTTATCGACCGGATCGCGGGGGGAACTATGTCTGCCGCCGTGGCTTCGGCAGTCTCAACAACGCTCCCATCTAATCCTACCGCGCATTCTTCACCAATGGATGCGAAAAAGAACAGTGTCAAGATGGATAACGGTGAGTTCTCTTGATTCTGGTACAAAACATTCTGGATCTATGGTTGTGTGCCACCCATCCCGGCCTCCGATGTTATCTTTCCCATCGTGTCGGGATGACCTCATACAATCCTTATTGTCTACCTGGATGACGTCGCACAACTACTCCCCCCTGCCTTATCCTCCTGCGCATTGTCGCGAACTTGCCGTTTCATCTCGTTTCGTATCTGCTCTGGCTTAATTGTACTGACTTGATGATCTTCCAGAGGCCTCATCGGAGACCAAAGAGCAGAAGACGGATGGCGAGCCCCAGACTTCATTAGCACCTCCTTCACGGCCTAACCCATCGGCTGCCACCGATACCCCCGATTACTTCAACTCAGTTCACAACCCTTTCGCTTTGGAGCCGAATCCTTTTGAGCAATCGTTCGGCGGGGGTTCCGGTGAGACCCCGGGGAAGTCGATTCTTCCCCCTGTCGCTTCGATCACATCACCTGCTTTACCAGGCACTAGCTCCGCCGGCGGCGCATACAACTGGTCTAATTCCTTGCGCTCGGGTCCCCTGAGTCCTGCTATGCTTGCGGGGCCTGCCGGGGGGAGTGACTACTTCGACAGTATCGGAAGGGGCTTTCCGACGCCGAATGAGTCCTCACTCCGCACTGGTTTGACGCCAGGTGGCGGAGGCTCCATGTTCCCAGCACCAAGTCCCAACTCCCAAGCTTTGTTGAACCAGCTGCAGAACGGAGGCGCAACTCCGTCTACTATTGAGTTCCATCGCACAGCTCTGAATGTAAAGAAGAACGGCATTGCGCCTACATCCAACCCAACCGGCGAAGGCGATCAAGTACCACAGAACATTACAACAACTATGGATATAAAACCCGCACAGCCCGCCACAGTCGACTTTGGGCCGCATGATGCAGCAGACGCTGCTAATGGACTGTTCATGTTGGCCAAAGGTGGACAATCGACGGCAAACCAGTTTGCTGCTGTTTCGAACCAGACGGCAATTCCACCGCAAACACTTCAGACTAGCGAAATTCTACAAGACCAGAATGCCGCCCGACGCCAATCGGTTAATGTAAATGGTGTAGCAAATACGAGAGAGCCAAGTGGCGACGGGTCAGAACAAAGTGAACAGGCCAAACCTGCCCGAGGCAGGGGCAAGAGAAACACGTCTACGAAAGCTTCCAGTACAGGAAATAGGCGCAAGACGGATGATTCCACTCAGGGATCCAACAAGAGGACGAAGCTCAACAACGGTGCAGCCAGCACAGAATCTCCTTCAGAGGGCGAATCAGAAGAGGAAGAGCAGCAGCCCGCACAGAAAAAGAAGGCCGGCGACACCAAGAAGATGACTGATGAAGAGAAGAGAAAGAACTTCCTCGAACGAAATAGGCATGACAATCTCTCCCAAATCCTCTAATTTATCAGTATACTAACAGACGTAGGGTTGCGGCACTCAAATGTCGACAACGGAAGAAGCAGTGGCTCGCCAATCTCCAGGCCAAAGTCGAACTGTTTACGTCAGAGAATGACGCGCTTACGACCACTGTTACTCAACTACGGGAGGAAATTGTTAACTTGAAGACACTGTTACTTGCACACAAAGATTGTCCGGTTTCACAGGCGCAGGGGCTTATCTGGAACCCGAATCCTCCATACACTTGAAGGAATAATATCACTTGACTAACTGGCGCAACGGTTTCTGTATTTGGCTCGGGCGTACTGTAACAACTAGCAAAAGGTTCAGCGTTTCTTTTTCGATCAAGTCAACTTGCGATAAGTATTGAACAACTAGTGGCTCTTTGCATGCAAACATGTAGTCTATTTTGTCGGATGTGACTCCTCACAGTGTCCCCGTTCTTCTAGAGTAACAAACCTGAATCCGCTGTGATAGGTCAGTATCTCTGTGCTCGTTCAACATTTACTTGGTCTTCTTCACCGACAAATACCATGGGATCAATCTGCTATTACCATATTACCAGATCTCGATGCTAGAACAAATTGTCTTCAAAGATGAGCACTTAGTGCAGCCTCCTACATGGCGTACTAGTTCCCATTTCCCATTTCCCATTTCCCATTTCCCATTTCCCAGCACAGGTTCCAGCGCAGGTTGAGTTCCAGTTCCTGCCTTGAGGACGGTGCCGTCCGCTCCCACAATGAGTAACCGTTTGCTACACTCTGGACTCCACTGCCGAGGATCATGCATGTAAGCATTTGCACTGCCATGGGTCAGCCGAATTGACGGTTAGTATGCGAGCTATTGACAGACCTGCATAACCAAAGTTCAACGCCACTAGTTTTCTCGTCGTGAATGGGTAAATCCCTATACTATGTGGGCACAGTGAGTGGTTGCAGTGCATTTAGGGTCTGAGTGGAGCAGCAGCCACGGTTTTGAGATCGACTTAAGTGGCGGTGATGCGGTGTATTGTGCAACCGTATTCTCACTAGGTAGGACAGAGACGTATCTGCAAAATTACGGTATTGTATGGGACAATATACTTGTTCAAAGCTATTCTGCCATATGTACAAGAAGGCTTTGTTGAAAATAAGAAAAGTATATCCAATGAGTGCAGGTAGAAATAGGGACCATGTTAAGCAAGCATGGCTTGTACGAGGAACCCATAACAAAAGTATTTTCGTCAGGACCGAGCTTTCCTAGCTAATCAGAGATGTCATGGCAGATGTGTAATTTTCCCTTTAATGCTACTAATATACTCAGGTAATGATTAAATTTCCAGTAATCAGTTTCTAGTCAGCACTCATCAAAGGTAGTCGCCGGGTTAGTTTGCTGTTTGTAAATAATCTAGCTCCTACGGGGGCTGGCTTATGATTGAAACCAGGGGTATCTGCCAGTTCTTGGAAATCTATAAGTAGGAGAGCCGCTTAACATGTC
Source organism: Aspergillus nidulans FGSC A4 (assembly GCF_000011425.1). Taxonomy (NCBI): domain Eukaryota; kingdom Fungi; phylum Ascomycota; class Eurotiomycetes; order Eurotiales; family Aspergillaceae; genus Aspergillus; species Aspergillus nidulans. The sequence goes on along the minus strand of NC_066262.1, from coordinate 2,371,511 downwards.
CAAGAAGCTTGCATGGTCCTGCGTGTCACTAATTGAAGGCGACTACGACACCGGCTAAACGATGGTGTGCCCCTGCGAAGCCATATATACGCATGTTGTTCAGCCTTTAAGAATAGGTATGTGTATCCTCATACCTTTCAGTACCTGGAAGAGCACTGAGAACTGATGGGAAAGCTGTTTAGCAGTGCAATCAGGCGCTTATAGTATAGGGTTAAACCAGCTTGATGTGAGTAAATCATCATTGAGGGTGAGCAGCTTACCTAACTTACTTGTTAAGGCACCAACGTCCGGAGTAAGCAGGAAGGAGGCGCTCATGCCTTTTTGGACTGTATATTAACCTACACTGGCATACATGTTGTGGCTCTCCCGGTTGCAGACCGGCAGAAGTAACTTTCCAAGCTCCTTAGCTTTGATATTCTAGCTCTTCTTAATAAACCATATATGTCTTTATCCATCAAAAGCTCTTCTCAATACATAAGGTCGTACTGGTGTTGTCCTCAATGGCCGCCTCAGAACACTGCCGTGTGAGCGCCTGCGGATTCTTATCATAGAACATGGCCCGCCAGTATCTAGCCTACTTCCTCGCCACTTATTCTAATTCTGACAGCGAGTTTGCATAGTCAAATGAATGTAGGGATACAAAGTCTGCTGATGTCCCGTGCATATCGGTTGGCGATGGTCTGCACTTAGTGAGATGGCCAGGGAAAGGGCTATTCAATTGCCCTTGACATCGCTTAGGGCTTGCAATATATGAAGGTGGGTGAGATATAGTGGAACAAGATAGATGATGGCATTATCCGCCCCATTATGGTAGATAGAGATTTGAGGCTTAAAGGTAAGTATGGCCGCTGTGGGCTCGTGGCCAGCAAAGGGGACATGATGAGCTTGTTGATAATAGTGGCTTAGACATCTTGAGCCGGTTCTGGAGTCAGTGCTTTCGAGCATCGCCGTTAGAAGGTCCCTGCTTGACTACCTAGGGATGACCAGAGATGCGTGCCTGCGGTCAAGGCACCACGTCTTGAGTCAACCGCGTCTTCGCTGGACCACACGCAGCAAACCTGCCTTCAAAAACTGCGGCGGCAGATGGCTCAATATGGCGCTCCGTATGTAAATCAGAGTTGGTAATTGAAACTGAAACATTCGAAGAGAAAGGAGAAGCTGGTTTAACAGTGACACAACCCCAAGCCCTAAGATGGGCGCCAAGCCGAAGACAGTTTCTGAGATTCTACATAGGAAGTTGTGGGAGGAGTCGTAGACTAGTTACAATATCAAACAATTAAAATGCAAGCTATAAGTTTAGGAATGTGTCTATATGTTCTCAGTTCCTTCGTGCAGGTCAAACACTATGTCCAGCTATCTTAATTAGAATTCATGGCTCCACTCTCCTCCAAACACCCCCAATATAATCCCTAATCCCGGGTGTATTCTCTCGCGCGCCTCACCTTGATGAGAGCCAACCATCGCCCAACGTAGTCCACCAGCGGTCCACGCGCCTCTTCCTCAGGAACCCTGGGCAATACATCTAGAGTGTCACTATCAGATGTCGGTATAACTCGACCCGGGTTTCAGGGATAGGTAAATAAACCCAACAATTGCATTCGCCAGGCATCCCAGACTGCCATGCCAAGTCGTCGCCATGGTCGAAAGTCGACCAGGGCAGGCGATGATGGCTCGCGCTCTCGACTGACAGCCGAACCTGCTTGACAGAATAGCATGCATTGTAGTGGCAGAGATCTGCGACGCTCAATCGTAAGCTGCCAGGTCTCCGTTGCATTAGTTTTTCTGGGAGGGGGCGGGGGAGCCCAAAGGCACGGCGGGCTGCGGGTATGTTACGCAAGCGGCGTATCGAATGAATGGAAGAGGGGCAGCGGTGTTCCATGGGGATAGGTCCAGGCTGCGCGGGAGGACTCTTCACCTTCTGGATCCTGTGCTAGTTATTTCTGAAGTGCTGAAAGGGATGGTGTCTGTAGATTGGAGGAAGACCTAGGTCTGAAAGAAGGGCTGCAGTCGTCCAGATTCTTTCGTTTCCCGTTCTCCAATCTATTTCAGTCCATGTGTTGTATGCATCCAGACCCTGGATTGATGCTTCATCCCAGTTCCAACGCTCTGTTGCTGCTTTTCGCAGGGTAGAAAAGTGCTGCAGGTGCCAGATCGAGCAGTAGACGCGGTACTCTTCGGTAGATGAAAACGGCTCACTACCTTTCTGAATTCGATCCGGGGTCGAGAGCTTAGGATTCTCACTTTGAGCAAGAGCCGAGACCATCTTGTGCTGGATCAGAGAGAGGCAGGCACAAGCTAGCCTCTGGGTGCGGGCGACGAGCTCGAGTATACAGATTGACAGTTCTTCTGTATCTTCAATCGTCGGATTGTCGCCATATTTTTTTGTTGGCAATCGAGTAAACTGCGACTCTGAAGCAGGGAGTTTGATGTCTGCAGTAGGGCGGTATTCAAACATAGTTTATGTATCTCTGGTAGACTGGCGATAGAGTCTGAACGGATCAGCCCTTGTAAAACGGTGGACTGGGCCCGTAATACGGCCGAACACTATCTGATACAGAGATGATATTATGCACCGCAGAGAAGTCCGCAAGATGGAGAATTGTACAATAACCTCAGGGGGTACTAGTGTCGATCCGGTCATGTGACCGAATTAAGCCACGAACAATAAGTATTAAAATCTTTTATGCTAACTATGATCTGTATTATACACAACTTACTACTCTTAAGGACTTCAAAGGAGGTCTTATCAGGTAAGAGATGCGGCAGTGCAGTTAGATATGACAGGTCATATCTAACAATGTGATATGTTACTTAGGGCACTGGATGATTAGTAAGGAGAGTGCACCGGTTGGCAGTGTGAAGGGTGAGCGGATCACCTGACACGCACGTCTCACCCTCTAACAGCAGCACCATCCGGATCTGACAGGAGAAGACTCTCGCAATTTTCAGGACGGTAGAGGTATATCACCTAACCAGGCCCAGTAAGCCAGAGTAGGATGGCACCTGCCTGCATTTACAGGGCACGGAAAGCGCGGCGGGCCCCTGCGCGTGCGTCGATTTTACCGTCTCGTACACCACGCGCCTAGGTCGAGTACCCACATGTACTCTACCGATCTAGTAAAGGATTATCTGCAGTCTAGCAGTACCACCAGCCTTGCAGCGGCCTACAGGGACTCACTCACCCCGGTTTTCTTGGTCCAACGGCCGCACTCAGACTTCCAGAGTTGACGGGGTTAACGTAGAGTGCTGCCTGCAGCCTGCAGTCAGCAATTCGCAAAAGGTTGCAACGAAGACAGCACCTGCATAATGAACGGTTCAGTCTAGACTAGACCAGCAACCGCTACTGTGTTGCCCAGGTGCGGGGCTGGTTAGATAGGGCGCGAAATCAAATACTGCAGATAGTGGCTAGGTAGCATGTACAAAATGTAATATGTATGCAAGCGCTCGGCTCTAGCGCCCTCGGCTATTGCCTACCCTTGTCAATAGATTTTCGAGAACTGAGGGGTACGAAGTATGGCGTATGTACCTGCATATCAGGTTAGGTCAGGTCAGGTCAGGCCAAGCCAATCAGGGTACGGTACTGGAGGTTGGTAGTGGAAACGGCTGATACGTAGGTAAACCCAGAGTCCCGGCCGGTGAATCATCTGCAGGCTAAGGCTTGTCCATTCTACCCTCTTTGCATAGAGTTTGGACGCGAGAAACAATCACGCTGCGTACGCCCGACTACTAGAAACTCTATCTACTGCTCTGCCGCTGCCGGAGGTGTCATATCCGACATGTCTACGACTCGAGACCATCGAAGGAGCGGTGAACTGCACATGAACCCTCATCATGCGCTGCAGCAAGCACGGGGTGATTGTGTCATGATAAGATCACGAGCTGTGAACCTTTTTTGGCGCCATACGTCGATCTTGAGTCAGGTTAGGCGTAGGGTCAGGGCGGGCTCTCAGTGCATGCCCCTTGCTTCTTGGGTTGAAATCACGCTGCCAAACTCACGGAGACTCAGTGTGAACGGATTGGCTGGGAATCAGTGAGGTGGGGGAGATAAGATCCGTTGCACATGTCGTGAGACTTGGAGCTTGGCCATATAGCGACTGGGGCCGGGCCGTAGCCTGCAATGCGCTCGTGAGTAGATAGAGGATTGTGACATCGGTGACAGCGTCATGGATGGCGGAGGCAATTCGTTTATGTTGAGCTAGAGATACGTCAGTGTAAAAATAAAAAAAAGAAAAAAGAAAAGAAAAGAAATTTAAAATATATAAATATAATAAAAGGAGAAAAGCAGTTGAGTCTCTATCTTTGAACTTGTACAGAATTACCATGTTGGATAGGAGAGTCGTAGGGATGATACTTGGGCTGCTCGGCTTACATACCAAGTACTCTGGGTAACGACAAAGGCGTTGATCAGACGACCCTGTTATCTATGGAGTGCGAGACCATCAGGATGCGTAGTATGTGCTACGGTCCAGTCCAGGAACATTCTGTCATGTCAGAGCCTGAGACCTGCAATTCAGCGTTTAGTGTTTCATTGTTTCATCTTGAGATTGTTTTTGCAGAGTCAACCCCTCGAACAGAGAACGTGGTGACAAGAATGCGAGATTGTATTACCCTACTCTGTAAATGGTGGAGTGTGGATGCAAAGTAATGCAATGCAAGGTAACAAAAGTGTCAAATGACCTAGATATTCAGTCTCATGCGGCGGCTCGCTCGTTTACTCCTTGCATAGTTGGAAACAACGCCATAAACTCCTCGCTAACTAGGTAAATAGGCATGAAACATCCAAAACGCCAGTTGATGACAGGAGAAAACATCAAATGAAAGAGTGAGTCAGTCTGACACGTCTCAGTTGGAATGGAATGCCGATATGCGGCGATGCAGATGCAGCAAGTGCCGGTGACATAGGAAAATAAGAACCGATGCATGGTAAAATGGGGGCATCATTCGTGGAGGTGCAGGAAGAAACCCGGAAATGCAAGGGACTTAGTAAGAATCCAAGTGAGACAATGGTAAGCAATGAAACAAAGATCATTAGGGTATAGCCAACAAAAAAAAAAAAAAAGCGTGGCTTGGAATAGTCAAAATGCATTCAAGAAAGGATCGTTCGCGGTCGTTCAGCTCGGGCTAAGGCCAAGGGCAAAGCAATTCACTTGAAACGCCGACGTGCCCTTAGTTCATCGCGGCTGAGCAATCGCCGGATTCCAGAAACAAATCGTGCCTTTGTGGATTCTAAAGAACATGTTCGCATTAGCCCAGGTCCGTAACAGGTCACATTGGACGTGACAGGTCTGGCCGGCCGGCTCGGCAGGGCCCATTCCGTTGAAACTGAATCGGTGGATGAACATACCGCTATATCTGCGCAACGAGCGCTTGGAGAAACTCTCCGACAGCGAGTGAGGCGATTCTGGCGAGGCAACCTCTGCCCAGTAAGGGATGTCCTGATGGTAGGAGAGATTCCTCGATGCGGACCCTCGGGCTTCATTCTCGTCTTCCATTTGGAGTTGTAAAGCGACGACGTGTGGGTAGAGATCGCCAAGTGGGTAGAGGAGTTCTGAGGACGAGGATTGCCTGGAGTACAGGCTTTGGCTTGTCTGGAGCTACAGTTAGGCGCTGAATCTCGACTCTAAGTATTGGGATAGTGGATGGTGGGAACTCACGTAAGGCTCGTAGTTGGATTTGTAGCTCATTGTCGATGAAGGACACAAGTCGAATGGCGGAAGCAAGGTAAGCTCAAGGTTCATTCAAGGTTCAAGTTCAGCAGCACGTTTTAAGGTTCGTCTGTCTTGTCCTGTCGATAGTGATAGTGAAGTGATAGTTCATTCACCCCATCGTGGGAGAGTTGATGTCTTATATCATGAATGTCCAAGTGGTGACGAGCATGTGGTGGGGAAGACTCAGGGTGTCCAGCGCATGGCCTGGAGAGACCCTCAGTCCAGACTAGACTGCAGGCTGCATTTCTTTTTTCTGCGGAGGGTGTCTTACCCAAGACCAGCTGAGGCAGATGATTGGGGCACAGTATTATCGACTGCAATCTGTCTAGCGAGATGATTTGAATATTTCTACGCAGAATGAGCAGTCAATGATCTCACCAGAGATCCCAATGACCAATGAGGAGCCTGAAGTGCCTGCGCTAGCCGATTAACCTCCAACTAGTGCCCATCTGCCCGGTTGAGCTGTCTGTTCGGAGGGGCTCGGTCGCATCTCGATGCTGGATACGGTGTAGCACTGTTGACGCACTACTGCAGAGGTTGCGCTACTCTGTACCAGCGTTCTCAGGTCATTCTGGGCTACCCCACGTCCTACCAACAGGATACACACGACAGAAACAGGGGTCCCCTGCCCGCCGGGGTGCCCGAGGCGTCGAGATAGGTGATCTGCCCGATTACAACTTGTAAATGTCACCTGCTGGGACATCGACGCAATACCCCTTGCGTCAACCACAGGACGGTCAGCCTCGCATCCACGTTTCCTCAGAGTGACACTGCCCTGATAACAGGACCGTAACCAGTTCCTCTCTTGCTTCCCCTCCTTTGGTTGAAATTTCCCTGATCTTCACTGCGGCCAACCCAGTCCGTCTCAAGATGGTAAGATACGTACGCTATGCTAGTCAGGACGGATCGGCGGCGCCCAACATGACTAACAGTGAACACCAACAAAGCGTGGAGCAGGGCGGTGAGTATTCCCAGCGAAGATCTGTCATGATTTCCTGAGGATCCTTATTGTCCTGGCACGATAGAGGCCGTGCTCAGGTCGCGCACTCGAAAGAGCTGTCACAATAGCCCTCGACTAGTGGTTTTTTCGGCACGGATCTCCCCATCGAGTCGATGGCTCGAGCGGTCTGAGTGGGAAGAACACGGTTAGCTTAGGGCAAGACTACCCATGAAGAAGAGTAAATGGAATAACTAATCAATATTAATAATGTAAGGATGCGGAGCCGGACTTCATGACTTGGTCGAATCGGTCCAGGAGACCGGCTCCATTGGGACACACTCTCCCGACCACCTGGTCATCAGCCCAAGGATGCGCTAAATCGAGATTTCCAAATCACTGGGATTGCATAGGCGTCAGATTGAAAATTATATAGTAACAATGACAAGGATGTCCTCAAGCTAGACGGCCGGGACGCATGGACAGGGACTAAGAACAATAGTCGTGAAAGCTGCTGCCCTTAGCGGGAAATGGAAGCGATGGCGGCGGGGGTTAACCGCCGGGCCTGCTCGGTACTGCCTTAGTTCTCAGGCGGAGATAAGCACAGCCACATGCAGGATCGCCGACTCCGAGGTTCGTGAAGCAAAGGAAAAAGAAAGTTACGAACTAAAAAAAAATTTTGCTGAAGCCCAATGGTTCCAGCCACAGAGTGTTCAAGCCACACAAACAAGAGCGGCGGTGCGTGGAGCAGTGGCGGAGCACTCGTGGCTTGACACCATCTGTCAATAGCCTCAGGTTTCCAAGGTCGAGTTGGCGCGCTTCTCCAGTCCGAGGTCTAGTGGCCCACTCTTCCCGGCGGGCCCGGCATATAGTTGTCTACATCGAGGGCTTTACGCACCATCGATCGTCGCGATCTTGGGAGCTCTTTCTTTTTTAGTCTTGGCCGGACACACGAGGGCTTCGGAATGACCGTCGTTGTTGGGCGCGGAGAGATGGACGGAGCTTGGGTCCGCGGGTATAAGGAGGACCTTCTTCCTCGCTTTGCATAGTGCCGATACAAGTTCAAGTCTCAATTCCAGTTCTGACCTTTCTTTCATCGTCCTACTCCATTGCACCGGTACCTGGGGTTTTTCCAACCCTCCCGACTCACTTCTATGCCCTACGGCAATGACACTGAACGGACTGGACGCTGGAAAGCAGGCCTCAGTGTGCTTGAGTATGCTCGATCCCTCTTTCGTCGCCATCGTGCCTTCCCAGTCCGCAAGTAAGCTGCCCTTTGCCCACTCTTCCCTTCTGCTCTAAAGATCCCCACAGAATCAATTAAGGAAGCTGAACACGCTTTCGCCAGACTCGAGCCGCTCCCTCCGTCTACAATGGAATTACCTTCCGCAGCCCATACCCATGGCTCTGGGCCAGGCGGCCCATTGCCCAACGGGCCAGTTTCTGCGCCAGTTTCTGCGCCAAACGGACTAGATCCAGGACTGGGTCTAGGCTTCAATATCTACCAGGTGCCCCATCTACCTGACTGGCATTCTGCGTACACGGCATGCGTGCAGCATTTCGTCAACCACGCACAGCACTCCGCTGCTGTGCAATCGCTCGCAGCATACATCAACATCCGTCTGCCTTGCCAGCAAATATCAAAACCGATCGCGCGCTTTGACGTCCATTCCTCAGAGACCGCGCAGGCTTCATCTCAAGTCTCTGTTCGCCATTACATCCGGCGCCTCGTCGCAACGGGGAATGACACTCCCGCTATTCTCGAGATACTTTTCGGCGCCGAATGGGTTAACGGTGTCGGCAACATTGCCAAACAGGAGAGACTGAACTACCTCTTCACGGCGAAGAGCGCCGGGTTCGCGGCTACGAAGGCCGCCTACGATGTCCTTCCGGATGAGCATACGCCGTTCCTCCGACCTATCCGCGACGCGACGGAGGAGGAGATCAGCACGGCCGAGAAGTATTGGAGTGAATGGATGGCTATGGAGGATTGGATGGTGGGGCCGCGTAGTCCATGGTAAGAAGTGGGCAAAAGGCGTCTTTTTTTCCCCTTAGTTACGAATGATGAGTTACGACTTGGTCTCTGATTGTCGCTCGTTTGGATTTCCTATGTCTTTGCATCTCGCTTGCCGTCGAGTCGGTTACATTCGTGTCCAGGGCCCCGTCTCCACCTAGAAGAGCTATTTCTGGCGAAAGTAGAACAGGAATCTATCCTCTAATTTCAAGCTCACATTTCGTATAGTACTAGACATGGGTATACCTAGCGTTGGGGCACTGAGCCGTGTCTGAGAACCAGGGTACAAAATGATATCCCGCCCTGACGCAGACCATCTATTTGTGCAACCAATAGAGAGTCGTCTATCATCAGAATGAACAAGCAAGAAGAAAAGATTTCGTTGACGAACTATTATGGAGAATATGCAAAGAGTTCGTTTCACGTTAGCCTTTAGCACAGCCACTTCACATCGGTCTGTCCGAGCCCTACGATGCAGGATGCAGATCGCCCGGGATCCTCGTGTCTTGAGTTTCCATCTGGGTTCCTTTTATTTTTGTTTTTATTTTATTTTTATTTTTCCCCTCATGGTGCCTTCTCTTCAACCGCTCCTTGTCCATGTCCCAAGCTCTTCTCTGGATTTAGTCAGGGGCAGGTAGGATGTACCTCGGCATTCAGCCAGCCACCTCGCTCTGTGTATCCCAATGCAATGGAACTAAAATAAGCGAGGTTTTCCCACCCCAGGGCCTTACCTAGTTCATTACCTAGCTCAAGCTGTCACCCCATTAGTCATGGAGAATTTGATTTTGACCTGTCACCTAGACGATCTCCAAGAATACGAGAAGGAGCGAGCCGCGTTCCACTTAGCGAGGAACACCCTGGTCCTGCCATCGAATCATCTAATTTCGAACATTCTACTCCAGAGTATGCTTTGTCTCCGATATTCGTATTCGAGGATGGTCTGTTGATCTATTAATATCCTGTCAAGTTTCATCTTGGCTATGATGAGAAATAAGCGCCGTGTGACTTTGTGACGGTTCAACCCCAGTCAAGATCCCAGTCAATATTAATGTCAATATTAGTGCCATTGTGCGTTCCCAAGCTGGAATAGAGTCCAGATCCCTGCGCTCCAGAGTCGACTTGGTGTCCCAGGATTCAGGACCCTACAAGGAGCAGGACCCGACCAGGAACAGGACCCGACCAGGAACAGGATCCTCCAGTCTACTCTGCTCTACCCATTTTTGGTATGACTCTGTACACAAAACACTCGATGAAGTCGAAGATCCCGTCTGACAGGCCGCTTCAGTGGGGCTGCTAGCCTCTGAACCAGGTACTCGGGTCCTCCACGGGTTGCGGCCTTGAAACGCCCGTCCTTCGTATTCCGCGTCGCTCCAGGGGTAACATCAGGATCTGCCGTACGCAGGGGAGAACAGTCTATCCATACTCCTGGGCACTATATCCAATATCCAAGACAGCGAGCCAAGACAGCCAGCCGGCGGGCGCCGCTTCGGTTCCAGAAACTCGGGTCGATTTGACATCTGGAGACTAAAAGATGACACGCGACAGAGCTGAGACGATGCATTATTGATGTGCTACTGCTAGCATGCGCCCGGGCCCTAGCCATCGGCTCCAACCGACCAGCATGCCAGGATGTCACCCATCCCAAGTCTAAGGTCTGCCTGCCAACCGACAGGCCTAACTCTGGGCCCGGCTCCTGGATCGATGGATCAACAAAGACGTCTACCGCGTCCGAATCCACATAGCAGCCATCTGAACAGCGGCGCCAGCCTCCCTCAACTTATCTCAGGGCGCGTCAGCTGGCCACCTGGATCCCGGTCTTAATAATTATTCTAGGTTATTCCGCAGCTAAGAGTCAGAGCAGGGTGCTCATTTAGACCGGCGGCGCAGCTGACTATAGCCAGTGGGTTGCATGACGACGGAAAGATGTTGGTGAGGAGTCCAAAGTCTGGGTCCTTGTAAATCACCTTAGATGTATGGCAGAAAGTTGTAGGTTTCTGATCTCCCGGTTGTAGATTGCTGGGCTGCTGGGTTCTGCATATCTTTTGGCAGGTAGCATGTAGTTGGTGCTAAATATCAGAGAATGACAGATGCTACGTGCTCGAATATACATCATAATGGGTTCCATCTTGTCTCTCAACCGGCGTTGGAGAACTATTACAGTGTTGGGCCGAGTGCAGTTGACAAGGCCGATAACGGAGTTTATATTTCCGCCATAGTTTTGTGTGCGGCACAATGGAAGCTATACATCCGCTTTAAATGGATTTAAAGTAGATGTACCTACAAGTGATTATCTTATCTCATATTTGCATCTCTCTAAGAGTAGCCCAAGAGCATGTATATAGAGGTCGTGCAAAGCATACAGTAGATGTTCAACGGCCAATGAGTCATCCCAAAGCGGCTAGCGCCATAACCGCACCGAATGAATCATTTTCGATTTATCGCAGCTCGCAAGACCTCCCAACCCACAAGCCCTGATTTGTATCAATTCCTTCCTGACATCCCTCAATTGCATCACAATGAGCGCTCCCAAAGTTGCCGAGAACATGCTGTGGGGAGGTCGATTCACACGTGCGTACCGCACCACCCCTCCCGCGAGCAATCAGGTCCAAGCTAACCAAACATCCTATCTACAGAGGGCCTCGACCCCCTCATGGTCCAGTACAACGAGTCACTCCCCTATGACCGCATCCTCTGGAAGCAAGACATCGCCGGCTCGATCGCCTTCGCCCGCGCCAACACAAAATCCGGCATTCTCTCCGCCCACGAGTTCTCTGAGATTGAGCGCGGCTTCAAGCAGATCGCCGAGGAATGGAGCACAAACACCTTCGTTGTCAAGCCCAATGACGAGGACATCCACACTGCCAACGAGCGCCGTCTGTCCGAGATCATCGGCAAGGAGATTGGCGGAAAGCTGCACACCGGCCGCTCCCGCAACGAGCAGATCGCAACCGATCTTCGTCTGTGGCTGCGCGACGAGCTTCGCAAGCTCGATGCCTTCCTCAGCGACCTCATCAAGGTCTCTATTGCCCGTGCCGAGAGCGAGATTGACTATATCATGCCCGGATACACACACCTGCAGAAGGCCCAGCCAGTCCGCTGGAGTCACTGGCTCTTGTCCCATGCGACTGCGTTTGCCGACGAGCTGAAGCGACTGCGGGAGGTCACAAAGCGGGTGAACCGCTCGCCGCTCGGTACCGGTGCGCTCGCGGGTAACCCCTTCCACATTGACCGAGAGGCTATGGCTAAGGAGCTGGGCTTTGAGGGGCTCCTGTACAACTCGATGAATGCCGTTGGCGATCGAGACTTTGCGATGGAGACGATGCAGTGGGGAAGCTCGTTTATGCTTAAGATCTCGCGCTGGGCGGAGGATCTGATCATCTACTCCAGTCTGGAGTTTGGGTTCGTCCGCTTGTCGGATGCGTACTCGACTGGGTCGTCGTTGATGCCTCAGAAGAAGAACGCTGGTGCGTTTTCCCCATGTTCTGCGTTATGATTCTCTAATCATTGTATAGACAGCCTCGAACTCCTCCGTGGCAAAGCCGGCCGCGCCTTCGGCCACATGGCCGGCCTAATGTGCACGATCAAGGGTCTCCCTACAACATACAACAAAGATCTGCAAGAGAGTGTCGAGCCCCTCCTCGATCACATCAAGACCGTCGGCGATAGCATCCAGATTGCGACTGGCGTGCTGTCCACGCTGACCACTATCCCAGAGAAGATGGCCGCCGCCTTGGCACCTGAAATGCTCGCCACCGAGTTCGCCGACTACCTTGTTCGCAAGGGCGTGCCCTTCCGCGAGGGCCACCACATTTCCGGCCGCGTCGTCCAGCTCGCTGAGAAGCACGGCGTTCCCATGGACCAGCTTAGCCTGGAGCAGCTCAAGAGCGTGGATGACAGGTTTGGCGATGATATCCAGGAGTGCCTGGACTACGAGCGGGCGGTTGAGTTGAAGGATGCTATTGGTGGGTGCAGTAAGAGGGCAGTGCTGGAGCAGACTTCGGTGCTCAAGAGCATTCTGTGAGTGTATTCTAGGAACTTCAGTAACATGAAGCAAGCGGGAAGGTTGGAATTGGGGTCAAAAAGCTCGGGTTAGATCTTATGAGATATATGGATGTTTTAATGCATAGAGAGTTTGGATTGCTACTCGTCTATCCATCTTCCCATCTTATTATGAATATATAACTAAATCAGCAAGCTTCGCTCTAGCCAGGTACAAGAAGCGTTTGCTCTAGACCATGAGCAAGTGTGCAATGAGAACCATGCAGTGAAAGGCATCTGAAGGCTCAAGAACTCAAGCAGGAGGAAATTAGGGTTCCTAGCAACTTCACTCCACCCAACTTCAATAGCGCTGTTGATTAGTGTCAGTAAGACAAACACAGTTTCTCACCTTTCCCACTTCAACACATTACTTTTTCCAACTGTCGACCAATTACTTATTCATTTCTCCAACCCAATCTACAAATTACCAAGCTCGAAACCAACCAACACTAACTTCCCCTCGAATATCTCCGTGACCTCCTCCCTCACCTCTCTCGACTCCCTCGCCAGCTCAGGCCGATAAAGACAGTGTCGGTGATGACGACAGCCCCGAAGACAGCGAGCTTGAGGTCAGAGGCGGACGCGACGGCGATGGCGGGAGCGGGAGCGGAGGAAGCAGGTTTAGCGGCAGCAGCTTGTGCTTGTGTTTCTGCTTCTGTATTTCCTTCTGCTCCTTCAATGCCCTCTTCTCTGGTCTCAGCTCTACAGGGCCAGGTTCCTGAATATACGGTGAGCCCAATGCATGGATAAACGCACCAGTGTCGACAGGGAGACCATTGAAATTCGGCGATAGGACCGCGCCGTCGGGCGTCGTGATTGAGAGGAGATGTGTGGTGCCGCGGTGGAGCTGGCTCTTTTGGCGTTGGCGCTGGCGCTCCGCAAAGGGAATGTTTATGAGCTCGCGGGAGCAGGTTGTCGGCAGTTCGACGCGGCCGAGGTAGAAACCTGTGTCAAAGAGCTCGGGGGTCGTGGAGGGGCGCCGGGAATGTGGTTGTTCATGTGCATCTGCATGTGCATCATCGTTGTTTGTAATGATGTTGGTGTTGCTGCATCTGCTCATTTCGGGAGTGCAGGATGATGGCCAGTACGCTGTTGGTTGGTAGGCATGTTCGCCTTGGCCTGAATGAAGGGCTGGGTGGATGGCTGCTGGGAGTAGAGGAGTAGGGGTGAAGGCAAATTGGAGTTTGAAACTTGTCTTGGGGCTCATGGCGGGTTCGAGGGCTGCCAGTGGTGACGGGGAAGAAGTCAACGCTGACGGGATTGAGTCCGGTAAGTCTGTCTCGCGCTTTTGGATCAATGAGACTACTGGTGACTGTTCTCCAAGTATAGTCTGTGGCTGTTTCTGTCTGCTCATGAAACCAGTACAACTGCCACTACCGATTACGACGTCCTGAGTGCGCACCAAAGGAGGCTGGCCCTTGGCCTGAGCATGAAAGTCTATCGTGCCGGTTGTGGTCCCTGTCTCCTCGAGATCCATCTGCTTCTCTTCCAGGCAACGGTGTCGCCAGCGAAGAAGAGTGAACTGTCTCCCGACTCTCCCACGCTGCTTTCTCGTGCGGCGTATGAAGTATGCGATGACGCAAAGTATCAGGACCAGGCTAATGACGCCGCCTACAATGGCTCCGATCATTGTGCTTCTGAGACGGTGACTAGATGATACGAGATTGCTGGCAGGAGTCGGGTGCGCATCAAGCTTGGACAGCGTGCTGGTGGGCGTAATCGTGGCCTTCTCTGTGACACTAGAAGTGGCAGCCTTGATAGCATTGTCTCTCGTCAATGACTCAAATTCCGTCGTCGATGAAGGTGACATGGACAAAGCCGTCAAAGTCGAGGCTGATGCCGGTCGTTCGGTTCAAGTCGACCAAGTTGTCAAAGCAGACTCTGTCATCTGCCCATTACTATCATCCGGGCATATTTCCAGACCGCATGGATTAACCGAGCAGCAGCCCAGGAACCCGCTGGCGCAGGGATACCAAGTTGTATGCTTCGAGCACGTTATATCAGCCATTTCAATCTAATTATATTAATATTTGTAGATGGAAGGAAACAACCTAACGGAGGGGCCGTTCAGTACGAATCAACGATTGTTCAGCATGAGGCCAGCTCAAATTGAGGTTAGAGTCAGGCAAGAAAAAGAAAGTGAGAGGAAAGGAAGTCAGAGAACAGATACTGCCATTTCTCAACAGAATGAGAGCAAGAGTGAGATGGCATTGAAACATATGAGATTTGGATTTAGGTACGTTATCGCATAGCAGGCAAGTCTAGCTGTTCTGTTTCATTCAATAGTCCCATGGTTAACCTGACGCTACTGGGTTATGGAAGTGAATCACGAGTCTGGATGGCATCCTTTCATGAGAGTATTTTAAGCAAGAGGTTTGGGTCTGGTTTGTCTCATCGCGGCTGACGCCTTTGTCAGTGGCGTTACTGGTTATGCGACGCAAAGGGCTCGATCAGAAATCTAGAATGTACTTGAGACAGCCAGCCTCGAATATTCTTCTGAGGTGGCCGAGGGCAGCAATGGCACATGTCGGGGGCTTAGCTCTTCTTTTGATACTCTCCATCTAGAGTGCAAGAGCAGCACTCCTTTGTTTGCGATGCAGACAAAGAACCGCGTGGTCCACACGTTTCATGCAGAAACACAGCGAGCGGCTTAGGAAAGGGTTAGCTTTTTCTATTTAATGGAAAGCATGCCAGCTTAGCCGTTGAACAGAATCCAGCGAATTAGTGTACGCACCAAGTACTCAAGCAAAGAAAACTCCGGTTGTATAAGCTAACAGATGGCTATAAAAAACAATAGAACGTGAGTGACTCCCAACTCATCGCCTTGAAGAAAAGCAACAATGGATATACACAATATGAAGACATAGGAAATCAACATGGTCGAATTTTCATGACTCTTTCCCTTTCGCCTCGAGTCGCAAGGCTATTCCAACTGCAGGCCTTTAATAGACAACGCGACGCCAAATCCTTTTATAAGCAGTGATACCGTGTTGGGTCTGATAACCAACCCAGCTCACAGTGACGGTGTATGTGCTTAGTAGACACGCTTGAAGGGAGGAACAGGCTTGCACTCGTTCTCGTCAAGGGTGTTGTGCACGACGCTGCGGTAGCCGATCTCGACCTTGCCGTGAGGCTTCTTCTGCCATGTGAGAGTGTGTTTCATCCAGTTCTCGTCGTCACGGTCGGGGTAGTCCTCACGGGCGTGGGCACCACGGGACTCCTTGCGGTTGGCGGCGGCAACGGCAGTTTGAGTGCTGATGTCATTAGTTGGTTTCCATGTTGTATCTGTGAATTGTGGTACTTACGCGCAAGTCAAAAGGTTACGAAGCTCAAGAGTCTCAACAAGATCGGAGTTCCAGATCATGCTGCGGTCCTTGGTACCGACCTGGTCGAACAACTGGTCGACCTTGGTGATCTTCTCAACACCCTCATCCAAGCTCTCCTGGGTACGGAAGACAGAGACGTCGGTCTGCATGGTCTTCTGCATGGCGTTGCGGATCTCGAAGGTGGACTTAGGGCCCTCAGCAGTGCGGACAGTGTCAAGGTCCTTGATGGATTCGGCACCAGCGTCGGAGGCCAGCTCGGCGTGGGGCTTGCCGGGGGAGGCGATCTCCTTGACACGGTGAGAAACAGCACGACCGAAGACGACCAGATCCAGGAGGGAGTTGGCACCGAGACGGTTGGCACCGTGGACAGAGACACAGGCGGCTTCACCGCAAGCGTACAAACCGGGAACAACCTTGTCGTTGCCGTTCTCATCCTGGGTCAGGACCTCACCGGTGAACTTGGTGGGGATACCACCCATGTTGTAGTGGACGGTGGGCAGGACGGGGATGGGCTGCTTGGTCACATCAACACCAGCAAAGATGGAAGCGGTCTCAGAGATACCGGGGAGACGCTCGTGCAGGAGAGAGGCGGGAAGGTGGCTGAGCTGAAGGTAGATGTGGTCCTTTTCGGGACCGACACCACGGCCCTCACGGATCTCCATGGTCATGGAACGGGAGACGACGTCACGGGAGGCCAGATCCTTAGCGGTAGGGGCGTAACGCTCCATGAAACGCTCACCCTCGGAGTTGAGCAGGTAACCACCCTCACCACGGGCACCCTCTGTGATCAAGCATCCAGCACCGTAGATACCAGTGGGGTGGAACTGGACGAACTCCAGATCCTGGTTAGGGAGACCGGCACGGGCAACCATGGCCATACCGTCACCGGTACAGGTGTGAGCAGAGGTACAACTGAAGTAGGCACGACCGTATCCACCGGTAGCAAGAACTGTGTGGTGAGCCTTGAAACGGTGGAGAGTTCCATCCTCCTGGTTGTAAGCGATGATACCGCGGCACTCGCCGTTCTCCATCAGCAGATCCATGGCGAAGTACTCAATGAAGTAGTTGGTGTTGTGGCGCAGAGACTGTCCGTAGAGGGTGTGCAGAAGAGCGTGGCCGGTACGGTCGGCGACGGCGCAGCAACGGTACGCCTGTCCGCCCTTACCGAACTCCTTGGACTGACCACCGAAAGCACGCTGGTAGATGAGGCCTTCCTCGGTACGCGAGAAGGGGCATCCGTAGCCCTCGAGCTCACGGACACTAGCGGGGGCCTCCCTCGTCATGTAGTGAATAGCATCCTGGTCACCAAGCCAATCGGAACCCTTCACGGTATCGTACATGTGCCATCTCCAGTCATCGGGGTGCATGCTGTCCACATATAAGCGCATGCGACAGGACAAATTAAGACCAAAACCTACTTTCCAAGAGCAGCGTTGATACCACCCTGAGCAGCAACGGTGTGAGATCGAGTAGGGAAGAGCTTCGAGACACAGGCAGTGTTGAATCCAGCTTCCGCCAAACCGAACGCGGCACGCAGACCAGCGCCTCCAGCACCGACGACGACCGCATCGTACTCGTGGTCCTACACAAGAGTCAGAATTGCCTGAACATCATGCACAACGAATCCAATTGCTTACAATGACCGGATATTTCTCTGAGATATAGCCTTCAGCAGGCTTAGCGCGCAAAGGGTTCGTGCCGAAAATGCGGGCTGCGCAGGGCGGGTTAGCAACCGCAACCATGTTATCTCGCTTTCAAACATCATCAATGCGTACCTGCAGGGCGGGATGAGGAGAACAAACGTCTCTGATCTCTCAAAGCACGGGAGATCTATCGTTCACAGTCTTATTAGCCATCATTCATGACCTCGGATCACGAATTGAGGTGAAGTCGAAAGAAAACCAACCTTCGAGGCGGGAGCCAAGCTCCGCAAGCCCAGGGAGCTCATGATGACAGACCGCACAAAAAAAAAATTCTTCCCTAGCTGTAACACAAAGAAAAGAAGATGCTTGACAGAGCGTGTGAATCAAGCAACGCAGCAACAGCCGAAGGAAGTAAACTGGAGTGAACTTCAACAGGGTTGCAACTGGCAAAGCTACTACCGATCCGCGAAGGGCAGAGCGGAAGGCTAGCTGACATAATCCTGCCATTTCACTTGCCGACGGGGAAGACCGGGGGCCGACAGCCAATAGTATTGCGTGTAATTTGTCCGCAGTGGTAATCACCTCGGGCAGCCGGGACGACTTGATTGGATGGAGCCATAGAAGCACGTGGATCATACTGTTTCTGCCGGCTAAGTTCTATAAGATTGATTCCGGGGCTAGATATGGGGTTTATGGAGAGACTGGGAGATTTAATGATCGGTACATATCTAATTGGAAAGCCTTATACAGGTGAGTCCTCTGGAGGCTGCGATGGTCGTCGCTTTGGGAGGGTCTCATCATGCCGAGATGAGCCGTGGGCAGTCATGTGACATCAAGCCGGAAGCTGAGAGCCGAGATAACTACGAGACGGCTACTAGACGGCTAGGGAATATAGAAGTATGCTGTTGAGCATTAATATGTTGAAACATCGTGGGCTGTACTAGCTAAATGATCATACACAGCCCCATGCAACATAAACCCAATACGCAACCATAGCAGTAGCACGTCTAATTGTACTGCATGTATGTCGCCGTCGAGTTGAATTTCAAGTTGCCCTTGATCACCTTATCCACGGCGGCCAAAAAGTCCTTCTCCGTGGCGACCTTCCGTCGAGCACGGATGGCGAACATACCGGCCTCTGTCGCGACGCTTCGGAGCTCTGCGCCTGTCGCGTTGGGGCATAGTCGAGAGATAAGCTCCCATCGAATATCGCGCTCCACGGACATGCTCTTGGCGTGAATGCGGAGGATGTTGGCACGGCCCTCTACATCGGGCAGGGAGAACTCGATCTTGCGGTCAATACGCCCGGGACGCATCAGAGCCGGGTCTAGGGTTGACGGTCGGTTGGTAGCGAACATGACTTTGATGTTACCTCGGGCGTCGAATCCGTCAAGTTGTGTGATGAGTTCCAGCATGGTACGCTGAACTTCATTGTCACCACCTGCTCCGTCGTCGAAACGGGCTCCACCGACAGCATCAATTTCGTCGAAGAAGATAATGCACGCTTTCTTTGTTCGGGCCATTTCGAAAAGCTCACGGACCATTCGGGCACCCTCGCCGACATACTTCTGCACCAACTCGCTGCCGATGACACGGATGAAGGTAGCGTCGGTTCGGTTGGCGACGGCTCGCGCGCAGAGAGTTTTACCAGTACCGGGGGGTCCGTAAAGTAGAGCTCCCTTTGGCGGATCAATACCTAGGTTGACGAACCGTTCGGGGGACAATAATGGCATCTCAACGACTTCTCGTAGTTTCTCGATTTGCTCCTTGCAGCCTCCAACATCTCCATATGTAACATCGGGCTTATCTTCGACAGTCATCATCGTAACGCTAGGGTCAATCTTGGGCGGCAACGGCAACATAATCTGGTACTTGTTCCGGTCGACACTAAGTCGGTCAGTGTGGGATAAGTCTAGATAGTAGAAGACGAACGTACCCAACTCGCATACCCTCCTCAATATCGGTAGGACTCACTCGCTCCCCCAGGTTGACCACAAATTTGGCAATCTGCTTGACATTGATCACATATTTGCTCTTGTCTGAATCCTTCTCGTCTTGGATGATCTTCGTGCAACGAGCAACCTGCAGCGGCTGCTCCTCTGCCATGCGTTGCCTGTCCGCAGCAACGTCCCATAAATGTGGTGGTGCGAGACCAGTGTCGGATTCCTAGACACGTCAGCGTCCTGTCGTCGCAAAAATGTCCTGTCAAAGCGAACCTTGACGCCAATCTTCTCATTCACGCTCGCTTGCCGTTCTTTGATCTGCTTCTCTAGCTTTTTTAATGCGTTCGCGTACGGAGCCGCGCCGTAGGTCTTAAGTACTGCAATGTCCCTGCGTCTGTCAGCGACCGACCTCAAAGCACGACACTGCGCCGGAAGTTGGGATCTATCGAGCGACATACTCATCTGTAAGAGGAGTGATCTTCTTCTCGGGCTCTTCGTCATCGGCAAAGTTCTTCTTGTACTTCTCCCAGTTCTCTCCCGTGGCGGAAGGCATGGTGAAAGGTTGTGGCGAGAGAACGGATTAGACGAGATTAGCAACCGGAGATGAGAGCGTGAGCAAGTACTGGCAAGTGGAGGTTTTTGTAAGGAAAAAGGGATGAATGAAATAAGATGAATAAGGTGCAAGTTGGGGTAGGATGATGTCGAGAGCTGGCTGTTCTGACTTCAGGTCCAGCTTGAGCTGTTGACGCTAGTGGCCGCCAAGCCCCGGACAGCAACACCGCCCAACCTGCAAACCCGCAGCCTGGAAGAATTTCAAGAGCCGCTCTGGACCAGACTTGATCACCTATCCAAATCAACCCTTCTCTTTTCCCCGTTTTTAAACGCTACGGTGTCTGCATCATAGCTTAATACACCATGGCTACTGCTGCTCCCCATGCTGCTCCTAGCAGCACCGCCTTCAAGGTTCGTCGATGCAGAGGGGAATTTACTGTGGGCCAAATCTGATATCGTGCAGGACAAGGAGAAGCCCATGGCCGTGCGGGCGTCCAACATTCTCGCTGCCAGAGGTGCGTTACACTGTAACACTAATTCAAGGGTGGTGCTAATGAGGTGCAGCTGTCGCCGACGCGATCAGAACGGTATGCGTGCAGACGAACTGTAAGGATGAGGGGCTAATTCGCTATACAGTCACTGGGACCCAGGGGAATGGACAAGATGGTAGGTTTTATGTTTGCTATGAATGAGCAGGCGCTAAAGCATTTTCAGATCCAAACTCCCAAAGGAAACACCATTATCGTACGAATGCCTCCTCCATCTCCCCCCGAAGTGCGACACTAACCGCCCCCGCAGACTAACGACGGAAACACAATGCTGAGAGATATGAGCGTTATGCACCCCGCTGCTCGCATGCTTGTCGACCTCAGTGCGGCTCAGGATGTTGAAGCTGGAGATGGAACGACGTCAGTGGTCGTGATTGCGGGAAGCTTGCTGGGTGCTGCCGAGCGCCTACTTGGAAAGGGTATTCACCCAACCGTGATCTCCGAGTCGTTCCAGAGAGCCGCTGCTGCTGCCGTCGAGATCCTGCACAACATGTCCCGGCCGATCAACCTGATGGATCGCTCTACCCTGCTTCAAGCCGCATCAACCTCGCTTTCCTCCAAGATCGTGTCGCAACACTCCAGTCTCCTCGGACCGATGGCGGTCGACTCGGTGTTGAAGGTGGTTGATCCCAAAACTGCGGAGAACGTGGATCTCAGGAATATCCGCATTGTGAAGAAGGTTGGCGGAACAATCGAGGACAGTGAGATGGTTGACGGTCTGGTCCTCAACCAGGGTGTAATCAAGAGCAGTGGTGGGCCCACAAGAATTGAAAAGGCCCGGATAGGCTTGATCCAGTTCCAGCTTAGCCCGCCCAAGCCTGATGTACGCCTCTGCCTAAAAAACTTTTGATCCGATACTGACGGTTTACAGATGGAGAACCAGATTGTTGTGAACGACTACCGCCAGATGGACAAGATTCTGAAGGAAGAGCGCCAATATTTGCTCAACATGGTCAAGAAGATCCAAAAGACGAAGTGCAACGTCCTTCTAATCCAGAAGTCCATCCTCCGTGATGCTGTCAACGATCTTTCTCTCCACTTCCTTTCCCGACTCAAGATTCTCGCCATCAAGGACATTGAACGTGACGAGGTCGAGTTCCTGTGCAAGAGTTTGGGCTGCAAGCCCGTCGCCAACGTCGATTCGTTCACGGAGGACAAGCTTGGGACCGCCGATCTCGTAGAGGAAGTCCAATCGTCTGGCGCTCGCTACGTCAAGATTACCGGCATCAAGGCTCCCGCCACCACGGCCAACCAGACTGTCTCCATCGTTGCCCGCGGTGCCAACAACCTCATCCTTGACGAGGCCGAACGCTCGCTTCACGACGCTCTTTGCGTCATCCGCTGCTTGGTGAAGAAGCGTGCCCTTATCGCCGGTGGCGGTGCCCCCGAAATCGAAGTCGCTAACACCCTTGCAAAGCGCGCCCGGGAACTGACTGGCACAGAGTCCATCTGCTGGAAGGCATTTGCCGAAGCCATGGAAGTCATCCCCACCACTCTCGCTGAGAATGCCGGTCTCAACTCCATTAAGGTTGTCACAGACCTACGACACCGCCACGCCCAAGGCCAGCAGAACGCTGGAGTCAGCATCCGTAGCGGTGGTGTAAAAGACGATATCACTGAGGAGAACATTCTGCAGCCTTTGCTGGTGAGCACCAGTGCCATCGAACTGGCTGCGGAGACGGTTAAGATGATTATGAGAATTGATGACATCGCCCTTTCAAGGTAGAGGGTGACAAACTCAAAGCAATTGGAGCCATATAGAAAAAAGTGAACATGTTGTCATGACACGTATTAATATCACATATACAAATCATCATTGTATTCAGTCATTACACTAAGCTTCAGATTCCCATAAGTATTTAAACATTTTCTATACTAAAAGAACGGCACTGGTTGAGACAACGGCACTTTACAACGTCCATGACTCAGATTGTCAATGATCGCCATATTCAGAAATAACTTCATACCTGCTTGTCAGCACTTGGGGGCAACGGCAACGAGATTTACATCGAGGTGCACATGTTGACACCGATATCTTACGGTTTCTATAGGTACAATCCCGTCATGCAGTGCCCTTATGGCATTACCTCCGGGAATGGTACTGCTGGGTAGAAAAAGATTGCGAGTAATATGGTTGAGAAGCATTGTTTCTAGACAGATGTGTTCGTTTGAGTTGACAGTATATGTCAAGATCTATTTAACAATTACTTTGGAAACATGGTCGACGAGGTTAGATTCAACCGTTGTGATGCAATTCTCTTTTAGGCCATCAACGGATAAGGTGATATAAATCAGGGTGGGAAAAAAGGTAATGCACCAGCCGGGAGTCGAACCCGGGCCGTTCGCTTGGAAGGCGAATATCCTACCGTTGGACCACTAGTGCCACTTGATGATTAATGGTTCATCAAAAGAATATATCAGCCATACTTTACGAGTAATGACAATAAAATACTGCTTCGATTGTGTCAACTCTATTCCCAGCTATGTAGATGTACTCATATATCCCGCTGTAATAACGGCTCTTCCACGGGGGGCTATATAATAACCGGATGTCTTTCCGGACTCCTACGCAAACAGGCTTCTGGAAGGGGTACGGTATGCGTCGTATTCAAGATAGTAGACACACATTAGGACACTAGTCATTGGACCGCAAAGAATTAATTCGACCATGGAAGGCAGACATAATATAATCCTACCATTTTCCGACTCGCTTCCTTCTTATTTCTAGGCATGACCAGCGCAATTGCTCTGCGATTTCAAGCAATATTTGTATAATATTGGGGCTGTATTTTTGCAACATATCTCTGCAGGATAAGGTTCTCTACGAAGCTCAACCGTAGGAGCGACTTTTCTTATGCTTAATTTTAACAGAAGAAAACATAGCGAAAACGATGAATTATCTTATCTGCCCTATCCAGAGTGGTGCAGTATATTACAGCGCAATGTAGCCAACTATTTTCGCGAAAGGAGCCAATAAACATTTGCCTGCAAATAGGTAGGGTCGTAACACATTGATCAAGATGGTCAACCACCGGGGTCTGTCTCAACCACCAAATGTGACGAGATTAGAGACCACCAGGGCCGGGGTTAATCCCGTACGTGTGCATGTCGTTGTAGACATCGAGGAGGAAGCCAGCCGAGTCATCTTCAAATTGAGGTTGCTGTGTCTCTCCATATTGCAACCCTTGTGTCGGCATGGTGAAATCACCGTAGCCAAAGTCATTGAACATGTTGTGGTTGTTGATGAAATCAGGGTAATCCATGTCTCCGCCAGGAAACAACAAACCGTCACTAGCCTTCATTTCCGGGAATATATCCTGAATAGAAAAGGCTGTATTCTCTTGCGCAAGATCGAACGGTTCAGACGGAGAGTTGATGGTCCCTGTAGTTGGGGTGACGGCATCCAATGTTCCGGTCACTGAGCCAGGCATGGCAGTCATGGGAGCTTGATAGGTGTTGAACAAATCCGGAGTCTCCGGAGAGGGGGCAAGGTCCCAGCCATTCGGCTCCTGCCGGTAGTCAGGCGCTTCGGAAGGAGGTGTCATGCTCCAGACGGAGGGAGCCTGCTTGGGCTGAACCGAGCTGCTGGACGGCGAGGTAGTCTGTTGCTGAGGAGACGCCTTACTTCTTCCGTTGTTCTTAGATCGCATGTACACCCAACCATGAGTCTTCTCCATGTGTTGCTTGCAGTTGCTTTCTCTCTTAGACTTGTAGGAGCAGGACTCAAATTGACAAGCAAAGAGGCGCGGTGCATCAGAGTGCTTGTCATTGTAGTGACGCTCTGATTCTTTCTCAGTGGCCCAGCCCTTGATATGGTACTTGCAGGAAGTAACAGGGCATTTGAAGGGACGACTGTGAGATTTTTCGTGCTTTGTCAGGTCGCATGGCCGAGCAAAGACCTTGTCACAGTCCTTGCACTTCTTGTTGATGTTCATAGGAGGCGCATTCTTCTTGCGACGGGCCATGGAACGCTGAACTCCTTCGTCGGTAGAAGCCGCGCTGAGAGATCGCTTCATCGAAGGAATAGGCTGACCTTCATAAGGTTTGCCTGTACGCAGGGAAATAGCCTCGCCGTCCTGCTCAACGACCATTTCAAGAAGGCGTCCGGTTTGGGAGAGTCCACCCTCGAGTCTAAGTTGCGGAGCCCTATGGTAGACGGTTAGTAACTGTTGGAATACGATGCAAAAGGAGATTACATACTTGACCTTGCCGTCAGCCTCGTGCCTTCTCTTCCATTCGTCACGGATTCTCTTGAATTGAGAAACCTGGTCTAAGAGGTCCACGAAGTAACCGTTGTTGTACTGCTTATCAGTCGGCAGGCACAGGTCCCGGCCATTGAGGAATGAGACCGTCTGGCCGAGGCACAGGATGGTATACTGGCAGAATCGAACATAGGCAGCATCATTTGTCTTCACCTCCGGAGCGAGCGAGAATACTGTTTTTTCAAGGTCACGCAGGCAGGAGATACGTTCATCGTCAATTTGCTGACGGACATCTTCAAGAATAGGGTGGAACGGCTTCGATTTCTCATCCTCTAGAAGAGGGCCGATGACGTGCTTTTCGATCTCGGCTCGACCCTCAGAGCTGAGTTTGTGTCGCTGAGTGCTTTGGGCATCCATGGCACTGATGGAGCGGGTAATGGCGGACTGGGAACGGGAGGTTGGGAGGTTGCTACGAGACAATTGTCCCGCTTTCACTGTGAAATTGTTAGCTCATGCTTACCAAAGAGCTGTCCATGACCATGTACCTTTGTTAGACGACACGGATTGAGCACTGCTGATAGAGGAGCCAATTCCACTATCAGAAGCATGACAATGGACTCTCTGAGCCTTCCGAGAATGTTCCTTGGGCATCGGGCTAGGTTGGCGCGAATGCGGTTCAACGGTGCCCTCTCTCCGTGCTTGAGTTTGTAAATGAAGCCGAAGTAAACCCTTAGGGACGGGGAGGTCGTCGTTTTCATCGGAGGTGGACGTGGTACCCGAGTTCAAGTCAAGGCGCTCCAAGATGTCGGCCATACGCTGTTGTCCAGCGGCGATAGCTTCCAGAGCGCCAGGGCATGTGGGAGATCGGCGTGGCAGCGACGGTACAAGGTGGTCACGGTCGGAAGAGCGAAGAATAGATGGATTAAATGTTTCACCTTTGCGTAGACGAAGTGGAGGTAGTGACGGTGATTGCTCTTCAGCTGGGACAAGCGAGGGCCGGGCTGCCCTGAAGGGCCGGCGCCTCGGGTGGGCCTTTATAGACTCAGAGTCTTGTGCTGGACTCATGATGGACGGTCCCTAATGTCCGAAAAGGTGTTAGCAAGGACAGGCCGGCAGAGTGATGCAGGTAAATGACTCACTGATCGTGACCAAATCCAACGGAAGCTTCTGATTAGATGGGGAAGTGGTGCAGCCAGTCAACGATTGGCAGGTCTGCCGACTTGACGATTGTTAGAATGTACACAAGAGCAAGGTTGGGAATATATCGACTCTTCGTAGACGGTCGGGCGACGGGGCGTTGATGAAATACATACAGAGGTCGGACTCTCTGTCAACAGCAGGTGACGCCCTGAGCGCTGACGGGAGAACAACAGACTGACGGTGGGAAAGGTGAAAAGGGGAGGGTGGAAAGTTGGGTTCGATGTGTATGAATATAAAAAAATGCTGGAACCTAGAGGGTCCAAACAAAACACGACTCTTGGACGTGAACGATGGAGACTTGGGAAAAGAGACGGAATGGGATGGGATAAGATCAGGGTCGGGAAGAGCGGGTGATGCCTTCTTGATGATGGATTGAGGCTGAGGCGTCTTGGACGTCTGCCTGATAGACGAGATGTGCTAATCCCTAAAAGGAAAGACCAAGGGGCCGTATTACCGGATACACGACGGGTCTCTGGGGCAGTGTTTTTTGTATTTTACTTCGGATTTAGGCCATTATTACGACGCCCATACACGGAACCCGTGTTCATCCGTGGTCGGCACGCTTTTCCTCGTATTCATAGCCCCGCAGGTCTCAGGTATAACCAATGACTGCAAGCTTTGAAGACACCGTGGTAAAGAAAAAGGTACGAAAATAGCAATCAATTTCCTAATTTACGGCTTTTCTCCGGATGGCAGATCATCGGCCCAACTGCAACTCCACCATCATGGCGGTGTTCGAGACGCACCGATCATCGATCCATTATAAACCCTCAAGACCGCAGTCGATTGCATCAAAGTATGCTTACTGGGATTACTCTCAGAATTTGAAGATGCTGAACTGCGAGCATAATAAATACATGAGGTGAGGAGAGGACGGGACAGAGAGGTCTTGAAGCCGACGTCAGACACAGCATCGCCTTGTCGTCACAGCCACAAACGTTCGATAACGATGGCAGTGTTTCTATTGGACGAGAATGCATACGCGCCGCTCACAATGCTGGCCATCGCATATCAAATGGGCTCGTTTCTTGATAATGGAATATCGCAGATTTGTGTTGCCTGAACAATCCCGCACTATGATCCGCCCTCTCAATGGCGCTCTCAGTAATGCTTGGACCTCAGCTAGCCTGACCGTTCTCTCATGTCAGAATGCCATGTCATCGGCCACAGCCCTGCTGTGAGAGGCTTTCTGCTGGCCAAGCTGTCTCACTGCAGGCAATCTGGGGCCGCCGAAGATCCTCATCCGCGGCAGTAGTCTCGCTGGGCCGACTGGCATTCTGGCTCACTGCAGTGGGTATCGGCCATCGGGTCAAGCCTCCAGTGCGCAGAGATGTTCGCGGGCCAGCTCTCAGGGTCGCCAGACAGGTGAGTTTGTTATCATTCGAAGCTGACTGGTGAAGCAGCAGGAATGTCCCTATGGCTTACGACGGCAGAACCAGTGAAACAGCCAACACAGCCAAAACTGGAGTGCAGAGACTGTGTCCGATTAAGATCGACTCTGAAATTATGCTTGGGTATGTTTGGGATTCTTGCACAGCTACACTACGATGCCACCTAGGATGATCCAGAATGTCTTTGGCAAATCCACCGGGCGTTTTGAGTTGGCCTCTAAGTCGGTGCGGCATTTTTCAAACGGTCGGCCGTTGCATACATTACTTTGCAAGGATGGATAGTCAGTATTTACGCCTCTCTGGAGAGCACTCTTCCCGTCGCCCAACTCGGGCCTCTGTCGCGCACGAGGAGCGCTCGCTGCAAATCAGCATTGACGCGCCCCAAAATCGGTGATGATGCTTGCATAGTATATATCAGCTGAAAGGCCGGGGAATAATGCGAGATGCCAGACAGCTCCAGACCGACAGAGATACATTTTCTCTGCGTCGGGGCAACACAGTAAAGCTACTTTGCTTGCCCTAGATAATTGTCAGAGAGGTCCGGGCGCATCTTGATCTTTCACCTCGGAGGCATGAGCTTCCTAGACTTGTTTTGAATGAACTGATCTAGTTGTGCCTGGCCCGATAACACAAGAGTCGCGAAATATCATAAAGACGCTATCCTTTGCCCGTATTCACTGAGAGGCATGGGAACGAGCAGTACCCTCAATAGCGTATAGACCCAACCGACAGACCAATTGACCATTTACCTATAGATAGCATTTGCAGAACATGAACAGCCCTAACGACTATGGACATTCACTCTTCTATCTGATTCTGATCCAAGTCATCTTCCGAGACTGGCACTGCCCGACAGCTGATAAGATGTTCCCTTTCCATCCTCCGTCAGAGGGTGATCTGTTGCTTCTTTCACCAGCTCCTCTCGAGGCTCCACAGCAATGACCCAGGCGGCTAGAGGGTACTGCAGTTTCCAGCGTCGGAGCCCCTGTGGCTGTTTCCCAACGTTATGATACTTTAATACGTTACTAGCCCATGCTATGTTACCATTCTAGAGCGGTCACATGTCAGATGGTCATGACTGAGAACAAGCTTGCACAGCTAGCACTAGTCGGGCATACAAAGAGAAGGCCGGAATAATGAACACTCATCCTCCTTGTATTGGCCAGAGACTGAGCCTCATCTACGAAGCCTCGGGCGATCACTCGGACGATCACGGACTCGGACTCGGCCTAATCTAGCCAGACCGCTCACACTTGAGCAAACAACCAATGGGGACCTTGGGGGAGGCTCTTCGTGTCGGTGACTTTTTTTTTTCTTTTTTTTCCTATTTTCCCCCTTGTTGACCCTGGTAAATGTGATGATCCGGAACACGCGGCATCATACGACTTCCCTCTGCACTAGGAATTAAGAAGCCTGGGACTTTAGGCATTCACGAATCCAAACTCTTTGATCATGGTAGAAAAGCAGCAGAATACCACTAATCAGTAGGAAAATTCTGGTACCTGATTCCGCTTAGCCTCTTCGGCTTACGACACAAGACAACGTAACATATCCGAATATCAATGACATAACACGGCTCAGCTCGCATAGTCGTATTGTAGATGCTGTATGCCACCTACTAGATACGGGATAGGCCGACAGAACCCCTCTCACCTACTGTGCTTTACTCATAACGCAACGCATCATTGCCCAGCGGCCTGCTCCAATAGTATCATACCGTCAGCTCAGGGTCCAGTCTGGTTCGGTTCATTCGTTCCAGCATGGCGTTCTAGTATCTATCCAGTGACCCCCGCACTCTGGGCTGTAGACATTGTCGAATGCCAAAACTCTCCCTAGGTGAGCGAGACAGAGGTCAAATGGCCAACTTACTGCTTTCTCCATAGCTATGCTCTTGATCTTGAGTCGAGTTAGGGTGTGTCCAAATCGTCAAAAATTCGTGCCTATGGCCATATACAGATGACGCGGATAGGGCAAGCACTAGGCAGAATTGAGGGATCCCAACATTTTTGGAAGAACCGCCTCAATCTATTGATTTGAAATCCTGAATGGCCATCCCTGCACTGGCTTGGCTGCTGCCGCGAAAGCTTTTCGTCACGGGAGATGGGACCTACCTGTTTTCTACCAGCGAGGATACGACAGCCTGCAACCACCGCGGCCTATCCCCAGTTCGAGCAACTGTTCTCCTTCATTGTCACATTCACCTTACTCATATCTTATCGACATCCTTTTGACGCACTTTATCTCAGTCACGAAAAGTCCAACGCGGTGACGCGTTGGCCATTCAATTCATCGAATATACGCTCATCCTTTCCCAAATTGATTGAAAACCCCCGTTTAATAATGTAAACTGCTATTAGTTATCATTCAGGTTGGTCTCTAACTTGCAAGCCATGTCATTCAGTCGACCGGGTCTTACTTTATTGTCCTGTCAAGCTTATTTTGATTCCTCCTCATACTGACAAGGGATTCGTGGACTACAGACGCAGCCCAAGGCCGTCTGTCTCCAGAACAGTTCCCCCTGGTTACGCTTCTGCTCGATTCAAGTCTAAGGGCACTGTTTCTAGGCCATTTCTCTTCTTTCAGTCTGGTACAGCAGGGTGGCACCGGGCCAAATTACTGACTAGCCGCAACCATGCACAGCCGACCACCGAGAATTTGTGATAACTTAGATCAATCTCTTGGACAAAGGACCAGTCGATACACAATTGGCAGAAATCATAGGCAACTGGAGGCTGGTGCTATACAAGAGCGGCTTCAACAAGCAATGGAATAGTGCAACAAGTATCAGGAGTGCCGGCACAGCATTGCCACGGCGTTCGCAATATAGTAGGTAGACCCAAATTGCGAGACCAGGCTTGCAGGCTCTGTGATTCTATGTTTCCAGGCCCTTTCGAAATTGTATTTTTGCCGCTAAGCCTTTCGCTCCACGGTCGACAGCGATCCTTGAACATAGCAGAGACGGAAGTACCTGATACATGCATTCATTCGACCCTAAACCAGGACTTTGCGGCTGACCACCCAGAACATTAGCTTAGGGCCACTCGCCGCGTACGCAAATACGACCAGAACAGCATTCCCTAATTACAATGCGGCAGAAAAAGACCGGAAAGCCGAAGACGCAATAGAAGAAAACTATCATTCATCGCTCCTCTACCCTCGGCAAAGCAGGAAGAGCGCTTGTGCCTGAGAAATCCCTCCCAAACGATAGCCCGCTCGAACGTCCTTCTCGATTGGCCCATGCTCCCATCTGCAACGTCCGCGGCCGCGAAGACGAATTCTCGCTCCATGAGAACGGTTCTGCCTCTGCAATATCCCGTCTATCGCAGTACATTTGACGGAGAAGAAGGTCATTGATCGGGATTATGTTTCCCAAACAAGGACTTGGCTAATTGGTGCGGTATAGTTCACGAACCAGAGGCCCCATCCAGCCAGAAGTCAGCCAGAAGCCGGCTCCGGATTCACCTACCCCTTGATCCAATGGAGATATAGAAAAAGCGCACCGAAAAAGTGTCAGGTAAACGGGATTCCAGTCTTATTTATGAGATGCACGCTCTTTGCTTTAATGACCGACTATACACCCTGCTTTGAGGAGTCTGTGTTCGTAGTGAGTCCGTGCAGCACTGAATGGACGGTAGAGGTGGACACCAAGTCGAGGCAGCATTGAAGTGCCACGGTTATCCGCGAGAGTGACCATTTCTACAATACGTAACTACGGTTTATCTGTATTGATGATGGGAGGATCTCAGCTCAACCGGTTTACCACAGTGAGAAGTAACCAGCAGAAGTTTATCCTTGGCTAAGGTGTATGTGGGTCCACAGACCCACGGTTCATCCCGAACGCGTGGCTATAATACCATAAGCGTAAGTGGGCGGGTTAGAGCCGCATTTGTCCCATGGTTTGAACCGCTCTCGAGTGGTCCGTAATTGAGCTCGGGTCGCGCGGGAGCGTGAATGCTGCTGGGGTTGAGATAAGTACTTTAGAGCGCGAGAGGCACTGTTGGAGCTTTTCTTGAACACTCGACATGGGCATCGTCTCCGATAGGTTGACTTGATGTGGAAGACTTCTAATGTTCCAAGGCCTTGGAAGTTCAATTACAACTCTTAGGTGATAAATTGAATTCACTAGGAAAGATTATCTCATAGGCCCCATACCCTCCAATATCCCATACAACCTATACCTAGCTCGTCCCTTGAAGATTGCTTCTATGTAGTCTTCCGCATGGGCGGCACAAGCTTTAACTTCGTGAGATCTCTAATCGCGGTCCGAGCACTCTCAAACGAGTCTACAGTTCCTAGAAACCCCATCCGCCTCGCCTTACGCATGCTCAACGAGAGCGCCCACCCACCTAGGACCGCCGAGTCTGTCATGCCGAAGATCTGGGCGCGGTACTGTGGAGTGAAGGGGTCAAGAACCAGCTCGTGCTTTTCTCGTAATTCCTGCCACGCGGCCTGCACCGAGCTGAGCCCTGACCATTCTTGAAAGCTGAATGTAGACAGTGTGGTGCCGGTGGGTCCGTACCTGGATTTAGAACGGGTTTAGCTCTACCATAAGTGCCCAGGATATAAGTTGGCAGGGATAGTTAGGACGAGAGGCGGAATTATAATCATACCCTCGAGGTGTCTGCACGTGTCTCGATGTAGCTGCCCTATACTTAGCCCTTTCAACCTCCGGGGCCTTCCAAGTCGTCCCATACCATTCGGCAAGGTTCGGCCAGAACCGTCCCCACGTGAAGGGCAGGCCATCCTGGATATTGAATGCCTGATTTTCCGCATCTGGGGTCAAAACAGCCCATTCCTCAAAATATGCATTCAACAAGGCCGTGCTCTGGCAGACCTCGCGGTCCCAGGCTATGTAGTCGCCAGGGAAGTAGAGTGGCTGGTTTAAGTGCGCTTGGATAGCTGCGTAGATCGCCAGGCCAATCATATGGTTTAGGGCTCCGTCGCGCACGGCGCCTATGATGTAGGAGGGGCGGACAACATTCCAGCCGACCCCTGTACCGGCGCAGTATGCTGCCAGCGCATCTTCTTGAAGATAGTAGAAGTTTTGCTCAAGCGAAACTCGACGGTCTGTCTCGAAGGATGGGTTTGTTGAGGGGCCGATGTGGAAGCCGTAGTGCTTTGCGCCTGTTTGGATGAGGAAGCGTTTTGGGTGCAGGTTTGCTTCTTGGAGAGCACCAAGGAAGTTATTGAGCATAGTAGCTGTAATCTCAGTACGATTTTGCATTTGAAAACGCAGGAAAGAGGCTTCGTACAGTTCACCTTGGTCAGGGCCTCCGCATCCGACCACATGCCTAGAACATTACCTTCCTGTTCTGGCTGCATGTACGAAAAGAAAAAGACGTAGTCTCTGAGCATGGTGAGAGAGTTGGCGCAACAACTTGAAGTTTATGGATAATTGACATACACTTTGGGAATATCCTCTCTCAGCCGACTCGCAATCTCCGCCGTTTCAGACAGGAAATCGACAGGGATATGCTCAACCCTCGCCGCACCATCACCCAGGTCAGTGAAGAAGTTGCTCGGAGCCGCTCGACGAGACAGGCAGTATATCTTGCTCCATCTCTCTGGGGCTGCTGACAACACCCGCACCATATTGTAACCGGATAGACCATTTGCGCCAGTCACCACTGCACACAGATCGGAGAGCTCAGGTGTCTGGGGATAGGTGGGAAGCCCTTGGAATGGACCGTGAGACTTGACAACCTGGGTGGCAGACATATTGATGGACAGCACAGAGTCACATTCAGAAGCTGCAGTTGCTCCTACTTCATGTTGTTGCTACTCAAGCTGGTTTTTATGCTCTTGTGCAACCGCAAGTTTGATACCCCGCACCATGCCTAAGGTTGACCAAAGGAAGATATGCGCATGCGGCCAAAATTATCTAATTATATGCGCGGGGTTAGGCTGCGACAGGGGGTATAGGACAGGGGTAGGGAGAGGAGTGAGACTGAGCAGGCGGTTGTCTCCAAGTGCAAGCATCACATTGATTGGCAATTGTCAATTTTCTGTGGCTGCACTGACGCGAGAACTTGTAGCATTCATTCCAAAGCCATATTCGCAGAAATAGGCTCCGTCTCTGGAGATTGTCTACTCGACCCGGGAGATTTCTCCCAGCATTGATACCAGCACCGTGTTCTGGTTGTAAACATCTCACGCACTACACGATGGCAAGGCACTCTTCAACAGCTTATCCTTTGCAGTGAAAACCTTTCTCTTTTCTTGGATAGCACCTCTGCCCCTAAAACCTAATTGCAGCTTACCTTATGCAAACAAGTGCGCAACGCTTGTCAGTGCGGCACTTTTCCAGAAACACTGGGGTTTAGCCATCGGCACGCTCTCTGGATTGTCTACAATTGTATAGACATCAAAGGCCGCGTTGGCTGTCGCGTCGAGGAGAGTCACGCCTTTCTTGCGGGACAATGGCGACGGCCATTGTGAGAACTTGATCTGGTCAAGTGCGAATCCGTCCCACTGAGAGTAGATCAATGTTTTTGACCAGAATTCCACCCTGAATGATTGGTAATTTGGAGCCAGCGACGGTGACGACATCTAATGGGTTCTGGAATTCGATGTAGTCTGCCGCCTGGAGAAGCCGTGCCACGTTCGTGTGTCTGTATAGATCACTCTAGGATGCTTCCAGTCCGTCAAATTAGGGTTTTGTCACACATGACCTTCTCTACACTACAACCTCCAGGTATTTACTCTTCCGCAGAGGTTCGCTATAGTTAATCAATGGTATCTTGTCTAAGCATTGTCGTTCATAGGTTATGCTAAATAACGTAGACATCGATTTACCTAGTTCTCTGAGATCTGCGCTCTAAAATGACTTTGGAGTTAGTATGAGCTGGCTCGTTTATAGACCTTACTTTAGTAGACTCATTAGTTCTAATGAGATTATTCTTATCTGGGTCTAGCTTATTTGGGTCTCTTAGTCATTGGAGTTTCACGAACCTAAGCTGACACTTGTAAAGCTTGAAATCGGGGTTAAGTTTATATATATATATTACTAAAGGACAAAGGAAAAGCCCTTAAGTATATATGAATGGTATGTATCCGGCATTCACACTATGTCTCTAACCCCTCAAGACTAGATATCAAGATGTCCGGTCACCCGGAAGCTCTGGATATATGAGAGCCGGATCCGTCCCAGCGACCTCTTTCGCCGACCTCGACGATTTCGGACGTACTATTCCCCCCAACAGCTCAGCTACCCCTGGTTGGCGGAAGCCATTATCGCCTTTTAGGGTACCGTCAATCGATTGTGATCTTTGCCAGATGAGTACTGCTAAGGCGCCTAGGATCGGAAGGCCGACACCCAACCCTACACCGAGTGCAACTTTGGCAGTTGTTGTCAGTCCGGGCTCCCTCTCGTCGGCGGCCTGAGGTAGGGAGGAGATTGAAGGGTCCGTGATCACTGGGCTTGTATTCGACGAGGTTGTTGAGGTGGCGTTAGAGGATGCCGTCGAGAGAGTGGCGTTGTCGGTGCCTGTCGAGGGAGGATCCGGCTCGGTGATGTTAAAATACGCGGAGGTGAATCCTTCCGGAGTATCAGAGTTAATCCAGAAAAAGAAAACGTTGGAGTAGTCCAAGTCAAAGCCATAGAGCTGGACAACCCAGCTGAAGTTTGTGACCTTGTCGCTGGCGTGGATTTTTGCTATACAGTCCGGCTTTGGTTAGTGATTGACATGCTCCGAGAGAAGGGTTAGGCATGGAATAACTTGGTACAGCGTACAATAAACGTTTCCTTGACTTGCTGCCGTCTGTTGAAAGAGACTCTGCTGCCAGAAGGAGATGTTAAACACTTCTAGGGTCGTCTCCCAGGCAATGACCTGCTCTTCCCCTAACTTCCATTCCGGATTGATACCTGTCCAAGAGGAAGGATTCGTGAAGTGATTATCATCATCAGCTGCTCTCGTAGTCACAGTGAGGATGGTTATAAATAGCAACAGATATAGCATGTCTGAGTGACTAGGTAAGTAGGTAGGCGGGTGGGTGGAAGAAGGGGACAAGAATAAAGGGCAACTCAACAGGGCCAACAAAACAGGTGTTGAGAGGGCCAGGAACCATTTCTCACTAGCAGAGAAAGCTGGGGAGGCTAATTTAACAATTTACGTCTCACTCGAACTTTACCCTTCCCAGTCCGCTGGGAACGAGCCCCTGTTCATCCTTGACGCGGTGTCGGTGAGGTTAGGGCCCAGCGCAGCGCAATGGGTCGCTAAGACTGCGATTCCAAAAACCCGGTCTTTCCTCTTTTTCTTTCTTGTTTCCTCTCCTTCTTTTCCCTCCAGTTGCTTTGGCTTGTTGCTTCCGTAATGTATAAAGTTAGAGAAAAGAGAATAAGATTAGGGTGGACATGGCCTGAATGAGTCAAACTGGCCCAGGGCTGACGTTGCGCCTTTCTAACTCCCTCGTTTACTAAGACTATGAGGATGAGATACGAAACAAACAAATCTCGAACAAGAGCAAGATATGCTAATTAGAGGAACCCACATAGTCGATTCCCTGTGGACACTGATTGCAGCCATGCCTGTCGAGAGCTCTGCACTAATGCAAGCTGACTGCGGCACTGGCCTTTAGTGCGATGAAGAACAGCGCGAAAACCAGAATAAGGGGCTTAGCAACATTCCTTTCGTCCTCACTTATTGTTATAGAGCTTATGAAATGTTCGCCGTGGCTATCTATCTTTCCTTTCGTGGATACTGATGCCACCTCACAACTCTCATTGCCGTTCTGCCATCAGTACTGCATATCGCATCCTGTCCGGCGCTTACTAGATGGTCTAGCGCTTGGATCAGCTAGGCATACTTGTGGACTTTGGGCTCTCATCCGCTCCCGGTGGTTGTGGGAGGTCTGAAGGGGCCTTGCCTCGAAATCCCACAGCTCGTCTCAGCTGTAGCCTACACATGCCTACACATATCAGCAGAGCGCAGAGCACACCTTGTATGTATCGTGCTTCCACAACTAGGTTAAATGGCTAGTCCTACGTATCGAAAACTGTTTTCACGACTGACTCTGTATGCCGTCATCGTTGCCGGCGTCCTGGCGTTCTCATTATGGCCGCCAATCTCGTCCAGATCGGAGGTAGCTGCAGGGTCTGGCACGCTCTCGCACCTCGAAGCGATCAGGAACGAGACATTGGGGGTATCTTAACTCACGGAGCTTATATTCCTATGCTAATTCTGGACAGACTCACGCTATATTTGCCATCAGCCTGCCAAGCAGAGTTGATAAGCGCGACAATATCATCCTAGGCTCATCAGTCAGAGGGTTCCATATAGAGATTATCGATGCCACAACGCCTGAAGAAATTGATGCCAAAACTTATCCCTATGTGAGTTGCAATGAAGATATCTAAGGTAGCCGTGCTGATCTCCCAAACTAGAACTGGAATTACGATCACAGACCAGTTGAGTACGCGGCTCGACGTTCGCACCTCAACGTTATGCAACGGTGAGTACTCAGCCATTCTTGACATTATTGGATCATCTACTGAGAATTGGGAGCATAGTATCCTAAAAGAACGCCTCGCAAGTGCGATCATCATGGAAGACGACGCAGATTGGGATGTATCCATCAAATCTCAGCTTCAGAGCTTTGCGATCGCCGTACGCGCTCTCCAAGGTGCGGCCGATGAAACCACTGGAAGCTCAAGCTCACCCTACGGCGACGATTGGGACATCCTCTGGCTCGGGCACTGTGGTATCGAGTGCAGCACCGACCGTCCATACTACCTCACGCCCGCTGACCCTACGGTTCCGCCACCGGGCCATTTTCTGCCTTACTGGCGCGACCCTCCACCACTAGCAAGACCAGACGATGCCCGCATGACATGTCCCATCACCGATGGTGTCTGCTCCATCGTCTACGCCGTGAGCTTTCGCGGTGCGCAGCGCATACTTGCCGCCCTCTCAGTCAACCCCTCCGGACTTGCAGAGCAGATCGACATCGGCGCGCAGTTTGACGTCTCACTAGGCCGGATGTGTGGCTCCGGATACTTGCGCTGTTTTGCGCCGTACCCATCTTTGACGGGCGGATATAAATCTGCTGGTCCGGCGGCAAAGGGTTCTGATATCAATGGGCCCGATGATGCAATGGAGTCCTCCAACGAAGAGTTGAGGCAGGGGCCATTCAGTCACGGGGTAATGTACAGCACTATGTTGAATGTGAATCAGCTCTTAGCTGGAAAGCAAATGGTTCTCGCTACCTGGGATGATGTGCCAATCAAGGAGATTGATCCAGCAGAGGTCGGTGTGCTAGAAGGATCTGTACAGATGCCGAAAAATAGCCCTTGAAAAGAACGAGATGTATATGACGTGTATATCAACATTATGACCGATTTTATCATGACCATGGCACGGCTCAGTATCACCAGTTGTCCTCAGGGTCCCCGTCCGAGTATAAGGTCTGGTACTGTAGCGTTGTTGACTTGCTTGACTCTGAGCCCTAAGCTAGAGCCACCACTTACTCCGCCGATGCAACAGATTAGTACACATTGTGCATGCACTTCTGTTCCTACAGGGGTATCAGCATTTCCCTCAGAGCCGGAATGAAGCCAGCATCTCAGAATATTAGAGATTCGAGATTAAAGCTTATTCCGAGTGAGAAAGCACTTCTGGGGCTGGCGTTGAACTAAAGCCCCAACTGCTCGTGCTCATGGTATCACAACAGAATTTGCTGGTCGTGGCTTAAGGCTTATGCTTCTAAGAATGATCTATCCCCTTCAAGGGATATATCCCATCTTCCCTGTCACCAGGTAGCAAATGTCATCCGAAAAGTATCCAGCAACCATACAGACGCAGGTAACCGCAGTTGAAGATAGCTTCTGATTTCTCTTACCTAGGTCTAGGTATTGTTTCTGAGATTGTCACCTGTACGGATCCTATATACAGCATAGTTATCAGAAATCTACAGATCACCTGCCGCGAGGTCATACAGCCTAGCTGTTTTAGCTTCAGCACTCACCCTGCCGTATGCCTTCTTTACATATTAACAATCTTTCCTAGCACCGCATGGAAAAGAGGTGGTCATCCGTCTTACAGACGCTGAACGGCTGGTCTTGGGTTGGACGGGACAGACAGTCCACAGATTCATAAGGTCATTGTGCAGCCGGAACACTCATCACCGCTAAGAGGATCACCATAGCCAAGTATTGAAAGTTTGTAAATTCTGGCTAGTTACGGGTTGAACGGGTTTGACATCACCACTCAGATCGATGCCGATCTAGGGCTCTCGATGCTATTGTCAAGACTACATACCCCATGCTTTGATGACTTGAACTAGATAGCTTATTCAGAGAACCGAACGGATAGGGACCTATATTTTCTTCCTCGTTCCCAAGATAGTGCCTGGTAATTTGTTGCCTAAATTCTCTACAGTCTCCGATCCCAACGCTCAATCTTGGCTGAGATTCAGGAACTCTAAAGCCAATCTATTTCCTAAACCCCCACTGATCCAACCAGAGCTCGATCCAAGATTCATTGACGGCACCAACGGTCGTCAAATAAGGAATCTTCCCTGTCGTCAAGGTCGTATCGAGCATCACATTCGGTTGGTCCAGGTTACTCGCCAAACCCTGGTAGAACTCCAATAAGGCTGTGGCTGCGGTCATATATGACTCCACGGCCTTCGACTCGCCGGAGTCAGTGCCATTGCTCGTTGGCGTCCAGGCAGCTAGCCGCTCGGTCCACTCAGCGAGGGTGTCGACGAGTTCAAGCTTCATGGTGGACGTTCCATTTGCTAAATGGCGTGTAATTGCCGGGATGAGCTCTGGGTATGAAGAGACGGAGGGGTTGGTAAAGTGGTAATATGCTGCTCCTTTGTTAGTCTTGGGTCCTGTTTGCTCTGTATCTAGATCGTCCAGGTCGAGTGCGAGTGTGACGAGGGCCGCGGACAGAGAGTCAACAGGGAGCCAGTCTACGTCGTCGAAGTGTCCTATGGAATTCGGCAAGACGCCCATGACTTCAGACGCACGCAGGAGAGTCGGGAACCAATCGCGCTCAGGCCATTTACCGTCCCCATGAATAGGCCCGCCCACCTGGCCGACTCGGCAGACTGCAGAATGAACACCGCTTGTAGCAACCGCCTGGCCGAGCAGTTTGCTCGCAAGCATCTTGCTCTGTCCGTACCCGCCTTGGGTGTATTTGATCAAATCAAGCGGTGCCTCCGGGACAGGCGTACCCTTATCCCAGCCCTGGATGGTAGCGATTGAGGAGAGAAAAATGATGCGGGCGTTCTGCTGTGAGTCATAAGCTAGCTGAACGAGATTGACGATACCGGCAAACTGGGGCTCAAAGAGGGCGAGCGGGAGGTTGAACGTGACTGGCCATTGGCAATGAATCACTTCTGTGACGGTTGAGACAAGGTGTGTATAGGCTTCTTCGTGGAGGCCGAGGAGAGGCTGTGAGAGATCGCCCTTGAAGTGGTTGACTACTGTGGCTGGATTCGAGGCCGGCTCTGAGTCGGGAACTCTGCGGTTTATACAGGTAATTTCAGCGACATCCGGGCGTTGCAGGAGAGCTTGGAGGATGAAGCCGCCGACGAACCCGGTGCTGCCTGTTAGCAGGACGTGGTGGGTGTCTCTTTTGGTGCTGGGTGGTGCTGATTTTGCCGGCTGTGGTAGCGTTGACGAATACCTACTTCGTTAGTTACTGGATATGCCAAGGCACGAATAGCTTCATACTTCTCGAATAGAGCATCAAGAGTTGCTGATACATCCTCCGTAGCGTTACGGCGGATATAGTTCACCAATCCACTCGCAGTCGGATTCATGTACACTGCATTGCGTAGGAACAGGACATCTTTCTGGTCTGGCAAAGATCGAGCCAATGTTGCCGCCAGTATCTGTACCTGACGCGAGTCTAAACCACTTGCGAAGAAGTCATCACTGATGCCTAGGTCTTTGACCTCCGTGAGGTCGCCGACCATAGCCGCGATACTCTCTGTGAGGGTTTCATCAGTTGATGGATCCAGCCGAGCTTGGAGTGCCTGATCTGGGATCTCTGTGGCCGAGCTGTATAGAGCTTCAATCTCCTCTGCATACAGTTTGTTGGTCTGGCTGCGGTTTATCGTCCCTTTAGGAGTGCGAACGAAGGGCTTCTCCGGCTCGGCGAAGAGGACGTCACCGCGGTGGATCTGCGCGTATTTCATGCTCAGCTTGTTGAGCTCTTCCAGCACTCTATGTATGTCTGGTAGGGTATCGTCCACTGTTGCAGAAGCTGCCAATTCAACCAAAAGAACAGGGTACGGCCGCTTATGCCCAACCACTAGGCTGGCCGCTACCCCTGGGAGCGAATTGATTCCTGCTTCCACGTCGATGGGGTTCGTCTTTTCACCGGTCGAGAAGACAATAACGTCATCCTTTCGACTTTGGTACTTGTAGTAGTATGGAATCGTGGGGTGTCTATAGAAGATATCCCGCATGTGCCATTCGTCCAAGTCTGGGAAGTTTGCGAAAACTGCCTGCTTCTGGGGGAGCTCCTCGCGGCGAAGAACCATCTCAAAGAACTCAGGCTTCTCCTTGGCTTCATCTACGGGCTCCCACTTGATTCCCATCTCTTTCTCGGCGAAGTGAAACCAGTCCCAGTGCTCTGGTTCGGTCATATATGCGCCAATAAGCCCACACTCGCTACTACCAAGAACATTGATCAGGTTGGTTCT
Source organism: Aspergillus nidulans FGSC A4 (assembly GCF_000011425.1). Classification (NCBI taxonomy): domain Eukaryota; kingdom Fungi; phylum Ascomycota; class Eurotiomycetes; order Eurotiales; family Aspergillaceae; genus Aspergillus; species Aspergillus nidulans. The sequence goes on along the minus strand of NC_066262.1, from coordinate 2,330,353 downwards.
CTTAGAGAGCAGGTCACCCGCTGCGCGGCTGACGGAACCTGGAACAAATCAGCCCTAGTACGAGAGCAGGAATCTGTATCAGGCAAGCCTTACCACCTCCGTATGTGAGGAACTTGAGCTTAGCAGCTTCCTCAACCATGGCGGGCTCCTCTGCGATCTGATCGATTACAAGAGGCGGCAGCAACGCGCCCTGGGTGTGCGTTGAGTGCAATATTTGCTTGAACATCTGAGGACTGGAGGGTTGGTCGGGGGGTCCAATGACCGTGACGCAGCCACTAAATACGAGGAAAAAGCTCACGACGAAACCAGCAGTATGGAAGAGGGGACACCCGTTGTAGGTGGCTTCCACAGCATCTATGACCCGATGAACACTAACGCGGTAGGAGTCCTCTGAGTATAGTTCCCGTAAACTGTCGACAGCTGCCAGGGCGGAGTGGACAAAGGTCACAGGCTTGGGCATCCCCGTAGAGCCGCTGGTATGGAAAACCTGGCAAGAAGTTAGGCGACTGTCTGTTCTCAGTAGCAGAGATGTACTCACCACAAGTGGCTTGTCTGACGCATCCTTAAAGGTATCCCCATAGGGATATTCGTTCGCAAGCGTGGTGTCTGAAAGAAGGTCCACGAGCCCTGGAGCTTGCACGGCAGTTATCTGGCTGAGGGAGGTCAACTCAGTGATCGCGGTTGAGAATGAGGAATCATATAGGATTGCGGCACTCTGGGTCTCCTTTATGAGATGCTCATGGATTGCAACACTGTTCCGTGGGGATAGTAGTAGCAGCTATCGTCCGTCCGCGTTAGCTTTCTGTGGAAAAAAGACAAGGTTGGATTACCCTCGAACCGGCCCTCACTGCAGCGAGAGACAGAATCAGGTGCCTAGCATCGCTGGGGCCCACGTAGCTATACCAAGGTCAGACGTCTAGTATTAGTGCAGGAGATGACCAATAGAGATTAAGGGACTGTACGCGATGGTGACGTCTCTGGCTTTCCCATGAAGACACTCAGCCAGCCACCAGGCCTGACGGTTGACGATGCTCGCCAGCTCCTGATACGTGAGGTCGTATTGAACTGGTGGATCAAAGGAGATGATCTGGGTGAAGACTACTTTGGTAGGGTTCACAGCAGCCACGGCATCAATGTAGTTGAGCAGTAATCTGCGTCCAGCTTGCTTGGATTCCTTGAGGCGAGACATTGCTGACGATGACAGTACAAGGAGCGGATCTTTTGTTCAAAGGAGAATCATGTAGGGTAAGAAATCTCAAATGCGGGGGATTACGCAGCTCTTAAAAATACTGGATGGATTGATCTACTCGCAGTATCGAGTTACTGTGGCGTCAATCAAGGTGCCCTGACCGAGATGACTGCAGGATCTACGGGCAGGTTGACATGCTCGCCTAATGAGTGGTAATACGTTCGTGCCCTTGGTCAAGTAGGATTTCTTCCCGGTCCTAGTCCTGGCGAGCAGCCCGGTATATTTGCTTTTTTTCCGCCTGAGCTTCAGATCAAAACCTTTCATGGCTTGGATTGCATGCAGATGACCCCGCAGATGGGCAGCCGGAGTATCTACACGCCGATATGGTCCCAGCAAGGTGCAGAAAGAAGATCCCAATCTGAGAGCCTAGTTCTATGGCCCATTGGATCAGTGTCGCTTTCAGAGGAAGCAGCTCATTCACCTGGCCTTCCGATCCTGACGACTTGCATTACGTCCGTTCGAGCAAACAACGTCAAGCATCGAAGCCCAATTCAGCCTGCGTTCAGGCTCTTTTTTAGGAATATTGGGGTTCACTCAGCTGCCGAAGGTTTGCCCGTATGCAACTCATTCGGTGGTTGCACAGCAGACGGGCGCTGTGCGTGACCAGCTGCGTCTGTTAACCAAGATGCTTTGAGGCGCCATGCTGGAGGACTGCGGATGGGGTGGGAACCACCCAGTCTGCAGTCAAGCAGCGCCGGAAAAATGGCCCACGAGCAGTTGATAGAGAGAGCAGCGTGTTTCATAGTCTCAATATCCTCCCAACTTTCCTTCCGCTTCCTTCGTCGGTCCCTTCCCGTGCCCGCCCGGAATACAGTTTTATCAAGGCTGGAGGTGCTGGCTCGGGCCCTTTTCAGCCATTCGCAGCCGCCCACCAGGCCGATAACGGACGTTCCAGATCTGCCCCAGAACGATCTAAAGCGACGGGAGATCAGACTGCTGTCGATGCAGAACCACTTGAATAAGTGACTCGTACTGCTAAATCAGGAACTCGTACCGGCAGATCTGTATTCCTGCTTCTCAATCGGCAATCACAAGGAAAGGCGTCTCTATTGGCTTTGGGGCACGAATTGAATGCATTAACCTTTGAGCCAGGTATTGTGCCATTGAATACCATGGTTCAATATGCAATATAGATGGGACGGCATTGTGGAAGCTGTTTGATGCTGAGTCTCGCTGGTTTGCAGTTGAGGATCGCTGGTGGAGAGAGCAATGTGAGAGCGTGAGCGTGAGCGTGACCTGGAGCGAGGATTAAACCTCGGCTCGGGAACGTGAAGGCAGAACGGCGGGCGGTGCCGAGTCAGTGCTGGTAGTAAGGTCACCCCGGACTTTCTCCATCTTCTACTCATTTTCCCGCATCCAAACTTCAAATTAACCTTCAGGGCGTATTTGAATCCTCAATTATCACTTGAATTGCTGATGTGGTTGTCTACTTGCTGAGCCAATGTTCTGCTGATCGATACCCCCTGTCCCTGTCCGGTTCCTCTCTTTCTCCCCTCTCTCGCTATCTCTTCCCCGTACTCCGCTCACACCCCTCGTCCGACTCCGCTCCCCATTATGGACCTCGAACGACACGAGTTCAGCTCCGATCAGTCCATACGCCGAAGAAGAAACTTCGCTCGGAAGCGGCTACGGAACAAAACGGCACTCTCTGCGCGTCTCTCGCTAGATCACCGTTTGCGCGGCAGTGTTGGCGTCGTCTCAGACGATCTGGCCAACGACCTCTTCCAGCCCCCAGATCCAACTGGTGAGTGCGACTGCGGGATATCCTGAGCAGGTGTGCGGGTGTGCAGTTGACTAGTTGTGTGGTCGTGGGTTGTGTGGTGGTGCGGCGGTGCGGCGGTGCGGTTGTGGGTTGTGCTAATTATCTCATGATGTAGATGACTTTCAAGATGACTCCGGTATACGTTATATCGCGATTTCTCCATACTTGCCCGGCCCGAGTTCCGTTGAGGCTTTGACGTGGACTATTGTGCCAGTTCGGCCGCAGTCGGCCGGTCGCTCAAATGAATCGCCGCTGCCTAAGTCGACAATCATATTCCCCGACTCTGCTGATTCCCTGCAGCCGTTTGTCCGTGCTTTGAGCAAGCTCGACCCCACCCGGCAGTCTCCGCATACACTACGGTTGATTGAGATCCGCGTTATGGACGTTGTTCCTTTGCCGTTGGATACAATCTACGTGACCGTGGAGCGGGATCTTCTGCGCAATCATGATGATGTCCAGAGCAGATTTGGAGGAGGATTCACGTCTAACATGAACGGGCCCAATGGGCTCTGGGCGAAGGGGAAGGGGGCAGAATCCAAAAAATACTCAAAGAAGGCTGCCGCCGAGGTAGAAGGAAGGCTCACAGCCGCGGTGCGCGAGGCGCTGGGGACGCAGCGGGTGGTGCATACCGGCGATTCGCTGCCGCTCCCTCTACCGCCGCATCCGATCACCTATGCTCCAGCGCCTCCAGCCCTAATTTCCTTCTGTGAACCGGTCTCGCAAGGCCTCCTGCTGCCCACCACCAAGATCGTACTCATTCAGGCACGCCCACACGGCAATCGCGCCCAGCGAAGCTTGCGGCCAGCGTCCGGCTTCCTCAAACAAGTGGCCGAGGACGAGGCAGACGACACTTCCAACGAGCAGTTCTACTCGGCTGCTGAGGATAAACCGGTTGATGACAGCACCGAGATGGAGAGCACATCCAACGCGGAAGAATCCGAAACTGAAGGATCCGGCGGGAACACGAGCGATACGTCAGACGACTCGCTGGATGACATGATTTCGCTTAGTGCACCCGAGCTACCGCAGCCGGCCACAGGTGTCATGTCTGGGATGACTTCTGCTACGCCTCGCGCTCGACGCATGGATGGGATCCATACTCCTGGGTCGATGGTGTCGAACCTCACTTCCTCCACTCTCCGTCCTGGCCGGCAGGGCGGCGGGAAGGTGTTCAAAGCAGAGGGCTTGCTGCGTAGGGTCCCGAACGAACTCCTCTACCCGAAGCCAAGGGACGATGACGATGTGGAGGCCGTAGTCTTTGTGGACATCAGCACATTAGCCAAGATCGGCTGCTTTTCCGGGGACTGGGTTCGCATTGAGGCGTCCGAAGAGCCGCAAGCAAACATTTTCTCCTCTATTAATCTCGGAAGCTTTAATGAACAATACGGAGAGGGCGATTGGCGCGCAGTCAAGATTTACGGTCTGCCTGGGCTTCCCTCTGCCAAGCCTCGCTATTCGATCAAGCAATCTGGTGATAGGCGTTTAAGCTTTTCCCAACGGCCTGGTGTGCGCATGACACCGTCAGTCTTTGTACCACCATTACTGCTCAATAATATGGATAATCCAAGATACCTCCGTATATCTCCAATGAGTCTCGGTGGCATCGGGGTTCCCAAGTCCGGTGTTTTGCATCAGATGAAAACGGCAGCTCGCAGCCCCCCTGTGGCGAAGGAGGTGACCTTGCTAAAGGTCAGCACGCCGGTTTCAATGGATCGTGCGTTGCAACCAGCCCTCTTTTCGGCCCTAAAACAGTATTTCGAGTCGAAGCGGCGACTCCTAAAAAGTGGCGATCTACTTGGAATCAGCATCGATGAAACCCTCGGTAGGGCTGTTTTTGCGGGGACTGGTGCCGATGGTCAGGACGATGACATTACAACCAAACTAGGGCCTGGGCTTGACACTAACCGAGCTGGGCCGAAGAAAATCGGCGTTGCTTGGTTCCGTGTCGGTCAAGTCATTCCTAGCTTGCCCGAGGATCAGGATGACTTTGGCGAATTCGATTGGGGAGGTGTTGCTGTTATAGATTCAGCAACTACGCGGATGGTCCAGGCTGGCAGCGACGTCAGCCGTATTCCGAACACGCTCAACAACGGCTGGGAATACTGGCTCGGGACTAAATCTATCCCAAAGCCAGTAGTCGACACGCAAACGATACATGGTGTCGTTACCGAGGTGCCGCAACCATTCGTCTCGCCTATTCAGCAACGCGTCCGGGACCTTATGGCTGTAGCTACGAGCTCCCGCGCGATTCAGCTTGGAATGAAGCCGGTGGTTATCCTTTTGAGATCGCAACAACGGCATATCGGCAAGGCCAGTTTGGCGACTCGGGCGTGCGCAGAAATTGGGCTTCATACCTTCCCTATCGATGCCTACGACATCCTGACCGAAGGCGGTGCCAACGGTGGCGATGTCAAGACCGAGGCTTATCTTAAAGCTAGAGCGGAGCGGGCCTTCCATTGCGGTGCTGACTGCACGGCTCTTCTAATCAAGCATATTGAGGTTTTGACTGCGGACCGAATAGTCTCTGCCATGACTGAGATCCTGGCTGACGCTAGGGTTATTATTGCCACCACCACGGACGTGGAGCAGATCCCTGAGGCTATCCGGAGCATGTTTACGCATGAGTTCGAGCTTACCGCTCCCGAAGAGAAAGAGCGAGAGGGCATACTGCGGAACGCCGTCTCCGAGCGCAGTATCAAACTGGCACCAGACGTCGATCTAGGCACGGTCGCCCTCAAAACGGCGGCTCTTGTTGCTGGAGACCTAGTGGATGTCGTCGAGCGCGCCTCGGTTGCGCGGTCCACTCGATTGGAGAAGCTTGCTGAATCCGCGAGCAAACAATCGCCCACCTCCAAGATTACTGTCCGGGACGTCCTCCTTGCTGGGGGAGAGGCAGTGCGAGGAGTTACCAAGGCGGATTTTGATGCCGCTGTAGACGCGGCGAGGAAGAACTTTGCTGACTCTATTGGCGCTCCAAAGATTCCTAATGTCAGCTGGGAAGACGTTGGCGGATTGACGAACGTCAAGGATGCTCTAGTTGAGACCATTCAGTTACCTTTGGAGCGGCCCGAACTGTTTGCAAAGGGCATGAAGAAGAGGAGTGGTATCTTGTTCTACGGTCCTCCTGGCACTGGAAAAACCCTTCTCGCCAAGGCCATCGCCACGGAATTCTCCTTGAACTTCTTCTCTGTCAAGGGGCCGGAACTGCTCAACATGTACATTGGTGAATCTGAGGCGAATGTCCGACGCGTTTTCCAGCGGGCGCGCGATGCACGCCCTTGTGTTGTCTTCTTCGATGAACTCGACTCTGTTGCTCCTAAACGAGGTAATCAAGGCGACAGTGGCGGTGTCATGGATCGAATCGTCAGTCAGCTTCTTGCAGAGCTCGACGGTATGAACGGCGGAGAGGAGAACAGCGGCGGCGTGTTTGTCATTGGTGCCACCAACCGACCTGACCTTCTCGACACGGCCCTTCTTCGTCCCGGCCGTTTCGACAAGATGCTGTACCTTGGAGTTTCTGATACTCATGAGAAGCAAGCCACCATCCTCGAAGCTTTGACGAGAAAGTTTGCTCTCGCTCCGGACCTCTCGCTCGCCCGCGTCTCCGAACGGTTACCTCTTACATATACTGGTGCCGATCTCTATGCCCTTTGCTCCGATGCCATGCTCAAGGCAATCACACGCAAAGCTACAGCAGTAGATGAAAAGATTAAGCAACTCCCAGGCGGTCCGGTCAGCACAGCGTACTTCTTCGACCATCTTTCCACTCCTGATGATGTTGCCGTGATGGTCACCGAGGAAGATTTTGTCGCGGCGCAGAGCGAGCTTGTTCCTAGCGTCAGGTATGTTCCACTGAAAACACACTTTTGCCAGTCAGCACTAACGATTCCTACAGCGCCAAAGAATTGGAGCACTTCGAACGCATCCGCCAAATGTTCGAATCTACCGACAAGGACAAACAGAAACAGGACGCCAATCCAGCACCCACGCCGAACACAATCGGCGACGCAATTGAGGCCCTCAAACTTGGACACGATATAAATGGCTACATCGGAGACCCTGTCACAAATGGCGGCGACCAACCACTCTCTCCTACCGGCACAGGCAAAGGGAAAGGGAAACAGCCAGCATATGGCAGCATGCGGAGTGTCAGCGGGCAGTCTGTAAGCAGCAGTAGAGGCAAGGGCAAAGCTGCCACTTCTGGCGGGAAGTCATCCTTGAAGAGCAAGTCTGTTTCTGCCGCGAATGGCAACGCCGACTCGGACTCTTCCCTTGATGGGCCTTTGATGGGCTCGGGCGCTCGAGGTGGTGTCAATAGTGATGGAGATGATGATGATGACGATAATGATTATATCGTAAGGACGGATCATTTGGCAAAGACGGATGCCGACGGTGAGGATGTTGACTAAGTTCAGTGGTTGCACTGAAACTTCCGTTGTATATATTACTCTTGTTCACGTGGATGTATAGGCCGTGTTCTATAATATGTCTATATACTGTGCATCTGAGCCGCTGTTTAAATCGTGATACTGTCGAAAACCTAATATTGAGAATGATCACTGGCCATGGTTGAAGCGGCCATATGGCCCTATAGGCTTTCTTAACCGTGGATTGGGTTGGCTTCGGGGTGACATACATGCGATCTTTGACGCCAATCGACTCCTCAACTACAGAAGTCCTAGGACGGGGAGTCACCCTGATTTACGAGGGTTTGAGCCAATACATAGAGCATATGGTTCGCCTCTTCCAGGACAACGATTCATTAAAGCTCATTTTCTCCCCCAGCACAGGCAATCTATTCTATCTCATGTTGCAGTTGTACAACCTGATGTTGACGTATAGCCGGGTCATATATGTACTTGCTTCCGCTTCTATCCCCACTAGGTTGGCTTCTGTGCACTTCAACTGGTACATAGCAAGGTAGGATTATCTGCAGAACCCCTCCTCCCTATTCAAGCAGGGGTCTCGCCAAAAAGAAACCAACGCAGAGGGGTGAAAAAGAAAAATGCACCAGCCGGGAGTCGAACCCGAGCCTTTCGCTTGCATGTCATGTGACCTTGGAAGGCGAAAATCCTACCGCTGGACCACTAGTGCCAGTTGATAAAATTTATAGTAAAAGTTTGAATCATAGGCATAAGCTTACATTCTCGGCTTCCCCGTTCCGTGCTATTGGAAATCCCGAGAATACTTAAGTGTTGTCCCATTACGAAAGATCCAGTGCTTTTATAAACAGTGAGTAATGGTTGGGCATCTATGCTTGTTGTACTCGTCTTGTTTAGTGTCACTACAGCTATGCGCTTATGTTTACCGAAAAGCCTGTGATGACGATTCTCTGCGCCAGGGTTTAATAAAATATATCCTTTTACCAACGTAGGATTAGTGACAGTGTTCGCAAGATTTAACCAAGCACAATATTACTAATGAGGGGGAGGTATCATAATCACGACCATGGACTTTGTAAATGATAACACAGGCACCATGTTTGTGCTACCAGGATTATATTCGCTGGTGAGCCGAACCTACAACAAACAGGCCTCAAATAGCCCTCATATGTACATATCAAGATATTGAACTGTTATAGGACTCGGTGCTTGTACTTATGCTTATCGATTTGTTACAGAAGCCAGGAGATCAATGGCTAGGTATAACTCATTGACACTCATTGTAGCGTTTATCATGAATACCTGAATCGATCGTTTATCGAAGACGAGATTTTCCGATGCACAGGTAAGCATGGAAGGCCTCCTATCGCCGAGAACAGGTATTGTTACCAATATATCCGAGAGATGACACCAGAAGAAGGAAGATGAGTGCCATGGGAAGCTTGTCCAGGGGTTTCGCCCTGACACTTTGACTTGACCAAGCCGCGGCGCTAGTCCTTTCACATGGAGCGGTTACGTTTGAACGAGAGCACAGATGCGAAGCATGGGCCATGGATAAGGTTTGGAGCAGATAATGATAGCATGTGTGCTGCTCATGTCCTGCTGAACAGAGCCCACCACGAGAAGTAGGATATGCATTGACCGAGGTAAATATCATTTGATATACTTTTCTTAGAACACAATCGAGATGACAGTGTGACGCCAAAAACGCCGTCCGTGAACGTAATAAATGTAAGAAAAAGAGCTGAAGTCTAGGACACGAATGGTATCACGAAGGAAGATAGACAGACACTGTCTTTCTCTGGCAGCAAGGTGATCAGACGAGGAGGACACTGTCATGGTGATCAGTCGCGTTAAGAGAATATCGAGAGACGAGGAACATACGCATTAACACAGCCGTCATTTTCAGGCGTGTTCGTGATCTGGGCGTATTTACCCCAGGCAACCTTTCCTCCAGCCGTGACAATACCGAGTTCAGATACGTTGACCTCAATAACAGTTCCCTTAGTGAGAACACCGAGCTGAGTATAGAGCGGGTTCTGAGGGTTCTTCTTGACGGATAGGATGGGTAGCTGGACGGTGACGGCCATTTCGGGGCTGCAAGAGAACTTGTCAGTGAAGCCCAGATAGACCCCAATGGTCGCTAGGGAAAGAACATACTGTGTAACGTTGGCCTTCTTGTATCGCAGACCCATAGGACTAAAGTAGGTTAGCATTTCCTCGTTCAGAAACGCCAGATCGCAACCTACCGGATGAAGCGCTCATATTTCACAGGTCTCCGCGTAAAGTCGTTTCCAACAAATGTCGGCTTCGTTATCATCCGCTTCCACGACTTCTTATGCGTCTTCTTCCCGGTATTGACAACCTTGAACATCTCCTCCTCACTAATACCCTTAACCTTAGGCAGGGGCACGGCGAACTTGGCCGCCTTCTCCGCCCGCTTGTCCTTAATAGCGCTGGACAGAGCCTTCGCATTCGTAGCCTCGGAGCGGTCAAGCAAGTATTGCGGGAGGGGCGTCTTGGAGGGCTCGCTGGGCGCGGATGACTTGACGTTCTTCTCCTCCTGCGCCTTGATGCGCTTCCTCATCTGGATCTTCTCGGCATGGCGCTTCTGCTGGTACAGCTTGGCCCTCAAACCGCGGAGGTTCTGCGCATCCTTGGACTGCTGATGGGATTGACGGGCTTCACGCTTGCGGACTCGCTCGTCGTGGTCCAAGCGCTTACCGTGCTGCTTTGTCCAGCGCTCGATATACCTGGTGGGATGTTAGGTGGGACAGATATGGATGAGGCTGGAGATAAGACGAACTCGTTCTGGGGCTGTTTTTGAGTCAGTTAGCAAGCACACTCCAGCATAATTGTATTGAGCAGAAAACAACATACCATGATGACAGAATATACAGGGTTGATAGTTTGATGAAGTGGTGGTTGCTCTGGAAGCGGCAATCAAAAAAGTTTCGAGCGATAATCTAACACGTGACTTGTTATCTCGGTCGAATTTCTCGACCTTCGGCCGCAGCTCCAGAAACCGTTAATTCAGCCAAACCACCAGACACAATTGGAGGCAGCACATTGCTCTTTTCGAAATGCTCTCCCGCTCTGCGCTTGCGAGGGCTTTTGCCCTTCCTCTCGAGCAAGCCACTCGCCCATCGCTCAGAACCACCACCTTCCGGGCCTGCCTGCACCAAGCAACGACAAAAGCACCATCTCACCCCGAAGAACCACTCAGCGCTTCGCCACGAGCACAATCCTCCTCCCCAGTTGTGCAACAAACTTTCATCCCTAACAAGACTCCAACCACACGCGCCGATGTCCCCCCCCCAAAGCAACCTATCCCCCCAACTTTCGACACTCCCCTCACGGTGACAAAATCCCTCCTCGAGACGCTCCCGCTCCTGACGAGCCAAAAACCGCACTATATCACCGCACACCTTCATGATCGCCCGTACCTGATAACAGAAGGCGACCATCTGCGCCTGCCCTTCCTCATGCCGAACGTGCAGCCGGGCGACGTTCTCCGCTTCAATCGTGCCTCTGTGCTGGGATCCCGCGACTTCACGCTGAAAGGCGCACCTTACGTTGATGAGAGGCTGTTTGAATGCCGCGTTAGAGTTATGGGTGTCGACTCAGAGCCGTTGCGGGTAAAGGAGAAGACGAAGAGGAGACGGAGGCATGTGCAGCGCATTACGAGTAAGCATCGGTATACACTGTTGAGGGTTATGGAGGTAAAGATCAAGTCTGTGGAGGAATTGAAGAGAGAGGGGGAAATTGTTGTTGAGGAGGATAAGGCATGAGAAAATGGTTCCATCGGTGTGTACAGATATGGAAGTTTAGCTTGTGGATTGTACTGTATTTATATTTCAATGGGATGTTTCGATGTTCACATACGTTATGCTCAGACTTATTCGACTGATTTTCCTGATGGTCACGGCGCTTCCCTCGCTGTCAGCAATGTACTCTGAGCTGTGCATAGTGGTTTATATATTTCTCTATCATTGCTTGCACACCCGCTTCTATTATCAGCATACCACTTCAGTTAGACTAGGACACAGAGCATGTAGTTGAAATTCGATTCTGGCCGATGTAAGCCATAATAATATGTACACGAAGGTAAGAGAGTCATTATGTATCCAATATAATCAAACTCCACGCTGACAGCATCCAAGCTGCATGCAATACCAACACCACAACACCAGCCCTATTCAAAACGGAATAGTAAACGAAAGCAAAGAAAGAGAAGAAGATCGATAGTAAGCCAACTGTGTACAAAAGAAATTCAAGTCGATCGGGTCAAGTCGGTCATAGTCAAGTCATCACGGAGTTAAAGAAAACCAAAAAAGAACAGAACAAATGGAATGGCTAGTCCATGGTTTAGGGATTCTCTTCCAAAGCTGCTTTTATCTTTGCAAAAAAGCCAGCTGGCCAGGCAGCCAGTTCTTCGTCGTTGGGCACGCCGCGGACTCTGCAATGGTTCACAACGTTAACCAAAATTCTGCCCAGGACATCCTGGGTGATGGGGACGGCGCCCTCAAGCTGTGCGTCGGGGTACAGGAATGGGTCCCGTTGACCCAAGAGGTCGCTGATAGTCGGTCGCAGTGTCTGATCTCGTTGCAGACACCCTTTCAGAGTCCGTATGAGTCCTGGAGGCACCTGGATGCCGCCGACCCCGAAAGCTGGAAAATCAATCTTCACTTTCGGATTCGGAATTGCCATGATGCGCTCGTAGTACTTGGCAATCTTTGCAAAAGGAGGCTGCCCGTAGACCATCTTGTACAGTATACAGCCCAGACTCCATACATCACTCGGTTTGCCAAGCTTCATCATCTTGCCAACACTTGCTGGTAAACCCAGAGAGGCATTTGAGTCAACCAGCGCTTCAGGGGACATATAGTTTGGAGTCCCAACCTGCTGCTCGCGGTGTACATTGACAGTATTGTCTTGGATGGCGTTGGCAATTCCAAAATCGATCAGTTTTAGTCTCCCTTGGACGAGAAGGAAATTGGCGGGTTTTAAGTCGGAATGGACGACATTGTATTCATGAACCGCCTGGACACATTCCAGCATCTCCTTCCAGTAGAACCGGGTGAAGTTGATATCAAAAGTGGCATCCTCAGCATTCAGTTTATACGTCAGAACCTTTTCCAGGTCCGACTCGCCAATCTCCATGAGCACGCTGAGAGTGCGCTTGTCCGAGTTCAATTCCCAGTCAAACAAGCGAACCACACGGTCAACGTTTTCCAGTTTCTTAAGAAGATCAATCTCCCCCTTGTAGCCAGCCAAGGTCGTCGGATCGACATCCTCTAAATTTACACGCTTTAGAGCAAAGATCTTATAGTTCTCTGCCATTACACGGTAAACTCGCGAGCTACCTCCACGACCGATGCAATCCAAGCGGGTGAATGGCTTGTGATTAATCGAAACTTGGCTACGCTTTTTGCGCGACTGAGATGCCGTAGCTGCTCCTCCCGTGGCAGTGGCGGTTTCTAACACGGACATCTTAGGAGGAGGGGGCGCGGGTCGATGAGGTGTGTTGTTACTCCGATTAGAAAGTATCTTCCTTGGCGATGTCCCTGCTGGAAGCTCTTGGTCCTTCTTGTCATCGCCGTAAACCACCGAAAGTTTCTCCGGTTTGTCTAGAAAATCGAATCCCTGTGGCTTGGTTCGCTTAAACGTTGGTGGAGGTTCATTCTCTTGGTCACGGGTGGATGGTAATGTCGGGGGAGGAGGTACTTTAAATATAGGCTCTTTCGAGCTTGAAGGTTTTGAGGAGGCATCAGAAGATGATCCCGGGGTGGATTTGGAGTGTGACACATATGACTTCGGCGAAGAGGACCTTGAGAATGGCCCGTCACCGGACGAAATGCGGCGATAGTCTGTAGTCTTCTGTGGTTGCTCGGGATCTGCCCATGATACTTTGGGAGACGAGGCCCTCGCACTTTTGTAATTATAGTCATTGTTATCACCGCCTTCGGCTTCCTTAGAGTCGGAGAGATAGCTTGGTGATTGATCCTCCTCACTCTGGCGTCTCAGCACACCGCGTCTGGCGGGCCCGTTGAGAAATGTGCCCGTCAACCTGCCGACTCTTTTCACACGCAAGGAACTCTGAATGCCAATGTCTTCTGGGTTGCGTGAACGAAGCACGGATGACGTTCCAATGATCGGCGCGTAGTCATCATATCTGGACTTCCCTTCTTCTTCAGGGCGATCTGCGCTTCCTTCTTCGTGAAGAGGGCTCCGGCTAGCCGATCGCCTTCCAGACGGTGATGCGGATGTGGGAGATCGTGTGTGAGTACGCGACGTACTGATCCGAACACTGCGTGTCCTAGGACCTGGGGTGATGAAATCACTTGAATAATGTTTTGCCTCTGCTTCCACCTCCGCATTTTCCCCACTAGTTAGATGCGATCCTTCTCTTCGCAATTTTGAGCCACTGCCGAGGACAGATCCTATGCGAACAACGCGTGGGGCGGGGCTTCCGTTCGATTGATCCAGCGGCGAAGTGGTTCGGGATCGTCTCTCATTGCTGGACGCAGCTGATCCTACACGCAAATTCGGCCGGTATTCGTTTAGGCCCCTGGTCCGCAGACGGGGTGAAGCATTTCCGTCGTCCTCGTCGAGAAGAGCCTTGACAGACGCGCTGAATTTCGGCTCCGGTACTTCGTCATCGGAGCTGTCGCCGGCAGAGTATTGCTTTGATATTGATGCAGCGTTGCTTCGGAGAGCAACAGAATTGTGGACCTCAGGTGAAGAGCGCCTGGACCCAGAGCGAGAGACAGAGGAGGCGCGGGACATCTGTCGGTATTGTTGTTGATGCAAAGCTGTCGCATGGGCGGTAGAGAGAGAATTCGGGGAGGCCATTGTCGTTCATGAGCAGCCACCAGACGCATTGGGCTGCATCCGTCGCAATTCCCGGAACGGCAGTCGCAGTCGCAGCTGCGGTTGCTTGTTGTGTTATTGTTGTCTGTATAGTCGATTGTAAACAGAATTACTCGAGAGGCTGGGAACTTGGTCGGGAAAGTCCTCCCGTGTCCTGGTTGGGACTAGCCCCACACGTGATGGTTGCGAGGGGCAATCGTATGATGTAAACAAAGCATTTTTGAGCAACTTGGCAGATGAATGATGATTCATACTTTATTGAGATATAGCTACGTTATTGTGTTAGGTTCTGAGAGAAGAAACCGCAAAGTAATACCGTATGAACGGACAAGGGGTGTGAGGAGATATCTCTAGGGAGCAATCTGCCGCCCCGTGCCAGTATCTCAAGCGGATCCTAGAGGGCTATACTATCTTCTCAGGCACCATGGCATGCCACGAGCATGGTTGGATAGAAGCCCCCGTCCTGGATGGGCTTGTCCAACACTTTGCTCACGGAATGTGGCCGAGTTAAGAGCAGCGTACAGCCTAGCAGTGAAATACCATCGTCAGATGTGGTACAGACCCCAGCCGATAGGCTGAGCTGCACTCAAATTCCAGATCTCAGATTCCAAATCTTCTCGGCGGCGTTGGCTCTCGCTCTGGCTCAACGGCCAGATTTGCTTGTCCCAGCCGTTGGTCCAACAAACTGTGGGGGGCGGCGGATATGCAAGACTTGTGCAAATTCTCTGCGAGGTGGCCGTTGATATGTAAAGAATCAGATGTTGCTCTGAGTCAGCGGGGGACCTGGAACCTATCGAGCACTCCCAGGGAGACCCAACCAAGCTGGGTTGTATGGTCAAATTCATGGACCGTGGTCAACAGGAATCTGGATTTGACAGCTGTGGACTCGGAGACGCGAAAATGCCCCTTTCCAGCCTATGGCCCGGCTCGAAAGCCGCAGCCTGCAGCACTGCTCGATCTGCTCCCCTGGTCCTTGTTGAATGCTGACCCAGCTGCAATCCGTGCTTACGCATCTCAAAAGACGGGCCCTTGCCTAGGCTGACAAGGTGCATAGCATGAGCGAATAGCCATCCTACTCAGTCCAACAGGAAGTACTTTCTTTGCTGCTTTTCAATCTGTCTCTTGTCGCTCCCCGGGCAGGTTGTGGGCCGTAAACTCCCAGCAGACGGTGAAGCATGGGCTGTGTTTGATAGATTAGCGTGACCTGTCACCGTACCAAGACTGAGGCTGTCCTGTGTCGAAGTCGGTTGTGTTTCCCGAGCGATCCAGAACCGTCTCTTGACTCGCAGGCTTCTTGATAGATAATAGAGTAGTTCTCTTTAACTGAAAAAGGGTTAGTGCTGTGCTTGAGAAGAAGCTTTGCAACAGACTGAGACGGAGACCTGATATGGTCGTGGAGGAGCCCAAGAATTGGATAACAAAGGAGCGGATCACATGGCCTGCGGCAGCGAATTGCCGGGGGGTTCCTCTGATTGCTCGACTCGCCAACTCTGGCACCCCTTCTGCGTCTTGCTGCATCCGTCACATCGACACTCTCTAGTTGTTGGCTAGCGAAATTAAAGCCTCGTCACAAGTGCCGCTACCTGGTAAGTTCTGCTGCCAAACTAATTCGGCTTGCATTGTCCAACAAGTGGGCGGACGTCGACTTGGGCTCTGGCTAATGACATCTCAAAAGGTCAAGATTTGCGATCTTGATCTGCCAACTCCATGTTTCTGTGACCGCTAGGGCTAGGCTGAGCCGCGAGACGATCAAGCGACCAACGTCAGTGTGAATTGTGAAACGACCCATTCATGATCCCAGATCTCAAGAGTCATCAAAACCGTCAGTTCAGGACACCTCTTGGTCTCGTTCTCAAGCTCCAGCTGCAGTCCGAATCGAGGCTTAGTGGGTCAGCAGCCAGAAATTGACGAACGCCAACCCAGAGTTTCAGCTTCTCATCCAAAGCCTGGTTCAGGAACATGTTCGGCAACGATCGCTGCCGAAGAGCTCGTGGACAAACCTCGGACCATGGTGCAGAGCCTAAATTCTTTTAAATCAAAACAACGGGCTGTTAGAGATGTTGCTTCTTTGTCTGTTTCTTCCAATCGCCGTTGACAAGATCCTGGGGGGCTCCAAGGTTCCCTGGTTGGCCCCGTTCACTCTGAAGCAGACTAGGGGCTGCTAAACCCGCTTGAGGAGTTAGTCCAGTTCGACGATGAAATCATAAAGGTTCCCACCATCGCGCCAAGAGTTAGCCTTGCACTACTACTCCTAATAGAGTTAGTGGTAGTATGTATGGGGTAGCTTTCTACGAATACTACAGCATTCCGAGGGGATCCGTCGGGACTCGCCCAGGCCATTATCCAACTCTGTTGTATCCTTTAGAGCACACTACTCTCTTTTCGCTCAAGGGACTTGCCTAGTTCGAAGCCAAGTCAAGCGTCTTTATTACTATTACTTCATTGAGAGAAAGTTGTTTACGTCGGATCCTTCCCGGGTTCTCGCCCTTAACCGGCCTGTTGATCTCCTGCTCCGGATTCCATCTTCTTAGACCTCTTCAGTTCTTGTTTCTGCGGATCGACAGCACACAGCGAAATGATAATGAACATGATCGTGGCCATCGACAGATATGCAGTCATCAGTAGTCGGTTTACAATGCTGAACGTACGGATTTCTTTGGCAGCCGTTGTAGGTCCTGCGCCGTGCGGGACGAGATACAGGCCCACCCATCATGGTCACGGACTCCAAAGTTTCAAGTTGCTGGGGAGATTTTTTCGAGCATGTCAGCACGCCTTAAGACTTGCATACAATGATCCGGGTCGACGGCTGAAACCGGAGCATGAACCTCGCAGCAGACGTCAAATCCACCTTATAGACGAGAGTTCTGGATGCAACTAAAAAAAGTATCAACATCTTTCAGGGATAGGATGACACTTAGCGTTGCTTTCGTTTACTCTCTGTGCGCAATCAGATTTGGAATGAAGACGCTCGCTGATTGGCTTACCTCGGTATAGCCAGCACGATCGCCTCGGAGACTGGATAATCTGGATTGGTCGGCACCATGCAGGAACAATGCGGCTATGCGGAATATTTCCAGTTACACAAACATTGCCTGGAGGGCTGCCCGTCTGTCAAACCCAGAGAGTTATTCTCAGTGCTTATCCCCGCAGCCTTGAGTATGCGGCCTGTGACTGTTGTTGTTAGTAGAGAGAGTTGTGCCGGGGTTACATCGCTGCTCCAACTGCCTGCAAGTACTGCGAGCGCACCGTACAATTGCTGGCTTAATCGGCTCCGTCAAAAAGACTCTACTAACGTCCTCTTACCCGCTTTTGGCAAGATTTCCAGTTAAGAGACTAAGGACGGCCGGGTCTAATGTGAATAGTCAGCACACCCAGGCCACCGCATGAAATAATGAAACTCGCCCTTTTCTGGCCTGGTCAAACCCCGTGGCCTGAAATAGCACTCTGCATCTGTTTGGCTCCTGAGGGGTTCCCGGATCCACATCCAGCGTAGTGTGGATATACATTTGGCGGACCGAACGACGGCCCACTTGGCAGAGAGCATGAAGATCCTTGACCATGGAAGATGGTCAGGAGCAAAGCCCCCTTGTTGTGGGCTGACGGACCAAGTACGGACACTCAGGGGAAGTATATAACCCTCCACACTGCTCGTCCTCGTTCTTCCAACCAACAACAAGCCTTTTGTCTGTCATTTTCTGGCTCTGTGCCTGTCCCTCGTTTTTACACTATACTTTTTTACCAGTCTGTCGTTAACCGTTTGATACGTCAATTCATTTTTCCCCATTCTCTCTGAGAATAGTCTTTATCATTCTCAGCCTTTCGTTTTTATACTACTGACGCAACCATGCGTACCAGCATTGCTCTGCTTGCTGGTCTGGCCGGCTCGGCCCTTGCCCTCCCTGCTACTCCTAGCACCCAGCTCGACACCCGCACTTTTGGCCTTATCAGCGGCATCATCCACACAATTGAGAACATCCTCACTGGCGGTGTGACCCCAGCCAACGTCCTTAGCGGTATCAGCTCTGAGGCTGCTGCGGCTCTTCAAGGTGGTGCCCTTGGTTGCACGGCTGGCTCCGTCGACCTCGCTTACCGTAAGAAGCTTGCCCACTGGCTTAAGGCTGGCGATGGTGTCCACCTCGAAGCCTCTGTGAGGAAGGCCCTTCTGGCTTGGTGCGAGGCTGACGCTTCTGTCGACTCCGAACTCGAGCTCGAGATCCGCGCTGGTCTTGGGTTCTTTATCCCCACCTGCGCCAAAATTGCTGCTGAGGCTGATCTCTACGTCAACTTGGACGGTGTCTTCGAACTCGCTACGGACGCTCTCGCTGTCCTCAGCGCCACTGCTCAGGCCGCCCTTGAAGCTGCCATTGCTCTCCTAGGTGAGGTTGACTGGAGGATCAAGGCTGGTCTCGAATTCTGTGCCGCTGGTGGTCTCGTGGGCGATCTTGACTCTGAGATCATCCATGCCCTTAAGGTCTGGCTGAACAGCTCTGAGTGCACTCTAGCTGTTAGTCTCAAGAAGACTCTTCTCCTCTGGATTGAGGGTAAGGTCGGCGGTGACGTTGTCAGCATCGGCAACCTTCCCGTTGGTGGTATTGCCACGATCGGCCTTGGTAAATCTCTCGAGGCCCTTGTTGGCGTCAATGGCGCTCTCGTTGCCGGTGCCCAGGCTCAGCTCGAGGCTTTCCTCCAGACCGACGTGGGCTTGGAAATCGATGTTGCTATTCTGGACATTCTTAAGATCTGCGCCAAGGGTGGCCTTGCCGTCGACATCGACCTTGACAAGCGTGTTGAGCTCTCTCTCTGGCTCGCCAGCAGCAAGTGCTCTCTCAGTGCCGAACTCAAGGGTCTCCTCGCCTTCTGGCTCTCCTTTGGCGTCTCCGCTGAGACCGACCTCTCCCTCAGCGTTTCCACGAACATCATTAGCGAGCTCACTGGTTTCCTCACTGGTACCATCGACTCGCTGCTCGGCACTCATCTTCACGGTCTTCTCTCTTTCATCCTCGGTGGTGAAGGTGTTCTCTCGCTCTCTCTTGAGGCTCGTGCCCAGCTCGCTGCCCTCATCGGTGGTGGTGTCGGCATTGAAATCGACGACTCTATCCAGATCATCCTCATCGGCTGGCTCACTGGCTGCCAGAAGTGCTGCGGCGGTTCTCAGGTTACCCACGGTCCTAGCGTTCCCAGCAGCACCCCCGCCCTCCCCGCTTCTGAGACCCCCTCCCTCCCTGTCATTCCCACTGGTGCTCAGCCCACTGAGACTCCTTCCATCCCTGCTGGAACTCCCGCTGCCCCTACTGACGTCTCCCCTACCGACACCGAGAACTCCGCCTCTCCTTCTGAGACCCCCTGTGACACCATCACCTCCGAGAGCGTGACCTCCTACACTGTTTCTGAGTCTGCCTCCGTTCCCGCTGGCACTGAGACTCCTGCTGTTCCCACCGATGTTCACCCCACTGAGAACCCCGCCGAGTCCACTGAAACTCCCTGCGAGACCCTCACCTCTGACAGCGTGACCTCCTACACTGTCTCCGAGACTGCCTCTGTTCCCGCTGGCACCGAGACTCCCGCTGCTCCCACCGACGTCCAGCCCACTGAGACCCCTGCTGCTCCCAGCGAGACCCCCTGCGAGACTATCACCTCCGACAGCGTGACTTCCTACACTGTCTCTGAGACTGCCTCCGTCCCCGCTGGCACTGAGACTCCTGCTGCTCCCAGCGAGACCCCCTGCGAGACTATCACCTCCGAGAGCGTGACCTCCTACACTGTCTCCGAGACTGCCTCCGTTCCCGCTGGCACTGAGACCCCCGCTGTTCCCACCAACGTCCAGCCCACTGAGACCCCTGCTGCTCCCAGCGAGACCCCCTGTGAGACTATCACCTCCGACAGCGTGACTTCCTACACTGTCTCCCAGACCACCTCCGTGCCTGCTATCCCTACCGAAGTCTCCCCCTCCAGCAGCTCTTGCGCTGGCTGCGGCGGTATCAAGACCGTCACTGTCACCAAGACCGTTGGCATCGAGGCCTGCCCTACCGACTTCTAGGCGCGGGGTAGAAGCTCACCATCTAACGAGACGATTGCGATGGCATCACCTGCAGTACCTGTCTAATTCATAATTCTAATCTTTCTGTGGCACCGGTCGAGCATGTCAAAGTCCGTCCCCTGGCACATACACCAGCAGAGCGACCGATCGATGTCTGGCTTGTTGTGGATTTACCTGTATTATTCTTTTCGATGTGTTTATTGATATCCCCTTAATGGAGTACATTCCTTAATGCTATGTTTACACTTTAGCAGGTGGCCTGCGAAGTACAATTGCATCTACATGTACAGCGTCATGATGTATCTATATGTATCTATCACCAAACAACCGTTGTTTTCTTATATACGATAGAAGCTTGGCTCGAAACAATTCATCAATGCCCCTCTGATCTGCATTCCTTTTTCCTTCCGTGATGCCTAGCGCTGGCTTCAGACTCCACGCAAACTCGTTGTCAATCGCGTGGAGAATATCCAATCATAATCTCTGCTTAGTCCACTTTGGCCTCCCCTGACGACGACGGCAGTCTCGCTCTGCGGCCATCCGACTGAGCCTGAGCCCGTCCCGAGTCCCTGAAATTGTGACCGCTGGGTAGGCCCCAGCTCGCACTCACAGGGATTACGATCAGCCTTCAATCCCGCCTATCTTTCTTTCTTCGTTGTACGTACAGCACTTTGCCATCTTAGACTCGATCATCCCGATCTCCGGCCTCTGCATGTAAATTTTGGCCTTCAATCAGACTGCCGGTACACAAGCCGACGTGGACCCCGGTCAATATGATGGTACACTAGACACATAACCGGTGGGTAAATACCCAGGACCGCTGCATCACTAAACCCGATGAAAGCCTGCTTGTCGAATTTATTGACGTGTCGACTTGAAATTAAACAAATGTGGGGTAAAATATAGTCGACTGCCGCCTATGAATTCATGGCTCCTGCCCCGTTTGTTTGTTCTACCGTGGAGAGACTAAGACTATACGATTGAGAGCTTACTATTAGCACATACCTAGTACACATCGCTAGTGTTGCGATGGCTACAAGAGCGTAGACCGGCACTACCGCTACCAGGAGGTACCGTCGGAAAATGGCTGACTTCAATAACAGTGATAACAGTGATAACAGTGATAATAGTGATAATGATCATGACAAAAATATCTGTTTGTTGGAGACGGCCTGTGACTGCCTCGTGCCCAACGAGTCACCTGAGCCCCCAGACCGTCCAACAGCTGCCGGGTTCAACTTTTATTCTGGAATTAATCCCTAATTTTTGGAGGTGAACAGTGCACTGCGACTACTGATTTTTATATGAGCAGAGGCGTATACATTCAAATTAATGAATATTGAGCTTAAAATAGTCTCAACGGCGCCGTGACCCTTGACTCGAAAATCTTGACTCTGGATTAATTAATTTATATTGCGAGCGCCTGGATGGACCCTAGTCGCTGACTCGTCGCCTGCACTCGCAAAGGGCTATCTACATACAGAATATATTATAGCACTGAACGCTGGTGCTAGCTGGTGCTTGCTGGTGCGGTGTATTGTGGCGTAGTGATGTGGCGCTGGCGTCGTCTTAGTTGGCCCATGGAGACCGACCAAGGGGGAATAAGTGGGCTGTCCAACGGTCGCAGAGGTCATGATAGACGAAACTGGCTGCGGAGTGACGGAAGAGAGCAGCGTGCCCACTGACCAAGAGGCTAATAACTATTGGCCTTGGGAATTGCGATTTGCCGGCAATGGTGTCAAACTCAAAACTCAAAAGTTCTTTCCATAGTCTCAACTACCGCCCCGTTTCTCGCGTGGGACTATTGAATAATGATCCCCCCTTGGACCCTGGGGGTGGACTGGAGAGGGTTGGCAGACGCCATTATAACACGAGGACCACCTGCTCTTGGTGCCCAGTCTTGGTGCCCAGAGGCCGGCCTGGGCTAGTCGAGCATTGGAGTGGCGGACGAAGGCTGGAGTATATAATCTAAGTAGTGGAGTAGACTGCCTAGTAGTACGAGCATAGCCTTTTTAACGAAGCGTATTCTGGTGAGAAGAGGATATGTTACCGCTTGGCCTGGGCCTGTGCTGTCGGTGGGAGTAACAAATTTAAACGGGATGCAGAGACGATACAATAAGGACCAAAGTTTTAAGTTGAAGGTTTGATATCATTCATTATCACCCTGTTATTAACAGGAGAGGATATTATGTGTGAAGACTGAATGTAGACGCCTCAGTCCCTGGGGGACTTCGGAGTGCTACCTACCTTGTCGCTCGAAGTGGCTCCCGCGCGGCGCATGGCGACAAGTCTCTCGCGGAGAATTCTCTCTCGTAGTTCGGTGCTAGAAACGCGTGCTTGCTGTGCTTGTGGTTTTGGATCGGTGCGCTATAACGGCGTTAGTCTGTTTAGAAAAACCAGTTGACCATGCTTAGTTACCCTGAAGTGGGATAAGAGAACACGACTGGGATAGCTGTCTTAAATACCTTTCTATATGGGACTCATTCACCCACCTCTTTAGCAGGACTCTTCACTTTCTCAACATCGGGAGGCGGGGACCTGGACTTGCGTGGTGCGTGCTCGTTTTGATCAGCCATTCTCTGTCGTTTCTCAGTATGGACGGATACAGAAGAGGAATTGCGCCTTCGTCGCGCGATGGGAGCATATCTCTCAATGGACCGGCGTCGCTTCCTGTCTCCCGCGCGGCTGCGGCTGCGGCTGCGACTACGAGAGTCACGACTCTTGCTAGAAGAACGGCCTCTATGGCTCCTGCTGCGACTACGACTGCGGCTCGTCGAGTACCGGCGCCTACGGTCCCCGCCGCGATCTCTGCTGCGGCTCAAACGGCGATCATCACAGGTTCTGTGGCCCTTTGCAACATTAGCCGTTGATTCTCTCCTGTCATCTCTTGAATAAGGCGACGATCTGCGCCGACCGTGCTTCCTGTCACGGCTCTGCGATCGGGACCGTGATCTCGAGACAGATGAGTCCCTCCGTCTGTGTCGGTCTCTGGGGGCGGGTGAGCGGGATGGGCTGGAAGAAACAGATCTCCGTCTTCGGTCTCTTCTGGGAGTACGTGAGCGCGATGAATCACTGCGGGATATGGATCTTGCTCGATCACCGTAATCAGGACTACGTCTCCTCTGCCTCCGGCGCTCTCGGTCTGGAGAGATGGAATCGCTAACTGATCGACGTCGTCTGTTGCGGTCATTGCGACGCCTGGGTGGCGGCGAACGAGATGATGACACAGATCGCGACCGTGAACGTGAACGTGAACGTGAGCGACTGGGTGACCTAGAAGGCCGACGGCCCCTGCGAGAACCAGAGGGAACGTACGAATCGAACTCCCGCCTTGAAGGCGGGTCCCAATAACGATCCCGGCTGCGTCGTCTCGGAGGTGAGCGAGGTCTGTCAAAGTCCCGGCCTCTGAAACCGCCTCTCCTCCCTCCCCAGCCCCTGTCTGAGCGTTCTCTGCGTCTGATTTCCTCGAGCTCCCGTTCCCGTGCGCGCTCCTGCTCTTTCTTCTTCCGAGCCTCTTCCGCTGCTTTTTCGGCTTCAATCTGCCGTACATTAGTGGGCAGCTCTGAGTCGCTGGGCAAGGTAGGTATACCTTCTCTTGGATAAGCTCTAGCTTCTTTGCCTCTAGAAGCTCCTTCGCGACGCCTTGAGGGTTTTGCTGAGCGCTCAGACATAACGACCATAACTCCTTGCAAAACTTGGCAGTATCTTTATCCAGAAATCCCGTAAGCTGGATTTGTAGCGATTTAATGTCGGGCTAGATGAGGCGCGATTGTAAGCGGTTGTCGTGGATCTAGATAAGAGGTAAAGACTTGAGACGTACAAACCGAGATCCTTCCAGTAAATTGAAACATAACTCGATCACCACATCATCTTCGTTTCCTAAAATCTCGGAGATCTTTCCGGCAATCCACCTAGCAGTATCATAAAAACTTGATTAGCAAACTGGCATAATTTCAGCAATATTGGGGAGACTCACTTTTTCATGACCTCAATGTTCACCTTGGTCATGTCCACTTTCTGGTTGAATTCCGGAGGGAACTTCGTCTGCCGCAGCAGTTTCTGATCGACACGGGTCGCCATCTTGTTGTGAAGTCCTCGAGAGGCGCGATTGACATCTGAAGCTGTAAAACGAGGGCGTGAAGTTGCGATGTGAAAGAGTTGCGCTGCTGGCCCATACCGCTCGCTGCACCGGAGCATGGTCGGACCGAGAAACCTCAATATGTCCTGATCAGGAAGTCATTCACTGCCCGGGCATCTACCTGGGCGAGTGATAGTTCAAGGATACGAAGAGATAATTGGGAAGGTAAATGATAATAATAATTCCATAATAAAACTAAATTCATAGATTACGATGGCGGCTTCAACTGCCAGTCTAATCCATTACATCCGTTCCTAGAACTTCAGCGTGTTGGAGTAGCTGCCAATTCACGCAACACACGGTTTACTTCCTCCCTCGCACGGCGCAGCTGATCATCTACTCTGCCGTCCTTGTGGGTTGTCCTCATCTCATACTGCAATTCCACAAGCTCAGACGCAATTCGGAGGTGGTCGTTCGCTGCGTCTGCTCGTACCGGCTGTGTCGCTGTCTGAGTAGGCATTAATCTTTCGTTGACAGTGACAAGGTTGAGCGCATCATTGTAGTCCTATCAACCGGGATCAGCATTGCTTCAAGGACAGGTATTTGCTACTGCACATGGCTTGAATTTGGATCGGGAGGTGAAACATACACAAGCACGTAAAGACGTCAGATCGGACAAGATCTCTGCGACTTTCATGACGTTTAGAACTGGGCTCCTATCTCCAACAATAGTTGGAGACTTTGGAGTCTTTCAAAAGATCCACACAAACTAAATACTCGGATTTTTATCCGATCTCGTTGTACAATTGGGTCGACTGTTGCGATTGCGGAAGAAGAGGCCAGAGCCTTAAGAGCGCGTGTCAATTTTTGAGGGTAGCTCTGGTCTGCACTCTGAACATGTACACGGCCAATAATCCTGGTGATGAATCCAACTAAGATAAGATATTATTCTCCGATCACGATGCACTGGATCGTCGGAGTCTGGAGAAGAGAGACAACTCCGAATGTCGGCGGCTCTTCCGGGCTCTCCACAATCTTCAGCCAGACTCCCGCCGCTCTGTCGGCACTTTAAGAGCTCATATTACGCGCTGAAGCCTCTTCGAGCTATTTGCAATCCAGTCCTCGTCTTACGTCAAAACAATCACAATGGCAGCTTCGATAAAATCAAATTGCCGCAAGGTCATCTGCATCGGCCGCAACTACGCGTGCGCATATCCCTCCCACTACCTACCGATGGTCAGCTGACTCTAGATCGCAGCGACCACATCGCAGAGCTCAACAACACAAAACCCAAGCAGCCTTTCTTCTTCCTGAAGCCCTCCTCTTCAATACTCTGCCCTGGCGAAGGTCCAGTCTTGCGCCCCAAAGGCACAAGCCTCCACTATGAGGTGGAATTGGCTTTGGTAATGGGCAAGAAAGTTCGCGACCTCGATCCAAACGATGACAAGGGAGCGTTGGATGCGATCCAGAGTCAGTGGCCCACATTATTTCTTAGATAGAGTGCGACTAACATAATTCCGTACAATAGGCTACCTCCTCGCCATTGACATGACCGCGCGCAATGTCCAAGATGAAGCCAAGAAGAAAGGTCTTCCTTGGACTATCGCAAAGGGTTTCGACACCTTCCTCCCCATATCGCAGGAGATTTTGAAGTCTCAAATTCCCGATCCACACAACGCATTCCTTCGTCTGAGCGTCAACTCGCAGCAGCGTCAGGCTGATTCCTCAGGGCTGATGCTGTACCGTATTCCCAGGTTGCTGGCGGAGATCTCGCGCGTGATGACGTTGGAGAAGGGAGATCTGGTTTTAACGGGGACGCCTAAGGGCGTTGGGGAGGTGAAGAGTGGTGATGTGATGAAGGCGTCGATTGAGGTTGATGGGAAGGAGATCGAGCAGGGACGGATTGAGGTTGAGGTGCAGGATCGGGAGGGCAGGTACGAGTACTGCGAGACTTAGTTGCTGATTCCGCATATACATTTGTGAGTGGCACACTGCACATATGTGATAAATAGAATTCTTGATTCAAAACCCTTAGCTACATATCTGGGTAAAAGCATGGGAATGTGTCGTTCGTTACCTACAATGCCTCTTTGCGAGCCATACCAGAATTCATGGGGCGAACATGTCATCTTCGTCAGGCGGCACAATTGGTATTGACCTTCTCAACTTGTTCTCTCTCCGGTTTCCAAGCGACCCGAGACCCAAACCCGCTGCATCTCTCTTCATAGGAATTTGTGCCACCTTCCCGTGAGCTTGTTTCTCAATCTCCTGTCCCTGCTCGTGCTCCAATATGACCTGCTCCACATGAGACGCCATGTTCTTCCATGAAAGCTTCGTGTGACTAGTTATCTCCCGCACGCGCTTCTTCATGTCTTCGTCTTCTAACCCATTTATGAAAGCCCTAATGAATGCTTCTTCTGGTACAGGGCAGGATTTTCGAATAGAATCCGCGAACTGAAAGTACCCTTTCAACGACCTGCCGGCTTGGCGAATATCCTCTTGCGTTTTTTGCTTACCGGCGTCTCTCTGCGGGGAACTGGCAGTGTCCCTGGCTCGTTCGGGGGTCAAGGCTGTGTCGAGATCAGTCAATGAGCCCCAGGTTGTTTCTGAAAGATTCCGGTGGGCGGTTCTATCCAGAGTTGAATGGCGCGATGTTGGGGTTGGGATTGAGTCAGGGACGCGCATTTCTTGTTCTCCCTCTTGATCTGTGTCTGTTTGCGTCGGGGTCGGCCGTGACCTTACGCTCGTTGCTGCGCATTGCGAGTAAGAGTTAGCAGTACTGCTGAGTGCAATATAATCACAGATATACCTTGTTTATCTGTATCCTTAAGCATAGTTTTCAAGGACATCCAATTCAAAACCCTAGTTACCCTCTTCTCCTGCACAGAGAGCTCCTTTTCAAGCACGCAGACTCGTTGCTTCAGCTCCGCATTCCCACTTTGCGTTGTCTCAAATGTTTGTAGAACACTGACAAGATCCTGCTTCAATGGCCTGCTCTCTGTCTCAAGAACGCCAAATTTCTCAACGACCCTGCCAATCTGTTCCTTCAGCGTTGCGTTGTCTGTCTCTAGCTTACGGAGCTTTTGACGAGCTTCAGCAAATTCATCTCTCAACGTCGCATTCTCAGTCTGAAGTGCAACAAGCTTATCTGACGCCACATTGACCTTTGTCGTCAATTCGAAATTCGCCTCGTCCAGGGTACGAGTCCGCTCAGAGACTTCCTCGAAGCGCTCCATGTTGTCCTTGCAGCTATGCCCTTCGAAATCCTGACTCTTCGCGTTCGACTCTTGGATAATCCCAGTGAGTTGTTCCTTGTCTAGTCCTCGTTGCTTTTCCAGCCTTTCAATACGTTCACCCTGCATGTCAATAATACTATTGAGCGTCTCAATGGTTCCCATAGCTGAGGTGAGAATGCCGTTTATTTGGTCCATTTTATTGACAAGGTGAATATTTTCCTGGCGGAGTTGGGTGGCCCAGAGAATCGAGGAAGGGGCGGTTTGGTCCATGTTGATTGCCAGATGCGGAATTAGCTTTGAATGTTGGGATCGACAAGACTGCAGACTGAAGTGGGGAAGGTTCTGCTGAATATTTCGGCTGAGCTTGTTGAGATGGGAAAGTTGTGTCTTTCTAAGCATGGATGAATGGTAGAGAGAATAATCCGAAAGACGGAGGACTCTTGTTTATCACAGAGGACGGGAGAGAACAAGCCCGCGAGTTATGAAAATTGTGTATCAGAACTACTTCTCCCGTCCTACATATACAGCGAGACATCAAGACTGGGTTAACCAAACGGAATGGCATTTACCTCTTTGTCTATTGTGCTCCATACTTTAAGCAACCATCCCAGATCCATAGATGTATCACATTCATCCACCCAATCATTGGAGGACGAACGCCCCCACGAGCAATCATCATTTTGCTCGCTTTTTTTGGTCGAGCATAGTAGGAAAAGGGACAAAGGAAAAGAGGTGGAAAGAAATCCCAGAAGAGACAATCATGAATTACAGCATAAAAAATTCGCACAAACATGTCGCATCTCCATAAGCATAGCAGAACAAAGGAAACCATGAAACAGTAAATCAGCGACAGTTCCTCAATTGTCGCCGCTACTGCTAACAAATAAAATGCTGGAGACACAGAAAGCCACTTTTAAGGTATCCTCCTTTACCAAGAGAAGCTGCAACGATCAAAACATGTCTTTTCCCACCGCAACTCGCCCTTGGAGCGGCAATCGTAACCCGCATCGAAGACATTAGGTGGCTCGGAAATCAGGGAATTTAGATGAGGTCAGCAACGTTCATGGGCATCTCCTCAATCTGGGTGCTGTAGAACTGCTCAATCTCACGCATCATACGGACATCGTCAGCGGTGACGAAGTTGATAGCAACACCCTTACGACCGAAACGACCGCCACGACCGATACGGTGAATGTAGTTCTCACGGTTGGCGGGGAGATCGTAGTTGATGACCAGGGAAACCTGCTGGACATCGATACCACGGGCCAGAAGGTCAGTGGCAATGAGGACACGAGAGGATCCAGAGCGGAACTCCTTCATGATAACATCACGCTGGGCCTGCTCCATGTCACCGTGCATGGCGGAGACAGTGAAGTCACGGGCAGTGAGCTTGTCAGTGAGCCAGTCAACCTTGCGGCGGGTGTTGCAGAAGATGACGGCCTGGGTGATGGTGACGGTCTCGTAGAGATCGGAGAGGGTGTCAAGCTTCCACTCCTCCTTCTCAACAGCGATGTAGAACTGCTTGATACCTTCGAGGGTAAGTTCCTGCTTCTTGACCAGGATACGGACTGGGTCACGCATGAACTTGGTGGTGACCTCAAGAACGTCCTGGGGCATGGTGGCAGAGAGCAGGACAACCTGGGTGGACTGGGGAAGGAGCTGGAAGATGTCGTAGATTTGCTCGGTGAAACCACGCTGCAGATGTCAGTATATATCGTGCGACTAAAATCAAAGGCTAAAACATACAGACAACATCTCATCGGCCTCGTCGAGAATGAACATCTTCATCTGGTCTGTCTTGAGGACACGACGCTGGATCATGTCGTGGATACGGCCGGGGGTACCGACAACGATCTGAGGGCCCTCACGGAGAGCGTTCATGTCATCACGGACAGCAGTACCACCAATGCAGGCGTGGCACTGGATGTTCATGAAGTCACCGATAGCGATGACGACCTTCTGGATCTGCTGGGCCAATTCAC
This sequence comes from Aspergillus nidulans FGSC A4, assembly GCF_000011425.1. Classification (NCBI taxonomy): domain Eukaryota; kingdom Fungi; phylum Ascomycota; class Eurotiomycetes; order Eurotiales; family Aspergillaceae; genus Aspergillus; species Aspergillus nidulans. Next base: position 2,300,754 of record NC_066262.1, on the reverse strand, counting down.
GGGTAGGAGCGACAATCAGAGCCTGGCAAGCCTTGACGTTGGGGTCGAGCTTTTGCAAAGCGGAGATGGAGAAAGTAGCGGTCTTTCCAGTACCGGACTGGGCCTGGGCGATGACATCGTTGCCTGAAACAGTCCATTAGCGCTAGAACGGGTTGCGTGGAATGTCTGAACTTACCCTTGACGATGGGCAGGATGGCACGCTGCTGAATAGCAGAGGGACGCTCGAAACCGTAGGCGTAGACACCTGGATGCCGAAAACTGTCAGAAAATGCCCCCACTTTTTCCTTTGATACTGGGGAATATCTTCACATACCGCGAAGCAGCTCAGGCTTCAACTCCATAGAGTCGAAGGAGTCGGTGATCTCATCGTAGTTAGACTCGATCTGGCCTGGAGAAAATTGTTAGCAAAAATTGTGCCTACACCGTGTCTCGCCGTGGGTAGTGCAAAGATTTTCCTGTCCCGCCGCCCCTCCAGACCGCGAAAAAAATCCTTGCCCGAACAGGAGATGAAACGGAGGGTGATGGAGAACATACTGTCGGGGATCTCCTCGAGACCCTTGTCGTTGGAAGCCATGATTGCGGGAGGTATAAGGGGTGATCACAGCAACGGACTGTGATCGAATGAAGACGGTGGGGGTTTGGTGTTAAAAGGTTTGTTCCTTAGCGACGAAGCGGCCCGGTGGGGTTTTCTTGTCGCTGAAAATCTCAGTCAAATAGACTCGTCGGATGAGCGTTGATGACTAGAACCACAGGTCTCCGGTATAGAGACTTTTCAGGAACTAGTAGTAGTAATGATAGATGTTGTAAAAGTTGAGACTTGAGAAGTGGGAGAAGAGAGAAAAAAAGTTGGAAGAAGTGGTGGATCTTCTGATGGTGGGAAAAAAGAATTATTCTGGATGGGGGAAAGCGGGCTTTTCGCTCCTCGCAAATTTTACTGGCTGTGACCGCGAAGTTTCGGAGTTCTATGGCAAAATTACCCTTGCCGCCTGAACTTTCGTACGAGTTTTCTGCCCAATGACGCACAACCGCCTTCTCCTTTGAGCCTTATCCTTCCTTATTTTCTAACAGGCTACGGACTTTCTCGAGGTTTTTTTCCCTTCGAGATTTGAACTGTTTAGGCTGTTTAGACCTGACTCACCTGGATTGACGTGTCAGGGTAATTCTTCCGCCTCTTGAGTCATCCCAGCTGCCCTCATCACTAATCTGCTGGTTAGCGCAACGTTTTACCGCGGGAACATAAAAAAACATCTGATCAGCAGGTGAGATGCCAGACATCACCACTCTGGGTAGTCGTCGCAATGATACGGTTGACGAGTCAGCCGAACTTGACGCAATCCCAGGACACCCTTTAGGCGTTAAGCCGAGTGGCAATGCACTTTTCGCCTCTGCAAACCTGCGGACTGCGATTGGCACATACAACATAGTACCCGACGAGCTGATTCTCATATTATTGGAGTTCCTGGACTGCCGCAGTCTACTGCAGTTGGGTCAGACATGCAAGGCATTCTATGCTTTTACCAGAACAGAGGATCTGTGGAAGGCTCTTTTTATCCGGTAAGCTTGGCTAGTTTTGAGTTCTAGGCTGCATATTGCATGACATTGAAAGTAAGTACTAAAGTTTGCAAGATCTCCTCCGGCAACATTTACCTGGAGAGGAACGTGGCGTGCCACGTTTCTGAACTTGCCGCCAGCAAAAGTTGCTTCCCTGGATTGTTCCAGCCTATTCTCAGACGCATTACATCGGCCGTTCTATTGCGCGCACATATCCCTTGAACCGTACGCATCCAACATACCAGCTAGGAACCAAATTACTCGGCTACCAAACCTCTCTGCCGAAGAGTTCGAGGAGAAGTGGTCTGACACGCCTTTCATCCTCACAGAACCAGTGAAGGAATGGCCTGCATATCACCAGTGGTCGGTTGAGACGCTCCTTCCGAAGCATGGAGAGACGCTCTTCCGAGCAGAGGCAGTCGACTGGCCTCTGCGGACATACGTGGACTATATGGAGAATAACTCGGACGAGAGCCCTCTATATCTCTTCGATAAGGAATTTGTCTCGAAGATGAGTCTACGGGTTGGACCGCCACATCAGGAACCAGGAACAACGTATTGGCCGCCGCCATGCTTCGGTGAAGACTTCTTTTCGGTGCTGGGTAATGATAGACCGGATCGACAATGGCTGATCATAGGTCCTGAGCGGTCCGGAAGCACTTTTCACAAGGACCCGAATGCCACTAGCGCCTGGAATGCGGTTATTCGTGGTTCCAAGTACTGGATCATGTTCCCCTCGTCATCCAAACTTCCGCCTCCGCCCGGTGTCTACGTCTCGGAGGACCAAAGCGAAGTAACTTCTCCGCTTAGTATCGCGGAGTGGCTTTTGGGCTTCCATGCCGAGGCCCGCCGCACACCAGGCTGCATTGAGGGAATTTGCCGGGAAGGAGAAATCTTGCATGTACCTTCCGGATGGTGGCATCTGGTTGTTAACCTGGAGCCTGCCATCGCGATTACACAGAACTTCATTCCTCGAGCCCACTTGACTGCCGCGTTGGATTTTCTCTCCAACAAAGCAGACCAGGTATCTGGGTTCCGGAAGGACATTAACAATCCGTACGAACGGTTTGTGGCTAGAATGCGACAGTCGCATCCGGAACTCCTGCAAAAAGCTCTTGGAGAACTCAAAAAGAAGGCCGAACGCAAGAAGCGCAAATGGGACGAAATAGTCCATGGCAAAACAGGCACGGATGATGCTAACGCTGACTCCGAGGCCGGTGCATTCAGCTTCGGATTTGGTGGTGATGACAGTGACGCGGAAGTTCCTTGAACAAAGCCTTCATATATTATATGCAATGACTGTACTAATTTAGGCTTTCGCCCACCTATACCAATGTCGGAACAAGAAATGCAAATATATGCCATCGACTCAATGACAAGCGACCGACTTTGTCGCGGACATGTTCTCCCCGAACGCCAGATAGCCGACAAATGCGCCAATTGCGACGGCAAGCATCACGAAACCATTATAAGTCATGAATAGAAGCCTAAACGGTCAACGTTGATTGTTCCAGGGGAGAAGGAAAATTGAACCCACATGATGAAAAAGCTATAGAAGACCTGCACCCCATAGAGCGCAGCCATGGTGATCTTTCCTCTCCGTTCCATAGCTCTCCTGTTATCACTGCCTACAAGAAGCGGTGAGCTTGCGTTGGGGACATATGCTTGGCTTTGGGATTCATGTCCAGGTCCAGAACCCGTGACATCTTCGTCGGCGAACTCATTGCCTTAAAGTCCGGGCGTCAATGTCAATGGCACTTCCACCCAACAGACAGACACTGGGCCCAGAAATCCATTCCCACCGACAAATACACATAACGCATATATAGAAACATATAGTATCATATAATCTATGCGAGGCAAAAGAGAGAGAGAAACTTACTTCCAACTACAGCAGTGGAAAATGCACTTAGTCTTCGCGCATGTGCTACTTCATACTTCCGTGTAACTTGTCTGATGCCCTCGTACCCGGCCGCCAGCAGCACTATGACAACCAGGGATCCGAGGAGAGAAAGAGGACCTGTTACACGCCATGTCGAGAAGACAATGCAGAGGTTTTTCGTGGACCAGGTAAACAGCATCTGCAGAAGATATCAGCATCCTGTGAGTGACAAGCCAAAGCATCTGGTCGGTCGTCGAATCAATCGCCCAGAGGCAGCTAGGCTATGCAGTTATAAATATGAGAACTCACATTCATGCTACATTGGTTACCTCCCATGTCCATATCGCCGTGCTCGTGATGTGAGTGGTCCATGTCCATTCCCATATGGTACATGTCCATGGTCGCTTAGTAGTAGGTAGGTGCTGGTCGAGGCTGAGAGTTACCGATTATACCGGGGTGTAAATGCCGTTGTTAGGGTCAGAACTAGATGATGGTGGTTCAATAATAGAGCCAGCACCAGCGTCAACTCGACCAAAGGAGTCCGCTTCAATGAAAATGATCGAATGATCAAAGGAGGTGAGGAGGTTGGAGCTGACGATGAGATGATTGCAAACAAGACAAACAGCGACTGATAAGATCGGTCGATCCCATCACGGAGGACTGGATTTCATTATTCTTCCTCCGCACCACCACGAGTCAATCGCCATACGGACGCCCCGCATCATCCAATTGATCAAGTCACGTCTTGCCCGTCTAACCACTCTGCCCGAACCAAATTGTAGCTCTTAATAAAAGCCGGTGGACGTCAAAATGGCCGAAACCGCAGCCGCTACACCTTCCGCGCCCGGCGCAAGCACACCAGCAGTAGGCGGGTCAGGACAAGGGCCCAGCACAGGAGCTGACACGCCGCAAAACCAATCACAATCTCAAAATCAAAACCAGAACAACAATGCCGGCTCATCAACAGCGACGGCAGCCACTACAAACAATAATGAAAACCAAAACCCAGACCAACGCGCAAATCGCGGCCTACCCTACTACGAAAAGCTCCGTCGCGAGCTGCGCGATACACTGCAAAAGAAGAGACTTATGGATAAGAGCATGGTATTACTTGCTCCTTTCTCACGCCGATGCCCGTGTACGCACCTTGCTAACTGTCTGGTGATGCGCAGGCGCAACTAGAAGACCAAATATTCCGCTTTGAACAATCGTACCTCGAAGAAACCACCGCCGGAAACATCATCAAGGGATTTGATAATTACATCAAGGGCTCCTCAACGGGGTCAGGTCTAGGAGCAGGCGGGATTTCGCTTTCCACGGGCGCGGGAACAGCATCGAGACGCAAGTCTGCTGTTACCGACAATGACCGCGTGTTCTCGAGAAGCTCGGCGAGCTTCATGCGTGTATGTTTGCTCTTCTCCACTTTCAGCGACGAGATGATGCGAATGGTAAGACTAACTGGATTGCGTATTGCCAGGACTCACCGACACCCTCGACACAAACAACGCCCTCGCACGCACCGACTCCTAACTCAACCTTTAATGGGTCGACAGGCAAACCGGGCAATGGGGACACTTCTTCTACGGCAGGGAGTGTAAAGGGGTCTTCATCGTCCTCGTCGAAGAACAAGAAGAAAGCTGCGAATAAGGGTGAGGAGGATGAGGAAGACAAACCGCCGACGAAGAGGTTTAAGATTACCTACGCAGGGAGGGAGTAATATTACTTCTTCTGTGTATCGCTTGGTGAAGGGCTTTCGTCTGCTTTGATTCTGTCAAATTGAAGGGGGCGGTTGCTTGGAGTTATGGGTTAAGGTCTAGTGCGTTTCATTCAATAACTGGGTACGGCATTTTTCAGGGAGCTTTGGCGCTGGAGATATGAGTGTCTACGATCTATCGCATCTTTCTTTCAGTCTCATACTTGCGGAGTAGCTTTTCAGGGCAGCCTTTTTTGCGCTCCTTTGATATAGTCTGTTTATACCTAGATAGAAGGTTCTCACCGTCAAGAGGTCATGCATACTAAAATATAATCAAGAAACTCAGAACATTCCGGACCAAGCAATAAAACTAGTGGATCATATCATTCAAGATGAGGCAAGCTAAACTAGGATGAACCTCGTAGCCTAGATAAAGATCGCGCGACCTACAACTGTAACCTGTAAGTTGCAACCTCAAAAGCCCTCAATTCAATATCAACCTTTTTCCACCCATGGCGCTCATCAACAAGATCAATCACCACCTCATCATCCTCAAGCACATTACATTTCCACACCTTTTCTACAGGGAGAGCGGTCCGAATTGCACCCCTACTCTTCCCACCAAGACTCTCATAGATCCGTAGAATGATACTTTGACCGCTCCGTTTTGAGCTGGGAAGCGAAATATCAGGATCACCATCAATATCCTCATCGTCTTCGCCGCGCTTGACAACGTCGAGAATCAAAGATGGAGAGCCGGTGAGTTCAATTTTACGGAAGAGCGCGCTAACGGCGAAGACACTTTGCTCATCGGGTAAAGCTAACGAGGTATCGAGGATGAGCGGATGGTTGAACTCATAGCCAGCACGGACTGTCCGGAAGTCTAAAGGTCCGCTGTGTGGGAAGATAGCGTAGCGGATTGTATGACGACCCATGTCAGCGTGTGCGTCTGGCGCCTTGGGAGCTCGGAGGAGGGAAAGACGCATCAGGTTTCCGCAAGTTGCGAACCCGTATTTGGAGTCGTTAAGGATGGAGACCCCGTACCCGTTCTCGGAGAGGTCGGCCCATTTGTGTGCGCAGACTTCGAATTTAGCCATATCCCAGCTATAGAACTTTAGTATATGAGCGAGCGGGAAAGGGGAGAAATATACCTTGTGTTATAGTGAGTTGGGCGCCTGATAATGCCGTATTGGGTTTCGTAAGACGCTTCGGTGTTTGTGATGTCGACGGGAAACTCGACTTTAAGGAACTTCATAGTCTCCTGCCATTCGACTTCGCTTTCGAGCTCGACGTAGGATGGTCGGTTTCCTTCTGTGGCGGCGAGGCTGATGGTCGTCTTGACCCAGCTCTTTTCGCTGATTTTTGTCTCAGTAACGACACTGACACGGTAGGGATCGTTCTCCGCGATGGTGGTCTTGCCAGACTGCAATTCTTTCCGGGAATCGAGGTGGAAGACTTCGACATCCCAGGCTTGCCAGTAAAGAGGCTTGTCGTCGAAGATAACCAGCTGGCCAGCTCTGCCGTCAGCAGCAATAACCTCGCGGTCTGCTTCAATATCATATAGAGACGTGATGAGACCGTCTTCTACATCAACGCGCAGTTTTCCGTTGTTAAGACGGAACACGCCTGGCTTGATCTCGGTCACGCTGACCTCGGGGACCCTCGCTATGGCTTGCGAGTGGGGAATGACTCCAGGACCCCCGTTCAGTAGAGCATGCATGGAGCCATTTGTGGCCATGTCTGCAGGGAGTCTGACCACCTCGGATCTATTCCAAGGCAGGGTGTTAATTGCCACTGGAACTCTCCCCGCCATGCTAAATCCTAGCGCCTCCAAAGCCGCCTCCCTTGCTCGCAATCCCGTCTCGAATATCTGGGCGTATAGCTCGTCTGAGTCGTCATAACACATTTCAATGGAGCTACCCGGCAAGCAGTCATGAAACTGACAGAGAAGGACCCCTTCCCACATTTCATCAATGTCTTTTTTGGGATACTCGTAGTCGGATCGCGTTATAGATGCAATCGTAGCTAGGAACTCAAGTTCGCGGAGCAGAAATTCAGCTCGGCGGTTGTTGCGCTTGTTATTCGCTTGCGTCGTATACGTGCCACGGTGGAGCTCGAAGTAAAGCTCCCCGTACCATGTCGCAAACTTTGTACCATCTGCAGCCTTCTTCTCGAGCTTTGCAAAGAAATCGTCAACCGATGTACCCATCGTTGCCCGCGGAAGTAGCCCGGTTTTGTCGCTGAGGCCACGACAGCGACGAAGCTTTTCTAGATGCTCAAACGTAGGCCCGCCACCACCGTCGCCTTTTCCAAAAACAAGAAGCGAAGTGTTATCCTTGTCTAAAGATTTGTGCTGGGTGATACTGCGCTTCAGGTCACCAAAGTGAGCTTCCGCCGTGTATGTCTCTGATGGAGGCATATGACACATAACCTGGCTGCCGTCAAGCGCAACCCATTGAAACGTGGTATGGGGAAAGTTGTTGATGTTGTTCCAGCTAAGCTTCTGCGTAAAGAATCGGCTCATGCCTGCTAGCCGGCATAGCTGTGGAATCTGCGTGGAATAGCCAAAAGTATCCGGAAGCCAGAAAGTCGTGCAGCGCTCTCCGAAGTTGCTCTCAAAGAACCTTTGTCCGTAGATAAATTGCCTCACCAGTGACTCCCCGCTCGGCATGTTTGTATCGTGCTCAACCCAGCTACCGCCGATTGGCTGAAAGTGGCCCTTCTTCACCCAGCCCTTGACGCGGTCGAATACGGACGGGTAGTACTGCTTTAGCCACTTGAACTGCTGGGCCTGAGAGCAAGTAAAGCGGTGCTCGGGGTAGCGGTCCATAAGGTCGCATTGATTCGACCAGGACCTGGCAACTTTCCGCTTGGTCTCGGCCCAGGGCCAGAGCCAGCAGGTGTCGATATGGCAATGCCCTATCCCATATACAATCGGCTGAGTGCCGCTATCGTACACTTCTGAACAATCAACCTTGTCTCCGAGGTATTTTTGTGCGATTCGCCGCCCTTCCTTGATAGATTCTAGACTTCCATTGCCAGCAATGAAAGCATCGATGATGGAATTGGCCACCATATTGGCCTCGTGGGATTCCCAGCCCTCAGCAGGAAACTCTCGAGCGGCGTCTATTGGCAGTAATCAATGAGAGCCCATGCGATATAGAGACTACTGGCATACCTGAAATTATCCAGAAATCATAGAACAACGCCCGGGCCTCCAAATTCACTGCAGTAATTCGCGCAGTGGTTAGGGTATAGTACTTGTCCGGTGCGGGTGGCTGAATGGAGTCACCACCAGGGGCATTTCCAAACATCCCATTACACGCCATCTCAATATAGAAGACATGCTCGTTTCCATCGCGCCAGGCGTCAGGGATAATCCACTCGATCCGCTCTCCACCACCTGTGAGACCCTGCAACGGATGGCCATCTTCAGTCCAGACCAAGCCCTCATTATTTGCATCCCAGTGGAATTCAAGCCGTTCTCTTTCGCGCATATCTTCGGGGATCGTCAAGCGAATCCGAAACCAATGCGTGGACCAGCTGGGACCGAACGATGCCCCGATGTGCGTCGGCTGGAACTCATTAGAGGTGGCTTCTTCAAAGCTTGGCCGTTGCAAGTCAGGGACAGAGTAGACAGAAATCTTGACGTGATCTTCGTCAGAATTTGTGGCCTCGAATAATTTCCTGTCAACATTTGCAATAGCGTCAGTGGAGACGATTTAGGTAATGCGGGGAAGCTTGCACTTGAAGTAGTTTACAAGGACCGATCAGCCTTTAAAGGACATACCCTATTAAGTTCTGATTTTGATACTGGCCTCTGGATGTAAACTGATTTAGACGGTCAGTGTAGATGCTCCTAATGCGTTGCCCGACGGGGCCATCAGGGGCGCGAGGTAGAGAGCTGGGAGTCTGTCGGAGAACGTCTCCACCCATGGTTGCGGGTCCGAACTGGTAAACTATAGCTGAAGCACAGACACTGAATTTCAAATACTTTAGAAATGAAGGGATGATCGAAAACTAGAGGGTTTTGGAAAGAGACAAGAGAAGACGATTCGAGAGCGGAACGCAAGAGGTTGGAGCAGGGATTCAGGAACAGGTGACGTTGTTGGTTGCATGCGGAGAAGGCAGAAGCTGGGGCGGCAAGCTGACTACGATACGCAGAGTTGAGCCCCGTACAACGCCGTGATATATTACGCTTGCAACAGGATAGGTATTTTGTATAGATTCCTTTCGGCGACTGTTCACAAGAAATTGTTCTCTAGTGTTGGGAAACAGTCCTTCGCATATGTATCTCTGCGTCTCTATATACTCATACATTGAGCATTTTCGCTTATTCAAGCTTAGTGGGCCTGCCAAGAAACGCCCGTCCTAAACCCATGTGATCTGAAATCAACACGCCATCTCACTCTCATCTCAGGACCGGTGCCTGTCATCTCTGAAATAGCACATGCAATTGACGGAGGGTAGAGAGCTCTGAGGCCTGGCCTGTGGCTTGCTGCCAAGTACGATACGGGTGCTTACCTTAAGCCTTCCGATTCCCCAAGCCAGGCTCAACCCGTCCCAGTTTCAGCAAGTCCTTTAAGACGCAAGAAGACAGGTACATCCCAGTCACAATGAGCAGTCGAGCTGATATAATCAACATTCCGACTTTTGGCCGCTTGAAAGTTTTTCGACATCAATATCAGATAGCAGATTGAAGGGCACGATCCGGCCGAATCCTTCTCTGGAACAGTTTTAGTCGGTCTTCTCTTTGGATTAGCTCTTTTGAGCATGCTCCTCCACTCTGCAGAGCCTGACGCCCAACAAAGCCAAGGCACGGCGGCTAGTTACACCGCAGAATTCTCCGGCTCGAGTTCCCCCAGTCTGGATTTGCCGGGAATCTTGCCCACCTACATTGCAGCGACTTTACTGAGTGAAATCTTCCCACTGCGATCATCGATGGAGGCCAGAGAAGCTAGACCAGGTTTGAAACGGGCTGGGAAGCTCGAAACAAGTCAGAAACTTGTATGGATTCGTGGATTCCATCCGACGCGGGGTCCGCCTGTTTAAGAATCCCGGAAGCCAACCGTCAGCTGAAGTGTTTTGGCATTGGTTCGAGCACCGAGCTACCTTGCCTCCTGGTGTTATTCGTCCTTTGTAGATGTATGGTCCTCAGAACGCTTTCGTTGCAGTGGAAGGTATGCCAACTGATAACAGTCACTCGACGCTCTCTCTTCTCTCGAGCCTAGAAGAACTACATATGAGTTCTGGCCAATAGTACTGCTCGAGACGACCTGGTCACTGCCCCCAAAGACACAAGAACCGCCTACGAGCTTAGCGTGGATTGGAGAACTCGTTGTTATTAGAGATCCATATCTGATCGACATTGAGATCGATGAAGAACAAGTAGTAATGACCTGACACTTCATGCGCAGACCTGAGATGACGAGCTAAAATGAGAGATCTCGCTTTAATGATGCCGAATGCATTAGCGTGGACGTATGATGTTGTAGGCATAGCGGACGACGTTTGGGAGAACAGGCACTGGCCAAGTATGCCGTGCAGTACGCCTCTGTCCGCGCAGCTGTACTAGCCCATCTCAATCAGAATCATTTGCCGTCAGTTGGGATGGACCAGTAGCAGAATCGTGGTTCGCCTCGTTAAGACGAGCGTAACCTGGATCTCTGAGGGGTTTGATCATTTGCTGGGGGTGCATGCATTAAGTAGAATTGGAGATCTTGCCTGGCACTGCACCACCTCCAGCCTGCCTCGCTTGAACTTGATGCCAATCACCTCGTTCTTTATTGTTGCACACGATCAGACTCGACCGCTGCAAAGCTGCAAACATACCCGTAAAGATCAACGGTTGCCTCATTTAACGTGCTTCTGTAACTGCATTTCTCTGCCGATGACTCCTTTCCCCTCCCCCTTTAAATGAGCAACGATCGTCTAACAGGAGAAAAGCCAATATCACCATAGCTTCAGAGCTGTACATCGTATCCACTAACGCATGCACGGTATCTGACCCGACCTTGAAGCGAAAATCCCCCAGCTTACGTGCGTCCACATTCAGAGCCCAGTCCGATTGGCTCAACTTGCCTCAGCAGCACGACGGACGATTACAATGATTTGGGCCTGAGACACTAGCTGTTCCTTCAAGTCCAGCTTATCAATCCTCTGAGCCTGACTCCTGATTGAGCAGGACGAGAACCGGGGTCGCAACCCGGGCCAAGATACAAGGATGAGCCTGAGCCTGAGCCTGAGCCTGAGCCTGAGCCTGAGCCTGAGCCTGAGCCCAGCCTGAGCCCGGCCTGGCTGAGCCTATGAGGACAGAGCCGGCTGAGCGTACAGAGACAGAGCTGAAGTTGAGCACAATTGCTTCTTCAGAATGTTTGCTGACTACCATGATAAGCAATGCAAATAGAAAAAGTTCAATGGAATCGCAATTCTGCCTGCAAGTGCCAGTGCTAGCGCGGCCTCTATGTACAATACTGGGCAGCCGAGGACTGACCAGCCGACTGCAGCCTGGCGGGACAAAGCACAGAGCAAGCAAGGCACCGATGTGGGTGCGGATGGGTGCGGAAATGTACATTCGCAGGACCATGTCGACTGGTTTACCAGTAGATAAACACCGGAAATCACGGTGCGATTGCATCATGAAGATGCCAAATCCAGCTTGGAAACCAATAGAAACCAGTTTAGAATACGTTATCCAAGATTTGGTCCTTCGCAAACCAAGATAGGTGATAAGGTGCTGGTGCCTCGATTCGGTGAGCCGTAAATAGTGATCCGACAGGGAGAGTGAAGATCATGAGCAAACGGTGCTTGTCATTATCCAGATTGTTTGCGGAGAAAGCTCCTTTCCTCCACTAGCTCTGCCACCTTTTCCTGCACGTTTGGTTGCTTTTTTATCATTTTCTTATCCCCCCTTCCCTAAACGAAGCCCAATGCTCGAACCAAATTCGAGACTACTGGGATGACGAACGGTCTAGTGACTGACCTGACCCGAGATCGAGGCACGAATCGCATGGCACGCGTGAGGAGAACATGAGGAACACGACAAGACAAAGAAATGCAGGCCACTGCCAGGTGGGAGTGGAGGCGACCCTCAGAGTCAAAGATGGCGGTTGGTTGAGCGAAAGTGATCTGTCAGATCCGTCAGTCCCAGGCGAACGATTTTCTTTGTTTGGGTTCGAGGTCAGAGTTCAGACCAGCAGGTCTTATTCCGCAGACAGTTCGAGAACTTCTTAGTGAGAGCCAGAGAGTCCACAAAATGATTCCTGACCGACTAGAGATGATGCCCGTTCGAGTTGGCGATGGGGATGATCCTCGGTGGATGGGAGAGCATCGTGAGCGAGGTGAGGATGGGGCTCCCTTGCATCGTGTTACCTCACCTCCTCTTCGTCTGCTGCTCACTGCCCATTATTATTATTATTATTATTATTATTGATCGTTGTTCTTCTTATTATATCAGTTCATCCGCCCTCGACCTTCTGACTCTTTCCCTTTCACCTTTCATCGTTTCACCTCTCTGCATCGAGAAAGAGACCCTATATACCTCTGAAGGGCCGTTTGCTGCAGATGGAAGAAGGCATAAGAGCTGAGACCCTTGCCTGCCCGTCATTCTCGCTCTCGCTCTCATTTTTAGGTCCTCAGCCTCGGCCTGCCTTATCCCTGTCATACCCAGCCCAACCTACTTATCTCACCTCCTCTTCTTGACCGTCCCTCTTCCCAACTTCACTTCCCTTGTGTTTCTCTGTCGTCCTGTCCGTCCTCCTCTCAGAGGGGGATCCAGTCGGTTCACGATGATTTCCCCCTCGACATACTCGCTCTCGAGACCCGCTCCTCCCGTTCAACCGTCACAGTCTCTCGAAGGCATGGAGAAGGTCATCCCTCCAAGCCTTCCAGTCCCGTACGCCCATACTATCTCTCGTCTACACCTAGATAAGCCGCTTCCCGACCTCCCCGAGAAACCGCCCACGCCGTTCATCGGCTCAACGGCGTGGAGTGACGACAGCAGCACGGTCAACAGTTTCGAAGACGACCACAGCCACAGCGTATCCAGACCAAGATCCGCCGAGAGCTATCCAGTCTTCGTCCGGTCAGGGTCGGCCGATCTGCCCGATTTCGTCGATCACCCCGTCCCCGGCCCCGTCTCCACGCTGAACCGCACTCCATCGCCATCCGCAGATCCCTACCACCATCAGATCCATCAAATCCATCCAAAACCAGCACCAACCTTCACGTTTTTGACCGACGACGCCCCGCCCGCTCCGCGGTATACAGAACCTACTCCACAATGGAATCCAAGCCACCGCGCTGGACCTAACCACTACTTTCGCGAGAAGAAGTGGGATTTCTTCCCTGAGCTCGCGATCCCCTCTAGTTCACCCCACAACTACAATTCACCCCGCACTTGCAACAACAAAAACAGCCACCACAACCAATTTCTACGGCCGCGTAAAAAAGACAGCGGGCGTTCACGATGGATTCCTCTCCCTGCGGAAAAGGGAGCGGCGCTGGCCAACGACGTCCGTAACTCGATCCGCTACATCCAGCGCCGCCTCTCACGCAACTCCCTCGACAGGGAAAAATCAAAGAAGAGCCACCGGCCCACAACAGCGCCCAGTCCAGCTGTATACCCCCGCAGTCCATATCCGTATACCTTCGACCCGTCGCCGCGGAGCCACACTGCACCGTTGACCGGGCCCGACCGCGACAGCTTCGTACCGCACAGCCCTGACAGTGCGGAAAGGCTGTATGTGAGCATCCGCGAGAAGCAAGCAATGGCAGACACCAGCCTCTCCCTCACTAGCACACCAACCGGTTCCACGATCTCCGACCAGTCGCTCATCGAACTAGAACGAGAAAGTCATAACGACGCCCCGTTTTACCGTAAAAAGCAACTTGCCGTTCCGATATCTTCCTACCAGAGCCATGACACCGCCATCTGGGACAGATCAGGGAAGGAGAAGAAACGGCCCAACTATCCACGTCAGACGCCTCGCGTGCGATTCCCAAAGTATCGAAACAGCAGTCGACGGAACTCGTCAATCAAGGATAGCGCCGGACTTTCTGTGTCACCGCTCCGCCCGAAACATTCGGCATCGGCTTCAATGCCAGCCCTGGTGTCGGGGTCTAGCCACACCCTGCAGCAAGGAACCCGCCACGCCGTGAGAGCACTGCAAGATGGGACCAGCCACGTGCTCGTTGCGATCGACGGCGCGAGAAGGAAGATTGCCCGCTCTGGGTCTGGGACTACGCCCGGATCCAAACTGGATAGGAAGCGGACGGAGCTGAAGTCCCAGATTCGGCTGGTTGGGCCGGTAAATCCGTATACTCATACGGGCGATCCTTGGATTTGACCACTCGGAAACATCTCTCCTTGTCGATCATCTCTTTTGTACTGATTCTTTTATTCCGTGGTTGGCCGTAATCCTCATTTTGCTTTTATTTGAAGCATCACGCATAATCGCCCATCCTTTATTGATACCTATTTGATTTGATCTATGCAGCTAGCCTGGTGTTATGGTGTTTGTATCGATATGGGTCGGGATAGGCGGTTTACTTGCACTGGGATATTGCATTCGTCCTTAGTATCACCATTCAATTAGTCTCGTGAATCTGATTGCGGCCTAGCTTCACGCATTTCATTCATCCCGTTTACAGTATCTTTGACGCAGCCAACGGCCTAGAAAGACAGAGAGCTGCCGGTGCAGGTTCCAGAATGTAACCAGTTTGATTAAACTTCACGCCTGAATCCGTGTCTCAAGTCCATGCCGACCTTGCACCAAAGGGATACGGCGATAAGACAATTGACGGACCAACAGCCATGGCAGTACCCTAAAATCAGAAACGTCAATACGCTCCTTACCTACTGTATCCGCTCAAGCGGGCACCCCGGAAAAGGCCATGCCACGCAATGCCAGGCCATGTGAGACCAGCACCACGATCCGGATCAGCCTCAGCATCGCAGTGTCTCACATCAATCTCGCTTCAATCTCGCATGCATGACCGTGAAACAAAATGAATTTCAGCCTCCATTCATTCCACCCCACCCATCCGAACAATCCCTCCCAAGGGGTTCCTACCAATTTCATCGTCAACTATGACACTATGATCTAGTCCATGGATAGCTGATAATCATCACATGCCCTTTACAAATCTGTGATAGAGAAACCAGCAAGTACCAACAAGAAGATTGGATCTGTAATCCGTACTATGCATCACCGTTTGCAGTTTCATCTCAGGTTGCAGTGCTGGGGTTTGGATCGGCTGATGGCCTGCATGGTACGTAATGTCGGATACAAGATGGGCCCTGGACAGGAACAGGAACGAGCTAGCGGAGCTGATTTTGCTGCAGGGGACAGAGCGGGCCTTCTAGCTTAGCATTCATGTCTGGACAGAGTAACGGGCTATCTGAGTCTAAAGTTGGATGAGAAAGCTCGAGAGATAGAAAAGATCTAGGGTTGCGCGACTGCCCGTAGACGTTTGGAGAGTGTGCGTATGGATAACGTCACGACCGCGCAGTTGACTGAGTTGATGACTCCGATCTGACCCACTTGATTTGTTCTCTTTTCCTGCTCCAACCTCAGACTGAAGTCATCCAGAAGAGGGTTTAAGTATGATGATCTTCTACCTACCGCTGCATTGCGTTGCAGCTTGTAGCTTTCAGCTAGCACTAGACCCGCCAAGTAGG
Source organism: Aspergillus nidulans FGSC A4 (assembly GCF_000011425.1). Classification (NCBI taxonomy): domain Eukaryota; kingdom Fungi; phylum Ascomycota; class Eurotiomycetes; order Eurotiales; family Aspergillaceae; genus Aspergillus; species Aspergillus nidulans. The sequence continues at coordinate 2,284,947 of NC_066262.1, read as the reverse complement.
CGAATTTCCGCGACAGAAAATAAGCCCAGGTTGAGACCTAAGCCGACTAGCTATTATTATCTTAAGTAGTTAAAGGTATAATAAATAAAAACTACCTATGCAATAACGAAAGGAAATGAGAGGTGAACAAGCATGGTCCGGAGTCGATCCTGGCTGGTCAGGTTCAAGCCCTAATTACTTTATTAATGATAATTCAACGTACGCTCAACGTTGCGGTCAACGTACGGTAGCACAGTTTGGCTTCGCTTCTGAAGGTATTGCAGCATTATCCGAGCTATTTCTAACCTGCAGGTATACAGATATTAGAGGTCTGCATATGGGCACCTCAACACTACGTAGAGTGTTTAGGTAGTGACTAAAATGGAAGAGTCCTATATGTCATTTATAGCTCTTTATCACTTATGACTAGACTCTTCTTTCCCGTGTGATGGCTTATATTCAGTCAGATTCTATGCCGTATCCCGTGATAGAGGCTCCTCCCATAACGATCCACAATATACCCATTGATGATATCCGCATCCTATCCATGTACGTACATTAGATCTTCGGCCCTAACCGGCCCCTCCTTCTCAGCCTCGCAATCAGCTCCTCGTCTCCAGAATGCCGATTATGCTCGAACTCCGGCTCAGTGCTGTACGCAATCCGGGCTGCATCGACAAGGATTCTGGCTGTCATGCCGAACACTCTGTACCTGGTGACGGAATCGGACCTCCCTTGTTCTGCTGCTTGACCTTGCGACTGATGGCTCCGTTGCTGCTTGCTTTCTTGCTCCTCTAGATCACGAACTGCTTCTTCCTGTCTTGCGTGGTGCGGGCGCGGCTTCACCACCTTGTCCGGGTTTACGGGGACGAAGAATTGGTGCACTGGTCAATCACCATCAGCTTCATTCTCGCTCAGTGGGGAGGGAAGATAAAGGAAAAGGTCTCGCACTCCTCCATTGCGTCCCCCACCACTCATTCCAAACACCTCTATACCACCCCTCATCGCCAGCGGGCTTCAATTTTAAGAAGTCGTAAAACGGCGCCGTAAAAACCGCTGCCACCTCCCGCGCATCCAAGCGCGGAATCAGCGTGATCTCTGGGTCCGCGTTTTCGCCTGTCCTCTCGTCAAATGTATGCAGGAGTGCTACGCACGGCCGCACAACTAGCTCAGTGCGGGCTAGTGAGCACGGGATTTCGCACAGATGTTCTACTCTAAACGGGGGTGGGAGGGGCTGGATTAGATTTGGCAGGCCGATTTCCTCGTGGGCTTCGCGGCGGGCGGTTTGAAGAGGGGTTTCATCCAACGAGTCGGATTTGCCTGGACGAGGATGGTTATTAGTTCCTAGTGGCGCCAGACTACCTATGTGGCTCTTTGACGGGACAAAAAGGAGGTCTGGGTCATCTTACCACCTGGTAAAGCAGCCTGTCCTGCATCTGTCCATGCACACGGTTAACCAATGTCTGCGAAACCATAGATATAGAAGGCAGATACTATCGCAGTATTATCGCAATATTATCGCAGTACTACTCTGGCGCACAGTGACAATCAAGGAAGACAGAGACATACAAGAACTAAGCGTGCTTGCCCTTATCGTCAACACAACTCTCAAGTCGCCCTTCGCATCCGCATAGAGCAGAAGCAGTACTGCTGCGCGACGCGACAGCGGGACGAGGTCGTAGCTGGTTGGTGGGGGCTTGAATGCTCTTAGGCGGTTGATCGCTTCCTGGGACGTGTTAGGACCATGCAAGCACAAATAGCCGACCAGGCGTATAGTGACTGGAAGAATAGAGCATGCGACTTACCTGAGCAGCCGCACTCAGACGGGGCATATCGATTGCTGATGATGTTGAATGTGACCGAGAACTAGATGGATGGTGGTATCGAGGTGCAGAGAACGGAAGGGGAATGACTAGGGTGTTGAAGCTGAGACTGCACTGACGATGGTTGCGTAGAGCGCGAAGACGGGGCGCTCTGCGCATGCTTTTAGTAGAATAATTACAAACGGTCCGATTGTCTGGGTTTATTTAATAAGGTGATCAAGTCGATGATTGGGTGCGGAGGAGATGGGAGGAGGTTCTGTGGTGAAGGCGGGTGGGTTGCCGAGGTTGCGGAGTTTGGAAAAAGGCCTTGGAACCGAAGACTATCAGGGAATAAACGACACCACACTCCCAAATTAAGGCTACAGATAGAAGATTCAAAGAAAATGTACAGTTTATATATCGTTTAGGTACATATCAGTCGCAGGGAAATCCGCCGTATCCATCCAACCGGTGACGCTCCAACCGTCGTCCTTCCCAGTAAGTCAAGAAATCCTCGCTCCTCCCATCTATAAAACACAAGGAAATAAGAGTAGATAGTGGTGGTGTGGTAAAACAAGTCTATAGTACAACATAACGCAGACAAGAATGCGAATGCATGAGACAGGAAGCAACCTATTTGGTGTCCTTCTTCTCCTGTACGGCAGGCTCAGCATCCTTTTCAGCCTTCTCACCCTCTTGCATCGCCTCGGAAGCCTCTCCGGACTGAGTGGTCTCGTATTTGTGGTCCTCATCGATATTCTCGGTGTCCTTGGGGGCGGCAACACCCTTCTCTTCGTTCTCGCTGTTCTGCTGGTTCTCCTCTTCAATGAGCTCTTGCTGCTCCTTGATGACCTCGAGACGCTGCTTGTTAGTGGCAGCACCCTCGGCATTGTGCACCTCAAGCTCAATCTCGTGGAAGAGTTCTTCGGGAATACTCGACAGGACAGCCTGGAGAGACTCAATCTGAGAAGACATCTCTGCTTCCTTGCCGCCCTGTGCGTAGACATAGGCGTTGCTGAGGACCAGTAAAGTCGAGGGAACGCCCTGCTTCAGACGGAGGTCAAGCCATTGAGAGAGATCATCGCGGAGGCGGGCGGGAGAGACACCGTGTGTACGGATACCCCGGGAGGCACAGGCCATCTGCAACTCGGGCACAGAAAGAGAGTCAATACCCTCGTAAAAGATAGCACGGTCGTCCCGCTTGATCTGGCGCATGCGGTGACGAATGTTGTACCGGAGCATGGCGTCAGTGCCGAATGTGTTGAGATTCATATACTTGCAGATACCAACAAGCTGGGGTCGGGACAAGTTGTCCAGAGTAAGATCATCCTTGAAGATCTTGCAAACCTTGATGACGTCTTCAGCCGACGGGGTCTCGCCGGTGCTTCTAATCTTCTTGAAGAACTCGGCAAATTCATCGTTCTTGACGCTTGCCGCCGTCACGGGCAGACCAGATTCCTTCAACGTGTTCTTCAGGAACGTGGAGACTTCTTTCCGGGTCGAGCTCAGGCTGAGCGCCTTCTTCTCACGGGCAGACTTACCCTCGTACGTGCTGGGCAGGAGATTGGGGAACAGCTTGAGTGCAACGGGAAGCAGCAGTTCCGCAAATGGAATGATGACGAACATGGAGAATGGAATCAGCCGGCCGAGATCCGTTACCGTACGTTTAAGCTAAACCGTCAGCATATATACGAGAACGCCGTCATGTAGAACCAACCTGTCTATGCTCCCTGCGGCTGAGCTCATACCCACCCGCCATCTTTAACGCCAGCCGTGAGCTGATCCGCACTTCGGTAGCAAGGAGTTTAGTGCCATCCCAATAATGCTGAATCTCCTTCTTGATCTTCTGCCCAATCGTCAACTTCTTCGACTCCTTCTTCGGCTCCTCGACAGCCTTCTTATCCTTATCCTCCGCAACACTCTTAGATGCCAAACCGCTCTCCTTACTCGTACTCTGAGCATTCTGCGACTGGACTGATACCTCTCCCTTCGGGATTGTATCTTGATTAGCCTTCGCGCTCGCGGGCTGCGCCTGGTCTACGGAAATGGGCTTCTTGGCCTGCTCGGCGTTGAAGCCAGGGGGCGGGAGGTTCGATGGCCCGGATGTGTTTGTTGATTGTTCTGTGGCATATCCGCGCTTGGGAACGAGGATGGCGAGGGCGGTTACTTGAGAGGGGAAGTTTCTGCTGTTGAATCGGAGGCCTGTCGCGGCTGCTCCAAATGCTCCAGCATAGCGCTGTCGGGCTGTCAAAACATATTATGTATGAGCAACAACAGAAGCGCAACAAGTATGCAAAAGAACCAGAAGAAGATAGAACTCACCAATGGAGTTGGGCCGCAGCACGGGGTTGGAACGCACAAGGCGGGCGGACCTCATACTGACGGACATGGCGGAAGCCTAGGGGGTGCTCACAGGAGCAAGCGGGAACAGTACAGAGACGAACAACTCTAGCGAGGTATTATAGTGCACGAAAATTTCTTGGTAAATTGATATCGATGCAGTGAAGGACAATGAATGATGAGCAGAGAAGCCGGTGCCAGCTTAGGAAGTCCGCAAGCAGAGCCGGGTGGTGACCACGTGACTCGGAGTTACGTGTATCCCCCGAACGGCCCAGACCTTCCAGCAGCAGCCCAGTTTCGGGCTTTACGACGTGGCGAAAGAGATTCTCGAGTGGATCAACGGATGTGGTTTCTCAATACCATTGATTGCAGCCGAAATTCGGAGCGAGGCACGTAGCAAAGACGTTCCGTGGTGCAGCGGCAGCGCTCGTGAAAAGGAGTACCTACAGACCGCTTGCACAGTTCAGCTCGAGTTTTTATTTGGGGGGGGAGGATTTTTTTACAGCGAAAGCACATCAAGCCCCCAACACTGATTGAACTGGTTAGGGTATTTGACGGGTGATTGTTCGATGAGAAGTATGCGACTCTCATGTTTTGCAACTGGTTAACGCACTCTTGTCATTCGATTTTGGTTGCACGCCATCATAGCCAGACCCGCGTATGGTCTACAGTACAACGAGTTTCACTAGAATTACTATTGTTGAGACAAGACGAAGTCTATTTGCTTGAGACTTAATCTGTTCTTGATGAGCGTTTTACGTATTTGGCAATATGTGATGCCGACTTTGACCACGAATCCCTCGCAGGTACTGTATAGTGGTGCCTTGATCAGCCTCCTGATATTGAAGGCGCTTTCTGCTCCCCAAGTGCCTCCTAATTGAGCGTTATTTCCAGGTGCTACGAATTCTGGGCAACAGCAGTCCAGATGTGGAGGCTGACGCTCACGAGCGTCATTGCCGACGCCGCGTAAGCAGAGGGTTCACATGCAATGCGTTACTTTGACAGGTCAGGGCTCTGTGGAAAGGTCAGAGGCGAAGAAAATCGGACTGGACCACAGCGCGCCCAGTATATACCCTGATGGGCCGAGCGGCTTTGGCCAGAGACGCCAGTGTAGCTCATGATCTGCCGGACAGTGAGGGAAGGGCTCAAGATATCAGCTTGGACGTAGCTCCTGAACCAGTTGGCGCACGCAAGGTCTCGAGACTGTTGGGAGTTAGACTACCACGCCATACAGGACATGGGGAAGGAATTTTTTGATTGTTTCAACAGACTTGGTGGTATGTTCCCATAGTAATTGAGAAATGTCTGCCACTGCATCATATCTCATTGGCATGACCACGGGCCGAGAAGCTTGAATCACCGTCTAACTCTGTTTCGCGCGAGTAAGGGATTCAACCATGGGACCGAGTGCGTGTGTTTGAAATCCTATTTACCAATTGTCAGTGGACGAACAGCAGGGAAGAACTTTGAGAGGCAAATACCTGGTATGGCATCAGCCTCTGCCACAGGCTGTGAGCGGAGCAGTCGCAAGCCAAGCCAAGAGTTGCAGGCCTGGAAAGAATAGCAGCGGGCCGTTCCCCATCACAGTCCGGCTTGGCGATCTCCTAGTCTCCTGACTATATCTGCATCTGTAAAGGGCTCAAGCCGTCGTGGTTGGTATCACGCCAATCTACCTAAACCTAACCTATCACTTACTACCCTTGGTCAGTTTCTAGGCGTGGCAGGCCCGCTCGGTCAGAGTATTGAGGACCTGACCTCTTCACGACGAGTACCTTGGGTCAAATATACAATATACGTCCTTACTGGTCTTAGATTGACCGTAGCAGCAATGGAAATCAATATTCAAGTCAATATCAGCAGTCTAATTATCTCTAGTCGAAAGAGCACGCGATCAATAAGCAGTATCAACGGAAAAGAGAAAATAAAATCAGTGCAAGTCAGATAAGGTATGAACGAAGGGTGCAAGGCTGTAATGAAAGAACGACCGGATAGTGAAATTGGGTATCATGGTGATCATTTAAATGCGAGAACAATTCCAACTATACTCCAAAAAGAAACAAGGTATTAATAAAATAGTACTGCTATGATAGTCAGCAGCAGTTCGCAGTGGTTGGAGGACTCTCTCCGTCTAGAAGACAGAAGACTGTTCAGTTTGGTTATCAATTGGTTGCAGGTGGAGAGACCAGTCCACTCTCCGCGCGGTTGCTCGCCCAAAAGAACGTTTATTTTGTGCCGCCCTCAATTGCAGTTGAAACCCCATTGGAATCAAGGAGAGGGATTTTCTCAATACTGGCATTATCAGAGTTGCTCCGGGAAGACCTCGCGTTCAACTGCTTCTCCTCAGCGTGAGCGGTGGTACCGGGGGTTATCGGGGTTATTGCTCCCTCGGGGCTAGACTGCCATCGAGCAACATCTTTTTTCAACTCCTCCAGCTCTTTCTGGAAGCGCTTGCCGAACACGTCAATATAGTACGTTGCACCGTTATGGATACTCAAGATGAACAAGCCTGTGATAAAAATACCACTAGCCCACCGCGACCAGAGCCAGATGGGGCATGGGATCATGGTCAACAGCGCGTAGGTATATTGAATCAGCATGAACGCAGGGGCTTGGAGTGTTTCCGGAAGGCTGAGGACAAGTCGACCAATCCAGGCCTTTGCATAAGACTTGCGAAGCCACGTGAAGCTTGTTGGACGACCAGCTGCAATCTTGTCTGCACGGCGGACGGTGATAAACAAGTGGTAAGAGAGCTGCCAGATGACGTACGGCACAGTCGCCCAAAGCATCATTGATAGAAGCCCGAAATGTTCAGGAGAGCCCGGCTCGCTTGATTTGATCTCATAGGCAGCCGGAAACCTTTCCTTCATAACGTCCAGAGGTGTTAGGTGGACAATGCAATGAAGGGTCACCGGTGGCATGATGTGAATAAAGAGACTATACTCGATTAGTCATTGGAAGCTAGAGTGTGGGCTGGTGAAAAAACACACCTAACAACTTTGTCCATGCTGTGGAAAACCATGGAGTTGCGCCACATGGCGATCGCAACTGCGTTGTTTCCGAAGGTCAAGCAAAAAGTGCTGATAAAGAGCCTCTTGTACTGTGGGAACACCCAGATGGAGAGCATGCAAAGCACGTTGACAAAGTAACAGAGGTCCGCCAGGAAATAGTGGTATCCGATCGAATGATACCTGTAAAACCGGATGGGCATAAAGTAGGCGAGCTGCGCACTGAACCAGATGTAGAAGTATTCGGGGTTCGACCCAAGCAGATAGCCACTGATGAAGATGTTGAGAACACCCGCTATGAACGAGATCTTCTCACGAAGTGTGACCGCAGATGCTGCATTCCAACGTTGAGACAGGCGTTCAACTCCAGTCTTCATCCGACGACGGTACTTCTCCAGCTGCTCATCGGCGGTGGGCACTCTTCGTTTCAATTCGCCAACGACGCGGTCTCGCGCATTCTTAGAGGTTGACCGTAGCTTTTCCTGCTGCTTCTTGACCTTCTCTCTTTGCAGATTGAGAGAGCGCTGCAGCCTTTCAAGCCTCTGGGACAGAGACAGGTTATCGAGAAGGTCGAAAACAGTGAGTTGGTCAAGGGGCGGAAATGTCTCCCAGTCATCCTGGTACGAAAGGGAACTGCGCGACAACCGGGGTCTAGTAGTTGGCGAGCCTGGAGGAGAAAAGTAATCCGAGCCAGAGTCCAAAATATCTTCCATATCTGCAGGTTGTAGCTCAGGCGTGTCGCCGCCCTTCGCGTCCGACTTCCTCCTCTGATGTACGCCGCCTTCGTCCATGATGAGTTTCTGTTGGAAGGAGAATATCGTGGGGCCGTGAGGACTGTCGTGAGGGTATGGCCGACTGAGGAAACGCGAGATCGTTAGCAAACCCATACTTCGCGCCGAAACGGACTCCGCAACAAAAAGTAAACAACTTGCTAGCACTCGCCCGAGGCGGAAAGAGTAGCAGAAGACAACAGGCGAAATAACAGATACGGTATCCTTATCAATGAGAAGCGGGGTACAAAGACCCTTACCAGTTCTGCACTAAATAATTTATCGGTTCTTCGACGACTTTTGGATGTTGGGGATCGGGACCAGGGATGCACCAGTGACCGTCAACGTCCTAGGCGCATGACCGTGGGTCTACTGTCGGAAGATAAGAACCAGTACTCCAGTAGAAGGAATCGGAAGGGCTGAGAGCGACCACGGGGCGCTGAACGAAGGAAGTCGAGCAGAGAGGCAAAGGTATGGAAGGAAAGTTGGGACAAACAGGAATGACGATGTTTTGCGTGTGCCCGCGTCACAGCTTGTGGTTGGCCTGAGCTTGGGATGAGGGTCTGGCCACGGGATCGGCATCCAGAGTGAGTTAGAGCATTGACACCTAAGGCAAGGAAGGCGTGAAGGTATAGAACAAGATATTGATGTCGTTGAAAAACTGTAAAAGTCAGGCAGCAGCTCTAGTGGTTGAATGCTGTTTAAGAAGCCAACTCTCCAAAGAGTCTGGCTGATAAGAGATACCTTATTCTGTCTAGAAGCGCGACATAATTCAGGTATCTGAGCGCTCAACGTATCAAGAGTATGGCCTTGGGCTATGAGCCCCATCAGATACTGAGGTCTAGAAATTACCCAGAATCCCAGGCCTCCTGGTGAATAAGTTCAGGTGATTTCAGTGCTCTGCTAAGCCATGGGGTGGCTCATTTTAAAGCCGACTCTGTACAACCGACATGACCTGAAATAGTTAGGCTGACCAATATCAGTAGGTGCGCTGTACTTCTGTTGAGTTACAACCTTGAACTGAGAGCTTGAAGCGACCTAGACTAATTTACTGACTGAAAAAGTTGAGAGCATCAGATTCCGATTCTCGATACGTGGCGACTTCCGGAAGAGTCCGTACGCCAGGGTCGAGTTGGAGGTCTATCTACGTCAAAAGCACACCGTAGAATATTCTCTTACTGCTTGATTATACAAGAAGATGTGAAAAGAGCCTCTGTATGCACGCCCGAAACTCCAGTATATACACCTTGAGCCCGCTAAAAAAAGACGACAACAGCGGACAATGAAAACAAATATAACCGAGTATAAAACTGTACTCCCAAGAACATGAATGCCTGGGCCAACTTTCAATAACTGGAAAAAGAGAATTGAGGGTGCACGGTAGATGTCGCGAGCGTATCCCAGAACCCAGGATGGGTACTCTGCGGCTGCGTGGCAAATTGTTGGGCGTAAATGTCGGGTAATGAGCTAGGTCCCTGGGGATGGAGACTCTGGGATGCGCTTGTGTTTCTGGCGGGCTCAGTCTTTGATAGTATTGCCGGGTCAATATCAGAGGAGTAGCTTGTTACGCCCCTCTCCAGCGAACTGTTCCGACTCGCCGATGAGGCTGGTGAGATGGGCCGGTAGCACTCAGAGTCTGCAGGTCGTTTGCCGTTCCTTAGCGACCGGTGAGGTAGGTCTTCTGAGATGATAGGGATATCGCGGTATGACCTGCGGATCGGCTGCTGGTTTGTTTGCGTTGTTGAGCTCGAGGCAGGGTGGTCAAGAACGCTACCTTGCACCTCTTCTTCCATGTGTCCATACGAAACGTGGACCATGTGGTCGCCGCCTGATGATGCTGGTGTTAGCTCCTAACGTCTGATATTGAGCCGCAGTAGACTCACTGATCTTCCCATCCAGATATAGCTCTTCCTGGTTGCGAACATAGTAAATCTCGTCCAGAACTTGCAGACGCTTTTCTGGCTGAATCTGCCGCCTCACGTCTAGGCCAGCATCTTTGAGTTTTGCGGCGGTGACTCCGTGACTGTCTTTAAGTTCGCAGAGAATATGTACCAGGAGCCGGATCCGCTCTGCATGGCAGTCCATCGTCAGCATGCCCATCTGCCGGACTGGAGCTCGGAGAATAAGAACTTACCACGCTTGTGAAGATGATCCGGCTCTTTGTGTTTCACGCCTTCCGGCCACCACCTTGGCTTTGTCTTCTCTGGGTCCGGCTGTGTATCCTCTGGGTCCAGAAAATTGGCCAGTCTGGAGGTGTTTGATATTTTGCCGTTATACGGAAAATGCACCTGCTTTCTGGGCTCTACCATCTTCACATACGCCTTTGCAATCACGCGGCAGTTGAGCTGCTGAAAATCTTCGAATGCTCTCTCATAATATTTCCGCAGGAGCTGAGTATGCCCAACGCGAAGTGTTGTTCGTTTGAGAGGGGGACTTGGGGAAGGGGGGTTCCATGAGTGTGCAATACCAGAATCGACGCGTCGCAGGCGCCTGCGTCGCTCGCCCTGGATGGACTGCCATTCGTAGGGAATTAGTCCTGTCGGTCGGTGTTGGGTTGGAGGATACCAGGAAGAGGCTGGCAGTCCCATCGCTAGAGACGGTAAGGCGGAGTCAGCTTCCTCACTTTCCAACTTCCTTCCATTCTTCTATCATCTCTCTTAAGAACCTTTTACTCACCTGGTATATTCTGCAAATTAGGCTGCCACTCTCGATTAACGAACTTTAGAAACCTCTCTTGCACCTCGTCCGTGAAAATCGCCTTCTCATAACCGGCAAGGCATGACGATGTTTCCACCTGGAGCTCTCCCCGATGGTCAATGAACATGACGGCGAAGCGGGAATAAGGTAGTGGAAACTGCGTCGGCTGGTGACACGGAAGCTCCTGCATACAATAATGATTAATACGAGCAATTAGACTTATGCAAACACCGCTCAGTCCATACATTTGATCCTGGCTGAGCAGCCATATCACCATACGTGACCTGGTGCTCCTCGTCCTTTGCTACCAGTTCAGGGTGGCCCAATGGATCAATCCTATAGGTGGGACTTGTCATGGTCAATGAGACACACCGACTGAATGCACGATCGTCTCAACCAGTCTAAGGAAGGAGTAGGAGCTGGAAAGGAACAGGATAGAAGACAGTGCGCTCTGCTTGTGTGAATATGCCGATGCAATCTCCAAGGTGAGACGACCAAAGTCGGTTGGGAGCAGCAAGATATATCATTTTTTTTTTGCCAACGGTGGCCCAGTTATGTTTGGCCTTGGTGAAAAAAGTGCGATGAAAAAGTACTTCTCTTGAACGCTCTGTTGGCAGTCCCTGGACTTCTACTTCTCCGTGGCTGAAATGACATTCAGACTAATGCATGAAAAACAAATAGGCACATACAAGTACAAAGGCCCAGCCACTCTGGAGAAAGAATGAGAGATCGTCCGATAGGCGGGATCAAGACTGCATATCCTGGAGTCTTGAGCGCCTGGTCCCGCTTCATCTCCTACGCTTCAGAATCTCGACAGGGATATTGGTTACTGTTTTATGATAATTCAAGCACTTCGTACGGGGTATATTTCGACAAGCTGAAGGTTTAATCTGCGTGATGATTGCCATGGCAGCAAAAAGTCGAGCAACAGGGACCATGTTTGCAGCCCCGTGGTCCGTACCCAGGCATCCATACCAACGGACCAGGCTTAGGCTGCGGACAGTCAATTACCGTAATACTACTGACATATTGAGAGGATATGTAGCTTGGTCTAGGCCTACACGGTGACTATTGTTCCACCATTGCTGTATTGATGCCGATCAATATCAAGTGTCAACTGAACAGTTCCTTAATGAACCTGGAAGCTTTATCCAGCTCAATGAGAAACAAGTACTCAACTCTTGGGCTCAATGTATCATCCTGCAGTGGGAGCGTCGTCACCCGATGAAGGATCACCCCGGATACTTCCAAGCTCAAGCCCTGGGCCACTCGAGGTTTTATTTGTCAACATGGGCTCTGGAAATATTCCCCAAACGCCTGTCAAACTCTCAATCCTAACCAATTATCCATGATCTGAGCTGAGATTATTGTGCGCCGTTCCAAGACTCTCCCTAGGGACAGCAGAAGGCTGATCGGACCCGCTCATTGACAACAAAACTAAACTTGCTTCTTCGATAGGTGGTCGTACAAGGATACAGATACCAACCCGCCAGTCATTAGTGGAGCTGCTCATCCGACTCCAGCAATGGATGGGTTCATGCGAAATCTGGAAAGCGTCATCAGCTGTGCGTTGCTGACCGCTGATCACTGGCAACCCCGTCCTCGGACCCCAGACTGAGAGTTTGCGGGCGAGTTCTTGAAGCCAAAGCTTAATGTTCGTGAGCAGGAACCATGGACCTGGAGCTTAACAGGACACACTCGTTGAGCAATCGCAAATGTACCCTGAGATTTATAAAACTACGCCGCTATCCAGAGCCTCACGCTCATACTTCCTGGTTACTGTATAGGATCTCGATCTGGACGAGTGTGTAACAATGGATCTCATTTCCTGAACGAATGATTGGTCTAATTACTCTTCAGGAACTCCAAATGGATCTGGGAAGCCTTTAGGTATCGGGCGCCTGCATTGGGAGTCGCTCAGGGAAAGAGGGCAAAACAACACCGCATATGGACACCACGCAACCTCTCGGACTTTGAATGGCGTCGAGCACGTCATTTTTGCAGTTCGGGGCAGTTAAGGAAGCATATTCGAAGCTGTTCAACTTGAAGAAAGACAGGAGAAAGGAGAGCGAATATCCTCGCAGTTTGCGGGGAAACGGAGGCCATTTTGATGTTTTCTTTTTCTTCAATTGAGCTATGGCTTGCCAATCGTCATCCCGCAGTTGTGACAGGATTTCAACGAATCGTTGGGTTGTGGATAACCCGCTGCCAGGGAATTGTTGCAGATGTGGCTTGTGGGCTCCGGGGTCTGAGCAACATTGAGTGTACCTATGAAAATGATCTATCGCACAGGTACACCAGCCAACGTCCTGGCCTTCCTGATACCCAAGCAACCTGCCAAGAGAAGCATTCAGAGTTTCAAGTCCCTGCCTTTTGGAGAATACTCTGCTTCTTGCCCAGCGATAAAACCATGCAAGATGATAGCAAGTACAAATACAGCCTCATCTATGGCAGCCCCACATCACTAGCCCTAGTGCTGATAAAAGCAGACAGATCAACTGGTGCTGTGCATCAAGCTCTAGCTTTCCATTAGTCGTCATTGGAAATCCGAACTACATGGGACTCAAGAGAACAAGATCGCATCTCCAGCCTTTGAGAATGAACCACAAACTAGCCATGCGCAAGTACTACGCTCAGGTATTGTAAGGCTATAAGTTATAGCCGGCTGCCATGATGGGTACCTACGCCTGGCCAACATATTTCTTCTTGTTTCTTGGATACTACAATTCTTACTTCTTGTGGCACTGCTAATGTACCGAGAGTTCAACGCTCAGGCTACACAGACCACCAAAGAACACCCCCAGTCCTCAAACCCCACTGATTCGCATATCCATAGCTCGCGGATCGCATTCATACTTTCCGGCATCTCTTTCTCCTCTCCATGCGGCCAAATAAACTTCGGCCTACTCCAATTCATTAGGAAAAGCACCAAACATAAACTTTTCGCCGTGGTCCCAGGAGCCTGGGTCGGACTCGATACATAAAAGCGACAGGCCAAGGGTGGCCCACTCGAAGACTCTTTAGTTCTCACTATCTGTAACTGTCGCCTCTAGAAGCCAAGGCAAAATCAGCTCTTACTTCCATGGGCATGGGAGTTTCAGACAATGCGTCGATGCTGTACAAGGACAAGGATCCGCGGTATGGCTCAGTAGTAACTTGGCTCCTTCATCTCGTACTTCGTACAGAATATGTCGCGTGGCGTTGCACTGCATAGTTAGACCGGCTTTTTTTATCTGCCACCGATACTCAGCGACAGAATATGCTTGGCTTTCCCAGTACAAGTGCATGGGCGCTTGCAACGGGACGAAAAAAGGCTATGCCACGCGGAAATGACCAGTCATATCTTCATCTCGGAAGGCTGTCTGCATTGACACTCAGCTTCGCCTCCAGATCTAGAGGATCCTGAAATCGGCCCCCATACAGGTTTGCAGGATTTGATCGCATCATCCTTCTCCAATTTCCACAGACTGACTTGGCGATGAGAAGACCATGTGACCATGTCGCATCTCGCAAAGCAACAGTACTTCTTTCCACTGCGGAGGTGCCAGTGCCACCATAGCCAAAGCAAGGGGTACTGACTTTCTGCTTAGTGTTTGAAGTCTGTCAATAGTTTCTTCTCTGATTTAGGTGAATCGTCAGATGCTTAAACTTAGTCCGGGTTCTAGACGTCGCCGCCATGGGCGAAGGGCCCTACGAGCGGAACGTATCGCAAGCTCTCGGCGTGGTACCTATTTGTCTGAAGACCAGGTACTCGTTTACGAGGCATATTAGGAATGTTCCTGACAATTTTAATCCGTGTTGACCTATCTCTTGCATTCAGCAAGCAAGCGGGAGTTCCGGGCCGGTGCATCCGGCAAAGTTCGCTCAGGACAGGCACAGCCGTGGGATGGCGACTGAGGCGAGAAGAACGCTATACAGATCCTGCCGCCTATGTCGCAAATGAGATATTGCTACATCTTGCAAGGCCGTGCTACATGGCAGGCTTTCTAGGCCATCGCTTGACGTACACTGGGGTGGAACATTACCGCGTCAAGTAAGCCCTACCGATCACTTACAGTGGACAATCTTTAGCAAGGATTGGTGATGGAAGGTGGTCCCTTTGGTCTTCACTCCAGTTATTGGAGCTTCTGGATGGATGCAGGGACAAGGCTGATTGGAAGTAAAGAACTGTCTATATCGACCGGCTGGCCGTCTCCTTGCGGGTGAACTTGTGGCATTCGCCGAGGGCGTGGCTGTTTCGAAGCAACTTAGCCGGAACAAAGCTGACATTCATCTTCGGAGGATTCTTCTGGGGATTCTTCTGGAGATTTGCTCCAGCAGTGACTCATTAATTTCAGGGATGCGCTGTTGAACGATCTGCGCTCGCGTTGTCTCCTGAACCGGCAGATTATAGGGCTCGCATATTTAAGTCACCAACTCGACCGAAACTAGCCCTAACTGTCCGTATGTCGAGATAATCCCCTGGGACAGTCCGCACATATTGGGCTCAGTCGTTTCCGGCGTCATCAGATTACTCTTCAAGCTTTTAGGCAACTAATTCATCCTAGCGATGTCTGAGATACTGGCGCCACATACTGAGAAAGATCTTCGTATGTGATGGTCGCGCACGAAGACTGTGCCTAATACCAGACGAGATTCGAACCTTTCAAGCTCACTTTGAAGCGACCAATCTTTGACTCAAACCAAAGTTCTTCAGCTTGGCATATCATCCCCGCTGGTCCTAGGGTCTGTCGATTGAACTGGGTATGAGTGCGGACTTGACGCATATAGAAAGCTGCCCTCCAGTGTCACTGACCTTGGCTTTCTGAGGAACTGAACTCAGCATCCTCGGCTTATTGAGAGTAAACGTTAAGGTACAATACTTGGTCTGTGGCGTCATGGTGGATAATGTGTTTGGGGGTCTCGCTAACGATCCTCCCAGACTGAGTCCGTGCGGCTGGCATAAGTAACCGAGACAAGTATTGTGAGTGACGGAGCGCTCTTGGAGCTTGAAGATCCTGGACCACGCCTGCAAGGTCTAATGCCTTGTATTGAGCAAGTCCACCGGTATCCGTTTTTGAGCTTGCCGGCTGCACCGTCCTCGCCGGGATTTATCAGTGAGCGTCGAGCAACTCGAAGCATTGAGCACTGCGGGTGCTAGAAACTGGTCACTTGAAGTTGAAGCAAAGGAGCAGCGCTTCACGGGGCCCTAGTGTATTTGCTTTAAGATCTGTCTGTTCCCCGACTCTTCTCACTTCGCTACTGGTCTTCAACCAGAATAGCCGAGCTTGCGCTACAGGACTAATCAGAAGACGATGGTGATGCTGTCCAGTGATTGCGCACAGCCATTTTCTATTTATGCGAACTATATATATCCAGGATGGCTCAACTGCCCTAACAAGGCTCAGAGCCATTTCATGCATCTGAAGTTGGGTTACCTACTCAGAGAACACTGCCGGTCGACCTTGTCTTTAGGCTCATATCCAGCCGGATCAAACTCTGCTAACCAGATCCTCCAGAACGTCAGTCAGACTATCTGGCATACTCAAAAACGGCGAGTGAGAGCTTTTGAGTCGATACGTGAGGTCAGTTTCAAGCTTAGCGGCCATCATCTCCTGGAACAGAAGCGGAAGCGCTAGGTCCTCCTCGCAGAGAACATAAGCGGAAGGAATTCGATGCCAGGGTTCGTATGTGGAGGCTCCAGAAAAGACAGCGCGTGAGGTATGCACCAGCTCGGACGACCACTTTTGTCGCTCTTCTGGCGTCAAGTCATGCATAGCAGCTTCAGCTCCAGCGTTGCAGTAAACATAGTCATCCTGGTTCACGCGCGAGTCAACACACTGCTGGCTCTAGTTTTGGGGGATTGGGGAGAGACTGATTGAACCCACCTTCACCTCCATCCAAGGCAGATACTGGCCACCGAGCATACCCAGCAGGCTTTGGCCTTTATCAAGGACAAAGGCAGCCATATAAGCAATTCTAACAACACCGCCGTTCTGACCAGCTGTTTCGCGATCTGCCTTTGCCAGGCCCTCTACCGCACTGGAGGCAACCACGCCGCCGTATGAGTGCCCGATGACCACGACATCTTTCCCTTCCACTTCCACCAGCTTCTTCAACACCGAGCTGAGCGACGCGATGTCATCTGCGAGGGTTTTATTTGGAGGCTCGGCGCCGATAGAAGGGTGCGGGGGCGCTTCAGATGGAATGCATCTCTCCAAAAGCTTTGCACGAAGAGCGTTAAAGGCAGGAGGTGTCAGCCACGCGCCAATCGAGAAGACAATGGTAGGCTTCGTCGCCATCTTTTTTTTTTTGGCCTTTTTTTTTTCGAGAGGACTGAACTTGTCTGGCGCCTGAGTCAAGACCTTCTGTTTAAGAACAGTGCGCTCCCGCTCGCTCCACCCTTAGCGGGATTTGATGCGGACGCTCAACAGGACTGCGGCCAACTAAATAGACTAATACTAACTCAACCTCTCCGAGCTTCACGTCTGGACAAATGGCGTGCAAAGGAATGGGTGAATTGCACCGGATCCTAGACAGAAATGGCAACCAGACTGAATGCCAGTCCAGAGGCCGTGACCAGAACCCGGGGCCCATCAGCCATATGTGCAGGCCGCGTCACGTCTGTTGGACTAACAAGCCGGTTGTTTTGCCAGGGCGCCTGCGAGCCTCCATGCCCACCAAGAGATCTATCCACAGTGAGTCTGTTGGTGGCTAATGTTGGCCTTTTACCGTCTGTCCTCTTCAACCGGCTTCAGATGCTGAGTTTTCCTGACTGACCCCTCAGTCGCTAGATATTTACCTCGGCCCATCCTTTATTATCTCGTGAAGACCAGGATTGAACTGGTGAGATGGGGATACCGTCGCCGGATCGGCGGATCAAGGTAGATGACCGCGATGACTGCGAATGGAGAAAATCCAGGCACAGCCTGTTACTATGGATTCGCAAGCAAGAAGGCGAGATAGAAGTGCCTTGATCAGCATATTAGCTGCGTTTTAAAGTTTTATTCGAAGAGGCGAGTACATACCTATCTGGGCAGAAATAGACAGGTGAGGCGCCCCTGAACATATATATAAGGAAAATATAAAAAAAAAAAAAAAAAAAATTTCCAGTTTCGTACTACTTCAATATCGTCAAGCCCAGTGCCGCCCAGCAGCAGCTGTACTGCTGTGCTTGCAGCGTGCAGTGGCAAGCTCATCTTCAGCAGGCCAACATGGTTCTTTGACTAAGCTTCAGGTGTTGGCACTTGGCCTATTGATGATTGAAGCCCATATCTGGTTACTTTCGGCTATGGAGACATGGTTACTCTGTAGCCTGGCGACACCGTCTTTTGCAACGGGCTCATATTAGCCAATCATCAAGGCATCAAGTGTCTGTGCGATGTGGTTGAACAGAAAGCCCAGCCTTGGGTCAGGAGATCATTTCTTGGCCATGACATCTACCAAGACCTCGCCACTCGCAACTTGCAATCCAGACCGTCATTTGACACCATTCTCAGTGTGACCATGAGAAGAAGAGGAAGATGTCGGCGCCACTGACTGAACTGACCAGCGCACCTGTCCCGGCGTTGGTGGCTAGCCCTATATAAGAAGACTGTTCAGCCCTATTGTATCCACCACAGTCCAGATATCTAACACCTCCTCTTCTCTAGCTCCATGATCTATTCCTAGCTCTTTTGCCTTCAGCATGCCTAAAGACTTTCAGCCGTTCTTGCAGCGGTTCCTGCGGCACTCCGTCCAGGAGACTAGCCACCCCCCTATAACAAACAAACTTGTCGATACAGACGAAGCCGACCTCCCCAGAAATGGTTATGGGTCAAGCATCGAGTCCGGACGCAAGTACTCAACAGGAAACATCAGTATCGGATCTGCTGCAAAAGATGGTGCCCATAATCCGCCGCATCAGCATTTCCATCCGCCCAACTCAAGACGAGGAAGCTGGGCGTGGGAAAGCCTGAGCGAGTACGTCAGCTTAGGAAAAACGAGCCGGTCAAGCTCCATTTCGACAAGCTCAATATCCCAGCGCGAGGACTGGGAGCACTGGGCAGAGAAGAACCTCACAAAGCAAGACCAGCCCGTCGAGAAGGACAAAATGGCACTAATCACTCGCAAATACGGCGAGATCCGCCAGATCACAGGCCTGAGCGACCACGCTGTGATCCTCCAGTCGCATAAAGTCCAGTACTGCCCGCCGCTGGATCGCTACTATGCCATCAAGGTCTTTCGCCGCAGTCCCGGTCAGAGCACGGACGAGTACACAAAACAAGTCAATGCGGAGTTCGCCGTCGTCGCCAATCTGCACCACCAGCACGTCGTCTCGACCTTCGAACTCCTCCCCATCGGCGGAGGAAATCTAGCCGCTTGCATGGAGTACTGTGCGGGTGGGGATCTTCACTCCCTGATCACGGCTGGTCCCTCGCACAGATTACCCTCGGAAGAGGCAGACTGTCTTTTCAAGCAGCTTCTTCGTGGCATCTCCTACCTTCACAAATCAGGCATCGCCCACCGCGACCTGAAGCCGGAGAACCTCCTCCTGACACACAGGGCTTGCCTCAAGATCTCAGACTTTGCGAATGCCGAGCGCGTCCGTTTCGATGGTGATGATTCTCAGCATGCCAATGACCTGGCGGAAACTGAACGCCGCAGCTTAGAACCGACACCGTATCTTGCCCCGGAGCGATACCTTGACGAGGGCGACAGGTACATGTCCAGATCCGACCCCAGAGCCCTCGATATCTGGGCCGCGGCTGTTATATACGTCGCTATGAGGACAGGAAGGAACCTGTGGAAAGCGGCAACGGAGAAGGACGAGGGCTTCAGGGCGTATGTCGAAGAGCGTAAGGCCGAGAAGACGAATACTGTTATCCAGGATTCGTGCCATGTATGCCTCACCTTTCCCATCTTACTTGCGTCTGGACACCGGATCACTAATAGCTGTCCACAGGAACGGGGCCGCAAAGTGATATACGCCATGTTAAGCACTGATCCTGGGAAGCGACCTATCGCGACTGAGATTCTTTCCTCAGAGTGGCTTCAGAACATTGACTGCTGTATCTTTGATCATTCCCAAGCAGAGTCTAATGGATTTTCGGCCTGATTCGTGCCGTCTTGGAGAGCCGGACTTCGTTGCGGGCTTCGTTTCTTACAGCACCTGTCATTCAACTACTTTCCATATATTATAATATATCCCCCGAATTTGTGATTGTCTGGCGTTTCTGGGACGGTTACATTTTGTCTCCTCTTTACTGATACACTGCTGAGCTACAGGAGCAAATAAATTATCGATCATGAATGAAGTGTATACACGATATGGTATAAATCTATCCAAAATCCATTCAATCAAGCCATCCTTCCGATCTATAAACATCCCGTCATGAAGAAATATATACATGGGTCAAAATCCAAGTTGAAGTATTCAATTCATCCATCCGTGCGTGGTGCGTTCCATCCAGGGAAGTCATTCATAAGCGGACAAACGATCATCCAGATCGTAACATGAGGTATCAATGTAAGGCTTAGCTTTGGGAGAATGTTCGTAAAAAGCTTGCGTCGGGTCGAAGCGGGAGGTCATTAGGCATGAATGTAGGGTAAGAGTAAGTAAGGGTAGGAGTAAGTAAGGGTGATGGGCGTTGGTGGCAAGGTTACATCGGAGCAACAGCCGCATCGTGCATACTTTCCTCACTAACCGAGGTAGCCGGTGAAGCCAGCCCCGAGATAACAGAGGAGGTGCCTCCGGTCCCAGAGCGCGGGTCCAAATCCAGAATCGCCTCTTCCTGCGTCGTCCCCGATCTGGCCGAAGTAGAAGCAATGTATGGTTTTGACGAGCTGGTCATCAGCTCATCGATTCCTGGTTTAGCAGGGACATGATGATCTAGATCCGTTGCGTTGTCTAGAGACTCGAGCGCAAACTCGAGGAATTCGGCGTCCTTTTTGCTGACGCTCAGGGTCCAGCGGTACTCGCAGAGCCGAAGGCGGTAGAACTCGGCTTCTTCTTTGGTCGGCGCTGTTACACGTAGGAGGATGCCGAACGAGCCGATGAGGGCAAAGTGGGTTCTGGATGCGGCGGGCCAGAAGGAGCGAAGGTGAGGCGGGCGGAGACGGTTTACAAAGTCCATTGCTGAGATGAGGCGGGTCTTTGCGGCGGAGCGGCAGATGTGGGAGAGGTAGGCGTCCGTGGAATCTGGAGAGAGGGAGCGGACGATGCAGCGATGGAGAGTGATTTCGGTGGCGAAGTAGGAGAGGTGCAGGGCGCCGTTGCGGGCATTTTCCTCCGTGATGTTCTCAAAGAGGTCGGTGGTAGAGTCTAGTTTGAGGGATGCAGGTAGACGCGCGAACCATTCCTTGAGACGGATTTGGGCCGGTTTGGCGCGTTCTAGGATGAGACGGGTTCGGTTGCTGCCCGCGGCTTTAAATTCTTGTATTGACTGGAGGGTGTAAAAGCGGTCCAGGATATCGGAGAGAATGGTGGTCAGGGCCACTAGATGACAGAAGAAAAGCGGCCCGTGGCCTACAGGGGCGTCTTCCGGCTGGGATGCGGTCGAGGCGAACGCGTCAGTAAAATCTTCTTCCACGAGATCCTGCACAGTCCAGTTGGAGGAAACGACATGTGATGGCCGGCCGTGCACCATTGCGGACCATTTGTCCTGCATGTAAAGTGCCCAGGCGAGACGCTTTCTCAGGCCCTTCTCCCAGGTTTCCATCCGCCAGTCGGAGCAATCCTGGTGAAGCCCGAGCTCAAACCCAGCGGTGACCAATTGCGCGTTCAAAGCAGCGGTTGCCAACGTCGACTTTTGCATGAGTAACAGCCCCGCTTGGATCGTCGATATTGATGCATATGGTAGAGATTCATTAAGAAGCCTCAAAGCAGTGGCCTCAAGACGAGTGGCGTCGGGCCGCCGCGCGGACTGCGAGGCTGGTCCGATGTCAACAAACTTGAGGGCCAGGACGTAGACAGCAGAAAGTAAAAGTGGAGAGATGCCATTCCTGGTTCTGTACGACTGGCGGAAGACATCTTCCATCAGAATTGGGAAGGTCGGGTGGATGTGCTCGAAGAACTTCTCTACCAAGGTGGACCCATAGGGAGCAACCAGGCTCTCGATGGAGACCAGGGTGGCGGACTGCGGAGCATCCGCATGCGACATGGTGTTGACGACACGCATAAAAGTGCCGTCGTCGCTGAGTTTCCGTACCCGCGAAGCAGCAACGATACTCTCGTCGTTCTGGTCTACCGGAAGGTAGGCCAGTAGGGCGGGCTCCAGCTCGGTAGTGAGGCCGATGTGCTGGGTGGTCTGATGCCAGTATGAGACGGCGTTGAACCGCGGGTGTTCACTCAAGGGCGAACGAGCACTGTCAGCTTTAGAAACGGTCGATAACCTGGCGGGGATAGCAACAATTAGCGCCCCAGTCTCTCTCTGATAAAGTATATCCGAGATCGGCTCTCGAACCGCATCAGATAATGGCTTTTACCTTTTAGGAGAATCCGCATCACTATTGATGATATCGTCCAGTTTACGCTTTTTAGACTGCACGTCAGCCGTGCTTGGACGGCTGGTGCCGGCAGTGCTGGCACTGCTGGCGCTGTTCGCGCTGTTCGCGCTGGTCGCGGTCGTGGTAATGGTTGTTGTGGTGGTTGACGATGATGATAGGGTGAAGGTGCAGTCCTGGCGATGAAAGTCGCACGAATAACACTTGTTGACCATTTCGTTCATAGCACACCGACTCTTTCTGCGCAGACAGGCGTCACAACTCGGTCCATCCCGGCCCAGTGCAGGAAGACGAGGAAGGGTGCCAATGGGGGCAGGAGAGGGGGATTGCTGTGGTTGAAGCGGCTGCTGCTGTAGCGGCGGTTGCTGAGGGTTATTCTGCAGCAGCGGCCGAAGGAGATGACGGTCAGATGGAGAGCCCTGTTGGAGACCAGCCGTCGAGGACGACTGGAGCGTGATAACAGCAGCCATTCAGGAGACCGCGATAGAGAAGTGCACAGATAGTAGGGAGAAGAAGACGAAGAAGATAGGGCGGAGATCGCCCTCGAATATTGGCAAGAGAATTAGGGAATCGATAATTTGATAGGAACAGGACGGACCCGACCAGATTCCGTCACGTAACAGTCCCGAGTGCCGGGAATCCGCCAGGGCCAGGCAAACCCCAGAAGGGTCTGTTATGGGGTGCTTGGAGAATGTGGTCTGGGAGTGCTGGAGAACGAATGTGGTCCACGAACAGTACGGAGGAACGGGGACTGGGGAGATCGAGATACCGCGCAGGCAGCCAATGAGTACACCCGGCAGATACAGTCAGATAGTCTGATACAGTCTGAGATCAAGAACCTGGTCTGCTGGTTGGATAGATCAGGGAGCCTGCCACGTCGAAACTGAGGCGGAAATGCTTATCAGAGGCGACGGGCAGGAGGCCGAGTGACGAGGTTGATAATGATAATGATAACCAACGACGTAATGGTATAATGGTATCAAACCGGGAAGGGAATATGAGGGTCGAGACGATCGATCTATGAGCGCAATCGGAGGCTCTATGGAATGCAATATGAGACTAGAGCCGTCTACCGCAGCCTACTGTGTTCTGGTTCTGCTGTTCTGGTTCTGCTGTTCTGCTGTTCTGCTCCTGCTGTTCTGCTCTTCTGGATGTTCTGATGTTTTGGTTGTTCTGTGTACGGAGCGAGATGGGTTGAAGGGAAAAAGCCTCAACGCTTTGAAGAAAAATGACCAACACTACACTCCGCCAGCTCTGCTCCCGAGAACATCATTATAAGATCTCTAAGATTCAACCGTGCTGCCCGTCCATCCGGCAGCGACACGACTCACACGAGAATAGCAGGTGAGCTTGAATTTCCACACGTAAGAGAATCCCGTCGTATGGCCGTGTTGACGGTTCCTGCTTCTGCGCGCTCAAAGGCCAGAGATAAGGCGCTTCCGCCTGATTGGGCCGCCGGATTGGCTGTTGCCGGAACGGGCTTGGTATTACGTACAGGAATTCTCGACGCGGGCTCATGTTACCTAACGCTGAAGTAATTGGTTCTGGTACAGGTTTCAACATCAGCAGTTATCATTCGCTTCAATCAACCGTATCTCCTGCAGCACCAGCCGTCCAAGATCGCTGGTCAGTTTTGATGCACGAACTGAACGCTGCATGACTTCATGGCTGACCTTAACTCCGAGCCCGCGGTTTGGTGCTGGGTCTGATTTTCGTCTGGAACCACCCGACTGGGCGACTCCATTACCTAATTGTGCTTGTATCCAATCACCGGTCGCGATAACACTACATGTCGTCCAATAAGATCCATTTCTGACTCGTGAGAGAATATCAATCGGGCCTAGCGCCAAACCGGTAACGGGGATCGGCCCTGCAGGATTGCGGCGCCTCCCCACACACTCGCAGCCCCGGTTTTTAGCTGTGGCTTTGAACTTCAGAGTCGACTACGACTGGTTCGGAGACTTGGGCAGCACTCCGGTGCTGCGGTCGCTGACCTTCATCTGAGAGCTCGCTGGTTCAACCGCGGTCGACACGCGATCCCATTACTAATTCCTACCTGCTAATCCAACATCTAATTTCAACGTGCTCAACGTGGCTTTCGAGGAAGAACTCGGAACCAGGTCTGGGGACTCGAAGGCTCCGCCGCCGCTGCACCGCCGGAGTATGGAGCTCCGCTTCGGGAAATGTGTCTTGTTGCTTGGCGCTGGCTTAATCTATGCGCAGATACGACGACGGAGTTTTTCTTTTCTTTTTCTTTTTCTTTTCCCTTAATTGTTGATCGATACTATCACACTGCAGCAATGAGGGAATTAAGTCCAGAGCGCATCTGTGTCCTGCTGCGCAAGGTGAAGAAGCATGACCACGATGACCACGCCATACATCTGTAAAAAGGCAAAATTAAGGCAACCCCGGTTTAGCCGGAGTCTCATCCTTCCTTTCCTTACATGCTTAGGCAGGGGGTCTTATCACTCTAGCGTGTGAGTGGCTGGGATGCATGCCTCGGGTATTTACGCCGGAGCACCCTCTTGATCTAGTGCACAGCTCTTTGTTGCAGACTGTTATTGGATCGAGGGCATAGATAGTGGATCATAGCATATATGATTTTGAAAGTCGGGTTGGACATAATAAGGTTAGGAGTCGAGGGTTAAGCTCTGGGTGTCATGACTCGGTTTGGTAATCTCCCATGTGGAAAAAGCAAGTGGAAAGCAAGTGGAAAGCAAGGGGAAAAAGCAAGTTATGGTTATCGATATCGATATCAACCCCAGAGCCTCCTATCAAAATGCACGGACCAGCCTCATACTATAATCCAAGCCCAGCATATATGCATGATCGCTTCTAATTATAACGAGCTCAATCTGCAACACACGATTCTGTAAGCGCTGATTACTGATAATCAGGCGATCCTGGATGTTGATCGTCGAACTGTTCAGATGCAGGTATACCTGAACGAGGCTAGATATCTAGCTTCTGGCATCATTCAATGGCTCCGTGTCCAAATTACGATCTGTGTCCAATAACGATCTGTGTCCAATAACGATCTGTGTCCAATAACGATCTGTGTCCAGATTACGATCCATCTCAAGCTTTCAAGCCTTTCAAAGGTAGGTTTGGTGGTTTTCGGCCCTTGATACGCGTAACTCCTAACTCCATGCTATGAAACCATATCACATCACCGCCCAGGCACTGGTAATAGACAGAGCAGGGCTAGTCTGGAAGAGAAAAAGACCAATCAACTACTCTGTGAAGTTTCTCAGCTTCGTCAACTCGTCCAGCAATTCCTGCAGCTCCCCATCAGAAATTTTATTCTGCAGACTGGGGATAAGCGATTTCGCTTCATCGGCGTTATCGCAGCATAAACTTCCTATTTGTTAACGCATCAGCAAACATCCTGCCCATATCAGCAGAAGAGATAGCATCTCAATATTGAGGAGAGAGTGGCCGATGTGGTGGCGTACCGAGCTGTGACCTCTCGAACATCTCCAACTCCGTATGCGAGTTCAACAGTCGCTCAACTGCCTTGATATTCTCCTCGTCTTTGAATCGGGCAAAAAGTGAGAGGTACTCCAGCGTTTTTATGAGGTTCCTACGTGGTAATACCGTTAGTTATCTGCTACTATCTTATCGCAAGTTGCTTGCAAGTTCTACATCGCAGGTAGAAACGGCAGGACCGGCGGACTACTCACTCCGGTTCCTCATATTTCTTCCCTCCCCTCCGCTTGTTCTCAAGAACCTTGTCAATAACCAGACGGGCTTCGGACAGCGATAACGTGTGCGTGTTCTGGTCCGCGCCGAGCTTGAGTGTTGAGGCAGCTTCGAGCTCACCCTGCGGGGGAGCGCGCTGGCGGTGGGTAGCCGGGGGGAGGTTGACGCCGCTCATGGTGATCAGAAGTCGGAATCTGTATGCCTCTAAGGGAGTACAGCGGAGTGGTTCGACAAAGATTGTGATGGCTTCGCTGATCTTGAGGATGAATAGTGAACCTGATGCGCAGGCGGGAAAACTCTCCAGGCCCACGGTAGGCGATCGCGGCAGAAAAAGGCGGTCAACCCAGTACCGCTTACAGCATAAGCCCGCGATTGTACAAGTTTCAAGGCTGCTATAGCTAAAGAAGCGAGAATCAATGCCATTATAAGCAAATTCTAGTCTATGATGGAGAAGAGAGCCCAACCAAACGCCTCGTGCTATGCAAAGCCAAGAATTCTATCATCCACTGCATAATGTAGGTTTCTCACTTCTTCCTGAAAGCAACCGCGCGGGGAAGTCGGAAACTCGCGCAGAACATCTGCTTGTTAGGGCTAACCAGTCTCACGTTATGGATAGAAAGCTCCAGCTCTGTGTTTCCAGCTCCTCCAACGCGGTCCTCTACTGTTATCGGGTATTCCAGCCTCTCGGACATGCGCTTGCAGATATCAATATGGTCGTCGACTTCGTTCTCCGAGTGGCCTGAGAAACAGTACACATGGACCATGGGGAGCTGTTCCTTGGTGTGTGGTTCGAACAGTTCCTCGCAACCCGCATAGACGCCAATGAAAGCGTCCAAGAACTCAAGGGCGTTTCCCGGGAGGTTCATCACGTAATGGTGAAAGACTTTCGGACGGGTGTATACTTCTAGAGGTGGCTGGGTCTCTTTCACCTGACCGGAGGCGTCCCTCGTCCGCTTTGTTCTTGGCTGGATGGTCACTGTCACTGGGTCATATTTTTGGAGGGCTCTAGCAGACCACCTGATGAAGCTCCTTCCGTCTTGGTTGAACGGGGTGACAAATTTGAAGACCTTGTTCCTCTTCACGGCATCCTGCATCACCTCGTACCCGTGCGGATTGAGGTCATTGGCCCAGACAAAAATCTTCTTCTTTCCAGCGGGGATTGCAAATGGCCCAACGCCAGCCATCACATCGCATACCATCTCGCCTGGCTTGAATAGGTCCACGAGTCTTTGGTGCTCTGTATGGAGGCGGCTGTTCCAATATACGCGAGAGAAATCAAAGCGGAATTCGCAGTCTTGTTCATGCTGGATAACATTCATATCTGAGTCACCAGCAAGGAGCTCGTAAGGGAACGTCCGGAACTCGCTTTGCGATCCCACATCCTCGGTCTTTCTGATCACGGTGCGAAGCGTTGGGTTCTTGTCCAGGAGGACCTG
Source organism: Aspergillus nidulans FGSC A4 (assembly GCF_000011425.1). Lineage (NCBI taxonomy): Eukaryota > Fungi > Ascomycota > Eurotiomycetes > Eurotiales > Aspergillaceae > Aspergillus > Aspergillus nidulans. The sequence continues at coordinate 2,257,753 of NC_066262.1, read as the reverse complement.
TGCAATAAGGTGTCGCCACGGGATGAATTGTTCGCGGAGGTTCAGTTGGGCTATTGGTCAGTTCTCCAGAGCAGAAGCACAAGGCGTTTTGCTCGACTTACCAACATGTCCCACCTGCGTAAAGCCCTGCGGAACTTCCTCGAGTAGTTCCTCCGGTAGAACGGCACTAATAATATCGGCTAGCCAAAGTCAGCTTCCATTACTTTTTGTAGCCTCTTGTACTCACAGTGAAGCCAATAGTCGTAGTCCAGCGTCAGATCGAAGGGCCCAACACCAACAACCCCATTATCAACCAACTCGTTAATAGTCGGCGACCATGTCGCAGTATCTGCGGCACGTTAACCAATATCCATACATAACAGCATTCACAGATCATACCATCATGCCTAATGGTCTCCTTAAGCAGTAAGCACTTTTTAACGACATCATCCTGTTTAATGTCCTGGATCGTATTCAAGCGCGGTAATGCGAGAATATCCTTGCTCTGCTCCAACGCCCGTCGCACCCTTGAGATGTCTGAATTCTTGAATATTGTCGCAGCGGAGAGCGGTACCGTTTTTTTGAAGAATGATCGATCCAGAACCCGCATTGCGCGGTTCACGGGGGGTCGAAACATCTCGGGGAGGTCGCTCGGGCGCGGACGTCTGGTGTTGTCCTCAGTACTTTGGGCCATTAAACAGAACTGCAGTTTTTCAAAGAGGTGCTTCTAGGCAAGTTATAATCTTCTGCCTCGTTCGTTTCGTGGTTGGTACCTGCGAACTTGCTGCTGAGGATTTTCTCTTAAGGACCAGGACAACTTATTTTCAACGATCTTATCGCACACGTGATCGACATCAATCATACCTGAATTTGCTCCATGAACCCCTCCGAAATTACGTTGTTCTAAGTGACCACTCTGCGGCTATTAAATTAACCTATACCTTGCGAAAGGCCAGCCTGAATAAAAGCACCATGCTAATGTACCAGGGTATCAAATCCTCAAAGAATATCATTTACTCCCCCATACCGTGCGCTCCATTTGCAGCTGTGACTCCAACGTTGCAATTCTTTCATTCAACCTCACAATCTGCTCATCCTTGTCCTTCAGCGCAGCCCGCGATATGTCCCGTCCCCGCAATACGCCCTTCATCTTCATCTCCTGCCGGTTGAACAACTCTCTTAACTCCTCCCCTGCCCCAGCCGGAACATCACCGCCATGCTTTTCTAGTATCCGCAATACTTGCACCGCAAGGTCAGACGATGTCGCTAGCGGCGACTCCCCAACTCCCGGACCCTGTCCAGCATTTCTATACCGAGCCGGTGAGGGCGTGAGGAACGGCGCTCCTTGATTACTTGGCCCAGTTCCACGCACGGAACCGCCCGGCGTCATTGTACCATATCTTCCCGCACCCTCATCGTCAACCGATCTCTTCCTCTTTGCCGGACTGGTCACGTCTGCCGTCTGCGGTGCCTTGCGCGCCGGAGGTCCGAATTGCGGCTGTCGGAGTGGCTGGCTGCTTTCAATTACTTTCTCCATTTCATCCTGCAGCCCGTCGCTCCAGTCGAATTCATCTGTGTCTTCAGCCATCATGCGAGCTTTGGCGCTCGCGCTTGCGCTTGCTGGTGTGTTATCCACTCGCGACCTTTTGTAGTCCCTGTAGCCGGTTCGCGGCGTTAATAGACCCTCTGCGCTTCCTTGGGCAGAGGCAGTCTTTGAGGATGGAGTGTGCGGTGTTGGGCTTGGAGACGAGGATCCAGAAGGAACTGCTTCGGTGCGCGAGTTCGATAGGAGCACTAGCTTCTCGCGGGCCTCAGCGTCACTAGTCCACAGAAAGAACTTGCATCGGTGTTGCTGGTCTTTCTGGCAGGTGTAAACTGGTCAAGGATGTCGTTAGCTTCTAAGTCTGTGGTACACATCGCCGCCTGTCAAGGTAGGTAATGTAGGGATTAGTTGTGCGTAAATAGATAATGAGAGGAAGTAGGTAGAAATACACCACCGCCCATGGTTTACTCCATGATTCCTCGTCTGCAGCTTCAGAGCTGGTGGTCGCTCGGGACAGTTGCATCGCCATATACCATCCAGTAGGAGACCCCGCGTAGGTACGGCGGTGCGAGGGGAGGCCGGTGTCCCTCCACCATGACAAGGTTTATGGGGAGATATCATCAACTCTGATGAATGACGATGACAGGATCAACAATATCCAAGACAATAGATAAATAGTGGAACGAAGAACTGAACTTACGGTGCCACTTGATCGCGCGACAGTGAAAGATGTCGATGGTCGCTATGGAAACTATCGAGTTGAGGCGGTCGGCGCTTGAACCACGAATTGTGCGGGCTCTATTTCAATATCGCAAAGATATCCTTCCAGTTCTAGTATTAAGAATTCGACAGTGAGCTCACTTGAGAACGCCTCTGGCTGTTATTCAAGGGTCATCATGCCTACCGCGCCAAGCATCAGCATGATGGCATTTAGGCTCACCTAGCTTATGAACATAATCTCGCGAAGGCCTGAAATTACTGAAACTACTGATAGGCGCGAAATGCGACGTCAAATGCCCTCCATTGATTTCTATAGGAATATAATGCCATGCAACCAGATGTTGTATGCCCTAGTCTACTCTAGCCTGCAATGCAAATACTGTAAAAGCGAGCCGAAACAACAAACTTCGCAACTTCAAGATGTATATGAATAGATGCAGTGGGTATCGCAACAGAACGAACGAAACGAAATGGCGACCTCAGTCCGCCAACACCTGGCGGAGCAGAACACCAAACGAGTCGGACAGCTTGAGGATCTCGTGAACTTCCGGTTTGACGGGCTCTCCGGCTGTACGGCGCAAGTGGTCCTGTTGCCGGGACCGTCGTTTTCGTTCAACAGCTATCGGGTCTAATTCTTCTGCCTCGTCTTCGGCGTCGATGTCATCGGAGTGATCAGAATCCTCGTCGGAAATGGCGAGATGTTCAAGGTCGGCCTGTTTCTTGTTAGTTTATCTGTGACTTACTTTAAAGGTCCTATACATACCTCATCCAAACCAAAGTCGCTCGATTTGAACTTGGTCTGGAATGGAGAACTAGCCGTTCCTTCAGCGGCCATCTTCTGGCGAGTCTTGTTGAGGTGCCACTGCTTGCGATCCTCATGCCACTTTATGAGTTTATCTATCTCCTCACGAGCGAGGGCTGGGTCAATCTGACCCATGTCCTTGGCACCGCTAAACAGCGCGTTCATGTCGAGTTTGCCGCCTTTTGGCCCGTTACGCAGGAATTGAAGAATATCTTCAATCCATGCCATCAGGGACCCAAACAGTCCGTTATCGTGCAGGTGGACCTCGTGGACGAACTTGTAGAGACTACTCTGGTGCCGTTCGCAGAGATCAATAAAGGCTTGAACAGTTTGGTTTGGGTCGGCGGAAATATCCTGCCTCTGGCACTTTTCAATCACAGCGATTGCGTCGTCAGCAAACTTGGCGAAATCGGTGATACTGCTGTAAACATTCGCTGACTTGTACACTCGAACCAAAGGCTCATAGAAGATGGTGAAAAGATCGCGGAACAGTTGGAGCGTCACTGGTTCTTCGATGATGCTGAGCATCTTCGCCTTGTCTGTCTGTCGCGTGTATAGTTTGAGCAACTGCTTCACATTAGCGAACCACTGCGCGCCCTCCCGCATTTCCTCGTCCACATTTTCTACAGCGTGATTCCAGGCGACGTATGAATTAAAGACCTTGCCAATTTGCTCGGTCGACAGCTCAAATGGCAGATAATCTGATCGCAGAATAGCCACAGCAACGTCCACATCGTCCTCGGCAGCCTCAAGACGAATCTCGTTCTTGATAGCCTCGTCTGCCTCGGTGAACGCTTTCAGCTTCTGCGAGATGATAGGATCGTCAACTTTAGCAGCCATGGCATCGATCGATCGCTGGAATCCTTTAATGCCATCATGCAATGTCATGGAGAATATTCGCTGCAGAAGAGACCGGGAGCCGAAAGGCTGGGCAAGGAAGAGGTCCAAAACGCCAGTCATTACAGCGGCGGGGTTGGCGATGCGGATCACATTCTTTAACAAGGTATAGGGCACTAAGGAGTGAATCCGTTTGGCCTGCGCGAAGAGCTCTGCCGAATTGTCTTCGGCCAGGAAAAGATGGTACAGAGTAGCCGCAACCCTAATCAGTTAGCAGAGGCAACGTGATAGTTTGACAGGATCACGTACTCAATGCGCAACCATTCCGCAAACTTCTGATATTGAGGGCTCAAATCTTCAACCGTCGGTTTCTCTCGGATCTCGGCAAAAAGCTTTGTCAACCCATCTGACAACGTATGTTAGCGTGGTTATGCCCCCTGGCCAGGTTCCTGGAGACCTGGACTTACTGCTTTCTACAATATCTCGACGGAATTTTTCCATATACACATCCAGCTCTGCCGCCCGTTCACGGGCAATCTCGTAGAATCGCTTTTGCTCCTCAATCCTGATAGCGTCGACTTCCTTCCGTCGTTCCATGTCACGCGTCTCTTCCTGCCCAGGAACAAACGGGTCTGCAGTAAGGAATTCTTCTAAAGCTTTTGACTCGGCTATCCGCTTGTTCTGTAGAAGTGTACGAAGGAACGCGCGAAGCGAAATCCGCTGCTCTTCTCGGTAGAGCACAGTTTCTCTAGGTACCTCCGCAGACGATCTAGGAGACTTTCTTACTGAGCTCCTTGATCTTGAACGCGTGCGTTGAACAATATCCGACGGAGCCAGACTGTTGCGGGATAAACGAGTCTCCTCTGGAGGCCCAATATCCTGGGTCGAGACGGACGAGAGAGACGACTCATCGTCTTCCGCGGTGCTACCGCCCCAGAGTGTTGATGCTGTTGATGATTTGTTCTTTCGTGGGAGGGGCGGCACCGCCCTGCCCGGTATCTCGGTGTGCAACCTCTTTTGAAGTTTGACAAACTCGCCGAACCGTCGAGCTACAAAGATATCTGGCTGACCGTTCCGTCTTACGCGGATGATAAATTCCTGCCGATTATTAGTTTGATGTATTAGTCCAGGGTATACTAGACATACCGCATGTTGATGATGTCGAACCGTCCGCCGTACGGATGTTACCCGCACAGCAGCCACATTGATATCCCAGCCATTAATCGCATTCCCCTCCGGCATATTGACAAGAAGCCCCTTCTCATTAGCACCACGGTCAACTACCTCCATTTCCGAAAACTGGATACGCTCCTCATAGCCAGATGCGGTGGGGATACCGGAAACCATCATCAGCTCGACGAGTTTCTCGCACTTTCGGGCCAACTTTCTTCGCTTCGTCTCCTCCAGTCGGTCTTCAGAGGACGAAACATTCTTGTTCGCAAATGATTCGAGAAACTGTGTCCAGATTGTCAGCTCCGCCGGTTCTGTCGAGAGAGGCAAAAACACGGCACGCACCACTTGCAGCTTGTCCTGCCAAAATTCTTTCTCCCGTGCCTGATCTAAGAATGGGAAATTTCGAACATGGTGAACGAATATATATCGAAGGATTGGAAGCTCAGAATCGATAGGCGCGACTTCTCCGAAATCCGACTTGAAGGGAGCGCCAAAGCGCCGAAGGGCGGTTGGGGAGTTTAGTTCGGAGATCTCTTTTTGGACCTGGCGGGCGATGAGTTCGCGCTTGAGATCTGTCACAGTCAGCAACCCCTCTCGACAACTTGTATATTGAGGGACCGACAGTGTTCTTGCTTTCCAGTCAGGACTGGCTTATAGCCAAGGTCGCCATCTTGGCGAGGGGTAGGCGAGTCGACAACTCCGTTGGTCGCGTGCATAGTGCGCAATTGACCGGCCAGGTGGATATTCTGAAGAGAAAGAGAGCCCCCAACTATGGGGGCTTGGGTACTTATGAAGTAAGCTGACCGAGCAGAACCCCAAAAATTCCCGATAAAGAGATCCGCGGTGGATTAAGCAGAAAGCGCGTAATGATCGAGGCTAAGCACAGGGTCGGCTGCGTCTGGATCAAGCCGAAGGACGGAATCCGTCTGCCTATTTAGCGTGGGCGTTGCAAATGACGTCTGCGGTCGGGCAAACCTTAGTTGTTTTAGGCGCTCTGTATAAGGTGTGTTCTTGATTTCCAATATTAGCTGAAAATATAATAGAGATACTATTGAATCATAAAGTCGAAGAAAGAAACGAGGGTGAAGCTTGAAGAGAAGTCAGGAGAGGACCAAAGGAAAAGCAAAAGGAGATGACGAACAATCTGGAGTCCCAAACGGGCCCCGGGGATTGGCGTCACTCATCCTTTCTTGATCTCCATACTATTAACTTGGCCCATCTAATAGCGTCCGCCAACCAAAAGTCTGCATCTTCTATAATTATCCTCATTATGATGACTTCCAGCTCTTCAGAGAGCCCAGTTTTCACGCAGTACCCTAGTCTCAGCCCTGTAGCCCCGCTGAGGTGACAAAAACGATCGACAAGACATCAACGACGCATTCACACTTCTTGTCCTGACCAATTGCCACACACAATCCAGATGGGCGAATCGTTAAGTGATTATTCCACTGCATCACACCAGCTTGGCAGAGACTCACTCTGAGTTTAACAATAGGCATCCAAATTTCAGGACGGACTCATCGTGGTAGCCACGGATCTGGTCCGCAACTCTACAGCACAACTCTCTCCACTGGAAGGTTACCAGACGCTGGCTAACGAGGCATTGCAGAGCTACCCATTCCCTACTGGGCTGTAGGATCTCCTCTCGCCCCTTCTTCGGCACGAATGCGAAAATGCCCACAAGCAGAGCATGGGCAGAGCATGGCTTGACCCTAGCCAGCAATCGGGCACGCCTTTGCTCCCTGCCGTTCGTGGGTTGTGGGTCGCACGTCGAGATGCACCGCCACTATCTTGGAGAGTGGATTCGATACAGTCCTCGGATGCTCTACATTCGGATAAAGAGGAGGTATTGGCAGAACGGCAATAGGCTGCCAAAAGTCGATTGCTGCTGTGTCTGAGATGTTTGCTGCTGAAATCCGCTGTGATCATGCGACTGTGCTAAAAGCGTTAATGATCGAAAGTCTTTCGAGATATACTCTGAATAGAACAAAGTTGCTGATGCTACTGGGTACGTAGCGATCAGCACGGAATCGAGGGTCAGAACGATTCCGTGGAGTACATTCGGTCGTTCATAATTGGACCTGCATTTCCTAATTCTGGTAGTACCTAAAGTAATAGGTACCCAGGGGAATATATAAGACCTTGACATTCGTATATTCAATACTCAGTGAGAAGCGTGTCATTCCCAAAAAGGCATCGATAAGCAAACAGGTGTGGCTGTGGCTATCGTCTCCGCCGAGTCTCGGTCCTCCGCCTCGTGTCTCCGCATCGCTGGCTCCATCATCGTCGCGTCGTTCTCACTTCTACATTCCAGATTCTCGCCTGAGATGGATCTATTGGTCTGAATCTTCTTTCCTTACACTAATGTCCTGTAGGGCGTGTTTTGCGCTTCTACCCCTTGCTTTCCCTCGTCGAACACCGTCCCCGACCTACGAGCACCCTCCCTTGACCTACGTCGTTCATTGATGTCAGATCGGTCAGATTCACAACTCTCTTTTAAAGTTTAATCCACTCGTCGAGTCTGCGCATTCAAAGAAATATTATGAGGAGCTCTGAAGATCGCGAGGACTCGGAGTTGCTTCCGGCAAATCGTCCTCGTTCCCCGTCCAGAAGCTCTTATGACTCGGATGACTCTGGATTATCCGTCGATTCCATTCTCGAAGAACAAAAGTATAATGCCGCGACGAACGAGACATTGGGGCTTCCCCAAGAAATGAGATATCACGATGAGGAGGGCGGAGAAGCTGGGTCTAATGAAGCCCTTCATACGAAGGCTTCCAGCAGTCGTTCGCGACGGCTTCTCTGGTTGGTGGTCTTACTATGCTGTGGGGGCTGGGTAGTGGCATTTGTGTTGTTTATAACACAAGGGCGCGCGGATTATCGAACTGCGACAGACGAGCTGCAGTCGGATAACTCTGGCTCGTTCTCAGACGGTACAAGCTCGGGGAAACCTCTGACCTTACAACAAGTGCTTTCGGGAGTATTCTTGCCTCGAGGTCATGCGATCTCCTGGGTTGCTGGTCCTGATGGTGAAGATGGGCTGTTGATAGAAAGGGGAGAGGATGATGAAGCGGGTTACCTGCGTATTAATGACATTCGCCAGGATGGCAAAGTCAACCGGGTACTAATGCAGAAACCTACCGTGGGAGTTGATGGGAGGACGATTAAGCCAAGTGCCACGCGGCCTAGTCCTGATCTGAAGAAAGTCTTGATTATATCCAATCAAGAGAAGAACTGGAGGCACTCCTTCACCGCGAGTTATTGGATTTTCGATGTAGAGACTCAGACTGCCGAACCTTTGGACCCCAACAACATTGATGGCCGAGTACAGCTTGCTCTTTGGTCTCCCAAATCTGACGCCATTGCCTTTGTTCGAGACAACAATTTGTACTTAAGGAAGCTTTCTTCCGAACGCGTTGTACCCATTACCAAGGACGGTGGGGAACAGCTATTCTACGGTGTTCCCGACTGGGTATATGAAGAAGAAGTCTTCTCGGGAAACAGTGTCACCTGGTGGTCTGAAGATGGTTCTCAAATCGCCTTCATCAGGACGAATGAGTCGGCGGTACCCGAATTTCCCGTTCAATATTTCCTATCTCGACCGTCAGGAAAGAAGCCACAGCCAGGGTTAGAGAACTATCCGGAAGTAAGAGAAATCAAGTATCCAAAGGCTGGCGCGCCCAATCCGTTCGTTAATCTGCAATTTTATGACGTCGAGCAAGGTGAAGTCTTCTCCGTTGATACGCCCGACGACTTTGATGATGACGATCGGCTTATCATTGAGGTGATATGGGCTGCTAAGGGCAAGGTCCTTGTCCGGACAACGAATAGAGAAAGCGACATTTTGAAAGTGTTCTTGGTTGACACTGAATCAAGAGAAAGCAAGCTTATCAGGATCCAAGATATTTCCGAGCTTGACGGTGGTTGGGTTGAGCCTACACAGTCCGTGAGGTTCATCCCTGCCGACCCAGATAAGGGCCGACCATTTGATGGATATCTTGACACTGTGGTTCATGAGGGATACGACCATCTGGCTTACTTTACCCCTCTCGATAATCCAGAGCCCATCATGCTCACTTCTGGCGAATGGGAAGTTGTGGACGCGCCTACTGCTGTAGACCTGACTCGTGGTCTGGTGTATTTCATCGCTACTAAAGAAGCGCCGACTGAACGCCATCTATACCGTGTCCGCTTAGATGGGTCTGATCTCACGCCGTTGACTGACACGTCTCAACCCGGCTATTACAGTGTCTCGTTCTCGGATGGTGCTGGATATGCATTGCTTAGTTACCAGGGTCCTTCCATTCCCTGGCAATCTATCATCAGCACCGAAGGTGAAAAGACAACAACACTCAGAATTATCGAGGACAACACAGATTTGTCAAAGTTGGTGGCTCAATACGCTTTACCAACAGAGAACTACCAGAACATCACCATTGATGGCTTCACGCTGCAAGTCGTCGAGCGACGTCCACCCCACTTTAACCCAGCGCGAAAGTACCCTGTTCTATTCCACCTATACGGAGGCCCAGGGTCTCAAACTGTGGACCGCCGTTTCAATGTAGATTTCCAGTCATATGTCGCAGCAAGTCTTGGCTACATTGTTGTCACCGTTGACGGGAGAGGCACCGGCTTCATCGGTCGAGCAGCACGCTGTATCATCCGTGGCAACATCGGGCACTACGAAGCCATTGATCAAATTGCCACGGCCAAAAATTGGGCACAAAAGCCGTACGTCGACGAGTCCCGAATGGCGATCTGGGGCTGGAGCTACGGCGGCTTTATGACGTTGAAGACTCTCGAACAAGACGCCGGCGAGACATTTCAGTACGGAATGGCTGTTGCGCCTGTCACAGACTGGCGGTTCTATGGTAAGGCGCTCAAACCCACCCATTTCCTACTTGGACCATGTATAGTCAACTAACCCAAAGCCCAATAGATTCCGTCTACACAGAACGCTACATGCACACCCCGCAGCACAACCCAACAGGCTATGACAACACCAGCATATCGGACATGGCCGCCCTTCATAACAATGTCCGCTTCCTTGTCATCCACGGTGCCTCAGACGACAACGTCCATATCCAAAACACGCTCACCCTAATTGATAAGCTGGATCTCGCGAGCGTCCAGAACTATGATGTGCATTTCTACCCTGACTCCGACCATAGCATCTTCTTTCACAATGCCCATACTATGGTTTATGAACGTATGTCACCAATTTTCTATCCATAACAACCCCTGCCCTTAACGGGTTCAAGACTTCAGCTAATGGTTGATTGTAAACTAGGCCTTGCAAGCTGGCTTGTCAACGCGTTCAATGGCGAGTGGCATCGGACAGCAAACCCCGTTCCAGACGAGTCGATGTTGAGGCGGCTTGCGAAGAGGGTTTGGCCTGGTTTTGCGCATTGATTTGCTAAATATTGGAATAGGATATCTAAACGTGTATATGAGTATGAAGCCGGACAACCTTTAAGCTTTGCTTTAACAGTGATCGTTTTTTACGAAGGCGTTCTTTAGGAAGCGTTTCATGTTTGTTCTTAATCTTTTCAAAACAAATGCGTAACACACGCGGTCTATATGATCGGCAAAGTCCCTAAGAGAGCACTATCCTCATGGCTTGAACATCGAGAAATAACTATGTGCACCCTCCAGCCTCAAGAATGCTGTGTATCATCTTGTTGTGGCTGATTGAATGCCGCTACTTTAAGGGCTGCTCCCTCACTCATACACACTCATGAGATGTTCTTTGTGATCCGGACAAGGAGGAAACCACCTGAGTCAGATCCATCACACTTATACAGACGGAGTACACGGTATCCCTCCTGCAAACGGGTCAGTCTAATGCAGGCCCATGAAGCCAACGAGTCGAATCCGATTTCGTCATCCTTAACCTTGAATCTGCAGCATAGTCAGTAAAATAGTCAAGCCATATTGCAAGTGCAACAACGAACCTGACAAACGTCAGCTCTTCCACTACACCAGGCAGCGTCGGGAACTGCAGAATCTGTGATCCGAAATCCGGGTTGACGCCCTCCCCGGCCTTAGTGACGCGCTTGTAGCTCGTCTTCTCAGAATCCGTGCTGTCATCGCCCTTGAGCCCAGGGTTCGCCGCATCCTCCGGTGTCTCCACATGCACATAACAAGCCACATAAGGGCGGAATCCCTTCTCGTTCTTGTCTCCCGGTGGTAGTGTGAGGTCCTGACCTGCTAGAACCTCAATTGAGAGGTCGACAGTCCGACGAGGAATAGGCGCAGACTCTGGTTCCGTGCTTCGATAGCCCTGGGGTTTGAGGATCCAACCCTGTTCGCCTGCAAACATTCCCTGGTTTAGCATCATGCCTTTGTCGGAGTTCTGCCAGTTCAGGGCTACGATTTGGGCACCGCGGCGCCAGAAGAAGGTAGGATCGAGATTGGAGGAGTTAACGCGGAGACCATAGGGATAAACGCGCATAAAATACTTGCGGTTGTGCTCAAATAGCTCCTTGCCGTATTTCTCGTCGGCTTGGCGGGCAGCTCGCTCGGAGAGAGAGAACACGTGGCCGGGAACTTTGGCCTCTGGTTAGGGTTAGTATGGAGTTTAGAGTCAAATAGAGGGATGCCGTACCGGGTTGGCTGAACTGCTTGAAACTAAAGCCCTTGGTGAAGATCGCATGTCTGCTAAGAGAATGGAGGATCTTCGACGGTTTCTGGGCTGCTTGTGAGGCGGACTGGGATGATGCACCGGCTGATTTGGTTGGGGCCAGCTGCTCCAGGTCGTCTGTACGGTCATCTACATCCTCGGCGTTTTCAGCCGAGGGCGAGACCCATTTGACCTTTACCAAGATCTTTCGTTTCAAATCCCTAAGCGGTGGTGGCGTCTCCATGGCCTCCATCTCCGGTGTGACTTGAATGAGCATCCCATCAAAAGCATCCTCCATGATCTCCACCATGGTCTCTTGCTGCTCGAGTGACGCATGTACTTCCAGACTCACAATAACAGGCAGGTCGCTGACGATGAACGCACTATCGCGGATCGCGTAACACACTTCTCGGAATGTAGTTCCCTTCGTAAGCGTGTGGCCATGGAGCACCTTGGGCTCCAGTCGTATCGGCCCTACCTTCGCAGGTTCGGCAACTTTGCCATCATCCGCAGCTGGCTCGCTAGATGGCGACTTCCGCCCGAAAATGCTAACCTAACTTGGATTTAACCGTCTTCTTTCTTTTCGGTACCTTCGGCTTGTCTTTGCTTTTCTCGTCATCGGAGCTTGAGCTGCTGCTACTTGTACCGTCGTCATCGCTATCAGAATCAGGCTCTCCATCCCAGACGTCAATTTCAACACATCTGCATCCACCTAGAAGTACCTGCTCTGATTAGCGGTTTCATTCTCGAATACCTGAACCATACCAAGACCCACATCGGTATAAGCTTTCGCCGCCGCATCACTGTACAGTTGATTCCCTGTCAAGTATGTGTTATGGCTCGAGGAGATAAAATAATCTGTAATCGGTGCAGAGTCATCTGGCGGGCCGGCAGGACGTAACGCAGATGCGGAAGGACTAGCCATGTAGGCGTGAAACGCCGCTAGAGAGCTGAGTGGGTTGTTGTCCTTCGGGTCTTGATCATCGCGTTGGATGTCCCTACTGAAATTCGAGCTTTCCGTAGTCAATGATTGGTATATCTGGTCCAGTCGAGTCTTGAAGGGGCCCGAGAATCCCGTAATAGGCTTCGTTGCCGGAGCCTGGGACGAAGGATCTATGGCAATTTGACCCGTTCGCTCGGTTATCTCGCTGACAGCGGCCATGACTGTCAGTATGATCGGTCTAGGAAGGGGGCCACTCTTAGCTAGATCGACTTCCTGCACGATGGACAAGTTCAGCGATTAGTTGTCTGGGTTTAGTCGTAGCTGCGGCCGGGTGCTGAGAGCCCGCTATACGACAGTTGGGTAGAAGTAGAACGTTGCGACTTGTCGCAGGAGAACGGTGAGAGGTGGATGAAAGAGAAATAAAGGACAAAGGGAAGTTGAGACAGCTGAAGCTTGAAGGGCCAGTTGGTCGCTCCACTTATGGCGCGTGCATGGCTCGGCATGGGCCGTGGCCGCCTGAGGTCGCCAGATGATCATCCTGGGAGGGGCAGCCAAATGAAACGGATTGGTATGTTTATTGTACACCTTCATTGTACTCGAAGTAGTTCATAGTGGCTCATTGAGCTGGAGTAAACGTTTCTGGGCGAAAACGGTGGTGAGATACAAGTGGGGGTACCCTTCCTCTGCGGGGTACTGTGAAGCTATTCAGACCCACATTGTGATCGGTCGCTCTTTTGACATAAAACAGTAAACAACCATCAAAAAAGACGCAGCATAGAATATAAGCATACGAGGTAGCTAAGACGGATAATAAGTCTTAGTTGTGTGTCCAGTGGCTGATCAATTGGCTCCCCGCTCATCCGTCTTAAACCGGGAGCCTATCAGCAAACCGCTACCGGTATATATATTTGGCGATGGCAAGGCAGTGACTCATTGGAGATGACCCTCCCTCCTCAAGTCTGAAGCTGCATGCAACTGACCATTGTCTGCCATGGCAAAACAAGTCCCAGTGCACTTTTTTGACATCTTGTCAACCCTTCCCGGTACGCTCTTTGCCTCAGTCTTCCGCTAGTCAAGCTGACATTCACCAGGACCGTGCAAAGCATGGTCGCCCAACACATACAAGACGCGCCTCATCTTGAACTACAAGGGTATCCCATACACGCAGACCTATGTTTCTTATCCAGATATCGCGCCCCTGCTTAAAGGGCTATCTGTTCCGCCTCACCCGAAGGGAACTGCGCCTTTCGACTACACTCTTCCCGCCATCTGCCATCCCTCCGTGAAGTCTACACCGTCAGGAGCCATGAACGACTCTCTCCCTATCGCTCGTCACCTGGAAGAGCACTTCCCGGAGCGACCCATCTTCCCGTCAGGTGACGCCAGCTATGCCCTGGCGGTTGCGATAAACAAACTCATGGGCCGTGTTGGCTTTGCGGCGTATAGGCTCGTGATTGTCCCTATCGCGGACATCCTCGACCCGCGTGGGAAAGAGTACTATCACCGAACGCGCTCGGAGAAGTGGGGTATGCCTTTTGAGGAGATTCGCCCAACGGATGAGAAGCAGTGTCAGGAGATGTTAGAGACGGCGAAGACGGAGAAGGCGACCATAGTGCAGATGCTCAAAGGCAAGACAGGAAAGACGGGTCCCTTTTTTGAGGGCGAAAAAGCTGGATATGCTGATTTTCTAGTGATGGCATTTCTGGTCTGGTTCAAGACTGCGGATGAGAAGGTCTGGAAGGCGCTAGTCGAGTTGGGAGATGGCGAGGTCAAGGCCCTCTGGGACGCCTGTTATCAATGGGTGGAAGGACAAGGTGAGAATAAGGACTGGAAGATTGATCAGTAGGCTTTATGCAGTAGCTTGATAAAGAAGGGCAAATCCGGGAACCAGTGGAATTCATTCGCCGCTTGTCTGAGAATTGAAAATGAGTACAAAAGTCATAGAATACATGGTAAAGCGGCCAGCTAAAATGTGCACACAGCTACCGGAACACTCGTATAAGAACAATGCTTCCTGAACCGAACACGCCAGAGAAGAAGACAATCAAAGGCCGCTCAAGAAGTTGGCTTCTCTAATGGCCTTCCTCCGCGCCTCCCTAGCACTCTTCGTAATCTCAGACCGCTTCTCCTGACTTTCCGCCGCCTTCTGCAGCAAATCTTCTGAGGGCTCTCCATTACGGTTGTAGTGGGCCGGCGTAATATCCGTGGCCTGATGGTGAAGGGGAATCTGAACCGGTAATGTTGCGGCACGAGCGGCCATCTTCTTCTCATAACGCTTGCGCTGCTTCTTGTTAAGAGCTAAAGGAGTGTAAGTCAGCATTTCGAGGCCACGTCCTTTGAAAATCGAGATACATACTGCTTGGATCCACGCCGCCCTTCTTGGCTTCCTTGTTGGTGCTATCCAGCAATGACCACAACCAATCGGGGTACTCGGAGTCCTCCAGAGCCACAACCTCTGGTTTGTTCTTGAAGTAGTTGAGGCCTGCTAGAGGCGTTCCGGCAGGGCAGGAGCTTGGGGGACGCTCGACTGGCTTGGTAGCTTTTGTGGGGTTCACATCAATATGGACGCCCTCCGGGGTGCTCAAGGGCTGCGAGACGCCAGGGGTTGCTGAGGAGATTGCGGACGGGATGGTAATGTCGTCGCCAATAGGCTGTCGGGGCTTTGGAGGTGGAGGTGTAGCCGATACCGTAGGCCTTCCATCGCTGTAGCTGCGAAACTGGACTCGTTGACTGATGCTCAACGGGGTTGTGAAAGTCTGGGGCTGGAGTCGGGTCAGGATGCTCGACCGGCAGCGTTGACAAATCATTTTCATGGCGAAATGTGAAGTTGCTGATGCAGAAAATGATAGTATGGAGCCACGGCACAGGCTTTCAATCGTTGCTACACAATGCTAAGATTAAAACAATGTCGCGACTGGCAAATCTCAAGAATCTGCGGACGAAATTGGTGCCAAGCCGGAGGTTTGCACGTGACTGTATGCAGGTATGCTCGTCACGTGGTGACCTACATGTGTCGTTTGGTTTGGTTTGGTTTGGTTTTGTTTGTTTTGTTTTTATTATTTAACGTCACTCGGCGGATCACGGGGCCCACGTGATCTGCGGCCTCCTAGGGGGCATCTGGACGTGCTACCTAAACAGAACTGCCTAGGAGCTAGCTAGATACAGGTTTGAAGCAGCAACTATGGACAATATATATTGGAAACAAGCAGAAGAAGCACCTGGTACTGCCCTGGCCAGGTCTTTGAGGGCAGATGCCTGTTTTGACTACCTATAGATTGGGGGGAGGGGCTGGACCCTTTATCCAGGTAGATGTGTGGACTGTTGCACTATCAAGCACTCCGGCGGGCCCAGTTCGGGCATATATCCTTGAAGAAGGATGATTCTTGTATAATGTGGCTGAATTCTTCAGCCCTGGTAGCTGTACTTAAGAGCCAGTCTATTATTTTTGACGGGCTGTCCCTTATATATCTCCATCTATCTTTCCAGCGCTTTCTGGTATATGGGCAGAAGAAGAAGTATACTAGGGTCTTGGTCCTACCACAAGAGCAGCTCTCCAGGTAGTCTGAGTGGTTGAAGCGCTGGTGGTATGCTGTAAAGTCTCCGTGGCCTGTACAGGCAGCGACGAGTTGGCCAAGTACCCAACAGGGAAGCTTGTGCTCGCGGGTGCGGCTTTCCTTTGTATGGGGTCTGATATCCAGGGTCTTGTAGGCTTGTGGTGCCTTACTAGTATATGCTGTATATATCTCTGTACAAAGCCACTGTTTTGTCTCCCGTCATAGGTATGCAGGGGATGGGGGGATATTAGGGCTGTATATAGAGGACCTAAGCTTTGCAAGCTTGTCTGCCAGCTTGTTCCCAGCAATCCCAGAATGGCCTGGGATCTAGCAGACTTGAAGGGGCTTCCGTGGCCTGGTTAGGATTGAGGGAGCTTCCAACCACTGGGTAGCAAGCTGGCCAAAGGACTCTGACAGTCTATGCCTATGCGGAGTGGGCCTATAGCTTGCTAGCAGGGAGGCTGCTGCTAGGTTGTCTAGGAGGATAACTAGCTGTATAGAGTAACCCACACATAGTTGTCCCAGGGCTGCGTGTAGGCCTTCTACAGCACCCATGATTTCTGCATTATAGACCTCTGTCCTGGGGCCCGCGGGGCCATGTCCCTTAGTTACTAGGATAGGGCCAAAGTAGTAGGTCTGCTTTGCAGAGAAGTACTATAGTAGGGGTAGTCTTGTAGGCTGGGATAATAGCCAGGGCTGCTGTGCGGAAGAGAGAAAGTAGGGAGTTAACTACCCCTTTTTGTCTTTTGCCTGTATAGAAGACTTCTGCACCATACAGAGCTGTTGGGAGAATATACTATATAACTACTGCCTGCATGGAGGCTACTAGGCAGCTATGCTGGGTATTGCTAAGTCTCTTTAGGTGCTGGGCGAGTTGTTTCCTGCGGCTGAAGACTAAATTAACTTAGGCTTTAAAAGTAAGCTTTGTATCCAGAAAAACTCCTAACCAACATGTATATAGAGATAGTATAATCTCCCCGTATACTAGGTAGAGTAACTGTGGGGAGATACTGCTGCTGCTTTCTAGAGAAGTATTGTATCTCTGTTTTCTCTATTAAGAAAGGGAGGCCTGTCTCTGTCCCTAGGGCAGTAATTTGCTTATAGGCCCCTACTAGTTATTGTGAGCTCTCTTCCAGGGTATTCCTAGTTAATAATATACCTATATCATCTGCATAGCAGAAGGAGCTCTCTAAGGTAGAGACTATTCTTGCTGTATATAGTAGGAAGAGTATTGGGGATAGGAGGGATTCCTAGGAGAGTCCTTCTTTAATTAGTGCTGTGGCAGTGCCTTCTTTGATATGAACAGATACAGAGTGGCTAGTAAGCTAGTCCTTAAGTAGCTGGAGTAAGCCTTTATGCTATCTTTACAGGCATAAGTAAGAAAGGAGCTGTTGGTATATTACAGCATCAAATGCCCCTTTTATATCTAGTAGGAGTAGTAAAGTGTCTTTTCCCTGTTGGAAGGCCTCCTCTACCCTGTAAACAAGAACCTGGACCAGGTTAATGGCAGAGTGTCCTAGCAGGGCCCCGAAGTGGCAGGGGGCTAGTATATCTGCCTGAATTATTCTTACAGCTATCTACTGTGCTAGGAGGTACTCTAGGCCTTTGCCTAGGGTAGAGAGGAGGCTAATTAGCTGCCAGGTATTGAGTTAGGTATAGTCCCTCTTCCCTGGTTTTGGTAATATTATTATCTTAATGCTGACTTCAGGCTCAGTAGAAAGCAGCCTTCCTCTATATACCTGTAGTATAGTTGTGTGATTATATCTCCTAGGACAGGCCAGAGCTCCCTCTAAGCAGTAGTAGCAAGCCCATCCTCCCCAGGGGCAGAGGGGGGTGGGGCATAGAGGGCAGCCTAGTAGTGCTCTTTTGTTGGCAGATGCAGGGGGCCCAGGGGCTTATTAGGGGGTCCCTCTTCTATCTGATTTAGAAGCAGGGCCCCCTTCTCTAGGAGGTGACTAAGGAAGGTGTTTGCTTTGCCCTGTGGGGTAGTAACCTGAGCCCCTTGTATATTTAGGGGAGGGGCAGCAAGCTGGTCTAGATGCCTAATCTACTTAGCAAGTTTGAATATATCTGTAGGTGCTGTGGCTTGTTTAATCTGCTACTTCCAGTATTCAGCCTTTGCCTGTATAATAGCCTTCCAGAGCTGTTTATAGTCAGGGTTTTGTTACTGTCTTGTTTAGTATAGTATGACTGTTAGTTCTGGAGTCTACTATGGGGTCCTAGGGAGTCTGCAAGTATTGTATCTTAATATACCTTGTATTGCAAGTTGGGATATCTAGACCAGTTGCTTAGCTAGTAGGTCAATTAGTAGGGTTGGGTCAGGTGGGCTTGCCAGTGCTCTGGCTTTCTCCTAGTTGGTAGAGCTAAGCTTGTATATAGGCAGGGGCTCTTCCTGTTCTAGTATTATTCTAATTATTATATGGTTACTTGGAGTCTTTAGATGGTCTTCTACTAGGGCCCTTAGTAGTAGGTTAGAGAAGACAAGGTCTAGGGTGTTTGGTCCACAGGTGGGGGTGCCTGGCTCGAGGCAAAGTTCCAGCTTATGGGTATCAAGCTAGTCTAATAGTCCTGTTGCACCAGGTGTGACAGCATGAGACTCAGTATCTAGCTGCCAGAATAGGTGCCAGGTATTAAAGTCTCCTGCTAGGATGGTGTTCTCTGGCAGAGTATATTCTAGGAGTATAGAAAGTATAGAGGGTATTGAGCCAGTACTAGCAGGGGCAACTGGGTTATTAGGAGGCTAATAGATATTAATAATAGTAAGGCCTGCTGTATAGATTGTGGTAATATCTGGAAAGATAGGTTCTAGGAGGGAATAGGCTGGGAGATCCCTTTATATATATGTTAGAGTTCTGGGCCTAGCAGTCCATCAGGTCGGGGGGCTGAACAGCTGATATTATAGGTGGGTCTTGGTTAGGTGTTTTGCTGTATTTGTCCAAGGTTCTTGGACAAGAATAATATCTGCTTCAAAGGAGAGTAGCAGGTCATGTACAGCGCCCCCCCTTCCTATATTAGCTTATAGTATTTTCATAGTTCAGGGGAGGGCAGGTTTTGGTTTAAGAGCTCCTGGGTGAGCTGTCTTGTAGGCTGGCTTGTAGTTTGGGTACTATTTATTTATTGTTTAGAACTTTCAGCTTTGTTCTGCTCCTGTTAGAAGGCAAGCTGGCCAGCCTTGTAGATAGCAACTAAAGTATCCTTTGAGAGGCAGGTAATAATATTCTTCTGGACATAGGGTCTGGCTGGGCATTTTGGGAAGTCTGCTATATATAGGCCACAGCAGTTGATATACTGTATATAGTAGTTATAATCCTGTTTTGAGGATCTGCAGGAGATGTATTAGTTACTAGAGTAGCAGGCCCTTGTATCATGGAAGCAGAAGCATTGCATGTATTACAAAGGCCTTTGCTTAGGGTAGGTAGGCCTTGATAGGCCGGACAAGCCAAAGAGTTGCAGGGGGTGTTGTAGCTTTTTTAGAAAGGCTATGACTGCTATAATAGAGTCCCTCTCTACTAGGTATTTTGAGAGCTTGGTCATGAGTAGCTTAATACCAGTAATATACTCTGCTTCCATGCTAATATCTATAATTATTATATCTATCTATCTATCCAGGGACTAGAGTTGTTTTGGGATCTAGGAGATAATAACCTAATAGTACTCTGTTAGAATTTCAAAGTATCTATCCCTAGCTAGGCTTGCTGTCTTCTCTGACAGTAGGAAAGCCTTTCCCTGTTCTGTTATAGTGATTATATACCTAGTTAATATTACTTATACCTGTGTGATCATGTCCAGAACCTTCCCAGCAAGGGTGACCTGGATGCCATGTGGTCTAATAGCCTGGAGGCTGGAGGAGGCTGGGAGGCAGAGGAAGATGTAGTAGTCAGTCTTATTTGACTGCTTCAGCTTTTGTTGTGTAGTTTGTTTGGCTTGTATATACTATTTAGGGGCAATAGTTTGCCAGTTCCCCTGGCCAGCTCTTGGAGCTGTTAGGGATGCCTAGGTTGTATGCTGCGAGGTTTGCCTGCCTGGGGGTCCTTTGGATGCTTCAGGAGTAGGAGGTTGATTTGGCTGTTCTATCTGCCTGGGTGGTTGTGGGGGTGCAACTGCAGGCATCTGAGGAATCCGCTGCGGGGAGTCTTGCTTTGCGAGGGTGATGAATCTGGCTACAAGTCCCTGTGCCAGGTCTCTTGGACGGCCTTGTAGGGAGGAGACGGTTAGGTCTAGTGCTTTAGCCAGAGAGGTCATTGCTAGTTTCTAGTCATTGAGGAGGATTAGCTGGTCATCTGCTACCATGCTGACCTGATCACAGATTAATAGGGCTTGTGGTATATAAGGTATAGCAGCAGGAGCTGCATTGGGAGTCTTCTGCAGTGAAAATAAGGCCCTTCTCTTCAGGGAGTTCCAGGGTAGGGGAGTCGGGGTGGTAGGTCCTGAGGGGGGGTCAGAGTTTTCACCCAGGCGCGGAGTCGCCGGGCGGGCTCCGCCTTGGGGGGAGATATCCACCTCCATGGGGAGGAGGGGATGAGCAATGAGCCAAGTGTGAGAGATCAGTTATTAGAGCAGTAGGGGGTGCTGTTTTCCCCTCGTCGTGAGTGAATGACCTACATGTGTCGGCTTTCGAGGTGGTTGCTAGCGTCGATTTTGATCATGTGATTGATATCGGTAATGAGCGACTGCATTGAAGGTCTTGAGGGTCCTAATCTTCTAACTACAATCTGTATAGGCTATTTATGCCTTTTCAAAGGCTTCAAAAAGAATGTTCTCGATATCAGTAGATAATTCAGTTAGTATATAGATAGTTGCAATCCGCCTATGGCGGTGTGATTGCCTCATATGATTGGACGAGCGAGGTGCTGGATATTGATTAGTAAGAGGAGGTCTTCTCTGGTCGACAACATGTCTTGCCTATTTCGGAACCATTTTCATCACCCGATTCAAAGCTGAGTCCACATTAAAGCTTCTGAGTCCAACAAATAACGTCTTTCAGAAGACTTATTCCATCTCCACTTCCGAGGGAGTCGATCGAGTGTTGGCTGCTTGAAAGAGCTCTACCAGCACTGCATCTGAAAATGACCGGTAGAGCACGGAACGGCGTACGTTTGCAATTTGCAATTGTGGTTTCACACAAGCATCAACAAGCTGCAGAGGAAGCTTGGCCATATGGCTTCTGCAGCCTCCTTCTTGTCTTGCAGAGAAGGAAGCTTATGAAAGGCGCCTGGATACATTCTCTATTCCTGGTTGATTAGAATTCCTATCCCTGCTTTTCCTGAACAACAACACTTGTGCGCACATGGACTGTAACCCGCTATGCCAGCTTGATACAGCCATCTGAGACATCGTGATGACAGCCATATACTGAGGTGATATAGCAGAATACGTGTATCTGTCCTTGGAGGTATCCCCCTGCAGTGCCACATGCACACTCATCCTTCAGGAGTCATGCATGCACCACTCTGACAAGTCCAGGAAGACAAGACGTAACTGCCAACAATGCATGCAAAGAAGGCTGAGACAACGTACGCAGACTCATTGTGGCACAGAAGAACATGAAATTGACCTGGACCTCGACGGCCATCGGGATACGGGATCTCTATATCGGAGCTCTCTCTTTTCTCCCGTACTCTCGACTCGGCCTGCGTCTGAATTCACAACTGAGGCCCTTGAATGTTTTTGGTAACTCTATCCGAACTGACGACGTATAGTTCTGTACCCAATCTACGGCCCGTTAAGGTCCTACGACGCAAACAGCAAAGTTGGTCCGACTTTCATCAAACACCAAAAGATACAAGAACTTTCCGCAGAAGACGGCTGCAAGAGTAAGAAACAATTTCTATTATTCACAGACGGCGAGAGCCGCGAGGCTGTCATATTACTAGAAACAACAGATAGAGAACCACCCAACGCCTATAATCATTATATAACCCGGGCTCAGTTTTTAACAGCATCATAAAGTAACACCGCTAACTTCCAAGAACTTGCACAGACTTCCACATGCGTCCGTAAGTGATTTTTCAGTCTTCCATCGGAGCTCCTGCTGCGATCTGGTAGCAACGGCAACGCAGGATCCAACATCCCCAGGGCGACGAGGGGCTGCTCTAACAGGGATTTGTTTGCGCGACACGCTTTCCATAGCGTCCACTACCTCCTTGACTGAGTGTCCGCGCCCAGTTCCCAAGTTGAAGGCGCGGAAGTTCTCAGCTAACTTTCTTTCGTTGGCAGCGTCAAGAGCAGCTATATGCCCTCGGGCTAAGTCGGTTACGTGGATGAAGTCACGTACGGCGGTGCCATCTTCCGTCTCCCAGTCAGTGCCGAACATTGAGAGTTCATTGTACTCTCCGGTCATGACCTTTACGACCACCGGCAAAAGATTCGTAGGGGTCTGTTTCGGATCCTCACCGAGCAATCCCGACTCGTCGCAGCCGATTGGGTTGAAATACCGGAGCGCAACAATCGTCCACTCCGGATCAGAAGCTGCAAGATCCGCCAGTATGGCTTCGCACATCCACTTGGTGCGCCCATAGGGATTGGTAATTCCCGTAGACCCTGCTCTGATGGTTTGAGCGACTCCATCTGCGTCGTGGTAAATTTCATCCTTGTGGGCGCAGAGCTCTTCCTTGAGTGGAAGACCAGAAGTGGCTAAAGTGCCATAAACGGTTGCCGATGAGGAAAATATGAATGTTTTGATGCCGTACTTTCCGAGTGTCGAGGCAAAGTCAATGAGACCACTAACGTTGTTTGCATAGTACTTCAACGGATTTTTTATGCTCTCCTCGACTGCTTTATACGCAGCAAAGTGGATCACGCCGGAAATTTTGGACTTGGGAGTGCCCCATCTAGAATCGACCTGATACTGGTCGAGAAGCTGCCTGAGAGCGGCAGTGTCTCGGTAGTCGTGAGCAGCCAGATGCAGAGCTGGCATTTCAGTTCCTCGCTCGTCATGGTGCTTCTGCGCCAAGTGCTTGATGCGGTCGAAGACACTTTGGAAAGAATTGCTGAGATTGTCGATCACAACCACGTTATAGCTGGCCTTCAGCAGCTCTAATGTTGTGTGACTTCCGATAAACCCGAGCCCGCCAGTGACCAGGATGTACTGACGAAGAGGGAAGTTCCGCAACAAGTCATCCAGATTGCCGTCGAACAGGACAGAGGACTGTGTCGCTGGTGTGTCCACGCATACCGGAGAGCAGGGCTCCGCAGGAGAGCTTGCATCTGATCGTCGAGGACTATCCATTGTTGATGGCACTTCAAACAAGTGCGCAGATACTGAACAAAACCAAGATGTGGCACAAGGGAATGCGGTTGGTCAAATGCAACAACGGATCCAGAGAAAACGAGGAGATTTATCCAGCCAAACTGTGATCAAGAGAGAGTGTGACTGGAAGGTGACCAGCTTGAGACAGGAGTTTACAAATTATTATACTCCGTCAGAGCCTGGCTCGAACAGACTGGGGGGCTCTTTTCGATGTAACCACCACGGTTTCGAGTCAAGGCAGGCGATGGTATACTGGGTCGTGACTCGCCTATTACTTTCAACAACATATAACTGTGGAAAGCGAACAGATGCAGGTAGGGTCAGATGTGGCAGAGAATGGAACCCGAGAGAAAAAAGAAAACACAGATTGAGAATAAATTAAGAAAAGTCAGCTCTTTTTCCTGCAATGGGAGGGAACGGTGCTCAACCCGCCCCCGGTTGGCTAATATCGGACGACCTTCTGGGCGCCTCCACAGGATTGCAGTCTTCGAGGCAGGAAGGAGAGACAACTAGCATTATTCGCTTCAGTAACGGCTACAATTACTAACTTAGAGAACTGCTGCATGGTCTAAACCCCGATCCACTCTATTCTGGGCGCGCTCAGTTGACGAAAGAAGCAAGCCTGATTCCCTACAGATCACCTCATTCAAGTCGAGGCCTAGAGGGCCGAGAAGGACTATGGGCCAGCGGGGCCACCTTTTTAAACTTGCTCTGGCACGCCCCCTTTGTCGCGTCATTTCTGATGCGCTACTCGTTTAGTATCATTGCCCTTCATCGACTGTGGCCATGGGGATCGAAAAACACGTGAGGGAGCGACGGTGTCTCCACAGCCGGCGCTCTCGACTCATTATGGCCGTCCTCATATTTGTCGCTATTCTTGCAATCGTTCTCCCGACATCAATTATAGTAACCCGACGCAAGAATAATAATATGGGCCCGAAAGCAAAGGTCTTTGTCCCTCTCTATGTGTACCCTGCTCCCGGTGCGTGGGATCCCCTAGTGAATGTGTAAGTTTCCTTTGACCTGGGTGCGTTTTTATTTTGCCCCTCGCGTTTTTGCGAACGAACCCGAACCCCTGTAGGTCAGACAGGTTGACCTAGATTCTGGAATCATGCGAACGCCATCAGCCGCCTGCAGAGGCACCGGCGTGGGACAGAAGGCGCCTTTGTTTTTTCGGGGGCTGCAGCTAAACGCCGCTGTAGGATCACGGCACACCCCGATGTCAACTTCACGGTCGTGGTAAACCCTGGCAGCGGGCCGGGTCCGAATCCCCTGCCTGATAGAAATTATACGCAGGAAATTCCTCGGTTGACGGCGCATGACAATGTGCGCGTTCTCGGCTATGTCGCCACTACATACGCGAAGCGCAACATTTCGTCGGTGCGCAATGACATTGAGACCTACGCCGCCTGGCCTACAATCAGCGCTAACCCCAAGCTTGCCGTTCGGGGAATATTCTTCGACGAAACACCGCAGCAGTACAATGCCAGCGATCTGGCGTACCTAGAGGAGCTCACCTCCGTGGTGAAAAACACCCCTGGGCTCGGGCCCGACCATTTCGTAAGTTTGACGCTGTTTGTGATGAGCACCACGCGGATCTGCCTAATTCCGAGTGAGCCTCTTGTTGGGGCGATATCTCATATCCATCTCCAACATCTACAATCTATTTTCCCTTGGCAGTGTGGTTGGATGTCTTAGTCTGTGACTTGTTCTAGCCTTGGAATCGGACCGATCTCTGTCATTCAACTACCGGTGCCGCGGTGTGGCCGGTAGATTGGGTACTAGCCATGCTAACTGGCGAATGCAATAGGTTTTCCACAACCCTGGAGTTGTCCCAGACCCTCGCTACCTGTCGACGGCTGACTCGACTGTGGTGTTTGAGGCAACGTATGACACCTTCCAGGATCGCGATGGGGCCAGGCTGTTCGAGACAATTCCCAACAGCAACCGTAGCCAGCTCTGCGCGGTGGTCCACTCGGTGCCGGACAGCGTGGAAGGGTCAGAGCTGCGAAAATTTGTCAAGCAGGCGCGGCGAGTCGCCGACGAGATTTTTGTTACCCATCTCAGCACGAATTACTACGCCAGCTTCGGAGACAAGTGGGACGACTTTGTTCGTCTGATGGCTCAATAGTCGATAGTCGTCCAGAGCTGTCCAGAGTATGGAGAAGGTCCAAGGTTTCGATCTTCCGATCTGTCTCTGATCTGGGCCCTCCCAGAGTTTGAGGCTGTTGCGGCGTTGCCCTATGCTTCTCTAGTCTTAACTGAGCCAAAAGTCCGATCATCTGCAAAACCATATTTCCTTGTTTAGTGTTTATACCGATTCTTTCTCCTTTTTGTCAGGACTGCGCTCCTTGTTCTGTTGAGAACTTCCTTGATTAAAGTTCCGCTGAAACGAAGAAAGTGGGACTGATGTCAACAGTGTAATTTTCAATACAGCCGCCAAGTGTCACTTGTGCCACCACATCTTTGTCATCAAGAATTATGTTTGTGCTGCGTCATTAGACTCCGATTGTGCGACTGCGCCGTGCAATTGGAATCAATAACGCAAGAAGAGTGTCCGTGTGCGACCCTCATCGGCAAGTTCGAAGTGCCAGCAGTGCAGAATCGCCGGGGAATTCTAAAACCTGCACAATCGTTAGCGAACACGGCGCCAGGCGACCAGATGCGGGACCTCGATCCGTGGGCCACAGCTGGCTAGTGGGACCGGGCGGGTGGCATCACTAGGCAGTCAGCACTGGCACGCTAGGGCTAGCGCCGTACCCTATGTCGTTATAGTCTGACTGTCTGATGGGACATCCTTGCGTCTTTGGATGTGTCCTAGTCTTTACACGGAATCCTCGTCCGGTCTCAAACTGACTGGCCTGGCCGGCCTGGTCTGGTCTGGTCTTGTCTTGCTTTGGGGACTGTTGTTCTTGGATAGTGGGATACTTTCGTTCTTGGTGTAAGACATACATGCGAATGATACGATGTGTGCTGAAATTCGACTGACAAGTAGGCAGAGTTGAGAATGCCTTGGATCAATATCGGGTCGATGCAATGGGGCGTCTTCTTGTCGTAGATATACAGACGATCTCGGGTCGGGAATTCACTGTGCTACACAATAGAGCAGTATCGCTGTTTCCTCTGCATACTCTGCATTCGGTCTCCAGTGCACGCGGGACTACCAGAGCGCACTGCATCTCTAGTAGACTCATACAACAAGTCCGTCGCTAGTGACAGCTGTACCTCGTATAAATCTCCGACCGTTACACTTTTACTTTTTTTGGTCTATCCATTCCTCCGAGATTACCTGGGACTTTAAGTCCATAGTCTCTTCTTCTAGTCTGTATCTAGTCTGTATAGAGCAGAACCATCATAATCACGTCTCAGCTGCGCAGCTTCGGCCGACTTCTCCGTACCAGACTGCCAGATCGTAGCTTTCTACCCCTTTTCCTCTATCGTCGCACTAGAAGTCGCTCAAAGCTACCTAGTTGAAAAAAAGACGGCGGTAGACTGCCAGTCGCCGACCTAGGGCTAGGTGGGATAAGGCATAGCGCCAACCGGCCTTTCCCTATTGGAAGCAGAGCGCCTTGGCGTTTGTCTCGCATTAACTCAGTTGACCAAGTCCGAGTATCTCCGAGTTTTCCTTCGTTTCTTTTCCTTTTTTTCCTTATTTATTTTCTTTTTTGAAGAAAGACGTTGAACTGGCGAAAGGCTTGTGTTGAGATGAGATGTAGTATCGCAACGTTTTGTGCTATCTACTGGAGCTGGAATGCAGAACATAGGACGTTGGGAGCGGAACACCAATCTAGACAATTCTTCATTTACCACGTCAAGAAATGGTTTGACGTTGAGCGAGTCAAGTTAATCAGTCAGATTCAGACTGACCAGTGATCAGTCTATTCCTTCGCGAACCGAGGCCGGTGCCGGCACTTATCTGTTTATGGCGCTAAGTGTACATAGTTAGTCAATTTAGCCCTAAGTGCGGGTAAGAACCGTAAGTGTCGATAGTGGATTTGGTAGGTCGGCAGAAATTGCCAGTTCCTTGGAAGCCTGGAAGCTTTTCTTCGGTCTTTCGTTCGCTTCACTTTGGTTTAGTTGGGATGGTATTTGGCACCTCGATATTTCGTCGAAACCTTGGAATCATACTGGTAGAATCCTACGTAGAATCATACTGGTCAGATGGAGCTCGCCGGTATCCGCCATCGAGAAACATTCGCGAAACGCTCAGTCTGAGTTGTCTGAGTTAATGCTAAAACACTACCAATCCTAAACTTGAGCCTAGGTAGAATGCCTGGTTGACTCGTATTTTGGCCGGTCATTGCCGGGCCAGTGTCCACAACCGCGTGGTTAGAATCTGACTCGCGGCGCGCCGGGCGAAAATCGAGATCGATCGTCGTCTCAGAAGGATCCTTTTTTTAGAACCCGACCTAACCTAACTCAAACCAACTCAAAACCCAGTGCCAACTCAAAAATTCCTGGAGAAGATTAAGAATTGGCCAGAAGGACCTGGGTGGAATCACCCACTCTATTTCAAATCTTGATGCGGTGTTTTAGGGTTTGACTTTGAAACTGACATTCCATGGAACGCCTGACTCAAACTATGTACAAGGCACTGGTACCGCTCTGGCACCGCCCTGGTACTAACCTGGTACTGACCCTGACACTGGATGACACTCACAAACAGTCTCTGCCCGATCAGAACTCCGAGGATTGACAAAGAAGCGAGAAAATCTCTTCCCTGCCCCTTGCCCTGGAGGTGATACGTCGGAATTTGATTCGGGAGCTAAATTAGTCGTCTAACTAAGAGATTAGCGTGTATTGATATGCGGTATCGTATCCGTATTTTCTTACAGCAAAGACGCAGCAAAAACGGCAGCAAACCTCCGTCACTGAAATTGGACCCGTATCCGTACTTGTACTGGTACTAGGACAGCTGGAAATACCGATACCCAATTTAAGCTTCGAAATTCTTTAGTACTCTGAGGGTGTGAACATCCAAGTCATCCTCATACTAGTTTTGCCTCACCCAGTATACGAGGTCTCAACTTCGGGACGCTACGTTTGCACCAGACAACAAGACTTCATTTTAGTCGACATATGGTATTCAACCGAGGCCATTGCAAGCGAGCTTCGACTCTTGGTCACTTCACGTCGGCATCGCCGACTTTCAGTACCCTGCATGTTTGCCATGCATTCATGCCCACGCCCTGCTGGGTAGCATGCAGAAGAGGAGAATGCATGCGATGCTCAGCCGGAGGCTGAGAAGCCTTCTGCATCATCGATGCACCGTTCGCTTCCATTCCTCATTGCGGGTCTAGGCAGGGTCAGGGGCCGGGGGTCCGAGTCATGGTACCATGGTGCAGACACAACCGCGAGGTATTCTGTATACCGTCTGAGTTTTATTAGAGGCGAGCTTTTCCGTGATTGTCTTAGTTGGTCCATTGGTTGGGTGGGCTGTATATATGTTGGACTACGTCGGCTGGGGCAGGAGATAGCGAGGTCTGCGTATTTGTCGTTCTCTTGACAAAAGGGGTGACGAAGACTGAGAATGAAGGGTAGGGCCTGTCGTTGGGGCCCTAATGAGTGTGGTCTGACCGTGACATTGCGTGCGAACTTGCGGGGTCTGTGGTGGAACTTGAATGGGAAGGTAGGCTCCGGCTATAGTATACGGTAGGAACTGAGTTTCCAGTAAGACGTTGGCGATTGAAGGGTTTCTGATGATGGCCGAGCCCGGTTACAAAGTAATGAAGTACAATATCGGGTATGAATATTACACTAGTATCTAGATACAAGATCAACAGAACCCCTGCTCGTTCTCAACATAACCTTAGAGTAGACAGTAAGAGCTAACATTCCTGCAGCCAGTTATCCAAGTCCATGTTCTTGATCAAGGTTGAGAACTCATTCGAGTCGTCAAAGTCACAGGCCGTCGCCTTCTTCTGCCCCGTAACCTGGACCTCATTATTCGTGTCATCCCCCTTCGGATACTCAATATGAAAGACCGGCTTACCGCGCCGGACAAATGCCGCATATGTATCGCACTCGTCATACTGCGCGCACTGCTCGTTGACGCTCCACTGCATCCTGCTAATCACGCGCGGGATCACGGCGCCCGCGTTCTTGAGTCCGATCGACAAATTGCGTGAGTGCGCCTCATCCGCCAGGAAATTCATATAGTCAACCGTATCATCCTGAGTGAGGTCAAGCCCGTTCTGGTTGTCGTACCCGTCAACGTTGTCTGGATCGACTCCGTCGCAGCCTTTTTGCACGGCGATATCGAGCCGGTCGAGCATGATGTCGCGGATTTTGGACGAGCGGATGTCAACCCAGCTCTCGCCTTCCCATTCATCAAGGTTATCGCCGATATCGTCTTCGGGGAACTTGTCTGCATCGTCGCGCCAGTCCTCGTACGTGCCTGCTGAGAAATAGCAGATCACCTTGCGGCCGTCGGAGTGGAGCTCGTCGATGATCGCCTTCTTGTTATCGAAGAGGTCGATGTCGTATACATCAACGTCATATGAGGTATCATTCAGGGCATAGCGCAGCACGATCTGCCAGGAGGTGCCGACGGCAGGCTGCCAAATGGCGGTGTTGTTGGGGGTGGTCGGGGTGGTGTTGTTACCGCCGCTCTCATTGTCATTATCGCTCCCCTTGTTGAGGCCGAGGCCAAGACCGACGCCGAGACCAACAGCGAGGGCGATTATGAAGATGAGAATCGACGAGATTAGGAGAGCTTTCTTCTTGGCCGTCCAGGATTTCCAGCCCGTGCTGGGAGCCTTGAGGGTTTCCATTTCTGCCACTCCGGTTCTGTGGTTTTGCAGTGTCAGCGGGTGCACTTAGGGAGGTGATCCAGGCCGTTCCACTCAGAAGGAATCCTGGACCTTATGGACGAGCGCTGAAGAGAGAAAGAAAGATAAAAAAGAAAGAGACCTGATGAGGATCAAATGCGACAGAAGGAGGCGCTTCAATTTGTGTAACGATAGGAGGTGTAAATCGAATCCTTGTTTGAACCGGAAAAAAATTTATATAGAATATACAAAATTATAAAGAAAAAGAGAATGAAAGACAATTTACCCCAGGATACCTCCGTTTTGGTGGATAGGCATTGACCTGGACAATGGGCGAGGGGATTACTTTCGCTCTCACTCCTAGGTGAAAGGGCAGAGCACAAGTCAGCTCAGACAGCGAGGGTCTCAGTCACCGGCAGGGTCTCAATCCCCATCAAACAGCTGGTGCCACAGATGGAGGCTGAGACTGAGTCTGGCCACGCCCACCAGAAGTGTGAGAAATGCCGGAGCCTAGAATTAGCGCTGGACTATAGCCTTGCAGTTTGCACTCTGGCTTTAGCCTTAGGGGAGGGGTCTATCCGCGCGATTCCGAATTCATGGGGTCGGGAATAGCCGAGGATGCTGTATGTGTGGGCAGACGTAGGGGAGAGAAAGGCAGTGTAAGAAAGAGAGAGCGTGGAGTGCAGCAGTTGGACTCTGTCAGGCTGCGGTTAGCGAGAGTCGGGTCTGGTGATCAGCAGAGTTCTCCCCAGTCTAAGAGTGCAAACACAGAACACGGGACTGGCGTTTGTCCTCGCAGTCTAATAGTAGCGCCCAGGCTCAGCCCAGGCGTTCGGATAGTCCCGAAGCAGCATAGTGAGGGGCTAGGGCATGCGGCCGGCGACCGGCTCCATTTGCGCTTTGAGGAGGGACCGGACTTAGGGTTGGAATCCAGGACTTCTCCGTCGGGATTGATGATTACGCCGCTCCGTGTATCCGACTGCCAGTTTTAAAATACAGTAAGTTTTGTATTGAAATCAGTACAGGCACCCGCCACTCATCAGCCTTCGGCCGCGCCTCAATTGTCAATCCTACCCCGCTTGGCGGTCTGGATCTGCTTTGAGTTTTTGAGGATCAGGGCCAGGTCCAGGCACGGCCAGCTCACTCGCCCGAATCCAGCCCTGGCAGGCCAAGCCCGCAATATCCTTTTCGGCGCGTAGCGAGCTCTTGGCTGCATCAGGTAAAGACCTGGAACCCATGCGGAGCAGGTACGAAATACGGAGTACTAAGGATGAGTGCACTCCTTGAGGCGAACTGAGACCCGCCGGCTGTTGCATGCATGATAGCGTGGGTTGATCAATACTCCCTACCCTGCTAGCAACTGAGACTTGCATCTGTTTTAACTGATGGGTTAAGGAGTTTGGTAATTGCTGTTGGCGCTGGGTCTCGGTCAAGTCTCGGTGTCTGTGCTGTGCAGCATCTGGACTAGCCAGCGCAGGATATGGAGAAGGCTGTTGGGTGTGGCATTGCTTTTCCCTCTGTTCCTTGTCCTCCACGACCCTGGCTAATATTGGCTATTATTGACGCTCGTATGTGCTCACTCTGAGACACTGCGGCATGGCATCTTTCGCTCCTGTCCGGTTCTTGGTAGAAGCTCGGATCCAAAGTACGGAGTACCGACAAAAAGTCGAGTCATGCTCTCTATCGTAGATAGCGATACAGTTTCAACTCCCACCCCCTTATACGAATGAAGGATCGGATGATGGGTCGGATGACGGACAAACGGCTGGCAATAATAGCCGACGTCTGCAGAGTACTAAAGTAATGACTCTAGTAAGTGAGGATCTAGCCTATCCGCGAATAGTGAATCGCAACGAGACTGTATTACCGGAGCCATTGTCAGCGGCTTTCTCCTGAACTGCCTCAGATTCTGGAATTGGAACGGAATCCAGACGGAGGCCCAGATATCCGGTCCTGGCACGAAGGAGGATGACCCCTGGAGATGACGGACTGCAATGACGATTAATGACGATATGCTGACCAATTATTTATGTGAATTATGAATCAGGCGGTGATCAGGCGGTGCTACTCTGCATATGCCCGCTGTGTTGTACAAAGACAGGGACAAAGAAAAACAAACAACGAGAGCGTTCCTATGGTGCCGAATAGCCGCCTTGGGTAGTATTTTAGGTAGACGGGCACTGGACACTGTCACTGGACACTGTCTGGCAGCCCAATGCGAAGTCATAGTGATCTCACAGTAGTGAACAGAGTCATCGAAAGCGAGGCTGAAGGTGATTCTCCGCCAAAAGATCCTGAACGCTAGATCAGCGAGTTTATCCAGTTCACCCATCCAACCAATTGCGATTCGGATGAACCAGGAGACGAATCGGAGAGACGGGTTATCCCATGTTGGCTCATCGAAGCTCGGGTCTGAGCTTTTGTTGCTAAAATTCTTGGCCAATTGGAGTCGGGACGGCAGGACGGCACGGGTTGATTCGTCTGGAGGTTGGGGTTGAGATTGGAGATGCGGTTGGGGTGCAGTGAGTCTGAGACATGCTGCAGGCCAAGACTGCGGGACAAGGGTCTGGCTTCGATCGTACAATGTGATTGATGGATCAACTCATAGTATGGTGGCAACTTGATGAGAAAAGATGGGAAGGAAAGGAAACGGAAAGAGGAAGGAGGATAAATGAGGAGGAGGAAGAGAGAGAGGTCGGTGCGGTCTCGCTTAGAGGTTGACTACTACCGCACAGAAGTAGCACACTGACAATGGCTGCATTGGATCACAACAAACAACTAAGGATTATCATTAAGTCCAGTAGGTACTTTGTAGCTGATACTCGTACTAGTATAGTGTTAAAGCGCGGTTTTTAGCACCAGGAAAGAGAGCGTGTTGCTGCGTTGGCAGCCCACCATCCAACCATCCCACTACAACAATCCAGACTGGCGAAAAAATAAAAGAAAATCTTTTCATGCTGATAGACCATGCTGTCCATCTAGAGTGCAATTGGCGTGGCAAGGGAGAAGGTCACGGGCGAGCCGGAGAGCTGCGCCCATACGGTGAAGGGGTCGCTGCCCAGCTGCTCCGTCGCGAAGCCTAGGGTGTCCGTAGGCGCGGTCGGGAAGGTAACGGGGATGTTCGCGTCGCAGGTGTTGCCGTTCGCAGTCACGGTGACGCCGGTGATAGCGCCGTTGTCGAGGATGTAGTTGAGCCCGTAGTCGCAGTGGTCGCGGGTGTAGCGGGCGAGGAATTCGGCGGACATCTACTTTAGTTAGCAAGCTGTAACTATGAGGAAAGCAAGCGCAAGAATTAAAGCAGAGGGTAGAAAAGCAGGGGAAGCAGAGGGAAAGCAGAGGGAAGTGTACCTCTTGATGCGTAATCGTAACAATGGGCCAGTCCACCAGCCGGGTGAACTCGGCAACGATGGTCTCAACCCACGCCTGGAAGATGGAGAACTGGCCGGTCTCAGAGCCGACGGTGATGGGGTCGATCCCGACATTGCGCAGGTTGGCCTGGTGGAACATGTACGGGTCGCGATGGAGGCCGAACAAGTGACGCAGGACCTCGGCGCGCTCTGTGTCCAGCAGGTCATTGAAGTCTCCGGCGCCGGCAGAGGTATCGATCCATTCCTGTGTCGTGCAGGCAGGGGTGTCGCAGTTGTAGTAGATTCGAGTCGCGAAGCGCGGGTTGACCTGCATACCCGCGAACCCGTCGGCGGCCTCAGTGGTGAAGTAGGGCCACATCTCGTTCTCGCTGTTGAGGAGGACAGGACGCGTGTTATCGCCGACGCAGTTGGTGATGCCATTGTCCCACCAGGCGCGGAGAGCGTCACCGTTGTGCAGGCCGGTGATGGCGGGCGGGATGATACCGTTGGAGGTGAACTTGGACGCGGCCGAGAAGCCAGCACGCTCGAGCCAGACCTGGTTGAAGGAGATCTCCTTGTAGATGTCGCTGTAGGTGGCGTTGTTCTGCTCCAAGTGGGTGAAGGTGTGGCTGATGTAGGCGTAGTCGTCCAGGTGGTTCTGGAACCATATGAGCAGGCTGTCCGCGTTCATGCAGGTCGTTGTCCAGGTGAAGTTGGTCGGCGAGGTTGGCCAGACGTCAGTGCCGGTGCCGATAGGCTTGACAAATTCGAGGGCCGTGTCCGGAGGCGAGTCGTACTCGATGGCGCCGCCGGAGCAGGTGCTCTCACCGGCCGCCGTGGTGCCGGCTTCGATGTTGCCGTTGCCGTTGTGGCCGATCTCGACAAAGTAGGTGCTTCCAGCGTTGAGTTTGGCGCGGATGCTGGGCAGCCAGTTGGTGATGCCGTCCATATCATCGGTCGTGATGCGGAAGATGGTTCCGCTGGGCTGGTAGATATCGGTCTCAAGGAACATGTCGTCAATCTGGGTGTTCAGGTTCACGCGGCGGTACCCGGCGTGCAGGCCGCGCGTGATCCAGGTGATCCAGGCGTGCTGCAGGTAGTTGGAGGTCTGGGACCAGACAGTGTCGAAGCCGATGAAGAAGGCCATCTGCTGGCGGCCATCGAAGTTGTTGATGACCGCGGCCACAGACTCGCCGTCAACCCCGCCGCCGGAGGCAAACGACGCAATCGCCTTGGTGGTGTTGGTGTCGGTGACGGAAGCCGTGTAGTGCCAGAGACCCGAGGTCGAGACGCCCGCGCTGGAGCCGGTCTTGAGGCCGGCCGTGGGGAAGTCGCTGGTATCCGTGAAGTAGACGAGCTGCTCGACACCGTCGGCGCAGCAGCCGCCGTTGCCGATGGACGAGGCGCCGAAGTTGGGACCGGGGAAGACGTCGTACTGGACCATGCGCACGCCGTAGGCGAGCTGGTACGCGTACAGCTGGTTCCACTGGTCGTCCGTCAGGGCGGAGCGCCAGTTATCGTTACCGTAGTCGTAGCTGACTTCGCCGGCAACGACGATACCGCCAAAGTTGCCCCCTGAGGAGGAGTTCAGGGCCGGCAGCTCGACGCCGGCCTGAGGGACCAGGAGCGTCGTGAAGGGGATTCCGTAGCCATTCAGGCCGGACGAGGCAACGCTGGCCTGCGTAGAGTCGCGGGCGATGACAAGGATGTTGTTGGCCAGGGACCCGGTGGCCGAGGGTGCCACGCTAGTGGAAGTAACAGACATGCTGGGGGACGGGGTGACTGTAGTAGACGGGGTAGGGCTGGCACTGGGCGTTAAGGTAGAAGACGTAGAGGGGGATGAGGTAGAGGTCAAGGTACTAGACGGGCTAGTGCTGGAAGTGCTGGAAGTGCTGGGGGGGCTAGTACTAGGACTCGAAGTCGAAGTACTTGAAGTCACAGTACCTGAAGGCTCGGGAGTCGAGGTCGAAGTACTGGACGGCTCAGTGGCACTCGTGGGATCAGGATCACTGGTCGAAGTCCCTGGAGTACCGGTAGATGAACTGGGCTCTGAAGTGCTAGGCTCAGAGGCGCTAGGCTCTGAGGTGGGAACGAGAGTGGAAGAGCCAGCCGGGTCAGAAGCACTGGATGTGCTGGAGATAGTAGTGGAATCAGCAGAAGTAGAAGCAGAAGTGGCAGTAGCAGAGTCTGTGGGCGAGGGCAGAGTCGTGAGCGTCGTCAGAGTAGTAGATGCAGAGGACGTTGCAGTCACCGTCACTGTAGGCTCAGTCGGGCCGGTGACTGTCGGGACACTGATCGTAGATGCAGACGAAGCAGCCGGGGGCACCGAAGTAGTTGAGCTCGTCGAGCTGGGACTGGGAGGCCACGGGGAAAGAACAGTCGGGCGTCCTTCAGGCCAGACTCCCCGGGGCGTGTCGCAGGTAAATATCCCAAAGAAACAGCCGATCTGCAGCACCAGCGTGGGAGCGACCATCTCGATTGTGATTGCGAACTGGTCGCAGCAAGGAAGCAGGGCAGCAGGGCCAGCAAACGAATGACTAGATCAAAAACTAAACGAATGAAACGCGAGACGTCAGATCGAAACGGTGGAGAACAACACTCCGGCTCCAGTCTCCAGTATTATACTCCAGTCCTGCTACAATGCGCCAGCCCTGGAGCCTCCTATTTATGCTAGACCGTCGCGGCCTCATCTCGCTCGCGGTTTCCTGTCTCACCTTTGCCGGATCCACCCCGGGAATCGGCCGGCTCTGTTGAACCAGCTGGCCGCCATGAGGAGTGAGGGATCGAAATTAACTCGATTAACTCGAGAACGGAGCGAGCAAGCGAGATGGGGTCATGGGGTGCCCAGAGGCCAGCAGCAAGTCCCGATATACGAGTCAGCGAATACAAGCCATACAAGCCCTCAATCAGCCAATGACCTATCCACCCATCAATTAATCAAACCCCTGCCCCTTAGCTGCAGCTGGGCCAGTTCACTCGTCTCTAGTCGTAGTCTGCAGTAGTCTAAGCCGTTGAATCAGTCGCACTGGGCTTCCTTTACTAGGTCCCGACGGCGCTATTGCCTGGCAAACATTTGGCAACGAAGCATCCGTCGCGTGCAAGCGAGATGGCGTTCGCGCAGCACGTATGGGGAGCAATCCCAATTTATCGGGCGTTGCCGCCAGGATGTGATAGTGGGAGCCCTCTGTGCGAGGGAAACTGGGCCACTGTCGTACATGGCCGCCATCGAGGTATCCCGCTGCAGGGGCAGCGACAAAGGTCGACTCTAGCCGACGGGTGAGAAGTACCGTATGCGGATCTTATGTACGGTAACAACATGTACCGCCAAGACGGAAATACCGTAACTGATCTATACCTGTAAGTATAGGAAAAACAGTATGACGGATGACGGTAATTGCAATGAGCATTTGTACAGCGATTTTCGATTTCTAATATTACTCTTCCATGACAACCTCCGCTCACGTACCGAATCAACCTAACCAATTTGGTCCTCCACATCGACTTTCTTCTCTCGCCTCTTGACCCGCCCGGCGCTCGTTGAAAGAACGCTATAATAGCTAAATTCGTAGCGATTTCATCACTTTGTCCAATTACCGCACCGCCATTGAGCCTAAAGGCCCCATCCTGTTTCAAGCGCGGGAGACTCCCTGGATTCTGCTGATGTGGACATGGTCAACATACCGTGCAGATTCCACAACATCGCGACAATCCTAGTTCGTGGCCGGTGGCCACCTGCAATCGCCGACCACGAATGAAACAGTCCAGTTTAGTGCGGCGTTTGGGCGTTTTCGTCCCCATCTGGCCGTCCATCATGGCTCGGTCATATTGCCTCCAGATGGCGGCCACGCTTTTAGCGAGGTCCTGCTTTGGCCTCAACGTCCTGCCGTTCTGAGACCTGAACCATTCTAGTCTGGTCTCGCCTGCAAACCTCGCCTCTATTTTTGTCACTGTCATTTTACTCCAGGCTCGGCGGCACCGTCTTGGTGGTTCCATAATCATTGACCCATTATCCCGTCGGTCCACCCCCGTCGGTGAATAGAGCGAGCTCAAAGGAATGGACAGCTGCTCCAGACAGATCCAATCACTGAGAAACCATTTCTTCTTTTCTAGACCCCTCTGAACGGTCTCCAGGGTCTGCTACTTTTGCCATCGGACCTGCAGCGCCTAACTTCGCCTGTCTCTGCAACCGCCAGAGGTCCCAAACCCAACCGCTTCTTGCGGCCAGCACAGTCACCTATTTCTGTTGCCAGTCTTGCAGTCGGTTCTGTTGTCTGCGTTTTCTGCAGCTCACGCGGGCAAAAGAGGCCGCTTACGCCGTAGTTCTGTCGCCTGCTGCTTTACATACTTGCCGACGTATATACCCTCCGCAGCCTGAAACAATGGTCGCCTCCTAGACCAGCTCACTGTCCTAACTTTGCGATTGAGCCTTTGACACCCCTTATAGACGGCTCACCTCGGTGCTGGTGTTCTTGCTTCTGTCACGGCCGACTTTTACTACCTAATTTTTAATCAGGATGACCCAAATCCTCCATGTCTCGCCCGTCGGGTGGGATCATATGAAAAATCACTGGTGGCAGTTTGTGAGCCCCCTGATCCATGCATCCTCCAATTTCTTTTGTTAATGCTTCTAGGTTTTGATTGGTATTCTACTGGGCAGCGTTACAGTTGGAACAGTATACCTTGTATATTCTTCAGTACTACGATGCATAATTTATTTGGAGGTAAACTAAACACCTTTTTACATGCATACCGCTGCCACATGGACCTTGCTGACTTCCGTCTAGTCAAGGCGGCGCCCTGAGAAGGTGTCCCCCAGAGTATCCGCAAAGATCGATGGGTTGGCAAACAGGCATCTCAACTTGGCCAACCGCCCAACGGGCCAAAAGCCCTCGTCTGTCGGTATCTACTTGGGAGGCCTGGATGAGCATTTGAGCGATTA
The DNA here is from genome assembly GCF_000011425.1 of Aspergillus nidulans FGSC A4. Classification (NCBI taxonomy): domain Eukaryota; kingdom Fungi; phylum Ascomycota; class Eurotiomycetes; order Eurotiales; family Aspergillaceae; genus Aspergillus; species Aspergillus nidulans. The sequence continues at coordinate 2,219,275 of NC_066262.1, read as the reverse complement.
TCAACGTCGCTTCCTAGATGAGTGGGATATGTTGATTGTCGATCCCTATCAGTCAGGAGTAGTCGAAGCCGTTGCAACTGCTGCAGGTAAGCAGATTCTTGGCCGACTCGATCTTCAGGATGTGGCTTCCAAGGAAGATGCGGCTCTAGCGGCAATCGAGAAGATCGACAGCGCTCTGAGTCAGGTCTTTGAGAGATCCGCCTTCAGCGGTATCTTGCTCGCCAACTGGGAGAACAAGCTCTCCTCTGAATGTTGGGCCAGCCTGCTTCAAGCCATCCAAAAGCTGGGGCTGTCAGTCTTCCTGGAGACTGCGCCTCCAGACTTCCTCCCAGACCGGCTTGTGCTACAGAACCAGGCCATCTCCGGCTTGGTCGTTAAGAACGCCAGCATCCTCCCTAATGGTCAGAAGCGGGATTACTTCCAGCTACAGAGCATGAAATCAACAATCAAGGCTTTTGTGTCTGAGGCATGCATGAGAGATTTTACAGTCGTGGCTTGGGAAACGATTGATGACGACGCCTCTCTATCGAATGCCGTGGTCCGAAGGTCGCTGCAATGGTGCAATTTCTACAGCGCGATCCCTTGGATCGGCTGTAGGGCTGCCTTGAAGGACGTCAAGCTGAATACGAAGCTGCCAGAGCCTCTTTCTTCCTTCAGCTGGCTTAAAGAGCCGGAAATCATGAGCGCGCACGATCGCTGGAGGGCCAATTCATCCATCGAAGACGTCAACGGTGTCGTCAGCAGCGGATGGGACGAGTTGCTGCCATTCTTCCCAACCTTGAGTAACCTCATTGCATCGTCAGAACGCGATAACGGCGCTCACGAGGATCTTACCATGGCAATCCGTGACCCTCCTGACTGGGTTTCTTTGACCAAGTCCCAAACCAACCCCCTCTCTACTTCTATCGGAGGACTAGAGTACAACTCGTTCGGTTGCTTTCCATTAGGCGCGGAAGCCACTGCGGGCTCCTTCGCCGAGATCCTCAAGTCCCAGCAGCGTCTCAAATCGCTCGGCCTGCTTCATCCAGTTCCTCTTGCCAAAATGCAAAGTCTGGCGACTCTCTTGCGTCAGTTTCACGACGGATTCGCGCTTTCGGCCTGGGGCTCCTCAGATCCAGTCCCTGGCCATATCAAAGAGCTTTCCAATCTTGCTGCCAATGAACAGCTTCGTGTGTATCTCGGGCTCGACTCTGGGTTCCGTAAAAATACCGATATTCGTTTCTGGGGTGTATATCACATGGACTCCGAAGGATTCGACGTATTTGTGTCGAAGAAGGTGCAAGGCCTCGCTGGCACTGTTCTGCATACTTATCTCTCTGCAAAAGGCTGCCCTCGGCATGTTTGCTTTGGAGCAGAAACTGCATTGGCCAAGTGGACCAAAGATCTCGTGGAAGAAATTGGCTTGCCTCGTCGCCTGGTGCAAGATATCGACGTCCTGAGTCCCGAGGAACGACTTCTGCTCCTGCAGCACCTATCTCTGACAGATGCACCAAGTGACCTAACCAAGTCGATTTGCGCGTACCTCCAGCAGCAGCTCATAGAAGGGACATCTCTCGTACAACTTAAGCAGGTCAACACAGTCTCATATCTTGAAGGGTCTGCATCTCCGGAGACATTAGTGAATTCTCGCGTGAAATGGTACCGAGAACAAGGCTGCAGCTATCCTTCGCCCTCGGTATGCCTGTCTCTCTTCCGTGAGGTCGAGGCGACCTTCCCTCAGATCCTCAAGGAGCGCCGCGAAGCCGATCTTGCTCAGATCTCGCGTGGTTTGTGCCAGTTGATGCAAGGTAAACAAGTCGACGCTTATACTGATATCTTGGCCCTTGCGCTGTTTTGCGCTGCGCGAAAAGGAGCCCTTGATGAAATCTATCAGGAGGTGACTGATCGGAACCCATTGTTCAATGCTCATTCCGATCAGGCCGCTGCCTTCGCCGAATCCTTTGCTCTTGGATCTCGCTGCGAGTCCTATTTTGACATCTCACCCAGCGCTTTCGGAAAATTACTGTCTGATCGGTTCCGCAAGAGCTACAAGGACGGAGACCTTCCGGACTGGATCAACGGCGCTCCAGAGATGGCTACATCGTATGCCGGCGCCCAGATCGATGTCAATCCTGATGATAAAGTCAAGCCAATGCGCGGATATCAGCGGTTCACCTTCCTCAGTGTCTTTGCCTTCCCGGCCTTGATCGATATCATTCTCCTTACCCTCATTGGACGTGGACTGTACCTCTCAGCCTTCATGACTTACGAAGAGCAAAATAGCGCCACCACTGCCTTGATGATTTCGCTACTGTTGTCTGGAGGCATTGGTACCTGGATTGCTTGCGGTGGCCCCTACTACCTCATTTCGATGGCTTTTGCTGCAACGAACATGTTCGTCTTCATCAGGCTTATTGCCGGTCTAGCATTCACTATCGCCGGTGGCCTCATTGGATTTGTTGTGGTGTCAGGCGTGAATGGCCCACGGGCTGGAATTGTCTTTTACCTCTATCTTGTCGCCTTGACCACCTACTTCTCCGGATTTGCCTGTCTCGCGAGCTTCAGCTATCCCGGCTCTACTTTCCTGTCTGGGCGCAAAATCATTTTCGCATGCATCCCCATTCTGTTCATCTCGCCCATTGTTACCACCTTTACCGGCCACGACTCTGCGATCTACATTGCGGTCATCTATGTTTTCATCGGAGCTCTGATATTGGGTCTGCGAAGTGTCGCTTCAAAATGGGTAACCTGGTACCAAAAACTGAGGAAAACAGATGACACAGAAATCCGGAAATGGTACGTCGAAACATATGGAAACGGAGATGAGAAGGTATTTGGAGGTCTCAGCGACCCAGCCGTGTTGAAGCTGTCGAGGGAGGCACTCCTGAAAGATGTAACAGCAGAGCGTAACCGCTGGTTCTTCAGCAGGCCTACGACAAAAAGCACCCTTGTTCTTGAGCTCGCCCGGGACTGGGAAGCCACGAACTTCCTCCTCGAGTGGTATTGCAGATACGCAGATGTTCCCAGACCGATTCCCTATAGCTCGGGGTGGAACACGCAGACCAAGGTTGCACTAGAGTCTCTCAAGGCTGCCCAACGGGGTATCCGCTTGCACAACGCTTTTATCCATTGGCGTCAATCAAGCAGGGAAATCGGCTGTGGAATGCTCTACTTCATCGTCGCCCTTCTGGACAAGTGGGTGGAACTTCTCAGCGGTGGCCACCTTATCGGTCTCTCAGCGTCCTTGACGACGGCTTACCGAATGGCAGTCGGTTTTTCGTTGGCCTACTACTTGATTGGGGCTGTGTTGATTGACACCAAAGCTCAAGAGCTTCACAGCCTTGTTGGAAGCCATACCCCGGTGCCTCTCAAAACCGCTAAAGATATTCGAGACTCGCAGAAGCGAGACGTGAGGTTCAAGAGAAAGGTCTACTGGAAGACACTTGGCAAGTATCTTATGTGGCATTCATGGGGCCTTGCTTTCTCAACAGCCCTTGTATGGACGTTCCAGTCGCACATGGAGGCAATGGTCATGTTCCTCTCGTACGTTGCGGCGTACACCGGCTTGCTCTGGTACCAGTACACGAAAATATTTACTGGCCCTCATGCGCTGAAGCCGCTGTTGGTTGGCTCTCTCGTCGGCCTACCGCTTGGTATCGCGCTGAAGGTCTGCCTTCCGCACTTCATGTACTCGCAAGTGGTCGGCCTAGGAGCCGCCACATGGACAGTCGCATTCCTCTCGCTCATACCGGCCAAGATGGGAATGCCTAAGCGCGTCGACTCCCCGGTAGAGCTTGGCAAGACGTTCCACGCTTACACCGCACCCTGGGACGATCCCGACTGGAGCCAGCAGGAGCTGCAAACATTTTACGAAAGCATTTCTCTCATTCCCTCGGACGCTCGTCTCAAGCTTGTGCCGGCTAGTCACCCAGGATCAGAGGTGAAGCAAATGCTTATCTCGCGGAGAAAAGAGCCGAGAATTGAGGAAGCGTTCCCCCACTCCCAGGAACTTGTCGATACGGCGCTGAAAGCCTGGGAGGCTGGCGAGGTCTTGCTTGAGCTAGTTCCTCTAGGCTCAATTGGGCCTAATGTTCACGCACTGAGCTGTAGCACTTCTGACCATCTGAAGATTGCTATCGCTGTGGGAAGAGGACTAGACCATCGCATCGACGTTAGTGCCAACTGCCAGGTCATTGCCGAGACTCTTCTCCACGCTGTTGCCGAGTCGATAATGCAAATACCCCATGAACAGGCAGTGCTCGCTGAGTCGCTTGTGGCTGCTGGTGTGACGGAAACCACCGCCCGCCAGCTGCGCGAGGAAGCTGACACGCCTCTTGTTGTACGCTGGGCCAAGAAAGAGCTTCTGCGCCAATTATGCTTGGGCTTCGAATGTGACTTTCACTGGGAGAAGCTGCCCAGGGCCGTTAGAAAGGCTCTTCTTGATCGTTGCCTTGGCCAACCATGTCGACTTTCCGAAAAGCACTACCGGTGGCTTGAGGAGAGCATCTGTCAATTCGACATCAAAGATCTAGCGGTCCACATCGCCCGCAGCAATCTTGCAGCTGCAGCGGCCGTCAGTATCCTGGATTATGCCAACTACGGAACAGGTGAATCGGCGACTTACAAGGAGTCCGAGACACCCGCATATATCCCTTACCTGCCCAAGCAACTTCCGACAGTGGCTTACTTTATCATGAAACCGCTGTTCTCGGTGTACTATAAGGTTGCTATCGCTCTCAAATTCGTGGTTGTCGCCTTAGTTGCCGATCCGGAGTTCCAGCGAGAGTACAATCATGTTATGAGTCCTTATCCCGCCATCATTCGGGTGCCGGCTACATTCGCGCTGAGCATGGTCTGGAATTATGCCAAAATCATGCAAGACTTGGGGCTTACATTCTTCCTATTCCATGGTCGTGACAATGTCAAGCAGCTCTGGGATGAGACAAAGGGTATGACAATCAACATCAAGAAGAGCAGGTACATCGTGCAGAGTCTCGATGGGACATTCACAGCTTTCCGGCACAATCAACCAGATGGGGGATTCAAAGTCTACTACTACACTGGGACTCCCAAGACAGAGCCGCAGGGAACGAAGAGCCTCAGCTGTGTCAGTACATACTCGAAAGACCTCCTGCTGCTCATTCGCCAAGAGTACAAAGGTGGTAACATTGTCAACGAATACCACTATGATTACCGCACCCCGACGAAGAAGGGTATCACCCTGAAGTTGACTGACAGGAAGGTCCCAATGGGCCGACGATGCGTGCGCGGGACAAACCATCTCCAGAGCGTACAGTACAATCGTAAAGGACTCATCGAGGCTGGCTCTTACATGAAGGACGGCAATCTCATCCGCTTCAAGTACCACTACCGAAAGAATCCCCAGTTTGGCGATGAGCTGCTCCGGGCTGAGTTCGCCTTGTCGCATATTACCTGCACTGTGTCGTGGTGTGCACCGCCGCTCCGCCACCCTGAGAAAGTCGACCGGTGGATTCCTCATGCAAAGGTCACCGAGGCGACCTTTGTCCAGGGCCCTGACGTCTACGAGGCACGCTGGCTGTACGATCACAAGTTCCACCCGACCATCTTCACTACGCTCAACGGACAGAAGATCCAGACCCCGCCGATGATCGAGCATGATTATCTTGGAGTTCTAGCAAAACCCAGGCTCACGAGCTTTGTGCATGACAATCCTCTGTTCTATTGTGACAGTCTCAGCTCTAACATCTTTACCCGGATTCTTGGATTGACGAGGAAACGCTTCCCAGTTTCAATTTCGCGTGCTCGTTCACTTATCTGGAAAGCTTGGAAAGAGAAAGCTGACTTTGACGGGATCACCGTGCGCTGGATGGACGAACGGTTGCTGCGAAGAGACAGGACACTATCGCCATACTGGCGCAGCCGTGACTGGGGTGATCTTACATCAGCAAAGAAATACCTCGAGCTCAGGGCTGATACCATTGCGGCGAGCGCAGATCTTGACGATGGCATTTCCAGCTGGACACCCTTGGCTGTCAAAGTTAGCGATCTCTTCAACTTCGGTCCCGGAGGTGACGCTGTGGTCAACACGAGGTCCAACGACTTTGGATCGGACACAGAGAAGTCCCTTCATGTCATGGCGGCGGATAATGGTACTTGGCCCAACGAAGGAGGTGGTGTTTCTGCTTGTCGGCGGGACATGATCAACTCTCTGCGCACAATCAAGTGGCATATGATCTGCGAGTCGGCGAACGATTTCGGCGTGCCGAAGCATCAGACGGAGCAGAACATTCTCTCGCTCAAGGTGATTCCGCTATGGGGAATGGACTTCCTTACACCAACGCACGGCCTCTTCAGGAACAAATTGGACGCGGAGGTTGAGAGCGTCACGTCTGCGAATGATATGGATATCAAGATGAACTTTATTCCCATCCTAACAGCCCTCGTCAAGGGAGCCCGTGCCGTGCATTTGTCCAAGGCCGATATCCGCCAGGCGACTAGGGCTTTGGTCAATCTCAACACGTTCTTCCAGGACTCGCGGCACTGGACACAGATTTGGAACAGCGAGATCGTCAAGGAGAGCTGGCGGGATCTGTGGCTTACCCAGGAGATGCCGAACACGATGCCTTCGGCTGAATGGTTCAGCACTGACTTGCCCACGTTGGGAACCCTCGACGTCGCGCTTGAGCTTTGGTACCGCTATCTGTTCATTTTCTCGATCCCCATCCCCGAGAAGATTCCCAGCGTTTTCCAAGCGTCTCACCATAGTGTAAGTGCTTCGTATGGTGTTGTATGCAAGATCAAGAGAAATTGCACGCTGCAGATCTGGGATCATGCGATCGCCTGGCGTGAGACGAACCTGTGCCTCTCGTCCGCTCTTTGCAAGCTTTCCCCGTTTGTTCGAAATGCGCTACTCGGTCTGATGCGAGTCACATCCGCTCTCACTTTGTATCATGCCGATATTATCTCCCCGTGCGCCGACTTCTTCAACCCAGGCTGGGAAGTCGAGATTGGAACATGTCAAGGCACGATTGAGCACCGCAACATCTTCCGCCGCAAGGTCGACCCAGTCGTCAATGGTATCACCGACATGCAGAAGTTCGCCCCAGTTAAGGAGATCAAATCCGAGCGGCCTACAGTGACGATGCTTTCGCACGTCTGGTACGCCAAGGACATCAAGACCGCGCTTCTCGCCGCAGACATCATCATCAACCAGTGGAAGTTCGATGACTACCACCTCGATATCTACGGTGCAATCGACAAGGCCCCTACTTACTCCACCGAATGCCAGGAAATCATCGCCTCCAAGGGTCTCCGAGGACGAGTGACCCTGCGCGGCACAGCTGACCCCATGAAAGTCCTCGAGAGCACCTGGCTCTTCCTCAACTCTTCCCTGTCTGAAGGTCTCCCACTCGCTCTCGGCGAAGCAGCCCTAACTGGTGCGCCAGTGGTTTGCACTGACGTGGGCGCCTCCCTTCGCGTCCTCAGCGACCCAGATGACTTCTCCCGTTTCAGCGCCGTCGTCGCCCCCAACGACGCACTGGCGCTCGCCAGGGCCCAGATTTCCATGCTCGCCCTCCTCGGCGAATGGTCTCAGTACGCCGAAGACACCGAGCCCGCCCCTATTCTTCCATCATCACCCACGCCCGAAGACGTCGCAAAGATCACCCAGCGCATGTACGACAAGTCGGAGCACCGCCGCAAACTGGGAATGATGACCCGCAAGATCGTCCAGAAGTCTTTCAGCGGTGACCGCTACCTCCGCGAGCACGAGCAGATGCTCTGGATTGGCAAGTCCGCGAAAATGATGGCCACGCGTGCCCCCGGCCTCCACGAGCCGGCAGACATCGCAACAGCCATCCAGCAGACCCTCCCCATCGAAGAGGAAGTCATCACCATCCCCCGCAGCGCCGTACACTCCTGGCGCTCGTCCGCGGCCTCTGGTATGTCCACCCTGTACACGAGCTACACTAGCTCCACCACTCCCTTCTCCCACTTGAACCCCAACAACCAACCACCCACCCGCTCAAGCTATTACGCTCCTGCACACACATCCGCATCCGCCAACCTCCTCACCCGCCCATCCTCCCTCTACTCCGCCATCTCCAACGCTTCCACAACGGACGCCTCCTCCTTCCTGCCGCTCCCCAACACCCCCCTTCCCGTTTTTGCCCCGCGGCACTCCTTCGCCCTTCCCTCTGCTCCCGGTGCCAATGGCGGAAACGGAGGCGGGATTTCACGCCCCCTATCGCCTGCAGGTCGAAGGTCCCCGCTCTTCACGCGCGCTCGCCATTCGCGATCACGCTCCGGTAGTCTCTCTACGGGCGGGCGGGAGCAGCTCCGCGGCCTACAAAGGGAGGATCTGCAGCAGTATCGCAATTCCGACGTTAGCACCATCATGAGGGAGGACTTCTTCCAGTCGAGTATCTACCGCGGGATCGAGGGTGGAAATAACCAGGTTTAAGGCTGAAACCCTGCGTTCGATGCCTCTTGTTGCGGTCCCTAGCTGACTGTCATTCGTTCTACTTTTTCGTTTTCCTTCCTACAGTACATCCGCTGACGCTCTTGTCTCTCTCACCATACTCTTTCTTTCTTTCTCCCTCTCTCTCTCCTTCTTTTTGTATATCTCTCCTGCATTTGTCTTGTCTACTATGTTATTCTGTGTGGCATAGGACCGCTGAGCTCTTTTCATGTATAGACTGGGTTTTGAACAATATAATCTAATTGCAGATACCCCAACTCGTCGGTCACGTCCGCTACCTGTAGAAACGATACGTAGTATAATCTAGACTAATAGGACGCTAAACATAATATCTTCAGAAGGGGCATCGCCATGCTTGGTCGTGGGTGACGTCTGCTTGGATACTTCTAGGAATATGCCGAACCGGCCACGCGGGGTAAATTGCCAGTGGATCGATCTGGGGAAGGCATCCCAAAAGAGTAACTCGAAGCGCCAGCCCGACCTGGAGAACCAGCCGACCCTTCTCCTAACTTGTTGAGTGCCGCTTAGCACTACCGCTTCTGACCAGAGGGTAGTCTAATTCATCTTTCTCTTCAATTCTGTGCTTGCAACACTCATGCCTCTTCTATAAGTCGGACGTCATGCCAGACTCAGCTTCTGCTTCTGTATCGACGAGGTTCAGTAATGACAAAGGCCATACCAACAGAAAACACAACGAGACTCCTTCCACAACAACCCCGAAATTCACCCGATGTCGCACAGGCTGTCTGCGGTGTCGGAAGCGGAGACGCAAGTGTGAGCTCACCTCTGTTTCTACTTCCTTCCGCAGCCTCTAGCAACCTCTACCTTTCATCAAGGAAATGAAACGAATCATACGTACGACCACATCTTACTGACCCGTCTTTATAAACAGGCGACGAACTCAAACCCCGATGCCAGAACTGCATCGACAAGAACTTCGACTGCAACTACGGGTTGCAGGTGACTTTTCTCGCAAAGAACTCGATCACTGTTCGGGCGGACGAGCTCGAGCAGAGCGGGGACGCAGCGAGCACGAAAAAGGGAAGTTATAGTAAAATTCAGGTGGGTTGCTCTCTTCAGTCTTGTCTTGCTCAAGGGTATTTGGTGATATTTGGTGATACTTGGTTGAACATTGAATGCTGATCGATTCCTCTTGTCCAGTTCGTCAATGAGGATCCTTTGTCGATCGATAACCTTGTTACCCCGCAGGTGTCTTCTCCAGAGTCGAATGTGGAGACTGCAAGTACGCCGTTGCCGTTGCCATTTTCCGCTTCGCCCAGGGGTCTACTCCCGGGGAAAGAGAATGGCAAAGGTTCGGTCCACTATTCCGTTTCAGACAGGGAGACGCTTTTTACCGAACCTTACATAGAAGAGAGAGAGACCAGCAATACATATCGCGGTGCTCGTTCTCACTCTCAACATCACGAAACTCTTGCACCGTGGGAACATGACGGGCACGCCCATGCTCATCTAGACCGCGCACCAACACCGCCAGTCACCCTTGAATCGACGATCCCGCCGAGTACATTCAGCGCGAAAGACGAGTATGCTGTGCAAGGCCTTCTGGCGCTTGGGACACAGCCTGGGTCGTGTCCTGCACCTGAATCTGGATCTGGATCCGGATCTGGCAATAGTGGCGCTATTCCGGGTCCTATAATTGCTAGGGCTGATAACCATGGAAACGGCGAAATAGGCCCAGTCGTAGACGCCGAAGGCACACCAGATAGGATGATAAGCGTCATGTCGGCTGGTTTTGTTGATGGAATACTACAGCCGACAATTGGTCACGACGTGTCCCCGCCTGCTCCCTCGATTTTAGACTTCGACATTGGGGGCTCGAACGTGAACTCGTACTCCTTCCCCCGCCAAATGTCGGATTATAAGACAATGCCTCAGACGTGGAAGCTGCAACTCCTGCAGAACTACCGATATCATGTAGCTCCATGGGTACTTTGCATCCTTTTTCCTCAGCTTCTATCTAGTCCAGATTTCTGAGGCCCATCCAGCTAACTGATACCAAAGCTAGATATTTTGGACTTGAGTCATTCCTTCGGCATCACGGTACTTCAGATCGCCTTTGACTCGTCCACTGAGCGACTTCTTCATGCAATATTGGCTCTCTCTGACACAAGCATGCGCGTACGGCAGGATCGTGGTTACTCCGATGCGGCCATCCAGCTCGATCCGCATTTCTATTCGCACTCCTTCCAAGCAGTCCATTATGAGGATACGACCGCATCATATTCCGACTCCTTGGTGAATGCAGCAGTTGATGAGACAGAAGCTATGCTACTGCGACTGTTCGAGAAACTAGGGAAATTGGTGGCGGATGTTGCAAGGGCCTGGGCTATGGACCGAGATCAATACGAGCAGGATGGACGTTCAAATTGCTATGAGTACAGGCAGTTGCGATCATTAGTGGATAGGGCCTACGGACTGGGCATGGACTCTGCGATATATTGGATGGTCTTGCGAATGGGTATGTGTTTCACTTCCTCGATCAAAAGCCTGCGGGTGAACTTAAAAGCACAGACTTGGGAATGTCCCTAGCGAACAATACGCCCTTACGCATCTTGCTCCCTCCTCACTCGCTTCCAAGTCTCTCCCGCCTAGTGCGGATCGAAAACACCCACGAGCGAGTTAGCCACTACGCCCAGGCTCTACTTTCGCTCTGTGGAAAGGCTCTAAATATCTACCATCAGCAAGATGCTGCTCCAGCACACCAAGCGGCAAACCCAGATAATTGGTTCCAGGTCTTCGAGAAACTAAGCCAATGGTACTACCTCCGTCCGCAAGAGTTCCACCCCATGGTTGAGCTGAATCACGACGGCGTCGATGCCTTAAGCGCCGGAAGTGAGTTTCCTCTGCTCCTGTTCACAAACGGCGCAGCAGCGCTGTGCAGTCAGCTATATCACACTGCGATGCTCCACATGATAGAATGTAAGCCGCGAACGGCCACGGCGCTGTTGAACCAGCATCAGAAACTTAATCCGCACTCACCGGTGCTCTCCCCTCTGTGGCATGCGCATCGGGTATGCGGGATTGCACTAAATAACGATAGGGCCGAGTGCTGGGATCCTTGTCTGCTGGCATCCTTTCTTGTCGCGGCTAAACGTATGACGCACGAGTCCCAACGAGCGGAAATCTTGCGTGGCTTTGAGCGAATTCAGACGCTCACTGGATGGGGCGTTGGAGAGTATCTTACGGCTTTGCGCAAAGAGTGGTCCTTCCTTGACGGTGAAGAGATTGATTGATACTCATGGGGTAGCACTGGTCATACGACTATATGCTGCTGACTTGATGTGCATCTCCATCCATGGACGCCGAGAATTGCTGATTTATCATCTCTCGACGATCACCACTGACGGCATACCCCCACGCAAGCTCCAAATCACGAATTCGCCAGCAAGCACCCCAGCCGGTCTCGGCCTCAATGCCTCGAATAGTATTGACAATTTGCTCATGTTCCGAGGCATGACTGAACAGTCGCCCCGCAATCCAGAGCGGCTGGATCGCGTTGTTCAAGCAGCCTTGATGCTTATTGCTGATTGATATTCCACAGATTCTGCGCGCATGCCATAGTAGGGACAATGTAGGAGATCGCGGAATCCGCAACCCTTTGGGCATCATTTTCAGCAGCAGTATGCAAGCGGTATGGTATAGCTGGTTTGAGGAGATAGCGGCCCAGTGAACGAAGAGGATGTATGGGAATGGCTTTCGGGGGATTGTTTGGATGGGAAGGAGTTCAGGGGGCCGTTCGGCTAGCCAGGTTTGGAGCTCGTCCCAGAGAGATCCCCAGCGTGTGGCGAAGACCTCCGTCGTGCAGCCGTTGGCTTCGCCTAGTTCAATGAACTTGGTACGGTTGGAGACAAGCTCGGTTGTTTTGACGGCAAGGTACACGGCGTAGTTGGCATGCATATCCGGGGTTCGTGCTTCCTTGAAAAGTCTGTATGCATCTTCTTCCTGGCAGCCCACTGGGAGCCATTTGGAGGGGTGTAGAACTGTCGTCCTCGTCCCGTCTGATATAAGCGCACCGCAGAGATCTATAAGTATTATTAGAGAGTCTCCTAGCAGTAAACGACAGTTGCCGTTCGCAAGCATAAATAACTCACCCATCCGCGCATAGCACCAGAAAACAGCCTGTAGCAATCCTCCACAGAATCCATGAATTCCACTCGCCTCAAACAAGGCAGCACAACCTTCCAGATGTCGATGCCAGTCCTGAGCCCGGGCGGACATCATCTCCAGACAGCAGAGGAGCACGCACGCCGCCACGATCTTCGGGTCGCGCACCTGGATCAGTGGACTCAGGAGTCGGATTGCCTCTTGGTAAAGCTCGAGGCTGTCGCACCAGCCCTGAGTCCCGGACTTGCGCTCCATCTGACGTGCGGAGATGGCGAGGATTGCGTAAAGCAGGGCAGGGAACGAGTGTGAAAGCGCGGGAAGTTGTTGCCGGAAGGTACAGCTAGAGTCAAACATGTCGAGCTACACAGTTTACACTTAGTACCGGATCTCGATTAGATGAAGCAGATACTCACCCAGGGCGCAATTTCTGCGACATAGTTCTTCAGATACTCGATCCTCCTCCGGCTGGACAGGGGGGATCTCGACGGGGCTGCGGTCCTCCGCTGCTCTTGATGGGTCTGATAATGATGATACGGTCTCGTTACCGTCGTAGACGGCGACGTACTCGTCCTCAAGTCTAGCTCTGGTGCTTTCTTCCCGGCTTCAGGACTACTCGCGCGTGTTGGTGCTGCCGAATTGGCAAGCGTAAAGAGAATAGCACGCAGTTCTTCCTGCGACGCAAGGAATCCCGGGTCTTGCGAGAAGCCATCTTGATACCAGCTACCCGGCGAGGAGTGGAAAACGTCGTGATTAGACGTTGTGCTTGATTCGGGAGGTCTTGTGTTTGCTGAAGGCAGGGTCGCACACTCTTCAGCACCAGTCGTTTCATCTAGGAACTCGGCCGAGTAAGAGTGAGATCGAGAGTGAGTCTGAGAAGGCTGATCAAGTCGCGGACGCTTTGAGGGCGGTTCGATGCTGAACATGGTCGGGCTATGCGCGAGCATTTGCCAAATAGCGGATCACGGTAAAAATGCAGATGATCGTCAATCAGCCTGTGAGTGGCATTAAGGGACTCGTGGCACGGGACATGTGAAAAGTCGGGGATCCCCCGCTCCCCCGGCCCCCGTCCTGTGGGGCCGCCGGCTAAATTCCCTAAAAGGGAGAGCCGAGAAAGCTTCCACGAGGGTTGGGGTGCCCCCTCGGAAGAAGGCCGATACTGCTAATTCTGTGGTTCAGATTACATTGTTGCCGTTCTGGAGGTTTGGTCCTGGATCCAGTCCAGTCAAATCTCGTTACTGCTTTACGATTCACAACAAGGAGGCTAAACGAGGCACGTTGACATCATCGCAGCCCCAAACCCCGGCTCGCTTTGTTTCTTGACGGTGAGTGGAGGAGAGTTGGCCTCGTGAATTCCCAGTGGACATCTACGACTGGACAGACCAGAGGAATGGAGATAAAATGGAGCTTTGTGGCTGTTGATCGTCACCCCTGCCCGTGTTTCTCTCCACAATACCCCGGGTTCTGTCTCCATCTGCCTCCAGGTTCTGGTCTGGTGGGTGCGGGGAAGTCTGGGGTCGAGGGAGACTGGGGGAAAGGCGTGGCTCGAGATGCCGTATTGAGCGAAACATCTGGGGAAGGATCGGGCGACTAGTAGCAGTCGCAGTATAGCCTCGCATCGCCATCCACTCTTGTCCCGAAGAGGAGCATGCTGTGCCACCCCTACTCTGTACAAGTACGACAATGCCCGCCCGCTCCGCTCCGTCCTCTTCGACAGTCTCTGTATTTCGCAGTTCCGCGATAGCTCTTTTCATCCACAATGGTGCAAGTCAACATGTTTGGCAGGGGGCGGTCGCTCCAAGCCGCCATTTGGACGGCCTGCGGCATGGCTTTCATCCTCTTCGGTATGGCCCTTCACACCCTATACGGAAGTTGCCGCCCGGTGCTGATTTCATGCAGGCTACGATCAAGGCGTCTTTTCAGGCATCGTCGAGAATGAGAACTTCCTGGACCATATGAGTCACCCCAACGACAGTCTCATGGGGATCATCGTCTCGATATATAACCTGGGTTGCTTCACCGGCTGTGTGGTGAATTTCCTCGTGGCCGATAAACTCGGCCGTCGGCGTGCTATGTGGTTCGCTATGCTGTGGGTTATTGTATGGCAACCGCCGCCAGTATCCAGTACTTTGTCTAACTAACCTGGATCCAGGTCGGAGCGACACTCCAGGCATCGGCATTCAGTGTACCCCATATGATGGTCGGTCGATTTGTCACCGGTATCGGTACAGGCATTGAGACGTCCACTGTGCCCATGTGGCAGGCGGAACTGTGTGAGGCCTCGAAGCGCGGGAAGCTGGTCTGCAGCGAGCCCTTGCTTGTTGGTGTCGGTATTGTCATCAGGTGTGTCCTCATGTCTTCCATATCGCTCCTGCTGAATGATGGAGCTGATTTGGTTGAAAAGCTACTTCTTTGACTATGGCATGAGCTTCGTCGGTGGCCAGATTGCATGGAGACTTCCCATTGCATGCCAAATGCTGTTTGCACTCGTAAGTCTTGCCCAGTTAATTTTCTTTCTTTTTTGCTTTTTCTTCCTCTTTTTCCTTTTTTTTCCCTTTTTTTGGTGGTATACTCACCCCAGCCAGGTCGTCATTATCCTCATCTTCGGAGTCCCTGAATCGCCACGATACTGCTACCAAAAGGGACACAACGAACAGGCTTTGCAAATTCTAAGCGACGTCTATGGCAAGCCTAAGGATGACCCCAAGATCCAGGCGGAGCAAACTGAGATCCTCGAGGCGTTGGCTGTCGAAACGAAGAATGGCGAGTACAAGTGGAGGAATATCCTCAAGCCCGATAGCGTTTCAACCGGACGCAGAGTGTAAGTCAAGCGTAGCCCCCGCGACCATGACAAATCGCTGACTCGGTTATCTAGTCTTCTCGGCTACGGGATGCAATTCATGAATCAGGTCGGCGGAATTAACCTCATAGTGTACGCCTCCTCTTCTCCCTGACTGAGCTATCAAACGTCTACCTGAGCAACACTGATAGCCCACAGATATTTCATCCCAACCGTCCTTCACGACAATGTCGGCCTAACCCGCAACCTGTCCATGATCATCGGTGGCTGCGTCCAGATCATGTTTGTCCTCGGCAGCTTCTTCCCAACCTTCTTTGTGGACAGGGTAGGCCGCCGCGCACCCATGATGTGGGGGTCGTTCACCCTTGGAGTCTGCATGATGATGGTGTCTATCCTACTCAGCTTCAAGGGCAAGGAGAATGAGCACGCCACCTCTTCGGCATCCGTCGCCTTTTTCTTCGTCTACATGTTTGCTTTTGGCGCATCCGTCAATTGCATCCCCTGGGTGTATGTGCCGGAGATTCTGCCCCTGCATGCGCGCGCAAAGGGAACGGCGGTGGGGATTTCGTCCAACTGGATCTGGGTAAGCCTGCCTGCAATACACGCATGATATCAGACGGGATGTGCTGACAGCTGAAGAATTTCTTCGTCGTCATGATCACCCCGGTCATCATCAACCGGCTCCAGTGGAAGGCGTACCTCATCTTCATGTGCACCAACTTCGCTTTTGTCCCGCTGGTATACTTCTGCTATCCCGAGACAGCAAACTTTACCCTTGAGGAAATTGACTACCTCTTCACACACCGGGAGAAGGGAGCCGTCAAGCTCTCAAAGGAGCTGCACAAGGAGCGGAAGAAGTTTGGTCATGCCCGTCGGCTTACTGCGGATGACAGCGATGCGCTGGGAACAGGTGTCAAGGGCAGTGAGCTTGTCGAGAAGTCGCCGACCGACGAGCATGTCGAGAACGTATAGATAGTTTAAAGAGTGCTATGCCCACTGCTGAGCAATGGGTTAGATTCGATTTGCTTTGACAGAAATCTACTAGTGATGGCGCATCATTTGTTGCGACGTCCGCAAGCTAGCACTGTATCTGCCGTCGCGCCCGGTGGTTGATCAGGATATACTTTGCGGTACGAGGTGCTAGATCACCTGTAGAAACCGCAGATCTGAATAAAAATTCTCAACAGATTCCTTCGCCTCGCTCACACCCTTGTGCCCCAGGAGCATACTTTGAGTCCGTGACGGTGGGTGTTGATACCTGACCGTTTAAGACCCATTAAAGAGTGGGTTGCGGAACTGTTCGGCACGAGGCTTTGATCTATCGTCTTTGATGGAGCTGGCATAGCCCAGCGTCGCGGATTTACGCAAGTCTGGGGTTAGCATCGCCATTAGTCGTAAGATCAAGATGCTGGAAAGTTGAACGATATGCTTCATCCGGAAGGAGCTCGTACGTTGAAGGTAATGCACGTCCATTGTGGCTGCTCTGTAGTTCGTCGCGCATGTGGCCGATATGCCGTATATCGAGAACGACTGAACAGTACAGAACATGCCGGGCGTAGACAGATTTGACACGGCTTTTTGAGTTTGGAGCAGTTAAAACTTGAGCGCGTAATCGTAAGTGTCGTCCAAGATTAATTTACTGGAAGACTCCTAACTAGCGGTGTGCTGTTCCTGGAAGGTAAAAGCTTCTCGGCTCCGAAGTATACGGGTTATTAATCGCGACCCTCATCGAGACCTGGTAGATTTGCGCTCTCATTGAACGGCTCAGGATGGGGTCTCTGGTTTGAACAAGTCTGGAACTTCGAATGGATGATCGCACAATATCAACCGTGCCACCTTGCCTGATCAGGAGGAATGCGTCGAGCAACAAAAGCAAAAAAGGATCCCGTTTAAAAGGAAAAGAGGGAAAAAGAAGAATTCCTGTTGGCTGATTCGAAGCTGGGAGGACTGTTGAAGGCGCGAGTCAGAATCATGATTTGACAGGAATTCGTGGCAGGCCAAAATTTGACCTGTCAGATTTCAAATAGTAGATGGGTATCAAATTTCGCGACCTTCCTGCTGTGATGATGGATCCAGACAACCGGTGCGAGTTAGCGTAGAGAACGGGTCCTTCACTCTTGAACATGCTTCGGTCAATTTGGAATTCGTAACATCTTGGTGACTGCACGGCTCTCCATTAGGAGTCAAACCTTTTCGTATCGCCTTGAGCGATGCAAGGATTATGTGAGTTGATGTCGGGTGTCATCAGGGAAAAGATTGCATGTTCTGCATTTTCTGAATCTCGTGCTGTGCCTGTGCTCTGCATCATCGCCCGGGCTAGCCTTGAAAAAGGAGGCTTGAGTAATGATTCCGATACAGAGCTCACAGAAGACGCCGCACTCAGCTCCACATGCTTTATGTATCGAATTCCCCATCAGCTGGTTATCACCACATCCCTGTCGTCTTGTGTGACAATAATACCCATGCGTATCGTGTCCACCAGAGTCAATAGCCAAGGCATGAGAGATATACTGATCGACGCCGTGATAGGTGGGCTAGTGGATACGGCTCGGCAGTCAACTGGACATTTACCCCAGACCTTGATCAGTGCGCTGTGCAGCAGCCAGCGTCGCTAGCCCGCTGCTCACTCTGGGACTGGTGCTGCATGCAGGCCCAGTTCAACTGTGGAGACAAGGTTCTAGCAGATTATGCGAGTTGTTGCGATATTCCAAAACACGCTGGCGCCGAGGCTTCGGCATGCGCTAGAGTCAAAGCATTATACTTATAAACTCTTGGTTTCCAGCAAATGATATGTGATCGACAGGAAAGATACTCCATAGCGGTACCAGATTCATGAAGACTCCAATGCCTGTGCCGGTCATTCCATATCAAGGATGGTAGGAAGCAGGACGGCTCGGTTGTCTTAGTAGGCCTCCCAGAGTGGTTTAGTTCAATCCAACCGACTCCGAGGGGCTGGTTCCCAAAGGATCTTAATGCATAGTTCCAAGCAGAATTGAGCACCCAAAAAGCAGCTCCAGGGATATACCGTGCCTTCGGTACGGGGTTGATAGGTTACTCTAACTGTGGCGCTGCTGAGCAGGGTGTTCCCTGCAATCTCGCATGTGTCAATACTAGCCGAGCTCGAGAATATTATCCCATATCGTGGCTTTTTCTGTGATTGGGTGTGGTGTATGTGGTGAAATTGTCAGCTAGCATGACTGCTGACCACAGTAGAATTGGCGAGGCTGAGGACAGTAAACGCCGGAACCACAAGCCGTCAGCCCGGCTAGCTCACAGTACATGGGCCGCATTATGGCGTGGTATCTACTCAATTCATGGCCGGCAGAGTTGGTCGCGACTCGCTCGCCTATACATCATCAGATGCTTATCATGCGATTGAATGAATCTGTGTCTCACTTTGCTGTAGCTGGAGGATGAAATGGAATAAACTATTGAAATATACCACGGAAAGGAGTCACATATGCCTGTATTTCCAAATTTGTCGCTAATGAAATTCACATCGAGAGTTGCATAAACAGTCTCCAAAGTATGTGGTCCACTATCAGCTGTCAGATCAATACCTTCCTCTTTTACTATTTTTCGAAAGGTGATCTTACTTTTCCCAAGAGCTTCGCTTTTCGTGACGTGCTCTACCTTCTAACATAAAGTTTTGGAGGTGGCACATTCCAATCCAGCACACAACTATCGCGCTCGTAGCAGACCCACTACTGGCCCTCTCAAGGGAAGAATGCAAGTCATGGACGGGAAGATCCGAACAATCCCAGCAAACCCAGCCGCTTGTATGACACGGCAAATTTGGTAACAGGGTTTTCGACCTTGAGAAAAGGGGCCCGCGGGAGGGGTCGAGATATGATTATCCTTTGGATGTATTGAATCGGATTTCAAGCTAAATGTCACCCCAATCGATCGGTCCAAGCTAATTCGAAGATCTCCCGGGCCACAGGAAAGGATTGGCGTACAATCCTCGTTTCCACTGCAGCCCCGGGTTG
Organism: Aspergillus nidulans FGSC A4; assembly: GCF_000011425.1. Classification (NCBI taxonomy): domain Eukaryota; kingdom Fungi; phylum Ascomycota; class Eurotiomycetes; order Eurotiales; family Aspergillaceae; genus Aspergillus; species Aspergillus nidulans. Next base: position 2,199,924 of record NC_066262.1, on the reverse strand, counting down.
TTAGCAGAGGCCGAACTACATAAGAAAGGGTACCCAAACCGCCTAAGCTCTGCAAGTGAAACATAAACAGAACTCTTCAAACCCCGATCCTCGAAAAGTTCATCGCAAATATTCGACATGTTCGAACACCCTTCCTGTGATCATCTGTCTTCTTCACAATTCATCCGAAGAATGCAAGTCACTCGGTCCGTGAAACCACTCAGCGGTCCAGAAAGCAACGAAACAATGACTGTGAGTCGGCAAATCATGTTCCTGCTGGTGTTGGGCAGATCTAACAATGTCCCGTACCATCAGATGCCTGGTGTCCGGTGCCCAAAGTGTCAAGGTGCTGGAAAAGAGACTTGGGTCATTCCAGGAAAATATTGTCACGTATGCGGTACTGCCTGCTGAAAGGCAAACCGAGGTATGGTATCGGCCCTTCAAAGTGTGATCTACTTAGCGTCCTTGACTAACAAGTATATCCCAGACTTGTTCAGAATCAGAGCCCCTACCTGGAAGGATGAAGGCCCATTGTCCTCGACGGGGAGCAACACCTCATCGCTCCAACACAGCCCGCTTCGAGGCACAGGTTGCAGCGTCCCTCACTCTCTATGAGTAGTTCCTGCGCGGGGTAGCGCTATGAACGTGGCAAAAACTTCCGGCACTCATCACCTCGGTCGCATCAAAGAGCCATCCCCAGCGGAGCTGCTTGGGGAGAACTGCATGAGAGGCAGTTGGTATTGTACCAACCATGATAATGAAAACGGGAAATAATCGGGCCAGTGGTCATCAGGTTGACGAGTGCTTGTAATATAGATATTTAAACCCATGGGATATCAGATAATGAGGAGACGCTCTGGTTTGCATACTGAAAGGTTATTTAATGATGCCCTCGCCTGAAAGAAGTTGGAGAGCCCTGGGAGTCCTGGAGGGCTCCAGCTTTTGCCTTTTTCAGTAGCATTAAACACTTAACTATCGTCACTGCGGCCTTATCTTGCAGGCACTATTTGCGCCTGAGGCAGAAATAGCCGTGTACCTGAATGACGTCATCGCCCCGCGTTGGCATCCTCACCCTCATTTGTATCTCATCTACTTCACCTCAACAACAAAAGTAATAATCATGGTAGAAACATACAACATTGGGTCTCGCAGCGAATGCGAACGTCTCGTGAAGAGCTGGGGCTTCAAACATGTTTTTACCTGGGCTGATGGGAGGTGAGCTAAGTACTCCACTCATATACTGGAAGAGACTGTCACTGACAGGAACAGCAACGCATACTACCCGCCTCATACACATGGGGGCCTCACAACGCACCTTATCCGCCGGGGGACAATGACAATAGCTTATCCCGACGATAATGCCAAATCGACCAGTAGGGATATCAAGGAGACGTTCGGGGTTGGGGCAAGGGTGGATGTGCCCGCTGGCAAGCGCCATGAGGTTTGGATCGGAGATGAAGGTTGTGAATATGTAATTGGGGAATAGGTCGTCGCTTCAGTGGTCCTAGTTGCAGGGCTATTGGTACTTGTTTATTGCGCTGCATGTCAGTTATGGCAGTTGAAGTACTTGGATAATATATACCATTTATATTTCTGTGGACGTGTTCCTTTGGCCGACTCCTGTCGGCTGGGAATGCCTAACGTTATGGCAAGATTGTACGGAGCTGGCTAAATTGGGATTATATGACAGTACTATGTCTGGACTATAAAACCTCCATAAAACTCGCCTATGCCTTCGATTGCGCTATACACAGGATCAGCAGTCTGTTTTGTAATATACAGCCCAGTGACCGTTCGCGGAATTGTAAGAGCTCATCAGGGCGGAAGTCTTCTCCGAGGTCCATACTTTTATTGTTCGCAAGTTACTATATATATGTCTATCTTGGTCTAGACGTGGCAAGTAGGTCTATAAACAGACTCTAACCCAAGCATGCTCTAGAAGCATTTGGCTTTCCGCGCTGGAACAAGATGGTCCGACATCCAGTATCGTCTTTTCAGTAAGTAAATCTAAAGTCAAGTCTAATGAACAGTTAGCTTGTCTGAAGGGGCGCATTTGTGTTAAGTTGATATCCTACCGCTTGTTTCCCTTATCACCATTGGCTGCCAAGTATTGTTCACGCTCGGTACTCGACATTCTGTCCCAGATTTCTGCCCTCTTCCTGGAATAGGGGTTAGCATAAGTTATTAAAGGGGTTCCGAAGTGCATACTTATTGCGCCACTCATAATAGTATCTTGCACCAACAAATAGAACCAAGCTCCAAGCCGCCAGGGCTATGAGAACACGATTTCCGACACGATAATGCGGTTTATCATTCTCCCGGTATATCTGAAGTTTCAGGTTAGAATATGACTTTATCTGGAGACATAGGAGCGGCTAGTGAATATAGAGCACTTACGTTGTTGCCGATGATATTAGAAACCTGCACCATCATGTTATAGATGGCGCTGGCGACTGTTCTGGTTGATACCGACCCAGCGTTTCTGGAAGTCATGGCCACGATTATGGCATGTACATAAGGGGCACCAATCAAGATCACGTTGAGAATCCACAACGCCCATGGACTGGTATTGTCTGGGAGGACGGCAAGTGCAATAAGCGGCACTAAGCACCAGACTTCACTCACAATTCCCAAGAGAAATCGTACGTCAAAGCGTTCCGAAACCCATGTCCAGAAAAGAAGGTTGACAATAAAGAGAGCATAAGCCGGTATAGTCATCAAATTGGTTTGGAACGTGTTGTAGCCCAGTGACTTCAGCTGGATGGAGATATAACTTGTCGCCGGAGTGTTTGGAATCATCCAGGTTAGTCCTAGCAGGTATATAGGCCACATATCATAGTCCCAAAGAGCTTTCCATAGCATCTTCGGTGTGACTGCTTGGCGGTTGTGCATTGTCCCCTTGCTAGGATCATCTCGAATGATTCGGTTGACCAGGATCTTTTCTTCACGTTCACTGAACCATCCGTCCTTCCCACGTAGGATACCTTTTGTCTGCGTTGGCGATGGAGGCATCCAGAAGGCGGCAATGATGGCTATGACACCGGTGATAAGACCTTCGTAAGCAAAGAGATACCTCCAACCTCCGGTACCATCTTCTCTTCTGATGTGAAGGAACCCGAATGCTAGGAAGGCACCAATAATAGCGGTCCCTTGGTAGGAGACCCAGAAAAAGCTCAAGCGGATTGGCAACTCTCTAGACTTGTACCAAAACGAAAGGAAGAGGATTGTGTCAGGAATGCTAGTGGTTGTCAGCAATGGGAGGGTAATATCGCAACGTGGCTTAACTCACAAACCACCCTCGAACAACCCTAATAGCGCTCGGCAAGCGTAATATCCACCCCGGTTCGTTAGGAAAGCCTGGCAAGCAGCTATCAAACTCCAAGAGAACATTTGTATGGGAATCCATCGGTCCGGACCCAACTTCTTGGAGATCAGCTGTGACGGTAGCTCCGCAAAAAGGAAGGCGCAATAGAAAATTGTCTGGCCAGTATTGTAATCATTGGTGTTCATTCCGAGATCCGCAAGCATTGTATCAGACGTGGCTTGGACTACATTGCCACGATCCAGTTGGAGCGCGAAGAACGTGATACAGGCAAAAGTGCATATCCTCCAATCAACCTAAATATGCTTTAGCATCCATCATGACTCGCAATCGGAAATCGGGTATAGAATGGTGTTACCTTTCTGACAAGCCTTTTCTCCTCTTCTTCAGACCAGTCAAAGTCGGGATCCCAACGATGTATACCTTCATACTCGGGAATTGGCTTATAGAACCTGGGGTCTTCGGATTGATCAAAGGCAGCCTCATTGTATTCTCTGAATCGCCTGCGATTATTATTTCCAGAATCCGAAGAAGCCTCCGACTTAACGACAGCATCTGGACCCTTCTTCGTCTCGTCATCGACAGGCCCCGTAATCTGATTGCTGACGGTGGCATCATCTATAGCCATTCTGTCGATAGAGCTCGCCATAGCGGCAGACAAATCAAGAGCCTAGGGTGGTCGACCAAGAAAAGTTGGCGATGAACTCTTCCGCGGAGTAGTACGGGATAACTGAGAATTTAAAGCTTGATTTATCCGCCTGTCATGCTGGGGATTTTGCTTGCTTCTGCTCTCTGCCATGCTAGCACGTCATCTAAACATCCAATTTGCTAACATCTCAAAGGACTTAATAGCTACGCACGCGGTGGTGGAAACGACCGACTATCAAACCAATGGTGAGCAACGAGCGTGAGGCGGCATAACGTGTATCAGGCACAACTTCGGCTTGTGCTAAATCTGGACGACGGATAGTCTCCGCAGAAGTTGTGGCGAGATAGGGCTTGAAGGACCGAGGCATGAGTTTATGGAGAAAGCTGCTCCCCGTCCTCCATTGTAATGCAGCACTGGGCCAGTCAGAAATGTTCCTCCAACCCGCGTCAGTGGAGGGCTGCTTGGAAGTCGATATCACGCGAGTTGTGCCGCAGTTGCGTTATTGCAGACGAGTAAGGAGAGACCAATGATACCGGCTCCTATCTAGTTGCGTCTTAGCTCTTCGTGGATTGAACTCCAACAGGCACGAGACTGGCAACAGAGTACTCGGTGAGATGGGAGTATATGTCGCCATCGTCGCCAACGTCACAACATCAGGCTTGACGGCTATTGGGCCCGGTCGCATCTGATCGATTAGGATCCCAGACGAACTCAAGGACATAGCGTTTATTGAAAATCTGGAGTACTTTAGTAGCGCATGGCTCCAGGTTGCCTTGACAGCCGTCAGACCTTGTTTCCATGGACGAGGAAAACCAGCAGAAAACACTTGCGTCCAGTCACAGAAGGTTCAATATAGCAGTGATTGCAGTGGGACTAAAGTGGGAATGGTGGATAATCTTGTCAGCGTGTTAAGAGTCAGAAAGTTTGGAGTGGAGAGAGACTCACGGTTGCGTTCGCGCAAATAAAAGCAACAATCGCGCCATCACCACCCTCCCTGCTCTCATCAGAACTTTCCTCGCTTCTTGCAACCGTTTCAGAGCCAACCAGCTACACAAATCATGTTTACATCAGCTTCTCCAAGGGTGATAGGCAGCATTGGTGTTTGATGGCCGAATCAAATCCACAGCCGGTATCAAAATGCTCATCGTACGCTTCCATCACGCCATGTCGAAGCCACCACGAGGCTCAATCATATCTGGTCTGCGCATTGTTCTCGTCCGAGAGCCTCTATGCTAAGCGAGAGTACGATGTATTATTGCATTATACCTTTCCCGTACTCTGTACGATCCTCGCCTCCATACAGTCGTGAACCCCGCCTTGCTAACCCAGACGTCCATCCAGATTGTGAAGGAGATGAATCATATCCCGCAGACATTGCGCCAGAATGCCAGTTAACCGGGTAATCGGATCAAAATGAACGGTCTATATAACACGTCGATGGTCCGCAGGCCTCGTCGGTAGCTGTTGAGAATAGTCTGTTGAGCTTTGACGACTTCTGTTGTACACAATGGCGCCTTCTATTGCAACCTCTGAGCACGTTGACCTTCGGGCACCAATAAAGACCCTGCTCAAGACAAACGCAGGGCACAACAAGGAGAACGTGATCGGATATGGGGAAACCTACAAGCATGCGGATGAGCTAAAAGGCACCGTCAAACAGCCTCCTGCATCGTTTCCTCATTATCTTCCCGTCTGGGACAACGAGACTGAGAGGTCAGGATACCATAGCTCTCTAGTGGGATTGATTCTAACTTGGCTATCAACAGATACCCACCCCTGCAGCCCTTCGAGCATTATGACCACGGCAAAGACGCCGACCCGGCCTTTCCAGACCTCTTTCCCAAGGATGCGTCCTTCCACCGAGACGACCTCACGCCTACCATAGGCTCCGAAGTCAGCGGCATCCAATTAAGTCAACTAAGCAAGGAGGGCAAAGACCAGCTCGCCCTTTTCGTCGCCCAGAGGAAGGTGGTCGCCTTTCGCGACCAAGATTTCGCCCACCTTCCTATTGACAAGGCCCTCGAGTTCGGCGGATACTTCGGCCGCCACCACATTCATCAAGCTTCCGGAGCCCCCAGGGGCTACCCGGAGATTCATCTTGTGCACCGTGGAGCGGATGATACCAGCGGAGCGGACTTCCTTGCCCAACATACAAACTCTATCACCTGGCACTCCGATGTGACCTTTGAGGTGCAGCCCCCCGGAACTACCTTCCTCTACCTTCTCGACGGCCCTACGACTGGCGGAGACACTCTCTTCGCGGACATGGCACAGGCATACAAGCGTCTCTCGCCTGAATTTCGCAAGCGTCTGCACGGTCTAAAGGCCGTGCACTCCGGCGTTGAGCAAGTTAACAACAGTCTGAACAAGGGCGGCATTGCCCGCCGTGACCCTATTATGACGGAACACCCTATTGTGCGGACTCACCCGGTGACTGGGGAGAAGGCTCTCTTCGTGAACGCTCAATGTATGACCATTCTGCCCATTAATAAAATTTCCCGTTTACAGCTCAATTTGTTTTCAAGGACTAACAATGCACCCGACTAGTCACGCGTTACATCGTCGGCTACAAGAAGGAAGAATCCGATTTCCTCCTCAAGTTCCTCTACGACCATATCGCCCTATCGCAGGATATTCAAACCCGCGTGAGATGGCGCCCTGGCACAGTGGTCGTCTGGGATGTATGTTTCAAATCTATGCCAACTCCACCCCCGACACTTTGTACGCTAACCTAACTACTCTAGAATCGTGTTGCCTGCCACAGTGCGCTTTTCGACTGGGCTGACGGCCAGAGACGCCACTTGGCAAGGATCACGCCTCAAGCAGAGCGGCCTTACGAGACGCCGTTCGAAGGTTAATGGTTCCGTTCACTAGTTCGGTGCAAAAATCATGACGATGAGAAGAATAGGAATGCGAATGACATATGCTTGAGTGACAGCTTGCACATATCTGGAGATTGTAAATAGTCAAACAAGTGGGCGTTTTAGTTTATTCAATACCACTGTCGTTTTACAAACATTTCTGGGCGGGGATACCGCCAGAATACTGGCTTCTCCGGTCAAGCCCTAAGATTTCCTCTACGGTCATTGACTCGCTATATTCAAGCAGTGAGCACAAATACCAATACAAAACGCCTTGTACTGGCGCGTGAGCGTCTTGTCTGTCCTATTATGAACACCCCAATGTTGGGCGACGCCATAATCGGAGGGCCCGAGGAGTCTGGGTTTTGATGCGGAAGGCGAATCCCTTCATGTCAGTAGCCATGATATGCTCCAGATCCATCTATCCTCTGCATCATTCGTGGTCATCTGGCGTGGTCATCTGGCGATTTATTGTTCAGCTGCACTGGAGCAAGTATCATGCACAAGGGATATGTTACAAAGATAAAGCACATACTCTGACCCAAGGAGAAGGGACATGGCATTAATGGTATCCATATTTGTGGCTGAAGAAAAAGCAGACATAAAAACAATGCATGAGTCACGCGACCTGGAGCCCAACTTCAGCGAGAAGACGGTGCACTTCGATACAATTTACAAAGAACAACCCATCCACTAACAAACTCAGGCACGGCTCCGAAGCCGATCGAGGATCAACAGATAGCTCGATTCCCACTCTCTGCATCAAAGCCTAAGCTTTCTGTTCCTTTGTACATCGCCGTAGCCCGACATTGAGTGTTTATAAATGGCGGTCCAGCCGTGCCGGTGGGAGCGACGGTCACCACTCGCTGTGCTGCCCACCAAGGAAGGAAATGATCCTTGTACGGATATAAAGATTGCGGACAGCCTTTAGTCGAATGCTGGCAACGCGGTTCATGGAGTTCATCGTCGGGTGGTTCTTGGATGCTGAGCTGTTCAAAAGCAGCGGTCAGCTCCTCCAGAGCAGCCGCGAAACGTTCGTCGTCCATGAGTAGACCATGTGAGGGTTTAAGATGAATACTGCTCATGAATGTAGAGAAATAGCTGTATACCGACGGCGGTACTAAATGGACAAGTTAGTGGTGGATATGGTGGATATGGTGGATTTGAACAAATGGGACATGGACCAATACTTACAGGCAAGATTGTAAATGATAGACGTTTAAAAGGAGAGACGGATTGGGTTAAGACCGTGCTATTGAGTTCACCAGTTGCACAAAGAAGAAAAAAAAAGATCAACATGCGGCAACTAATCTGTTGATGGTCTTTTGACAGAGCTCGGTCTGGGAACAGCAACAAGTGGTCGTGGTCGTACCTTCCTCAGGCCCGTTTCAACCTCTCGAACCGCTGCAAAATCCCTACCCGCCAACTTCTCTGGAAGAATCTTGCCGAAGGAGGAAGCATTGCATTTCTTGTCTCAAGTGCAGTTATGAGAGAAGCATACGTCTCCAAAGGAAGTCTGAGTTCTTCTAGGGATAGGGACGATGTCTTCCCGGGCTCGGGATGCAGTATCGCCTCAACATCAGCAGTGGGTTGAAAGAAGACTTTCATGGCCCGTTGGGAAGTGATGCTATGCTGGGAGCTGGAATTGGAGAACCGCATATCAGGATTAAAGACCCAGATCTATTCAGCAGTCAATGAGCGAAACCGGCTTTAGACCAGAACCGAGAAGACGCTTACCAGAATCCCGTCTTCCTTTCCGCAATGGATGATGAATCTGCGGGCGCTCTGGCGTTCAATGAGCTCTAGCAGCTGCGCAGCAACTATGAGCTCTGTTGGATGTGCCTCCAAGCTCCCTTCTTCAAGGCGGCCTTCAGCTGCAAGACTTGCCTTGAAGAGCCTCCACCCTCTGGCAATCGTATCTTCCACACCTATAAGTGTGCCACAGTTTTCACATTGCAGCTCTTGTTCAGACAAAGGGACATTGATACTTTGTTCCGTGGCCTGGCATCTCAAAAATTAGCACAGGTACTACCTCAAAATGAAGTCTATGCAGAAAGGCCGAGGGACAGTTTCAAGTAAGCTTTTATTGAAGCACAGCGAAACTACTACTTGTTTGACTACAGTAATTGGTAGAAACCACTTATGTACCTTGTCATAATCGCGTTGATGCCATCCCTCTGGACCAAACAACGAAGAAACAACGAGGCGCCGTCTCACTCCCGAAACTCGCAGTAGGTGGACGAACGCAAAGAACAGGGAAACGGTGCAAATCCATCAGCCGAGGATAACTGCAACGATCCCAAATCCTTATGACCACCATTCACGCCAGTGATCGAAGAGCGAGACTGTATTTATAGGGCAACTGTATCGAAGGCCTGATCATGGAAGAGACAAGGTCTCCTTCTTTTTGCCCACCAAAAGCGATTATTATTGCAAGTATGAAGCATACGGCAGAAACAATGGAACGATTTGGGATGACCCTTGCTCACCTTTTTCAAACCCTTACACTCTATAGCGGCGACAAGGAAAGTAGCCACATCCACAAGTACCGTGCCCGGCGTAGCCAGAACCTGGTTCGATGCACCATATCCCTTAACCTTGGAATTTTCATCTTCAATCGTCTGTTTAGCTGCGCCGTCCGCATCCTGCCCCTCATGAGGGTCCGGTTTATGGCAATGCCAGAAATCCATCATCTCAGCCCAGTTCCCGCTAGGCAGATCTTTCCACAGCCATCCCGCATGCGACGTACTATTCTCATCTGATAGAGTCGGGGCAGCGGTATTGCTTGGCTTGTCAAGAATGACCTGCTCACACTTTACACACCGTAACTTGGTAGTCGGGAGCATATCCCCTGCGGACCAGGGAACAAAACTATCCATATGCTCTTCCACTGCATCACGCACCACAAATTCCGTATCATCGACCTGCATTCGATAGGAGAATTCCCTCTCGGTTCCTGTAATAGTACCCTTGCCCTGGCCAGCACTTTGCGTCGCGTTGCTCAAAAGACGCCTTGACCCCTCCGTAACTTTGGCGGGCAATTTAATCGTCTCCATCACAGCTTCTTGCGATTCCGGAAGGGTAAGCGATACCGTCACGGCGCGACGAGACTCGGAAAGGGATATCTCTGGATAGGCATAAAGAGCACCGGCGGCAGATATCTGGAGGCTGACTTGGCGGATGTTGGGGAGGTACTCGGCGTGGAGAGTCAGGGATTCTGTATCAGTTGAGCCTGCTCGATTAGATTGAGTTGTTAGTGGCATTCTGGCTGTTGGCATTGTTTGACTCGTGATGGAGTAAATGTTTGCTGTGCTGGATTTGGAGCGTCGGCAGACGAGAGAACAACGCAAACACTGCAAACACTATTCCCCCTCCGAAGCATAGTATTACGTTAATAGTCCTCCTTGCAGAAAGATGAGAGGTAAATGATTATTATAATTTCTTCCGCATCCTCGAGTGTCAAATATATACCTAGGTAAGAAGCTCTAATAGTCAAGAGTCAACGGAAAGCGATGAATATTTAAGCCAAGGGATATAGTAATCAACAATATTAATACAAAGCAAATCACACGATGAAATTATTTTTTACAAGGTGGTTAAACAAACCCACCCCATCCTGTAAACCCGTCGGCAAACTTGAGAGCAGCTTTCAAGTAAAACTCGTCCGGATCACCCCAGGTCCTCGCTATATCCCTGATAACCCGGAGGGCTTTGATATAATGTGTCTCGGTGGAATGTTCGCCGTGGAGAGCCTTGTCCTTCATATAACCCCAGCCTTTTCCCTCAGTGTCATACTTCCGCACAGAGTGAAGGTTAATCTCTGGCCTCAGCTGCCCGATATACACAGCCAGAGTCATTAACCACCACTGCCGCACGAGGGGGATCTGGAATTTCGCTGGTATCAGCGGGAGCAGGACCCGCACGGCATGACTAGTCGTGAGGACGTGGACGAAGAAGAAGTCGTATTTCGCGTCCCGGTTATCAGAACTTGATGTGGCTGTCAATAATGCAACAGCAAGCTCTTGACTTTCTCGGAACGATTTCACGGGGTCGCTGTTGGACGTAATCTTCCAGGCATTCCAGTGATCGAGGATTGTTGCTTCCGCATCGCGGAAGACGATTTCCGTATTGTGGTCTCCAGGCGCTGTGAAGAGGTTGCTTAGGCGCTTGTCAGCGCGGACTTTCTGGAGGATCTCAAAGGGGGACGTGGAATGATAGGAGGATTCAGCTTGGGAGTAGGATGGGTCATCGAGGTATTTGTGAGCGGTGCCGTAGCAGACAGTTGCAAGGGAAAGGGCTTCCATGGCGACTTCACGGCTGGAGACTTCGAAAGCGTAGGCGAGATGGATGAGAGGATGGCCAACTGTCTCATTGTGAGTATCAGGCTTTCCTTAAGAAAGGCTAATACTTACGATCAGAGGCCAGAGCATTGAAAAGAGGTTCCTTGCCTGAGAAGAGGTATTGAAACACGACGGTCTTCCAATCATAGCCGTGGCGGACAAGCTCGTCTTCGAAGAAATCGACGTACGCTCTTTGGTATCTGAACGAGCCCTATTAGCATTTTCTCATGCCACAAAGACAGACATCTCACTCTCTCTTTCCCAGATAATCCCTCCAATCGTACGTGCTAATCTCACCAGGTGAATCAATCCAAGCTTCTAACGGCTTTAATTCCGCCTCATATAACCGATTTAGGTCATCTGCGTTGGCTCCAAGCAAATAAAACGAGCATAATGAGTGAGGCGCATGGTTGTGAAATTTGCGTTCATTCCACAGGATCGCATAATTGGCATGGTTGAGTTTGAGGAGGTGCTTTAGGGCTCTTGCAGCTTTCTCCTGCGCTGTATCGATCTCGACTATTTGACATGGCGGGAGATTGAATATGACTCTCTCGCCCCAGGGCAAGAGGTTTTTGAGGAAGTTGAGCGGCATCAGTCGTGGGTGAGAAGCAGCTTGGTGCTGAGGTAAATCTGGTGAAACTTTGATAGGATAGAAGGCTAGAGATGGCCTATAATGATATAATATCCATATACATTATCAAGAGACAGGTGGCGTCTTAAAGAAGTACTTTGTACAGAGCTGAATGACAAAACCGAAGAGCTTGAAAGTCTAGGTAAGGTTGAGATAGAAAAGCTGGGGATTCTGATTATCGTTGGGACGAATGACGTAATAGACCCGCCCTACCCCACAGATACAGTCTATGGCTATATGGCATGACAGTCGCATGTTCCTTACCACTCCATTCTATACCGCGCTCGAGTGTTGGATCCGGCCTACTTTTGCTCCCTGATCTCAGCAGCTCCGTCAATATTTGGGCCACTGTAGCTTTCCACCGCCGCCAGCACCTCGGCATCTACACGCGGCCCAGTGAAGTGTTTGCGCCCATCGACAATCCATTGGAACGCCGATATAATCAGAACAATGCCGAAAGCTGCAACGCAGTAATCTGAGGTCCGGTCAGTAACTCAACTGCGCGTAGATACGGAAAACGTACTCATGTTGCTACCGGTCACAGGTAGTTCGGGGGGAAACAGGAAGAGTACGGTGGTCAATGATATATACGCGAGAGCGATCTACACCAGGTATACAGAGTTAGCGACTCATGGGTCTAATATAAGAAAGGGAAAGGGGGGGATATTGTTAATTTACCAGGTTAACCATCCAGCCGAGAGCCTGTGGCAAAACAAACGCTCTCTCGGGGATCATTTGCCTGCCCCTTAAGCAATTTATCGCAATCGGGATACCATATGCAACGTCAAGCATGACGACCGATGAAGAAGTAATGGCATTAAACGCACTATAAGGTGTTATTGCTAGCAAGATGTACCAGTCAAAGCACTTACCTTGATGAGCCGAGGAAAATGCAACCGAATACAATCACACAGAACATTGTCAGGTACAATCCATTAAGGGGCACCTGGAGTTTGGGGTGAACTCTGCTAAAGAAAGGTGAAGCCGGCAGTCCTCCATCTCTGTTTTTGGCCGTTAGTGCGACGCCAGCGATTCTGTCGAAAACTCTTGGCTCACCTCGCAAACGCATATACCATGCGGCTGCTTGTCGTCATGATCGTGGTGGCCGCAAAAACAGTGCAAACCAGCGGAAACCTGCAAGATCTCGTTAGCATCAACCTTGAACTTCATAGGGGTCGAATGATGAACTCACATAAGAAGACAGATCGATCCCGCGTTGCTATTAGTAGCATCATGGAAAATCTGCAACAGAGGTGTCGCAGCAGACTCGATGACCAGGTTGATATCTCCTGCAACAAAAAGCAGCACAATGAGAAAGATCAGGCCGGTGGTGATACCGATACAGACGCATCCAATCATGATTCTGGGCCCGAGTACTGTGGGATTTGGAATTTCTGGAACTTGATTATTATACGAAGCCTCTGATGATCTTTCCTTCTCTTTGCTTACCTTCGATCATATGCGCAACACCATCCTGAGCAACCGTCAGTCAAGGAGTTGAGTCAAACTTAGGGGTCACATACGAAACCTGTGAGACCGAAGCCACCTTGCAGCAGCTGTCATGGGGTTAGCGATCATGCTCAGCTTTGCGGATGCAGTGGAGGCTCACGCCAAGCAGCCAAGCAACGCCGTCAGGCCCTGCTTTATATGAGCTTCACTTCAACGACAAGGAAGTAAGGGAGCCATACAGCCTGTCGTGTTGATGAATTCGCCGAATACGAACCTAGACATATCAGCTCCCGTCGTCCTAGCAGGGTGAATTGATTCGTACTTTCCAGAATTATAATCTGGCGACGCGCATGACAAGATTGTGATCGAGATAACAACGAATCCGGTCAGGGACCATATGACTACATTCATCAGTACTCCTAGAGCCTTACCAAGTAAGCCTTCGGATAGGCTAGAACATACAAGCACTCTTGGTGACCAGCGGGAGTCCCACGTTCATGAAAGCATTGATGGCGAATGCGATTATGTTAATTGCAATATAAATGAGGAACTGGTGCCAGCGCTGAAACTCAAACAGCTAGGACTCTGGATCAGAACCGAACGTCTCAAGCACAGCTGTTGTTACCATACCGGATAAACGAGGCCAATGATACCCCCAATAAGAGTGCTTGATAACAGTCCTCCGGTGGCAGTCAGAGCCAACTAAGAACCATCAGTATTATTTCACGAAATCGAAATTTCATTCGATTGAAGATTATACTAACCCAGCCAGCCACATTCGCCCAGCCTGTAACCCAGGATAACATTGGCATTTGTCGTTTCCAGGAGACTATAATGCTTTTTTAGCAAGAGCATTTTTGTGCAAGCTCAGGAAGCACTAACTAGCTGTATTGTTCAGAAACGTATCAGTAAGATCAATCATGATTAATCGCGTAGGTGTGGCAGAACGAACCTGCAACCCAATGGTATTGTCCGCCAGCCCTACTCAACCATTAGACTTTGTCTACCACTGCAAGCGGACCATGCACTCACGTAGGCCAGGCCGAAAGGAATTCCGCGAGCGATGCGGCAGTACAAATATTGCAAACGCCAGCAGTAACCAAGCCTTGCAAAACCGGTCAATCACAGAGCACGTATGCGTTACAATCCTTGAGCCTACCCCAAACAACACTGGTGCAGCCTCCAGACGGAAGACTGAGGTTCAAACTAGTTGATAGAGCAGTCCATGACTGCAGATTGTGAGTGCCCCATCCATTGCTCAAGTCCTGGTTCGGTCACCATCTATGTGGGCAACATACGTTTAAAATAGCAAAGGCTAGACCCAGCATCGACCTAAATTGGTTGACAATATTGGTTAGCAAACATTAAGAATCCAGAAGTAGGGCCACGGAAGGTGAATACCTACAACATAGAGAAATTCCGCTTCAGCTCGGCTTTATGCCCAAGGGCAGCCAGCTGAATATCATCGGCCGCTGGAATGTCTTTCATGGTATACGTGAATGTGATATGCTTCTGCGTGCCAGTATAACCAACGAGTCAACAAGGCAAATGGATGCAAGAAACGATTCACAAGAGAGCGTTGGAACAAATGACTTGAAATAGCAGGCAGCGTTCCCAGGACTCGCGTGTTTCGCCCCCATTGCTTATCAACATGCTGGGCCACCCATATTGCGGGGGAAGCTGAACTGTTACATAATGAGGCAAGATGAGGGAATTTGATAACAATCGATCATCACTGGGGATGAGACGGAGTGGAGACTTGATAGACAGCAGAGTGACAATGAACAAGCTCATGCCAATTAACGCTAAATCAACGGGTGAAGGTGATTTGTCCTTGGCGCCGAGATTTATAGACTAGGAGGTGATAGCCAGTCGGAGGAGAGGCGAGTCCGATCGGCGCTGGGGCTGTTCCTCGATACCCCGGTTCGCGTTCCTTAACTGGAAGAGAAGGGCCTTGCGAAGTTACCATGGGATAAGCGGCGCATTGCTTGAAGGAAGAAGCATTTCCGATAAAACCTTATTAACAGTGATACAATGATGGGATCATAAAGAAATCTCGATTGGAGTAATAATTCTACGCTTCATTAGAACGCAAAGCAAGCATTTGAACTCCCATTCAGAGCACTATCACTCTGTATCTTAGGTGTACTTCCGTAACTGTGAAATTGTTAGTATCCCGGCGGAGGATATACTTTGACCAGACTTACATCAAGCGTCAGAGATTTGCTGCTATTTTCTACCTGGTCTCGGTAAATACCGACCAATGCCTCACTGTTCTGGAACAGCCCGTTCTTCAAACTAATGACGATGAACTGCATTCCAGGGGCCGCATGGTCGTAAATATAGTTTGCAATCCGAGCAACGTTGGTATTGTCGAGCGCAGCATCGACCTCGTCCAGGACGAAGAAAGGCGACGGCTGGTATGAATGGATGGCGAAGAGAAGAGCCAGAGCGGCCATAGTCTTTTCACCGCCTGACAGGTGCTCCATGTCTCGAAAACGTTTGAGTGGAGGCATAGCGTGATACTTGATGCCGTCCAGGTATGGCTCGTCGGAGTCTTCGATGTCCAGGTAACTATTCGGGTTAGATTGGAATCTCAAACGAGTTTTGGTCAAAACCTACGCTTGTCCTCCCAAGGGGTAGTTTGAGCTCCGGGTCAATTCTCTATAGATAGGCCCAATCTGCTCAGAAATGTGCGAGAAGGCCTTGTTGAAGAGCTCCGAGCGTCGACGCATGACCTCTTCGAAGTCATCTTTAGCCTTTCGAGCACGCTTTCGTGCTTGCTCAAAGTCCTTTTCTGTAGCTCGAAGTTTGTTCTCTACGCTCTCGAGGCGCTCCAGTGCACGCGTGTTGGGAGCCATTTTGTCAAGCTCGCTATTAAGAGTACGAACTTTCTCCAGCAGTTCTTCCTCGAGTTTCTCATCGGAATCCTAGTCTGTCAGATCCACTTGCCCACCCCGCATCAAAGTCGATGTTGGAAAAAGGCTTACCTCCTTAAGGGTATCGCCGAGAGAATCAAAGTCCACCTCAATGCCGTAGTCCTGCACGCTGAAGCCGCCGTTCGCCTGTGTGTCCTCGTCCACGTCCATTGCGTCGGGATCGGCTCCCTGGACAAGCTCGTCAATTGGAAGTTGATCAAGCGGGTTGGATTCCTCAGTCAGTGGAATGTCGATATCCTCGAGCTTGCACCGCCGGAGTAGAGCATATCGACTAGACGAGTTGCGTTGAATCTCTGTTTCCAGGCCGTTAATGAATCTCAGAGTGGATTCCACCTCCTTGCTGCGTTTCTGAAGTTCTCTACGGTGATGAGCCAAATTTTCAGCGGACTGTCCATACTTCTCCTTCTGCTCCTCAAGCTTTTCGCGCAAAATATCGAGTTCGGCATTAAGCTCATCAAGCTTATTCCGTACTCTCTCCTGCTCGGACTCAAGTTCCCCAATCATATTTGCATCACGCTGGTGTTGAGCCTGCAGACTGGCAATGCGGTCGGTAGTAGCCTGCAGCCGCTGTTGCTCGAAGCTGAGCTGATTCTCAATCCTACTCTTCTGGGTTGTGAACTCAAGCTTCTTCTGTGCAGCCTCCTCGTGTAGGGAACCTTGTTGCACTTCGTACTCCCGGATATTGCTGTAACCAAGACGTTTACAGAATTTTCTATAGATCTCATCTTCAACACCACTGACAGCGTCTTGAGAAGTAGCGATGGCCTCATCGAGCTCATCGAGTACTTCTTGCTTTTCAGTGTACTTTGGCCGGAGATCCTCGAGCTGCCTCTTGACAAAGTCCAATTCGGTATATTTATCCTTCAGGTTTCGTTCAAGGGCTTTGAGTTCCTCACGAGCGTATGCAAGTCGTTGCTCCAGACCAACCAATTCACCCTGCAGAGTTTCCTCCTCGGTTCCTCGACGGTGACCCTTAGGTAGGTTGGCTAGGTCTGCCATGATCTTGTCCTTTAGCTTGAAGAGGCTCTCTACCTCCGAGTCTTCCCAACGCTTGGAGTTTTGCTGTGGACCGCGGCCACCGGTCATCAAGCCCCCCTTGTGGATCACGGTTCCGTCCAGAGTGACAGCCTTTGCATCCACGTGTCTCTCGTAGCACAGGTACTTGGCAGTTGCCAGATCATCGCATACGATAGCATTGCCACAAGCATAAGTAATAGCTCTTGCCACGGAATCGTCGTAGTCCACTGTTTCAATTGCAGGACGCATGGCGCGATGCATACCCTTCAGGTTAGAGTTCAGAGCTTTAACCTGAATAGTCTCTAGAGGAATGAAGGTAGCCTGGCCGGCCCTCTGATCACGAAGGTGTTGAATGCACTCTTTGGCAGTCTTCTCGTTGTCCACAACAATAGCGTCAAAATGACGGCCCAGAACAGTACTAACGGCGTCGGCATATTTTTTCTGTTTGGGCTTGCACAGATCACTAACACGCCCTTTGACACCAGGAAAGATCCGCTTGAGGGTTGAGATCAGCTCTTTCGCTCGGATCTCTCGCTCTGTCTGCTTTTTGCCGTCGTCTGCTTCAAGGAGCTTTTTCAAAACAACTTGAAGTTTCTCTTCGTACTCTGTTCGCATTTGGGAAACGCGCAGTCGCTCTGAGCTGATCGCATTGAGTTCTTTCTTCTTCTTCTCAATTTCCTTCGAGGTTGTTTTGACGGTCTCATTAGCAGCCGCCTTGCGTTCGCTCAAGGCCTTCGTGTCGGTTTCCAATGTTTGGAGTTGCCATTGAGTGCTGTCAAATTTGCTCTTCAAGCTGTTGTATGCTTCTGCGTCGGTCTTCCTCTGGCGTTTGAGATTGTCCAGCTTCAGTTGTTCCGCAGAGGAACGTTTGTTGACTTCTTCCTTGAGTTTATGGTATTCCTGTTGATCAGCTTGGCTGAGCTGGCCACCTTGCTTGCTCAGGGCCTTTTGCCAATCCGCCTCCCATTGAGCTTGCGCCTTCTCAACGACCTTGAGATTCTTTTGTAGCTGCTTTATGCTAGCCGACTGCGTATCGCGTTCTTTTCCAATTTCCGCGATGCGAGAACTGTATCTTTCGACCTTCCGCTTAGTTATGTCAACCTTTTCATCGATTGGGACAAGGGCATTGGTAGCTTCTTCGATTTCCTTTTCCTTTTTCACGATGTTCTTCTCCGCGGTTGCAACATCACGACCAACTCTGGCGTGAGACTTCTTCGCGTCCTCGACATTTCGCTCATACTTCTCTACACCGCGGCGGTATTCTTTCAGCTCATCCTGGTACTTTTGAATCTCCGCGCTCGAGTCGTCAATCATACGTTGGAAGTGGAAAAGCTTCCATAAGATATGCGTGATGATGGCCTGATCGCGTTCCTCCGCTTTTCTCGCGTAGTTCTCAGCCTCCCGCTTCTGCTCCTGATATTGCTTGATCTCCGAGTTAATCGCACGGCGGCGGTTGAGCTGGAGAGTCTGTTGCTCCGCAGATTCCTCAGCCTCGGCCTTAAGTCGCTCGTACTCCGCTTTATACTCCAAGCTTCCTGAAATCTGCTCGATCAGGCGTGTAAGGTCCTTTGGAGATTGAGAGGCAATCGCTTCCACATCACCCTGGAAAACAAGAAAGTTTCGAGCTTTGATGAGAATATTTTCCGCCTCCAGCGCCTCGTTGTACTGCTGCGCAGTTACCACACGATTGTTGATCCGGTACTCGCTTACTCCCTGACTGGTAATGGAGCGCCTCCATTGCTGTTCTTCTCCCGCATCATCTTCGTAGACAGCCATAACCCACGCGGTCCTCGGATCGTTTGTTCCGCTAGCATCCTGCGACGGTTCCACGTCGTACTCATTCTGTGTCGGCTCGACCCCTTCCGTTTCCCTGTCGACGGCGTTTCCGTCCGCGTCGACTTTTGATGTGCGCAAGACGCGACCTCGATAGATAAGGTCGCGCAGGTTCGTCGATCGAAGGTGGGAAGACTTGATTCCTAATACGAATGAAATCGCATCCATCCTTAAGATGGTCAGCGCAAAAGAATCCCACGCAAAATTGAGGCTCAGGGAACGCACGAATTGGACTTTCCTGACCCGTTGGGTCCAATGATTGATGTGAAGTAGGCATCGCCGAAAAGAAGCGTATGATGGCCCTTGTATGATTTGAAATCTGCGAGTTGCTGGTTAGTTGTCCGCGATTGTGACTTTGTTCGCAGTGTTCGCAACGGTACCACATACTGTAAAGCTCAAGGCGAATCAGTTTCCCCATCTTGCCACTACGCAGTCGCTCTCCGTAGCGACTGAGAGCACGACAGCGCTTGGATTATATCTTCCAGGAAAACGCAAGGCGGTGATGCGGAGTGTTGTTGAGGGGGGTTCCGCGGCCATCGCGTTGGAGCGATCTTCCACGCGTTTTGGTCACATGACTGTTCAATCTATAGGAAGTCAACCACTTCTCCGGTCCAGTTCTCTGAGTGTTGCTTTTGTTTGAAACCGACTACATTCCGGTTTCATGTTCCTGCAACATTACTGTTCAATTTGGAGCCTTCTTGGTGTGTCCAGCAAGCCTTCCGCGACATGTATATACTTCAGATGACTCTGGATACAGCCGTCGGCAACCCCAATTTACAGGTTCTAGAGAACTTGCAAGGATAAGCATTGTTATATATACGAGATGACCGAGATACTGTACAGAAAATAAGATCCTAACAAATACCCTCTAATGACGCTTGAAAGAAGACTAGTTGGTACAAGATAACTGACGGAAGTAGGCAGGTTGAGAACTTCAAGCAGTAGAGCGCCTCGTTGGCACAGGATTTCCGACGACTGGTAGAAAGTCCTCTGAAACATAACCAGCTCGATCCATCCGAAACGTACCCTTCTGGCCGTCGACCTCCAAGAGGATGAAGTCTTCCTGGGTGAATATTTGCCGGATGGAACGGAAGACCCCATAAAGAAGCATACTTAGCTTCTGCCCTGGTGCTTTGAAAAAGCTAACATGTTCTGAGCTTGATTGAACATGCGCAGGGGTTTGTCCTCCATGCTGTTCGACAAAGACAGCCAAACGACGTGAGAAAACAATCCGGTTTGGTAGCACATCGAATTCGAAAGGTTTCCGGAATGGGACCATACTTCGTACTGTAAAGCGTAGGTGCGCCTGATTATTGGAGCTGACTGCCTTAACAGTTCTGATCAATTTTCCGGTCCTTGTAAGAAAGAGCGTTCCCATGACGCTCATTGCGACGCAGACTCCCCCAGTCAAAGCTTGCTGCCACATTGGTAACTTTACCACAGGATCCCGAATGGTCGCGTTCGAGTTGTAGACCGCATACGCGAAACAGAAAATAGCGCTTGCGTATGCACCGAGGACATAGCTTCGATGCGGCGGGGCCTTGTATAGTACTAATTCACCTTCTTTGGCTACTTTCCGTTCTAGTTTTGCAAAGCCCATTGGTCGCCGTCCGGCAAATTTCAAGCCCTCATTCGACTGAGACGAGCTTCTAGACTGTAGCGGAGACTCTGGTTTTTGATATGGTACTTGTTTGACCTTGCTGGCCGCTTTCGTTCGAGTGACGCTAGAAGAGAATTGCCTGCAGGCCGCTATAGGCAAGGACGAGCTCGATGATAACGAAGGCTTCGGGCATGGCTGCACAAGCACCCGTAATGTTAATGGTCTGGCAAACATTCTGCTCCCTACGGTCTTTAAACATTAGCCAGTAGTTCGCAATATCAATTCACGAAAATAGCTCAATACACAGCAAGCTGCCAAATATGCCCCGGCGGTGCATATTGACTGATGTGTACGGAGGGATGAAGCAACTAACCCAATAACGAAAGAAACCGAGCTGGGAAGAGCTCAATGGCTTTCGTTTTGCGACGGTTGAATCGGGGCTGTTCCGGCAGAAAAATGTTCCTGTCCCGGCCGCCGGTGAGACCAAATCAGGACCTCAACAACCTCAACATCTCTAGCTTGACGACAGGCGCAAGCATTACAATCAACAATCGCGGATCACGAGGCTTATCGGCGCTTTTCGTCCCTCAGCTTCTGTGGGTGATTTGTTGTCGGGATCTCTCTGAATCCTTGACACCGTCCGTGCTTCACCCGCCGATCTCGACAACTCTTCATCCCAAAACGGACTGCGGCGAGAGGACGCAGTTTGTATACAGCAATGGCCTCCAACTACTCAGCTCGACAGTTCTCGGCCATGCTGCGTAAGAGCCAGCCTCGGGTCGTCGCCTACAGCACGCGACGTGAGTATTATTTTTTTAAGAAGCTTGAGCAACCCAAAGCTTTCAGTTTAGATTGATCAACAATGCTAACTTGCTAAATGTCTTCCTTAGGCCTCGCTTCCACCTCCGCTCCTCAGACTCATAACCCTGCTTACCCTCTTTATCCTTCTGTTATCTCACTCCTCCACCAAAAGGGCATTCCAGAGTCCGAAGTTTCCAAAATCCCCGCTTCCGGCCCCAAAGGCCGACTTCTTAAGGGCGATGTCCTCGCCTACCTCGGCCTCATTCCGTCAGACTATCCCGCTTCGCAAGCAGCGCGGATTGAGAAGCTCGCTCACCTCGATCTAAGCAACATCAAGATCGCTCCTCCTCCAGCACCACCAGCACCAGAGTCGGCACCGGCAGCCGAAGAGCCAGTCGTTAAAACGCCTCCTACAATATCGGTCGCGGTTTCGATCTCCTTGGCTACTGTTCTCCGTGCTCAGAAAAAGCTTCAGAAGTCTGTTGGTGTGACAATTCCTCTATCCACCTTCGTCGCCCGGGCCGCTGACCTGGCCAACGACGATCTTCCTCGGTCACCGTACGCTAAGCAATCCGCCGACGAAATTTTCGACGAGCTTCTGGGTGCGGAGCCCGTCAAAGTCTCGCGCGGTGAATACATCCCTGAGCTCAACGCCGTTGACGTTACTCCCGAGGTGCGAGCTGGTCATACGGCGAAGGAAGATCTCATCGATTTCCTTAGCGGTTCCAAAACGACAAAGCGCAGTCCACCTGCAGCCGCGATCGATTCATTTGAACCTGAACAAGCTTTGAATGTTTTCAGCTTGACTGTCCCGGTGGGCGAGGAGAAGCGAGCCCGAACCTTCCTGGAGCGCGTCAAGACTCTCCTGACCGTTGAACCAGCCCGGCTGGTTATATAGACTATTCTCACTTCTCATAATTTTTTTTGACCTTGTAACAATCGAAGTAGCGACAAAGAAGACATATTCGTTATGTTATTTAGCATTCAATATGGGATATCACTAGTTTACCTACCTGCAAGGAACCATCATTGCAACCCTTTTCTTTTTGTTTAACACAAATCCAACCAGTCCAATCTTTGAAAGACACGGGCACTTATAATAAGCGTAATCCCAGATTCAGTATGAAAGTATCTTAATGCAATCGATTACCCATACATCCGACCCGATCCATCCTAGTAACAATGTAGGCAATGCAACAAACTCGCCTTGAGAGTAACCGTAAGTTAAAGAAGACAACTAATTATCAAAATCCCGTGTCATCTCGTCATCAACGCAATGAAGCGGCCGGACGCGGGAAAACTACCTAGAGAATGAACGCAAAGATATGACGACAAAGAACAACCTCAAGCTAACCTTGAGCAGCTAGTCGAGTTCCGGTGTAAAGGACAAAAGAGAAAAGCCGTTCATGAAACAACCAGCAGGCCCTGTTCTGTCCGCCAGAGCAACACCAATGGCGCATGTTTACGTCCAGTCCCGTAGCTGGAAAGCGAAAGGAAGATTTGAGGTAGTCTTGCATGCTACTAGACTCAAGTCTAGATAGCGAGCCAAGGAATAAAAAGCAGCAGAAGACGAGGGAGAAGGACAGCGGAGGATACAATGCCTGATTGATGCTGGATAATGCTGAACGCGCAAAGCATAGTAACATGAGACGAAGATCCGATGATATCAAGATTGCGCAGAATAACAACCACCTAGAAGCCGCCTGAAAAAAAGAAGAGCAAATGCTAGATGCCGAATTAGACCCCGTGATGCCGCCTCCCAAGTCCGTCCATGGAGGATCGCCCAACGCTGAGAAAGGAAACACTAACGCCAAACCAGCCGTAACGCCGCGTCTAATGCATGATGTAGAATCCAATGGGCCGTAAAAGATGCTGTGGCACCGAGTTCAATCAAGTCGTTACCGAATTGTACCCCATTCCGCTAATTTGCTGCCCTCGCGTCCGTGCTCCCTACCGGGACGTCTGTTGAATATCTTCCAGAACCGTAGGGTCTCGTCGCCGGCACCCGTTACCACTGTCTGGCCGTCGGGGCTCATGGCTAGATAGAGCACACGAAAAGTATGGCCCGTAAGCGACACAATCTGCTCCATACGAGGATACTTCCAGATGACAATTTGGTTCTGACTATAGCCATGCGTACTGATAATTTCATCAGAATTCTTCGACCATGCCAGGTTACAGACTTGGCTCCCGGTATCAACCTCCTTGATAAGAGAACCCGTCGCCGTGTTCCAAAACTTAATCGTTCGATCAGCAGTACCTCCCCCGGATGCGAGTAAGTGGTGTTGATGGGGTGACCATGTGATAGCCTTCACGGCCGCGGTATGGTCTGAGAAGCGATAAAGAGGGGTCTCGTTCAATTTGTCCCAAACCAGGAGCTTATTGTCGTTGCCCCCTGATGCCAGTTGACCATCTTCCGTGTTCCACCTGAGCCCACACACTTCCTGCTTATGACCAGAAAGTCGACGAAGATACTGGTCAGGAGACCGCACGTCACGATGAAAAATATGCCGATCCCGAGAGCCGGATGTCAGAATATGATCGTTCCAAGCCAACGCCCCTACGCGATTGGTGTGCCCAATCATGGTCCGTAGGCGGCGACAGCGCTCTGCATCCCATATTTGCACCATACCTTTCCCCGTACCAATTGAAAGGTGCGTACCCTAGATGTTTATCAACATAAGCTCCCAGACATTCATAAGACGTCGGCTTACCCTTTGTATCCAACTGACGCTCGTGACTGTGTCATCCTTAAGCTCACACAATTTCGTAACCCTCCCAGTTTGTGAGTTCCACATGTACACCGAGTTTCCTAAGCCAACGCCTAGAACATTACTACTCCCCCAATCAACCAAATTCAGGTAAAAATCGTCCTGCAAGTCTGGGGCATCGAGAACCTTGTAGGGTACTTTGTTCACGTAGCGCGGCTGTTTGCGAGGCGTCTCAAGTATCCGTTGGCTGTCATAACGGATGGGAGATAGGCTGTAGAGCTCTGAGCGAACGTTGAGATTTGGCCCATGTTGATTACGCGGGGTCTTGGATGGCGTGGGATGCGCCGATCCAGCGCGTGGAGAGGCGTAATTGAAGAGGTTTTTGTGAGGAGTGGAGGGAGTGATACTGGCAGGTGGAAGAGCGGAGACGACATGCGAAGGGGGTGTATGAGACCGGGTTTTGTCGTTAATACCGGATGAGCGAATCGTGTTAGAAGGAAGCGAATCCAAGTCAGCCTGAGGAACTGTATTTCCAAATAACTCGCTGCGCAGAACCCGTGAATACATTCTATTTGCTTCTTCCGCTAGAAAATATCAGCATGAGAAGCCAAAATCAATCATGGTGGGCATACTCTTTTGAAAATGAAGCTCTGAGTGTGGAGTTCGCTTTTTCGTTTTCGATGGTGTTGAAGGACATCCATCTTCATGAAGCAGACTGTAGGTAGCTTGGAGATCTTGACCTTCGCGGTTAGGAATGAATCTGTGGTGAAAATGATTGTTAGCAAAGGTATTCTACGACATTATCGACAGATTAGCAGCTTCGGAAGACAAAAATGTGCATACCTGTCACCGTAGACTCTCTGACGTTTCCGACTCGGGCTGGTCCCCGGTGTCCTTTCACGGGATCGTCCAGCGTCTTCGTATTCCCTCAGCGCCTTTGCCAGCGCGTTAGGATCAATTGGCCCTGAGACACTTCGGCTTGTGTGATGTACCCCAGTCGGCTCGGGGAAATAGAGGGTAGTTTTGGCTGGCATGCTTGGAGGGGTTCTTGAGCCCGGAGGAGAAACAATATGTGTTCCTGTTGACCTCAAAGCTCTCGCACTGCCGTAAATCGCGGGATTGCTTGAGGCTCTATTGCTCTCTGACATGATGGCGGTAGAGAAGAGGGTATGTCCTAAATGGTGGTCGATCGCAAGAAGGAGGGCAATGAAGCGAACGAATGCGACAGGTCTAAGGGTCGAACTGCAACCTCGCCAGCGCCAACGGGCGAATCAGATGCGTCTCCGGACAACTGTAAGGAAGAAGGATAACAGGAAGGTCGTGGACATTCGAGGGCGTGAGTTGGCAGTGCGGTTGGTAAATGCAGCAGCTGGGCTCACAGCTCCGCTCCGGACAATAATCGAATGGAGTGGTTGGAATCTAGGCGGAAGTGGGTTGAAGGAGTGACGAAGTACACTAGTAGACTGGGCGATAAGGATGTTGATGGCGGCAGTTCTCGCGCCAGACGCAGGGATAGATGGATCGAGTCGGACAGGTCGAGGAGGGCATCGGAGAGAGACCTGACCACGGTCTAGCGAGGATGATAGAGATACGCAGGTTCTCTTGCCCTCCTCTGCTCATTGACCGTTGGAAGGGGATTTCCCTTAAATCACGCGTCGGGGGCGCTAAACCTTTTCAGTACCCAGGGAGGCTGGCCTGGCTTGTTGATTGTTTTGACGCCTTTCTTTGTCACCTTTCTTATTGTATTTAATAATTATAAATAGGCAGGAGAGAAATAAACTGGATGAGACTACAAAGAAAAGCTGACTGAGGCGCTTCACGAGACAGCAATGTATTATGGGCTTCTGACCCAGATCAAAATGTTGTTGTTCAGCTGTTTATTCCTCAGGCCAACACGAATAACGTCTCCCCATCAACGCAACAACATCGCCTAGCTCTATCAGTGAGATCGAGGGGAGAGGAATCGCTCTGGGCCATTCAATTCAACCATAATCTGACAATATCACACGATATGGCTCGAGTCTGCCCAAACACGCTTTCGAGTGTTATTGACGCGAAGCGCCCAGCTGGTGATTGGGTGAGCGCGTCCCTTGAGCCTGGCGATGTTATTGTTGTTCTCCCTTCTTAATGCGGGTTCATTATGAGACTCGCGACTATCACGCATTCCAGCGCGCCCTGCAACGCGAAAACGCTCGGACCACCAGTCTCCTAGAATTCGAGGCACAAGCTCGAATTCTCCGCGCGTTCTATCACTGATGATCGTCTTGTTCCACGTTTTTTCTCTTTTCGTTCTTCGGCTTTCCGACCGTTGTCTCCAAGTCCTCGACCTGTAATCACCTAAGCGCGCTTTCTGCTATCACATGATTGGCCAGTGATATTGGGCTTGGTGGGCATGATTCGCTTCAAACTAGTAATTTGAAAGGGTTGCCTGTGTATCGACTACTACCTTGTTCTCTGGTATTGAATCTCTGATACTGGAGATTTCGCTAGGTAGTCCAACTTACCCTGCTTAGTCGTATGTCTGTAACGGTGTAAAATGCACTTGCACGGAAGAGCAACATTGAAATGGTCGGTGACTGACCGCCAATGATACATGATTATGGGGACCGCAGATCGTGAGCCATGGCAGCCGCCATCGACTCCACCTCCCACTCATTGAGCTTTGGTGTCCACTGTCCTCTTGTCTTCCACCTCAGCTTTCTCCCAAGGCACTCGTCCAACCATGACGTCTAATCTAACGAAGAATCTCAAACAGCCGGCCCTGGACTTCTTGTCCTTTGTCAATGCCTCTCCTACTCGTAGCGTCTCCCATCATTCCGCTACAAACCATACAGTCATTATCTAACGCGCAGCTGTTTAGCCTTTCACGCCGTCAATTCGGCCAGGAATCTCCTCGCAAATGCGGGTTTCCAAGAGATCAAGGTACTGATAGTATTCGTAACTCTAAAGTGTACCGACCGCTGACAATGTGGACAGGAGAAAGACTCGTGGGCTTCTACTTGCCGCCCTGGTGGAAAATATTACTTGACTCGCAACCAGTCAACTATAGTGGCTTTCGCAGTTGGCAAGAAATGGAAGGTGTGTTCTTGGAAGACAGGTAACACAAGGCTTACTGACGTGATCAGCCTGGAAATGCGATCGCCATGATCGGGGCTCACACGGACTCCCCCGTGCTGAGGATCAAGCCCGTTAGTAATAAACGTGGTGAAGGTTACATCCAAGTCGGCGTCGAGACTTACGGCGGCGGTATTTGGCATACTTGTGAGTAGAGGCCTGAGTTCCCATACATCTATGGTGCTAACTTATTTTTCTAGGGTTTGATCGTGATCTTGGAGTTGCAGGTCGCGCGATGGTTCGAACAGACGACGGTTCTAT
This sequence comes from Aspergillus nidulans FGSC A4, assembly GCF_000011425.1. Lineage (NCBI taxonomy): Eukaryota > Fungi > Ascomycota > Eurotiomycetes > Eurotiales > Aspergillaceae > Aspergillus > Aspergillus nidulans. Next base: position 2,172,417 of record NC_066262.1, on the reverse strand, counting down.
TGTCCAAAAACTTATCAAGATTGATCGACCAAGTAAGCTCATTCTGTCTATATTCCGCCTGTTCTAACGCTATTAGTTCTCCGCATTCCGACGTTGGCTATCCATCTGGAGCGCCAGGAGACCTTCTCTTTCAATAAGGAGACTCAACTGTTCCCTATCGCAGGCATGATTGCTGCGGAACTAAACCGTACTGGCCAAGCCGAGGGTGCCAGCGACAAGAGCAATACCGCTGCCGAGAGCGAGAATGCGGAATTCTCTCCCTTGAAAGCTATCACAGAGCGCCACCACCCGCATATTGTAGAGCTCATCGCTGCCGAGGCAGGTGTGGAGCCGGCCGATGTGCTTGATTTTGAAATGATTCTTTTCGATACGCAAAAGTCCTGCCTAGGCGGATTGATGGAGGAGTTTATTTTTTCTCCGCGTTTGGACAACCTTAACAGCTCCTTCTGTGCTACAGCTGGATTGATCGAGTCTGTAGCTGACGAGTCAGCCCTGGACGACGAATCCACCATCCGTCTTATCGCTCTATTTGACCACGAGGAAATTGGAAGCAGGACCGCACAGGGCGCCGATTCTAACGTCCTTCCCGGCATAATCCGCCGTCTGTCCGTCCTGCCCTCTACCGCTGGCGATGTCGATACATCGACCGCTTATGAACAGACTCTGTCCACTTCTTTCCTACTCTCGGCCGACATGGCCCACGCTGTTCACCCCAACTGGTCCGCCAAGTATGAAAATGACCACAGGCCTGAAATTAATAAGGGGCCAGTGATCAAGATCAATGCCAATGCACGCTATGCGACCAACTCCCCTGGTATTGTGCTTCTCCAGGAAGTCGCACGCAAGGCTGTAGAGACTGAAGGCGAAGGTGTCCCGCTACAACTCTTTGTCGTTCGTAACGATTCCAGCTGTGGAAGCACTATCGGACCTATGCTCTCTGCTGCTCTAGGGGCTCGGACCCTAGATTTAGGCAACCCTCAGCTAAGCATGCACAGTATCCGCGAGACGGGCGGGACGTACGATGTGGCGCACAGTATCCGACTCTTCAAGAGCTTCTTCCAACATTACGCCAGCACTTCTCAATCGATATTTGTGGATTAGATTCTATTACGAGGTAGTGCGAGGGCTAGTGAATCCCAAGATTTTCAAACATGCTCGATATTCCCCAGTAGCGATATAGTTAAGATGCCCAGTGTCGGACCGAGAAACTTCCGGCCCAGCGTCTCCTCATCTCGGCGTTGCTGCCTCCGCCATCGACTTCCCCCCTCAGCTTTGTCTCCACATCTTCTCTACCCCAAGACTTTGAACTGAACCAGGCAGCTTGGGACTGCAGTGACTGCACTTTACCAGCCGGCGCTTTCGACCGTTAACGCCTCGCCTGGTCCCTTTAACAATATCATAGATGCCATCAATGCCCGGATGACCCTCTATGACAACACCAGATGTCTTTCGAGATGCGGAATACATCGCTGACGTGTCCGGCATCCAATATGGCAGCATCACGGAGGCATCGCCGACGCTCCAGGACGACAGCCTGAGAAAGAAGCTCCAAACTGCCGCGAAACTCGCCTTCATCGATCGTCTACTCCGCGATCTCGACATCCTTATATACTGCGAGTTATCGGCACTTTATTACCTAGAGTGAGTGGCCTTCATCACTGGACATTCCCATATGAAATCCCAAGCTCAGTGAAGCTGACTTGTTTATCAGTTGCTCGATAGTACTCTTTGCCATCCGTGCCATTTCCCAACTGATCTTCTTCACTCCCAAAGCACCCCCGTTCGACCCCACGCGAAACCAACCTTTTGTCGGAGCCATCATTGCGAGCAATGTCTTCTGCATGATTTTTCACAAGTTTTTTAGTCAGTCAGAGGCCGGAGAAGCAACTAGAGATTATTTACATGGCGGGATTCTCATTGATTTTATTGGACAAAAGGCCCCTGTGCCGCTCTTCCGCCTTCTATGTCTTGACTTGCTCATTATGGTCCTCAACATTGTTATGCTGGGTCTCATAATTGAGCGGGTAAAGTTAGCGGAATTGAGGACTACCACCGCCGCTGTCTCTGCTACTGCTGCCGCGGACACAACCGCTCAAGCTGATTCTGCCCAAGCACAGGACCACGACCATGAGGAACGAGGTGTTCTTAGCCACGAGACTGAAGCCAGAGGAGAGTCAACCAATGCTGAAAACGAGCGTATAGAGCAAAGTTCCCATACTGCTCTATCATCCACTCACTCCCCTCCTCCAAGTGAAGAAGAGCTCGAACGCACCCGATTACTAGCCGACCCGTCCGAGAATGGGGGAAGTCACACCAATCATCAACATGCCCTAGACGCTTACTCCTCCGGCGGTGCCGTTATAGTGCGCTTGGGGTTGTGGAATGTTATTCGGGATCAATGGCGATACAGCCCCTCTGCGGTACGACGGTCAGCCACTTATGCGCCATCTCATCAAACGGCTGCGTTCTTGCGCGAGCGGTTCGGACTTCAGGTTGGGGCTGATGGGCGGTTGGAGAGAATCACGACAACATGACCATATGGGCTATTGTATTCTAGGTAGGAAGTAACGGTGTGAATATATTGTCCCTCAACCTATATTATTGAGGTTTGATTGGACGAACCATCTAGTGTCTAGTGAACTTGGGTAGTTATAATTGAGTAGTGAGGAGTACATATCGGCAAAAAAGGGAATCTCAAACCTCGAAGAACATTTAAAACATCGCCAGTAGGCAACACCAAGAAATGCAAACGTACAAATGCCACCGATGACCAAAGCACAGAAATCTAAGTATGCTTATTTTTAACGCCAAATATGCCCTTCATCATATAAGAACAAGACATCAAAATGCTGTAACCTAGACGGCCACCTCATTTTGAGAAGGCTGCGGAGCTGGCGTGGAAACGTCCACATCCGTTGCTGCTGGTTTCGACTCTGCCTTCGTCTCTGCTTTCATAGGTTTAGGGATGGAGTTTGTGCGGATGGGTCCAATTCCGCCTGTAGCAGGGGAGGTGTTTTTCGATCTTGAGACGCCGCCCGCGGCTCTAGCAGTATCGTTGTTCGCGATAGCATTTTCAACAGCCTTGCTCCTTGCCGTCGACTTATGTGCAATGCCGAGAATCTCGTCTACTTCCTGAGCAGCAGGCATTAGGTCATCGTGCTGCAGGATGGTGCAGAGGTCAGTGTAGCATTTAGCCTGCTTTGCTTCTCTGAACTCCTTGTCTTTGCCGGGTATGAGCATGTTGATGAGATATTTGGTGTTACCAAAGCGGTTTTCGCACTCGATACAGAGTTTGACGTACTCGTGGACTACCTCGCGCCAGGGAGCGAGACCGCCGTCTGCCTCAGACCGAAAGCAGGATGAGTTGGCTTCGGCGGCTGTCGCAATCATCGCGCCGTCTGCACCATATTCTTGCATGAGGGCGAGGGCTTCGTCGCGTGAAGTTACATCTCCGTTCATGATGCAGGCGACGCCAGCGTTGTGACATGTTGAGACAATCATACGGAGTTGGTCGCGAATTGCACGCTCGCGCGGCCGCATGGGTGTTGTTCGGCAGTGAATGGTAAGGCCCGTGATACCTGTGCGTACTAGCCTTGACACCAAGCTCTCCGTGAGCTCTGGAGTCTCGAGCAGACGTATTTTCACGGATATTCCAATCTGATACGGTTCGCCAACTTCCTTGACTAAAGCCTCAAGGATGGACACCAGCTTGTCCGGAGTACGTAGCAGTGCGGCTCCCATTCCACCACTTGTGCTGAACGGCTTTGGACACCCCGAGTTCACGTCAATTCCATTCACATCAGCTGCGACCAGCTTGCCAGCTTGAACGGCTAATTCCGGGTTAGCCGTACCCATCTGGAATATAAGCTTTCCCTTCTCCCGTGCCGGATCAAGGCGATATATGACGGATTCTTTGGCATCGTCTTTGTTGACGCTATTCGAGGGCATACGAGTAAATTCGATGCAGCCATTGCGGGGGTTAACACGACGAGTAGTACCGATCATTGCTCTGTCAATCGTTTCAGGACCCCAGCAGAGATCGGCACCATACTTGAGAGCTAGAAGACGGGATGGCAGCTCGCCGGAGCGCACCATCGGTGCAAGCACGACCTTGCCACGGTAGTCGACGCCGTTGGCGGGGATGGGAACTCGTTTCGGGCAGGAAGTCATCGCGGCGCGGAAGAGTTTAAGCATAGCATTTGAACCAAGATAGTGTGAGCAGCTGCGCGTTGGCCAGCCTAATCTGCAAACGAGACACGGCTAATAGAAGGCAAGAAATATGAATAACGCTGATAATACTGATAGTGACTCGTAGTTGAAGGCGGAGACGATAAAAATTGAAAGCACGTGTGATAAGCCTTGTATTGTACCGCTATCCGATCCCGGAGTGTGCCTGAGTCACGTGATATATCTTCCTATGCTTCGACGTATTATAGTTTTAGTTAGCTTCCTTATAATATGATCCAGGAGATCACTGCGAAGACACGTAGCTCTACAGTCTACATTTGATTTAGCCTGCAGGCTGTGCTACGGATATCTCGCAAGTCGTGGCGCTGATGGCGATCGTCTGGGCGTATAGTAGGGTATGTAAATGTGTATCGGAATTTCTAGCCGGGTAACGCATGTCAGGTTTTACTGCCATCTGCCAGCTTCAACATCCCCAAGGTTAGATATCAGACTTGGTCGGAACTGACGCTGCGAAGGGCAAGGGTTAGGCCGTTGCTGTACCTCATAGATAGCTTCAGTAAAGACCTCGGAACTGTCACATTTCTGTGCTCCCGATTTCTTACCTCGGAGTCAAGCCACCGAATTTCCACTTCCCGACCAACTTCCCACCCTTTATAATAACCCCTACGGCACGTCGCCTCCAATTCTATGGTAAGTTCCCCGAATTCGCCTCGCCCAGCTTCCGCCGTCCAATTGACCTCATCGAAAGGGCTCTGCATCGCTGGCTCGGTTCTCCCCCTCGATGCGCCCGGGAACAAGCACCCTTGTGCACGGAATACGTACTCAAGCTCCATTGACCCGGCCACTGCTGCCCACCGCCTGTCCGATACTCGCCCTCACTCGCTGCTCGCCCGCGACTCGTCGCACATCAGTGACAGTGGCTCCCCCCACTAGACAAGCCCCTCCCCCCCCTCCCTCTTCTTCTCCCTCTTTTCCTTCTTCTTCCTCCATCCCGCCTACTATTTCAGCATCTCGAATTGATCGTTCGATTGCATCCGTAACAAACCGTGCCGCTCTAGTTTCAAGACATTTTGCTACAACAGCTACCCCGCCATCTTCCACAATGTCCTACACCGTCCGCAAGATCGGCCAGCCTTACACCCTGGAGCACCGGGTGTACATTGAAAAGGATGGCCAGCCTGTTTCTCCCTTCCACGACATTCCTCTCTATGCCAATGCTGAGAAGACCGTCCTCAACATGATCGTTGAGATCCCCCGCTGGACCAACGCCAAGCAGGAGGTATGCGCATTGAAACCCCGCCATAACGGAACTCGTCGCCGTGGCAAAGTCGCAGGCCACTGATTGGAATTGCATAGATCTCCAAGGAGGAATTCCTCAACCCCATCAAGCAGGACACCAAGAAGGGCAAGCTTCGTTTCGTCCGCAACTGCTTCCCTCACAAGGGTTACCTCTGGAACTACGGTGCCTTCCCTCAGGTACGTGACAAGCGCTATATCCACGTTTAATGTCCAAGTATTGACGACTAACTTGGTTCTAGACTTGGGAGGACCCCAATGTTGTCCACCCCGAGACCAAAGCCAAGGGTGACAACGACCCTCTCGATGTCTGCGAAATTGGTGAGCTTGTCGGCTACCCCGGCCAGGTCAAGCAGGTCAAGGTCCTCGGCGTGATGGCTCTTCTCGATGAGGAAGAGACTGACTGGAAGGTCATCGTCATCGATGTCAACGACCCCCTTGCTCCTAAGCTCAACGACATTGAGGACGTTGAGCGCCACCTGCCCGGTCTCCTCCGTGCAACCAACGAGTGGTTCCGTATCTACAAGATCCCCGACGGAAAGCCAGAGAACCAGTTCGCTTTCTCCGGCGAGGCCAAGAACAAGAAGTAAGTCTTCCTGGATAATCCTGCAATATCACATCATCTAACGGGTGCAGGTACGCTGAGGAGGTCATCCACGAGTGTGCCGATGCCTGGGAGAAGCTTGTCAGCGGAAAGTCGGACCGTGGGGACATCAGCCTGTAAGTTTGATTTACTGAGAAGCAACAACACAATGCTAACATGAGCAGTGCCAACTCCACCCTTGGCAACTCTGACAGTGTCGACTCCTCTAAGCTTGCCAGCATTCCTCGCGGCGAGAACCTCCCCCCTGCTCCTATTGATGGCACCATTGACAAGTGGTTCTTCATCTCCGGTGCTGCTGTGTAAGTTAATGACGAGCAAAAATTATAAATGTTAGCTTTTGCACTAGCGGTTGAAATATAAAGTTTTACATCTGCTGGACATAATGCACTAGCCTTATATGCGCTGTGTAGTATTCTCCACCCTTCAAGTGCGTGGTATAAGGCACGGTACGAAAATCTACTTACTATTCGCATTTTCGGTAAATGTCAAAGCCAGCACTACCATAAACCTGGGTTTCATAATAGCATGTCTGAATTATTCACACGCCCTCTAAATACAAGATTTTACAATTATGTACATACTGCCGCAATAAAACCCATTTGGCTCTAGCGCTTTCATAGAAAGTAAAACATTCATTTGCATCTAAGATAAACCAGGTACCGAACAATAGATATACATGCACAATAACAATACATCGTCACCACTCATGTCTAAGTCCAAGTCCAATAGACAGACCTTCCTTTCCAAGTATTCTTCCTTAACCCTTCAAACTCTCCTCTCGCTCAATAGCCCTCCCCACCCGCGCAATCTCCTCGACCACATCCCCAATCTTCATTTGGCGTTTCCCAACCTCAAGCTTCACTTCCTTCCCGCCCTTGAATCCGACCGTTATCTCGGGCTCTTTTGTCGACGTCCGCGGCAGCTGTTCGACCTTAATGTCGATATGTGTGGGACTGCTAACGGGTGTTGTGGAGGGATTACGGATGAGAGAGAGGAGGAGGCGACAGGGGCGCGAGGAACGCGCGAAAGGGTTGAAAGTTGTCCGTAGAGACGTTATTGTCTGAAGAGGAATTGTCATTGTGTCAAGGTGTGCTTTGGATTTGCTGGCTGGCTGGCTGCTATGGTCTGATCTGGCTGGATTGCTGTTAGTTTGCGTTTGGCGATAAGGGGATGGATGGGCATACCGGTATGCAGGATTTGGCCGCTGGAGCAGTTCCGTGATATAATACAGACGTATTTGAGTTCGACCAGGGATAATGTGTCAATTGACCTTTGGCTTGCCTTGTTGTCTCGCGATACTCTAGCTTTTTGGCGGGAAAATCCGCGGACAAATTGCTGGTCGGTGCTCGTGTTTGCATTAACTGCAAACATTCGCCAGTGGGCTCAGGAACCGATGACGATGGCGGAGCGGAACTGGACACTTGAGTATTCCCGCCTCTAGCTGGAAGATCTCATCTCAATCTTTCCGTTCTGCTGTGTATTTCTTTTACTTCACTCGAGATGTGGTGCTAGCAGCCTTAGAAGATACTTTGTCATTATCCAATCACTTCTATCTACATAGTCTGCCAAACGCTGCAATGGTGTCCACTGTTTCCGCGCTTCAAGCCCGCCTGAAAGAGCTGTCTACTTCTGTCGCTCAAATACATCCGCTCGTCTCTCGACTGCACAATTTCACCACGGCCGTTGGTCAGGGGGACGATGCCCGCCTAGAGCTGGGAGCAGTAATACACTCTCGATTAAAGGACGCTGAGGATGAGCTGGAATTAATAAAGGACGACGTTGATGATCTGGAATCCACTACAGATAGCAGAAGGAGAGGTGCGGGCTTAGAGAAAGAGACGGAGAAGGAGCGGGTTATCGCGTTGGCTCGACGGTTGGCGAATGATTTGAAAAGGTTGGGTAACCTCCGCGATAATGCGATTCTACTCTGAGCATTTGTTGATACTCTGCTTAGGACGCGAGGCGACTTTCGCAATGCCCAATTACAAGCCAAGCGAAATGCTGAGCTTGCTAAGCGTAAGGAGCGAGAACTACTCTTCGCAAGGTCAGCGGGAGGGACTGAGAAACGAAATCCGGCAAAGGAGAAATTAACTCAGGAGGATATTGTCAAGAATGCTTCCAAAGATGTCACGGCAGCGTTAAGGCGGACACACCAGCTTATGCAGGCAGAGCTTTCCCGAAGTCAATTCGCCCAGGAAACTCTGGGTATGCTGTTTCATCTAGCTTCACAAGTCTCAGACTAACCATCTTGCAGAACAATCTGGCGCTGCCTTATCCTCTCTTTCGGAATCATATACTAATCTTAATACGCTGCTTTCATCGTCGCGCAACCTTGTCGGGTCTCTTCTCCGTTCACAGAAGTCAGATACCTGGTATTTGGAAACGGCATTCTACATCTTGGTTGGCACTATTTCATGGCTCGTGTTTCGGAGACTTCTATACGGACCTCTCTGGTGGATCGTGTGGATGCCTTTTAAACTCATTTTGCGGTCTGTTTTCGGTGTTGCAGGGGCAATAGGTGTTACGAGCAAGGCTGTCCAATCTTCCGTGGCCATTGGGACGGATGGAGTGGCTCAAGAAACACTGGCACTGAATCATATACCGGAAGCCAAGGCCCATGTTGTTGGTGATACTGTTCCCGATGATGTTCCGGGCACGGATGCGGCAGACCTGGACTGGGTAATGGATAAGATTGGCGAAATAGTTGAAGAAAACACCGACCAGGAAGGAGCGAATCTTGACGACTTCTCGCTAGAGGAGTTGCAAAGACAGGAGGATATGCCGTCTAATACAAAGAAGAGGATGTATGAGGCGACGGAAGTACTACAGAACCGGCGGGATGAATTATAGAAAGCACCACGGCATTGTAAATGAAACTCAACAGACTTGTAACATGATGACATGCATCTCAAGCTTTTCAGAATCTACCCATGAACGTGCACTCAATATTACAAGGGTAGACCACGTACCAAGTCTTAAGTGTTGTAGGGCTTGTTCCGTTTCGGCTTAATTGATCTCTTGGCAAACGCGTAGGTGGAGACGCGCTCTTTTGGCTCTTGCGACCTGAGCTTTCGAGCTTCACGAATCTCCGCGTTGTCACATCAATCAAGAGCCAATTTCAATAAGCAACTCACCTCGAAGTCGCATTATGGCGGCCAACTTTTTTAGTAATAAGGCTCGCGCAGCCGCCGCATTCAGCAGCTCAAAGCAAAAGCCCACAGAAGGAAAGGAGGAGCAATCGCGATTGCAACCATGGGTTGAAAAATAGTATGTTCTCACATCTAGCATCACTATCGGCGTCAGACTAGAACTGATTGTTTTAGCCGTCCGAAAACGTTAGATGATGTCGCTGCGCAGGACCACACGACTAAGGTGCTTCAGCGGACACTGCAAGCTTCTAATGTATGGCATTCCTTAGCAGACATGGGCAAGAACTAATCAGGCGGCTCTACAGCTCCCTCACATGCTCTTCTACGGCCCTCCAGGTACTGGAAAGACGTCTACAATCCTCGCCCTCGCCAAATCTCTCTTCGGCCCTGCCCTTTACCGTTCCCGAATCCTCGAACTAAACGCCTCCGACGAACGTGGAATCGGAATCGTCCGTGAAAAAGTAAAAGGCTTTGCCCGTGTCCAACTTAGCCATCCCACCGGGTTAGACGCCGAATATTTTGAAAAGTACCCTTGCCCTCCGTTCAAGATTATCATCCTGGACGAAGCAGACAGCATGACGCAGGATGCGCAATCCGCCCTACGTCGTACAATGGAGCAGTACAGTCGAATAACACGATTCTGTTTGGTCTGCAACTATGTCACTCGTATTATTGAGCCTCTTGCCAGTCGATGCAGCAAGTTCCGCTTCAAGCCGCTGGACAACTCAGCCGCTGGGGATAGGCTAGCGCAGATCGCGCAATTAGAAAAGTTATCGCTTGAGAATGGGGTTGTGGACAAGCTGATATCGTGCAGCGATGGCGATCTACGACGTGCTATTACATACTTACAGAGTGCGGCAAGGCTAGTAGGGGCGGCGAAGGCTGCAAAAGACGGGGATGAGGACGAGGAAATGAAAGATCAGGGGTCTGATATGATCACCGTCAGCACTATTGAGGAAATTGCCGGCGTTGTCCCTGAGAGTGTTCTGGATGGGCTAATCCAATCGCTGCAACCGAAGAGGATGGGTTCTCCGTATGAAGCAGTTTCGAAAGTGGTGACGGAGATTGTGGCGGATGGCTGGAGCGCAACGCAAATACTTTTACAGGTACTTCCTCCCAGCCTTTGCATTCTCTAATGCTGATTGTTACAGTTGTATCGACGAATGGTCTACAATGATGCTATACCCGATATTCAGAAGAACAAGATCGTACTGGTGTTCTCAGAAATGGATAAGCGGCTAGTGGACGGTGCTGACGAGCATCTATCTATTCTGGATGTTGCTTTAAAAATCTCTGGAATTCTCGGCGGAACTTGATTGCTCTGCGATGACATATACAGGAGACTTTTGTGCTGTTCTCACATCGCTCTTCTCAGCTACAGCGGATCCCTATGCAAAAACATCGGCGCTGGCTGTCAGGTTGGTACGGCCGAGTGGAACTTGGTGAAAGAAACCGCTGTCTCACAGGAACTATTTAAGGGGCCGGACTTGCTACGTAGCCTTTAATAACAGATCGAATGGAGTAATGACTGCATGCACTAATCTTCTAGCCATAATATCTCAGATACTAAGATAGGGTCGGTTATGGCAAATGATTGCTTGTCTCGCGTCTTGCGTCGCCGTGGAGCCCTAACTCCGCATTTTACTGTAACTTCGGACACAACCTTACCTATACTCTTGCTGACAGTAGAGTTTAGTGAATCGTACTAGGAGCAACATCAGGATAAGCTCGAAAAGACCCGTTAAGACAATGAAGGGTGTCGCGACTGGAGCTTAATCGGCTTAGGTAATGTTTGAATGGACAATCACCAAGCAGATGAATCTATTGATATTTGCAGAGCTGAAATGCTGAATAACATCTTAGTCAGTATGGCCGAGTGGTTAAGGCGCTAGACTGTATGATGCTCCTTCATATCCTTGATGTCATTCGACACTAAATAGCTAACTTTTCATAAGTGAACCCTTTGTTCAAAACATCTAGTTCTTTCGAGATCGTAGGTTCGAACCCTACTGCTGACGTCTCGTACTTTTTTTTACGCAGGAGAAATTAAACTAATCCGCCTCTTACTCCCTCTACGTCTTCATTCACTGGTTCAAATCGCTTTGGAGTAACTTCTACAGTAGACACGTATGTTTATTGTCTTCCGATTTCGTAGTGTTCTCAAGTAACTTGCAGCATAGTGGATCACGGATGGACCGCTAGTGCCCGCAAAGACGGCAAGCTCTCCGAACATGTACTCTCCCTGTTCTACCTAATACCTCTGCCCTGATCTCTACTTCTCTTGTACATATTTCTTCGACATTGAAAATTGGTTGAACGCCGACAATCATAGACGACCATCCAGCCCCTTCCTTAGTGCCTGGTTCCGCTCTGCGTACCTGTTCTGCTTCTCTGCCCTGCCATGGCGATGACGGTACCCCGCTACCTGACCGGCGATCCAGCTGGCATCAAGGAATTTCTAGACAAGTTTGATGTGAGTCCGGCGGTCTGAATGGATGAACCATTATACTTATTCGTATGTGTCTGGCAGGTATTCCTCTTCGACTGTGACGGTTAGTTACCCTCGCGTAATCCAATACTATATCCTCCGTCGAAGTACAATGTGAGATGCTGACATGCAGGATAACGCTCAGGTGTACTATGGTCCGGAGACCACCTCTTCCCAGGGACGGTTGAGACACTGGAGTTGCTGCGATCACGCGGTATGTGTATACACTTATACGTATACTTTCAGTCTAAGGTCAGATCCCGTTGCTGACTGGTGTTCTCAACTTTGGTAGGGAAACAAGTTGTATTTGTCACGAACAACAGTACAAAATCTCGGGCGGATTATAAAAGAAAATTAGAGACATTAGGGATCCCGGCGACCACGGTGAGTACTTGCCGCAATCCAAGCCCTATCTATAATGATATCTCTAACATGAAGGTCCAAATCCAAAGGAAGAGATCTTTTCTTCCTCATACAGCGCTTCGATCTACATCTCACGCATTCTTAATCTCCCCGCCAACAAACGCAAGGTCTTCGTCCTCGGCGAAACAGGCATAGAGCAAGAGCTTCGCTCGGAGAATGTCCCCTTCATCGGCGGCACAGACCCCTCCTACCGTCGCGACATCACAGCGGAAGACTACAAGCTCATCGCAGCAGGCGATGAATCCCTACTCGACCCAGAAGTCGGCGTTGTCCTCGTCGGGCTCGATTTCCACTTGAACTACCTGAAGCTCGCACTGGCATACCACTACATCCGGCGGGGAGCGGTGTTCCTAGCGACGAATATCGACTCGACGCTGCCAAACTCGGGGACGTTGTTCCCCGGTGCTGGAACAGTGAGTGCGCCACTGATTCTGATGGTGGGAAGGGATCCTGTTGCTTTGGGAAAGCCGAACCAGGCGATGATGGATGCGATTGAGGGGAAGTTTCAGCTTGATCGGGCGCGAGCTTGTATGGTGGGGGATCGTGCGAATACTGATATTCGATTTGGGCTCGAGGGGAATCTGGGAGGAACGTTGGGAGTCCTTACGGGGGTAAGTAGTAAAGAGGATTTCGTTGAGGGGGTTGTGAGGCCTAGTGCTTATTTAGATAAACTTTCGGATTTGTTGGAAGCCGCGGAGTGAGCATGAGTGACGCCATGGGTGTATATATTGTTGGTATAAACAGGATAGAATATAGGTCGCATAGAAAGGAATCGGCGATTTGAAAATGTGATTGTTCTTAACTTGTGGCTTCCCTGATGTACCCCTCGAGATTCCACAATGCCAAAACCGCATCAATGCAAGGCTGGCGAGACGGCTTAAAGAACGCGCCGAATTTCTGGAATCGAACGTGATAAGCCCGAATTTCCTCAAGCTCAGCCTGGGAAAGAAGTCGCGTTAGGTCAAAGATAGGGACTTTCCTATCAATGCCTGGAAGCGCGACGGATTCGGGAAAGTTGGCCGGTTCATAAGCATCACCAGCACCACTACCTGAACCGTCTCCGAGGACCAGGAAGACACCTGTCTCCAACCCATGGTGTACCTCCTTCCCTGCAAGGCCTTCTGTTATTAGCCCTTCGACAAGCGTCTTCCCGGAGTAAGGTTTCTGAACATCAAAAGACATCCACCTTGCATGTGACTTATTTTTCGAGTCCAATAAATCCGAGACATGTTTCAATTGCTTCAACGCCTCCCGACGTTTCACTCCGAGCACGAAATCAGGCATATCAGCTCGCCAGGCGAGGCGTTTTTGATGTTCTGCATTTAAAGGCCCCAGCGGAGGCTTCCACCTGTGAGGGATCAAGTTCGCGATGAAGTTTTTTTGCTTGGTTTTGCGTCGCTCTGCGTTTGTGATTGTTTGGAGGATATAATTGCGGTCGAGCATACGGAATTTGAGGTGTGGGCGGTTATCCTTGCCCTCTTTCTTAACCACATCGTCTTTGAGGAGACTGAGGGGCAGAATCCATAATTTATTGTCCTTGACCTTATTCTCGAGCCTTTTGGGGCGAGGCGTGTGTACTTGTGTGTTTGATTCGGCGTTGAAGTAGGAATCAGAAGCTGGCGCGGATATGGGATCTGGTTCTGGCGTTGACTCTCGTGCTGGCTCTTCTACGAGGCCCCATTCTGTCAGAAGTGCCCTGGGGATTCGAGTTCCTGTCACATTACACATGCGAACTGGCGAAGCGAGGGCTACCGCCCATGGGTTATTGCTGATCTCTGAGAGATCGTCCGGTGTTGGGAGGCGTTTCTTGCGGTGTCGGAGGGCGCGGCCGGGATTTGGGTTCGTTATGAGTGGCGACTGGGGAAGGAGTTGCGATAAGCGTTTAGTAGAGCCAGTTTTAGATGCATTGTCGTGGATTTTATTGGTGTTGTTTTTGTTGCCCTCTCCAGTGCTAGGTTCGGCGTTATAGCTGCTGTTTGAATGCACGCGACGAGAGAGAAAAGCCGGACTGGACGAGCAAGATGAGAGAAACAATTGATGAAATACCTGCAGCCGCCATTGAGCGTATGGCATTCGGCTGTGAAGGTGTTCCATGGTTGGCCGCCTGTCTCGACTGAAGCGCTTGAAGAGAGAAGTATCCTAGAGCGGAGGACTACGATTTTGAGTTTCCGCTCCGCAATCCAACTCTCAACTCCAACACTGCGGAGCTTCACCCATCAGTTTTGCTAACCTCATACCTTCTCCATCCCCTTCACCTCCTACTTCTCGTGTCGAAATGCATGCGGTCCGCTCATTACAACGACTATGTCGCCTCTACTCTCGCCCTTCCATGAGAAACTTCTCTAGCTCCATTCCAGCTCTTTCATCGGCGCAACCTCCGAGGGGCTGGACCCCGACGCCTTTTGTAACAGAGACAGTGGTAAGCATTTCTTCTACCATATCGGACTGATATATGGGAATTAATCAGTTATAGGGCGGTGGCTGGCACACATGTACGTGGTTTCCTCCATACAGTCGGGAACCTTCTAATATGAGATGATGCAGACGACATCTTCTCTAGACTCCTCAAGGTACATAACTTCCCCATGTGCCATAATGTATATCTAACAGGAAAAGGAACGAATCATATGCTTAAATGGCGAAGTTGACGAAACAATGTCCGCCTCCATCGTCGCCCAACTCCTCTTTCTCGAAGCCGACAATCCTCAGAAACCAATCCACCTCTATATCAACTCCCCTGGTGGTTCTGTCACGGCTGGTTCGCTCTCCTCACGACAATTACCCATAGTGGAACCAGGTTGGAAAACTGACATACGTTGATATCCTAGGCCTAGCAATTTATGACACAATGACCTATATTGCCTCCCCCGTCTCTACAATCTGCGTCGGTCAAGCCGCTTCCATGGGCTCCTTACTCCTCTGCGGCGGACAAGCCGGCCAGCGGTACTGCCTCCCGCACTCCTCGATTATGATCCACCAGCCATCCGGCGGATACTTTGGACAAGCCACCGACATCGCAATCCACGCGAAGGAGATCCTGCGCGTTCGGCACCAGCTGAACCAGATCTACAAGCGGCACTTGACAGGCAAGAAGGAATTATCACTGGATGAGATTGAGAAGTTGATGGAGCGGGATTACTTCATGGGCGCGAGGGAGGCGCTTGAGTTGGGCATCGTGGATGAGATTTTGGATCGTAGGGTTAAGACTGGACCTGATGGGGAAGGGAAAAAGGAGCAGTAGGTAGGGCTCTGGCTCATCAAGCAGGGGAGTTATTATACCCAGGACATTCTTTTCCGATGGTTCTGTTCAATATGTAATGTTAGAACAATGGTATGTACGACATGACAAATCTCAATGCTCACGAAGCTATGCTCGCACTATCTATAGAATACCCAATGCGAGATAAAAAAAAAAAAAAGCCCGAAACGCCTCTAATGTAGTGAAAATTGCATCCCATATTAGATCCAGTAGTAGGACCAAGTTTAGCCACCTATATGCATTCCACGCACGCAACGGAATAAAGTCAAGTGTGCCCCGAAGAAGCCAGCTAACATTAGCAGCTAGTAGCACGTTCGATGATGAAATAACGCAATGCGAATATCAGCCGCTCATGGTTAGCATTAAGACCAAAAGAAAAGAGACTCGTCCAGAAACAATTAAGTAGACCTCTCCTTTTGGGTAATCTCCGCAGTAAACATCTCTTCAACGGCCTTGATCCCGGCTTCCTCGGATTTCTTCGAATCAGCCCCATCCTCTCCGGCAACAGCCTGGTCAAGAGCCAGTTTCGTCTGGCCAAGAGCATAGATCTGCTCTTCGATCGTATCTTTCGTCACAAGACGGATAACCTCGACCTCACGCGTCTGACCAACACGATGAGCGCGGTTCTCAGCTTGCACGTCTTCCTGCGGGTTAAAGCTGGAGTCGAAGATGATGACCTTATTAGCGCAGGCAAGGTTGATCCCGGCGCCGCCAGCTTTAGTGGAGAGCAAAAAGACCGGGATGTCCGTGTTCTCATGGAAGGTGTCCATAATGGATTGGCGGTCTTCGACGCTGGTCGTTCCATCAAGACGAACAAACTTGAGATGTTGATTTTCGAGGACAACTTCAAGAATATCCATTGCCAAACGGAACTGGGAGAAGACAAGAACGCGGTCGCCGTTTTCTTTGAAGCGGCGAAGGAGTTCGCAGAGTTTGTCGACCTTTCCGGAATCCATCCACTCATTATTCTTGAGAGCGAATTTGCCAAGGGATTTGGGGTTTTCCACACAGAGTTGATGGCACTCAAAGTCATTGTAGGGTTGTAAATCTTCGTAGATGAGTTTTGGGTCGGATTCGGCCCATTTCTCTTCTTGCAGACAAGCTTTGGACATCTTGGTTAAAATTTTGTCGTTGTAGTGGCGTCGGTGAAGGAGTGGGTGAATGGCTGCTTGACGGAGTTTCATGAGGATGTTCGCGGACTTGTTGCCCGTCTTTTTGCCGGCTGCTCTGTCTTCCAAGAGCTTCTTTACTTCGTTCTTCTCATGTTCGTATATCTCCCGCTGGGCAGCGTTCATTTCACAGTACTCAACGCGCGAGATCTTTGCAGGCAAATCAATAACTTGGTGCTTCTTTCGCCGTAGAACGAACGGTTTCAGCATGGATTTTGCCCTTTCGATCCTCTGCGCAGAAAGCAGTGCGGAATGGGATTCATCAACCGTTTTTGCTTTGTTCGAGAATATGTACTGTAGATCATCCTTTCGCTCTTGAAAGACCTTAGGGAGGATAAACCCCAATAAGGAGGCAAGTTCTTGCAGGTTGTTCTGAAGCGGCGTTCCTGTCAGAAGAAGCCTGAAACGAGCACGGATCCTGATCAGCTTTTCGTACAGAACCGATGTGCTGCTCTTAAGCATGTGCCCTTCATCGTAGACACATGCGCAAAAGTCCATGTTGCGTAAGAAGTGCGCATCAACCTTGCCCTTTGCAATAGTATAGGTCGTTATAACGACATTGATGTCGTCTCTGTTTCCTTCGATCTGTTCCCGAATCTGGGCCCGCACATTTTGGTCGGCATAGTATGGCATCACGGACAGAGTGGGACAAAACTTTTGAAACTCTCGAAGCCAGTTCTCAATGGTTGATGACGGCACAACAACAAGATGCGGTCCTTTGATTCCTTTCTCATATAGGTGGGCCAGAAACGCTATCACCTGGCAGGTCTTTCCGAGACCCATATCATCGGCCAGAATGCAGCTTAGTTCATTCTCAAAAAGCAAAGACAGCCAGTTAATACCAACAATCTGATAATTCTTCATTTTGAGATCCTCAGCCATTATTCCAGGCTGCGAAATGAACCGAGCTTTTCGAGACCTTGACCCAGGACCATCACTATCTTCATCAGATGGTTGACTAGCGGGAGTTCCTATACCAGAGTCGTGAGATCCTGAAGGCTCCATCGAAACTAGGTCCAGTTCACCCTCTCGCTTGCCAAATATGTCAACTCCCCATTTCTTCATCTCGGTCGCAACCGGCTTTCCTAGCGCCTCGCATCGAGCGACTAACGAATCCACGGCTTCGTAGCCTACCCACATATCAAGACATTTGTCAACGATACGGTCTCCGACCGGCTTGGGTGCCTTGCGTTTCCTTCCAGTCTTGGTTGCAGTTTGTTCGGTTTCCGGAGCAGGAATCACGCGGACTTCATCAAGGGATGAGAATGGCCGCCTTGCAATTATGTACTCAGCAAGGTCCTCAGTAATCGCGGCTAGGTCCGCAAGAGCCGGTGCGGTGCATCCGTTAAAGAAACCAAGAACTTTCGTCTCCAGATCCGCGCCATCTTGCGCATCAAATGCAGAGTCAGAATCATCGGAGGTCACAAGAGGAGCCTCAGGAGACTCTGATCGTGTAGGTGAAGGGCGCCTGCGCCCTTGGACCAGCCGACCGAAGCTCTTCTTTGGAGGTGTTTCGTTCTGAGTGGGGCTTGACGGTATCGGGGACACCCGGGTTTTTGGTCCTCGAATCAACCGTTTCCGCGGTCTTGAATCCTCTTCTGGCTGCTTTTGTAATGTACTTTTCGGCAGGTTTGGTGCCGTCCATTTATCCTGGATTCTCCCCCGGGCCTTGATATTTTGCTTCGCTGGGGCCACTGGCGACGTCTTCTTAATCGTGCTTAGCTCATCCTCTGAAGAGTCAGCATGGCCATTTTGATCCTCGGTGCTGGCTAGGCATTCTAGAGCATCTTCATAACTTCCTTTCTTTGCTAGAAGAGCCTGCACGCAGTCGTGTACTGATTTTCGCGGGAGAACCTTTAACATTCTCTCCACTTTTATCCGTACTTGATAGTCATCAATATCCTGCAACGACAATGATTGTGTGTCGACCGGTTGAGCGCGTGAAGGTCCCTCCTGGCGAACCCTTTTGACGGCGACGCCCTTTGGGGTAGGATCCATCTGCGAGGCGGCGCGCTTGGTGCTCGAAGGATCGTAGATAGCAGAAGAAGTGATCTCTTTGAATCTGTCAATCGCTGTGCTCTTTTCCGGGTTTCTTGACGTGAACGTAGCGGGCTTTATGTCTGTGCTCATCTGGATATCGTCATCTGAGGAGCCTCCTCGATAAGTTGGACCATCGTCTTCTAGATCAATCAATGGCGCACGCTTCGCGGGAGGGCAAAATCGCGTACCGCTGGGCGCCATCAAGCTGGAAAGGCGACCAGGCCCGGCTGGGGAAGGGCGTGAAGGGGATGAAGCGGGTCTTAGAGGAGAAGAAGCTGCAACCTGCACGACAGAACTGCCTTTTGATGTATAAGGAACATCCACAATTTGCGTAGGTTGAGTCAGTCGCTGCGAGGAGGGTGTCATTGATTGTGTTGCAAGCAATGTGTTCTGCGCAGGATTCACAGGGAGTGTGGCGATCGTCTCATATTCCCCATCTTCGTCCATGCCTCCAGGAGTGCTGTGAACGATTTTTCTGTTACTGACAGGGGTGTCAGGAACAGTGTCGTCCATCATGGGCGAGTAAGGAGTGCAAGTGAAATTAAGTGAATCTGTACTTATTACCTGTTCCACTCCTAGAGTTCGTTTTGAAAGAGAGCATCAAGCTCGTTTCTCCAAGGGCGATTTTTTTGCGGAGACAAACCGCGGAGTCGGACGCGACCATGTCACGTGAATGCGCGCTTCAATTAAGACCACCTGGGCAGGCAAGAGGGAAGAGGCAATACTGGACAAAACCAGGCTTGAATTAGTCCTTCTGTTCTCAGCTGGAAGATTTTTCATTAAGATGTTCTTTTGGCAAGCTGATGGTCGAGTATGGCTCCTGATCTCTCAAGCAGAGAATGTCTCTATATTAGGCAATGCATATCATTATCGGCAGGATGAAGAATCATCGCGTTCGCTGTTGAGCACCAGCTGCAATGGATGTCATAGTATCAGTAGAGAGCAATAAAGTTAGTTTACTTGCAATGGAGAAAGAATAGAAATTTCTAATAGCTAATAAACTTTACGTGATGTTTTTGTAGGACTCGAAGCACAAGTGTATACAATTATTCCATCGGCAAAATCATTAGTAATCTCCCAGAGCTCTGGTGATGTAGTGAGTGCAATACAACTCCATTCCCTCTTATCTTAGTTCTTGACTCTCCTTTCCACCCTACTTGTAGGCTTACATTCATATCTGACAGCATTGTCTCTTATATCTACGTGCTAATCTTCTCCAGGTTACTACAAGATACAATCAGCTCCGGCACGAAAAGAACTGGATGCCCCTGAGGATGGTTCTTCGAGACAAGCAGAATCTTGCACTCTCTTGTCAGCAGAGGCTCTCACTGTTGTCCTTATTTGCACGGGCTTTTGACATATAACTCGGAAGCGCTTACTCGAACCCAAGGCCACGGGCTGTGAAATGCAAGGCGTCGATGTGGCGCTCCGGCCCGGGAAGGATCCGATTTAGCCGTCGTATGATGGCACTCACTATGGACTATGAGAAGATGTCTCGTGGATGTCCTTCTTGGAGCGTCTACGGGTTCTGGTTTCAACAGTCTTGATTTCATACTCGATTTCGATTGACAGTGATTATGGCCTACATCTACAACATTCACGTGGAGCCCACCTCATCACTGAACAGTGAGCAAAAAGAGTCAGCTAAATCGAATGGGCCATTTGCCGGGGGCCATGCTCTCTTTGCTGTGTGCTCGTGCGGCCGCATGACATCCATGTCGTTTCTCTGGCCAGCCGAGAGGGTAATAGAACTGTTCTAGGATTAATGGGATGGTTGTGGGTCCATGATCCTTGCAGTGTGAGTCTGGGCGTTGTGAGCTGGGGAATAGTGTTGACCCGGGGGGACTTAAGACTTAAATTCCTTCTTTTTGGCTCATTTTTCTCTTGGCTTGTTTAAGCCAAGACTGGCTTCAACATACAGGGAACTGGGGAAATGGAGCAACTTTTCGGCGGAACCCGCTTGTCGACATGCGGTTGGCTGGCAGATGCCTCTTAATGAAAGCTCTGGAGGTTGCAAAGCACAAGCCGGTTGCTGCCATGCAATCCTCTCACGGTTGGCGTTCACGCACAGCTTTCCATGCAATACTCTAGGCTTTCATAAATAGTCATGGAACCGCTCAACTATCCACTGCCCCTATTTTCTCTACGGCCGCATTCATAAGAATTGGTATGGAAAAAAAAAAGCACTATTGATTAGGCTTCATCATGAAGTTCCCTAAGATCTACAACAGTACTTCGTGGCTTTCATCGCCACAGTTGGCGGGATGCTCTTTGGTTTCGATATCTCGTCCATGTCAGCAATCATCGGTACTGATCAATACAATGACTACTTCGACAACCCCTCTGGACTTCGTCAGGGCGCTATCGACTCTTCCCTCGCTGCTGGATCTGTAGTCGGTTCCGCCATTGCAGGTTATGTCTCCGACAAGATTGGTCGCCGCGACTCAATTGCGTTCGCTTGTATATGGTGGCTTGTCGGGACTGCTGTCCAAACCGCGAACAACGGTTTTGGGTCCTTGATTGCAGGTCGGGTTTTAAATGGAGTCTGCGTTGGAATTACCAGTTCACAAATACATGTCTATCTTGCAGAAATCGCCAAAAAGGAAAAGCGTGGACAGCCGATCGTCAGTCAGCAGTTGGCCATTGGTAAGGCTTTGGTCTACCATCAATGAATCCGCTCTTCAATTAACTAAAGCTGCTACAGAATGGGGTATTCTGATCATGTACTTTGTCGGATATGGATGCAGCTTCATTCCCGGTACCGCCTCTTTCCGGACCGCCTGAGGAATTCAATTTGTGCCCTGCGTCTTTCTCATAGTTGGCCTGCCATTCCTTCCGCGATCTCCCAGATGGCTCGCGAAGGTCGACCGCACCGAGGAAGCTATTGCGACTTTGGCCAACATCCAGGCCGACGGCAATCGTGATGACCCGCTTGTCGTTGCCGAGTGGGAGGAGATCACGATGGTGCTACAGGCAGAGCGCAACGCGCTACCAGGGTGGCGCAAGTTCGTCTACAATGTATGGCTATCTAGGTTGATTATCTGAATAGAGCGTGTTAACACGATGGCAGGGCATGTGGAAGCGCACCCTCGCTGGCTTTACAGTGCAAATGTGGCAGCAGAACTCCGGCGCTAATGTGATGACCTATGTAAGATCTTCCTTGACAGTACTGACATCCAAAATCTAACCTGGCGCAGTATGTCGTGTACATCTTCATGATGGCCAATTTAACCGGCAACATCAACCTCATCTCCTCTGGTATACAGTACGCGCTCTTCATCATCTTCACGACCTTCATCTTCTTCTACATCGACAAAACCGGTCGTCGTCCGCTCCTGATCTATGGTGCTCTCATTATGGCACTCTGCCATTTTGTCGTTGGCGGCATTCTTTCCTCTGGCGAGTACGTCCCCGGCGGTGTTGACGGCAATGGAAATGTGTTGATCCGAGTAACGGGCCAAAGTCTCACACCGTTATCGCGTTCTCCTACCTCCTGATCATCTTCTACGCTCTAACCCTCGCCCCTGTCTGCTGGGTCTACGCCACAGAAGTGTGGTCCCTAGAAACCCGTGCTACAGGCATGGGTATTGCTGCGATTGGTAATTGGCTCTTCAACTTCGCTCTAGGTCTCTACATTCCGCTAGGATTCCAGAACATCACCTGGAAGATGTTCATCGTTTTCGGTGCCATGTGTGTCCTCGCAGCTATTCATTTCTTCTTCACCTACCCCGAGACCTGTGGCAAGACCCTTGAGGAGATCGAGGAGATGTTTGCGCCTGGAGGACCGAAGCCTTGGCATACGAAGCCTGGTGGCTCGAAAGTTGACGCGCACATTGATGCGGTCCGCGCACACAGCAAGCACATTAATTATGACACAATGGAGGCCAAGGCCGGAGCTGAGGTGAATGAAAAGGTTGGCTGAGCTGGATATACTTGGATATACGCGTGACAGCAGGCAAGAGTGGACCGATAACAGGGTCGCCCTAACAATTATCTAGTCATATTGTTCACTAACTCATGTCACTTGTGGTGCATCATAGCATACCCAGTATGTTCTACTCTTCAAACGTTCTTCTAAGTGGTTAGCTGTAGCAGTGGCATGCTATACACGCATTTGGTTTCCCAGCAACCACAAATTCGGTGCATATGCGGCACCTATGTTGCTGCCATCAGTATTGTAACACCAGAAATAAGTTGTGGAAGTGTTCGAATGTCTGAAAAGGGATAATATATGAAGTGCCACCACCCAGAAACCAACATGTGCAAGCCCTCGCATACATGACTTTTCTAAGTCTAAAGGAAATGGGAACGATATTTGCTACCTTTGCTATTCGTCTTGGGATAATGCTTTTGAGTTATATGTAACAATAAAGACATGGCCTACATTCGACGTCTGTGGTGTGCTGGATGAGGACACTGGGGATATAATTACTGGTATCAGTTCCCCATTATACATCTGCATAAAAACACGCCGGAAGCCACTAAAGAGACTATTTAACTCAGCCATTCCTGAACACGGATAGTGACTAAATAATGGTAAGCTGTGGCTAGAAGGTGGTACCTACATTGCTCTTGAAATTTATTAGACCTTCTCACCTAGTGTACTCGTAATCTACACCTTTAATACAGCAATCACCATCAGTTCAATTTATTTGCGAACAAATTAGCTTCTTTTGGTCACTGTGTCTGTTCCCTTGTGACTGTCTGATACTTTATCAAAAGCTTTTCTAGATCCTCCCGACAGATTTTCTAGTCACTAACATTCATGATTTTGCTTCTCTCTCTGAGCAGGATCTGGGAAATATCACACAGCGTGCTACGCCTCAGGGACGTGGGGAGTAGCTGTGACCATAGCTGACGGCGAAGTTGGCGTTGACATTCAGTCGCTGTTCAATCCCGTCTTCTCGGTCCCTTCTCCTCTCTTTACCTTTGCCGGCGCATATATTCACAATCGAGCCGTCACTCAAAATCTCATAACACGTTTCCTTGAGGAGCGGATTGCTATATTCGATCAGACTATTTGTGGGCCTAGAACTCAGATACCAAACAACCACCTGGTGCCATAGGTTAATTACTCTCCTGGAACATGGCCAGGGGAAAGAGCCATGCCGACGCTCGTACATCTCTATCAGCATGAGCAACTTGATCAATATATGGCGGGAGAATTGTATGAGAATAACTTTAACACTTGCAATGGAGGTAAGTGCAACAACTAAGTCTTACTCTGCCAGGGGCCCATACCGAGAGCGCCAGAGATGCCCTCAATCCAAATACTGCAAAATACGTCTTTGTGAAGGGAAAAAATATCGCCAAGATTTTGCGGCAATGATAGAGTCTAAGTATGAGGATAGATACTGGAAGTCGGCCGGAATTCCCAGCATTTCGCCGACTAGAACGGGACGATTCTGGCTACGGCTATGTTGATCGTCATGGTGAGGCTTATCTTGTCGTCAATTGAGGTGCTAAAGAAGAGGATAAGGCGGTAGTTCGGTTGGTGTACATCAGAATATTCAGTGCTAAAAGATTAAGAGGCGTTAAAGAATATACCGATGAACCCATACGGGCAGTTGCCAAGGTGGAGTTGCGCGATTGAGGCGAAGTGTCTGCAGGTAATTTCGTCTCTGAAGGCATGGTAAGCATTTATGCTGGTAGAAAATACCAGATAAATGGTTAACGCGGTCAGATAAATGAGAGAAAGCTGTGGAGGTGCTGTGCTGTGCTTTAACAACAGTAGGCTACTAGACATTCGAATGGGCGTCCTGTATATGAGGCAGGATACGGTTTGGTCTAGTTAACCGGGCCACGAACATTATTTTTATTGCACCTGTTCTCTACATATTGTACTTATCAGTTTATCTGCTATTCAACTATATTTAAGCCACATTTGACAATACAATGTCATACTCGTAGCATTAGTGCACAAAGCACCCTAGGCCCAGCCCTATAAAGCCTAATTCAGTTAGACTGCCAAGAGTACCTACCGTCACCTTCATCCGCAGCCTGGACCTTTTCTCCACATTCTTGGGACTTGAACAACAACACTCAAGCGTCAGAAGCTTTGGAACTGACCAAAATTGCTCTTTCATCAAACTCAGTGCGGGAACTTCCTCTGTACTGCCGCATAACATTGCGTTAAGCGATCGACTTAACTGCTGTTCTTCTGGAGTTCACCTGCATCCAGGCATCACAGCCCAGCTCTTATTGCTAGGTAGTTCCTTTCTCCAATACCAGCGGGCATTCTGGAACAGTGCCCTACTACATGTCATGGCCACCCGGCGACCCGGAAAATCATACGCAGATGCCGCTGTCCCTGGCTCTACGCCGGGCGAGACGCCCTCAGAACTAAGCTCCGATACTTCGCCTGCTGTGCCGATGTGAGTGTTCTACTAACTACACCTTAAACCCTACCTACTCCTAATGCTACATCGCTAGGCATGCTAGCTAACAAGTATCCAGGCATGTAATCTACAAACTGATTGGCTTTACTATCGCCATGATCACGACGCCCGTGGGAATGTATTTCGTCTCAGTGACGTTTGGGGGTACGTTTGATTCTCCTTCATCTCTTCTCCGTCCCCTCTTTCGTCTCCCAAGGGACAACCGAATGAATGCATTTGCTTGCGCTGACGATGCATACTAAAAGCGAGCACTACTGTTGCTGGGATTATTGCGGCCGTCATGGCGAATATCATCCTGTTTCTGTATATCTATGTTGCGTGGCAGGAGGATAAGGAGGAGAGGGAAGCGGACGCGGCGAGAAGGAAGGGGGCGAAGGCTCAGTAAGTTTCTCAGTGTATGGGTGTTATTAGGTATCCATATTATTCGACATTTAGAGTTTGCTATGTTACCTGTAAGGTGAGAATACCTCTTTTTTGTGAATGGGCTCTAGGATATACGTAGGGCTATTGTTTTCAGGTAGAGAATTGCTTTATACAGCGGTCCGAATGTTAAAGTAGCCATTAATGGCTAGGTCCCAAGGTAGTAATATGTCCAGTCCATGTTGAATAACTGCGCCTGGAAATGCATCGCAATCTTGCACAGGAATCGAAAAAGCAAAAAAAAAAAAAACCCGACGAGGACGTTATTCAGGGTCTCCGCCTAACGAACTCTTCCAGATCTCCCTTTGTCGCGACTCCGAGCACAAACTTCCTCTCTGCGTCTGTCACTACAGCAAACTCCCTCTTCTCTCCATTCGTTCCCTCCCCGCTCTCAAAAAACTTCTCCAGTTCCTCAAGCGGCGTTTCCATTGTAATAACCTGATATGTGCCCCGCTTCCTGTTGAACCTCTGCATAGCTGCCGAAACTGTATCCGATTCCTTTACCTTCCCTGCCGCAAGCAGTTCCTTGAGTCGCGGGATGCTGAGGTATCCGAGCAGAGAGCGGTGCGCGGAGGAGGTAACAGTGAGGTGTGTGTAGTCACGTTCGAAGGCGGCCAGCAGCGCAGCAGAGATGGGAGTGCTAGGGGAAACGGAGAGGGCGGGGGGTGGATCTAGGTCCTCGACTGTGGCCTTTGGCGATAGAGTTTGCGTTAGCTGGGTCGTTTGAAGTGAGGCCTATAGCAGAAAGTGACTCACTCCGCGATATTTGTCAGCCCATAATGATTGTGGAATTGGATTTCCTGTGCTTGCGTCGAGCTTTTCGCGGACGAAGGCTTCGCTGGCGTTCATGTAGGAGGCCATTTTTGTTGGTACTGAGGAGGGGTAAGAGGGGCTGAGGATGCAGGTTTAGTGGCTAAATGATGGATGATTCCCAAATGCTAGAATATCGAGTCCTGATGAGAAGTCGCAGATATATGTTCTGGCTGTGAATGATGGGTTCGAGCCGTACACAAATAGTTATTGAGTACCGGCGTTGAGGGTGAAAGGAAATTCAGGGCCGA
Organism: Aspergillus nidulans FGSC A4; assembly: GCF_000011425.1. Taxonomy (NCBI): domain Eukaryota; kingdom Fungi; phylum Ascomycota; class Eurotiomycetes; order Eurotiales; family Aspergillaceae; genus Aspergillus; species Aspergillus nidulans. The sequence continues at coordinate 2,145,922 of NC_066262.1, read as the reverse complement.
GCTCGAAGCTACAGTGACACCGACCCACTACCCGATCGGGACGGGAGCAAGAGTCCGGGTCACATGTTCCTCTCTACGTCATCCGGGAACCAACACTCCGTGCTGTAGGTTAGTGCTTATCTTCGCGCTGTGTCCTCATTTTCTCCTGGTATTTCTTCTCAGAATCATCGAGCCTTGCAGAGAGCTGAGCAAGTCAAACCTTGTACACTGTATAGATTGGTTGATAAGGTCAGCAAGTGGCATTTTATCTTGTCAATCAGCCCTACAGCAGTGGAGACGATTGGCGTTGAGGTCCACTATTGGCGACTACAGTTTCAATACCAATAGACAACGCTGAGAACCGGCTGCTTTCTCAGTGCAAAATATCTGAATCAAATACGGCTGACTGATCTCTAGACTGATAGAGCCGTCACGATGTTTCCACCGCAGGATGTCATGTCTGGTGCCTTTTCCGCCCAGCGTCAGTGGAGCCAAAACCAACAGACTCTGGGTACTGGGCCGACTAGACGAGAGCCATTCCCTGCCTGGAGCGTGGTCGAAGACACCAAAAAAAAGGCCAATGCGATAAGCAAGGAAGCTGCGCGGGAATTTGAGATTGCCAGTCAAAAAGCGCAGTCCAAGACTGGAAAGATCGAGCCTTGGTCCGCGAAGTACTATGCGGCCTGTACTTTTGGTGGCCTGTTGGCTTGTGTAAGGTGGACTAATCGCTTTAATCCTGACGAAATTGACCGTTAAATAGGGCTTAACACACACTGCTGTGACTCCGTTGGACCTTATCAAATGCCGGCGCCAGGTCGACTCGGCGCTGTATAAGAGCAATATGGATGCATTCAGGAAGATTCGGGCCGCCGAAGGTCTGAGAGGCGTATTCACCGGCTGGAGTCCTACGTTTTTTGGCTACAGCGTAAGCTGGTACCACCAGCGCTCAACAAGCAGTTGATGCTAACTGGGAAAAGGCCCAAGGAGCGTTCAAGTACGGAGGCTACGAGTATTTCAAGAAGTTCTATAGTGACCTTGTCGGGGTTGAAAATGCCGCCCGCTATAAGACGCCTTTGTACTTGGCAGCGAGTGCTTCAGCAGAGCTGATTGCCGACGTTGCACTCTGTCCCTTTGAGGCAGTCAAAGTGCGCACGCAGACGACCATTCCGCCCGAGTTCCGCTCCACGTTTGGCGGGATCTCTGCTGTTGTCGCAAAAGAAGGGACAGCTGGGTAAGCAGGCGCTTATGCTGCCTTAACCTGATACTAATAGGGCCAGACTATACAAGGGTTTGTATCCGCTCTGGGGCCGACAGATCCCCTATACCATGATGAAATTCGCTTCTTTTGAAAATATTGTCGAGGCCATTTACCACTACCTCCCGGGCCAAAAGTCAGACTACAACAAAGGCGCGCAGACTGCTGTCGCATTCACTGGAGGATATCTTGCCGGTATTCTGTGTGCGATCGTCTCTCATCCTGCGGATGTTATGGTGAGTAAGTTGAACGCAAATCGCCTGCCTGGTGAGGCCTTTGGTGCCGCCACAGGCAGGATTTACAAGGAAATCGGCTTTATGGGTCTATGGAACGGCCTCCCCGTCAGGATCATCATGATCGGAACATTGGTGAGTTCATATACAGTTATTCCTAGGCCGATGCTAACTCTACTCCGTACTGTAGACCGGTCTGCAATGGATGATGTATGTATTTCCTTGCTCGACTTCCAACCTATCCGAAGCGGAATCGGAGCTTTCAGGCGGCATGTACTGACTTAGGTTGACAGTTACGATTCGTTCAAGATATTCATGGGCCTGCCAACCACAGGAGGTGGTCCAGCGAAGGAGCAGAAGTAGATGATGGTAAACTGGTTCTTAGGGCCAGGGTAATATCAGATTGTCTAGGTAGGATTGCAGTGAAACAAACTATGTAGTAGGAAGATCGTTATTTATTTCATCTGTGTCAACTCATTGTATTCGAAGCTATTGTGACATTTGAAGCTCTGGCAGTCTTAAGAATAAGTCAATGGTTAGTGATTTGAGGGATAACCATTGCTCACTATCAGGCAAAAAGTTAGTCACTACTAGTTACTTTATCTTATCAGCTCGGCTTCGTATGCCTCTGATATATATCTTGGTCTTCCCAAATCAACGTCATCAGTCGTCCCACTAGTTCGCACTGGTAGAGGCCGGAGGCCTCCAACCAGTCTTGATTGCCTCCTGTCGTATCGCAGCTTATTTATTTATCCCGATCCCCCACCTCAAACCCAGCATTCTCCTGATCTCGAACCAGAACCACGTCACATACCTACCGTACCAATCTATCCACCCTCCTATAGACAACACTTAACCGGCGTCTAACCAAATATGACTCAACACGAGACAAATGCTCCTATCGTATCACATGGCCGTGGAGGTTTGTATTCATCGCCTGCTTCAGCCCTACCCCGCCTTTGTCCCTGTACTCCACGCAGAACCAGCATGCTCAACTGACATTCATCGTAAGGCCAGGGAAACATCGGTCCTGATAGCAACGAGTACGTCCTTATCCCTTCCACAGCCATAGGACCAAGCACTAACAAATCAAGGTACGTTGACGGCGGAATCGTCCGCGAAGGGCCCGTTGGCGACCAAGGCGATGGCGCTTATTCCGCTGGTGTAAGCTCTTTCCCATTCACATCACCATCCATATAAAGGCATTTTCATTTGCTCGCGATACTAATGAGACCCGCAGCGTGGCGGCGCCGGAAACATCGGTTCCCCTCACGTAAAACCCGCGAAACAGCCTCACGATGTCGAATTCATCCCTGAAATCTCAGTCCGACAGTCCATGGATGGGGATTATCATACTGGGGTATGTATCTAGGGTTATATTTGTCAGTTATGGCAGTCACTAACGGTGCCTATTTCGGTGATATAGCGCGGCGGCCAGGGTAATGTGCATCTAGATCCTCAGCACCAGAAGGCTAAGGAGGAGAAAAAAGAGGAGAAAAAAGCCAGCCTTGCGCATGAGGGCCTGGCAGATAAATTAAAGCATAAGATTTTGGGGAAGAAGTGAGTGATTCGCTCGTCTGCCTAGGATCTTCCCGTCCTAGGTCTGGATTATGAGGAACAACCCGGAGGGAGGGCTTTTGATTTTATCTGTTTTGCTGCTGCTTTGCTTCCCTTGGCTGGGTAGGAATTGCAGTTTTTCGTTTGTATTGCTTGGATTTGGCTTCGATTACCCCTGACTGAGTAATGTCCTAGATAGTGCTTAAGCTATGATGAAATGCAATCCTAGTGCGCGTTGCGAGTATAAAAAGAGCGCAGATAATAAACGTTCCATTATAACGTCAGCAATGCAGGAGTAGGGTTCAGCGCGAACCAGTAGAGAGTAGTTATTCGATTTAATCCACCTTACACGGGGGGGCTGTCATGCTTCGTAAGTACATAACCAATATTATTCACATATATCGTAATCTCATAGTCGTCAATACACCACCTAGTAGATAATCCTGCGAGCCAGATCTGAAACAAAGTGATGTAACCCCGCAGTTTTCAGTTAGAGAACAAATAAACGCCGTGCATTAACGCCCAAGAAATTCAAGTCGAGAACGCTGGAAGGAGTAGTGCGAGTGGGAAGAGAGAGCATTAGAGTGAAAACAGGCTAGCTTTTGGTAAACGTCCGCTTGAACCAGCTCTTACGTTTTGTACCGTTATCGCCTGCGTCGGAGGAGACGCTCTGCTGTTGCGACTTGCGCTGGAGATGGCGTCGACCAGCGACAAGCTGAGGGTTTTGCGGGCCACCGACAGGGCCACCAAAATTTGGATCATGGGCAGGTTGTGCCGCAAAATCCTGTCCGTATGGAGCCTTTCCAGCCACGTTGGGAGCAAATGTTTCGTCGTTGATATTCGGCCCGGCGCCAAATCCCTGGAAGCCATAGTTGTCCGCGATTGTTCGCTCCTGCTGCTGCTGCTGCTGCTGCTGCTGAAACTGGTCAAATGAACTGTTTATCGAGCTTGGATCGGTCGAATTGGCCCACTGATCGGGAGTGCTGCCAGAGCCGGAAGGCGTCGCAACGGTAACGTTGTCCGACGACTTGAAGTACCCGCTTTGCGCGTATGAATTCTGATTATATCCGCTTTGTTGGCTGGAGTATGAGGGTTGCTCGGAATGACCTCGGGGATATTGACGCGGTCGCCGCCCACCGTTTTGGTTATATGGATAGTAGCTTTCCGGGGGTCCGCCGCTATTATAATAACCGTTTCCGTTGTCCATATAACTGTTCGGTCGCGAATGGCTTGGGCGGCCGTTATAGTATCCGCGATCGTTGTGTTGCCGAGTTTGCCCGTTCGAGTATGGGTTGTAGTAGCTACTACGTCTACTGTAGTCGCCGCCATCTTCACCTGCACAATCAGTAACCGATAGTAAGCCCGGAAATAGAGGCTTACCTGTTTGCGCGTAAGATGCAGGGCGACTAGTATATTGCCCGTAAATGGCCGCCTCGAATGACCGAATTGTGTCTAAAGGGCGTTCGAATCGGGGTCGCGTAGGATTAGAGAGGTCGGGGTCGGCTGCGAAAGTCAGTTTTGGATAAGAATAAAAAGTGCTTGGAAAACATACTTATAATGTTGCCATACTGGTCTTTGTGCTGCATAGCCCTGAGGCTACCCAGGTTTGACTTTTCAAGAGCAACCAAATCTGTAGGGCTGGTCAGCAACTCGAAAGACGGCGTCGGCGTCGTACTACATACTCGGTTGCGCCTCGTTTATAGCAAGCATTGGGTCAGCTTTAGTTTGTAAACTCCGTCTGTGTTTTTCTTCAGAAGTCTCAGTGAGGGATATTTTATGGCCCGAGCCGCTGGAACGATGGGTTTTCTCTGATCTGTCGGACCTGCCGCTGGAGCTGAAACCACGACTGCGCTTGGAGGGCGTCGGGGACGTGGGCTGGGGGGAGACCATTTTTATGACGAAAACTAATCCTTAGCGGCCGATAAAGCAGGCTGGGACTTGGAGCTGTCGGACCCGTCACGATCGCCCGTAGTGGAGTGCAGTGATAGGGACTGTGTGGAAACCGCCAAGTTAAGTGGGTTGAACTGACCGACTAGACCAACTGAAATCAAGTTCCCTGCTCGAGTTGGATATACACTTCTAGCACGTTGTGAGACAACAAGAGGGATCCGTGCGCGATCGAAGGCGCCAACAAACTATCGAGTATGATTACCAGGACCATCCACAGAGTGCAGACGAATATCTACACCATACAGAGATTCGAAAATTGAGTCAATGACGTTTGAAACGATAAAAATAGTCGAGCCAGCGCGAACGTGGGCACGGTAGAAAGGTGGAGGCAGGAAATTAACGCTACGACGACTTGTCAGCCAACGAGAAAAAGATGGTTGGGGCTGGGGATCGACGTGAAACAGGAAGATGGAGACTAATTGCTAGGACGAGAATGGTTAGTTACCTGGTCTGTCAAGAACCCGTTCAAGATAGAAACAAAGTCGATGAGAGCAGAGGAAGCGCCGGACGAAGACTGAGTAGCTGACGGGGGAGGACGGAGACAAAAGACAAAGACGGAGGAGGAAGGTTGATGCCTTTTGAACAAGCAGACCGGGCGATTTGACGACCAGCGCCACGCAAGCAGCACCAGAGGTCAGCCAGAACCCCTCCTATCACCATCAACCGGCCTTCTGGAATGGTCTTTTGATGTTCAACCGGCCATTGATTGGGTTTCAGAGTCTCTGCTACCGAATTCTTTTTTGGCAGTCCTCGGCAACTATGGTTCGAGGTTACGACTGCTCTCCACACTACACGGTTTGGTCCATGGGACTCCCTTCGCGTGTCAGGAACGAAGGACGACCAAACACAACCACAGGCTGAACTGATGGCTTCTATGGCGTCTAAGCTCTTGAGCATCTGAGCTAGCGATCGCTGGTGTGACAACTGTGCAACCGCGAGCGAAGGAAATACAGGACTTTTGGGCAAAAAAAAACAAAGCACACCTTCAGCACGCGCCGTGCTTTTTCTCTCACGGGCAATCCCGGGGCTTCCCTATTGGCCTTATTTGCCACTATGATGCCAGGTGCGGTCCAGATTCCAACCTGTACAATATCGTTCCCAGATTGCTTCGGTTCAACCTCCGTTCGCTGTCCGCTAGCCTCCAGCCTCGGCTTATGGAGAACGTACTCGTGATTCAACGAAGCTTAGCGTCGGCAGTTGATCACCAGTGCATGAACGGAGGAGCTGGCCCTGTCGCTCTGTCTGCCCTGAAAACATGGGATATTATCGATTCAGGCACCTTGTACCTTTATGGTAACTACCAGATTTCTGGCTTAGTGGCTCGATGTGTTCTTGCTGCCTCATGGTTCCCAAACACACCCCACTCTCCTGGGTTCCTCCACTCGCCCGTTGGCCTTGCCCGTTGACGTCGGGCGATCTTCATTCCAGTACCCGGTGGGTCGGTACTGGTATGGTGGGGGATGGCGCCTACCTTAATTCTCCTTAACTCGAGCTCCTCATAAACTGATATGCAAGGAGGGACAGCTGCAAGTCTTCTTTGTTTTGGGTTGATGGACTAGTCCAAGCTCATAGGGTCGCGAGCTGATCTTATCGGTTTTACGTCATAGTCAAGGGCATCTCTGTGGGTCCCTTCTCTACGTGCTAGTGCGTGTCTATTTGCGGTTTTGCAACATTCTTCATGAATGTGCGCTAGATACATCATACGATTGGACCTCTGATATCTGGTTGCTCTTCGACCGGTCATGATGATTCCGATATGCCGGTGACTTGTAAGGACCCGATTGGGATCGAATATGCCCAGCCCCAGAGTCAGGGCCTATTTACCGATGGATCCTCGAACGGATATATATTCTTCAGGAACAGGGCCGCTCTCTTTAGCACCAGCAGCGAAGATGCAGACATCGGATTTTACGACTCAATAACATGACATCAAAGAGGCCCCACAACCGAAAGACGCACTGTACTGCAAGACACGGGATCTTCATACTTCTAACTAGTACTGCAAGCTTCTCCTCTCGGTAATGCTCTTCGAAATTGGTTTACCTCCCAAATGTCCAAGTTGCATTGCGCATCTGGCCAAGTTGAGCCCCGGTCAATACATGACCAATAGTGACCTGCAGTTAGCCTGTTGCGCCTGCTCTTGACTGTGTAAAATGCATATATATTTCGGGGTTGGATAGTTGGCCTTGCGAGAGTATAGTGGTTCTTGTACTTACTAGGTAGATACGTATCATGCCCAAGCCGCTCGACTGAGTGCCTAACGAAATGCCTTTACTTCTCTCATTAGTATGCTAGTACGTGCTGGTGCCTGGTAGGTCTCAGTAATCCTATGTCCTGCCCATATTGAGGATTCATGTGACAAACTCGCACAGGGAATCCTAGATGTCTCCGCCCTATGTCGGATAGACAACATGTACAACAGAGGCAGAGAGGAAGTCGGGCGCACTAATGTGCTTTAATTGCGGTCTACTTCCTTTACAAGGTCGGGTTTGTTCACAGGTTTACATATGAACGTCGACAGTTGCAGTATATCCATTTTGTTCGCAACTGCTATGGCTGATATGGACAACCGGTTACAACGAGAATACAATAATGCCGTGGTTCCAATCGAAATCACGCAATAGCCAGATACATAGTATGGACAGTGCTTGTTCTATGTGCCTTGTTTCATCTCTGTCAGGCTCTACGGCTCATCATTCTTATACCGAATTCGTCGACACGGGATAAATCGACCTAATCCCTGACTGCCTCCATCTAGAAGCTTGCTGAAGCCTTACTACTCAGCCCAGGCGGGACTGCTTCATGGTTCTCTAAAATGTAAATGCTATTATGAGCCCAAATGGGATACCCGCGGGGTGTCTCAGTGCAATATGGGGCGGCATCTGTTCACGAGTTTAATGGCAGAAGTATGGGATAAGATCAAACTGCTGGCCGGATAAGTCGCGTAAGGGCATATCTCGATTAGGCAACGAGGGCACACTTGGAGGAAATGAGTAAGGACTGCGGCGGAAGAACATGGACTCAGATGGCGGAATAAATGGTTTAGCCGAGATGAATTGTCTGGATTGTGTGTTCATGAGCGTCAAATAATACACTAGAGCCCTGCCGTCAAGACAACCCACGGCCACCTGGTCAAAAAACAAGCATGCCGGCTGGATGTCTATTAAGATGAAACAGTAACCATGTGTTACAGTAGACAAGAGATCCCATTTTATCTTTTTATTTTGAGACTCGTAGGGCTGGGCTGTCCGGCCCTGCCTCTCCCATGATCATTATCAACCCACTAACTCCATCGCAACCTGGGCTCATCCCGCCGACTCCTTGCCTGACCGTCTGCGCAAAGATTCCGGAGTTGTGCCGCGGATATATGAAAAACAACGGGGCGTTTAGATGTTGGAGGGGTAGAGCATGACACGGACAGTAGCACCGAAGGACTTTGCGGGAAGGTTGTGACGGAACTGTGCGCGGACAACGCCGGAGTTGCCTGTTTCTTGTGTTAGTTACTGCCATCCTCGTCTCGCGGTTCAACCCAAAGGCCGAATTGCCGAATCGTTGACGTACCGTGAGGGCGGGTGACCTTGCCCCAGATCACCCGGATGTTGGAGCCCCGGACCTCACGCTTAGCCCGGTAGACGAAAGCGACCTTCTTGCCCAGGTAGAAGCTGTTCCTGTCTTAGCATCCGATCCAGATACCCAGTCCATAACCCGAATTCACTCACTTTGCGGCCTCAGTGTTGTCAACACCGTCGATCTTGATCAGACTGTTGTGACTATGTCAGAAACCTGTAATTTCCCCAATTCTCGCTGCTCGGATCGGTACCTGGTGTTGGGGTTGACAGCGCGCTTGGAGCGCTGGTAGCTCAGGTGGCGACCCCTAAAAAACACTCGTATTAACCTCTGCTCGTTTGAGTCTATCCCATGCTTCATCCACGATTAACGATCGAAAGCGATTTGGTGATCGAATCTCGTTCGGCAAAGGCGCGGCAACAATAGATATGGCGCAACTTACTTAACGTAGACTATAAGCAAGAAAATATGTTAGCAAATTCAAGAAATCCGAACCTCCAATACCGAATGCTCGCGCATCTCAATTCTCAACCTCCGGATTGTCGCCATCATTTTTGACTCCAAGGGCGTACTCACGTCTGTGACCGTGTTCGGAAGGCATTATGACGGTGATTCTGAGCGGGCAACACAAACAAGTCGAGAGGTTGTCAAAATGACCCGCAAAAGTCGTCCGGGTTGTCGTGGTTGTCGTCGCTTCGGTTGGAGTTCTGAGACGCACAATGGCCACCAATTTGCCGTGTGTTCGGCGCGGCTCGCCCTAACCCAAAACGGGACGCTTAGCGAGTTCCCCCGAGTTGCCCCAGGGCTGTTGGAAGTCCCGTGATGCAAGTCACATGGCTGCTAAACTAAACTTTTTTGGGAATTCTAGGATTATAGTTATCCCATCCCCGAGATAATCAAGGCTTCTCTTCTGATGTTCTGGAATTGTGGCTTTCTCAGACCCCACTATGTCACCATTTTTACCGTCGGGCTTCTGTAGTCCGAAAGCTCCCCAGCTGACACTCCAGAGAGCAGTCAACCCCCAAATGGGTGAGCGAGAGCTCCATCCTTGTGCAGATTGATAAGGTACTCGGCTGATACAGTTTCAAAGACCAGGCATGATGGACGACGTATTTTTAATCTTGCTTGAGAATCAAAAGCCTCGGCGTCAGTTCTCGGTCTCTTCACTCGTCCGACCCTGGTAGGTAGTACTCTATTGATATGGCAACAACTTGGATCTGTACCGCCATCGCGGCAGCAGTGGAGCAAACAGTTTTGTACTCCGTAACCGTCAACCACACCTTCAAGAAGATCAGACCGAAGGCCTGATTCGGAAAAGCTGCCCCACATAGATTTCGGTAACCGACCCTGAATGCTTCCTCCTTCCCCGTGAAGCATGCGTATCCTTATAGTTCTCCGGATGTCGTATATGTGATCCGGAAAAGGTGCTGAGGTACTGTTACACCGAAAAAAGCAAGGAGACAAAGTGCCGAGAAACGGAGGTTGAGAGAGCTAGTGCGACTGTTCTTGAAGCCTCAATTCTGTTTAAGCTCATGGTACCTCAAGATCCCAGCTCTTAACTCCGGAGGAAGCTGGCCCGAGTGATGCACTTGGTCGATCACGACGGATAAGTTTACGGGAAAATAGAAATCCGTAACGTTCGTTCTACATGACAAATGCGCCGATCGACCCCGCGGACAAGGCCCGGCTGATGGTTCGGATGGATGCGCCCTCTTATCATCAAACATTATTCGTGTATCGATCGACTTTTAGTTCAAGCGCCGTCTCGGTGTACGGCAGTTCGTTATGCGACACATGCTGAAGGGATCCTCTGCAGAGGAAGGACGAGGCTCCAAACACTTGCAGTGGCGCGGCGTGACTCTGACGACACTCTGTACTACAAGCTGCTTTTCACCAGTCTCTGAGGTCTTTGAGGATGATGGATGTGACATGCTTATTATCGATTACACGTGGTCAGCGTCGGAGGTGGTACAATCCCCAGGGCACATGATAAAAACCTGGCGGTATCGCATCAATATCAGTGGTATCAAGCTGGTGCAGCTCCGTGGAGACGTTCTGATTTCTCAAAGCATTTATAACATTAAGTATACGGGCCCCTTCCCGCGGACATGGCGTGGCCCTGGGGGTTTGCCAAATCTAGAGTCAGGTCTTGGGCCGTGCTAAATGAGGGGTAGTGAAGTCGATTGGCGTAACAGTGAACCGTAGTTTCTTTTTCCGTCTATAAGATGGTGTCGTGCCAGACCGAAGACTGCGCGGGGTTAAGCAGATTATTGCCATGCGACTCGATGCGAGGGTCAGCCGTCCATGGATGAGGGCTGGCGGTGGAGCTAGCTATTCGGTTGAGATCCTTGACTTGGCTCCTGTATTCGGATAAATTGATTTGTAAGGAGACATACAACGGCCCAAGGATTAGATACGTATATATGAGGGGCGACAGAACAATATCAATGTACTATTCTCTGATGGCGTTGGGGCAATGGAGTCGCGGCTAGAGCTATGATATAAACCCACTGTCATCGCCCCAAGTAGAGTCAAGTGTAGTCGTACGGATAGCTCAGTTCTGCTCTCGAAACCGATCTCAACGAAGTTAGGATAATCAATTAGATAACGGCCAATCACTGCGATCCCCTCAACAAGACAATGAAGGATGACTCCCACGGGAGCATCGGCATCAGGTCCATGTTCAAGCATCATCGCAGTGGAAGACAGAAGCCCGGCCACACCTGCGACCCACCCAACGCGACTGGGAGTCACAGAAAAAAAGCCCATAATTCTTAGCAAGCAAGCAATTAAGCAGTCGCCGGGACTCCGTAGCTCGCAGTAGCCCTCACGGTGTTTTAAAACGTAGACTGCTCCTCCGGCACTGACGGTAGGGGATTTTTCCAACAAACCTCTTTCACCCCTCTCTCAGAAGCTCACCTCCCTCAATACACCATCTTTCCCTATTGAAGGACAATTCCTACCCCTGTTTACACTGAATATCCTTTTTCCCTTGAATTCCGACCTACATTCCGCCCGATAAGATGTCCGCCACGATAGCCCGCGCCGAGGAGCAGCAGAATGGGAGGTGAGTATTTCCACTAGATTACATCACTGCCCCTCCGTGCCTCCCAGCTAGCCCGCCCGTTCACCTCACTTTCAAAAAGAGCCCCGTCCAGCTGTTTTCTCCGCAACCTACACGATCGCTTCTTCACTTTACACCTGGAAAGTTTGGAATGGTCAATTGACCTCTGTTGGACATTTCTGCATCTGAACGCTTTTCCGATTACGCCCAACTTTTTTTTATCGAGCTTTCGAGTTTCTGCCTTTTCGCTGCTAACATGGATGGTCGGCGCAGCACTGTCGAACTCAAAGATGACACCGTCATTGTCGTACTAGGTGCCTCCGGGGATCTTGCAAAGAAGAAGACTGTTCGTAAATTCCTGCCTTTATTTTCTTAATTTTGCCCCGCATGAAGCTGACACTTAGGCAGTTCCCAGCTCTTTTTGGCCTTGTACGTTGTTGCCGATCCCCGGCATTTGTTTTCATGTTTCATGCCTAACCTTCACGTCCAGTTTCGCAACAAGTTCCTTCCCAAGGGTATCAAGATCGTCGGATATGCCCGGACACAGATGGACCACAATGAATACCTTAAGCGAGTGCGCTCATACATTAAGACCCCGACAAAGGAGATCGAAGAGCAATTGAACAGCTTTTGCGAGCTTTGCACATACATCAGCGGCCAATACGACCAGGATGACTCATTCAAGAACCTCGCCAAGCACCTTGAGGAGATTGAGAAAAACCAAAAGGAACAGAACAGAGTCTTTTACATGGCGTTGCCCCCCAGCGTTTTCATCACAGTCTCAGAGCAACTAAAACGCAACTGCTACCCCAAAAATGGTGTCGCTCGTATTATTGTGAGTTGGATTGCCGTCCAGGTGAACGGAAGGGAAGAAAAGGCTAATCGGGTTTTTGTCGGGTTGTAGGTCGAGAAACCTTTCGGCAAGGACCTCCAGAGCTCTCGTGATCTCCAGAAGGCCCTTGAGCCCAACTGGAAAGAAGAAGAGATCTTCCGTATTGACCACTACCTCGGCAAGGAGATGGTTAAGAACATCCTTATCATGCGCTTTGGCAACGAGTTCTTCAATGCCACCTGGAACCGCCATCACATCGACAACGTTCAGGTAGGACCAACTCCCAAACTCTCGCGTCATAGCGCATCGCTAAGACAGTTTATTGGTATAGATCACGTTCAAGGAACCATTCGGTACGGAGGGCCGTGGAGGTTACTTTGATGAATTCGGCATCATCCGTGACGTTATGCAGAACCGTATGCTTGCCGTGTCCTCTGGTCCGACGACATGCTGACATGAATTTTTTAGACCTTCTGCAAGTTCTCACACTGCTTGCTATGGAGCGACCCATCTCTTTCTCCGCCGAAGACATCCGTGACGAGAAGGTAAAGTAACTCGCAAGAGGTTACTCTAATGATGCTAATCAATTGTACAGGTTCGCGTCTTGCGCGCCATGGACCCCATTCAACCCAAGGATGTCATCATCGGCCAGTACGGCAGATCACTAGATGGTAGCAAACCCGCATATAAGGAGGATGATACAGTGCCACAGGACTCTCGCTGCCCCACCTTCTGTGCGCTGGTCGCTCACATCAAGAACGAGAGATGGGATGGTGTTCCTTTCATCATGAAGGCGGGTAAAGGTATGCAGACCTGATACATGCCCGAGATGTACCATGCACTCACCATCTCTAGCCCTCAACGAACAGAAGACCGAAATCCGTATTCAGTTCAAGGACGTCACTTCTGGCATCTTCAAGGATATCCCCCGCAACGAGCTTGTCATCCGTGTCCAACCCAACGAATCTGTCTACATCAAGATGAACTCGAAACTTCCTGGACTTTCCATGCAGACCGTGGTTACTGAGCTGGATCTCACCTACCGTCGTCGATTCTCCGACCTCAAGATTCCTGAAGCCTACGAATCTTTGATCTTGGATGCTCTCAAAGGAGACCACTCCAACTTTGTCCGTGACGACGAGCTCGATGCTAGCTGGAGGATGTTCACTCCTCTGCTCCACTACCTCGATGACAACAAGGAGATCATCCCTATGGAATACCCCTACGGTAAGCCGAAGCTTGTAGATTGACCTCTTGGGTTTCGCCGCTAACGAATGCTCCTAGGTTCCCGCGGGCCCTCCGTTCTTGACGACTTCACCGCTTCCTATGGCTACAAGTTCAGTGATGCTGCGGGATACCAGTGGCCGTTGACGCACACTACGCCTAACAGGCTGTAGAGGTTGTAGTTGTATAGGGGAACTGTTTGCAAGGACAAGAGCGTCTGGGTTTACGGCGTCTATCGTTTTGAAAGGAAAATGAGAGCTTAATGTTAACACGACTGGTATCTATCTAAAGATGACATGGAGTCATGTGAAGCTACATGATTGGGCTGAGCGGCTGTTGATTATAGTTATGCTATATACAACCAAGCATTTGAAATCCGACACGTTTCATGTTTGCAAGACCCCTGACCATTAAGTGACACGATACTGCAAGTAGGATAAACTTCGCACTCGTAATGAGGCTCAGGCCTATGCTTTTAGTGGGTGGGTCACTTAACGCCCGGACGGGAAAATTACTGTACGGTCGGGAGTTGACTAGCCCGCATGCAGCCTGGCCCTGGCCCTGGCGCTGCACCATCAACAACAGCCCGCCCGTTTTCTGACCGTATACACCTTTGTCCTTCATTATTGTTCCCCCTTCGCGTTACCCCCCGGTCTATACACTCGCTTTCAGCGGCTATACCAAAAGATCTCAACTATCTGCCCTAGAATTCCGCGCCCCTGGACTCGCAATCTCTTCGAAACGCCCGTGCGCACCTTGATCTCATTTATCCACATTCTTGATCGCTATTTTTATCCCCTTTATAGCTCCCTAATCGTGAGACAACCGTCCAGGTCCCCATATCCCCGGAAATTCGTCAAGCATCGCCGGCCCAGTGTGTTGTCCCTGCCTTGAACTGCAAGCCTAGCGACAGCGGACCTCGAGACCCTCCTGCGCAACGCAATCTCCCTTTGATCCTAGGCACGCGACCAGGTAACTACCGGCAGCTCATGGAAGGTTGAGGAGGACTGCGATAGACATGCCACAAGCTGCAAGATGGGTGGGCTCACCCTCAATCAAGGGACGGACGGAGTCCATGCGGATGGCGCTGTTGACCTTCAGCTTATTGGGGTTACAGTATGTACTATGATCTTCATCAACACTACTCTTAATCGAAATCTGTTGAATATCGATGTGTTTGTCCATCGTATGACTGACTCTGTCTTCCAATAGATTTACCTGGGGCATTGAGATGACCTGTAAGGATCAAATTCCTGACGAACATGCCTTTGACCATTCCTCTAATCACCTCCTCTTGCGATAGACTGCACTCCGTACCTCCTCCAACTGGGCCTCACCAAGTCACGAACGTCACTCGTCTGGATCGCCGGACCTCTTTCTGGGCTGGTTATACAACCCCTCATAGGTGTCATTGCAGACAGGTCACGGTCTAAATGGGGAAGACGAAGGCCATTTATGATTGGAGGATCATTGATTGTTACGGTGTGCTTGTTGGTGCTGGGATGGACAACGGAGATCGTCGGTGTCTTTGTCAAGGACGCGGAGAAAGTATTGTCGATTGTCTGAATTATTTAGTTACCATATGGCTGACTCCGCATCTTGTCCTAGGCTGCAAGCGTCACAATTGCTCTCGCCGTGCTCAGCATTTACGCTGTTGACTTCGCCATCAACGTCGGTGGGTTTTCCGACAACAATGAACATAAACGATTCTCTAACAGCATCTAGTACAAGCATGTGCTCGGAGCTTAATCGTCGATACGTTACCTATACCCTCGCAACAAGCTGGGTCCGCGTGGGGTATGTCGGCATATGTGTCATGAATCTAGGAGCGATGCTAAAAAACGGAAGCTACTAGGATGACGGCGGTTGGCCAGCTGATTGGATATGTAATCGGATCTATTGACACCGTCAGTATCTTTGGGACTGCTTTAGGCGACACCCAGTTCAAGCAAATGACAGTCATTGCTGCGTTGGCCTTACTGGGTGCGATAGCTGTTACGTCCTACTCTGTGAAGGAGAGAATATTAATCACCGCGAGGTACGTGATCTCCACACGGCACGGGAAGGCGACTACTGACGTTGATTCTGTAGAGATTCTGATGGGAAAGCCGGAGCTTTCCAGGTAGTTACGCAGTTATTCAGGACCACCATGGATTTACCTCCACGTATTCAAGCCATTTGCTGGGCGCAATTCTGGGCCTGGATCGGTATTTCCCTTAACGAAAGTCTATCAGGATAGAAGCTCACAATTTGTAGGTTGGTTTCCGTTCCTCTTCTACAGTACTACATGGGTTGGCGAGACCTACTTTCGGTACGAAGTCCCCAAGGACGCAGACCGACCAGTGGATATGCTGGGAGAAGTCGGCCGCGTTGGAAGTCTTTCACTAGTCGTCTTCTCCTCCATCACCTTCATCAGTTCCGTTCTTCTACCATTCTGCGTCCAGTCGCCAGATACTAAGCGGGCCCGGTTTACCCCACGGCCTCCTCCCGGCATAGCAGCCTTGCTCACAAAATTCATGAAGATACGCCCCGACCTCCAAACGACTTGGCTTATCTCCCATGTTGTCTTCGCAGCTACGATGATTTTTGCCCCTCTGGCCCGTTCCCGTGCCTTTGCAACCTTCCTCGTTGCTATTTGCGGCATCCCTTGGGCCGTCAGCTGCTGGGCCCCCTTCGCATTCATGGGCGTCGAAATTAATCGCCTCGCAATGAACCCCTCCCAAGCTTCTCGCCTCTCCGGCGTAACAATGATCACCTCCTCCTCCATCCGCTCAGGCGCGTACGGCGACCTCAACAGCTCGGATGCCTCGGAAATGGATGTTCTCCGGCTTAACCATCACGACCAAGACGATGACTCCGACGCCGAAGACGGCATCTCCAACATCCCCTCCACGGGCGAGCTTGCCGGCATTTACCTTGGCGTGCTCAATGTCTACACAACTCTCCCCCAGTTTGTCGGAACCTTCATCAGTTGGATTGTCTTTAGCATCCTCGAACCAGGGAGCACAAAGCGCGACGACTCGGCGAGCGACTCAACGTGGATGGACCTCGACAAGAGCACACCGAACGCCATTTCGATTTGTCTTTTCATCGGCGCTTTGTGTGCCCTTATTGCTATGGAGGCTACGAGGCGAATGCGGTATATTCTATAATGACGATCCGGTTGAAATTCTCCGTCTCTTCCCCAATACGCGACCAAGGCATTTGCTGTTCTTCTAATATCTTCCTCTTTTTGGTCTTCCTAATCATCCGCTATATATTTACTCCTGATTCCGCCCAGCGACATTTATAATTCGCTCGATACCCTGGATATACTAATGATTGTCCTTGCGCTTTTTGAAGCTTGACGCGGAACGTGTACGTATAATAAAGAGTTGCATTGTATGGATACTACATACGCATATGTTTACGCTTTGCACTATTAATCATATGTATTCTTGCTATCTCTATAATGTATACCACCGCGGAATTGCTAGGCTTGGAGTTTGTGATCTCGCCATCCTAAGAAGTCCCAATAAATAGGGCCTTGGGCTAATGCGCTAGTTGGAGGAACGAGATAGAGTGGTATGCTATCCAATGAGTTGATTTTTATTTATGTTTGGTGTATTAGGCATATAATTAGAAGATGAAATAGGAGAGGAATGGAAAAATAGCGATAGTCTGCTGAGGTAGGTACCTATTTTACAGATACCAAGTAGACACACAAAAGGAAGAAAAATCACAATAAACCAAGAAACACAAGGCAAAGACAAGAGGGGGAATATAACAAAGAGAAAACACGAAAGGAGACTTTCCACTGTCGTGGAAGGTAGGACCAGCAAACGGTCGTGGAGAGAAAAGAAGGTGGATTACAAGGTGAACAGGAAACAAATCATGATCAATGAGCATGGATGGGCATCATGCGTACGTCTGTCTGGCTTGAGAACTTGGGACAGGTGAGGCTTGGCCATAACATATGTACTGTAAGTGCGATATCTTAAGGAAAGTGAAGAATCAAGCAAAACAGCAAAGGGGAATATGGCTATACAAAAGAGCACATGGATAAGAGTTCAGTAGGTATAGAATTCGAAACCAAGATGCAGACAGTTGAGAGCTGCGAAGGGTCTAAGGGTAGGCGATAGTGTGCTTTTATTTTAGGGCCGGTTTGCAGCTTGCATGTTTCCGGTCAATTCAGCTACTCTAGCCTTGATTCGGGCGGCGCGAGTTTCGAAGCCTTGAAGAACGGATGTCAGTACTGTATTTGAAGGGTTGGGGCACGGGCAAGACACTCACTTTCTTCCTCGCTGGTGTTGCCATCCTCATCAGCGGTACTTGGACGGCCTCCAGTCTGGACAATCCTTTCCGCCGCATTCTTGCGAATCTGGGCCCAACGGTCCTGAGAAGCATTGTTGATCCGCGGTGGAGATACGGGCGAACTGGGGGTGGGCTCATCCTCAGGCTTCTCCGCAGGGAATGCCTCCTCGACGGGTGAGTCTTCAGGAACAAACGCAGGTTGCTCTAATAAGGGTCCCTGGTCAAACCGGGAGAATTCCTGATCGGCCGCTACCTGTTCATTGGTATCTACCCGGGAGAGGGCATCGTATTCAGCCTCACGCCGAATCTTGGGTTTATCACTCATGTTTTCTGGAGTTGGAGCTGGCGCTGGCTCCGGAACCTGGGCTGGGGCTGAGGCTGGGGCACTAGACTCTGGTTCTGGGGTCGCAGTAGCTTTTGGCTCATGCACCTCAGTGATTTGCTTAACAGACTTCGCTGGAGCTGTTGCTGCAACAGGCTTTTTCCTCAGAACAGTGGTACCATTGCGAGCAGGTGGCTGTTCCTGAGATGCCCTAGCCTTACTCTCTAGTGCAGCCCGGGCAGCAGCGACAGCAGAACCTTCTACAGGCTTCATGGGTTGCTTAATATCCGTCTCTTTCTTCTTGGTCGTTCCAAACATGTTTTTAAAACCAGCTTTCTTTAGTTTGTGCGGCAATTCGGGCTCGACAGATTCCTTGGTTTCTGGGGTCGGAGAATCTACGGTCGACTGTTTCGCAGGATTAGTGTTAACCTTCGCATCATCGGCGGGCTTCTCAGTTGCGTCTGGTACCGGTGCGGCTGAAGGGGGAGCAGAGGTCTTAGGAGAAGCAGGAGGCGGTTGTCGGGTGCTAGTTGTTATTGAGGGGGTAGGCTGTTCCTTCTGTTCATCGACCACAGCACCAGTCCCAGCACCAGTCCCAGCACGGCTATTATTGAGATAAGCGGCCCTGTAAGCGTTCTTGTCGTAGTTACTAGCCCATTTCATAGCCTGAGATGCCTCGTTCAGAATAGATGGCTGTAGAGTCATCACGGAATTGGTCTTTGTTGAGTACGAATCCTGCCCTGCGGTTGATTTTGTTCCGTTGGCGAGCCCTTGCTCTTCACGGTGCTTCCTTTGGAGTGCAGCTGCAGCTGCCTGAATACGGGCATGTTGGTCTGGAGCTATGCTAGCTTTGCTATTCGGCCCCTGATTGTTGGGTCGCTTGTAGGAGTCCTCTACAGAACTAATCTTCTTGGCCGAAGATTTGCGTCGCGAGAGCTTGCCCCTCCGGGTCGTAAACCCGAAAAACCGCTTCTTTTCGACAATGTACGCGCCGGGGTCGGGATCTGGCGCAGCACCCTTGACTTGTTCTTCTAGTACCAACCATTTTGTGTTTTTAATGACCGTCTCGAGCAAAGCGCATCGCCCGAAGACCGCTTTTCGTGCGGTGGGCTCTTCACCAGCCAAACTGCTGATCCAAACCCACCAAAAAGAGTCGTCCAAGTCGAGAGTGGTGATACTAGCCAACTCACCAGGGTCCATAGAGGGCTCGTCGTTGAGTCCCCGTTTGTGGGATTGGGAGCTTTGGCCCCGTATTGAGGCGATTGGCGGTAGGACCTTATCAGGAGGCAGAAGTAGGGGAGCAACTGGGGCTTTGAAAGAATTGTCATCCCCGAACCCGGATGACATGAAGTCGGCCCATGATGGTGTTGTAGGACGGCCGAGGTCACCGGTGCCAGAATGAGGTACGGACCTTAAGCTACCTCCAAACTCCTTTAGGGTGGGACTGGACAAGGCCTTGTCCTCTTCAAGGGTGGCTTCGATAGCGCCCCCGAAACCAAGATCCTCAAACCTCGACCATGACGCATCGTGGTCAGCCACAACCGGCTCGTCGACAGCAGACTGGTTAGTAGATGAGATACATTTTAGGACCCGTAGACACTCATCAGTTAAGGCCTTTCGGGGGTCTTCGTAACCTGCGAATTCTTGCAAATGCTTATCACTATCTCTGTACTCGAAATTCTTTGCCCGGCGTAGTAGGGCAAAGGGAGTGGGGGAGACTGTATCGACGATCATGACCACCTTGGTAGTCGAAACTTGAAGTAATGTCGGCGTTTCAGGTGGATATTCCGTGGCTTGGACGAGGGACTGCAGGGCGATGGGCAGCGTAGATATGCCGCTCATGCCGCGAGGAGTGTCGGGAGAAAGTGAACGTAGATAAGCGAAGAATAGGTGACTCGTTGCATCGGCAGCACTTTAGATAATCAGCAAATGACCGAAAACTAGTATAGGATACTAACGCACCTCGTCCAGTTCTTGTAGGCTGCTTCAAAGCCATTGCCGGTATCATTTTGTTCAAATGCCCACCATCCAGCGTATCGGGAAAGTTTCCGCCCTCCCAGACCGTTAGACTTCCCATGTGCCGCGATAGCTGTCAAAAGATCGAAAAAGTCGAAGATGATTTTGGTCCGAGCGTCTGAGTCCACGCTAATGGGTATAAAGGTGGAGAAGGCGTCGCGAGCAAACTGAGAGTCTGTGTGCAAATTAGCCCGTGCTACGGTACACTTGTGCTGCGCAACCCGAGGTTTTAGATTGTACCTTGTTCGCCAACCTTAAATAGCTCATACGCCTCCCAGGTAACAACACCTCCGGGGAGTCTACTCCAGCACCATTTCATAACACTGCATAGGACCTAGAAGATGTTCAAAAAGAGCACGCCAAGTCAGAACTGTGATACGCAAAATCCCCCGGAAAGCTGGAAGCTGTATCTCACCATCGGGTCGGTAAGGCGAAGTTCGTGTGCCAATTCATCCCCAGCGAAAGGAGAGCCTCTTTTCAAAGACTCGTTAAAATAATTCCGAATAAATGTACGGGCCGTGACTGTATCGGAGCTTGGACGGAATGGAAGTAGCATGAACGGGGTTTGCAGAGCTGTCAAGATAGAACGAGGAAATGATCAGCAAAATGAAGCAAGGAAGTAGGCCACGTTCTTGAGGGAGGAGGGGCATTTACATACCTCGTACTTTGAGCTCCTGAGTGCAACCTCTCAGCAGTTGTTGGACCTCTTCCGGTGCAATCTCGGTTCGCTGCCAGGCGTCGGTCCATGTCGGTTTCGCTGGGCCCGTGTCCTCTGCCGCAGGTGTATTTGAGCTCTTTTTCGCAGCATTGGAGTCCTTACTCCGAAAGAAGCGAGTGAACGAAGGCATTCTGGACTCTGAATTATTCTGGATTTCTGTCACTGAGGCGCGGCTAATAGCAACAGAGTGAATCTAGCCGATGATGCCCAACGGCGGAATGATTTGTATTTCGACCGGGTTGAGCAAGCCGGGATCACAGAGGGAGCTGCGCGGTAATGTCGGCGTGGTAAACGGGTGCACAGATCAGATTAGACATACAAAGAAGAACGCGGATTGAGATAGCAATGGAGATAATATGACCGGAGAGCTCAAGAGCGGTGGATCAGGAAAAATTGGAGAGGAAAGCAAAGGCCATCTGGGGTTGGCTAAGGATCGCCTGCAGCACAACACGTCGAACGTGCAGCAAGACGAAGAGCGAGCGGAGTTACGGTCGACTGCGGTAAGTGGAAAGAACCAAAGAAGGGTGAAAGCAAAAAAAGAGGAGAAAAGAAGACGAATGAAACAAAGGAAGGGGGGGAAGAGGCAGAGGCAAGATGGAAGAGATGGTGATGGGGATCTACTCAGTCGCTCGTTTCAGGGGTGAAATTTACTATGTCGCAAAATACAGCCTTCTAGCCGTGGTTCAGTTCCTGCCCATCCAGAAGCCAAATGATAATCATCCACGGATCAGTCATCAACCAATGTCAATGCAGCATGTAAACATTCAAGCTCCAAGCCTGTCTCTGGCGCCTGGTATGCTTCAATCAGCAGGCTTAAATATTATCCAGCTTGTCAGTGCTGCGCTGTCAAACAGGGGTCCCGCATTCTTCAGTCAATCGGCGACGCAACTCTTACAGCTCCGGGGCATAAATACACACATTACTGCCCGGCGTACTGTATATTGCGGTACGTAGTAAGAGGACAATTTTATTTTGCCACAAAAACAAAAAATACTCTCCTCGTTCAATTGTCTTTGGATAATGAACGAAAGACATCAGGAAATGATCAGGTGACTGGTCAGGGGCTGCGTCCAATCAAAAGAGCATAATGGGTCTAACTGTATTTCCATGAGCTAGCCTGATCAAGCAGTGACCCCCCACTATCCCGATATGGAAGCAACGATCTGGGCTTTATGGCCTTAGGCTTTTATATTTGGTGCCTTATGACAGCATGGTCCATGTTTTCTGGAAGTTGCATTGCACAGCCAACATGTTCTGCGTCTTACTGCTACCCGTGCTGTGGTTAGACAAGCGGTAGTAGACTCTCTGTCCAGGGTCTAGGGAAATGAATCGGGGTTCCTCAAATTAGTGTTCACCTTTAATCTTAGCCTGTGGAGCAATGATAAGTCCAGGTGCACTGCACTGCACAGCACAGAGCGCTCTGGCTTGGCACATCCTACCTCGGAGCCAGCATGGCATGTTCCTGTTCTCAATGAGCTTGAAAATATCATCGTGGTTATTGTGGGAGGCCAACCTGTATTCTGAGTCTAGGAGACTATTTGAGAAGGCTAGTAAGAGCATAAGATGCCGTACATTAGCAAAAGGCCCAGCACCGGTCTTGTCCGTCGACGTATTACCTCACCGAGAAGGTTGGTGTGACATAGGAGGGAAAAAATGCCAGTGAATATGTATATCATCCTGTGGTAGAACGTAGGGAAGTATACTGTGCATTTATATGTCGTTGTATTGGAGAGTCTGGACTGGGAAGTGTAAAAATAGCACGCGGCTAAAGGGCGTTAAGCGGCGGTTAAGGACAGCCGCCTCGACCTGGCAGGCTATCTTTAGAATCTTCTGCGTCTCGACCAAGAATCATCCGTTCTCTTCCATCCATCCAGTCCCTCCCCCCATCAGTTCCCATCCCATTATTGTTCCCTGTCGATCCTCGAAGTCTCGGTCTTTATCGTTCCCAAGGTTAGTACTCTCACGCGCCCCTCGTCGCCTTTGTTTTGCCCGAATTCTGTCTCCCCTTTGTCTCGTTCCCCTCATCCCGACCGTCTTCCGAACTGTCAATCTATCCATCTACCCTCCAGCCCCCCAATTAGCGCCGCTTCGATGTCCTCGCTCTTCATCCTCCCTTCCTGTCGGGCAGTTACACTTGCTTCATATATCGTTTCACCCTTGCCGGCTTCTGCTAACCCCGAAAGAAGTCGAACCTGACTTCATCGCGATCGGTAGACCCCGTGGCTCTGACAAATGCACAGGAGCTTTCTTGTCTCATCGCGCGCTCCAGTCGATCCATCTCACGATCTATCCTTTCGTTATCTTTTCCCAAACCCTACCACTGCTTGACTCGAAAGACGACTCGAATTTCACTTCTATCCGCTTCATCCATTATTTAGTCCCGAAAGCCTCGTCGTTGCGCGCTCCGCTCGCAAACACTCTCCCTCATGGGTCGAAGAAAGATCGAGATTAAAGCGATCAAAGATGATCGCAATCGCTCAGTGTTAGTATCGATATCCGGAGATTCCTGGCGACTTGATTGCATGACTGACTTTGCCGTTATCTAGAACTTTCCTGAAACGAAAGGGCGGTCTCTTCAAGAAGGCACATGAACTCGCAGTTTTATGCTCTGTGGATGTTGCAGTTATCATTTTCGGTCATAACAAAAAGCTCTATGAGTTCTCTTCTTGTGATATGCAGGATGCTCTCTACCGACATAAATTTGTTTGTCACTGCCTCCATGTTTTGCTTATAGACATGATCTAACCTGTACTCTGCCCAGCTCTGTCCTCCGCATGAACACAAAGGACCAGAAGACTTTAACGGCAAACGCGACGACGATGACGATGACGAAGAAGAGGCCACGCCTGCCCCCGATGAGTTTCATGCGCCCAGCCAGAACCCTCCTCAGATGATGGCTGTGCCTCATCCTGGCTTCCAACACGTGAATCACGCACCCTCTGCCTCTCCTCCGATCCACAACGGCATGCCCTTTGATCCGCGGCATGGTACACCACAGCCACAAGGAGCTTCTAGGCCGTCATCGAGGAATCACCTACGTCGCGTGAGCTCGAATCTTGGGGGTCCTCCCCATCATGGAACCCCGCCTCCGCCCCCGCCTTCAAACAACTTTTCCTACATGCCGAATCCCTCTGTCTACAATCCAAACGCACCTCATAACATGAGTCAGCAGCCGCCACGTCCTCCTCAATTTGCGCATTATGGGCACCATCCACAGGGGCCCCAGCATCAACCACCGCACCCTCAGCATCATCAAATGCCGCCACATTCTGTGCCTCCCCAGTCGATGACCCCTCAGCCGATGCCACTTCACCCCCATGCGCATCCACAACAGCATCACCCACAGCATCACCCACAGCATCACCCACAGCATCCCCCGCACGCTCTCGCACAACCACCCACTACTATGGCGATGTCACAGCCACCTCATCCATCCATACCTCATGTGGCTCAGCCGTATATGGCAGACCAACATCCGCATCCACAGCGCACAGCATCCCTCCCTGAGGCACAGTCAGACCAACTGCAAGCGAATTTGAAAACGGAAAGAGCACAATCTCCTCCTCTTATAAAACCCCTTTCGAATGCAAAATCGCGTAGTATCTTTACGCCGATTGACGACCATGGGTCTGTTTTGGCACGCAATTTTATTGTAGGGTTTGGGGACAATGCAAGCGTCAAGACCGAGTCAGTACAGAATGAAGCCGATGAGAAAAAGCCGCTGAAGAAACCCTCACCTCCGGTACGGGCCAAAACCGAAGCTCCTCCTTCCAACCCTCCATCAGAAATCAAACCCCCTGTGCGAACCAACAGTGGCACATTAGGGTCCAAGCGACCACAACTGAAAGTCCAGATACCGAGCGAGAATTCAGACCGGGGTAGCGCGACCGCGGAATCATCGTCCTCTGCGGGAAATAAGGCTGTAACTTCTGCAAAACTGGATGCGAGTCATCCGGGTGTAGTATTGCCGCCGCCTTCTCCATCGGCAGGTGCGATACACAGTGCAGGTGCTCAAGGGCCGCCGAATCCGTTTGCCAGGCCCCCGCCTCCGTCGACCACGGCCGCGGCGGCACAGAACACCACTGCTTACAACAACAATAACAACATCGAGACGCCGATCTCGGCCTTGCCAAGCAGGTTTGTCTCGGATGCGCTTCTTCCGTCACCATCCAGTTTCTTTCCCGCCGAGTGGGGATTTGGCAGGTCTGGTCCAGACAGCAATATACTCCCGAGTCCGCTAGTGTTTCCCACTCCCCAGGTGCAGAACGGTCCAGGCTTTGGGCGAGAAGAAGAGCAAGATAAGAAGCGCAAGAGCCCAGACGGCGGCCCCACGGGGGAAGGCGCTGCAAAGAAAGCAAAAACATGACATCCGCCCTATGTCCCTAAATTGTGCAATTTTAAGTCTGTGCTTTCTAGCGCGGTATTTGCTCTCTTCTCGCTCTCGTTGCATCTGGAGGCGTTTGGAAAATGATGGGGTTGGGGGTATGGTACTCTACTTCAGGACGTCTCCATCTAAATCGTCTACCTTGTTTTGGGTTTCCTCTCTCTTCTCTCGTTATTATTTCTCTAGTATAGTCTTCTTTCTCTATACCCCTTGTCTGGCGTGCTTGTTCTGCATCGTTCTCGGAGTACATACCTAGTGCGCAGACTCAAAAGACAACCTTTAATGAATTTTTACTCCAGAATGACCACCCAAGTATCCTTCAACCTGCGCGATATATCGTCTCATTATTCTCTCCTTTCCGTCTCTTGTTGTCCGTGTCTTGTTGTCCGTGTCTTTTCATTAGCTCCGTCCGGGTCTATGTATGATTCTTTTTTTTGGCTTTGCCTTTGAGTTTCAGTGAATGTTCCACTAGGTCATGTTGTTACCAACTCAATATGGTAAAGTCATATGGTACAGATTTATACATTGCCAGGTATTATTCAGTCTTCGTGGCTTGGTTCACTAGAACAGCGCTGAGGGTCAGGATAGTGCTGAGACAATTCAGTCTTGGTGCCGAAGTACCATGTATTAAGTGCCAATGAAGTCTATATCAGGAAGAGATGACTCGCTTTGTACTAGATGTATACACATGCATATAAATTAGGCCCGCACACATATATATAGAATAGAGCAGAGAGGAACCGGAGACCTCGGACTAGACCTTCTCCTTGCCCTCAGGCACCTCCTTATTATTATTATTACTAGCCCGTGCCTTAGCCTGCGCTTCCAGAATCTCCTTCCTGGCGCGTTCCTGCTCCGCTAAACCCGTTTTCGCAACCGTATGCGTCTTGCTCAGCACGACAGGCCTGACAAAAACACTAACGATCAACCCAACGCCCGCGATAGCTGTATAAAAGACCCAAATCCGAGAGAGGGCAAAAGTGAATGCAGAAAGGACGACGCGTTTTTGATCATCGGCCAAAGAGCGAATAAGGTCGTGGTTGTTTGCGGCGAAGGAATTCTGAAGAGATTGCGCCGTGTCTGGGCCCACCGCGGCTGCGATGGTGGAGGCTTTGTCGACGAGCATATTTTGGTAGATAACTGTGCCGATTACGATGGAGATTGCAGCCGAGACTTGACGCAGGAAGGAGAATGTTGCGGTTCCGGCAGCCATGTCGGAGGGGTGAATATTTGCCTGCAGAGCAACGAGGGGTGCTTGAAAGAGCGGGCCTGTGCCAATACCTGCGATGAGTTGATAGATGATTAGACGGGGCCAGGAGGCGTAGGGTTTAAGGTCGATGAGCAGGCCGTAGCCGAGGGTTAAAAAAACGAAGGCGGCGACAATGAGTTCACGGTAGCGGCCCGTCTTTTTGATGATAACACCTGTCATGGCGGAGAGGACGGACAGGGATAGGACCTGGGGGAGAACATAGACGCCGCTAAGAATGGGCGTGACGAGGAGAACAGATTGAAAGTAGAAGGGAAGGTAGTAAGCGCCGCCCATAAAAACCAGGGAGTGGATGAAGCAGATGAGCAGGACAAGGACATTATGCCAGTTGCTAAAGAGGCGGATGGGGATGACCGGATACCGGGCGATTTTCCATTCGTTGAGCATGGCAAGAGCATATGTCAACAGGCCGAAGATTATGAGGCAAAGAACTGTTGCAGAGCCCCAGGGGTAGTCGACGCCGCCGAATTGGAGGCCGAATAGGAACATGAGGGTGGCGCCGACAATTAAAAGCGTGCCCGACCAGTCGATGGTTTTGAGACCGGCAATAAGAGGCGTCTTTGGTGAGTCAACTTTGAGGAAAAAGAATAAGACGAGGAAAGAGAACCCGCCAATTGGCACTGGGGAGGTTAGTTCCAATTGCAGCTGCAGCGGACAGGATATAAAGCATACAGTTGAGATAGAAACACCAACGCCAGGTGACGCTCGTCGTAAAGGCGCCTCCAACAAGTGGGCCCAGAGCGCCTGCGATGGCCCAAGTAGATCCAAAAAGCGCATAGTACATCGGGCGTTCTCTGCCGACAGTCAGCAACATAAACCTGAATGAGCAGGGCAAATTTCTAACTCACCGAACACTGAAAAGGTCTGAAACAGAGATATTGGCCAATGTAATGATTCCACCGGCTCCAGCACCCTGGATTGCTCTACCAGCCAAGACCATGGGCAGGTTGATGGCCAGCGCACAGATCAAACTACCAATGAGAAATGCAAGATTGGCGAGAAGAAGAATAGGTTTCCTGCCCCAAATATCACTTATTTTACCCCAGAGCGGGACAAACGCTGCGTTTGTCAGAGAGAATGATGAAGCCATCCACGAATACCCGCTCTCAGATGCGTTGAAATCGACGGCCATCGTCGGTAGGGCTGTAGAGATAATAGTCTATACCATCGTTAGTCAACCGCCTCCCAGACGAAGTGAGTAAGGACCCGTACCATATCCAAAGCTGCAAGAAACAAGACGAGCTATTAACCCCGACTCGGTTAGCAAACATCCGAACAAAGGACTTCAAACCGGAACCAAAGAGTGCATACGCAAAGTGCCCCCATAACCGCCGCAATCTTCTTCTTCCCTAGCTTTTGCGCCTGAGACGGGACCCGATCCAGCGGGTTCCCAGTCTCCGTATCTGGTGCTGCAGCTGCATCGTCCTTTTGAGGAGAAGAGGTGATCTCTGATGACGAAGAACGAGGTGCGGCGTCGTCCAAACTCTCGTCGGCATGAGCTTTTTTCGGCGCCGTGAGGTCCTCTGTTGTGATGCCCATGTCGGCTGCATCTAGAGGCGGTTTCCCTTCTTCAGGTGGATTCTCATGTGCCGCCATTTCACCAGCACATAATAGTACGATCTTAGACGTCGGATGAGGAAAATATGGCTAAGGAGGCGAACAGGTTTGTCGGGTCTGGGGTAAAAGTTGGACTCGGCTCGCCGTTTAGCGGGTCTTGCCGAAGAGCCTAGATCAGTCACGCAAACAGGATATTAGCTTGAATCGCAAAGATCGAGTATACATCGCTCTCGGAGCTTATATATGTTATTGCAACCGCAGCTGTGAGTTTGAAGTCAAGCAACGCCCCCGAGCTCGGCCGTACAACAGAATCACGAAAAATCGTTGGAGGCGGCGATCTCCGACCCCCCGAACGGTTGCGCTAAGTAGAACCAGGCTGGACGGCCGCCTTATCCGAGGCCCAGACTATCTCGATCGAGATCAGAGTCAGGCGCATAACTTGCAGTAGTACTAGTAATGGATATACTATAGCAGGCTGTATTGAAGCCGTTGATACAATCGGATTTTATGCCTAGAAAAGCTCCGAGGTAAGACAAGACTCACGAGAAGAAAAAGAAAAGACGTTCGTGTACTGATCATTTCCTGTTTAGGAAAGTGTACTTTTCTGCTGGGCGTGTCGTCTTTACTAGTTCTATAACAGTTCTAAGAGATATAGCCAGGGTATAATTTTATGCTATTTGCAGCGATAAACATGAAGCAGGAATGTATCGTAACTCCAAAGGGAATTAGTCTTCGATCTTCGCAGCCAACCATTCTTTAATCTTGTAACTGAAGTATTTCTGTCAAAGAATGTCAGTCCCAACACTTCCATAACAATTCCACAGCCAGATTGACTGAAGTACTCACCCGTTAGAAACTCCTCAAAGCTGACCGTGATATACCCATCACGATCATCGTCGTACCGCTTAAACGATTCCGTCATACGCCGAAGACTAATGCACGCCTGAACAAAAAGATCGAAACTCATGCCAGAGGCTCGAGGCTTGCCAACTTGCCGCCCCTTGTTCTCAAATGTGGTGAAAAGGACCGTCACGAACGGCTGGCTGAGACTATACCCGAACGTAACCAGCGCCTTCTCAAACTCCCGCAGACTGATGCGTCCACTACGGTCTTCGTCGAATCTGTCGAACAAGTCCCTCCATGCCGCCAAATATCGCCATAATGCCACAAACTCATCGAATGAGATCGAGCCGCTTCTGTTCCGGTCGAACATGTTGATCATCATCTTCACTGTCTTCGGGTGGAATGAGGTATAGTCGCCGTTCACGAGAGCAGATCCTAGCTCCTGCTCAGTAAGTGCCCCGGAATTCGATGCGTTCGCGGCGCGGAATAGGGGAAAGAGCTGATCGTCGTTGGGAAGGCCTAGCGGCTGCGGGCTCGGGGGCGGACGTGACGAGGGCGGAGGACGGTTGCGCACTGGTTGTGACGGTGGTGGTCCATGGCCGTAGTTTTGAGGCGGAGGGGATGGATGAAGGAGCGCGCTTGGGCGTTGTTGGTTATGTGGTACGTTGGGAAGAGGTCGGTCTAAGGCTGCTCGCGGCGGCCCAGGATGACGTTGATGGAGGTTTGCAGAGACAGGATGCGGGCCGCCGGGCGATGACCCTTGCGGTCTATGTTGAGTCTGGTTCCCAGGCTTCGCCTGCATCGCACCGATCATCTGCGCGACCTAGAGATCCATCGTCAGCGATGGCACTTTAGCAGACTGGGTCGCCATTGCATATATTGCCGCGTACCTGTTCGGGCTCGGCGTGTCTGATCAAGATGGCTATATCAGTATATCATGATCTTCAGCTTCTCAGATAGAATCGGACTTACGCCGGAAGCGCATCCGGGTTGTAAGCCTTGTTGTACGCCATCGTTGCGATGACTGACGTAGTGCGGCCGCAGAGACAAGAGGGGTCGGGTTCAGGTCAGGGACAAGTGAATTGAAGCAGGAGCCCTTTCAGCCGGGGAGAAGAAGCATAGTCTTTAAGGAGAGAGGGTGAAAAGACTAATAAAATTTTTGGCCTGAAGCGAAATAATAAGGAGTCGGGCTCACTCCATTCTTCTTTCTGAGGCTGTTATCATGAGCGGGCGGAGACGTGGGTCAGAGGGCCGGGCATTAACCAACTGCCAAGACACTCTACCCACAGCCCAAACAGTGGCTTTGTAGATAGTTACGATATATATGGTTAGATCTGAGCCTTGCTGTTATTCCAACTTCACTCGTTGTGGATATATGGAATCTATGCGTTCGTAATCTGCTGGATTCCTGACTCGATAAAGCCCACTGTTGGGTGAATGCGCGTAACCATCTACTTAACTTGGCGCAATGACGATCCATATTCCGAAATTTCTCCATCTTCTCGAGGATTTGTGAGACTACGGAGTATAAGACGCGTATAAATAGCATCCATCCATAGGCTATGGATCAGATAGACGGCACTTATTGGAGATAGCGGTTGGACCATGGATGTCACTCGTCAGCCTAAGTAAGCTTACTCTTCAAAAGGCCCACAGTACCGAGAATGGCAGGCAGGTATATATACTAGTTTGCACTAACGCCGGTGTTGGAGTCTAATACAACAGCGAGATTTGACTGTTCTTTGAGAACCGCCATGATCTCTTTCCAAGCTTTTGCTTGGAACTGCTTCCCTTCCGCTCCCGTGGTCAGTGCTGTTGATTCACTTTACCAAGTTAGCCTACTAATCTAGAAAAGAGGGCAGCAAACTTACTCTAGATATCCATCACTTCGCCAACGCCTTCCATGCGACTCTAACCCCTGGTATGTCGCACTGACCAGCGACCGGCTCCCTTGTTCTGCTGTACGAGCAAAAAGCTTATACATTATCCAAACGACCAATCGGTGGTGCAACCCAGTGTACTGCCGGCCAAGCGACGACACGCAGAGCCCTGGACTGACGGTATTGACAACAACCGGGACTGTCCCATTTTCATTGTGCAGTTGCGCGGCTACTGACTTGAGAACATACTCCAGAAGAAGCTTCGAAACACCGTACTGCTTTGGCCCGCTGAACCGTCGCGCATCATTCAGATGCTCCAGCAACGGCCCATCCGTCCGGAGACTCTTTGCTTGAACACGAACGAACTGCTGGCTCGAGACGACAGTCAAATGGGTTGGCGATGAGTCGGTCGAGCAACTTCGCAGTTTCGGAAGCAGCAGAAGCGCTAGCAAAGAGGTAGAGAGCGTATTGACCTGCAATGTCTCCTCCCATCCTTCCGTAGACGTAGTGAACTCTCGATTCCAGATGCCGGCATTCAGGAGCGCAACATCGAGCTGTTTTAAACTCTCAACACGGGCGGCAAAATCTTTCACGCTCTGGAAACTGCTCATTTCCAGCTCCCATACCTGTACGACGCCCAGTCTGTTTGTCCGTTGCTCAAGCTCCGTCTTGGTTGCTTCACCTCGTTGTAGGTTTCGGCTGCCGATGATTAATGACTCGACCCCTAGATTCAGCATCTTAATGGCGGCTTCAAATCCGAGCCCAGCTGTCGCACCGGTTAAGACCACTGTCTTTCCCGCAAATGAGATGCTGGGCTCTGTAGGGGGGATGAATTGCGTTCTGAGCAGTCTTATCAGGCCTGCCATTGCGGGTAAAAGCGTCTGGAGTCGAGATGGCTATGTTTACCAAGTCGCCGAAGAGGACTATTGCTGTTATGCGGAGTAGACCGGTCGTTATCACAGAAACTATGAACCTTGCCGCGACCCGTGGAGAATAATTTAGACGAAGCCTGGCATTTGCGGACCCGCCTTGCAGACCCGCCTCGCAGACCTGTGGGTGTACCCCTGGGACACGGCCCAAAAGAGCTTATATATACGGATACGGCAGGTATCCGGTATCCAACCGCATTCGCAAAGTAAAGTGGAATTGAGTATCGAGTATACCTAGGTTGTTCTTCAGCTAGTGATATCCCAGCTCAATCTTGGTAAGTTTATGAGAAGACCATGAAGCTCGATCTTGAAGCTGTTAGGAGAAGGTACTAGGCGAAGTTAAAACCGCGGCTTGCCTCAGCCTTAAGGCAACGATGATAACGAAACTCCCGGCATCCTTGGTATCTTCACTGGCCAAGGTGCTCAATGGGCTTTGATGGGTTTCTCTCTCCTACAGCAGAATCATGTCTTCCGTGCAGCTATCGAGCGATGCCAGGCTGCATTGGCCACACTGCATGTTAGTTAGTTAACTAACGTTAGTAGTTAACATAAAGCTGGATCACTGCAAACAGGACAAACACTGATGTGATTTGTGTAGCACCTTTCACCACCAGCAAGTACGCTTAACGATAGAGCTGGATAACCTGATCTTGTCTGCATTGTAAGTCCAGCCGGATTTAATCTTACCCTCAGGCTACTTTACCTACTCGTACAGTGAAAGTTAATTTTGAAGAGGAACTTTAAGGACAATTACTTTCCCATAATTCGACATATTCTGCAATTTATTGGCACTTTATGCATTTCGGGAACAGGGTTTGACTCATCTCGGCATTCTAGTTATTTTATATCTGTGACAGGCTTCGAAGGCTCATTCTACCTCGACTGAACAAAACAAATATGGCCCCCGCAAGCCAAGAAACTCCAGCTCCGGCAGATGGTCGAACGTGGCGCCAATACTTCCCAAAGGGAGATCTATGGGTATTCGGCTATGGGTGAGTCCAGTGCTCAACATATTAATCATTCTTAGCTAACTAGTCAAAAGGAGTCTGATATGGAAGCCACCGCCTCATTTTGGTATGTCCTAGTCACGATAAGTGTGAAAGCAAGCTAGGCCAGCTAACGAAAACGACGATAGATCAGCGAGTACCGGGGTATATCGAAGGCTATGTGCGCCGGTTCTGGCAGGTTTGTGTCCTTTCTTCCATGCCTCTCGACCCAGAAAGCTGACATTTCATATAGGCCAGGTAAGCGGGTTTCTTTCGAAACCCTCACAAGACACAAGGGCCGTCCTAATGTAATATGTGCGAATACCAGTACCGACCACAGAGGTACCCCCGAGCAGCCCGGCCGTGTGGTAACGGTGATTGAACGCAATTTCTGGGAGACGCTGGATGATCCGGTAATTTTTTTTTTGCCTTTTAGGCGTCATACTACAATATTATCAACTAACAACCTAGCAGCTATCCCATCTAGAGTCTTCCACAACCCGCGTCTGGGGCGCCGCATACCACATCCCAGCGTCCCACGCCGAGGAAGTCCATGATTATCTTGATGTGCGCGAAATAGACGGGTACAGTGTGCACTATACACCGTTTCACCCCGTGACGAGCACAGCCACCGCTACTGGCACAAGCACAGACCAATCCACATCCGCATCCCCGATGACATGCATGGTCTACATTGGCCAGCCTAGCAACCCACAATTTCTGCGCGACCCAGCATGCCGCGATCCACAAGACGTCGCGGAGGTGATCTCCCGCGGCGTCGGACAAAGCGGGAAGAACACAGAATATCTGTATTTGCTGGAGAAGGCGCTAGAGGGTATTGGGCTAGGAAGTGCAGATGAGCATGTCACGGATCTGGTGAAGAGAGTTAGGGCAATTGAGGGTTCGGGAGAGGCTGATAAGGAAGAGGAGAAGGCGAAAAGAGATATTAGGGTTTCGCTTGAGGCTGCTGAGAGGGGTGATATAGGGAATGAAGGAGAGGACGATCTGGCGGAATAGATGCGTATATAGCCAACCTTTTAGACTATATAGAACCTAGATTGGAACCGTGATTATTTTGTCGCGTGATTGTGTTGGCTTTCTTTGATTGTGCTCCAAAGTAAAAATGAAAATGGCGGTTATAGAGTCGCCACTTGCGAAAGGGTTTCTGGAGCCTCAGAGGCTCTGGCCGATAAGTGAACACGTCAGGGGAGGTGTTGTCGTTCACGGCAGTCAATACCTGCAGTGCCGACGTGGCTGTGCGACAGCAAGGGTAGCGCAAGTCGAACGGTACACAGCGCTTGAGCGTCAGAAGACGAGTCAGGACCAGGTTCATTGGTGTAATGGTCGGTATTAGAGGTCGAGAGAACCACGCGTAATCTCTGAGCGAAAGTGAAAATCTGTGGTGAGTCTACTCTCTTTACTCATGCATGTATCTCCATGAGGAATGCCAGATTAGATGTCAACCACTAGCTGAAGCACACCATATTCAAAAGTAAAGCAAAATCAAGAATTCATCGCGACCAAAGGATCATGTGGATCAACATTCATTATCTTTCCAGGCGTCATCAACCATCAAAAACTGGGCGTCATCGATCGTGTCATGTGTCGGCAGTCTGTATAACGAGGAAACGTGAATCTTCAGTTCAAGCACAAGGTGACCGGGTTCCGACCATCAGGGGCCGGGGGCCTGGTTGCGCCAGCCTGGAGATAATTTCATGTTAAGCGTGCCACGTGGGGAGGACGGAGATACCATGGAAGATAGGGTAACGTACCACCGGCACCACCGCCACGGTAGCCTCCGTCGGCAGGGCTGTTGTAACCTCCGCGGCCCTGGAAACCGCCGTTGCGGGCAGCAGGCCGTTCCGAGGCCTTGTCCACGCGGATGATACGACCGTCGAATCTGGAGGAGTCAGTATTAAGTTTGAGAAGAGGCAGTATGGTTAGGCACGTACTCCTGGTTGTTCATGGCGCCCATGGCTGCGTCTGCTTCGGGCTCACTGGCAAAACGCACGAAGCCGAAGCCGCGGCTGCGGTTGGTGTCGCGGTCCTTGACAACGACCTGCAATCTGTGAATGCTAGTTCTTACGCGAGGAGAGAGGGTAGGCCGCAAGGTCGGTAAAAAGACGTACAGCTTCTTCGATGGTGCCGTACCGGGAGAAACCCTCACGGAGAACATCATCGGTAGTGTGCCATGCGAGGCCGCTATTTGGGTGGTTTTGTTAGTTGCGGGGGTTTTTGCGATCCCATAAGAAAGAAAATAGTCATTGTGAGGGACACTAAGGATGGGTAGTGACCATAAGAGACGGACGGACAGACCCAATGAATAGCTTGGCCATCTCGAGGTCCCGCTGAATGAAGAAGCTGGAGGTGGAGGGGCTGGAGTAAGTAGGCTCAGGCTAGGACTCGTTGAAGAGTTTAACGGTTGCAATCGCAAGGGATTTGGATAAGCAACAGAGTTTGGAGCGACGGAGAGTGAGAGCAGCAGATCAAAGCCGTGAGGGGGAGATGAAAGAAGAGGACGAGGGGAGGGAAAAGAATTTAGTCAAGAGGGGTGGCAGGCACTAGCAGAACGGGAGACGGAATGAATAATGAACGCCTGTCGCCCGCTCGAATCGAGCCTTATTTATTATTATTTATTACTACGCTGTACCCTTCTCAAACAAGCACCCCAATCACAGTACCCGGTGGTCTTTCTGGCCGGTGAATGGAACGCGGGAGTTGGAGGTCAGGCTACTTGTCTGCACTGCAATGTCAATCTGCAGTTCTGCACAGCAGCCGAACCTTCGACTATTGAGGCGAAAATTCAGAGGCCAGAAGCGTGAGACGAAAGCACCGGCCACCTAGCGAAGCGGGGAGGGATTGGCGGCACAGCATTGTGAATGCAGTGATGGGATGCAGAGATAACCAAAAATTAATATGGCGCTTGGAGGGGTCGTACACTGACCACCAATGATCTGCGCCCGTTCTGCCCAGGTGGTCTTTTTTTTTTTTCTCAGCTCACTACAGCGTGCCGCGGCGAATCGGACGAGGACGACAGGGGAAATTCGTACAGAGTCGTACCTAAGGCGACATCGAGATAGCGGGGTTGGTGAGGCGGGCGTCTTTCTAAGTCTTTCCTCTTTGGTGCTCGCTTTTATCTGCCGCTCAGTAGTGGCGCCGACTAGTCCACGACTAAGCCTACACATGCAGACCAAGTCAGGTTGACCCGCGATCATGCTGCAAACTCTATGCCAAATTGAGCGATGAACTTGTCTAGACCATGCCGGGAGGCTAGAGGCTAGACCAGACCGTTAGGTACTGTATCGTTGCGCTACTCTAGACTCTGACATGATGCATATATCTAACAACTCTGCTATGAAACTAGATAAATGAATTTGAGAAACGGCTCATCGAACAGATATCGCAGTTCATACTTTTCCTGAATCGCTCATTAAAGGCAAGGTAAATCGCTTGGTTTCGGTTCTTTCCAATCGGCTCTGGGTCCAGGTTACCAATAGTCGAGGTCTATTCGTCACCCATCTACTATATTCTCTCGAACGATCTTCCCCGAGCCCGTTCTTCGACCACTCAGTACATCACCATGTTGATTCTGAATGTGGACGGTGCGAGTAGGATGCGATTCCTTAAGTCCTGAAAGTGGATGCTTGGAGTAGTGTCAAACGACAAAGGCGTACGGACGACGGGACCTTTCACTGACGTTGAATGGTCTAATTATCTAGGTCAGATTCACATAGAGCCCTAAGACCACAAGATGGCCCTCAGTATCACGAGGTATACTGAAGATGGAATTTTCCTCACGTTTGCAGTCCGAAGAGACAACGAAACATCGGTGGACAGGGAAGTCGACTTCTTCTCCAAGCTCCTCTCAAACTCACAAAAGGACGACACTCTGCTGGAAACAACCGACGCAAAATACTATAAGTACTGAGTACGATGTGTAGACGTAGTGCCAATTTAGGCATTGTAACAAAGGGGAAGGTCATCACCGCTCGAGACGCGAGGTACGAAAGATCACCCTCCTGCTCCAGGAAATCTCGTGCTTATTATTTGTGCTATGCAGTGCCCGACCGGAACCTTGGAAACAAGATATCTGAACAATTGCCTGGACCCGGGCAAGCGGGTCAAGTGTTCTCAAGGTAGATATCGATCCGAGTGAGAAGCAAAGTCGATTACTGTACCATTCAGCCAGCATTATTTTCGTGGCGGAAAAACAGAGCCTCAGCGCGTGACTTATGGGATGTCCAGAACCATAACATTACGCACGCTCTGCGCTGGTGAGGCTCCTCTGCAGCCTCTAGACTCCAACTTGTATCCACCGAGCGTAGGTGGAACGAATAGTTGGCTAAGGACTTGGACTCTGGAAGGCCTCCAGAAACACATGTAACAAAGACTGTTTGCCCAAGAACAGAAGACAAAGGCAGTCCGACTGTGCAGGTTCTGTCCCAGCAAGTTTCACAAAATCTCAAGCATAATTCACCTACGGACAAAGCAAACTTCAATATGGAGGTGTAAAGAGGAGGTTTGGGGTCACAGCCGCAATGTGAGATCAAATTGATCAACAGAGCACGAGCCTCGCAAACTGCTAGTTTGGGTTCCCGCTCGAATCCAAGAGGGCGAGATAAAATATCCCATTGGCATCCGTTTTCCGTGCATATCTAAATGGATCACGCAACTGGGTGATGAGTCTTGCTAATTGGTGTTGTGTTTGTTGGTCTTGCCGCTATTGTCAGAAGGCGTCAAGGCACCATCTAGAGCATGGTCTATGGACGACCTAACACTAAACAGATAAGAAATAGGAGCCTGGATGCAGGAACCCAGTTGTGTTGAGCGGGTTGTTTGCAAAAGTGGCTCGAGGACATTACGCCCTGCGTTAGAAGAGGCCGGCGTCTAGTCATTGCTCATATCCCGCTCACCGAGGGCCTTGGATAAGAGACAGAAGCTGCTTACTGCAGCCGAATGGGCTGATACACGCTGGACCCAAGTGGACGGTAGGCTAATGCAGCAGACAGCTCAAATTGCACCCATATTTGCTTTTTTTTTTATCATCTTCGCACCTGTCTACTTGTTCTTGGAAGCCATCATAGTGGCTGGAGTACCGGATCCCAGACAGACAATCAATAAGGGGGTGTTGTGGACATGGTTTCCAATGGCTAGTCCAGGTATTGTTACTTCTTCCTCCTGCCTGAGCTCCTTTTAAAGTCCGAATCAAATAGGTTTGTCCCAGGAACCAGGCTGCCGGGACGGGCGCCTGCCTAGTCTCCTGAGTCCGTTCCTTCCTTCCTGCAGTAGCCGAAACGCCCTCTGCATTTGCTCGCGCCCTGAACACTACCAATGCATCCATCCAATTGTTGCCGTCGAAGGCACTGCAAGTCCGGACTCGAGGTTAAGGATTGCTCGAACGTGAGTGGTTACCGCTGGAACGGGCAGGCATCGAATGTACTTTGTTATGTCTGCTGTTGGCCCGTGGAGTCAACGGCCAGCTCAGGTATTCTGCTGCCGGTGCCGGCATTGGTGAGGCTGCCCAGTCAGTTCAAGGTTGAGTGGGCTTAGAATACGTATAAAGAGCTATTCTGATCGTGCACTGCAGTGCCTTCCACGCGTTCATCTCAATCCATCTGGTCAACCACCTACGCAACGGTCTATCGATGTTCTTGAGCCCATTTCCGCGCGATCCTCTGTCAGTACCCGGCATAGGCATGGCTACAACAACCACACGGCATCCTTTGACCAAGCGCAACCTGGCAATACTGGATCGTCTTCTTCAGAGTGTAAGTTCCTATTGCAGCTGCATCAGAGTACAACGAGGCCCTAACTGTGAATTTTTGCAGAAACACACTTCCGAGACAATCACCTCATGGGCTGAAAAGGTCATATCCGAAGAACAGATGCATCTGCTTTGCACCCAGCCGGCTACCTCCCTCGACGGCATGCACCCACCCGCCGGAGACGATGCCACCGATCTCAAAGTCGAGCGTGACATGGCCATGTTCGTTCAGTCGGCACGCAGCCTCCCCACTGTGGACACTAAAAGGACTGATGTAGACTCTTCTAAGGTTATCGAGGTGGAGACATCACGTCCGTTCATGTGCCTTGAGAGTCCGCTAGAGCGGTACCTAACCCCCGGATCTAGTGAGCCGAGTCACTTTAGCCGTTCGGCTCTGGCGCACGTGGGGCTTCAGTATGGGGATATGGAGGGGAAGAAAGAGAGAGCTGAGATGGCGCGCGGACATGTGGAGGTAGCGAGAGACAATGCTCTTCAGGCGCGAGAACAAGCGGGTAAATAGATTTGGAGTTCTGGTTGAGTGGCTTGTACATCAAGACGTTGCATGTCAGGGCCGTTCTGCAGAATATACTTAGGACCTGTAACATGCCTTCCAGCATCATACTGGCTCTGTGCATACTGCAGAAATGAAAGATTCAGTAGTGATTATTGCATTGATTGGGTATAATTAGCGTAGCGCCTAACGCTTGTATAAATCTCGCCGCGGTAGACGAATCTCTCCCCAAGTAGCCAAACAACGCCGTCCTCTATTCCAAAACCTGCATGCAATAACTCATCTGAGTAGCACTTGAACCAGACGCTCAGATACTGTACAACACCAGGTATGCCTTTCAAGGGTCTCTCGTTTTTGGACCAGACCCAATCGAAATTGCTTTATTTCACCACTCGCTGACCATACTCAAAGCGCCGCGAAAGCTTTCACATTCGACCTTTTTTCTCCAATCCCATAAAGCTCAATGGGATACTTCCACTCCATGAACCTTGTCCAGCCTAAAACGCAAGACAAATAATTAGCATAATCCCACTCCCCAAATCAACTGAGACACCAGTATACAGGACAGAAGGAACATACTCCAATAAGCACATCTTCTCCCCAGATATTTTCCAATAACGGGCACAATCACCATCGTTAGCAGCAGCTCCAGCTGCTCAATGCTCTCTTGCCACTCAGCTTCGGCATCGGAATAGTCCGAGTCGTCGGAGAGAGTCTCGAGGTCTGAAGCAGAAGTTGATTCGGAGGGAAGAGAGGCGACAGAGGACACGGAGTCTGTGTAGCTTGTGCTTCGGGGCCGAGGAGACGTTGGTGTTGAGGAAGAGGTCGGGGTTGGGAGGATGTATGAATCTGCGGTAGAGGAAGAGGAAGACATTTTTCTCGGTAGATGAACTGTCTGCTTTGACAAGAAGACGGCTTGTGGTGTTATTCAGGCTTAACTCAAGACTAAAGGGTGAGTTGGTGATAGTGTAGGTCGGTAGGTTGATGCGGAGTTAACGGGGGGTTCTTGTTTGGGTCGGATATTGGCCGAGGATCAGTGAGGTATATAGTACTGAGGTTTTGTGCAGGAGTGGCTTGGTTTCAAAATTGTTAAGTTCTCAAGCAGTGGCCTGCCTACCGCCCGAACTAGCAGCGTTAAATGAATGTACGGTCTCTGGAACCGCTGCCAGTAGTTGGAAGTTTGGAACGATGAGGCTATTGATAGTTAGCCTTGATGCCTGAATATTGAGGTTAAATATAACACGTGATAGCCAGCCAAACGGTATTACCGATACTCTAGTTGAGTCATATTGCACGTGACTACATTCGCGATAACAATCTTGCCATCGAACTCAAAGCAACTGCGGCCGAAGGCGAGGTATCAACCTACAAAGACAACTTATTTGTGTGTATCTCCACTGGGTAAGGCTCTACTATATTCTTTTCTTCTACAGAAGTAGTCACCGTCTTTCTTTTCCTCTCCTCAATTACCTCCGAAAATATGGCGGAGACTGTACGTCACACACCCTTGTTTTCGCTGCTGTATCTTTTACCGATCGCCCACATTCTAAAGTCCTTGTGCATAACCTGCTGATGCTGTGCTCAACATCCACTTTACTGGTTGCTTGTTTTGCGCTGCGATAATTCATACCTTCCTTTTTGTGTCGCGTCTTGTTCTCCCGCTTTTTTAAACTCCTTGGCATTTTGAGTTTCGAATTCTCCTCCCCCACTAACGAATTATCCGGGCTGCGTAGGTCGAACCAACGGCTCAGAAACAACGCAAGTCCGTCGCATTCAGTGAAGGAACCGTCATCATGGATACGAACGGCGAAGTCACACAGAAACTCGAGAAGCCTGTTGAAGAGCAAGGTGCGGATTACCCCGAAACCCCTCCGCGTCCTCTCTTCACTGAACACCGACCTGACTCACCAACAGCAGACAAGGCTGTCGATGAAGTAACCGACCTCTTCAAGGGCCTTGCAAAGAAGAAGAAGACCAAGAAGCCCAAGGACACCGACGCCGGCGACGATGAATCCTCCCCCGCCCCCGCCGCGGACGGCGAGTTTGACCCCACAGCGCTGAAGAAAAAGAAGAAGAAGACCAAGAAGGTCGACGCCGGCGACTTCGAAGCTAAGCTCGCCGAGGCCGGTATTACGGAGAAGGAGGCAGAAGAGAAGAAAGAGGATGAGGTGCCTGAGGGCGATCTCGAAGCCGGCACAGGCATTTGGGCCCACGACGCCACCCAGGCCATCCCCTACTCGCTGCTCGTCTCACGATTCTTCTCTCTCATCCAGAGCCACCACCCCGATCTTTTGTCGAGTGGAACCAAGTCGTACAAGATTCCTCCTCCGCAATGTCTTCGTGAAGGTAACAGGCGTACGATTTTCGCCAACATTGCCGATATCTGCAAGCGCATGAAGCGATCCGACGACCACGTTATGCAGTTCTTGTTTGCGGAATTGGGAACAAGTGGTAGTGTGGACGGAAGCAGGCGTCTGGTTATCAAGGGTCGTTTCCAGCAGAAGCAGATTGAGAACGTCCTTAGACGATATATCGGTATGTCTCCTTTCTAACCTATCTCTTTTATCTCCTCTAGGTTGAGCTGCCATCTAACCGAAACAGTCGAATACGTCACTTGCAAAACTTGCCGCAGTCCCGACACAGAGCTTAACAAGGGTGAGAACCGTCTTTACTTCGTCACTTGTAACTCTTGCGGATCTCGTCGTTCCGTCGCCGCGATCAAGACTGGTTTCCGTGGACAAGTCGGTCGCAGAAAGAGACAGGGTTAAATTTAGTCTCTGGGTTATTGCGTGGTTTCTGTTGTGGGTGCTAGGATATCGTCTGGAGATAGAGGAAATATTGCTTCATTTTCTTTGTCTCGTCTTTCTTTCTATGTCTGGAGAATGGAAGTATTTTGTTCTCATTTTGCCTCTTTCTCATCTTTCTGCCTTCTCTTCCATTAAAAACACTTGTTGTCTCTTGATTTCTTTTGAGTGATTGATGTCAGGGATGGGTTGTCCATGAAATGAAATGGGGCCGTGGAGGCAGCAGCAGGCGCGCAACGCCGCGCCTGCGAGAAACGGGTCATAAGCGATGATGACGATATTCTTAGCATGTCATGATTTAGAAGGATATTGAATGATATGATGGTTCAGGCAACAACAGTTGTTATTTTCCAGCTTTCTGGGTTAGCTAGGTTCTTCTCCCGCCAGATTTAGGATTTTGGTGTAAGCGACTGGATATTCCCAAGGATACATTGACATCACGCATAAGGTACAAGGAAATCAAAAGGTAACGCTACACGATACGAAGTGGTAGGTTGTTTATATATAGAGGAACACCACGATCCATGGGTATCTTTAGTGTAGCTTCGCCGCACCAATTTGCATGGCAAAGCCTGCCACATTGCGAGTTTGCATATACACCGTGCCAGGTCCTGTAAACCTACATGCTAAACCCTCGGCTGCGCTGAAGTTGGAGATGATACCGCCGGAGGCCACGCGTTCAAGTTTGTACTTGCAGTTCCAAGCTACAAGGTGGCCATTGTTCACGAAATATGACTCTCCATCAGCGAGCTGGGTGTACCGAGATTTTAGCATGATGTATCCAAGCCAAGGATGTAAGGGAAGGCAAGGAGTACTTACGTCTTTTTTGATTATTGCCCCAAAGCTTTGTATCCAGAGCAAGCCCGTCTTGTAAAATCTGTACACCCAAAGTCCTTCTCCAGAGAAGAGAGTTTTGGCAAGACCCTGCGTTTTGTGTTCGTGCTTGACGGCGCTTGTTGCTGCAAGAAAAGCGTCTCTACCGACTATCCATTCTTGCCCTTCTGTAAGTCGGATGACGGTGATATCACCTAGCAGGGTTGGGGCAATTAGAAGTTCGCCAGGCCCAGTATAGGTAGACATGGCCATTTCGCCTCCCGCAATGAGCTTAACGAAAGTGAAAGAAAGATTACCCCTTAGTGTTATCGTAGGAGACATGCCAATCATGACACCTAAATTCTTATAAGTGACCCTGGCCCAGTACAGACGTACTGAATGAAGTAATGGACTGACCTGGTTTCACCTGGAGTGGACACCCAACAGCAAGCTGGAGAGTCAGAATCGAATTGGTATCGCGGTGGCTAATTCGATAACTCCCTCCGTTAAAGGTTCCCACGTCGTCCGCAGCGGTCGACATAGCTCCAACAAACGATCCACCGCTGAAAGACTGAGAGGCACGTTGTAATGCTTGTGGCGGCGGTGATTGAGGGTGTATCGAATTTGCAGCATGTGCTTTCTCATTCGCCGCAGCCGACGAAGTTTGACTGAGTCCGGAGTTTGCCGCATACGCTTGAGCATTCTGAATGACGTAGGTCTTCTCACTTGCAGGAGGACTCACAGAAGGTGGAGGGGGAAAGTCTGCTTGTTGGGCGGGTTGTTGCGTTGGCGGAGGGTTGTAGCTGAAGTTCGACGGCGGGAACCCGGGGGAAGGTTGCGGATAACCGGAAGAAGCATGAGGAAAGCCAGGGGAGGGTTGAGGAGGCGGTGGGAAAGCTAGACGGGACGATGAGACTGGGTCATGTACAAAGTCTGGTTTCTAATGGCATACATGGAGCGTTTTGAGGTTCTGCGGGATAATTAGCCCTAAGATTATCTATGTGTGGTACGCTGGCATACGAGAGTACGAAGCTCCCTGAGTCGGTGGGGGAGGATAGTGAATCTGATGCTGCGACATGGTGGTGTACTATAGGCGCTCAAAGCACATATACCCTATATCCTGTTGAATGGGTCAGTGACAGGCGGCCGCAGCAAATGGAAGGCTTTATTGCCAGAATTTTGAACAAGACTGATGTCTTGTACTTATGCTGGAAGGGTTGTACCTATAAGATCCAGATGCGGGGACGGGTTTGGTTTAAACGGAGAGATTGTGCACTGCTTCACAGTATTTTGATACGAATGTAGGCGAAGAACGTAATAACAAGGTGGTAAGATGAGACTGGGAAACAGGCGCCGAGAATAACGCTGCTAGGAGGGGTGTGCCAGCCATTTTATAGCTTCCAGTTTCGTCGGCCGTCGTGTTAAGATGTGATGCGGCGCCGCAATTCGAAGCAAGCTACTGTACAGTGGTCTCCAGTCGGCGCTTACAGGATGCAGCTGAGTGGCAGATAGCGATCCAATTGGCTTTGGCGCTTTGGCGCCCGTGTAGAGGCGAGGCCTCCAACCTTTTCTGACGACAATATAGCAGAGGTTGAGAGAATACTAGTTCAATAGTTCGGATAACAGTAGTATAGATCTCCAAAGCAAAGGTTGACTTGCATATATTATACGATGTGAAGCAGTTGAGGATATATAGATTAAAAAGTGACGCGCGTATTGAAGAACGTACTTTGTAGTTCGGTCGGCTAAGAAGGATAGGCCGCTGTGTCTAGGCGGCTTCTAACATGGCTATAATTGTTCTTGACTCTATTCTTCTTGCAAGGTCAAGTGCTGTCCGTCCAGAGTTGTCTCTCTTGCTGATATCCACTTTCCGGTCGATCAGAAAGCGCACGACGGCACCGGAGGGTTCATAAACCGCCAGCATCAGCACTGTATTCCCGTCGTCATCTGTGATTTCGGCATCTGCTCCCTTATCCAGGAGGAATTCAACCATCGGTAGATTGCCTTTTACTGCAGCCGAGGCAAGAGGGGTGTATCCACCACCAGCTTTGCTATCAATATCCGCACCTCTTTCGAGGAGTAAAGTAGCGGTCTTGAACTGGTTGAATTCGCAAGCTGTGCGCAAAGCTGTAAAGCCTCCGGCATCTCGAATATC
Organism: Aspergillus nidulans FGSC A4; assembly: GCF_000011425.1. NCBI lineage: Eukaryota > Fungi > Ascomycota > Eurotiomycetes > Eurotiales > Aspergillaceae > Aspergillus > Aspergillus nidulans. The sequence goes on along the minus strand of NC_066262.1, from coordinate 2,101,019 downwards.
CAGATCTGCTCCCCACTCGAGGAGCAAAAGTGTCATTGCCTCATCCCCCTGGCCAGCAGCCAGATTTAGAGGAGGGTTCGTACCTTCAACAAAAGCGTTCACATCAGCTCCGTTGGCGAGTAGCTTCTTGACCGATTCTCTATTCCCGGTTTCAACAAGTTCAAGTAAAGCTGTACATGCTTGATCACCTGGTATATTGATGTCTGCACCGCGGCGACGAAGAATCTGGATTGCCGGATCCGACTGACTCTTGGCGGCATACACAAATGCTTTCATGATTAAATGTGGACAATTTAGACCGACCTCTACCCAACGGGCTAGGACCCAGTGGAGAAGGGCGTGCTGTGCATTTTTGATGATCCAGGACAAACAAATTTCTATGCAGTTTTCACCCTCATATTCGACATCGACTCCCTGACGTCCAGCATTGAATTTGGGAATGGTCCACTTCAGAAAAGTAAGTTGCGCGGTATTCGCGTTTGCTTGTTCTGTGGCATCAGGGTTGTCGTTTGCTCGGAAAAGTGAGTCCTTTGAGAAACCCATGTTCTCCAGGAGAGGTTTTACTGGATGTAGGTGAGTGTTATTATTGGCAATATGCCATGTCACCCAACCGAGCTGACTGGAAAATTCAGTCCACCAGTTCTTTTGAGCTGGTGAGTTCATCCAGTCTGGGCGGCGGGCGCTTCCAAGGTTCCTGAAAAAGATGAATCTGGCATCGCACTGGAGGAGAGATTTAGCAGTTTCAAAGCCTCTATCTCGGACGCTTGCGATATTGATAAGCATAGCTCGCTGGCAGAGAAGCCCCAACTCGTACACAGCGCGGTCGAATTCGTTTCCTTCAGATCGTTGACAGAGCCATTGAAGCATGGAGAACGCAGCGTCCCAGTCGCCGTCAGAGGTGAACTTCTGAATGCGCTCTCGTACGCTGTTTGTATCCCCAGTAAGCTCGGGCAGAATGCCGCGATGTTTGAGCACTGGCACTATACACAGCAAAGCATCCTCTCTTGAACCCAGATCCCCGGTTCCAAAACAGGCCACGAGTTCGTCTAGGCAGGTACTCTGGGATAGGAAACTAGACTGGGAGATTGGAATGATATCCACGCTGCCCCCGAGAATTTTGGTCCCTGCGAGAATACCCATGAGAAACTGTATATATATCTCTTGTGCGGCCATGACTCCCAGGCTGTTTTCTGTTCTTACGACAAGAATCTCCTTGCTATCCGGGTAATCATCGGAAAAGTAACCGAAAGTCTGCCCTGGAAAGGACATCATCTTTGATGATACCATCATTGCCTCCCTCTGTCGGAAAATCCACTTGTGGAAGTATAGATCTGTTGTTTCAGCTTTGGCCTCTTCTTTAGTCAATCCCACTACTCGTCCAAGGCCATTCTGCGACCACTTCGCATCGTACTTCAAGAGCCAGAATGTCCATAGCCCTAGAATTGCCTCCAGCTCGTTTGCGTCGACTTTCCATTGAAATGTATCATTTGATCGTTCAAGCATGATATTATATGTTTCCAGGGAGCCGCGGGACTTGCTATCCTTAGGGTGGCAGGCGAAGAAAAGTTCAAAACTGCATGAACTGAGAGGCGACTCTTTCCATCCTGACACCACCTCCATTGTCAATTCGATAGTTCTCGCAAGGTTTTTAGCCACTCTTCGTATTGGGAGATCATCCCAGTCCATACTAGGATGGCGGCCGCAAGAAGTGAGCTCTGTTAACCTAGCTCTAGTGCGTATCAATTTCTCTCCAAGTCCAGATGGCTGATTCGACACTTGTGATGAGCTACTCGTTGCACATGATCCAGACCGCACAGATGCATGTACGGGGGTTGACATCAGTTGGAAGGATTTGACCCTTTCCAGGTGATATGCAAAACAATCCAATTCTTGCTCATTCAGGGAAAAGAGTTCTCGATCGTCTATGCGAAACTGGTTCCCGTCTGAACCAAGCCGTTTAGTTCTCAGACATGTGCGCGCCACTGCCATGACAAGCGTCGATCCAACGTCTGCGATTATAACGGACGGGTGTAGGCCACGAAGACCCACGAATTGCAACACAAATCCCACCATAGTGACGGATATAGTGAAGACAAGCAGAGATCTTTTGCCCTTTGGAGGAGGGCCGCGGACGGATTTTATATATATCAAGTCTTGGGAGGTTGATGAATTCGGGCCTTCTTCAACAGCAAGGAAGGCCCCGAAGTCCTGATCTCCAATACTCTGTCGGCCCGGTTGTAACCAGTAAAGCTTACTTGGTTTGTTTGGGTGTAAGTAAGTCTCACTAGATGAGCGTTCTATCAAGAAGGCACTTAGAAACATGCCTAAGCTGAGTGAAACCGACCCGTAGATGTAGAATGGCAAAGCATAGTTTGTGGCGGAATCATCGTCGTTTCCAAAAATACCAGACGACCAAAAAACTGTTAGTGCCGCATATGCCAAAGTTCCTAGACCCTGATCAGTAGGAAGTAGCATAAGCATCCAGACCAAGTATGATCCCTACCTCCCTGTAAAATGATCCCCAAAAGAGCAGCTGCGTAGAACCACCAAGGCCCTCTCCGGTCAATGCCCTTATTTAGTGACAGATTCGGTATATCCAGTTCAGGAAGCTGTAGGAGCTCTTTCCCAGCATGAACTCCCTCGCCATCCGCGTACCAAGCTCCTGCTTTAAGGGCATCGCGAAGAGTCCCAAGCGCGTATGAGCCTTGTTCTTCCCATACAACCACTTCCAAAATCCTGGGCCTGCCAGATACTCTGGAAATGCCGCCATCGTTGAACAACTCTGCCAAGCCCTCAGACACGCAAGATAGCAGCTCATTCTCCGCCTCTCCCGGTGCTTCATTGGCCCTGCCCACAAAAGCTCGAAGAGACGGATTCCCGCAAATCCGGATGACGGAGACTACAGCAGTCAATATGCCTAGCGGACACAAGGCAAATATCAAATTGTCGAGACGGCTTGTAGACTCGGCGAGAAATTGCTTCATTAGCCGCTCGCCAAAGAGAGCGACTAGGGGTGCCTGAACCGGCAATCACATTAGCACTACATTCGACGCAAGCAAGAATAGATTGGGTTAAGCAGGACAGATAGATACCAAGTCCGTTGCGAAGTTATCCGCAAAGTCTTCCCAGCCTCCCGCTCTTACGCTCGTCCAGAAGAGGGCCGTGAGGAGCAAGTACTGCCAGAGCATAGCTGGCATTTTAGGTCTATACCTTCCAGCGGTAAAGAATTAAGGGAACAAGGCTTACAAATGAACTTCATTGTAGGTGAGCGATGGAGCCAGACAGTATTATAATCTGAACAGGGCTGGGGGTGCAGTCAGCCGTGAGAATCGCCTTGCCGCAACCCCCTTCCCCACGGGCATTGGCGATAGAGGCATTCCCTGTCAGTAATGGGGGCTGAGCGGCATGGCCCCAACCATTGCCAATGATTTGACAAGAAACCGACCAGACTGAGCCGCCCATACTGCGGAGTTCGTTGTAGAAAAGAAAAACTACGAGTGGAGATTGCCACGTTTGCAGCCGGCGCTTAAGTGCAGCAAAGATAGAACAGTTCGGCGCCAATCGAAACACCAGAAGACGACACAGGAAAGATCTTTGGAACCATACAATTAGAACCCGTATTGGGCTTTCCCTAAGAATAGTTTTGACCAAAACGCCTTTTGGCACGTAGATACCCTGAAAAGCCAAGTTAGAGAGTTCATAGCAAAAGACCCTTAACATATACCCGAACAGGCGATGATTAACTCTTTCAAGACCTTCCGTTCACTTATGGGCCTGCCCTTCATGCACAGAAAAATAGGATAAACCGAACCACCAACGCCGCTCCCATGGAACAAATGAGAAAGAAAGACAAGCGGAACGCACATCTCGTTCGATAATCAACGACATAAAGCGATCCAGCCATGCACCAAGAAAGTGAACTAGAAGATGCTATTGACAATGTTGGATCCAATCGTAGCACCGGCGCCGAAGATAGCTATATACAGAATTAGTTTCTGGGTGTAACTCGTGTATTTTCAGAACAGGGCTGATTACGTACCAGCATTGCCCATCTTCTTGCCGAATTTCTTGCCGTGTTCCTCAAACTTGCCGTGTTTACCAGGCGTGGATGAGGAACCGCTCTGGCTGACGTCAAGAGGCATATTTCCGTAGCTGGAAGGTGGCGCAACCGCTTTCTCGTCCAGGACATTAACATAGCTCCGAGGGAAGATACCCTCGAGGTTTGTGCGCTCGTTGCGACCACGCCACCCTATATTACGTTAATACCTGCCTCAGTCAGAAGGTTCTAGGAAAAAAAACATACAGTCGGCATTCATATGCTCTAAGACCTGAATACGGTCGTTTGGCTGCAAAGCTAGGTCCCCAGCATCGGTCGGAGTGTATGCATAGAGTGCAGAGGCGACAGAAAGCACAGTGGGTGCTTGTGGGTAGGCAGGAGGCGGACTCGCATAGTGTTGCTGAGGTGCGGGCGGATTAACTCCGTACTGTGCCTTTTCGTTCAAAGAAGTATTGGCAAGCTGAGCGGTAGGTGGTGAGTATGGTGCGGGCGATGGTACAGGCTGAGCAGCGGCAGGCGAAGGTATACTCTGAGCAGCAGGGGGTGGTAGCTGAACTGGAGACGGCTGTGCCGGTGCGGACACTTGACGTTCGCTTTCACTCGAATTAGGTAGTTGTGATAGAATGGATGAGAGCTGCTGAGGGGTGATGACGGAGGCATCTGCTAAGAACTCCAACTCCTGAAGAAAAGCATTATCAGTAATCATCTCGGCGATCTCGAAAGAATCATTTTTATCAAGGGGGAGGTCGTACCGATCGGACATTACGGAGCGACCGGCTAGTCAAGGCCGATAGGAACGTCTCTGGAGATGCCATGATAGGCGATAAAAGAACGGCTAACAGTCCAACTGAATTAAGCAGGCAAGCGTGGCCGGAATGATGTATAGGAGACTTAAAATGAGGTCTCCGAACGACAGAAAATTGCTAACTCGTCGGCCAGCAATAGGGTCGGATGGATGTTGATGGGATAGATGGTTGATGGGGTCGAGCAGGGACGGTACGATCGTTGGTTCCTGAGGTCTTAGGCTGCCGCAGTGCCGCCAGGCTGAAGGATTCCTATTGGTGGACATGGCTGTGTTCGGAGTCAAGGTTCCTTAGGCACTATGACTGATACATTTATGAATCACAATGACACTTTATGTCCGGGTTCTGCTCAGCCACATCCGAACATCGAATTGATTATAGATGTAGAGAGCGGAGTCTGTATCCTTTCTGTCGTTGTATAACATATAGCCCGCTTTGGATCCCCAAAGCTGTGGTATTCAAGCCTACATGCCTAAGGCCTAAGTAGGGTAGGCTAGGAGGCTGGTTTTACTTGAACTTGGCGCGACAAACTACGGTCATTTAATCAACTCAAAGAGATTGGAGATTTCGCTGGAGGCAAAACTGCTCTACGGATTGCTCATTACGAAATCCTTTTTATGTCTGGCCATGGATCCCAGCCTTGCCTCTTGACATTACCGATCTTTGATCTTCTCTATTTCTCGAGTGAGTCAAAGCCAAGTATGTAAGCAACGCTAAACCTCTTGAGGCTAGCGTCAATCGCCCCATCCTAACTCCGCCATAAAGGACTCTCGAAAGTTCCGTCTGTGTCATCGATATAAATACGGTGGGCCCCTTGAGGCTTGAACATTACTCTTTCCAAATCCTCACGCGATCGCATTCTTTAACCGCCACTCCTTTACAATAGACTTTTATAGACCGATATTCTCAACAATATAACTTCTACCCGCACCCACCTTCACAGCAACAATGAGCGACTGGGATTCTGTTACTCGCATCGGCTCCAAGAACCGTGGTGGCCCCGTCGTTCGCGAGACCGTCATCAAGGGTAAGAGCGCACTCAACGCTGCCCAGCGACAGGGGCTCGTTGTCGGAACTGAAAAGAAATTTGCGTCTGGAAATTCTGTAAGTAATCTCTCCCCATTGTGACTATTCAATAATAGTCGCCACATATTAACGTTGCTTAGGCTGGACGAGCCAGCGCCGTTGAAGGCCAACATCTCACCAAAGTCGACCGCAGCGACGACATTGTAAAGCCCAAGACTGTTGGGCTGCAAGTAGCAGACGCCATCAAGAAGCGCCGAACGGACGAGGGCTACAAGATGACACAGAAGGAGCTCGCCACCAAATGCAACACCACAGTTACCGTCATCCAAGACTTCGAGCGGGGTACAGCCGCACCGGACCAGAAGGTGCTTAGCGCCATGGAGCGCGTGCTGAACATCAAGTTGAGAGGCTCTGACATCGGGAAAGAGAAGTTCCCCAAGAAAAAGTAAATCGACCGGGGGTGAGCCCGCGACTTTTTCTTTAGGGGAGGCGAGGGGCATCGTTGATGATTTCTTTTCTATGGCCTTCATGTCCCAGGCTCCTTCTCGGTTGTTATGTTATGCCCTCCATTGAATGATATGACGTTTTCTTTACTCTTGATCGGTTTGCGTTCATTCAGAAGCGTCAACCTGGTGTTGAATTGCCTAAACTCGAAATACCTTTTTCCCCGGCGGCGAATAGATGAAATAGAATTACGTCTGGTAACACTGCCTTCATCTTCTAATAGATAGTGAAGTAATAGTTCTTTTTATTAGGACACGAAAGCGACCAGAAATCGAATATGATACCAACTCCGTCTTATCATGATATAGATTGAAAAGTAGCTCACCACTTCAATCACACAGGTCTACCTTTGACCCACCACACGTAGCAGTCTCTTTTCCGTGCTTTTTAGATATGCCATCACTTCATGACACATGCAAGAGATGCAATGAACAGAAAGGAAAAAAGAAATTCTACCATCGTCTCACACATCACGCAATTTACCGTCTCAGTTGCTCTCGCTCGACTTCGTACATAAAATCAAAGTAGGGCTTGTCAAAGTGGTGAACACGGACATAACCATCCTCTCCACCAGAGGCATAGGCTGTACCAGCGGGGTGAACGTGGATGGTATTCAGAGGACCGAAGTGGCCTTTGACACGGCCAATCTCGTCCTCGAAGACCTTGTGATAGAAACGAGCCTCGAATTTACCCTGGCGAGCGGAAGTTGTCGTGACATCCATGGCGGCCTGACCACCACCGAGGATCACATATTCCTTCTTAGGAGTGATAGCGGCGCTGTTCAGCGGTGTGTCGGCAACGTAGGTCTTCAGGATGGCGAGGTTACGAGAGGACATGAGCTGCATATTATGAATTACCAATTCTGAGTCTGGTGATAATGGAAGCCTACCTTGGCGGATTTGTCTTTGGAGGCGGTAAGGAAGTGGGTGCGGTCGGGGGAGAATTGGAGGTCGTTGATCTGGTGGTCAAACTCGTGCGCCTGGACGTTCTCCAGCTGCTCACCGGTCTAGACAAACTTTAGTATATAGTGTACTTGCCAAACCAAGACATGTCAATCGCACCTTTGCATCGTACTGGCTAACGCTTCCATCTTCGTGGCCAGCAATAATGTACTTGCCCAGATAACTCCACCCGGCGACTGTAGCCTTGCTCTCTGTGCAGGTGATCCTGAGGCTAGGCTCCTCGGCCTGGTTCGTGAAGTCGCCATCGTAGTTGATGTCGAGAACGGCGATCGTACCCAGGAAACCCATTCGCTTTTCTGTAACGGCGAGGACTTTGCTTCCATCCGGACTGAACTCGACCCGCTTGACAGCCGTAGGGAACTCCCACACCTTAACACACTCTCCAGTCTTCACATTCCATAGTCGCACGGAGTTGTCTGCAGAGCCGGTCGCAAGGAGGACAGTATTGGGGCTTACGTCGACGGTCCAGATAGCACCCAGGTGTCCAGAGTAGGTACCCAATCGTTCGCCGTTGGCCGACCACCAAGCGCACACAATCTTATCTTTGGCTACCGAAAACAAAAGATCGCCATCGCGGTTGAATTTGATCTGGTTAAGGGACCGTTCCTGCAGATTATCGAACGTTAGCGATCTGAATATGAGGCTGGAAGACGTCGAAAGAACTTGAGCAGGCTCTTCCAAGTCTGGAGGAAACGCACATGGCCCGCAAGCAAAATCGGCCTCATACTGAGCGGCCAATATGTGATTTATTGAGGCCGCAAGGGGTATAAAGAACTAAATCACAGATGAAAGCTATCTGTGACACTAACTGCGTGTTGGGGCTTGTTTTTGGCGGGGTTGATTATTGCGGCGGCCTTTCTTGAACCTCACCCGACAAGTTCACGAATTTCATCGCACAGTCTGCGGGACTAATGCCAAGCCTTCTCTATTGGCCGTATGCATGACACTGAGTGTATCGGAGGGCAAGATTTCCCGGTACTGTAATATAAAATCATGTGACAGCAGCAGCCCTCGGGCAGGATCTAAAAAGGACTAGCGTGATCGACACGCCAGCCGCGGCTTGCTGACATGAGCTCTCTCTTTGACCTGTACCAATAAAAGTCAAGCCCATCGCCCGAGGCCGCAGGCTTGAAAAGCAATTGAACTGCTGAGAATGTCTGTATACACTCGGAAAGGCTGTTCAATTGAGATTAAGACAACGTTGTAGTGTTTGTGGTTCCTTCTGCTTTTCTCTTCTACTTAACAGTACCATTCTGGATTTGCTCATTGGCATCTCAAATTGACTCCGCCTGATCGACTGGTTTCCCTATCTGCCTTCCAGTTATCCGGCGCGAGGAACCCGAAAGGAGTAATTGATGCCATACTCCCCCGCCTATTTGGCAACAGTACCCCGCTGTGCTGCTCCAGCAAACAGCCTAGGTTTACAACCGTCGGCTCTGCGTCAGCCTCCTTCACGCCAATTTTTCTCCTGCAAATCTTCCTGTCCCTCTTTATACACTCGACTGTCCTCTGTTCGACGCGGGTTCCTTATTGAGTCTTGCCGAAGAGTTCCCCGACGTTCCCCGGAGAGCCTCAGAAACTTTCCCGCTTTACCGTGTCAACGTCGTACATTCTCGAGCACAGGCGTCGCCATGGTGGCCGAAAAGATCGATGGCACGCAAATCGCCAAGGACATCCGGGCGGGGTTGAAGGATGAAATCCAGAAGATCCAGGAAATCAACCCCAGGTTCAAGCCCAGCCTGGTGATCTTCCAAGGTACGCGCTATACTTCAAATAAACGTCTTCCGCGGGAAAGTACTGACATTGTTTTGTCAAGTCGGAGATAGGTCTGATTCAAGTGAGTCTTCTTGCGACGATATTTGGTGGGAGGAGAGCGCTGACATGTCATACCTTCAGGCACATATGTGCGCATGAAGTTGAAGGCGGCTGAGGAAGTATGTTGCCCTGACCACAGACCACCCCTTCCTATACTTTTTAAGCCTCAGTTAACAAATTCCCTCTGTTAGGCAAACATCCTCTGCAAGATCGTCAACTTCCCCGAGTCCATTACTCAGCCTGAAATTCTCCAAGAGATCAGCCAGGCCAACAATGACCCCTCAGTACACGGCATCCTCGTCCAGTTACCCCTTCCCCAGCACCTTTCCGAGCATGCGGTCACCTCCGCTGTAGCCGACGAGAAGGATGTCGATGGTTTCGGAGCGATTAATATTGGAGAGCTCGCCAAGCGTGGTGGTCGCCCGCTTTTTGTTCCTTGCACACCGAAGGCCGTAATGGTCCTTCTCAAGGCCAGTGGTGTCGACCCAGCGGGCAAAGAGGCAGTTGTCCTTGGCCGCAGCGACATTGTTGGAAGCCCTGTTAGCTACCTTCTCAAGAATGCAGACGCGACCGTCACTGTGTGCCATTCGAAGACCCCCGATATTGCTAGCGCTGTAAAAAAGGCGGATATTGTTGTCGCGGCGATTGGTAAGACAGAGTTCGTCAAGGGCGACTGGATCAAGCCAGGCGCCGTCGTTATCGACGTTGGTATCAACTACAAGCCTGATTCCACGAAGAAGTCAGGACAGCGTTTGGTCGGTGACGTCGAGTACGAGTCGGCCTCCCAAGTGGCTTCAAAGATCACGCCTGTCCCCGGTGGTGTTGGGCCCATGACAGTAGCTATGCTTCTGGAGAATGTTGTTGCTTCGGCCAAAGCATACTTTGAGAAACAGAAGGAGCGACATATCACCCCGCTCCCGCTCAAGCTGGCCACCCCGGTTCCCTCAGACATCGCCATCTCCCGCTCGCAGTACCCTAAGCCTATTACTCAAGTCGCGTCCGAGATCGGTATCGCATCTCACGAACTTGAGCCGTACGGTCATACTAAGGCCAAAGTGAGCCTTGAAGTACTTAATCGTTTGAGCCACCGCCGTAATGGCCGCTACATCCTGGTCTGTGGTATCACTCCCACTCCTCTAGGAGAGGGCAAGTCGACAACTACGTTGGGTCTCAGCCAGGCCCTAGGTGCACACTTGAACCGTGTCGCTTTTGCCAACGTCCGCCAGCCGAGCCAGGGTCCTACGTTCGGTATCAAAGGTGGAGCCGCCGGTGGAGGCTACAGTCAGGTCATTCCCATGGATGAGTTCAATCTGCATTTGACTGGTGATATTCACGCCATCACTGCCGCTAACAACCTCCTTGCCGCTGCAATCGAGACACGTATGTTCCACGAGGCTACCCAGAAGGACGCCGCGCTGTACAAGCGTCTCGTCCCAGAGAAGAAGGGCAAGCGCGAGTTCAAGCCTATCATGTTCAAGCGGCTAAAGAAGCTGGGAATCAACAAGACCGACCCCAACGAGCTTACTGAAGAAGAAATCAATCGGTTTGCCCGCCTTGACATTGACCCTTCGACCATCACTTGGCGCCGTGTTCTGGACGTCAACGATCGACACCTTCGCGGAATCACCGTTGGACAGGCGCCAACGGAGAAGGGACTAACACGTGAAACTGGGTTTGACATCTCGGTTGCCAGTGAATGTATGGCAATTCTGGCCCTGAGCAGTGATCTCGCAGATATGCGGGAGAGACTTGGTCGTATGGTTGTTGCTACCTCGAAACGGGGAGAGCCGGTCACTTGCGACGATATCGGTGCTGGGGGAGCGCTTGCGGCGCTGATGAAGGACGCGATCAAGCCCAACTTGATGCAGAGTTTGGAAGGTACGCCTGTTCTAGTTCACGCCGGTCCCTTCGCCAACATCAGTATCGGAGCCAGTTCGGTCCTTGCGGACCGGGTAGCACTGAAGCTGGCGGGTACCGAGCCCGAGGAGGACCATGAAGCCAAGACTGGTTTCGTTGTTACAGAGGCTGGTTTCGACTTCACCATGGGCGGAGAGCGCTTCTTCAACATTAAGTGTCGGTCGTCTGGTCTTTCTCCTGACACTGTAGTCATTGTTGCTACTGTGCGTGCCCTGAAAGTTCACGGTGGTGGTCCTGAGATCAGCCCTGGAGCTCCACTACACGAGGTCTACCGCACAGAGAACACCGAGATTCTCCGCAAGGGCTGTGTTAACCTTAAGAAACACATTGAAAATGCCCGGCAGTACGGAGTCCCCGTCGTGGTAGCTATCAACCGCTTCGAGACCGACACCGAGGCGGAGATCGCTATCATTCGCGAGGAGGCCATCTCGGCGGGTGCGGAGGACGCAGTCTCCGCCAACCACTGGGCCGAGGGCGGAGCCGGCGCCGTCGACCTGGCCAAGGCTGTCATCATTGCTAGCTCCAAGCCAAAGGACTTTAAGCTGCTCTACGATCTCAACGGCAGTATCCAGGAGCGCATTGAGCGGATCGGTAAGGCCATGTACGGTGCGGAGAAGGTGGAGTTCAGCGAACTCGCTCAGAAGAAGGTCGACACATACACTGCCCAAGGCTTCTCTAACCTCCCGATCTGTATCGCCAAAACACAGTACTCTCTCAGTCACGACCCCGCGCTGAAGGGCGCTCCGACTGGGTTTACCGTTCCCATCCGCGATGTACGATTGGCTGTGGGCGGTGGATACCTGTAAGTCCTGTCCCTAAGTTTTGTCACATAGTTTCGACTCACCGATCATTACTAGGTACGCGCTCGCAGCGGACATCCAGACGATCCCCGGGCTGCCGACCGCTCCTGGGTACCTGAACGTGGACATTGACCCCGAGACCGGGGAGATCGACGGGCTCTTCTAGAACTACTATTGATGGAATTCTCGGCGTGATTATAGTTGGTTTTCACGGGTTTACGACGGGTATGGTAGCATTGTTGTGAGGTTCATTTCAACTTATCGAACCTATCGAGTTGCAAAAACATCGGGGTAGTTACATCTTCAACAGGATCGGAACATGAATATGCAGAATAATAATTGTCTTCTTAATTTACGGTTTGTCTGGTCTGCGGGTGGTGCGATGCGAATATCAAGTACTGTATAGAGTAGGTACACTATAGATCGGTGGCGGGGAGAAGGCGACCAACTCCGGCACTCCGGCTAGCCACGCAAAGGAAATGTCCGATGATCGCAAGTTCGGGCTACAGCCGGCGGAAAATTTCTTGGTGCCGCGGGAAAACGGTCGAGTGGCCTCCTACCCCAGGAGGAGTAAAACGTGAATATCGTCTCACAAGGTGACGGAGACCGTGCGACAGACTGACGGGAAATCTCTCGAAACTCTGATGGTGTTGCGCTGCAATGGCACCGTAGACGGAGAAATATCGCCTCCAAATCCGCCATCTGCACTCCGCATGAACCCCGTCCAAAGTTTGGAGTCTGGAAAGTCGCCTGCGCAACGTCATCAACCTTATACCCATCTAATCCTCGTTCCTGGCCATTTTCTGATTCTCTGTATGTCTGTAAGCTCCATTTATCAATCAGGTATCAGTCAGATATCAAGTGTAGTCCCTTATTCTCATTATTGATTGTGTTATCCAAGACGGCCGGCTTCGGCGCGCACGGTGGGCGGAAAAGGAAGAGCTCCATCACGAATCGTGGGGATAAGAGAGAAGAGTCACGCCTCCTCGAGACCTCAGGACTTCCATCACCAGCAGTCTTTTTCCCTTGCCCCTTCCACGACACCCCTCCTCCCATTCTGGCCTGTTAATCATTTTCCGGCCAGCTCCGTTCTGCTCCGCAGCAGTCACTTTGTTCCCTTCTGTTGACCCTCTGCGACTCCACTGCGCTCTCCTTCCACCCGAGCCTCCTACGTCGAGTTCCCTCGGGTACGTTGCAGTCGCCTTCAGAATCGCGTCTTCACTTACCGACGGTCGAATCCGCTTGCAGCAGACAAGGGCCTCTCGTCCGCCCCTCCTCCACATCCCATTATCTTTCGCCCATTCGCGTCGTTTGTGAATAAGCCCATTATTCCGCCATGTCGTCGGTTCGGTTCACTTCCGCATTGGCTCGCCGCTCCCTCAACTCCCCTCTTCTGCCCTGCGGTGCCCCTCCCATTTCCTCCGCTCTTCGCTCTTTCTCTTCTGCTTCTTATTCTGCTTTCTCTTCTTCTTCTTCTTCTTTTCCCTCACCATCCAGCGCTCGCGCTCTCGCATCCACTGCTCGCATCTCCCGTCCCGCAGCTACTCGTTCTCTATACCGCGTTCAAACCCGCACCATGGCGACTGAAGTACAGAAGATCAAGGTCAAGAACCCCGTCGTGGAGTTGGACGGTGATGAGGTAGGTTTTATCCTGAGCGTTCAAGGAAGAGCCGCATGAAAAATAAATCTTCAATTGCGTTGTACCCCGCCCTGCATGGCCTTGCGTTGTGCGACTGCGCCTTATATCATGGTCGATTTGACCCTCGGAGCCGCATTTTCGTTCTGGCCCTCCGCAGGTGCGGGGAGAAACGGCGAAAGTTGCCTTGCTTTCTGCTGGATCAGCGTCAATACCCGGAGGGTTCTAGCCTTGCAGCCAACAAGCGTGCTTGAAGCTTATATCACATGTCACTGACAAGTACTCTTCCTAGATGACCCGCATTATCTGGAAGGAGATCAGGGAAAAGGTGAGTCCACACTTATGATCCTCTGCATCATATCATGATGTAGCTTCCGTCACTGGCCGAACCCTAAGCTAACGGTTACTCCCATCATAGTTGATCTTGCCGTAAGTTGATATTGTACCTCGGCTTGGGTGCGTCGTGGCTAAGATAGGCTAGTTTCCTCGATATTGACCTCAAGTACTACGACCTGGTATGTCTTGAATGCTTGTCTCCCATTTTCAGTGCACTGATCTTGCTTTAGGGTCTTGAGTACCGTGACCAGACCGATGACAAGGTCACCACCGAGTCCGCTGAGGCCATCAAGAAGTATGGTGTCGGTGTCAAGTGCGCCACCATCACTCCTGATGAGGCCCGTGTTGAGGAGTTCAAGCTGAAGAAGAGTAAGCATTATATGCTCACTGCGCGGAAGAGCTGACTGACAAAACAACCCTAGTGTGGCTGTCTCCTAACGGTACTATCCGTAACATCCTGTATGTCACCTTTACCTTTTGAAATCCCTTGCTATTGCAGTGTGCTGATACCATCAAGTGGCGGTACTGTCTTCCGTGAGCCCATTGTCATTCCTCGCATTCCTCGCCTCGTCCCCGGATGGACTAAGCCCATCATCATCGGTCGTCATGCTTTCGGTGACCAGTACCGTGCTACCGACCGTGTGATCCCTGGGCCTGGCAAGCTTGAGCTCGTCTACACCCCCGAGGGCGGCCAGCCTGAGGCTATCAAGGTCTTTGATTTCCCTGGCGGTGGTGTTACCCAGACTCAGTACAACACCGATGAGTCGATTCGCGGCTTCGCCCACGCCAGTTTCAAGCTTGCCTTGACTAAGGGCCTTCCTCTCTACATGAGCACCAAGAACACTATTCTGAAGAAGTACGATGGCCGCTTCAAGGACATCTTCCAAGAGATCTTCGAGTCCGACTACAAGAAGGAATTTGATGCCAAGGGCATCTGGTACGAGCACCGTCTCATTGATGACATGGTCGCTCAAATGATCAAGAGCGAGGGTGGTTTCATCATGGCTTTGAAGAGTGAGTGCATCTAAAACAGTTGATGCTGTCGTCGACTAACCCCTTTAGACTACGATGGTGACGTTCAGTCCGACATTGTTGCCCAGGGCTTCGGCTCCCTGGGTCTGATGACCTCCACACTCATCACCCCTGACGGCCAGGCCTTTGAGTCTGAAGCTGCCCACGGCACCGTCACCCGTCACTACCGCGAGCACCAGAAGGGCCGCGAGACCTCCACCAACCCCATTGCCTCCATCTTCGCCTGGACCCGTGGTCTTATCCAGCGTGGTAAGCTCGACGAAACCCCCGACGTTGTCAAGTTCGCCGAGGAGCTCGAGCGCGCTTGTATCGATGTTGTCAACGAGGAGGGTATCATGACCAAGGACCTTGCTCTGTCCTGCGGCCGCAAGGAGCGCGACGCGTGGGTTACCACCCGCGAGTACATGGCTGCCGTCGAGCGCCGACTCAGGGCAAACTTGAAGGCCCGTCTATAGATATATCATGATCTAGCGTTTTGCTTACTTTTATTGTCGCATTTCTAAAATATCACGATACCTATTCATGACGACTGCGTTGGCTAGATTCTAGCTAGAGTTATTGGGTCCAAGATAGGAACATTTGACTACCATATTGTACACTTAACTGAGTGGTTGAGGAGAGAAT
This sequence comes from Aspergillus nidulans FGSC A4, assembly GCF_000011425.1. NCBI lineage: Eukaryota > Fungi > Ascomycota > Eurotiomycetes > Eurotiales > Aspergillaceae > Aspergillus > Aspergillus nidulans. Next base: position 2,085,507 of record NC_066262.1, on the reverse strand, counting down.
CTGTCTTTGTATTACGAACAGTGCAGTACAGTCAATACTACTGCCTATTGTCTGTCAATAGGAGTCCTGAGCGCCTGTTCTTATAGCTTATCCCTATAATGTGCATCGCTCGCTGAGCTTGCAACCACATCGACCACGACATTTGTCTTGACAACCCGAGAGTGCTGGCGTATTTGGCCCGTCTCGTGGTCCGTTCATATTTGACTTGTAATAATATTTCATGATATCTTTTTGCCTCTCAAGTACGCCGTGCTATCCGCCCTTTTCCTGCTACTTACTGCTTCCAGCAAGCTAGGTTACATAACATTCCAAGGATAGCTGACAGTCGACCCTTGGCTCAGAACTGTGCACGACCAACTGGATGTTCTTCCGGTCTCTAGATTCAGACTGGATTATTACTGGCCGCCACGGGGCCTTGACGCAATACCAAGCGTGCTACTACCATATTCAGGACTACCGGCTTTTCAACCGACCTCATCTCCACGCCCATAGTGCTTCGGCTGCTGTCCCTGACGACGCGCCAGAATCTCATGCTTATGGCTTTCTTTGCTACGCCTAAGGTCCCTGTCAGGTATTTGCAGGGCAGAAGTGATTTCGGGCATATATTGTGCCCGGAGGTGCAGGATGTATGTACTACCTGTCAGCATAACCTTTGTCTCTGTGGCGACTATCACAGTGGCTCTACGGCTCTTTACACGCATTCGCTTGGTGTGCGCGCCCTGGTGGGATGATTGGTTTCTGGTGCTTGCCCTGGTAAATACCATCTTCAGTTCAATCGACCATCTGGGCTAACGGTTGATTACAGATGACGGACTACGCCTTCTTCGGTATCCTGATTGCTGGTGGGATTTGCTTACATGCATATCTTGGAGCTACAAAGTACTGACGTTAGACAGAAAATGCCAACGGCCTGGGGAAGCCGAAAGAGTCTCTTACCTTGGCTCAATATCGATTTCACCTCAAGGTATGCAGCCTGACACCTCCATTATCGGTAACTGGGAACTTGCGAATGACACTGGTAGCTGCTTTGGATATCCGTTCCTTTATACAACCTCTCCTTAAACCTGACGAAAGTGTCGATGGTCCTCTTATACCTGCGTCTTTTCCCGTCTAGACACTATCAGATAATATTGAAGATACTGCTGGGATTGGTCGCTCTCACCGGAATGTACATGGTGCTTGGCACGCTGTTCGTCTGCGTTCCGATCCATACGTTTTGGGATCGACAAAATGTGGATGAGAATTGTGTCTCGCGAGCGGTGGTGTGGTATCTCACTGCTGCCCTCCAGATCGCTGGAGACTTGACTCTTGTGATTTTGCCTATGCCCAAATTGGTCATGCTGCGCGTCCCTTTGAGGCAGAAGGTTTGCCTGATAGTGGTATTTGCTCTTGGGTTGTTGTACGTTTCTTCTCCCCAGGTTATTATGGACAACGACCCAGCGTAAACTAACGGATATGATTACCCAGTATTGTCGCAACAAGTGCAGCCCGGATCGACTCCCTGATCACGCTCGTAAATTCAAAAGACCTCACCAGTTAGTTTAGCCTCTCAGATGTTGCCGAGTGAAGAAAAGCTAACATGAGGTACTTACTCAGAAGCTAACGGCCTAATCGCAACCTGGTCCTTGGTGGAAATTAATGTTGCGATCATCTGCGCAAGTCTGACAACATTCAGACAGCTCATTATACAGATATTTCCAATGCTCATACCGTCTAGCAGCCTTAAAACGGGCAACCGCAGTGACAAGCAGCTGCATGACCCGGGACTACGTTGGGCACCGTACATGGGTCCAGCTAGCTACTGTGCTGATATTTCTGGAAATGCGAGTGCGGATCGGGACTCGGATTCACATACTGGCGATGGCATTCAGGTGATGAGGGAGTTGAGATGGGAGCTGGGAATGACTGATGCAGCCACTGAAACTGAGAGTGAGAAACGGAATAAGGACCAGGAATTGGCACTGGGACCGGACCTGGGGGGTCAGGCTGGAAATGCACAACCAGAAAGACAGTCTGCGTGTACGCATGAGTCTGCCGCCTAGTAGATAGATATCAATACTAAGTCAATACTAAGTATCCCTACGATACTGTACTCTGAACATACATTGGGACATCGCTATAGGGCACGCAGCTATCAGAATCTCAGTCTGATTTTCCGGCATTTTATATCGTAGAGATATCTTTTTGTACCACAAAAACATAAAACGCCTACAGAGGATCTCCCTTACCACACCATACTCTTAATGAATAAAAAGCAATAGAACTTCGAGTCGCTTGGCGTTGATGGCCCGATCACGTGATCAACCCGAACTGGCGACTCGGACACTTGGGAGCATAAGTGACCTCTGTACCCTTGATGCCCTCCATAAAACCTCATTCTTGTCTACAGCTATGCCATCTACGCTACTTACATACTAGTACCCGCTACAACTAAGCCGCAAAACAGCTCAAGGGTCCAAGCATAATGTCGTCTCTCAACCATCCCGATACCCCGAACATTCCCTCTTCCTCCGCCATCCTCGGCATCCAGAGCTCCACTCTCATTGATGCCCCCATCCAAGTCGTCTGGAGCGCTCTTACAGACACATCTACCTACCCGAGATGGAACCGATTTGTACCGCGGGTGACCGTTCGCGAGCAGCCTGACTCAGGCAACGAGGATGCAATCCTGAGAAACGGAACAAGATTCACGTTCCACGTCAACATGTACCCCGAAGCAGATGACGAACCGCAGCCGCAAAATAAAAATCTCCGCGACACGTTCCTGAAAATTATAGAGGTCGAGCCGCCGGCGTCAACAGAACCCGCTGATAGTGGCTTGAGGAAAGGCAAAATTGTATGGGCGTCGGACCCCGCTGCAGACGGATATGTCATATCTTCATTGTTGACCGCCGAGCGCGTCCATGAGCTGGAAGAGGTGATAGACGGCAATGGGAAGAGAATGACAATGGTGACAAATTGGGAATCGCAGGTGGGTGGTCTGGCTTATGTGGTGAAATGGATGTTTGGGGGCAGGTTAAAAGGGAATTTCACAATTTGGGAGAATGGCCTGAAGGAATACGCCGAACGGAACTGGGAGAATTAGTCGCGACGGCCGGCGGGGCGTGAAATGAACCTGATCCGAGGTCCATACGAAAGATACATACGAAGGATACTCCAAAGGCACAAGGCAGCCCTATTTCGGACCCTGCGCAGTACCCGGAGTGGTTCATGGCTGGAATGAGATGATATCACCATGCAGCAGGTGGCTTGGGAACTTGGAAGTGAAGAAGTACGGAGAGTCGGAGGCGGGCCGAGGCTCGAGGATCAGCGACAAACTGAGTAAGAGTTCAGTCTGTCATTTCCTTTTAGCTGGTGGGCCACGTGGGGTGGAGACTGGCTGGCAGTATACTCTTACACAAGACTTACGAGCAGACCCTTTCAACGTTGGTTCAACGTCGATAGGCCGTAGGGCTTCTTTGTCCTGTCTTGGACCGTGGCGAAGCCATGGTGGCATATGAGTCACATTATCACACTAATATTACTTTCGATCACGCCGAGTCCGCGTAAGATAAGATACAGAGTTCTCCGTAGATTGGAGTATGGGCCCTGGTGTACCGAACGGACCAGATAAGCTCGTCTGACAGGTATGCCAGCATCTACATGGTAGTAATCATACTCCTGCAGGCGGTACGACGACTAACCTGAGGCAGAGACTGTAGTACAGTCTTTGCTTTTTTAAAGTCACGGCCGTTGGCCCCCAGACGGCCAGGATAAGTCAGGGAAAATTGCAGGGTGAGGAAACTCGGATTGCCGCATCGGGCGAGCCGAGTCATCCGAAAATGGACTAGTGCGTAATTTGTGGGTAATTGAATACGCCACAGTCTTTAATCCGGCTTGACTCGTATCTACTACGACTACTGCTATCTACTCCGGAGTGGCATTCTTGGGTAACCTAGTAGGCAGTACGACCTACCGAATACGAGCTAGCGTCGTCCTTGTCGTAGTATCATGTAGTATGGACATTGTCGTAGTATCAGAGTATGTCGACGGGTCTGTGCTATCACAGCTATCACAGGCTTGTCTGCTGTACGACACGTAAGGGCAGAAACTGAAATGAGTTCCACGGTTTCGGCTGCCAATTAAGCTTGCGTCGATCTCATTTCTTTTCCTGCTGGAATAATTTCTTCTTCCCTCTTTAATTTATTCTGCTTCCCTCCCTCTCTTCTCTCTTCCTGAACTCTCTCTTCTCAATCTTCCTCTCTCGATCATTCTATACTCTGTATCATTACTGACAGAATCATCATGTCGCTGTCTCCGGTCCTGTTCCATCTCTGTCGCATGCCTGGTTCGGACTGCAGTCCCTGACCATATCCAAACTTTCCTGCTTTTTCTCGACGTCAACTGGTACTCAAGTCGACGGAACTTGGTTCCTGCTACTTGCTGCTCGCCACCGTGACTCACTACAAGAGCCGTTCCTTATCTCAAACGGGCTGCGTCTCGTCCTTTCGCCCGTTTTCTCTACTGTACGGAGTACTGCTACTGCATATATCTGTAGTGGCCCCGCCTTCATCAATACCTAGGTATTATTACGGTCTTCCTTGATACGTCTGCTATAGCCATACTATCAAGAATACTGATTTCGAGGATATTTCGTCTTCTGATCAGCTACTGGAGAGACAATCTCCAGGGCCAGTATTTCTTATCGTGCATTTTATCTCGGAGAGCAAACAATAATCATGGCGACTTATACGCCCGTGCAGCTCTCAATTTCCACCAAATCCCATGGCGCCGCTGCTGCGCCAGGACTTGGCCTTACTCCCCCTGTGACTCCCACCATTGATGACCGGGCTGGCAGTCCCAATGCTACTTTATTGCCTCTCGTGGATACGTGCTACGGCAACGGAGCCGTAGCTGTATCCAACCCTCCGCATTTCCTCGGTCAGTTAGAGTACCAACTCGACGAAGAAGACCGTCCTATCACGTTTGGAACCGGCGCGTGGAGTGTTGTCTACAAGGCGTTTGCCTCCCCCCGCACGAGTAATGCAACGCGCCCATTTACGCCCCCAAGCTCGCCCAGCCCGGCCGGCCGCTTGGTTGCTGTCAAGTCACCCGGAAGACGAGATGCCCGCCCCGTGATGTATGCAGAAGCTCTTGCGCTCACCCGAGCCAGCGCTACACCCGGCTCAGAGCGTCATCTTGTGCCATTTCACGGCTATATCACCGACTCCAGCTCCATAGTAATGTCAGCAGTTCCCTTGACCCTGTCAAGCCATATCGAAGACAAGGCCCGCATTGCCCAGCAGAACTTCAGCATACGAACCATGCACGAACCCGTTCTAGGGATGACGCAGTGGCATGATCTTGCCAAGAAGCTCATTGAGGGTCTCTCCTGGCTCCATAGTAACGCCCATATCGTACACGGTGACATCAAGCCACATAACATTCTCCTTCGCCCACGCAATTCCCTCGACAGCGACATCGACTCGGCAGAATTCCCTTATGAACCGCTTTTTGCGGACTTCTCCTCCTCATATTCCACTTCTTCCTCAGGAACTGAAATACCGTTAAATGCCTGCCTCTCAGCCGTAACAACCCCATTTACAGCGCCAGAGCTGCTCAAAGCCCTTCGCTCGCCGGACGTTATTCCGGAGCCCGCGTCCGATGTCTTCTCCCTTGCCGTTTCACTTCTTGGCGCCGCCACTGGCGATATCTTAGTTTATTCTGGGCTCCATCCGACCCTGCGCATACAGTGCGCAAAGGACGGTCATCTTATTATTGAATGGGCCCGTCAGTGTGGAACTAACGGTACACGCGTCCCCCCGAACGGACTTGTTGAGAAGCTCCTCAAGCCGGCAGTTGCGAAAGTTCCTGCTGAGCGGGTCACTGCTCATGCATGGTTGGACATGGCCAGCACTGTCTAGCCAATATATCTTCATCCGCTCTCCCATCATCACGAACATCGGCTTTGTCATAATACACACTCTCGAGCATCTACTCCGGCATATGTTTCTTCTAGATCTATCCACATTTCTGTTGCGATTTGGGTTCCGCGGGTTTGATTCAGTTACGCATGTATATGTTTTTGCGAACATTTTCTTTTATCTTCCTTCTTAACACCAATTTGTGATACCCTATTATTACAAGGCCACCACTTGGCTCTATTTTTCTTCGGGAACTATGCTATGCCATGTCACGCTATATGTACTACTTAGCCCATGTATGCATTTCTATACACCTGGAGTTTCAAGATTGTCATGTGCTACGCCACGTTATACCCTGCCTCGCCTATTCCGACTACTTCCGACTTATTAAATGGGATGAGGCGCGCTAGGTATATACTCTACATGTCGACCACGAGTCTGTGTGTCAGATTCTATATTCTTATACTATACATATGAGTGACAGGATGCATTCGAAGTTGACCTGATTCATAAGTTTCTATCTCTTCCGCAGTTCAAATACCATGAGTTTCGTTTATATACGAGCGACATCATCCACATATACAGCAATTATCCAATCACCGAAGGCTAGTACCGTAGCCTTCAAGCCACCTTTGTCTGAAACTATTCTAGCCAGCAATCACCCAAGCACCATCGACTACCAAACACAATTCTTAATATATTGATTCCCAGGGCTTCAGTACGCAAATTGTCCCGACACAAGTAATCCTGATATCCTATTCGATGCTATAGTAAATTATCCGTTAATTAACTGGCCGAGACGGACATCCAAGACCGGAACCCCAAACCCGTCGATCAGATCACTTCCCGAACGGGCAGATCCGTTAATTAAAGTTCCATTATTAGGGCTTTCTCACTACTAGTAGTTAGGTGTTCACCCAGTAGAATCAAAGAGGGACGAAAAAAAAAAGGACATGGTATCTGTGCTATAGTCCCTCAAGATGTAGGATTGTCATCTGTAGTACCTTCCTGGCTGTCATCTACCGGAGCCTAAGAAGCTGGCATCCTACTACCTGGACGTTTTCGATATAACAGAGTATGTACAAAGTTAGGGAAAGTAAGCTGAGGTTGATCAGTGTATTATGCATATCCATGGGTATCATAGTACCTGCGTCAATTTCTTGTCTTTGAATAAAGATACGAGATGGTGACAACTTTACGAACTGTTACCCAAGGAGCGATGGAGAGCAGCAGTCTGCCGTAGATCGGTTGTTGTATTCACCAAACGGCATATACAGCACAGACCCACAACACTACCTATCTATATTGACATGTTTATGGTACAACTATAGAGAACAATGTATATAATACAATCCGAATGAATCTAGCAATCCCTCATCCCGGTCAGAAAACGCCATTCCGTCTATAACCCAAAGAGCATCCAGACAAATTGACGTCAAAGACGTGTGTTGCATACCGTTAGTAATAAAGAGAAGGAAGACAGGAAGATCACCACCTCTTTCGCATCCTATCACCAAAATCTCTGGTTTGCGCAGCTGTAGTCGTACCCCCCATTATCCGAGTCAGGTCGACAAGAGGAATATCCATGCCATTTTTGGCAAATTCAACAGCAAGGCTCCAAACGGTCTCGACGGAGAGTAGGCGGAGACGGACTTCGCTCAAGTCATAGTCGAGGTTCTCTTGATAACCAGAGGCGGGATCTTGCTTTGCGCTGAGACAGAGTGGATCGTAGTGCACGGTTTTAGGTAATGAATCAAAGTCCGGTTTTGGGCGCTTGGAGGCGTAAATGGCGAGGGTGGGGGCGGCCCTGACCAGGTCATTCGCGGAGTACGTGTGGAAGATGCGCTTCATCAGGTTTGGGACGGTAACGGTGTTGCTGACTTGGAGGGAGACGGAAAAGGCCGTGAAGAAATTAGAGGCCTTGTCTTTCTGTTTCTCGTCGAGTTGCTGCATGTACCGAAGCGGTACGGGGTTTGGGTCCGCTTCGAAGTACATCCATGTCCTGTAGATATTTTGAGGATACAACTCGTCCGGTTCGATAAAGAGGGGGTTGAAGGGCCGGCGGTCGAAAAGAAGAAGGGAGTTGTCCAGGTCATCATTATGGTAAACTGCCCGCCTGTCGTCTTTTAGGTAGGGCAGAGAGCGAGAGATTTCGGAATGAAGACTGGATGTTTCTTTGTTGAGAGTAGCTTCAGCAGCTTCAATCCGCTTGACGAGGCGGTTGATGGTACTAAGCGTGGTATCCGGGCGTGCCGCAACCCGCGAGACCTCTTTGTTGAGGTCATCAATCTCGCTCTGGATTTTGCATACTTTAATGCGACAGTATATCTGGTGGTTGTCATGATTGATCGCCGCGGCTATTTTGCGGTATTGATTCTGGGCCTCCTCATATTCAGCTGCCTTTGGGCTCACTGCCTTGAGTTTCTCCATATCACTCAAATATTTCTCATGCTGAGGGGTCATGGCACGGAACGTGTAGGGCACTGGTTTCGGAGCAGGGATAGGGCTCTCAGGCGCTGCTTCAATCGGCGGGAATGCTCGACCCGTTGGAACGAAAACACCCGTCTCAGAGGTCCTCTGTTTAACGCGCTCTTCAACCGCTGTAAGCACATCCCATTGCCTTGAATAAGCATGATATCCTCTCTGATCTTCAACCGTTGATGCTACCTCGAATGCATGAAGGGCGGCCTGTTCGGCTAGAAGCGATTGTCGAACACGGGAGCCGATGTTGCGCGGTAATATTGCGTTCACGTCTGCTGCGGTCAGCGAGACCAGAAGCCGTACACTTCCGTAGGCATGCAAGCCGTTCTGCCGAAGACATTCCTCCATAAACACCTGTACCCATCGCGAGGCACGAAAGTGGTCTTTCGCCGAACGCGGGCCAGGCGGGTTTGCCAGGACCAACAATGTGTCATTGCTTGCCAGGAGCCCGCTTTTATGGGTGTTTGCCGGGCTTTGTTCCGGAAAGTGTTCATCAAGCAGGCCTTTCCAATCTCGCAGGCCGGTGAGTTTCGTTTCGACTATTGAGCAGCTTGGCCGACTCTTTGCCCAGGGCTCAATGAATCGCTTAAAAATATCCAGTTCCGGCTCAATGAGGACATGCCTGCGCGGTTTCAGGTAGTCGTTTATTTTGGAGGAGAGGACGCCGGCGCCAGGCCATAGATCAAGTACGTCTACCGGAGCATTTCGCGAGAGATACGGGGAAAGGCGTTTCAGAATATCGTCTATAGAAAATTAAACTCAGAACAAAGTCGATAGATATCGAGGTAGGTTTACGGACCACATAGCCCTTCGCTTATAATGCTCGGTTTCTGGGTTCTGCTTCCTTTGATAGGAAGGGCTTTGTGCAACGCGCTGGTAATAGGAAATCGTGCCGAGGGCGTGTATCGAGGGAGTGCCTGCTTGGAATAACGCGGCATAGTGAAATAAAGAAAGTCTAATGCTAGTTCATAATGTGAAAGAGCAGATACGAATGGGCGGGAGGTTGCTGGATATCGGCAGCGTAGTTGGCTTTGTTTAAGGGCGAGCTTTGAGCTGCGCGGAAGAGCCCAAACCTCCGACGCCCCGCCGATCCCTCTCTTCGCTCAATTCCACCACCTCTCGACTCATCCTCATCTCATGGCTCGAACTTCCCTTCGTTTATGTCGAGCCTTCCTGCAGATGAAATATATGATTATGATCGATCGCCGTCCGTGACATCACCCTTTTTCTGCTGCCTAAAACCACCCTTGTCTAGCGGGATTTAAGCCCGTGACTGCTCCGCAATACAAAGCAAGCTTCCCAAACGACAGACCGACACTATATAGACATGGCATCTCTATCCCCAGCCCAGAGCGGAGGCGCTTCCGCACCTCAAAGTGTGGAGAAGATCAGCCGTTTAGCTCAGGACTACAAATTCAACCCTGCAGTTCCCTTACGGTACTGGCTGAGGACGGCTGCTACCCTAGTTCGTGAGGTTAGTGATGCCTCTATGTATCTTTGTCACTGTTGCTAATGGATCAGGTTAGGCTCGAATCTACCTGCGCGAAGGACATGATGAACAGGCATACCTCCTCCTCTTCCGACATGCTCAATTAGTGCTTGTTCATTTAGCCGACCATCCAGACTTGAAGGATGGGAAAGATGTGAGGGAAGAACGGAAGGCTCTAATAGCGGCTGAGAAGGAGGTGAAGCAGAATCTGGAGATCCTGGAAAAACTGAAGCCGCGGATCAACAAGCGATATGAGCGGCATACACAGTTGATGCGTGAACGCCAGTCCCGCATGTCCTCGTCCGCTGCGGTCAGTCCCGCTGCGTCGAGCCAGCCGTCGCCACCTCCGGACCCCGCTCTGTCTGGTGTTGCCGAACCTCTAGAAGCTGGGAAGGATAATGAGCTAGCTGTCAAGCTGGCTCGGACCGAGATTAGTCGAAGGGCAACCGTCAGGAACGCGATGCGCCAAGGTGGACTCAGCGGTGAGGATGATTCGAGCCGACGCGCGGCAGGGATATGGGGTGACTGGGAAGAAGCTCTGCAGCGAAATGAGAGGAGGGATCCCGACGATCTGAGTCGACGCATTCAAGAAGTGCGACTGAACCTGGAGGGCAGGCCACAGATTTCAAGCAAGTCTGTAACGCGGCCGCTGGCCGATGTCTCATCTACGCCCACTTACAAATATCCAACTGTTCCTCGGCAGAAAGCGCTTGATGTTCCCTCTGTTCCGGTGGATATTCCAAAGACCGAGGCCCGCGAGCTCACCAAGCCACCGGTACTTCCTCCGAAAGAGAGCTTTCAAACTAGCCAGCCAAGCGGGCTTGAGCTTCCGCCGCGTCCGGACAAGATTTCACAGGCAGTTCCACCAGCATCTGCAGCAGCAGTGCCTACGAAAGTGCCAGGGGACGACAAACGCAAGGGATTGGACCCCTCCAGCTTCACATTCAAGCCATCCGCCTACCTTGAAAACGGGACGCCTCTTCGCACCGTCTTTCTTCCACCACAGTTGCGGTCACATTTTCTGTCGCTCGCCGCGTCAAATACTCGTAAGAATTTGGAAACGTGCGGTATTCTCTGTGGTACACTGATATCTAACGCCCTCTTTATTTCTCGACTTCTTATCCCCGAGCAGATATCTACATCAGACACCTGCGAGACAGTCAACGAGTCCGCCATTTTTGATTACTGCGACTCGGAAGATCTAATGGTGCTTGGCTGGATCCATACGCACCCTACCCAGACCTGCTTCATGAGCTCAAGGGACTTGCACACACATTGCGGGTATCAAGTCATGCTACCGGAGAGCATTGCCATCGTTTGCGCGCCGAGTCAGACCCCAAACTGGGGTGTATTCCGTTTGACGGACCCTCCAGGGCTCAAGTCGGTCCTGAGCTGTACTCAGACCGGACTGTTCCATCCTCATGCTGAGACCAATCTATACACGGATGCGTTGCGCCCAGGGCATGTTTTTGAGGCTAATGGGTTAGAATTCGAGACTGTTGACCAGCGGGTGAACAAGTCATGATCACGACTTCTCTACTCTTTGCATTATGTTTTCTATATTCCCCATGTGTAATTGTGATGTCAGTTTTAATTTCCGACATGAATCATGAGCAAGAAGAAATAATCATATATAGACCTAAAAATGTCAGGTAATCCACAGTTTGACGTGCATACCTCCGTGCAGCTCCAACTCAATGTAGGTTAAGACTTAAAGGGAGTCCCCCACCGAACCAAACCCAACCGTCAGCCTTTACTCCACCTCCAGCTCCCCAAACTCGACAACCTGTCAAGTGTCAACTCGTCCACTTCAGTTGAACTCATGATCCACCCTTCATCAAGGGACGATCACTCTGCCGATTGAACCCGAATCAATTTCAAGGAGGTCTCGATGTCGTCTGCTTCCCAGCCCGACTTGTCGACTCCAACCACACCCGCCACCTCGACCTCATCATCAGGTACCGACCCTCCACACCTCAACTCCAACGACAAGAAGAGCTCCAGCAGTACCTCCTTACACCAATCCGCGGCCTCCTACTTCACCTACCCAGTTACTCACGTCGTCTCTGGGCTTTACCGCCGACTGACCGATCCCCCAACAACAAACTCCGCCAACTCTACCAGTAACAACATGATGTCCCGTCTGCGCCGCCAAAACCCCAATCCCAATCCGAACCCTTCCTCCTCGTCCTCCTCGATCTCGTCGTCCTCTCAGCACCCGGTCTTCACGCCAGTCCGCACAGTTTCGCCCTTCCAACCGCCCCCACTAACACCTCTCACCCTCCTTGCGAACGAAGAAACCACACCAATCCCGCTCGCGCCGCAGAACCAGCTTCTCTCCCGTGCCCTTGCAGAGGAAATCCGTCTTCTCGTCCCGCCGCGCCTCCAATTGGTCAATTCCTGGCGTTTAGCATATAGTCTGGATCGCGACGGCGCGTCGCTATCAACGCTCTACGAGAATTGCCGCTCGGTGTCAGCGCGCAGTCCAAGGGCTGGCTATGTCCTCGTTGTTCGTGACGCTTCACCGTCCGCATCGACAATATTCGGTGCTTACATGACGGACCCCCCACATCCAGACTCCCATTACTTCGGCACAGGGGAGTGCTTCCTGTGGCGGGCGAGCGTTCTCCGCCCGCCTCCTGCCTCGCTCAGTATGGCCGACGGCGATGGAGGCGTATACTCCGAGGAAGCTTTGGAACGGGCAGGACTCCCACCGCCACCGAGCGCGGATACAACGAACGTTGGTAGGTCCACAACACTGCGGGGTGAGAAGGCACAGCCGAAATCGCTTGCACCGCATACACATGGGCTTGCTCAAGGAGGGGCTACTAATAGCGGAACTACAACCCCCGACCGAATCCGCTTCAAAGCATTTCCTTATAGTGGGGTGAATGATTACATGATGTTTTGCGAGACGGGGTTTCTCAGCTTAGGTGGAGGGTGAGTTTGAATCCTTCTTTTACAATCTCCAGGAATGGCAGGAGGAGCTAATAAATTGATCTGTCAGAGACGGCCACTACGGTCTATGGCTCGATTCAATCCTCGAAAAGGGTGTTAGCGCATCGTGTCAAACATTCGGGAACGAACCGCTCTCCGATGAGGGAGTTAAATTCGATGTTCTTGGCGTCGAAGTCTGGTATGTTGGGTCGTAGCTCAACTGTTCTTGGGTTTACGTCCGCTCATCACCGCTTTGGTTACTTAATATCCAATGCTCTTGGACGATATGGTGAGATGGAGGCGAATATCTCAAAAGATGACATGCTGCCACGCGGCATTCACTACTAGTATATAATCAATACCCGGGCATGATACGGCTGGTCTCCGTCATGTCTTGCTTTTGCTGTTTGTTTAATTTGAAAAAGGTTGGGTATTTAATTGATAGGGAGATCAACGATAATTTAATGAGCAATAGAATGAGAAGGATGGCTTGTCATGCACGCTTATGCAGGTAGATGATCTCGGTTGTACAGCAGCATAGCTTATTGTAGATATACACTGCCATTCTTTCTAGCTACTAGCTATTGTGTGGTACTATGTTCCAAGCGACATCAGCCTCAAGGAATATTAAAAATTACAATGAACATAGGAAAATGGTAGAAGAACAACTGGAATGTTTAGAAAGCTCAATAATAAGATATTACAAACGACAGGGGTATGCATATGTCAAGAGCAAATCACGTAATCATCAGGACGTGGCAGACGTGAAGAACAAAAGAAAATCCACTAATAAGGTGAGTTGACGATATCATCCCTCCCGAGCCGGCTGCCCCAGCGAGTGGCGCGACGGCTGGGCGTAACCGGGCCAGCAATACTCTCGCGGGTAGGCCTCTGTAGAGCCTTCCTGGCAACCATGTTGACCTCATTTGGAAGCGCAACAATGACATTCTTATCTGAGCCAAAGCGGAAGTTGTCCGCCATCACATCCTCGGAGTAGCGCTTGATGGTGTAGGGGTCTTTGCGACCTGCAACAACCTTCTTCAGGCTCCAAGTAACGATGAAAGGCCCTGTGGCGGTGACAATAGAAGTCTCTTCAGTGTCAACGCCAGTGTTGAAGCGGGCTGGCGTAAATGAGATAGGTTTCTTCGTCTCGTGTTGGAATTGCGCCACATGAGCGGGTGTTAGACCAAGACGCCGAGGTTGCGGCTTAGAGTCTTTGGCAAAAGAACGCTCGAACCCAAGCTTGCCTTCGTTCTTGCCATCCTTTTGCAGAGCATCGATGAGGAGTAGATATGTGCGGCAAGTAGCAAGAACCCATCGGCCGTCAGCAGACACATCTAGACCGATGATAGCCTCTCCCAGTGCTGGAATATGGGTCTTTGCGTTGATACCAAGGCGGTCGAACATACGGATGTCACCCTTGTTCGAAGCCACAGCAAGGTACCCCTTCTCCGTTGTCGCCAGCGCAGAAAAATCGTTCTTGCTCGCATACTGCTTTAGTTCCGCATCGACCAGCTTGTTTCCAGCCACACGAGGGTCAACACGGAAAAGGGCATTGTGAGATGCTGCAACGAAGGGTTGAGCGGAGGTCATTTGTGAAAATTTCTGCCATAGTCAGGACCACGCGACAATAGTTAGTTAGCAGAAGACTTACACTTTCAGGGGCAAAAGTTTGGACCGGGATATCATCGTGGATCTTCCATTCGTCGATAATCTTACCATACTCCAAATCCATGCGGTACAGGGACTTGGGGTCGTCGCCATTCTGAAGGATCAAGTTCGAGTCTTCTGCGTGCAGCATGACTTTCTTAGGGCTGAACAACTTGCCCTTGGGAGTTTCAACCTTCGAGATGTTGGTTGAGAACTCGAGATTGTTGTCCGGCGTGTGCTTGAAGACTCCGATCTTCGAACCACGGACGACGAAGGAACGATCATGTTTGTAGCCAACGGCGAGCTGGGAGTTAATATTGCCGTCCTCGTCGCGCGTCACAACGTCGTCTTGCTCTTCATCAGAATCGTAGTGCTCACTACGCTGACCGTCGTTCGCCTCCTCTTCTTCCTCCTCTTCCTCTTCCTCTTCTTCCTGATCTGCCGCATCTGCATCTTCCATCGTTAGGTCCTGGAAAGCGTCCAAGACATAATCCTTGTCATTGTCTTTAACTTTTGTCCATTTGGTCTCGTTCAACTGCTCCCAAAGAGCTTGCAACAGACCCTGCTGAAACCTCTCTTCCGTTTCTTGGTCTTTGAAACGCAGGAGCCAGGAATATGCTGATCCAATCCCATCGTAGTGGTTGAAGATGAACGACAAGTACTCAAAGTTGAAAACTGGATTGATATCTGCCACCACGGCCTGACCGAGCCAATCCTTGTCCTTTCCGCTAATCTGAAGCCAGTATTGCCAATCGCCAACTTCTGTTACTGTGGCGGTCACGTCGGGGTCTTGCATCACAAATGTTCCGCTCTGGAAATCAAAGAGATGCAGCTCCGCTCGCTCCTTGGTTAGCACTTCTCTCGCTTCAGGCTGGGCAGCGGAAGGCGGAGCGACGGTAGGCTCATCCCCAAGAGCTGGGGCAGCGAGCTGCTTCTTAGAACGAGTATATTCAGCGTCTCGAACCATGGTGGAGTCTGCGGATGCCACCGAATGCGCCCGTGTTTTTGTGGGCGACGCAACCGGGCTTGCCGATGGAATAGGCCTTTCCTCGTCGAACGAAAATTCCAGAAGCTCTTCTTGAGTCGCTTTCTGGGCGCTGCGGCGGTACTTGCGCTCGTATTGGCACTGACAAGCTGCTAACTCGAAGGTGGAAACCTTGTCTGACGGGACAGAGGGATCGCAGATAAACTCAAAGAGGTCACCGGCGTCGCCACTTAGATCTCTCCAAGCCAGGATCTTCGAGCCTCCTTCACGGACTTCCGATCGGAAATGAAGGTTTTGATCGAGAAGAAAAGCCTTCTCGTCCTTGTCCAAGCTATCACTGAGCCCTTCGCCAGACTCGTCTTCGGCAAGCTCTTCCTCTCCTTCCTCGTAGGCGCGTTGGATCACAAGTTGGTACTGAAACTCCTGGCCGGTTCGTCGAATCGAAGCGGCGGCGTCTTTGAAGATAAGCTCAGAGTAACCCTTTGGCGACAGAGGGCGGACGAGGTAAAGCTGGCCCTGCGGGATATCGATGATGGACTCTTTGGAGTTATCACCAAAGATAAACTTGCTCACTGTGATGTTGAGAGAATGGTTAGTGTCCAAAGTGGAAAGTCAATCTGAAGCGGTACGATGAGGGGTAGATCGCGGGGTAAGACAGAAAATGCAGTCTAAGAAAGACGAAAAATAAAAGAAAGCACCAGATGGAAGCACTTACCATTACGCAGCATAAACATGTTGGCGGAGTATCTGGCTGCTTAGCAACAGCTGACGGCGGCAGTTTGTTTGTTTTTGCGGAAGGTGGCCCCAAGGCAGGGATTAGATGAAAGCAAAATATGGGTCAGAAAATAAAGTGAAATGAGGCTTCAGTCAGAGAAAAAGGTCTCCTCACCCTGGTAGCAGATGATCCGTAGATATCGCCAGGAAGAGAACCTCTACTGAAGAAGAATGATGCTGTGCTGAACTTTTTTCTTTTGAGGGTCCATAACAACGAAGGTAAATAATAGTCGAGACCGATCTTGGGTTAACGTTATGTCATCGTTGTGGCAACTTTGTGGCGCTTGTGGCGGCCAAATTCGCGGCTGTGCAGGCCAATCGTTTAGTTACCCAGACATTCATCTACATTTCCTTCTCTCATACAAGAGGTTAGGCTCGCCGCACCCAGAGGATACTTGTTCCTCCTTTTAAGTACTTCACTATATCTACACAAAACTGTATACCGACCAATATTCACACCGCCAGCATTTGTTTTAGGCGCTAGAGCTGGTATCTGTCCGTGCAGCTCGCCATTCATTAACCCGGACTATCCAATCATGAACAAGAGCCGCGAAAACGCTCTTCTCAGTCCCGTCAACAGGAAGGCCATGCGTACCACGGTCTAGAACAGCAAAGGTTGATCGTGGATAGAGCTCCAGCAAGCGCAGGCAGTCACGATAGCCCACCACACCGTCTTGCCGACCACATACAATCAGTGTGGGCGCTGAGAACTTGGCAATTTCATCATCTAAACGAATAGATAACTGATATCGTTGTGGATCTGCTCGGATCGGATCTAACACCGTTTGGTCTGCTGCTCTCTCTGCTGGAACGATAACCTCCTCGTACTTGGCCTTTAGAGCCTTTATGTAAGCAGGTGTTTGGATGAGAACATTTCCAAGAAGTGTCCTGTCTTCGGCTGGCATGTTCGATATGAGTTGCTCATTCGTAATCAGAGGCTTGAAAGCATCGAGATCACGCTTGCTATCTTCCGGCTCAATGAGTGGTACGCGTAGTAGTAAACCGTCGACTTGCTCGCGATATTTCTGAGCTATGGCACGTGCAAGGTAGCCACCACATGATGAGCCGGCAACTAGGAATCCCGAGTTCCCAATGCGAGAATCTATGAATTGCACCAAGCGACGGTATATCTCATCCAGATCTCTGACATTGTTCGCAGGGGTGCTGCCCATGCCAGGAAGGTCGACGTAAATTCGGCGGACTCCCTGAGTTTGACTCAAAATCGGCTCGAAATCTAGCTCCTCGACTTTTCCCTCCATCTGCCATCCATGGATGATCAGAACAGGAAGCCCTTCACCAATTTCATGTGCAGCTAGGAGAGGTTCCATTTTGCTCTGTACTGGCTGGTGGATCTGCGATCTATAAGGAAAAGGTACCAGAGTAGCGGATTGAGGGATACAGAATGTTCAGATCACGTCTTATGGTGTCAAAATTGACTTAGCCATACGTATACGTATCCTCTACAGCAACAAATACGAGGGTGGAGACACTGAAACGGCGAAATCCCTTAATGCGGCTAAGATACATAGGTATCTAGTCTCAGTTTGGATGCCTTTTATCCGCTAGCATATAATGGCTACTGGTAAATTCCTCACTCGTTCTTCACTATCCCATGAATCCCAACTATTGGCTGAGGTTGAGAATTCGAACGCCCATTATCTTAACCGTCATATATCAATCATATTCAAGGAATCTGTGCTCACCAGACATCCGTTGGTGCTCCTTCCTCGGTCTGTGTAAATCATTCTCCTCAACCCCAGAAGAGCAGGCACCGCGCGGTGATTTATTGTTGCGAACCTATAGGCAGTCTGCAGGTGCTTTAAGTGATTTAAGGGCCTATCTATGCCGAGCTGAGGTGGCGTGAAAACGTCTAAACTTCCAGGCTAACTGAAGCCCGCCACGGCTAAACAAGTCTGTTTTTATACATATCATCCGTAATTAAGGGCTTGTTAATGCCCTCGTTGGAGACATTTTGCTGGAGGTCCCTATTATGGCCTATATTACTGTTTGGTCAAGGGTTTTGAGATTTTGGTCTCTGTTATTGAGTTAAATAATATAGCATTGAAGGTTTCTAGGTAGAGTAATCATGGCTACAATGGCTACCTGCGACGATGCACTTAAGCTTAAGTTAGTTGCACAAAGCAAGCCTAAAGCTGATCGCTACACCTCCCAGGTTGGCACTGAGGTACATACGGAGTGGAGAAAATTAACTAATGACGATATTCCTCCGGGGTGCCCATCTGTGAGCTCGTATAAATATCTCAAGACCTCGCCATCAATTGTGAACTTTCCGTCATATGCATGTGTAGATAGAAGCCACACAACCTCAGCGAATTCATCTGGTGTAAAAAATAAACCGACATTTATCAAAGAGGTTTCGCTAGGTTGGGGTCAGTTTAGTACGCTGCGAGGGGCCAAAGGTAGCTGGAGTAAACCATATGCGGGCTACCTCCAGGCCTGTCGTAGGGCTTCCGTAGGTACAGAAAAGACATATTTTTATGTCTTTACCTTGGCAGACCTTAGCTCTTTGATGATCGTGTTCCAGAAGCCATAGTCGGTGTATGAACCCTGAGCCTCATCCATAAGGATTACAGTCTGAGGAGCAAAAATTTTTTCAATACTATATGCAGGATACCTTTGCCGCAGAAGCAAACGAATCGAGCCAGGAGTCATTGCCAGGAAATAACTCCAGTGACTTCCATATCTCAAGTAAAAAGACATTCCTATGGTTCTCGAGATAATGGTCCCTTAGGAGTTGGGACAGGATCGTCTTCCCGCTTGCTGGTGTCTCGCGTACGTGAATCACGTTTTGAGAATCCACAGCAGATGCCACCTTTAATACTGTGCCCTGCGCAAACATCTTGTCGGAATAACAGTGGATATCCGCCCTCGCAAATGTGTCAGCTTCAGTTATGTCCTCTGAGAAAACAGCTGACACTTACGTTTGGTGATGTGCTCCTTGGTATAATATTGTTGCCCGTGTATGCTGATAACTCAGTTGGAGGTGACCTAGGATGAGAGTCCTCGTAATCTATCAGAAGATGGTCGCATTGCTGACACTTCTTATGCAGGGTGACTGAGAAGTCGCAATAAAAATCCCTTTCGGACATGGACAAGGTAACTCATTAATCTTGCCCAACTTGATGGCTGCAGCGCACCGGCCTGTGCTTAGTGCACGGGAATGAAGCATCCCTGTTTCCCGGTAGAGGAGATGACACACGGGGACATTATGACGGAGAAATGTTTGAAGTTTGATGGAAAGTATCGTATGATGAAGGTTGTATTTCAGGCAGGGCAGAGGGACTTATAGTTTGGTGGAAGATGCTGAGAGAACTGAGGAAGGAAGAAAGGTTAAGATTTTATCTTAAAGAGCAATTTCAAGAGGAAGAAGTTATTAAGTTGCCTGCCATGTTCCTTTGGCAACCGGCAGAGCCAAGTTACTGGGCTACACAATACGTCGTTATGGAAGTGTTTCAATATGGTAGGAGCTAAACCTCAAAAGAAGTTT
Source organism: Aspergillus nidulans FGSC A4 (assembly GCF_000011425.1). NCBI lineage: Eukaryota > Fungi > Ascomycota > Eurotiomycetes > Eurotiales > Aspergillaceae > Aspergillus > Aspergillus nidulans. Next base: position 2,065,780 of record NC_066262.1, on the reverse strand, counting down.
ACAGGCCTTGCTTCGCAAAGCGAATTGGCGAGGCTGAAGAGAAGGACGGAAACGAGAAAAGGTCTGCCTGGGGTTGTCGCAAGCAGATTGCACCAGCAAAGGGTTCGACTTCTCCAGCTTGAGCATGGAGCCTCAATTTGTCCAGGCTGTCTGGCACTGTGACGGAAGTCATGTGAGTATCATCAGATTACGTCGTCAGCTGGCACTGACAGAGGTTGGTTGGAATAGTAATAGCTAAAGATATATAACACTCTCACTCTTCCTATCTGGGAAAGTGCACACCTTTGGTAAATGTACGAACAAAAAATCGCTCCTTCCTTGTCAAGAGCACATGACTTGGTGTATATTAAAGTCGGAGAGGGTCTCAATTGGTTCCTTTTCTTCTGTCAGACTAAGTCTTTCATTACGACAAGGCAGTGACCCCCATTGATGCAATGTTGGGCAAGCCACGGTTCGTCGACTGCCCTCTTGTGGCCAGCCAGGGCTCATGAGAGCTTCCACTACGCACCAACATGCTATAGCTACGCGAAGCGGACAGTATTCAGGCAATTATTCTTGGCGGTGATAACTTGGCTAGAATTTACTCGACAGAACTGAACCATCCACCCAGGTAAGGACGGACAAGTACTGAGCGTTTCTAATCTGGACCTCGGCCAATAGCTTAATGGAGTTACAATACTTTCAGCAAGACACGGAGATACTCGCATACGTAGTATCATGGCAGCCGTTGTTGGACACAACCGTACTCGAACCGCTACAATCAGTCTCAGACCAGGCCTGGATGATGCATGTCCTACATACAGTAGACCAGATAGGCCAGTCGTTATTCTTGATCTTCTCTCGAGACCCGACAGATGGCTGCTTACCCGCTTAGACTTTGGGAGACGGCAACGGACTGCTTGACGGTGGTGGCGAAGCAGTTGTGATAGCCGCTTCCAGTAAGGTGAATGTGGTCCACATCACCTCCTGTGGTACCGGCGCAGCTGGAATTGCTGTATAAGCCGAGATAAACCGTGTTGACTGCTTGACGGGGCTGGATTGCCGAGGGTGCAGCCGTGATGAGGACACCGAGGGCGCTTACGGTGAGAACGGTAGCGAAGTGCATCTTTTCGGAGTGGGTATGGAGTGCTTTGAACGGAGGATGTTATTGCTCCAGGACAGCGGACTGCGGTGCTTGACCTCAGTCTGAGATCTGGGAGTCTTTTATCCCTTCTGGCAAGGTGGACGGCATGGAAAACAAACCGGCGGTGGCGAGGCGATTGTACTACCCAAGGTACAGTCCCTAGTTTTAAATGCCGGTCCTTAATGAAATACCGAGAGCTAGGTGATTGGTCAAGTATTCCATTGTTCTGTGACCGGCCGAGGAAAGGTACTTAAGCATGGATGATGTCAAATCACTAGCTGGCCAGGGCTAGTGGAAGTGCAAGCCCTAAACTGCAAGACAAGAACGAGGCCCCGGGTAGTTCCCGGTCATTCCATTGAATCCAAGTCAATCTATATAGCCGGTCTTCTATTCGTCCGATGTGTATAGCATGAGCTGTGGACTCTTTTGATCTGCGGGAGAGGATAGTTGTCTGGATATGTACAGCAACAAGCCATGGAGGGCAAAGCTGAATTGAACATCATGACTCTGCAGTATGTTAATACCACGGTAACCTGATAGTGACTTTTAGTAGTTTTTCTCCAACTCTGCGCGGGATCTCACGTTCTTCCGCCAATGATCTCTTGTCAACGATTTAGGCTGTATACTGTAGTCTAAACCAAGATCAGCATTTGATAGACGTCAGAAACCAAAAGCTTGAACCCGTTATATGCAGTCTACCCCGCAAAAAAAGGTGCATGGCCAGATAGAGATATAAGCAGTGGCATAATACCCTGAACTAACAGCTAAAGCCACAAAATGTTCTCCCTCCACCTTTTTCTGGGACCTCTCCTCCTTGCCCTAACGACGATCAATGCATCGACAACACAGAAAGAACCACGCATGGTTCGCAAGGATGTCGTCCGCCAGTACAACCCCGTACGCACAAGCCTCTCGACCACGACCCCTGTGCAGGTTGGCAATGGCGATTTCGCATTCGGCGCCGACATCACCGGGCTGCAGACATTGCTCGCGTTCAATATCCTATCCTCCTGGTGCTGGTGCAACGACTCTCTCCCAACAGCTCCCAACCAGACAGAACCAAGTGATTTCACCGGCATGGACTGGTGGACCCATGGCCGCCTCGTGAACTATAACATACATAACCCGGCTGAGGCAGAGATCTTGCAGTGGTTAGTTGCGAACCCACACCGGGTTAATCTTGGTCGTGTTGGGTTCCTGTATAAGGGTCGTAATATATCTGTCGAGGAAGTCAATGACGCCGTGCAGACTTTGGATCTGTATAGCGGGATTTTGACTTCAGAGTTTACCCTGCAGGGAGAAAGGGTCTCTGTCACAACGGTCGGAGACCCAGAATCTGACATTGTTGCCGTTGATGTACAGTCATCGCTATTGCAGTATGGCTCCCTGGTTGTCTTCTTTGATTATCCCTTAACAACGGGGACGAACAAGTTCGAAGCCCCCTTTGTCGGCAACTGGGCTGCGGTATCAGCGCATGATACCTCGTTGAATAGCATTACAGAGCAAAAGTCGGTAATCAGACACTTACTGGGGGGCACTTCCTACTTCAACGCCATCAGATGGGAGCAAAAAGGCAATCTTAGCGGCCCCTTTGAAGGAACGCACCGGTACCTACTCCAGCCCGCTGGCGAATCGAGCAGATTCACTTTTAGTACTGGATTCTCACCATCGAGAAAAGTCCAAATCAAGCCATTTGCATCCGTGCAGAAAGCGTCAATGAAATGGTGGGCTCAGTACTGGGAATCTGGAGCGTTTGTGGACTTGACAAGATCAGGGTCTTCAGACGCAGAGGAACTGCAAAGACGGATTATCCTCTCCCAGTACCTGCTCGCAGTGGACAGCGCAGGCAAAGACCCTCCGCAGGAGTCCGGGCTGCAAAACAACGGCTGGTACGGCAAATTCCATTTGGAAATGGTCTTCTGGCATCTCGGCCACTGGGCGCGCTGGAACAAATGGGATCTACTGCACCGTAGTCTCGACGTATACGAGCGGTTTCTACCTTCATCCATTGAACGTGCGCAGAAGCAGGGATACGCCGGTGCACGATTAGGGAAGATGAGTGACCCAACTGGAACATCGGCACCTGGACCGCAAAACGCCCTCCTGATCTGGCAGCAACCGCATCCGATGTTCTTCGCAGAGCTGGAGTATCGGTTGTGGCCCAATTCTACAACACTACACAAATGGGGTCATCTTCTAGATGAGCTCGCGACGTGGATGGTCTCCTATGCGTGGTGGAATGCGTCGACACAGGTATACGATCTTGGCCCGCCGATGTATCCGTCGTCGGAGAACACGAGCCCTAATTCAACATACAACCCGACCTTTGAACTTGCCTACTGGCGGTTCGGTTTGAAAATTGCCTCGGACTGGAGGATGCGGCAGGACATTCCGGTCCCTGAGTCTTGGACCCGGGTCCTTCACAATCTAGCACCGTTGCCTATCGTCGACGGCGGATATTCCATCTCTGCTGATCTGCCGGATATGTGGACTAACGCCGCTTATACGGCAGACCACCCAAGCCAGATTGCCGTATACGGCCTTCTCCCACCGACGGCTGCTGAAGAATGTATCCGTTGTCAATGCTACCATGAATCGGATTATGGAAACCTGGGATTTCAGCAAGTCTTATGGTTGGGATTTCCCGATGCTCGCGATGACATCGCTTCGTTTAGGGGACGTGAACCAGGCTGTCGGGTGGTTACTGGATTCGCACTTCCAGTTCGACGATGTTGGGAATCCTGTGGGTACGGTTGTGCCTACACCGTACTTTCCGGCGTCGTCCGCCTTGCTGCTTGCGGTTGCAATGATGGCTGGCGGATGGGATGGTCAAGAGGGCATGCATTTTCCGAAGCACTGGGAGCCAAAGGTTGAGGGCTTTGCAGCGGGAATCTAGATATGCTTAACGACTAGTGTTTCTTCGCAATCTTTGCAATCCAACGTGGATACGTTTGCGCGTAGAGCGTGGTCAGTCACCATAGGCCTGGGGTAAGCTGAGCGCGATTGTCCATGGACGGACACATTTTGATATTGCCTGCGCTACAGTCAAGAGCAAAACTCGCTTAATCACTATTTCGCTTCAGAGATATGTCGTACCTCTAATAGCAGACATTCGACAGGCTCATAATTTATCGAGCAAGGACTGTCTCGCGAAAATAGGCTGTTACTACGGGTATCAAGAGGAGCTGAAATTTGGTGTTTCATTAATGCGCTCGTCTATTCGTCTTGTTTGTTCTCTTGTACAGCGTCGATGTCTTTTGGCGTGACTGCTTCAGCGGGTTCAGTAGCTTCAGTATCCTCGACTGTCTCCGACACGGTTCCTTTTTCGGTATTTGATTCAACATCATCCCGGGGTGTTGAATCCCTCTGCCCCTTGACAGAATCTTTTAGTGCGCCACCTTTTCGCGGCGGAAGAGTCTGCATAAATGCTTCTGCCCAATCCCGTAATTGCAGCCAACGGACCATGATCTCCACGACATGGTTTGTGGCAAGGACAGGGCGTGAGTTCATCTGGATGTACTGTCCGATTGGTAATTTAGCCGTTCGGATCCCCAATTCCGTTGCCCGCTTGTGGCAAATCCCTTTATGCCGGTTCTTGTCTACCAGTCCACCGATTATATATGTGCTGTACGGCTTGAGTTCTGTCAGCGTCTCTGAGCTGTCACTAGTGAGATAGACAATTTCCCCATCTTCCGGCTTCGCATCAGTCTTGTCCTCAAATGGACCAACTAGCTTCCCGCCATTAGGTCCCTGCATCACCTCACTTGCTTCCTTCGCAGCCTGTAGCCAATCCTCACCCGTAAAGCGTACACCTTTCCATCCCTCGTGCGTCTTGTGAAGCACCGTCTCGAAGCGCTCCTTCAGCTTTTTATTGAAAGACGAAATGATCAAATGACCGTTAAATGCAGACTTGTTGTTTTCAGAGTACGACCGAGTAAGCTGTTGACCCAGGGAGACTCTCTCTTTATCCTGCATCAGGTCGTCAAATCCGCAGTCGATGATCAGTGTGAGCGGAAGGCGTGTTGATTTGCGGTGCCGTGTCCGCGTCGTCATAGGGAATAATTTATTCAACTCCTCGTTTGGGTCCTTGCCCTCTCGCTTTGCTTCTTCCCAAAGTTCACGTCTGCGCTCTTTTCGCGCAGCGGTCTTTTGCTTCCGTATGATCTTGCGCTCTTCCCGTTTGGCTTCCCATTGTTCCAGCTTGGCCTGACGTCTCAGCTGTCTTTTTGATATTTTCTGCTCGGTAGTTTCTGGTCCATCCGTAGCAGTAGAGGATGCTGGCTCTTCAGACTCCTTCGAGTTATCTGTGGTTGCGCCGGGTATCGCTTTTTGGCTGTTGGTTTGCTCGGCCGGAGATGTGTCGTCTTGCGAGCCTTTGATTGCGCCGGTAATTAGCGGTTCGGATTCGTGGGCTTCGCTACTCCCAAGCTTCTGGATTTTTCTGGGTCGTTCTTCCTCTTCCATTTTGTGATTGTGCAATGGCAGGTAACTGTAATCGTTCCAGTCGGAAAAAGGCTTCAGATAACCAGCCCCACATGAGAATATCACCAACCAAGTCATGTGATTTCGTCTCAGCTTTTAACTACGCCAGTTTTGTTTTATCGCTTGCCTGTAAAGCAGTCGAACTGAATATCAATTCTCAAAGTATATTAATTATACCGAGTATAACAGCGTAAGACGTCACTTTGTCCAAGGAGTCCGATCCGCAGCTATCTACAAAATGAAAACGGTCCGATATCCAGCCAATCAAAACTCCCGAAGCACCAATTACCAAGTGTAACTACTTCACGTGACCATAATCCCAACTTCTCCGCCAACTCCATCATCACCGCATACATAACTGTCTTACGAGATCCCTCCCCTTTCCACGTCGATTGTAGGCCGCTGCCGATACCGTCAGTCGCCAAAATGCCTCAGGATATGCCCCCAGCCGGGGGCTACCGGCAAGTGCAGTACAAGGTACGCCAACCCGATGAATTTCCTCCCTACGGGCAGCCCACTTGTCGCGAGATGAACCCGGTTCTACCGTAGACATTCCACGATAGACTGGGGAAGAGAGGTTAACAAACAATGTGAATAGCGCAACATTCCCGCTCGCGGCTTCCGACCCATCACTTATCTCGTTGGCATGCACCTATTCATGGCCTACGGTTACTACAAGCTCTTCTACGGTATCCGAGAACAAAAGTATGCATACCTCGACTCTTACCACAGCAGAGAGAATAGAGAAACTGATAAACTGCGCCAGCGAACTCGCCCGTGAGAAGATCTGGGGCCGTCTACACATCCTTCCCCTCCTCCAGGCTGAGGAAGACCGCGACCAGGTCCGTCGGTACTACGCTGACAAGGCGCGTGAGCAGCAGCTGTTGGGCTCTGAGACGAAGGTCTACAACTCTGACAGGTGCGTAATTTCTTCATCATCATTGCTTGTTGAGATGAATATTGTTGATGGAAGCGGCGGAGGCTAATGGTGGCTGTTAGATTCGTTCGTCCTACATTTGCGTACACGCCGGCGAAGGCTATTAACTAAGGGACCGAGAGTCATGGCACTGGTGTGAGGTTCAGAGTTGTATTATGTGAGGACTAGAGAAGGCGCTTCTCGGAGGACACGGACGATACTGAATCGTATGGTAAGGTTGAAGGTTCAGGAAGCAATGTACACTGTAGATATACCGTCTGCAAAAAAAGACAGACTAGTTCACAACATTTGTTATTTTGTTTTTCTTTCAGTAAACTCTGTACTGCACGTTTGCGAGAGTGTTTGCAAGTCTCCCTCAGATCAGGGTATATGCGTATCGGAGACCAGACGAGGTTATGAGCACAATGGAGGCATAAATTATTTCTAGTCCTAGGAGGTTTATCTATTCTTCAGATCATTATATGCGACAATACGCTGAGAATGAATAATATACAAAAGCAATGCAGCCATGCTTAACCAAACATGTCCGCAACACCGGAAAGATCAGGCCCATCATTTATATCGACCTTGTGGGTTTGTTGACCCTCCATTTCATTGCTCATATATCTTTCCTGGAGAGCACTGCGCGCCTTGCGGCGCTCTTCGCGTGATCCCAATATTTTGCCTTGTTCGGCAATGCTGACACCTCTTAGTCCCTCCAAGAGGTCAAGAACTAAAGCGCGTTGTTGGCGGGCGGATGTGGAGCGCACGAGGGCAGCTTCAGTGCTTGCTACCCGTTCCTCGGTCATGCCAGGAAGGCTGAGAATGAGAGCCTTTGGTGTGGGTGTGCTCGAACCGTAGAGAACCCATATAGACGCGATGAGTTGGGCAAGGTCTTTTTGCATGTCGACGAAATAGGGCTCGTGCACGGAGGTGATGCAAGCCTTGAGTACTTCAGAAGAAATGAATTCGCGGATGGTTACGACTGTTTGTGAGTTGTGGGGAGGGGCAAAGTCCTGCAGAATGGATCGGATAACTCGCGTTATAATGCTGCAGCACCGGGTATCGCGCATGCGCAGTGCGTGGGTGCAGAAGAGCATCACTGGCTCGAAAATCTCAGTGGATGAGAGGACAAAGTGTCGGATGGAATCTGAGAGTGCGGGGAGCGGTTGAGGAGCGCTTGGGTCCGTAGGTTCTTCGTCAGGGTCTACGTAGAAAAGGGTTAGCTTGATGGGCAAAGCTGCTGATTTCTGCACTGGCTGCATACCTCCTCGTTGCGGGTCCAGGAGGCTTGCTACCATAATAACCGCGGAGTACGTCAGTTGTCGCAGGATGCTCTCTGATTTCATTTCATCAGCCAGGTCGCCATCTCCCAGACCTGCCTTCCTTTGCTCAATGGATTCCCATTCGGAAGTGACCTTTCGGTCAATATTAACAAATAGTGTGGACAGCATTGGTGGCAAAAATTGGCTTCGGAAGCGGACAGGGCAGTCGTCAATTATGCATCTAGAGATGTTGAGAAGGACGGAGAACTGATGGGAGGAGAGATGGGAGGAGTCCTTGAACAGTGCTTGGGATAAAGGACCAGGTAGTTCCGCAAACCCGTAGAAATGTTCACGCAACCTACTCATGCTGAAGAGCATCGAGTAGCAAGATTCCCTGACTGCCCTGACCTTCCCTCTGACTGAGGATGCGAAGCCCTCAAGAGATGTCCGCGAAGCAGTGATCTTAGCATAGAATTCATCCCGACTTCCACTTGATATGCCGGCTTGCCAGAATCTGTCAGTTAATATACGCTCGACGATACCCCACATATCTCCGGGCAAGCCAGCCCAGTTCTCCGGATTGTGGAACGCATGAGCGTTGCTGCGGGCTATTAGCTCAGATCATCAAATCATCTAAATGGTTTTTACCTAACAAGTTGCAATAGGGTTGGCAAGATAATTGGGATCAGGTCGTGCCAGAGAGTACAAGCGATCTCATACGGCGGGTCTGCTTTCTTGAGCTTGTCAGTGGAGACCGCCATCATTGTCTTTGTGCCTCTCAAAGGTAGTTGCTGCATCGATGTTAGCTTTGGCTGTAATCGAATTTCGAGGCGTCTGGTACCTGGAATCTCTGTGTCATTTCCTCCTGGACCTGCTTGCCTTCCGCATCAAGAGGTACCTCTGACCAATCTGCTAGCTTCTGAGCATGTTTTGATTGCATGTACGGGCCCACGTTCTGCAGTCCTAGCAGGTTGCAAAACCCTTCAAACGTTGAAGATTTACTTCGGATCTCATCATCCTGCCAGGCTTGCTTGATCGGTTCCACAAACGATGCTAAGCGGGACTGGCGCAGAAACGGGTCGACATTGTTGGCACGTTGCCTAGAGGTGTCAGTAACCAACCAACCATAGAAAGGCCTATCTTACATAATAATAAGTAGGATTGAGGTGAACTCCATGTGAAGCTTGTCGTCCACCCGATTGGCCATGGTAATCTCTTGAATTTTTGGCTCTAGAAGGTCATAGAAGGTCTTTATGCATCAGCAGGGTCTTCTTTAGTTCCTAGAATTGGAGACTCACAGAGAAGTAGTCAGCATAGCGAGTCGCAAGTCGACGCAGCTCGTGGCTAGCCAGCCCGTGTAGCTCCTTCACAGCTTCTGAATAGTTCGGAAACTCGGGTTGGTCAGGTAGACGTGTCATGAGAGTGTACTCTAAGACCTTGAGCGCGAAACTAGGTGTTTTATCAAGCGCTCTGGCGGAAATATCTACAACTAGTTTCACAATGCGTTGTTTCAAAATTGGGTCCTGAACCAAAGGTCAGCGATGAGAATGTAGTAGCAAAGGACGGAACATACTTCGAAATTCCTTTGCATCAACTTGTACGCCCATGTTTCCAAAATGTTTTCTAACTGGCCGCGCCTTTGTTCCTACAAATCGTTAGTGGAAGCCCAATTGTATGAGTTTGGTAGCATACATCTTGTTGTGGCATTCTCCCGTGCACTGCAACCCATTTTGTGTACCCCTTCAGAGTTGCCTCCACTACCGCAAACTGCGTATCTGCGCGCATCAAAGGCACTGAGTTCTTCGAGAAGGATTTCGCTACCAGTTGTTAGCCTGATTCAGTTAAATTGGAGCAAGAAACAAACGAACCAGTGAAGGGCTCAACTCCACTGTACAGGTTATCTAAGTTGTTGTCGACCCCAAGAAGAATATGTGGAATAGCCTCTTCAGGCCGCTTCTGAACTATCGTCTCAATGATGGACGAACAATACCGTCGATAGTTTCCAACAAAGGCATGTTTTTCCGGAACGGTGTCTATATCTTCATTAAGGAAAATTACGGTGGGATCCTCAGAATCGGCGGGCAGAGATTCCCAGTGCACAAGGCGTTCAGTACATATGGTTAGTAGTGGGGGGATGAGGTTGATCACAACGTCTAGATTCCCAATCTTTGGATTGGCAATTAGTTTGGACCAAATATGAAGAACGGGTATCGACACGGTGAGACTGCGATGCTGAACAACGTTTAACATGAGATGGAAAAAGAATGGCAAGTCCACACCAGCTGAAGTTTCAATTGAAAAGCCTTTTTCTTCGAGAAATCCAGCAACATAAGAGACCATCTGTTTCAGTGCATTAGTTATATGTTATATTGGTCGGAAGCTAACCATACCTCTGAAAGCTTCTTGGAAATTGTGTACTTCGTGTCGTCGATATCTTCTGGGCTAACAATTGACCACTGGAATAGCTTCAATATTACATTTAGAGATTCCGTTTCGTACATCAGATGTACCAATGGTTGGAAGCCCTCAATGTCATAGGCCGACCTGCTATAAAGCGCATGTAGTGCCTCGACGGCGGCCTAAATTATTGGTAAGCGGCCTATTCTCCGGCAGGGTCAGATAAACATACCAGTAGTACTTGCTCATCAGTACAGGTGAAAGCTCCAGCAATGCTTGGAACACAGCCTGAGAGATGGATAGCTTTGGGTATTGACCACACTAGCACCGACTTCAGGTTAGCCAAAGCCTTCAAAGCAGCGTCCTTTGCCTCCTTCGAGTGCTGTACGCTTCCAATGCATTGCTGGAGAAACTCGCATATCCGAGTCAGCCAACCCTCATTGCCACAGCGAATAGCGACGTGGTTGTCGCGTTCCGGATACGCTTGTTCAAATACAGCCAGTGGCGTGCAGATTTCTACCAAAGCTCGGTTAAGATCTGTTCCGCGCAAAGACGAAACAGTATCCTCCCTGTAGAAAATATCGTCTGATAGCGTCTCAAGAACAAGCAGGACAAGTTCTTTGTGCACAAGGCTCGCGTTCCAGAATTGGACAAGACGCTGGTCCATATCCAGCCAATCCAGGCCCCAGCTCCGCTTGGCGACTTCGGCCCATAGCTGTGGGATCTTATTGCGAATATACGTAGGATCTTCCGGTTGGATGGATTCGGCAAGCTTCAACACAATGTCCCTCAAATTCGTGATCTCGTCCGTGGCGGTGAATGAAGTATTGCGGAGGACGTGGTCGAGAAGGGTCAACCCGAAGTAGCGCACCAATGCATCATTCTCTCTGCGAGAGGCTAGCATGAACCCATTACGAGCAGCAGAGGAACTTTGTTTCTGCGACTCCACGAACTGTAAAGCCTCTCTGCGGAGCTCGTTCGTTGACGACGGGTTATGTATGAGCTCAAGCGCGCGAACAATACCGGCTATGCCCCCATCCACGAGTCCCTCTTCCGCAGCCATGGCTTCGCCGGTGGTCACCCGAGTCAACTACTATGGCACTTGGAGATCGCGGCACCAAACGTTATTCACCGCCACTTGGAGAAGAACCTTGCCTGTATCCACCTTTTGGAAAGCAGTGCGTGTTGTCTGATTCTTCGTTGGGGTAAGCTGCGATATTAGAGCAAGTCGACCGTATGGTGTGGTCAAGGCCCAGGCAGCACGGCTAGCAGTTCAAGGACTGGTTAGGTAGTGCACGTAAGAATGCGGCTGAGGTCCGGATAGCTCCTAGGTAGGTTGTTTCTGTAGATGATTGTGCGGGAAACGGGGAAGGGGATGTTCCAACCTTCCCCGACGATCTATGCTCTGTGCGAAGGCCAAAGTTGACTCTCCTGCTATTGACTAGGACGGACGTTGTTGGTAAATCGTTAAAGAAGGCGGTATTCCGCAGTCTGGGAGAATTTTCCACGCGCTCGGTCGCAATGCCCACACCGACTCGGAGGGGCAGTTTCTCACCGCCTTTTTCTTATCGATAAGCCATCAGATAAGGCAACTGTATGAATTGTGGTCTGGAGCAGTTGTGTATTCGTTTATGATTATTCAGATATCAGTGGTAGTTATTAGAAACAACGTGCCTGAACGCTAAGACGAATTCATAAAAGCAGCCTACATCACGATGCATCCTCCCGTCTGACACTGCTCAAGGTAGCTAACGTCCTCCGCCGATGGGGCTGCTAAAGCACCACCTTTGCGCTTGACACCCAGGATCTTAATACTCTGATCACCCTCGGGATGCCACCACCGGAGCCGCTGGACACCGACATCCCTGAGTTCTACGTGGTCAATCAACCACTCCCCCGAGCTGATATTCACTTCGGTATGGGTTTCCGGGAAATGAAATTCCGGGAGGAAGATCTCCGTCGGGGTATCCTGTCCCGATATCGCTCTATTCCCAACAAGTGACATAGAGAAGCTACAGTTCCGCAGATCGAACACATACTCGGATACTAACCCATTAGTGACGATAGGGCTAGGTCGAAGGTAAGCCTCTGCAGCACGGTATCCCAATCTGTCCTCATCTAGCTGAGATACTTGTGACGATATAGAAGGTGTCTTGATCGCATCTTTCAAGTTCCTAGGGCTTATCTGTTGGTTGCTGTTGTGGCTGTGGCTGGACGAGTATGAAGGGGATTGGTGGTCTAACCGGCTAGCGGATCCGTGATCCAAGAACTTGCCGCTCGGAAGCTCTAGGTCGTCGACCGAATATATAGACAAATCTTCTCCATTCCACTGGTCGCCCCACTCATGATCATTCTGAAGGAGCTGTTAGGGACGTTGTATATACGAATCCGTGGTCCAGAGGGCTTCTTACCTTTGCCGTATAAACCCACAAAGTGAAGCCATTGGAGGAACTTCCTTCTAGCGCGTAGTGGCATGCATCCATAGCGCTGATCTGGCTGCTGTAATCACCAGTTTTATAGGCGTATTTGTCATCCATGTCGTAGGGTATCCCAGTCTCGGTGAATATCAGCGGGTGGTTCCCCATGTACCTAAAGCTCTCGTCTCTCAGAAATTTAAGCTGATCGCGCAAGCAGTTTCGGATTGCCGTCTCTCCTATTTTCACGCCAAAAGCTGGCGTGAGGTATTTCCCACGGAGGACGCCTATCACATCCACGTTATAGAGACGATTCCTGTACGTGTTAAAACACTAGGCTGCTGAAGCGGGAAGATACTACCGACCAATGCTTTGACATGAGTGTGAGGCCGTCATAATAGTGAACGGCATGAACCATGTTCGGATCATCATCATTTGACCCTTTGATGTCAGGCGGAATCTCCATGACTGGAGGTTGGCAAAGCATGATAGCACCGGGCCATACACTCCTGATAGCTTCTGTATAGGCTCTATAGTGCTCTAAAAAATAGGTGTTAGTGAACTTGTCGTAATCTAGTGGCTCGCCAGTTCGGGGTTTCTTCGCAAAGTAGTCTTTCTGTAAGAGCTCGTCTGTCGCAGGATCCCAGACCCCATGCTGAGCCCACAAGCATTCGCCCAACTTCCAGTTGGGGTCCCTCGTCCAGCCATACTTGGTGTCATCATAGGTAACTGGCAGCCAAGCGGTCTCGCCCTCGGGGTCCACAAGTTCCCGGCCGCTCTGATAAGGACCGAACCCTCCAAATCCCCATATTGGCTCTTCACAAGCACGACCTGAACCGGTGAGCATAGCTTGAAAAGCAGTCGGCGACGTTCCTAACTGGAGCTGTTGTTCTGGAGGTATGACGGATATGTCTTGGTAGCCAATCAGCCCCCGTTGAGGTTCGTTAAGGCTTTCCCATCCGATAACCACATCGTTTTCAAGATCACCAGCATCGTGGATCTTCTGCGCGAAGTATCTACAAGCAGAGATATAGTGACTCTGAAGGTAGTCCTGAATATTCATGCCGTCTATGATTGCCTTGGGTGCGAAATCTCGCCCTGCCCAGAAGAGCGTGAACATCGTCTGGCAAACCAGTCTTGTATAATTCGTAGCCCAGATCATTTTCGGAAATTTGGCAGGGTCATCCCAAGTGTTCTGCACCAAGGCAGCCTGAGTTTTTTTAAATCCTCTAGGGTCCAGACCCGCAGCGTAAAGAGTCCACGCTGGTGCGCCAGAACCTCCAGAAAGCCTTGACCACTATATTGACAAGCAGTGAGCCCTAGAAGTTTGATGCAAGCCATGGAAACTTACCACATCCTGGTGCGGATCCATGAACACGTAGAACTGATATTGCTTCGCAATTCTAAGCACTTCTATAGTGAAGGATATCCACTCGTCATCATATTTACCAGGTCCTTCGTGTTCAATGGCCTCCCAAGTAAACATGTACCTTATAGTATTATAACCGAGTTTCCACAGCCTGGAAAAGTGTGTATGTGCTTCGTCAAGTGAGAACGGCCGTCCGACAAATGAGACGTTGTCGGCGTCAAAAAAATTATCAGCGACGTTCGAGGGAACATTGGGAGACTTTGGATATTTGGCTTCTCCTGCCACGTTGATTCCTCTTAATGTAATCTCACGATTCTGAGGATCTTTGAACCTAGCGCCATCGATTCGCAGGCGAAGGGACGCCATGTTCGTGCTGAACTTGTCCGGGTCCGCGGTTACCGGTACAAATCGGTCAAAATCCTGAAGAAAAGATGATCGGTAATTCTTATAAAAAAAAAAAAAATGTTTACCGCGCTGGATATCAATCTGGCTTCTTAGTTTTGACCATATGTTAGACGCGCTTGATGCTGCTGATAAGAGCTGCTCACCAACGAATGCAGCTTGGTGTCGACGAAACAAGAAACTATGGAATTCGGTCACAAAGCTAGCAAATAGATGTTCTCGTGATCTTGAAAAAAGAGCGAATAATATCACAAGTCAATATAGAATCAGTCATGGATCAGCTGGAGGTTATCATGGGGAGCTGCAGTCAGCAATGCGGAGACGAAACGGCGCTACCTCAAGAGCGATAAGCGGGCTCTGACGTACCGCAGTCCACGCAGTGTCCGGCTTCCCCACCGAGAGTGTTTTCCCTTCTCCAAGCTCCCAAGCCAGGAAATAGCAACCTCCGACAAGCCCATGAGGCGATTGCTTTTAAGATGTCAAGCAAATCGGCTCTCAAGGAGGTGCGGGCGGCCCTCGATGCGAAAAATTTCGAGCTTGCAGCCGACAAAGCCAAGGCCATTGTCAAGGAACAGCCTCAAAACTATCATGCGTGAGTGAAGTGGCACATTCTTTCAGTGCCGTGCTAATGCTCGACACCTAGAAATGTCTTTCTTGGTCTTGCGCAAGATAAACTGAATCACTTCCTCGAATCCGAAAGAGCGTACCTCGCGGCCACTCGCATCAAGGGCGACGATAAAACAGCGTGGCAGGGACTCATAAGTCTCTATGAAAGACAAGGAATTCAGTACCTGGAGCAGTATCGAGAGGTTGTAATCAAACTTGGGCTGGTATTTGCTGCTCTGTGAGTGAAGGACAGACCCCTGGTGCAACTTTGGACGCTAATTAGAACGCCAGTGACGATAAACATCGGTGTCAAGATGTCGTGGACAAATACGTTGCCTTTACAAGGAAGAATGGAACCCGCCTGCAGTACAAGAGAGCCCTTGAACTACATTTGCCGACAAGCCCGCTCTATGATTATCTCGAAGGTCGTCTGCCTCACCCTGCCCATACTTACCAACGTCTCATCGAAATTTCCGAATCGGAAGAAAGAGAGTTTATTAATCGGGAGATCGGTGAACGAAGAACTCGCCTCGGAGCACGTATCGACCAAGTTACTCTGGAGGTAAAGCGAGATGCCTACAGGCGGAGCGAACTAGAAGAGTTATATCGGGGAATCGTCAATTGGTCGCACGATGACCAAATTCGACGCACATACGAAGAGAAACTACTACAGAGGGCATATGATGTTCTTACTGTTCTTCCCGCGAATGAGAAGCATGCAAAGAGAGAAGAGGTGCTACAGGCTGCTCGAGATATGGTTATTATCAAGCATCCGTTTGAACTTGCTTGGAAGATCGTACTGGAATGGCAAGACGTCGAGAATTTCTCCCAATGGGACCGGCCCTTTCTTGAAGATTTCATCGAGTTCTTCCCTGGAGATGATCTTACCAAGGTCCTCAAAGGATTTTTGGCGAGCGACCTCTCTCCGTTCCCCAAAGAGCCGGCCAAGCGGAATGAAGAAGCTGAGAAATCCGAAAATGGAAATGGAGAAGAGGTGGCTGCACAGGATCGCCTCCTCATGATGGTGGAAGGGTTCGAAATGTCTTCCGCATCAATCGTTGCCCACAGAATCATGGCGGAGCTTTATTCGTCTCTCGAGGAGTACGAAAGTGTTGTCGATGTATGCCGTAAGGGACTTCAAAATGTGGATGACCTTGTCAGAAGGACGGGTATCAGTCTTCAAAACACTTCCGACTCTCTAAACATAGCACTGGCAAACTCCCTCATTTACCACCAGTCCCCACGAAATCATCCTGAAGCTCAGAGGATCTTCCAGGATATACTACAAAGGCATCCAACTTCCACCAGCTGTCTTCTCGGCATCGGTCTCATCCTCAAGGTCGATGAAGATTACCCGGAAGCGGTCAATTTCTTGGAACGTGCTTTGGAGCGGGACCATTCAAACCTCAAAGTTCGTGGCGAATTGTCATGGTGTAGAGCACTAAATGGAGATCTTTCTTCCGGCCTTTCAGGACTCCAGGACGTTCTCGAAGAGCTGCAAGCTTCGGAAAAAGAAAATCGAGTTTTCAAGGGCGAGATTCTCTATCGCATCGGATACTGCCAGTGGGAGATTGATCCATCACCTGCTGCCCGGAAAAATCGGGCTGGTGCGTATGCCAGTTTTCTCGCTTCCGTTCAAGCCAATATAAGCTTTGCGCCGGCTTATACTAGCTTGGGCCTCTACTATGCAGATTATAAGAAGGACAAAGTTCGGGCGCGGAGGTGCTTCCACAAGGCCTTCGAACTATCCCCGTCTGAGATTGTCGCAGCTGAGAGGTTAGCGAGGACCTTTGCAGATCAAAAGGAATGGGATCTTGTTGAAGCTGTCTCGCAACGTGTTGTTGACTCTGGCAAGGCGAAACCTGCGCCCGGCTCGAAAAGAAAAGGCTACAGTTGGCCATACGCTGCTCTCGGTACAGTCCAGATTAACAAGCAACAGTATCCTAAGAGTATTGTTTCATTTCAAGCGGCTCTTCGAATCTCTCCTGATGATTATCATTCGTGGGTTGGTCTGGGTGAAAGTTACCACAATTCCGGCAGATACATCGCCGCTACAAAGGCATTCTATCACGCCCAGCAGTTAGAACCCACGCTCTCGAACACCGAAAAAGGGCAAATCTGGTTCGCTCGGTACATGCTTGCGAACGTGAAGCGGGAACTTGGTGAATATGACGATGCCATCGCGAGATACGAGGAGGTGCTCAAAATCCGTCCGAATGAGCTGGGTGTTACGATAGCATTACTTCAGACGCTTACAGAAAATTCCTGGAAGTGCCTCGAGTCTGGGCTCTTCAATGACTGTGCCGAGCTTGCCAGAAAGGCAATCATTGTGGCCAAGTCGCTAGCCACTGAAAGAGCCGACATTTTCAACCTATGGAAGGGCGTAGGCGATGCGTGCGCGATACTCTCATATGTCAAGTCAAAAGCAGCCAAACTACCGATGAAGGAAGTCCGGGGTCTACTTTCCACTCAGCTCGAAGCTTCCGCTCTGTGCATCCTCACAGACGTCGATGATGTTGGAGAAAATCACTTGACGGCTTTGGACGATGGGAAAGATATTCTTACACTGGCGAACGACTGCATGTATGCCTCTATTCTGGCATACAAACGTGCCATCCATGTCTCGCTGCAAGACACTCATGCCCAGGCTGTGTCCTGGTACAATCTTGGCTGGGCAGAATACCGAGCGTCCAGGTGCATCAAGCTTGTTGGTGAGAAAAAGAAGCAGTCGCGCAGGCTTCTAAAGGCAGCAATGCGGTGCTTCAAGAGAGCCATTGAGCTCGAGGCTGGGAATTCTGAGTTCTGGAATGCTCTTGGAGTAGTGACCACAAGCATGAGTCCGAGAGTTGCGCAGCACGCATTCGTCCGAAGCTTGCACTTGAATGACCGAAGCGCACAGGTTTGGACGAACTTGGGAACACTTTACCTCATCCATAATGACATCCAACTATCCAACGAGGCATTTACTCGCGCACAATCGACCGATCCTGATTATTCCCAGGCGTGGGTTGGTCAGGGTTTCCTCGCTCTACTGTTTGGTGAACCACGGGAGGCTAGGGGGCTGTTTGAGCATGCTTTCGACATCTCTCGGTCATCATCAAGATTGCCCAAGCAGCAGTATACACTAACGCTGTTTGATCATCTCGTTGCAGACGCTTCAGTGTCAAACGAAGTTTCCCAATTGATCCAACCGCTCTTCACACTCTATCAGCTGACCAGCCAAGATCCCTCCGACCTACCCTTTGTCCATCTCTTCTCCCTTCTAGCCGAGAGGATAGGGGAATTCTCAGACGCCGAGTCGAACTTACGCAACCTCAGTTTGCATGTCGAGGCAGAATATGAAGTGTCTGAATCGGCGACATCACTTTCCAGATACGCACAAGCAAATGCGGACATTGCCCGTGTGCTCTTGGCTCGCCAGGAATACGAAGAGGCTGCAGAGAAGGCAGAAACAGCACTGATGTTGTCGTCAGAGGAGGACTCCGAAAAGTTCGAGCCTGAAATGTACAAAAACTTGCGCTTGTCCGCGCATCTGACAGCCGGTCTTGCGCATTACTATATGAGAGCCATGGACAATGCAATCGACATGTTCCGCGATGCACTTCAAGAAGCGGATAACTCGCCAGACGTCGTTTGTCTGCTCGCACAGGTCCTGTGGGCAAAGGGCGGCGAAGAGGAAAGGACCGTTGCTCGACAGCAGCTGTTTGAATGCGTTGAGAGCTACCCAGATCATGTTGGAGCGGTTACACTTTTGGGGGCGATCGCGCTTCTTGACGACGACAGAGACGTCATCGAGGCCGTTGAGTCCGATCTCCACAACATGATCACCAGAGACGATATCGAGATTCATCAGAGAGCGAGGTTAATCAAGCTCTTGACTGCAATCTCCGCGTGCGTTGCTGGTGATTCAGATGTCCCAAGTGAGACGAGACGTATCGGAGAGGCCGCTGCGGCGGTAATGAGAGCGCCTTACGACCCTCAAGGCTGGCTGGAACTATCCTCGGCTGCACAAGAATCACACCCTGCTGAAATGGGCGTCAAGACCGCTCTGCAGAGTGTTCCTCCTCGAAGTAATCTTGACGCTAACGACTTGTCAAAGGCATATTCACAGACCGGAAAGGCTAGCGATGCACTGCGGGCGATCATGGTTGCGCCATGGATGCAAGGCGGTTGGCAGGAACTGAGCCATATAGTCTCAGCTACCTAGTCAAAATTGTAGGTATATAGAAATAATAACCATTAGAAATAAGACCACATCCGGGAGACTCACATTTAGATCTAAGCACCTCCGCGTTCAGTCCTTGTGTCAGTCCCTGTCCCAGTAATCTTTTCCAGCAGTCTTGCCTTCCTCCCAGCCCTCCAAGAGAGATCCATGGATTCGATCTTTCCCCCGAGAAGCGTAACACTCTCCGGCGTCAACAAAATCACGCCTCGAGCTACAGTAGCATTTTCCAGGAGCAACTTCCCGCCGATAGGCAACTGCCCAATCCCGATCCCATCAATCCGGGCCATCTCAATCCCCACAGTCCTAGTTCCCTTTGCATCCTGAAGAATTAATCTGTGCGGGCCATTACTCTCGTTCGCATTTCCATTCAGACCAGCGTTACCACTCCTTCTACTACCCCCATTCTCATCCTGCTCATCGCCGATATCCACTGTTCGCACAATCTCCCGCCCACGGACTGCCTCTCCTCGCTCCACACGCTCAATGGCCTCGACTTGATTCCAGACGCTCGTGCCAATATCTTCGACGTCGAGGACTTGCAGCGGAATCGGGCCGCTCAGACGGCGCTCTTGCACACTGAGGTCGAATATGTCAGCGGGTAAGGTAGATGTCGAAGATCGAGGCGTGAGTGATTCGCGGAAGTCGGTGTTCAGCAGGCGGAAAAGGGCAGTCTTTGTGAGCGCTGGAAGAGGCGTCCGTTGGTGGGTGCCAGTTGAAAGGAAGGTGGACAACCAAGTGGAAGAGACGGGGAGAGATTTGGATTGTAATTGGGCTGCTAGTTGGTCTTGAAGAGTCGTCATGGTTGTGTTAATGGTACTGGAGGTTATTGAGTAGATGTGGTAACCTGTAGGTGTGAAAGAGAAAAGTACCTACCCAAAGCTGTGGTGGAGCAAATCCGGGGAGATTAAGCCGCCGCGTCGGAGCTGTCGTCTTCACAAATCGACATTCCGTCTACCTTTTTCTACTGATTGTCTCAGTCCCTCCAGATCCTTTCGTATAATACATGATGTCTACCATCTCCTCCCCACGCCCGTCCATTGCTTCGTCCCGCGCATACTCCCCAACACCCGCCTCCTCGCGACGCCCATCCCTCGACGCCCTAAACACCTCCATCGCCGGCAGTCTCAGTGCAACATCAACCCCCTCAACAGCCCGCGCCGTCTCACCATCCCTACATCCGCGCCGCAATCGCGCCGCCCTCCGAGACTATTATAACCTCAAGCCCTCCGACGCAGCGGGGCTCGGCCCCAATGGCCGCCGCTCGCGGAGCGTCCCCCGACACACCGATGCCGGCGACATCTCGAACCCGTCGACCGTGGTAGCAGGCACAGAGCTTGACAGTCCAGATTTTGATCCGCAGCGATACGTGAACAATCTTCTTGCTACGTCATCCCTGGCCACTATCTTAAAAGCGGAGAATACACTCGTTGGTGATATCCGTACACTAGATGGGGAGCGCAAGGCGCTGGTTTATGACAACTATTCGAAGCTCATTCGGGCTGTCGAGACGATAGGGAAGATGAGACAAAGTATGGACGAGAGGGGGGCACCATTAACTATGACGAAGACGCTTGGGCCAGCGATTTCATTTGTGGCAGAGACCGCGGGGAGTCTTATCCGGGAGGGGGAGGTACTAAGGGAGCGCATGAGGGAGAGTAATCCGGTGCGTGAGAGAGAGAGAAGGGAGAAAGAAACTGTGAGATGGGTGCTTGAAGCGCCAGGGAGGTTGGCGAAGCTTGTTGAAGATGGGAAGAGGGAAGAGGCTGAGAAGGATTGGGAGGAGGTGAGAAGGTTGCTGGAAAAGTGGGAAGGAGTTAAGGGTGTGGCTGAAGTCCGTACGGCCTGTGAGAAGGCCATGCAAAAGGAGGACGAAGCCGATTGAGGAGCTGATTTGGAGTTGATCCTCTCACTGTCAAAAATCGTCGTAACAACATATCCAGGCAGGCCTTGCCCTGGTAAGCTCATTCAGGGCTTTGACTGCGGCCGCATCACCAGGACACTATGGTTTCCTATCGGCTTGTGAGCATCTACGGCTCGCCCAGCATGGCTTCACAGTCAACCAGATGAAGCCGAGCAGGGCCAAATGCGTATCAGCCACCAGCGAGCATGAGTTGTCATCTCATCAGTCATATCTATAGATACCCATTATATTCATGCACAAATTGAACTTCAGCAAGTCAGACCTTCCCACCCAATACATCCACACTCGATAACGCCGTCACCTTCATTCCATAGCGATTCCCCGATTTGATATTCAAATACGTCAGCGCATCCCTTTTGTAATAAATCGGTCGTTCCCCTCTTTTCACAAGCTTCAATTCCACAAGCTTTCTCAACACGCGCTTCACATCCGCAATATCGTCATAGTCCCTTGTGTAAACCGCCATAAGCCGAGCCTTGTTTCGCTCATCCGAACCCGATAACGTAGCAACCTTGGCGCAAATTCCCAGAAGCCCTTTCATTGTGGCGTCAGCAACAGCTTGCCAGTATGAATCAATCTGGTCGGGCGTAATGAACATCATCCACTTGCCCGTGATGCAGTTTGTTTCGCGTGCAATTTCGAAGACGTGTCTTTCTAACTCGCGCTGTAAGGGTTTCACTTTTCGGGATAGGGCAATGGCGCTCCCCTTCTTTTGGTCGTTTTCTTCGCGCAACTTTCTTTCTTGGTCCACAAACTCATCTAGGGCTTCGAGACCCTTGGTGATAAATGCTGCTTGGTCTTCTTTGTGGCGTGCAAGCTGGTCTGTATGCACATAAATCCAGGGGCCGACGTCTTCCTCTCTTGTAGTTGAGGGAGTTACGCGTTTGAGAAAGTCGGTGCTGGATTCATTTGGGCCCGGTTCATTGCGAGGGAGGTAGCTAGTGTCAGTGTCGATATCCATTGGTGAATAAGCCATCTTGTTCTTTTCTTCGGCCGATCTGGAGGGCTGTCTGTTTACTTCTTGATTTCGAGCCTGGATTGTGGTTAGGAGGTGCGGGTGGATTCTTATCCAGTAAGTCTCTGGATTATATGTGGCTGCCACTCTTTCCATCTGTGTTGTTTCTTCCTCAGAGCCTCGGGCACTGTCAGCACGAAAGATCAACAATTTATTGCGACTGGATAGCGTACCATAGAAGCTAGATTCATCGGAGAATATATCCTCAGGACTGAGAGTCATGGATTTGGGCATCTTGCTTATAGAGAAGCGATGGTCTTTATAGGCGAGTGGCCGTGATTTGAGTCGTTTCTGGCGGATATGCCGCAAATGTCTTTAGTTGACTGAACCTGAAACCACAAAATTTACCCTTCGAGTCCACGGTCTATCCTGCTGTTTGGGAGTCCAGGATCAAGGAGTATTCAGAGCTTGATTCGAAAAAACAACTTGATTCGAAAAAACGCTGGGTGTACCGTGCCCGCACTGTGTACAAGAGTCCGTATCTGTGTTGTTAGAGTCGTGCAGCGAAACCAAGCGGCGGCGGCCCTTAACTAGTCATGGAAGCCTAGTACCCAAGTTTATAGTGAGTTAATGCCACATATAGTAAGGTAAACAACTTACAACCCGAGGTATCGAATGTAAACATCTGGTAGACAGGTACAGCTACGGAGTGGGACTGGTCAGGAGATAATCTTCCCGTCTAAGTTTAAAGCCGCGGGCCCTAAACTTGGGGCGCTGGAGCCCCGAATCTCCCACCATCTTCAGCTACCCGTGGACCACTGGGCCGGCAAGCTAAAGCGCGAAACCGTCTCTTATTCTCCGGCTACGTGCTTTGCAATGAAGAAAAAAGCTGGATGACATGGGTAGTGTCCTGGTGAGTCCTAGTTCTTCTAATGACAGTTCAGAGAGGCTGATGCTGGGAAGAAGCTAAAGAAACAGTGTATAGTCTAAAAACACTAATTAGCCAACGTACAAGTCACATTCATGAAACATCACTCTGCTTCAAAACATATGAGCATCTATCAAGGGCCCTACAGGTAATGGCAATTCTTCAAGGTTTGTCAGTACGACAAAGGCAGAGTCTCCGGATACCTAGTGTAGGAGCCCCCGCATTATCTCACCACTGAAAAAAACGTCATCCGATGAGCTGCCTATGCATTAATAATACGGAGCACGCCGTCACGCACAAGGTAATTGTGAGTCATTCTGATATAGGTCTACGAGCTGACAAAACATTTCATGACAGTGCAGATCTCGGTCCGCCCATCAACCCCGCATCCACGGTCCGCAATCTATATAGTATCAGATACCCCGTCTCATCTCCAGTTCCTGCTTCACCAAGCAACATATCAAGATGACTGCTCCCTTCACTAAGCTCCCTTCCACCGCGACCATCACGCCATCTTCGTTTCGCGTCGCGATTCCGGATGAGCAACTCTCCGACTTGAAGACATTGCTCAGGCTCTCCAGGACTGCCCCCCAGACGTATGAAAACCTCCAGGAAGACGGCCGGTATGGTGTCACCCATAAGTGGTTGTCTACCATGAAGGAGGAGTGGCTGAACAATTTCGACTGGTATATGAGCCTCCTTGTCCGTAATTGCTTGGCCCTAACTATCGCAGGCGAGCAGTTGAAGAGCATGCCAACATCTTCCCGCAGTACACAACTGAGATCGAGGGTTTGACTATTCATTTCGCAGCCCTGTTCTCGGAAAAAGCAGATGCGGTTCCTATTGTGCTGCTTCATGGATGGCCTGGTAAGACATTTTGAGTATCACCCAGAGGCATAATCTCACTCCCAAGACAGGGAGCTATTTCGAGTTTCTTCCGCTGCTTCAACTTTTCAAGGACGAGTACTCTCCCAGTACTCTGCCGTATCATCTGATCGTGCCTTCACTACCTGGATACACCTTTTCATCCGGCCCGCCACTTGATAGAGACTTTAAGAATGCCGATTCAGCCCGCATTGTCGATAAACTGATGAGAGGTCTCGGTTTTTCCGGCGGATATGTATCTCAAGGAGGCGACATTGGAAGCACCGTTGCTCGGATATTAGCTGTAGGCTACAACAGTTGTAAAGGTAAGGATGATCTATA
This sequence comes from Aspergillus nidulans FGSC A4, assembly GCF_000011425.1. Taxonomy (NCBI): domain Eukaryota; kingdom Fungi; phylum Ascomycota; class Eurotiomycetes; order Eurotiales; family Aspergillaceae; genus Aspergillus; species Aspergillus nidulans. The sequence goes on along the minus strand of NC_066262.1, from coordinate 2,041,571 downwards.
CCGCGCTGAAGGTGTGAATGCTGACTCTACTAGCGGTTCACCGTAAGTCCGGTTCTCGGCCGTTTTGTTTTTCATGACTGACCCTGGCCCGAGTCAACTTCTGCCCTTTGGTTAAGCGTCCAGAGGGGATCTCAGACGAATATCACAACGAGCTTGAGAAACGCGGTTTCGAGCGCTCGAATTGGTTTCTTACGTACGGCAAGGCATACGCAGAAGAACATGGCACCAAACCAGCCACAATCGGTCATGTTCTTGCCTCCAGTCCTCTGGCATTGCTTGCATGGTAATCCTCCCCAATCTACTAGTATTATTTACTCTACAGAATATCTAATAGTGTGCAGGATCGGAGAGAAATATCTCGACTGGCCAGACACTCCCTTTTCCAAACACAAAATACTAGAACTGGTTACCCTTTACTGGTTCACGGAGTCCTTTCCCAGGGCTATATACCCCTACCGCCAAGTAAGCCCGCATTATCTACGCCGCTAATTTATTGGTGTAATTTTAATTTTATACTGACGTGTTGACTGAGAACATCCAGACAAACCCCATCCCGCCCGGCCCTTCACCCTTTTTAAATGAGCTTTATATCCACAAGCCATTCGGGTTCTCCTACTTCCCTAAGGAGCTAATTCCTGTTCCAGAATCCTGGGTTGCGAAGACTGGGAATCTGGTGTACTTCAAACAGCACTCTGAGGTAGACTGCCTGAACGATTTTTGTTTGTTCGCAAGATCACTGATCCAGTACCTAGGGTGGGCATTTCGCGGCATTGGAATTACCTGAGAAATTCAAGGAGGACCTGTCGGAGTTCGTGACGCAGGTGTGGTCTAGTGCTTCCAAGTAGATTCGGGTCAGGATCCCGAAAAATATGGTTGTCTTAGGTATAATCTACTTAATACAGGACATACCTAGCTTTGCGATATAGATCGCCGCCAACTGCCAAGACCGCGCAAAAGTAAATCTCGACCTGTATCAAATTTATATGTCTTGCAACTCTTCAACTCCAACAATAAACCCTATAAACAGTTTCTCCATATTCCCCCAAACATAAAATCAAACACACGCCTCCAATATCGTTGCCACAGATAAAATGCTTCAGCATCCCTCCTCCACCACAACAATCCATCTGGACCAGCCTCCTAGCTGCCTCCAATTCTGTCCAGCATCTCCCAATAACTTCGTAGTCGGCACCTACCTCCTCTCTGAAACAAAGACTACAGACACAGATGGATCAGAAACAATCCAGCAATCAAAGTCGGGATCCCTGCAACTCTGGCACCTGGATCCGGAGACTGATGCACTGTATTTACTGCCCTTCATTCCCTCGTCGCTTATTCTTAATCTTGATGATCAAAAATGACCAACTGTGCTCACAACATACAGGACCCAAAAATCATGCCATCGCATCAATGCTGCCGTCTTCGATCTCCACTTTCACCCCAGGCAGGAAAACACCTTCGCCATTGCAACAAGCGACGCCTCCGTTTCCCTCTTCACTGTCTCACCAGAAACTGAGACAGGTTTCACGCTTCTTTGGACGAAGAGCGTTCACGAGAACCCCTCAATCCCAGCACTGTTCTTAGCTTGGTTGCCGGAGAATTGGCTGAACCCGAAAGGGGCCGGTGCGAACCCCGACGGGTTCGCCGTGACGTTTAGTGATGGGCGGACGGGAGTTTTCGGCTTGACTGCGAATGGGGATGAACCGGTCACCAAGCTTGGGTCTTTCGAAGCGAAGCAACCGATCGAGGTGTGGTTTGTCGCGGCAGCTTCGTACTTGACCTCTTCAGAGGCAGAAAAGGTGTCTACACCTTATCTCTTCACTGGAAATGACTTTGGCGCGTTACACACTCGCCGCTTCGCAGATATCCCAGTTTTAATCAACCAGACAGCGCATGACGATAAGGACGAAGAGGAGGAATCGCCCTTACCAGCAACCCTCGTCTCATCTGATGACAAAGCCCTCCACCACACCGCAGGCGTAACATCTATCCTGCCGCTCCCCATTCCGCTTTCACATGCAGCCGCAAATGGTGAGCCATTGTTACTCACGGGTAGCTATGACGAGCATCTGCGTGTGTACCATGCTTGTCGAGGTGGAAGGGGCGAGGTCCTTGCAGAGATGGGATTAAGGGGTGGGGTTTGGAGGTTGCAGTTGCTTAGTGCACACAGTTCCACCAGTAAGGAGGAATGGACGTTCCTGGTTTTAGCTAGCTGTATGCATGGTGGGACGAGGATCGTGAAGGTTACGGTTCCTGGAGAAGGGAAAGCTGTCATTGAAATTTTGGCAGAGTTTACGGAGCATGAGAGCATGAATTATGCGTCAGACACCTGGAAAGGAGGGCCTGGTCCAGAAATTCGGGTTGTGTCGAGTAGCTTTTATGACCGGAGAGTTTGTGTATGGCGGGTGGAGGTATAAGTTACGATTTCCATGATAAAGTCGTAGAGATGGACGGCTCATACTTCAACATGCAAGCAGTTGGACCCCTCAGATAAGAATTGAGAAGACGTGAATTGTATCGCTCTAAACACAAATACAACCAGTACTAGCACACAAAGCCGCATCTAGACAATCGTTTCCAGCTCCCGCGCATACCCAATCGCATTCTCGATAATCGTGCTGCTGGCCACAAGGATATCCTTCTCTGAGCGGGTGGCCGCCTCCGGCTCAACAGGAAAGTATATCCGTCCATCACGAAGTGTCCATCCACGCTGCTGAGCAAACTCCATAACGGCGCCTTCAGACTCAAGGAAGAGAAGGTTTTTGGCGTTGGAGATCGGGAGAGATGGGTACGCCTTCTCGGAGCAATCCGCGATCTCGCTGCGAATGGTTCCAACAAGCACCTAAAGATATATTAGCAAAGAATTCTCTTCCGTGTGATATTCCGACCTATTCGGCGGAATCGTAGCAAGACATACGTTCGAAAACAGCGCGAAATCCTCCGATGGCACCCTTTCTGAATTCGTCTCGCGCCAGACCTTATCATAGCTCCCCTCCATTAAATTCCTCTCCAAATTAACTGGATATTTGATAAACGGATCATCTTCGACATTCCCGCCCTTCAAGCTCGCCTCTTCAACTAAACCCTCCAAAACCGTATGGAAGCTTGACCCGTCTCCAGAGCTAAGTAGCAGCAAGAGGTAAAGTCCTGTAATCTTGCTGCGCTGGCTTGTTCTCGTGTCAAGAGTGCTGCTCCCTTCCCGCTCCAGATCGTAAAACGGTTGCAGCTGCTGGTAGTATCGAGTGAAGGCCGGGGCGTCGGTCTGGCGGATGGCGGAGAGGGCGCCGAGCTCGAGGGTCTCACGGGCGAGGACTAGGAGTTCAGGATTCGTGGAAGACGCGGGAATAAGAGCGTTCTGGAGGAGGAGGGTCCGCTTTGCGCGAGCGAGGAGGGTGTTCGCGGTGTCGAATTGCTTGCGATTTACGGCATTGGTGAGGTCTCCCACAAGGGACCTCAGTTCGCTGGCCATGGCACTTGGATTTGTGGAGCAATAACCGTAGTAAAAGAGGTATATTGAAGATGATAGGTGTTGTAAATCGTAAAAAGCACAGTAAACGTGTGGAGTTGTGAGGTGTGAGCTTGATGGTTGACGTTGTTCAGGTCGGAGAGCTCACCTAACAGCTTCGCCGCACGGCTTGGCAGTGAGATCACGTGGACTCATGTCCGCAACCATTATGCTGCATGTCCTTATGTAATGGAGACGAAAGGGTTAACATATTTTATGCTTTTCATTGAAGAAAAGATGGTCCATGCCAATCAATATTTAAGTTACCGAAGCTTACTTGTGAGGGGGGGAAAAGGCTTGGACATGAGCATCAAGTACCGAGTCCGACCTGAGCATATTCTCCGCAAAAGACATACAAATCTAGAAGTCGGATAGGGATATAAACCAAGGCATCAGATGCTCTCTTCATGCTTGTTAATTCGTATCAATCATGATTACGTTTCATAAATTGTAGGCAAATGGTCTAGAATATCCGCTCCGTACTTGGTTCCGGCCAATCGACCTTTTCACAGTTATGAGCCTTTTTAAACTCCTTAATCTTCTTAACATCCCAACCCGCCAGTGAACGTCCGGCTTTGGCGTCTCCATCTCCATCCATCGACACAGAGTTACCTAGCCTGATAACCCGTGCCATGCGACACTTCTTGCGGTGGTATGTGAATTGGAAGCAGTGGTCGTGTTTGTGGCATGCCTCTTTGCAGGAGTCGAAGGAATCGTGGGCTTCGTGTGTGGATGCATCAAAAGAATCCATGTCGGCGTTATTCCAGTTTTCACGGACAGGAGTGGCTTCAAAGTCGAAGAAGTCGACGATGTCAGAATACAAGATGGGGCGCGGGTCATTTCCCTTCTTCTGTCTCTCAGTCTGCCATTTCCATAGTTCCACCACTTGGACGGGGTCGCTCTTGTGGAAGGTGATGACGGGCTGGCACCAATAAGATTTGCCTAGAGGTGTGCCATGCAGAGGATGAGGGTTGAACATTGGCCATAGCCCTTTAATTTTCACGTCTCTCTGTGCTGCAACCCAGCCGAGGACCGAGTCCCCGCAGCAGTCTTCTCGGACCATGTCCTGGTACTTGGTGATCAAAAGCTGCGATGTTTGGCCCGACTCGGCTTTGGCACTCCCCTCTAGATCCTCCCGTAGCAGGTGTTCTATAGCAGTAACAGAAAGCACAATTCCTGATCCGCCGTAGACAAAGAAGGTTGGCTCCGGGTCCCACCATGTTCCTATGGGCCTCCCTGGGGTCGGAGATCCAATGTATATAGGATCAATCCATTTGTAGCGGCTCAGAAGCTGTACCAAGTTCTGCCATATCACGGTAGTGTCGGCTTCCATAAATACGTACCATTTCGCACTTGGATTTCGGGCGTAAGCGTATTCGATCATGGCTAGAAACTTGTATCGGTCCAGTCTCCATCCTGCCTTGGTTGGTTGCAGCTTCTTGTTCCAGTAGAAATGGTCTTCCCGCTGCCGCTGATACACCAGTCTATCTTCCTCAGATAAAACATGAATCACGTCTGCTAGCACGTCATGGGTGTAAAAAGGCCCAAGCTGCTGCCCCATGTCAGATACAACTAGAAGGTTTGGTATACATGATGTGACACCTTCAACATGCGAGTGGAGCAGGTCGCGAGACTCGGCTCCCCCCGTCTTCAAAGTCACCTGTATCCCATCTTCCGCAAATTCAGCAGCCGGGAACTTCTGGCATTCTGGCGGAGACTCGGCCGTAGCCCATTTGCTGGTCGGACCTGGGCGAGGTACCTTTGGTGGCCGGCCGTTCAACGAAGACTGAATGGTTTTTTCCCACCCGAACTGCGGCACGCGGGTGTGAAGAATGTAGGCTGTATGGCCTAAAATAATGATTAGAACCCCAGCGATCAATGCCTGACAAATCAGCCGAAGTGGCCGTGGAAAGGCTGCCCTTCCGGAGGCCATCGCAAGGGATAAGGTTGCTTCAAGCGCACGGGACGGACATTGAAATGGACCTAGAAGCGACAGCAACAGAGAACGGTGATGTTGAGCTCATCACGTTGACCGCGTCACAGCGCCGTGGGTCGGAAAATATTATTTAAGAATAAAGGCCGAAGATATCATTGTTGGCTGATGGTGATGTGATGAGTTGATTCACTAACATGGGTAGGTAGATCGGACGATCCGTGGTCGGGAGCAAAGGGGCCAAGGAGGGTGACACCCGTACATCATAGGCGCTCTGTGAGTCAAGCCCCGCTTGGTTTTTGGGTCTGTATACGGAGTAGGCTTCCAAAAGTTAGAGCAAATCCGTCTAACCCGAAGACAGTATCGTAGAGTCTCAATGCCCACGGCTCAGCATTCTCACAATCACTCTTGAAGCCTAAAAAACCCTCACGCCTTCGCGACTCAGCGGCATAATTCATGCCTATGCATTATGTGATGCAAACCAGCCTGAACTAATTTCGTGAGTCGGAGGTTTGGACCAGCCTTGCCGCGCATCAAAGTTCTAGGGAATCAGAGTGCTAGGCCGCGGTTGGAGCCGCTTCGTAAGCCCTGTGCGATCCGCAGATGACGCTTGGATCGATTGGTTGACAGGTATGGGGCGAAAACGGGCTTGGCTTGGCATTGACCGTCGAAGACAAGATCGCCAAGAACAAGCCGGACTTTCTTTCGACGCTTAGCTTGATGTAATGGGTTCGGCGGTTCGAGGACTATGAGTTCGAGTGCACAGAGGCACCGGCAGGCCTCCAACACTGGACTGGCGACTTAACGGCTGCAAGAATCAGATCGGGTACCGTGCAATTGACACTCAGTGACAGTGTGACCTGTACGTACGTACCCGCACTAATTGCCTTCGCCCACGCCGAACTTCCGGGCCTGGTCTTCATTGAAACACAGGCAGGTCGAGGCTAGTCTTTGTTGGAGCATTCTTTCCTGCTACAGCACTTTGCTTGCGTGGACAAGGTTCTGATTAAACGACAGAGAATTGGTCATCTAACGAATCGGAAATGATCTTGGATGCCCTGAACGGCCGTTCCTGGAATCGAAGTTTAGGCGTTTTGTTGCGAAGAGTTTCACATGGTAAGACAGCGAGTCAACATAGCACGTGCTGCACGTGCTCGACGGAATCGCCTTCTACTTGGTGCTGGCGAGGTCAAAAAAGCATCCGTGTTGGTATATTTCATCTGGGTGATCATCCATCTTGAGGTAAGCACAAATGTACATGAATTTTTAAAATCACAAGACTGGGGTCCACGATCCTGAGTATAGTACAGCGCATACAAAAATGGAGATCACAATCACAACTCTCTTGCCACTTTCACCAGCGTATTATAGAACGGAGTGCCTAGGCCCGTGACGGGATCCCAGCCAGGCGTTGCGTTCCAGCTAGCATAAAGGTTTTCGACCCCTGGGGCCCCCAGACAACCTACAGATCTGCCATCCACGATATCGGTAAATCCGGTTTGATTCAAAGAATAAAGCCACGGGTTGAGAAAACCCAATCTGGGCTTGCCGTCCTCTAATCTGGCCGCGTTCAACCGTGATACAATAGCTGCAAAGACAGGCGCAGAGGCGCTGGTCTATCAGTTAGTACAGAGATCTGATCAGATCAAAGCTACGTACCTGGTGCCTCCAATGTGATATGTTTTGCCATGGTCGATGATAATATAGTTGTTGGCCTGCGCGGCGACGTCGGGGATTCCTCTTCCCTGGGGATTGTATAATCCATCCCACTTGCCACCAAGTGTCTTCAAAAAACCAAGAACACTGGAATCCTGATATGATGGGCGCGCAAATCGATCCGAGAATCCGCCTCCGGAAAACTCAACGGCTCTCTCCGGATTCATACCTTCGGTCCCGCCTACTGATGTGACGAAAGGACACGATGCTGGGAATATGGGCTGAAATCTAGTCCGATTCGTGCCGTCGTTGGCTAGGCATGACCCTCCAACACCACCATCTCCGCTGCTAAAAATTACTGAGACGCCGCGCGCCCCCAGTTGAGCGAACAGATTGCAAGTCGCCTCAGCGTACGATTCGGGAACACTCTGCTCGTCTTCGCCGTACGAGGTCGTAAGAACTGCGGGCAATTCCTCGTCTGGAAGGTCAAGAAGATAATGGAGCTGTTCAAGATACGGCTCATTGATGGATATATCCTCGTCTGTCCCGGTAGCCCCAGGCAGAAACGGTGCGCGACCTGCAGTAGTATAATATGTCGCAAATGTGTTGTACGCCAGCGAGATTGCGTATTGGACGTCCAAACTAGCCTCGGAGCTAGGGAGCGATGAGTTCTGCAGATTGAGGCCTCCGTTGATGGAGACAACAGAGAAGTTGGCTTCTGTCCTGTTTGGCGAAAACTGATGCATGAACTGGTGGAAGTCACTGTAGCGTGCATACTCCTCCAAGTAACCGGAAATTCCAAGGCGGTTGCGAACATCTGGCTTTGCGTTCGTGTCATAGAGCCCATACAGCTCCCGGAGACAGTCAGGCGTGATGGTTGTTGAACAGTCGGCGGTCAGTCGGTCGAATGTTGCAGCAACCGGCTGGAAATTTGGGCGCTTCCCCTGCGCCACGGCCTGCCCGAAATGAGTCGTAGGTTGAATTAACTGGATATCCGGAAAGAGTGCTCGTGGAACCGAGTAACTAAGGGTTCTGATGGCGCGTCTGTGAGTATCTCGATGAGTATAGATATGGAATTTTGTCTTCATCAACGACTCCGCTCGAGACACAGGTAGTATAACCTCCATCCAGTTTCCATGGGTCCTGACAGATTCTGCCGGTATTTCAGCTGATTCGAGCCAGGCCAGAACTCGGTTCATGGTTTCACCAGAAGGGCGTACAAAAGCCCTAACATCGTCACGTTTCAAATGGCGGCCATAATTATGATGGCCAGGAGTCGACATATCCAGAGTGACTTGTTCCAACTCGGCAGCTTTTTCCTGACGGAGAGCTATATGAAACTTTATCATCTTGAAAGGCGGCGCCACAGGACCTCTAATCCAGCCATCTGGGGCTCTCTGGAGCCGTTCGACAGTGACATAACCAAAATCGGCAGCCACGACATTGACGAAACAAGCAATGACAAGGGAGAGTGTTCCCGCGAGAAAAGAGAGTGAAACCATCGGTGAGACCGTCGCTGTCGAACCGTGAATGACGAGGCAGGAAGCAAGAGGGCAAGGGAGGATTTGTATTGTGAGTTTACAGTCCGCTCCCAGGAATTTCCAGTTCCAACAAGTCCTGACTCGGACGGGCAAGTCACAGTAGATCTATGACGCCTGATTGATTGAAGCTACACGGGAGGTCGAATGTTTCGTTTGCAAAATCAAATTTCAAGTCTGCCATGAGTGAAGGAAAGATTCTGCTTCGTTTGACAAAACACACGCGTCAAACCCTACCACGAAAACCAAGACTCCGGATTTCAAACGGCCAGCCTGGGTGGAATGTGGCATGGGTAGCAGCATAGCTAAGCCTGGAGGTGCTGGGTAAGCCTCCGCCCTGAGTGACGCCGGGGCCTGGCACGAGTCGGCACTTGAAGCGAGCCATGGCCATGAGAGATCTGGGACTAATTTGGCAAATCAGTGCCTCGCCGGTCATTGAGAAGCCGTTGAAGCGGCTTTGTAATAGTCCCAAGTACGCGCTATCAGATTGCAGTGAGGTCACACATTCCGGGACCCCTTTGAATCCGTGACCGTAAACGATAGCAAACGCCCTGTGCTATGGATGCCCTAGAGAAGTAAGGGAGCGGTGATGATCGACAACTGCCGTTCTCTAGACTATGCATTTAACCATCTAAGGAAAGCGTGACTGGGTCCCCCTCGGGGTCTCCCCGCGCCTGTCCTGAGAGCCTTCAGCTCATGGTTGTGTGGCTCCAACATTTGTGATTGTTGACAATGTTGACTCTGCAGTACAGATTCCGAGACAAGCCAATTGACCAGGGGATCAGAAGGGTGGGACAGGTCGAGCTTATCTCAGAAGTAAGCCCCTGCCGACAACTCTTAACGGCATGTTGGCGGCAGGTTCGAGTCAGTATCGAAATATTGGATTTCAATATTGACTCGCACTGGTTCCTTCGGTTCCCTCATCTGCAAACTCTCATTGTGCGATTGTATGGTACGTAATTCATCAAGTGTCATCTACTGTCTCTACCTTGCTCTTAGACCAGTGATGAGCTGTCCGCGTGGGTTGAAGATAAACCCCCTTGCTCTCACCCTCAGGCACCAAGGCACCTGATACCTCCACGCGAGGTTTTATGATGATTCAAGTTCCAAACCAGCGACGTCAAACATCAAACGTAAGACATCCCGGGAGACGGAGGCCGATTGGCGTGCAGTGGCGATCCAGCATTTCTTTTTTCCTGGCGGGTAACCGTCGCGCTGAGATTTGTGCCAATGGCAGGAGACAGTCGGGTAGGACAAGACACGCAGCCATGCATCAGCTGAAAGCCGCCATTCAACTCTGCAGCGCAATCAAATACCATGTAATAATCATCGGGCGCCTAGCCGCTGTCTTCCCCTCGTCATCCCGCCAGCCCAGGCCAGGGCGCCTTCTCTCTCTGCCTCTTCCTAGAAGCATCACCAAAAACAATTTCATTGTGCCATCTCTGTCTTTTTGTTTCGTCTTGTGTACTTGTGTACTGTTTCATGGCCCAGAAGCCCCTGGTGTAAAGGGGCATCGCATGTACTCCAACCGTTCTCGTGGCAATGTCACATCCGCTCGCGGCAGCAGTGTGGGAGCAGCTAAGCCGTCGGGATCTCGAAAACATCATCCACGAAATCATAGGGGAGCATGCGGCGAGACTTGCCACAAGCATCGCTTTGAGCGCAGGTCATCATGGCCATGCGCCGGACATGGAGTCTCTGACGCAGTCAGTCCTGTGGATACAGACACTGTTCAATATGCAACGAACGTATCTCCAGGGCCTGGCCACTTCGCAGGACTGCAATCCTTATTTTGCCCCGTACTTAGTGTCATCCGATATTATCTTCTCAACGTTGATGTATTTGACGAAAGTCAAGGTCGACCTTTTTCCCTGCGCAAAGCCGACGGCCTCGGAATCTTTGAGATATCGCCAGCTCATAGGACATACCTTTCTCGTCGGCATTCGGCTTCTCGTCCTGCGCGGCGAGCCTATGAATTCCGAGACGAAATTCAGACTGGAACGGGCGATGCGGTCTGCTTGGGAGCACCCTGATCTTTCCAAGTCAGAAAGCTTCCTGATTAACGACCTGCTCCCGAAGGCGATTGCCAGTATCGGATCGACGGACTTATTTCATGCTCAACAATCACTACTAAGATCTAGTAAAGCCTACATCCCCGTATTTTCGTCTGGTATTGTACGTTTTCCCCAAAAGGCCGCGATGTCTATCGGCAAATTGGCAGGGCTGACGCTGCTAGTATCCTTTCCCTGGTGCGCCAGACACTCTGGTGACGGACCTTTTGACCGCGCTCATGAGGAAAAAAGATGACCAACTGACATCTTTTTACCTCCTATTCGATCTTTTATGGGCAGCTGAGTCCGCTCTGATACACTGTCATATTGACCGCCGTCGGTTTTCCCAAGAGCAAGGACACGCAAGTGCCGGTGCGATAAAGGTAGAAGAGGCTTACACCCAGACGCAAGACAACAGAAAAAAGCTAGCTAGGACAATTCTGGCTGCATTCGACGACGAATTCGACACTCCATCCTTGCAAGTACTTGCAACAGTGATACTGAGCCAAAACGCCGGCGAACATGCTCCTCTGCAGACCAGAAGAATTAGAGACTCGTGGGGCAAGCTTTCGCCGCTACGGGATTCCACGGATTCAGCCCTAAGTCTGCTAATGAGATGGCTGGTCAACCGCAGGGTCCAGCTCTGGGACTGCAATGGAGAATTGGAAGCTTTCTCGCATGATTATCAAAAACATCTGACCCAATGGTTGCATAATTCGTCTTCACAGGCCTTCGGCCATCCAACCCAAATGAAGAGGGGGAATGTGGGTGCTGTGTACGTTGTCAACTGCCCTGCAGTCCACCCAGTTCCTGAGGCGCTTCTGGAGGAACAGCTGAGGAGCTCGGACAGGAAAGCGTACGAAGTAGGAACACGTCCCTGTTAACGGATCTTCCCCCCCCTTAATTTCTCATTTCTGTCCATCGCCGTTTGCCTTGCTGCGCTGTTGGCTAACTGTTTCAAGCAATTACAAGACAAGTCCCGATTTCTCACCATGAATGCAATGTGTCCCCTTTGTCCTGGAAATGTAAAGATACAGCATGCCCGTATGATCGAATCACTTGACCAGGCATCGGACGCCCTACATAATACTGGTTCGGAAAGCAGTGGACGATACTCCTTGCAAGACTCGGTATCAAGACACACAACGTCGCGATCAAGCTCGAGGACCAACTCTACAGACCAGTTATCGCGTATGGGTTCGGTCGACGGCTTGAGAAGTCCCGTATCACCTACCTCATCTAGCCTGTCCTTCTTCAAACTATCCAGCAAAAGCCACTCGCCAACGACGCCCGATGTTCTGAATCCGTTCATTGCTCGCCCGCGAACGGGCCAGTCACAAGAGAAGCAGTTAATTAGGTCATTATCGAAAGATCTTAAGAGCGTAACGCTTTCCTTGACAGGAACCACTTCCCTTTTCAGGAGAGGTTCTGCGAAGTCTTCGAAGGGGCAAAGTCCGCCTCAACAGCCAAGGTTCTGTTTTTCGGCTTCCGGACAGAGTCTTTTGATCTGGGACGTAAGAAGCAGCTCGGTGATACGATTTGACATAAACTTCATGGATCGAAGGAGATTCATGGGGCATCGTTACGAAGTCACTGGCGTGCAGCATGCTGCAGCTGGAAGTAAGCGATGTGCTGTGATTGTTTCAGCAGCAGAGGTAGTTTGAATTTGCCTCCAGACTTGGACTTTTGACCTCGCTAACACGCTAATAGCATTATGAGCTCTTAGTATTCCGAAACAAGAGCGCCATTCCTGAAGCAAAGCTGACTATTGAAACGCCGCATTTATCTTCGCCGATTACCTCTATGGTTATGTCTCGTGATGATAAATACGTGGCATTCACTCTCAGAGACGAAGTCCGAGTATATGAAATTTGTACGACTGAGATTTCTCAGGTTCAACTGGGTGGTAAAACAGGCTATTATGCCGTTGGAAATGTCCCAGAAGCACACTTCAGTGGTAAGCATGAGACATCAGGACAAGGTCGAAAAGGCGTAGAAGAAGTCATTGCCAGGAAGCTCCAATTTTCCGTTGATGGCAGACGCTTCATTGTCGCTACACATCTCGGAAACCAATACGCTTATGTCGACGTGTGGAATTGCACTCAACGGCAATGGAAGCTTGAACCAGGTGGCTCCAAATCCTTTAAACTCCCACCTGTACGTAAGAAGATCCATTATCCATTAGGAAGCCACTAACCATCTCCAGTGGAGCACTGATGATGGAGATCTCACCTGTGTGTTCTACGACAGCTTTAACGAAACGGTCATTCTCACAGCATTTCTCGCTAGAGAATACCCGATATCATTCTCACTCTCTGGCGAGGCGCCCAGCAATGGCACCATTAGTCCCAGAATAGTACATGGAGCCCAATCACCCTCAGGCTCACGGTTCGTGCTAGCAAACGGTATGAAGCAGATGTATCTGTGCGACTCGACCGCCAGCGGGTCTCTCATCCCGACGAAGATGAAGAAGGCAATATCCAAGATCAGCCCCTCGGCTTTTCAGCCCAGTCAGCTTGCATTATCATTTCCTGGGGAGAATGAGGTGTTTGCGTTCTGGACGAGAGAGGGCAAACTGATGCTCCGAACGATTAGCCTGCATGCCGGTGGGGAGGCTGTCAGCGACTATGATCTGCGGTCAGAATTCGACCGGTTGCTAGTAGATCGTCCACTGGCTGACTTCCACCGGTCGCGTCACCAGCCATCATCGCTCTCGCGGCAGATCGACTCAGAAATAGAAGGGTTGCAGACTCAACCGATACCCAGACCCAATCTGCCGGAATTGCCGGCCGCCTAGAAGCATTTCTCCCTCCGCATTAAAAGGTCGCTTACAACTAGGTACCCGCATTATGTATATAGTTCCCCTGGAGCAGATTTATATATTTAGCAAAGCCACCTTTGTTCCGTAGCTCTCTCCTTAAGGAAAAGGATTTTGTCCAGAAATGGCTAGCGTAAGCAACGGCAAAAAGATATTCCGACAATTATCGGCAAGAATCATCCATCGTTGCGTGATGATCGATCGACGTCATCCATATTGCTTCACAACAGCCACTCAACAGGAGCTTAGGAGTTCAACAGACCACTTTCAAGGATTTTTCGCAAGACATGCAGAGGTATTGCTGGAGGTAAGTGACTACTACTAGAAGCTTCAGCAAGAATAGGTGTATCCACTTGCTTGGTGCCTTCCCCACTGCCTGCGCGCCGGTTCGTCAAATAGTATAGATGGTGAGCTCTTGAGTCTTGAAGATGGACCTTTATTTTTCATCTTAATTCCTTAATCCTTGGCTTACTATTGCTTCTTCGTCTGCCTAGAATTTTCTCAACTTTGGAAACCCTTTTCTTTGGCGATTGATATCTGGCTGCGTGCGGAGCAATTGAGCTCCAACGGGAAACCCACCATTCGGATCGACGTCATCAATACCTATATCGCTACCTTTCTAAGCCACACTCCGATTAAACTCTCCTCTTTACGCTATCTCTTCAACTGTATGAACAAGCGTTTTAACCACAAGTGCCCTTTCTATCATGTCGGCAGCCGAGTTTGAACATGCCCGTCGGCAGTCCGTTTCCGAGAACCAAACAATACAAAACTCGGATATACCGCTGAAAGAACGTTTCTTCCGCTATTTCCAGCATGAAACCACCGGTATGGTCTGATCGACCTTCCTATGTACTCACTGTCAGAGCCCAATCTGACTTCGTGCTTTACTTTCCTGTAGCCTTGCAGGAACAGATGGAGAAACTCGCGGATACTTCCCTGGTTGGGGGAGAGCGGATGGACGCAACTGATTACTGCCTAGCCTGGATTGCACGACTTTCCAATGAAGTCAGGGATGCCGCCAGTTACATTCCTACTTATGATCAGCGGATATATGCTGAAGTACGCCCACAACCTCGTATATGTGTTTTCGGGACGGTATCTGATGGTTTTGCAGGCTATAAAGACTCTCCAGGACAAGTTAGCGGAGACTCGAGCGACGGTAGAGCCACGACCTAGATTCAGCTTCAAGAACAAAAGGAGCACCGCAGCTCCAGGCCCCATCACCTCGATGCCAGATGCGGCAGAGCTGATGGTCCAAGGTCAGCTTGGCGTGCCAGGATATCCCTCACCTGGTGTATCCTCCGTTGGTTCATCGGCCCCTGGAACACCCAACTATCCCAATACCCCTTTGAATGAACCTGATAAGCAGCTCCATCTGTTAAGACCAACTGTCCCGACGTCTATCCCGAAAATAGCCGTCGATAATCCCACTGAAGACGTAAAGGAGCAGCGCAGTACAAACTTTGCAGCGACTTCCGTCTCATCAGTGACTGTAAACAATCATAAAGGAATGCACATCATGCTTCCAGCCTCAGGATCAACAGCGTCGGTACCAGCGTCCATCACCTCAATCAAGCGCTGCGTCATCGACATGTCTATTCCCACAGCAAACGGCAAACCATACGCGAGTCTGACGGTGAAAGACGCATCTGACAGTCTCCTTCTTTGTGGTGCAATTAATGGACCCGCACACGTCACGGGTGTTCGGAATAGCATTATCGTCGTAAATTGTCGCCAGTTCCGCATGCACGATTGCAGAGATGTAGACGTTTATCTGAGTTCGTCCAGCAACCCGATCATTGAGGATTGTGAAGGCATACGGTTTGGCCGTATCCCGCGGGCATATGTAAGTCTCTCCATATATCCCCGTATTTTGTCTTCAAACCACAAGCAATTCTTCTGATAATCAAACAGCATACGCTTGAACACGACCGCCTGGACAGTGATGACAGATGGAGCCTCGTCGAGGACTTCAAATGGATTAAGCCAGAGCCGAGCCCTAACTGGAGTTTACTCGGTCAGGATGCCGGGGTTCCAGAGGAGGTTTGGACTGAAATTGTTCCTGGCGGTCCCGGTTGGTCCTCTGATCAGATTCTGCGTGCGGTCAATATCCTTCAGTCTTAAATCCGTCAAGCTTTTCGCCCACTGGATATGCGCGAATAACCTAATAATGGAAGAATTCTCAAATTGCGAGAAAGCTCTGCATTAGTGCATACGAATGCGACATAGTCTTTATCGGCCCATCTCTTCGATGTTCTTGATGACCTGGGACTGGAGTGGATATTCTTGGTGATATTGCCGGCGCGTTTATAGTGTTCAATTATCCTAGGATAAAATGTGTATTACTATTCTGTAGTCATATGTGGGAATCAAAACAAAATGTACATGTCAATGATAACGGGAAATCGTTTAGATCGATCTCAGTTCACAACTGAGCTCAAAGGGGTATATCAAAGTTAAAACTTTACCCTAAACACCAGTGCCTGGCTGTTAAGATTGAACCCAGATTCATCAGCGTAGGGCAAGCGGCCAAAGTTCATGGCTCCTGTAGTCAAGCGCATTAGTATTAAAACCTCCAGATTGCTAGGGTATAGAGGGAGGAACCCACCATCCTGAGTAATGAAATCATTATCACTGAACGAGAAGAGGAAATACTCCGTCTTATTGTCCTTGCCCTTGTTTTGACCATTCTCCGGCTCAACAGGAACGAGAACCAAAGACTCCCATTTCTCGTTGAGAAGCCCTGAATCCTGTTCGCCGCCATTATGCAAACCGAACTTAGCCAGCTCTGAATTAATGTTAAAGTCTAGAAAAGGGCAGTACTCGGCCGGGGTAATGTTGGTGTCCAGAATTCCCTCCGAGCTAGCGATCGAGCCCCTCGGGAAGTTGTATTCCTTGACCTTGAGGTCGGTGGTTGAGTTTGAAATAGAGAAGATATCCGCTTGCCGGTATACAGAGAGTGTTTCTGATAGGCCTGCCCCAAAGCCCGAGTCGCGTGATAGTATTAGGAAATTGCTCGCTTGTCCAGGGAGGTGAAGTTCTCAGACTGAGACGCAACCTTCTCATCAAGGTCTTCGTCCGTATAGTCTACGTATTTGGGGAGATTGACGACGTACTCGTGCTTATACTGTGGGTTGTTGGGGTTTGAAATGTCGTACTGAAGCAGACGGGCTGGTTGGCGGTACTTCTTTTTTGGCCCACCTTCCTGGTTGAGAGCAGATTGGATCATCACGGTGAGCGTCCTGCCATCGGGCGAAATCGTGAGAGCTTCGAAACCCTGGTTGTTGTTGCGGCCTGATTCCGGGTCTTCAGGATTAGGCAGCTTATCGGGTGTGTAAAGAGGTGCAGAAGCTGCGCTGAAGGAGAGAAGGCCGTTACGGCGCGGAAGATAGGCCTCAGGGGGCTGCAGGGCTAGAACCATTTTCCCATTCTTGTTGAAGCGGTAGATATAAGGCCCATACTCGTCTGAAACCCAGAAGTAGCCTTCTTGGTCGATCGCCAGGCCCTCGGAGTCAAGGGCGACGCGTTTCCCGCCGGAGCCAGCGCCGCCAAATCCATCACCGACGTAGGTTGCTGCGGGAAGAGGTGGATAGCCTGGGTATGATATATTGCCTGTGAAATCGGGGTCAAGACCGGTAAGCGGCTTACCCCTTGGGTCGGTGAGGAGGATTGTGTCTAGGTACTTGAAGGCCAGGTTAGGCTTGGAGGGGGTTTGCGCTGAGGCGCGAGGCACAAGTGTAAGAGATAGCTCGAACTTGTGAATGCGCGGGTTGAAGTTCAGCGTTCCGTTCGTGTTCCTTACGTATGTCAATGGGACCATTGCGCTTCAATAGTTTAGGTGATGCTCACCAGCCACGGTCAGGAAGAAGATAGAAGATGCCTGAGTATGATGAGCTACTTTTCTTGTGCCACGAGCCCTTTTCAAGCACCGCAGAGCTCCCGAGGCCAGCTAAGGTGTCACCGTACTTGTCCCGAACGTTGGATTCGACGAATCCATATCCGTCGAGACCGATGTAGGTGTAAGTTATGCCTCCACACGTAGTCGTATTGACAGCGGTTAAGTTATATCGAGCACTGCATCCGGGAGCAGCAACCGCTGATGCTGCTGTCAGAGGCAGGGTTTTGAGGAGGAAAGACCACTTCATGATGGTTCGGCGAGCGGACAAATCGAACGTGACATCAACTAGAAAATCGAGGCCCGGACATCCTGGTGAATCTGAAAAGAATAATAGTCTGACTCTTGGGGGCTCCAGAGGAATGGCTGACCAATGCAGTCAGCTTTGTTGCAGCGTTCTAGAAAACAATCATCAAAAATGAGGGCAATCAACGTGGTCGAAACAAGGCCGTTGATTTGTTGGTCAGCTGGAGTTGTTCCTGCAGCAGATCCAATGATGGCGTGCTTCGACAGTGGTCGCGGCCGTGGATGGATCTAGTCGCCGAGATATAGCGACTTGGCAGAATACTACTAGGACATATTTTAACCCGATTTGATGGAGATAAGATGCCATTCCTTCACTGCGTTGAACTACGTTGCATTCTTAATTGGCAGCTCTGTCTCCCACGAGCGATCGCACGAGTCAGTAGTTTACCGGCACCCTGTGCCTACTTCCAAGTGGTCTCCAGCTTAGAGTATTTCTCCTGAGCATGATATCCCAGATCTTTGTAGATCGCGTGCTCACCTGGTAAGGATTAGCAGACTCGAATCAAGACATAACACCCGCAAAAGACACGGGATTGTCTCACCACCTAGCGACTCAACCCTCTCCTCATTTTCCTCCTCCATCTTTGACAGTTCTTCCTCAGGCTGCTCTTCTTCCGGTCTCTTGTCGCCTTCCTCAGCTGTCGCGGCTTTCCCGAGGTCTCCAGCTGCCGAACCAACCATCAGAAACTGGGCGTTCGGATAGTCAAGTAACTCGGGTCTGGCCGGTATCCAGCGAAGCTCTCCGAATTCCTCTAGAATGCTATAGTAGTGGTCAAGTCAGCACGGACTGTGCCCAATATGGTAAAAAGGCCACTAACCTCTCTGGATATTCTGGCTCCTTCGGAAGACGGGCAGACGGGGGACTAGGGAACTTTGGGTTTTTGGACTGCACAAGCCAGCTACCGCGTTCACTGAGTCCAAAATCCTCTTGAATTTCTCCAAGCCTCTCCGGCAGTGTGATATGGTAGACAATGTGCGTTGCTCGCTTGGTCGAGGTCATGGCATAAACACCCTCCGCATATGGTTTTGCCTCTGGAATCTCACGCGTACCACGAGTAGAAGTCTCATAAGTATCGCCAGCAATGAAATCTTCTTGCAGCTGTTTCACTGAAGCTCCCGCTTTCTCGACAAATCCCATCTCCCTGTCCTTTCCTGATCTTGGAAATCTCTTTTTCGGCAACATCATCAATCGACACTTTGCGCCGGAATCCACTGCCCCCCGTTCACTGTCCATTGATGCTCCCATTGGCGTCGGACGTAGTATAAAGAAACTCCGCGCTACATCCTGGACACCGTGCGCCTCTTCGACATTCACTCTACCGCGGTAGAAGAAGTAAATAATGCCCTTCTCGAGGATGTTCGATGGAACAATCTCTTCTCGTTTCTCAGTCGTCTTCAAACCGGCATCCATTTCGTCTGAAGAATCCTTCAGTTTGTTGTCCGGAACCTCACGACGCCCTTCAGGTTCCTCCTGGGTTTCTGCTCGAGCTTTGTCTTGAGGTTTCTCTAAATTATCCTGCGGTGATTCTTCTGCCTTAGCTTCAGGCTTTCGATCCTTCGCCCCTGGCCCATCCGCCCGCTTTTCATCTGACTGAACAGCCGGTTCTGGAATAGTTAGCATGGAGAGATGGGATCTTGTTTGCAATGCAACTCACTCGCTTCAGCTTCTACTTTCTCAGGTGTTTGAGGTTCTTCCTTCTCGACCCTCTCGGATTGTTCCTCAGTACTTTTCTTCTCCCTCTTTGGCTCAGGGGATTTATTAGTGGAACCTTTGCGCTTTGTGCTAAGGGGCCCTCTTCTCTTGATATCCGGAGCAGCTGCCATGGCCTCCTTCGCCTTTTGGGCAGCGTGACGGCTAGAAGTTCGCGTTGCCATTAGTGGATATGTACAGATCGGGAATATATGACACCAGTGTCAGTAGGAAGCGGTTTGTTTGTTTTCAGACCGAGGAGAGGAAATAGATGAAGATCGATCCTAGGGCTCAGTCAAGAGACGCGGACGCTGTGACGTCATTATCACCATAGGCCTAAACCCATCACGTGTAATGAAGCCATCCAAGGGGCTAGATTCTAAAATCTACCGCGCTGAGTAACAGGCCGTTTATTTAGAAACGGCCGATTTATATCACACAATCTCGCATTAATCTATGTCCATATCCTCCGGGGTAGGAAATCCATTCGTCATGTTAGCGCCGCTAGTATCCGTAGACACAGAGGCGTTGGATGAACTACTCAATCCTCGAGATCGTCTGGTGGTAACCTCTTCATCCGAGTCCAGATATCTTTCTTTAGGCAATTCCTCTTTTTTCCTCGCCCGTTTCGAGCTCAAACTAGGGCTCGCATATTGTGCATCGGTTACAAAGGCGGGCTCTCCGGACGGGGCAGTTCGGACGGGATTTGTGATAGTAGGCTTTCTTTTCCGGCCCCTCTTTGGACGGATTGATCCTGGATTGTCATGATCGGAGTTGCAGTACAACATTTCCATCGAAGAGATCAGGTCCTCCCAGTGTTTGCGCTGTCTTAGCTGCGCTGTTGACACCTCCGTTTCGGACGTAAGTTCCTCCTCTGGCTCCTCAATGGCATACGGTTTCACTACCTCACTTTTGAGACCAAATCCCGGAGTATCAGGAGGTAAGTCCTCAATGTCATATATTTCTGGTTCGTGAGCTTTAGGGATTTCTCCGTACTGTTGATCTTGGTCGGTTCGAGGAGCAGGCGTCGGGCTGCTTCCGCCCGGATTCTTGTAAGGTTGATACAGATCCGGGTTTTGGCCGTTTGCTCCCATAGTACCGAGGCCCCCAATATCCACAATAAGGGCAATCGAGTTGTTCGGGCGAGTGCAGTTGCACTGTAGAAGAAAGAGCAAAGTTCAGCTCCTGGTAATGATTATGGATCGGAGATATGTCGCATGGAAATTCCATAATAGACCAAGTACACACTCAGCTGAGTGCGAGGACCGTCAAACATGGTTTATCATCTCGTGCTTGAAGGCAGGGGGAGACCAGAGTGGTGGTTACGATCAACAATGTGAGCGATGTAGCTCTTGACCGCCTTGGGCGCCATTGGCCGGCGCTACTCGCTTATTCAATAAGTCCACGTTACCGCCATCCAAGGTGTCCTGTCCAGACCCCAGACTGTCAATAGAGACGCTTCCAGGCTACGTCTCTTTTTTCTTCTGCTCAATTGTCCTTGTGCAGTGGATGAGGTGGTCGCCTTTGTGATTCCTCTGTCTTTAGTGCGCGGAGCTTGCTTCTACTTCTACATGGTGCGGCTTCGGCCAACCCTTCTTCAAGATGCAATCCTCCCCAAACATGCTCACCAAGGTACGCCTACATCCCATTCCAATTTGCTTGATTCTCCCACTGCTAGACTCTAACTAGTATCTCCTGAATAGTTTGAGTCGAAATCTTCCCGCGCAAAGGGAATTGCCTTCCACCCCAAGCGGTCAGTCGAACAGCTTACCCCCTACTGATCGCACCGGTCTAATAACCCCGGTACAGGCCATGGATTCTCGTCTCTTTACATTCATCGACGATCCAACTATGGGATTACCGTATGGGAACACTCATCGACCGATTTGAGGAGCACGACGGCCCTGTTCGTGGCATTGACTTTCACCCTACGCAGCCCCTCTTTGTTTCCGGAGGTGACGACTACAAGATCAAGGTCTGGAACTACCAGACCAGGAGATGTCTTTTCACATTGAATGGTCATTTGGACTATGTGCGAACGGTGTTCTTCCACCCCGAGCTCCCATGGATTTTGTCTGCTTCGGACGACCAAACAATAAGGATCTGGAACTGGCAAAACAGGTCATTGAGTATGTCGAACTATAGCCGTCTGCCCTGACTGTTACTGAACTTTGATTTCTAGTCTGTACCATGACCGGCCATAACCACTACGTGATGTGCGCGCAATTCCACCCGACAGAAGACCTCATCGCTTCCGCCTCGCTAGATCAATCCGTCCGTATCTGGGACATTTCGGGACTGCGGAAGAAGCACTCGGCGCCGACCACGATGTCGTTCGAAGATCAGATGGCCCGGGCCAACAATGCACAGGCAGACATGTTCGGAAATACCGATGCAGTGGTGAAGTTCGTTTTGGAAGGCCACGATCGGGGTGTCAACTGGGTTGCCTTCCACCCGTCATTGCCCCTGATCGTCTCCGCGGGTGATGACCGCCTCATAAAGCTATGGAGAATGAGCGGTATGTTGCAAATGTGTCCAACTCTAATGTTATCAATGACACTAACTCGACTGAAGATACGAAGGCATGGGAAGTCGATACCTGCCGTGGCCATTTTCAGAACGCGTCCGCATGTCTTTTCCATCCTCACCAAGACCTTATACTCTCCGTTGGAGAAGACAAGACGATCCGTGCCTGGGACCTGAACAAAAGAACACCCGTCCAATCCTTCAAGCGGGATGTGGATCGGTTCTGGGTCATTGCCGCCCACCCAGAAATCAACCTATTTGCGGCAGGTCATGACACTGGAGTAATGGTCTTCAAGCTGGAGAGAGAGCGGCCCGCATCCGCTGTGTACCAGAACCAGTTGTTCTACATCACCAAAGAGAAGCACGTAAAGTCGTTCGACTTTGCGAAGAACGTTGAGTCGCCGTCCATGCTGTCATTGCGCAAACTGGGATCGCCCTGGGTGCCTCCTCGCACGCTATCTTACAATCCGGCCGAGCGTGCCGTACTTGTAACATCCCCGGCAGATGGGGGTGTGTATGAATTGATCAACCTCCCTCGAGATGCTACAGGCGCCATCGAACCCACAGACGTCAAGCGCGGCCAGGCGTCCTCGGCTGTTTTTGTCGCGCGTAACAGATTCGCTGTCTTCAGCCAGGCCAACCAGCAGGTGGATATCAAAGACTTGAGCAATTCTACGACCAAGTCCATTAAGCCTCCGGCTGGAACCACTGATATCTACTTTGGCGGAACTGGCAGCCTTCTCTTCATCACACCTACCTCTGTCGTGCTGTTTGATATCCAGCAGAAGAAGCAACTAGCGGAATTGGCTGTGAGCGGCGTCAAGTACGTTGTATGGTCAAACGATGGGCTCTATGCAGCATTGCTCAGCAAGCACAACGTCACCATTGTCACAAAGACTTTGGAGCAAGTGAGCAGTTTACACGAGACTATCCGTATTAAAAGCGCGGCTTGGGATGACGCTGGCGTCCTTCTTTACTCCACCTTGAACCACGTGAAGTACTCTCTTTTGAACGGGTAAGCCTCCTTACTAGTGCTTCTAAAAAGCTACAGATTGAGCTAACTCTACCGTAGTGACAATGGTATCATCCGGACTTTGGATCAGACAGTTTATCTGGTCAAGGTCAAAGGCCGAAGCGTCTATTGCCTGGATCGGAATGCTAAACCAAGAACCTTGGAAATTGATCCCACCGAATACCGCTTTAAGCTCGCCCTTGTTAAGAGGAACTACGATGAGATGCTGCAAATCATAAAGACATCCAGCTTGGTCGGTCAGAGTATCATCTCCTATTTGCAGAAGAAGGGCTATCCGGAAATTGCTCTCCAGTTCGTCCAAGACCCTCAGACACGTTTCGAGCTTGCGTTGGAGTGCGGTAACCTGGACGTCGCAATCGAGATGGCTAGAGAGCTGGACCGTCCCAACCTGTGGAACCGGCTTGGTATCGAGGCACTGGCACATGGAAACCATCAGATCGTGGAAATGGCTTACCAGAAACAACGAAACTTTGATAAGCTGTCGTTCCTTTACCTGTCTATTGGTGATCAGGAGAAGCTGTCAAGGATGGCGAAGATCGCGGAGCACCGCGGGGACTTCACCTCCCGCTTCCAGAATGCCATTTACCGGGGCGATGTTGAGGATAGGATTCAGATGTTCAAAGAGGTGGATCTCTGTAAGTTGAAACTTGTTCTAACCTATACAAAGTGGAGCTCTTCTAACCACATTCAGACCCCCTTGCATACCTCACTGCCAAGGCTCATGGATTGACTGAGGAAGCCGAATCCATCCTCGAGGTGGTTGGTCTAAGTGAAGACCAAGTCTCCCTCCCGACTATTGAAGCTCCTCCACAGATACCGCAACCTATTGTTGCCACCTACAAGGCAAGCTGGCCCGTCAAGGCTGCTGCACACTCATCGTTTGAGAAAGCCTTGCTTGGGGAAGTTAGCGCAGGCGATGAAGAAGCCGCTGAACTGGGCTTCGAGCCTGAAGAAGAAGGCGCTGTTACTGCGGGTGAAGCTCTAGAAGATGAGGATGAAGACGCTGCTGGTTGGGATATGGGCGACGAAATTAACGTCGAGGAAGACGTTGACTTTGTCAATGTTGACAGCGCCGAAGCAGGAGCTGGCAGCGTTGAAGCCGATCTCTGGGCTCGTAACTCTCCTTTGGCAGCCGATCATGTTGCTGCTGGTTCTTTCGATACCGCGATGCAGCTTCTCAACCGCCAAGTTGGAGCTGTTCACTTTGCTCCTCTCAAGCCTAGGTTCCTCGAAATTTTCAAAGCCTCCAAGACCTATCTTTCTGCAACTCCCGGCCTCCCCCCGCTTGTCAACTATGTTCGACGAACTGTTGACGAAACTGACAGCCGGAAAGTGCTGCCCGCCATCCCCAGGGACCTTGAAACTATTGCTAGTGTCGACTTGCAAGAGGGTTACGCCGCCATGAGAGCTAACAAGTTGGAGGACGGTGTTAAGATCTTCAAGAACATCCTCTACTCGGTTCTTGTAAACGTTGTTTCGTCCGAGGCGGAGGTTGAGCAAGCAAAGAAGATCATTGCAACTTCTCGAGAATATATCCTTGCAATGACTATTGAGTTAGAACGCCGAGCTCTTTCAACAGATACGCCCGAGGGACTCAAGCGAAGCCTTGAGCTTTCTGCCTACTTCACTATTCCCAAGCTGGAGGTTGCCCACAGGCAACTGGCTCTCATGGCAGCAATGAAACTTGCGTTTACTCACAAGAACTACTCGTCTGCCCTCAGCTTCGCCAACCGCATGCTGGCCAATGGTGGTTCTGCTAAGCTCTTGGATCAGGTTAGTTTTTTTATTCTATCATTTGGGTTTTGGTTTGTCTGAATTAGGTTCTAACTTTTTATTGCAGGCTAAGAAGGTCAAGGCTCAATGCGAGCGTAACCCTCAGGATAGTATTGAGATTGAATTCGACCAGTTTGCGGAGTTCGACATTTGCGCGGCGTCCCATACGCCTATCTATAGCGGATCCCCCAGCGTCTCAGATCCGTTCACCGGTGCCAAATATCATGAACAATATAAGGGTAGCGTCGATCGGATATCTGAAGTGACTGAAATTGGCGCGCCGGCGAGTGGACTGCGGTTGTATGTCCCTAGCCAACTCTAATCCCCTGACGACGTGTGATGGGTTATGCTTAAAGATAGAAAAGTGGACTTCTATCTTCTTATGGACTTAATCATGGTCCTAAGGTCTGTTACATAGATATATGGATCTGTTGCCTGTCTTCTATAATTCTTGAGCGTTGTAATTAAATAGTTTTTTATGCGAATGCAATGCATGTAAGCAAGGATTGGGAGATGTCTAGTCTATCTATTGTACACTCCACGTAAAAGATACATAATTCATGGCAGAAAGCCTCTCACAGCTCAGGCCGGTACACACCCAGCAAGCAAACCTCACTCATACCCAGTGATTAGACTCAATCACACCTCCCATCCTTCCACCCATCCTTCCACCTTTCTTCCCAAAAACGACAATCGAATTCCTTCTTCCCCAGCTTTCGATTCACTTCATTATGCGCCTCGCACATCCAATTCCCAAACTCACTTCTCCCGCCGAGTCGCGGCTGGTTCTTACCACTTGGCTCCGCCATCCAGTTCCGGAAATCGTCTGCGCAGACCCAGCATGGATATAACTTTGACAACAATGTGAGGAACGACTTCATCTCGGTCTGTTCGCTTGGTGAGGCCTTTTCGGGGTATGTCGCTGTGAGACTGTGAAGGAGGGTCCAGGTTGAGCGGCCGAGGGCTTCGACGTCAGGTGGGCATTCGGTGCTGGCGCCGGTGCTATTACTCTGAGATTGGGGCTGAGTGGTCGTCGTGGTGGAAGCGGCGGCCGTTGAGGCTTTGGATTTTTTTGTCAAGTTACGCCATGCGGCGGCGGAAGTGCAGAGACGGCATCTGTTCAAGGGATGTCTCACGTTAGTGGTTTATTTTTTCATGTCTCCATTTGTATTGTGTTGGAAAAATCCAGGGGAAATGCATAGCTTGTATCTGAACAAGACGTACGGTTTCCCATTCTTGTCTAGGACGTATGATTTCCCGTCCTCATCGCGCCGTATCACCGGCAACTTCGAGCCATCATTCTTGTTATCAGAGGATGATGATGGGCTCTCTGGGGTTCCTGTTGTGGTATGGGGGAAGAGTGTCGTAGGATTTGGCCGCGAATGCGGTTGCGACTGCGGCTCGTCTGCCATGGTCTCTATCTGTATATGAGCGGCGAATTGCGTGAGTTATCTGTTGACTCTGTGAGTGAGTGTCTAGAAGATCACAGTCGTATTTTCTATAGCTAATTCTGATTCAATAGTTATTAAGCTGCTGGCGGACGTTTATAGATGGGGCTCAGAAAGAGTCGAGGACAATAAGCTGTGGCTTTGTCAGCGGCACCCAAGGCCGATTCGAACCGAGCCGCATCTAGTGGAGGATCCGAGGCCATTCCGGAGCATTATTGCTGTAGACGCTATGTCAGGATTGGCGGGAAGACAGCTTGAAGATTATTGACCTTTTTGACTTAATACTAACTTATACGATTCTTATTTGTTATCGACTAATTTCAGCCTGGCTACAGCTTGTTCACTGGCATTCTGGTTAAGCTCCCTTCAAGCTCCTTTCCGTATCCAGCACGTGTTCTCGAAGCTCCGCGCGGGTTTGATATTACAGCCTCTCGCGACAACGCCATTTATAGAGCCACAAGTTTATTGAAAGGCGCGAAACATGTCTCCACGATATACCGTCGCCGATTCTGATTCAGAGTCAGAGCCTGACCAGTCGGCGACACCGCCGCACCCCTCCGACAAGGAACTGGAGAGAGCTTTACGCGAGGCAGTCGCCAGAATCTTCAAGACAGGCAAGATGGAGGAATTGACGGTTAAACGCGTTCGATTGGCGGCTGAGAAAGCTTTAAAATTACAAGAAGGCTTCTTTAAATCGAATGACGATTGGAAAGCCAGGAGCGACACGATAATTAAAGATGAAGTGGTAGGTGATCGTTCAAAGACGTATATAGGATGCGTACTGATTTTCGACGCGTCTGTAGGAAGCACAAGATGCCGCAGCGCAGGATTCAGACGCAGACGAGGGGGGAAACAAGAGAGCAAAAACGTTCCCCTCAAAGCCTACTAAACGAGCCAAACCAATGGCCTCCTCGAAATCCCGTAAACGCCGCAAGACGAGTACAGAGAGCGATGGAAATAGCGATGGAAATAGCGATGTTGATGACGAGGATACAGAGGGCGTGACAACCACAGAAACAAAGCTTAAAACAACGCCGAAACCCGAGTCTAGCTTGGCCAAGAAAAAGGCTGCAGATGACTCTAATGCAAGTAGTAAAAACACAAAGTCATCGAAACCAGAGGCAGAAGCGGATGGCGATTCAGAGAGTGAGATGTCAGTTGTCTTAGATGAAGAGCCTCAACCAAAGCGTCAACGACAAAAAAAGAGCACCGGGACGACATCTGCAAAGGGGAGGAAGAAGGCGCCCACGAAAGCAAAGGATGCGGACGTTGATCCCAACCAGGCAGAGATCAAACGCCTGCAAGGTTGGCTGATCAAGTGTGGTATCCGTAAAATGTGGGCACGGGAACTGGCTCCATACGATACACCCAAGGCGAAGATCAAGCATCTCAAGGACATGCTGAAAGACGTGGGTATGGAAGGGCGGTACTCGTTGGAGAAGGCCAGGCAGATCAAGGAGGAACGTGAACTGCGGGAGGACCTTGAGATGGTTCAAGAAGGAGCGAAGCGCTGGGGTAAAGACACTGCAAATGATGACAGTGACAGCGGTCGTCGTCGGCGCATGAATCGAGGCCGAAAGGCCCTCGCATTCCTAGAGAGTGATGGAGAAGAAACCGATTGATGTTGCACAACCACATGCTCTTGCAATGCTGTCGAAATGTCTCCAAATTATGCAAAGTATAACGTCCGTATGACTGAAGAGCTAGTAGGGGCACAATATGACCTGCGTCAAGTGTCCAGCGCATCACTTCCCCAGCTTTGATCCGCTCATGCGTTGGGCAGCCAAACTGAAGACGGCGACGGATGATATGAACAGAACAAGGTTGTAAAACTGTAATGGAGTTAGTGGGTATTTCTCAGACCATCATGGAGATGAGCGTACTGCATTTCGTGAGTATTCATTTTCTTCCGCTTCGGATCTGGCCTCGACGAATAGACGCCGTAAATTGGGGAGGTTCGCCTGTAAACGGTATGAGAGAGGAGCCTTCGTATTTGAATAGAAGAAGTCATTTCAGGACTTCAATCAACTCACCATGGATTGTTGTGGACAGGGGAAGGAAAAGGAGATGGAAATGAGGCAGCGCGACTCCGGAGTCTGGTGTGGTTGAGATCGGCCGCTTTGTGGACAACCAACTCTTTTCGGTCCAGACCGACCTCACATCTCCCCCAGCTCCATCTGTCGACTCTTCTACCCCCTGTTGTTGTCGTTGTTGTTCCTTCTTCCTTTTAAACCCTATATCGGGGATATAATGACAGAATAATTAGCTAGGCGCCCTTACTGCTCAGTACCGTCCCCTCGCAGCTCGCTCCAGGCAGTCCACATATCTCTGAAGCAAACTTCCCCGTTGCCCAACTCCCCCGCAGTGGTTGGCAGCACTACGACTTTGCTTCTTCACCCCAGTCTGCATTGAATTTGCGGAGGCGCGACTTTGTCGTCGCTGAAGCCCGTCCTCAGCCATGGCGATGAACAGAATTCGCGGCGCCTTTGCGGTGCCCAGAAAAGGAGAGACGTTCGAGTTGCGAGCCGGTCTTGTGTATGAGTTCCCCTCTGCAGCCTGGCATTACTCTCGATACTAATGGCTCAATAGCTCACAGTACGCCTACGAGAGGTATGTCTCACGTTTATGCGATTGATGCCCAGTTCCTTTCGGCTTCCGAATAGTTTCTGATTACCGTTGCAGAAAGGAGGCGATTCAGAAGACGATCATGGCCATGACTCTAGGAAAGGATGTATCCGCTCTTTTCCCCGATGTCCTCAAGAATATTGCGACCTCCGACTTGGAGCAGAAGAAGCTGGTATACCTTTATCTGATGTGAGGAATCAAACTTTGCCAATCCGCACGACTACCGACTAATACCCGGTTCCCGTGAGACAGGAATTACGCCAAATCACATCCTGACCTCTGTATCCTTGCCGTAAACACCTTCGTACAAGACTCCGAGGACCCAAATCCGCTCATTAGGGCACTCGCCATCCGGACAATGGGGTGTATCCGAGTGGATAAGATGATTGATTATATGGAAGAGCCACTTCGAAAGACGCTGCGGGACGAGTCGCCGTACGTACGAAAGACCGCTGCTATCTGTGTTGCCAAGCTATTCGACTTGGGACCAGCCATGTGCTTGGAGAATGGATTCCTTGAAATGCTTCAAGAGATGATTGGCGACCCGAATCCAATGGTTGTGGCCAATTCGGTAACGGCTCTTTCTGAGATTCATCATGCTGCACCGGAGACTCAGGCCCTTCAAGTAACCCCAAACACTCTACGGAAGCTCCTGATGGCGTTGAACGAGTGCACTGAGTGGGGCCGAGTCACAATCCTCACGACACTGTCTGAGTACAGAACCAGCGCTGTAAACGAAGCAGAGCAGATCTGCGAGCGAGTTGCACCCCAGTTCCAGCACGCAAACCCTAGTGTGGTTCTCGCTGCTGTCAAAACAGTCTTCTTGCATATGAAAATAATCAATGCGGAGCTATCGAAAAACTACCTCAAGAAGATGGCCCCTCCGCTAGGTATTCCGAGTGTTCTCTGGTGTTTAATATTGAACTGCTAATGAATGTTTCAGTGACCTTAGTATCATCTGCTCCCGAAGTGCAATATGTCGCCTTACGCAATATCGATCTTTTGCTCCAAAAGCAGCCGGACATCCTTAACAAAGAGCTCCGCGTTTTTTTCTGCAAGTACAACGACCCACCTTATGTCAAGTTTCAAAAGCTCGAAATCATGGTGCGGATAGCCAACGACCGAAACTTCGACCAGCTACTAGCAGAACTGAGGGAGTACGCCCTGGAGGTGGACATGGATTTCGTCCGCCGCGCGGTCAAGGCGATTGGCCAGGTTGCAATCAAGATCGAAAGCGCTTGTGAGAAGTGTGTCAATACTTTGCTCGATCTGATCAACACCAAGGTCAACTACGTGGTGCAGGAAGCCATTGTGGTGATCAAGGATATCTTCCGTAAATACCCCGGCTACGAAGGAATCATTCCAACGCTTTGCAAGTGCATCGATGAATTAGATGAGCCGAATGCCCGGGCCGCCCTCATCTGGATTGTTGGGGAGTATGCTGAAAAAATTAGCAATGCAGGCGATATCTTGGCGGGATTCGTCGAAGGTTTCAATGAGGAATTTTCTCAGGTTTGTTCAATCCACATCTTGCGCAAGCCGAGCAGTCATATTAACGGACAATGGCAGACTCAGCTGCAAATCCTGACTGCTGTCGTGAAGCTGTTCCTGAAACGCCCTGATAAGGCTCAAGGGCTAGTGCAGAAAGTTCTTCAGGCGGCAACGGCGGAGAACGACAACCCCGATGTCCGTGACCGAGCCTATGTCTACTGGCGCTTATTATCAAATACCAGTGACCCAGATGCTGCTAGGAACATTGTGCTCTCCAAAAAGCCTCCAATTGTTACCACTATCCATTCCCTTCCTCCTGCTCTTCTCGAGCAACTTCTTACTGAGCTTTCCACATTGGCTTCTGTTTACCACATGCCTCCCGAGCAGTTCGTTGGCCAGGGCCGTTTTGGTGCGGACGCTGTTCAGAAGGCTGCCATTGAGTACGTCTACGTATGCCTCTCACTGTAGTATGTATGCTAATGCACCTATCTAGGGAACAACTCCAGAATGCGCGCGAAAACCCGCTGGCTGCTGCCGCGGCGGCGGCAGTTGATGGCACGGCCGCTCCGCAGCAGCAGAACAATGTGGAGAACCTTCTGGATATCGATTTCGATGGCACTGCGCCTGCATCTGCTCACAAGGAACCAGGCGGTGGTGTGTCTGGTCTGGATGGTTTAGCTGGCACCCCCGTCCGTGTTGACTCTCCTGCAGGTGGTGCACCTTCAGGGAGCAATAACCTGGACGACCTCCTTGGCGTTTTTGGGGACAATGTCCAGTCCTCTACAGGCGCACATGCGCCTCCCACTGGTGGTGCGGGCGCTGACCTTCTCAATGGCTTTTCTGGGTTGGATCTTTCCGGCAACATGTCTTCACCGCCACCTGCGTCACAGTCCAGCCAGCCGAAGAAAACTAATGAGGACATCTTATCATTGTTCTAAAGGGTGAAAATTTGAGCGTTCTTGTTTTCCGGGGATAGAAGCTCCTACTCTGGCTGAAACGGTGTCAGCAAGTACCTGGTTGGCCCAGAATCCTTCGTTAATTTCGACCATTCGATTGTTCGTTCCATTGGTGGCACTATTATATCTTCTTCATGTATCTTCCTCTGTATATCGCATTCTATCTGAGCATCTTCCTGTGGTGTCTGAAGCCGCCAATGGAAATTTAGACTTGTTGAAAAAACATTCTAATGTTCAAATTACTTAGAGCACGATCCCAAGCCAAAATCATCTACAATTACTGCCAACTTTTGTTACCCTGGGTTTCGATATTCCACCCATCTCCAAATGTACTATATTATTAATCCCGTATTTCCTTCTTTACGTTTCTGAGAATCCTCCCGTTTCCCGACCCGTAACTGTGGGACCTGGGACGGCAAACCCAATGCCGAGTTGAGAAGACGTGGACCAGATAAATAGATCGCCTAGGCTCAGATCCCAATCTGCCTCCTAATTAACCTCACGAGTGCATTCCTACTTTCAGGATCATTTGCAGGATCATTATTCCCCTATTACCAATTTTCACCATGGCGCAGCAGGACTACAAATTCGAAGGATGGATGGGTCTAGACAAGAATGCCGCCGATGGCAACATGGTCTGGCAGGAGTTTGAGCCCAAGGAATGGGAGGAAACAGATGTCGATATCAAGATCACGCACTGCGGTATCTGCGGGTCTGATTTACATACTCTCCGAAGTGGCTGGGTGAGTGGACTCAAGTTTGATTACCAAGGAGGCATCTCTAAAGGGGGGTATCGGAGGATGCAGACAGGGGAGCAATATATAAAAGAGTCCATTACTAACTTGTTCACACAGAGGCCCGCTCTTTATCCGTGCTGTGTAGGTCACGAGATTGTTGGTACTGCCGTCCGTGTTGGATCCAAGGCCGTCGGGGGCATCAAATTAGGAGACCGCGTTGGTGTCGGTGCGCAGAGCGACGCTTGTGTGGGCCGATTCGGCGACTGCCCCGAGTGTGCAATGGGCTGGGAGAACTACTGCTCGCACAAATTTGTCTCTACCTACAACAGCGTCCATTTCAATGGGGGAAAGTCCTATGGTGGATATGCCCTGTACAACCGCTGTCCTTCCCACTTTGTGGTCAAGATCCCGGATGCCGTACCCTCTGCTGAGGCCGCTCCAATGCTTTGTGGTGGTGTCACGCTCTATAGCCCATTGAAGCATAACAACTGTGGGCCTGGAAAGCGTGTTGGTATTATCGGCGTCGGAGGTCTTGGGCACTTCGGCGTGCTCTTTGCCAAGGCTCTGGGCGCTGATAAGGTTGTTGCTATCTCACGTAAGAACGGTAAGAGTGAGGATGCACTGAAGATGGGCGCTGATCAGTATATTGCTACCGATGATGAGCCGGACTGGGCTACAAAATACGCTCGTTCTTTGGACTTGATTGTATGCACCGTGTCCTCGACTAAGGTATGCACCTATCAAATTGATGCTAGTTCCTGTGCAGAGACATTGACTTTAAACAAGATGCCCTTGGCCGAATACGTGGGCCTGCTTGCAACGAACGGCAGCTTCGTTCAAGTTGGACT
This sequence comes from Aspergillus nidulans FGSC A4, assembly GCF_000011425.1. NCBI lineage: Eukaryota > Fungi > Ascomycota > Eurotiomycetes > Eurotiales > Aspergillaceae > Aspergillus > Aspergillus nidulans. The sequence continues at coordinate 2,008,739 of NC_066262.1, read as the reverse complement.
ACCGGAAGACGGAGTGCTCAATGCACCTGTGGCAAACTTAAGGCGCCGCCTTAAGATGGAAAGCTCTCTCGTTGGAAGTCCCAATGAAATCAGGGAAATGTTTGCCTTAGTTGCGGAGAAAGGCATCAAGCCATGGATTGAAACGGTCCCGATGAAGGACGCCAACAAGGCGATTGTTGATATGCACGAGGGCAAAGCTCGATACCGCTACGTGCTAGTCAACGAGGAGCATTAGAAGGAGACATCACGACTATTCCGTAAATGATTTATGCAATTTAGAAAACATTATGAAGATGAACAAATGATGAAGACGAGGCTGGGTATGTAGGTCCCGTGACTAGTTCGGTCACGAAATACCACGTGAGAAGCGAAGCGGAGAATTGGGCGAACTCCGGCCAACAGCTTTAGCACGTGATTCGTATCGCCGCTGTCGGAAGCGCTATTCCCAGTACGGTACACCCCGCGATTATTCTTTCTGGATAGAGGCAAGAACTTGACTCACTGCTGCTCAATTAAAGTGAAGACTCCTTTCTTTTTGAATGTCCGTGAAATCACAACAGAAGTAATATCGATACTTAAAAATCTGCTCCTTTTATACACGGTATAGCCGTTCTTTACCTATCTCAATCGACCATGTCGCATACGCTGTCCCAAAAGTACCTCAGTACGCGGGGTGGTTCCTACGGGGTATGTTTGGGTCTTTTTCTGACTATGAAAAGTCAAGATTTGGCTAACTCTCCTTGCTACGTACAGTTCGGCTTCGAGGAAGCCGTTCTCAAAGGACTGGCCTCAGATGGCGGCCTCTTCATTCCCGAGGAGATCCCCTCCCTGCCCGCCGGATGGGAGACGGAGTGGCGCGATCTGAGTTTTGAGGAACTCGCATTCAACATCATGTCCCTCTACATCTCACCCTCCGAAATACCCTCTGAAGATCTCAGGGATATCATTAAGCGCTCGTACTCGACCTTCCGCCACCCCGAGCGTACACCCATTGTCGAGCTTGACGCAAAGCAGAACCTCTACCTTTTAGAACTGTTCCACGGCCCTACATTCGCTTTCAAGGATGTTGCGCTTCAATTTCTCGGAAACTTGTTCGAGTACTTTCTCGTACGCAAGAATAAGGGGAAGGAGGGCAAAGACAGGCATCATCTCACTGTATAACTACCTTCCGCCGTCCATATGTTAGTGCTGACCTTTTACTAGATTGTCGGCGCTACATCAGGAGATACCGGAAGCGCAGCTATTTACGGTGTTCGAGGGAAGAAAGACGTTTCTATCTTCATGATGTTCCCTACCGGAAAGGTGTCGCCCATCCAGCAGGCCCAGATGACTACCGTCCTTGACGCCAACGTACATAACCTCACTGTTGAGGGATCATTTGATGATTGCCAGGATATCGTCAAGGCTCTTTTCGCCGATCCTGATATCAACTCCACCCACAACCTCGCCGCGTAGGTATTCCTTTCCTGGACATTCTTATACCTCGCTAATAGCCCCAAAGCGTCAACAGTATCAACTGGTCGCGTGTCATGGCGCAAGTGACCTACTACTTCTACTCCTACTTCTCTCTTGTCAAAAACACCGGCTCCGATGACTCGAAGGTCCGCTTTGTCGTTCCTTCTGGCAACTTCGGGGACATCCTCGCCGGTTGGTTCGCTAAGCAGATGGGTCTTCCCACGGAGAAGCTCGTCATCGCTACAAACGAGAACGACATTCTTGATCGCTTTTTCCGCTCCAACGGACAATACACCAAAAATTCTGGCGAGGGCAGCGGCGTCAAGGAGACACATAGCCCGGCCATGGATATCCTAGTCAGCAGCAACTTTGAGCGCCTCCTCTGGTTTCTCGCCCTTCGAACAAACACCTCCTCTGACTCCATTGAGGAGCGCCGCAAGCAAGCCTCTGAAAACGTCAGCCAATGGCTCTCACAGCTCAAAACGGAAGGCGGCTTCACCGTCCCGCCCGCCGTCATTGAGGCCGCCAAAACCGAATTTGAAAGCGAGCGCGTTAGCAACGACGAGACGATCGCCCAAATCCGTTCAACATACAACTCCTCCTTCCCGTCTAACCTCACTCCCGGTAGTGCTACCTCTTCCAAGACTGGCGGCTACATTCTTGACCCCCACTCCGCCGTGGGTGTTGCGGCTTCACTGCGCTCCATCCAGCGCAACCCCGGCACGAAACACATTTCTCTTTCCACAGCTCATCCTGCCAAGTTTGCTAGCGCTGTAGATCTCGCTCTTCGCGCCGAGGACGGCTATGACTTCACCGAGGTCCTGCCTCAGGAGTTCATTGGTCTCGAGCAGCGTGAGAGCAGAGTTACGCCCGTTCGTGCTGGTGCTGGGTGGGAAGGTGTCCGTGAGATTGTCAAGGCTGAAGTTGAGCAGGAGCTTGAGGGAAAGCGGTAGAGGACATGCATTAGAACATATATTCCCAGTATCATTAGACATATACCTTCAGAATTTCGGCGAGCAAAAAGTTACATCTGCTTGATACGGTTCTCTTCGTTATTCTCTTCACTTAGCGTATTCATGGAACTCAAACAATAGAGCAATAGAAACTGCTGACTTTCTTTTCTCCATAAGTCCATGACTTGTCTGACTACAGAGTATATCAAATTACGCGATGTATAGTTACGATTTCTTCGAATTACAGACATTAAGTGGATTCGACTCTCAAGCTCTACTTCCTCAGATGTCGAACTGAAAGCTCAGATGAGAAGGGAGATTAATGCAAGTGCAAGCTTCATATTAAACTCTAGAGTACTATTATTATTACTATTTTAAAAGAGCATAGGACCTCATCTGCCCTCACCTAGAACTAGAACGCCTGCAATATGGATCCGAACAGGCACCAACTAGGCCGGCAAGCATCCTCATGAAGAAACGAACCAGGACAGGAAATGGAACAGAGACATCACAAGATACAAAATCCGAAACTCCATATTAACTCTTTTTGGGGAAAAAAAATAGACAAAATAATGGCATGTGTCATAGCCCCGGCAACAGAGTAAATGTCATTCGACTCTGTTGCTGTTGTGGTTGTCTAGAGGAGAGCCATGATTGTCATAAGGCCAATAAGGAGGCCAGCGGCGGGGCGGACGTTATCGGCGGAGCCGGTGAAATCTGGGCGTGCGGGGGAGACACCAGTTGGGGGAGCTTCAGGAGAAACCTCGCCGGGATGGCCAGGCTTACCGGGCTGGTCGGGCTTGCCAGGTTGGGCGGGAGCTTCAGGAGTACCGGAAGCACCAGGAGCAGTAGGAACGCTAGGAGTACTGGAAGCATGAGGGGCGCCGGGAACACCAGGAGTACCAGAAGCACCAGGAGCACTGGGAGTACTAGGGACCCCGGAAGCACCAGGGGTACCAGGCTTCCCAGGAATGACGGGATTGCTAGATCCTCCAGGGGCAGCAGGAGTACCAGACGGACCGGGTTGACCAGGCTGACCGGGTTGACCAGGCTGGCCAGATTGTCCAGGCTGACCGGGTTGACCAGGCTGGCCAGATTGTCCAGGCTGACCGGGTTGACCAGGCTGGCCAGATTGTCCAGGCTGACCGGGTTGACCAGGCTGGCCAGATTGTCCAGGCTGACCAGGTAGTCCGGGCTTACCAGGTTGACCAGGCTGACTAGACTGACCAGGCTGGCCAGGTGTGACGGGGTGTCCAGATCCTCCAGGGGCAGCAGGGGTACCAGGCTGGCCAGGAATGCTGGGAGTGGCGGACCCTCCGGGGGCGGCAGGGGTACCAGGCTGTTCGGGTTGACCAGGGCTGGGAACCGGAACAGGAACAGGGACCGGAGCTGGGGAGGAGCCAGGAGGCACGGGAACGGGTCTCGTAGTCGGAATAAGAGGCGGCGAAGTGCTGTTCTGGAACGGAGGGTTGGGCGGCGCGGTGCCGTTGTTCACGGGGCCTGTTGGAACAGGACGAGGTTTGCCAGTGGGTATAGGAGTGGGCTTGCCAGTGGGAACAGGCTTTCCAGTTGGGGCTGGGGTGCCAGTCGGACCTGGGTTGCCAGTGACAGGGGGAGCAGGCTTCCCAGTGGTGGGCGCAGTCGGGTGGACAGGTGGCCTGGTCTCGTCCTCACAGTAGGTCGTGGTGATCGTGACAGTGTTGGTCAAGGTGATGGGGACTGTCAGGGTCTTGGTTCCGGAAGTCACGACAGTCGAGGTGACCGGGCATGTGGTGGTTGTGTAGGTGGTGGTCTTGGTGATTTGGTGAGTCACGGTAGTGTTTGCCACGGACTAGACAAGAATTACTTAGTTGACATACTTGGGCAGGTCGAAGCTGACCACCTGGGCTTACCGAGTGAGGTTCCTTGTCGTGAGGCTCCTTCCAGTGGGGTTCTTTCCAATGGGCGACACCCGCAAACGCCGGGGTAGTCAGCGCCAGAAGGGCAACAATCTTGTTAACCATCTTAGAGAATGCTTAAGACAAGAGTTCTAGCCAGTAACAATAAGCAAAACCAGGATGAGCAAACGAGTGAGGTAGAAGCGAGTGACCTTGGGACAACCTGGCGTAGGTAAACCCATTTGAATAGGTGAAAAGATCTCACTTTATACCTGCGAGGGCAGGGGAAGGTCCCGCTTGCAAGACTGTCGGCCGGTTGGTCTGTTAGTCGTCATCAAAGCATGATACGACAGTAGTATTCATGGCGAAGGACAGTCTCGAAATCTCGGCTCAGGGAAAGGAACATGTCCTCCTGGATTCGAACGAAGTCTGGTTGGCTGCGAGGTTCAGGAAGCCTCTGTGCCATGGGTCACAGAATAAGGGTTGACTGGGAAAGGCACAAGGAGTGATGCTGGGATCTCCATTCATTCAGGGCCGTGAGATGAGAGTGACATTCCATAGCTTCGTCCAGTGCCGATACAAAAGAAGCTCCACAAGATCCACTACGATCTCAAGTGTGCTGCATTGGGTGATGATCACGATTCACTGCCCAGAGGCGATAGCGTCATGGATCTGGTGAACTACCAGGATACCAGAGTATACAATCTATCGCCCCCAGAAGACTCAAGGGACCCTCGTGTGCATGAATCCGTTCCTGGAGCTTATAGCCATATCAAGCAAATCACAAGTTGCTGAAGCTACAAGGTTGTCTCTCGCTGCTCTCGATCAATAGCAAGGCAACAACGGACGTCCTGATGACGGTTATCCAGGCCGAAGGGTAGTCGTAGGTGACATTGCCTCGACGGTCATTATGTCATATGCTACTGTCTGCCCAGTCCATCATGTTGCTAGCCAGATCGAGGAGAATCGTTTTTCCCTAAGGAATGTGGGACCGTCCAGAGAAGAAACCATCTGCAACATCAACGAGATGCAAACCAAGGTCACCGTAGGATATGCACTCGTCTCCCGCCAGTAAAAGTGACGGAGCTCGTTTGGGTCAGTTCTCCATGAGCAAATTGAACAGCTTGAACGTGAAAACTGGTTATGCAAGTTAACGAATTATAGGACTCAAGGACCTGAGGTTGAACTTCAGCTGAAGACATCAAATGCCAGGATAGCATTGCAATACACAGACTTTGCGACACCAAGACATAACCCCGTGTCCAAGATTAGCTTGCTAATCCAGCTGAAGACACGCAGCCAGACGCTATGGGACACTATCATGGAACCGATTGGTACATTAACCAAACCAAAGGATGACGGTGGGATAGCCAGCACGAATACGGATAGGACATGATGCGATGAAGGCAAGTGTAGGTGTCATTCAGCGGACAGGGAGCAAGCAATGCGGAGCCCAGTGTTCCGCAGACGGCGATTGAGAGCTGAGTCAATGTTCCTGCAGGAACCGGAAGTAACCAGAGGGTGAGACCAAGGATAGGGTCGTTGCATGGAAGAGATTAGAATCCAACTTGAGGGTATTGCCGTTTGCGGCCGTGATTGGCTGACTCAGAAAAATGTCACGTGTAAACAAGACTGAGTATGCGCATGAATGTTAATCCGGCCCGCTTTAGGGTTCGAGGCCAAGACCGGAACGCGTCCGAGAGCGCGTCTTTGAGTTGAGGTCGCGTTAATTGCTTCCCGCGGGCGATAACAGCTTGAGAAACAATCTTGGATTTGAATTCACCGCTTCGCCACCACGATGCCGCACTGGGTATCTTCAGACGGCTCTTCAACATCGCACAATGATGTTGAGGCCCTCCCAGATGCCCCCCCACTCACAGATGTTTCCAACGGCGCTGAGAAGGACGTAGCTGCCGCCGGCAAGACGACAGCCGGAGTGAAAATCGAAGATATTTTCGATGACGACGAAGACGAAGAGACCGAATTCCCCGCATCTAGTGCGCCGGCTGAGACCAGGGTCGGAAGCGCGGAGTAAGCATACACCAGTATTTACAAGGGAACAACTCTAATCTAGGCCATTCATAGAGCATCAGCGCCGGTACCTGTCCAAGTCGATACGGAAACCATGCTGCAATTTTACCAACGCCTGTTCCCTTTCCGCTACTTATTTCAGTGGCTTAACCATGGGATTGTCCCCTCTCCCGACTTCGGGAACCGAGAGTTCGCTCTGACACTTCAAAACGATGCTTATTTACGATATCAGTCGTACCCAACCGCGGATCTGTAAGTTGGCGCGCACGAAGTTACTTTGGATGATATTCTAACATTTGCAATGTAGGTTTCGCAAAGATATTCTCAAGATGAACCCCTCCCGTTTCGAAATCGGGCCCGTTTACAATAGGAACCCGCGAGATAGAAAGACACTCGGCAGCGGACAACTAAAACCCCTCGCCAAAGAACTCGTTTTTGATATCGATTTAACAGATTATGACGACATTCGTACCTGCTGTACAAAGGCGAACATCTGCGCGAAATGCTGGGCATTCGTGACAATGGCCATCAAGGTCGTCGACACGGCTCTACGACAAGACTTCGGCTTCCAACATATTCTATGGGTTTACTCAGGACGTCGTGGTGCTCACGCCTGGGTCTGTGATTCTCGCGCACGGAATCTCTCAGATGACCGGCGTCGAGGCATCGCAGGGTACCTCGACCTTGTCAGGGGAGGCACAAACAGCGGCAAGCGCGTCAATCTCAAACGACCGCTCCACCCCCACATGACCCGCAGTCTGGAGATCTTAAAGCCATACTTCGTGCAAACCACCTTAGTAGACCAAGATACCTTCGCCAGCCCAGAGCAAGAGCAACGCCTTCTCTCCCTTCTCCCCGATAAGGGGCTCAATGACTCCTTGCGCCGGAAATGGGAATCAGCCCCCGACCGCTCTAGCACAAACAAGTGGGCTGACATTGATGCTCTTGCAAAGGCCGGTAAAAGCTCTACTCTTAACCCCGCTACCCTACGCGAGGCCAAACAAGATATCGTTCTCGAGTACACATACCCACGTCTCGATTCCGAGGTCAGCAAGAAGATGATCCACTTGCTCAAGAGCCCATTCGTCATTCACCCGGGCACCGGGCGAGTTTGTGTTCCTATTGACATTCGTAATGTCGAGAAGTTCGATCCTCTCTCCGTACCTACTGTCTCTCAATTGCTCTCAGAGATAGACTCCTGGGACTCAGACCATCCTAGTAGTGGCGCCGCGGAGACTGCAGAAGGCGAAGGGAGCGCTCCTAACGCCTCTGACGCTGGAGGCACCCGTAAATTACAGGACTATGAGAAGACAAGCCTGAAACCGTACATTGACTACTTCCGTTCGTTCATTGCGGGCCTTAACAAGGAGGAGCGCAATGGGAAGCGAGAGCGTCACGAGGATAGTACTCCAGGAGTTAAATCTGAGAGTATGGACTTTTGATTCTGAATTATGTCGATATGATTTTCTCCGTTAATGTACATGATTAATGGGTCATCAGCTGGGTATTCCTTGAGCGGGATTTGGCCAGGATTGTGCTTTATTGGGTTGGAGAATGGCGCTTTGGATCAGCTCTATAACTATAATTGAATGCATTGCTGACGTTGACAATTACTGTGATTCTTAGAAATGAATATGTCGTATTCAGTGCGATTACACTGCCTGACTTCAACGAGCAAGAGGTCGAAGGCCAGTCAGAATAGAATCAATAAGATTCGGCATGATTACAATAAGATTCCTAATTCATTTCTATATTAATACATGTCCATCCTGATCACTTCCAGAAAACTAGACAGAGATAAGGGCAAAAGCAGAACGTTCGCTGGGCGAACAACAATGAGTTGGTAGGTATACAGAGGCTAGATATACGTGATTCGTGTGCTTTAGGCGGCAACGAAGTTGCGGACATCTGAGAACGTTAGTACGCGAAATGACATCAATTAGGTTCGTTCACTTACTCTCGAGCCAGCGGACGTACTCCTTCTGCTCCTTAACCTGGATGTAGTCGGGAATCATGTTGGCGAGCTCGGCGTTGATGCCGCGCTCCTCAAGGTATCGCTCGAGGTAGGTCTGCAAGTCCTCATCCAGGTTCTCAAATGGAGGGCCGGCGTACAGGCTCTGTCTGGCCCAATCCTTCTCAGCGGTAGCAGCGTGAGCCAAGTCAGGCTTGGAGAAGTAAGAAACTTCCTCAACCTGGAACAAGCCGTCCTGGGCAACGGTCTGGATGAGCAGGGCGCCCTTGCCGGACTTTTCGATAGTGACATTAACACGAGCAGGGAAGCTAGGCTCCAGGTCCTGTTCACCACGGTCAGCGGGAGAGACGCTGTCCTCGGGATGCTGGGCGAAGCCGCCAGCACCGCCCTGGTTCACGGGCTGGTGGCCCTGATAGTCCAGCTCATCGAGAGCATCCAAATCCTCATGCTCGCTCAGGTTCTGAAGATCCGCAACAGTGAATGTAAGGCGAATTCTAGGAAGGGGCCAAACGTTAGCGCGTGGACGCTGATAACCATGGATCGAGAAGGGATAGTTATAGAAGAGACACTTACTCCTCATCATTGAACTTCTTTGTCAGAACAACTTCCTGTTCTCCAGGAACATCCTTGACCTACAATACAATGAGGTTCCATAACTCATCATAGACGCAAATGTTTCGTACATACCTCCCAGGAGTTATTCTGAAGAACATATTGGATGTTCTGGACAGAGGATTCCAAGTCCTCAAGGCCGGAGGACTTCTCGTGCTTAAGTTCGTCCTCGAGCTTGGCAGCAAGCTCAGCATCGCCTATAAAGAAGGTGAGTCCGTTAGCATTATTCGCTTGAAAATATCGTTTTGGGCTTCAGATGGCTCGAAGTCAAAGGTCAACAGTCTGTCGAATAACGAAGAAGTTATCCGAAGTAGGTTCCGGTGCAGTTAGTGGTTGATTATTCAGATTTCGCTTACCTTCAGCTTGCCTGAATGCCTTGCACGTCGAAAAAGCGGCTTGGGATGGTCTAATGGCCTGCTTCAATGAGGGCTGGATGAAGCTAGTCTTGGGGAGGTTTGAGATGGGGCGGAGAATGGCGGATCTGGAGGAGGTAGCAATTGATCGCGAGAAAGTGCGAGGCACTGTGCGAGTAAGTGTGCGTAGGGAGAGCATTTTGAATGTAGCTTAGAAATGGACGTTGGGATGGGAGGAAATTGTTGATGGTTTGAAGACGAGAATCGAAGGCAAAAGATTCGGGTCGGATGATGTTAACATTTCCCAATGAGGATAAGCGCTGCCAAGACTTAGAGCTCCAGCTTCTGCGGAGTACATCATTAACTATATTGCAGTTGAGACCACGACATGAAGCCGGTATATAATTCATCAAGGTGAATGACAGCAGTATACATTACACACGGTGCTGTCTAATAATTGATAAGGTCACTATAGTTTGGGCCAAACGGTTCAGCGAAAATATGCATATATCATAACTCCATTATACCATGAAATGCTGGAACGTTTGTGACTCGCAAAAGAAAAAGCAAAAGCGAAACGCAACATCATGACAACCCTTTAGGTGGAAATGTTGAAGTTTGTTTCTCTCCCTCTTTCGTTAACCGAATGAATTTCATAGCACTGAGTCCAGACCAATTCCCATTCCACCGAACAAGTGCTCTGACTACATCCTCCTCGGTCAGGTCCGGCATCCAAAAACCTGTCTTGAACTCTTTGTTCTCGGCCTCCGTTCGTTGTAAGAGTGCTTCTTCTCTCTTACTAGGCGGCCGACCTTTCCTCCGCTCACTCTGTAATTGTTCGATCTCGGGCACGCTGCGATTGATATATCTGTACGCCATGGCATCAGTATGTCCATAACATGTAAAATATCGCGCCTCGGTCTGACGAACCTGGCGACAAGATCGGAAAGGTCATTGTCTGAAAGAGATACTGTTCCCTCGGGGATAGACTCTTGAAAATAGGTAATGCGGTCAACTAAGGTCAAATGTCAGTGAAGGGCGTAGAATGGAAGCACGGTAAGCAGTTCCCTTACCATAAGACTGTCTCCCTCTCGCCATAGCAGCCGAGACTCGGGCAACTCGATCGTCTCTCGTACCGGCCCTTCGCAGCAGCTTTGCGTCTCTGCTGTTCTCATGGAGAGCTTCAATCGCCCCACGCTTCTTAGAGATGTGCTTCTGCACTTTTGTCAAAGACTTGGGCATGATGAATATAAGCTTAAATAATGATCTTTCCACACTCAGGTTTCCGATAAAAGGGGATCCAGTTTCTTCCCCTCCAACTTTGAGAATTTTCTTTTTCAACCGGCAAAATACAGGAGCGGTGAGTCTGGGGTTGCTTAGAGCCGCTACTAAGCAACCAATCAAAGCCATGGCCTGCAATCGCGTTCCTGGCGCGTTCTGGGAAGAACGAGGAAGTCGATCGTTGCAAGCATTCCATCCTTGCTGCCGGGGTTCGTTCACCGTCTTATGATACCTGGGCGGCTGCTTCGTTCCCCGTGTCAACTCAGAACACGGGAGTTTCATGTCCTTCGCCCCCAGCCTGACTTTGTCCCGCTCGCAGAATATCCCACTGATGCCTCCCTCGAGTCTGTGAAAAACACGAGGCATATCTCGTCCTTCCAGGGAGCCCACGATGGGTATTAAAGGTAAATAATGACAATCGCTTACTCTGTCGAGTGCTGCTTATATTGAGACGTTCCTTAGGACTTCATGGCCTTCTCAAGTCAATCCAGAAACCATGCCACTTGAAGAAGTTCAGCGGACAAACCCTGGGGGTAGACGCTTACGGGTGGTTACATCGTGGGACGGTGGCCTGCGCCGTCGACCTAGTTCTGGATAGGCCGACCACAAAGTGAGTTGTTTGACAGCGCACTATATACGCTGGTACGTTATTAACTTGAAAAGACATATTGATTTCGTCCTGAGTCGAGTCCGTATGCTCCTCTTCTTCGGAGTTAAGCCGTATCTTGTCTTCGATGGGGACAACTTGCCAAGTAAGTCCGGTACCGAGCTCGACCGACAGCAGAGGCGTCATGAGAGCAAAACGCTAGGAATGGAACTCTATCGCAAGGGGCGAACCGCAGAGGCGTATCAAGAGCTCCAGAAGGCTGTGGATGTAACACCGCTTATGGCGCGTCAGTTGATTGAGGAATTGAAAAAACTGGACATTCAATACGTGGTAGCGCCTTACGAGGCCGATGCACAGCTTGTTTATTTGGAGAAGCACGGCTTTATTGACGGCATTATATCGGAAGACTCTGACTTGCTTGTATTCGGCGCCAAACGACTGTTGTCCAAGCTTGACCAGCATGGTGAACTGATTGAAATCAACCGTGCTGATTTCACGGCTTGTCGAGAAGTCAGCTTTGTGGGTTGGACGGACGCCGACTTCAGACGAATGTGTATCATGAGCGGTTGCGACTACTTGCCCAACATTGCTCGCGTCGGGTTGAAGACAGCATACCGAAGCATTCGGAAGTACAAAAGCGTGGAGAAGGCGCTTAGGATGCTTCAATTCGAGGGCCCGTACCATGTGCCAGCCGACTACCTTCAGAGCTTCATGCAGGCTGAACTGACTTTCCTCTATCAGAGAGTATTTTGCCCAAAGTCTGGCAAATTAGTTCCCTTGACATCACCGGATGATGGAGTTAACTTGGATGAGCTTCCTTTTATCGGTGCTGATATGGATCCTGAGACCGCTGTCGGAGTCGCGAATGGTGACCTAGATCCAACATCGAAAAAACCCCTACAGTTGGTGATAAAACCACTGGGCTCAAGCACAGTAGAACAGAACAAACATATTGCGTCCCTCAGCCGAAGACAAACAATTGGCTCGTTCTCGGATATAAAACCATCTAAGCCAATAAACTCCTTCTTCACCCCGAAACGCGTTCCACTTGCCGAGCTGGATCCAAATAGCCTCACTCCATCGCCAAGTCAGCAACGACTACTTCATCGTCATGTCAACAGTTCCTGGGAGCCCTCCCTTGCTCCGTCTCGCCCATCCGTCGCTAGGTCTACCACCGTTAATGACTCGTCTAGTCGTCTTTCGAGTCCGCTCGTGAGAAGTGCTGAACGGTCTTTATTTCTAGCACGCACTTCGAAGTTGACAACTCTGCAGCCTAGCAAACGACAGAGGCTCTGCTCAGAAACAGACGAAGTGATCGCTGCTAGTACACCAGACTGCCGCAGTCGCTTCTTCGCAGCCAGCTCGAATGATGAAACCCCTAGCGGCGGCCAAAAGCTTAATCGTAGCAAGAAAGCGCGCAAGTCTACTTTAGACGTTTTCTCGGACGATGCGACCGAAGATATTATGTCACAGATGCCTGATCCGAGCGAAGCCGCGAATATGACGAATGAGAAATTCTCAGCAGCAGGTCACTCCGGTGAAAGCAGCGAACGTGAAGATGAAGTAACCAAAACAAATGTTCCAATTACTACCAGGAGCGAGACCGAGGCCACCCAACTTGATGCTAAGAAGCAGGCCTACGAGGCTGCATTTGACAGCAGAACGCTATCCAGAAAGATAAGCGCCGCATCAGAGCCTCAGGTCGTTCCACAGGTTACGGACCATCATATCAAGCGGCAGACCTCGACACTCTCGAAGTATTCCTTCAAGACTGATGCTAGTGGAACCCGACCTAATCCACAGCACTCGGCCGTGAACGGTCCTGAACGGAGTGCTTCGAGCCAGTTGGTTCGCCAAAGAACCTGGACGCCTACACAACCCAAGCGGCTAACCCCATTACAGCGGTTGGGCCAGAACGCTTTATACCGATCACGATCATTGAACAACATGCCGGCCTCACCTACGATTTCCAGATCCCCAAGTCGGATTGAGGACAGGACCAGCGTCAGCTCCGGTGACTGTCCTCCTGCAATCACTTTACGCACCGGACAGGGTAGCGAGGATCTCATAGTCCCAGACAGTGAAGAGGAGGAAGATGATTGCGATGCAGGCGACGACAGTGTTAGCCAATCTCGAGTAACAGCTTTGGATCTCAAACGGTTCTCTTTCACGGCGAGATGATGTACATATTATTGGTTTATCAAAGCACCTGATCATGCATTGGTGTCTTCATTGGTGTCTTGGAGTTTGGAAGAGGCTAACAGTCTTTAGGAGGTCAATATGCCGATCGGTTGGTGAACGGATTGTTGTCTGGATGGTTGTTTTGCTTCTTGGCGTTGTATTGAGTACATAATTTTTATTGAGATCATTACATTGGAGCAATGAATACTGTATCACTACTCTGTATTCACCGTCGCGCTTCGACGATCGCAGGCATCCGACAGACTTTCCGACTTTAGGCTTCAGTCACTAAATATGGGTTGGAACTTGGGAATCTGGGGGCGGTCCTGGCGCTAATCCAGTTTACGTTAGCTCGATCTACGGCTCGATCTGCTGTGTTTACTATTAAGGGGAGGCGGTGAATTTGGTTACCGGGGAACCGGGGCTCGTAAACAATGGGCGTTGGCCCAGCCTCTCGATTTAGTGCGGAAGATCCAGTTGTATACCGTCAGATGGCCCAGCCACCCACTATCTTCGCTGGTGACGCTCACGTTCTTGTTTTGCAAATACTCGGTGGCAGGAAGTCTCGCCGGTTTTGGGTTGCAGCTGTGGATTTGTCCAGATACGATCTCTCCCCTTCTCCGTCTTCCTCCCTCTTGCATACTTCTCACTTGAACTGCCCGTTTGGACCATTGTTGTCCCACTGACACTCTGGGTAACGGTGCTTTGTTTTCATTGAAATCTGACTGTTGTGTATAGCACCGGATCTGTCAACCACGTTTGCGAGACAATCCCCATACATTCCCTCGATCTATTATCGTCATTCCTCCCATCTAGATCTCCTACGTCGCATTCCACGCCGTATTTTGCTACATTCCTTTGAGCGAACCGTCGCTGGGAATCATCCGGGTAGCAGGCACTCAGTGGTTGTTATTGGTTGTTATTCAGATTCACGAGTGTGACAACCGTTTCCTTCAGTTTTATAGGAGCGGGCATTGCTGCTAGACAAGGTGTGTAGGGTCAGCAGCACTCCTTCTCGGGGCTCCGAGAAGTGAGACTCAAAAAGAAAGAAGGAATCAACACAGCAGGAAGCTGTTGCATATTCAAGATGCCGAGATTCGCGGGCGGCTTCGCCCGTATGTGTTTTGTCCCTAGCTATGGGTTTGCGACTGGTATTTGCTAACAGCTTGGGTTAGGCTTCATTACGATGGTCGGATATCACCACGTGCTGATGATTATCATTGCTATTATTATCATCCTTCTCTGTGAGTCACTCTACTTCTAGCTATCCGTTTGACTGTAGCTAACTCACATAACCACTCAGCGCTGCTGCTCGCAGGATGCTCTTCATCATCGCCTCAAATGCCAACAATTTTCCTGATCTCTATGTACTATGAGCGCTACGACCCAATATTTGACCTCGCGCAGGTCGACCCTGGAGTTGTTACCGCTACAGCAAACATCGTTGGAGGTGCTCAGCTGGAGGTTCGCGTAGGATATTTTGGCATTTGTGTCCAACCAGACGGTGGATCTTACATCTGCAATAACAACGCAACCGCACTTGCAGAGATCCTAACTCTCGATCAAGACCCGCTAAATCTCGTCTGGGTTGCATCAACGTTCAAGGATGCAGTCGTTTTCCCGTACCTGATGTGAGTCCACATTTTCCCGTCGAGCTAGGTCTTAGGTCCATCTAACGGCATCTAGAATTATTGCCATTATCCTTGCTTTTATCTGCTTTATTATCCTTGCCACTTTCCCTGGCTGGCACGAAGGA
Organism: Aspergillus nidulans FGSC A4; assembly: GCF_000011425.1. NCBI lineage: Eukaryota > Fungi > Ascomycota > Eurotiomycetes > Eurotiales > Aspergillaceae > Aspergillus > Aspergillus nidulans. The sequence goes on along the minus strand of NC_066262.1, from coordinate 1,993,661 downwards.
ACCGATGCGACTGGCTCCGAAGTTGAATATAAGCCGTTTCCTTCCCGCCCTGTATCCCAGGTCGCGCTGGCCTTGATCTTCGTGGCAGCAGTTTTCGTGCTGGTATCAGTTCTGTGGCAGCATACGGCATCTGTGGGCGCAAGCACGATAGCTCAAGATTTGGGGAACGGGAGTGTTAAGAGCGGCGTCGGGACTTCCGCGATGGTCTTGGGTTGGTTTGGATTCGCCTTGATGGTGGTCGTGACGATCGGACTGCTATTCATGATTCTAAATTTGCGGTTGTTAAGGCAACTGACTGACGATGAGCCCTAGTGGGCAAAGTACTTGCTTCCTTGCGTTTATTGTTCATTTTCTTTGTTTTCTCCTCTCAGCACGACTCACAATACCCCTTCACGACACCAACACCACGAACACGACGATACTACGACCGCCGCATGAATAATACCCTGAGATCCCGATATACCCACGAGAGATAATGATCGGATTGGTTAGACTTGAATGTCGATAAATCAGGAAAAATCCTACAGAGACCTCGACCTTCGTCAAACCACGCGACTTGCTTGATGTTTGTCATCTTACCATCGCCTTATCGCCCATGTACATTCCCCCGCAATTATTGTCGATTGCATTTCTCTAATGTTGTATAAAGAGTTTGTTCCGAGCTTCTATATCGCTATATCAATCAGGATCTGGGTGCTTCTATGGTTGATGAGATTTTATGTTTATGAATGGATGGACAGGATAGGATAGCATACTATGTTATATGATTGGATGCGCGCATTGAATGAATGGATGCAGCAATAAAATAAGAAAATATAATTAGGTTTTGCGTATATGCTTCTCTAGAGTTTGACTGGGATTAGGCGTAAGATAAGCGTGATTGACTTCTCCGCCGTTAGATGTATAGAGTACAAGGACTTCCTTTTGCCTTGCACGTTACTATAAATTTTGATATATACCCCATATATACCCCATATACCCCAGCTGGGAATGCACAAATTGTTGAAAAGGAAGAGCAGCCGCATAATGCTCCTTCCTTCAACGTAGAGTAGTTGAGGAAGAAGCAACCACCGGACCAAGCCCGGCCGCTTCCACCTTCAAGGGCAAGATAATGCAGTTTTCGGAAGGAAGAACAGACTACTAATGCATTCCCAACACAATGGCAGTTCTTTTTATTCTTGGTATCATCGCGGCGGCGTATACTAGCAGTTGCAGGACTATGCGCATTCTGTCCTCCACCGGACGGCATGGCTTTAATGTCTCATATTGGAAGGACAAAGTTGGTTTAATCAAGATAAGATGTAATCGGAAGCCCTAAGAACTCGCACTGTTTCAAGCTTTGAAATGGCGTCTTCTCACTAGGGAAGTCAAGCATGTGGATAGGGCCGCTGGAGTTGCGCACCGGCTCCCATGGGCCAAAGGCTTGAACAGCTTCTAGTGTTCTTTCATAGCCGCGGGCAGCCAGGTAGTTTGCGTCAGGATTGGGCTGTCCGGAGCGTACGAACTCAGCGAAATAGGATGATATGAGCTGTGCAGCGAAGAGGTCTAGAGGATCTCGAGCAGCATCGAGATTGCCAAAGACAAAAGGTAGGTCTGAACCGTGAAGACGGAAATAGAAAAGGTCTGGATCTCCGAGTGGATACTCAGACGATGATGGTGGTCCGCCGAGGTTATTTGGGTCGGTGCCGCCAATTGTTCGCTGCACCTGATAGTAGTATGATGGTTTGAAAACGCCGGTGGATACACCTGCATATAGGGCGGCTTGGTTTATACACCGGATTTTAATGTCTGTCGCTATGCGTTGGGCAACAGCGAAAGAATCCAAGGTTATATTACCTGTGTTGGGACTGGGGAACAGGTTTGAATCGATGATTTTGAGGGCCTGGGTGGTGCTGATATTCAAAAATTCTTGGATACCCTCGAGCTCAGACTCGATGTTATTGGAGAAAGGGATGAATGATGCACCTTCGTCGGCGACATTTCCGAATATAACCGGGACGTGAGCGGTGCCTGCATGTCTCTCACTGAGGTTTAGGTCTGTTGTATTGATATATTTCCCGTCCTGAACGATGTGGTGTGCAATCGTTGGCAAATTGACAAGAGTAGACGCAGGAAGGTCCCTCAAGCATGATATCTGCTGCTCAGTCGTGTCCTGATTACAGCCAGCTTCGAATAATATTTTCTGGCCGGCTGTTTGATATGATTCTGAGACGCTCAGGTATGAGCTATATGACGCTTCACGATGTTCGTACTTAATGCCAGCGCCATTTCTCACGTCCGACATCGCAATGGCGCCTTGAAACTTTCCATATGCAAGAGGTGAGCCTAGAAGAGCCTTTACAGACCTAGCACCTGCTCCTTCACCAGCTATGGTGATGCGTCGAGGGTCGCCACCAAATTGAGCAATATTTTTTATTGTCCACTGCACACATCAGCACTGCCTGAATCCACGTTCCAGTTCCTGTATAGAACTACCTCAAGAGCAAGGATCTGATCAGCGATCCCTTGGTTTCCTTGGATGTCTGTCCCTGGCACCGCTAAAAAGCCCAACGTCGAGAGTCGATAATTGAATGTCACGACAACCACGTCTTCTCGTGAGGCTAAATTGCCACCGTCCGTCGCAGGGTCAGAACCAGCGCCAGCAACGAAATTACCACCGTGGATCCAGAAAAGAACTGGCCGTAGGCCAGCTGTAGAGTTCTTCTTCGGGATATATGGCGTTTGGATGTTGAGGTACAGGCAGTCCTCGCTGCCACCGGCAACCTGGGCACAACTGGACCCATACTCCGTAGCCTTGATTGTGCGGAACTTTTCAGAGTATGGCTTCGCATAAGAAAACCGAGTTGGAGCATCCGCGTATGGGATCCCTAAGAAACGAAATGATTTTTGGTTCCGGTATCCTACGTACATGTTGTTCTCCGAGTTGACTCGAATCAGTTGCTGCTGCACGGTCCTCCCTCGTCTTTGTTTGTCGTCATTACTGGTCTGTGTGCACAAGACAGGAAGCGGAATATTTCGAGAAGGGAAAGGATAGTGATCAAGTTGATTCTCACCATCCTCAACAGATAGCACCCCATCTCGGACGTAGAATCGCCCAGATTTGTGTTCGGCCGTTTCGGTCTGGTTGTTAGTGTAGAAATAATACGAGAACAAGCGTTGAAAGTCCTCTTTGTACTCCATGACTGTGGAAAGGGAGATCATGGTCTCCCCGAACTCTTCGCATGCATCGCGAAGTTCATGCTGTCCCATAGGACCAAGCAAAATCGCCCCAGCATGATTCTGATGGTCGGTGGAGTTCAGATTATTCTGATAGAGAAAAGTAAGTGACGACTTCTCGTTGACCACGCGTCTATAACCAAATCGCCGGTATCTATGTGGGATCTGTCTGAGCGGAGTTTGGGGTTCCTCCGTCGAGGTTGAATATACAGGCCCAGAGAACCCACGAGACAGCCCTAATCCACACACATTGACAATAAAGACAGCTACCACAAGAAGGCGAATTTTCATATTGGCGTAGGATATTGATCAAACACTCGTTCACACCGTTATGAGGGAACCATCTGCCCCGCAACTTTAAGATATGTTGGGCTGCCGAAAGCATCCCAGCAATTACCCGCATTCATCAAAAGCGAGGCCCTAGCCAATATATCGGTGCCACCCCGCCTAGTGTCTTCTACCCTTTTCGCTAAAAGGGGCCGAGGACCGTGACATGCAAGCCATCAGGGCAAGATGAAAAGCGGGGAAGGCTTTTTACCGGTAGTGTCACTTGAGCATGCGTCGCCAAAGTTTGAGTACCCGAGTGTCGGCGAGTAATAGGACGACAGAATGAAGGCTGACGCCAAGATCAATAGTTATAAGACACAGCATAGAGTGTTCAGCATCTGGACTGGCTCGGCTCGGTCACTTTGAGACGAAAAATTCCAAACGGCGCTTTGGTTGGCTATGTGTTATTTGTTTATATCGCGGCCGCTAGCGGCCCTAAGGCCAATCCTTTAACGGGCACTTGGACGGGAATTCTCGCCAAAACAGTTTGTCCAGAACTGCTTGGATCGCTGGCCAAGCTCGAGCAAAAGAGATCGCGTGCATTCAGCTGGGACGTGTCCGCCAATCGCGCATGGCCCTTTGGTTAAAAACTGACGCTAGTACGAGATGGAACCGGAGTCTCGGAGGACCAGATACTCTGCGAATATGTAACTGCTAATTGAAGCACGCATCGCGGGGAGCGGAGTTCTGAAAGGCTCAGAGAAGTGACTACTGGTGGGGGAAGAGAAGGGGGGATGCTGACAGTCTTGAGTTGGAACCCCGTGACTGGATTTCTATTCTTGCAATAAAGCAAACATTACTCCAGAGAAGGATTTTTATACAATCATATAACGGTGCTTGTCTTGCTTTACTTCTCTACATAAACGAAGCGATCTGGAATACTGACCAAAATCTCCAAAACTTCGGTGTAGGCGCCTCAAGTACTCGCATGAATAGCATAGAGGTACATACCCTTAGGAAGGAGCCTTGCCTCGCCACGTTCAACGCCGCCGAGCAAAGTCAAAGAGACAAATATGACATTTCAAATACAATTTGAGAAGCTAATAGTTCATGACACTCTGTCCTGGTCTGTCGTCGTAACCGCCACCACTTGCTTCATGTCCAGACTGGTCATCAAGGGACTTATAGTACGCCGGATGGCCCGTATCACGACCGCGAGTCCTACCACGGCCACCTCCGCGGGAATTTCCTCGGCCGCGCGGACCGGCGCCACGGCCACGGCCGCGGTATCCTCCACGACGATGCCCATCATCGTGCGCATGACGGTTATTGCCGCGGTGATTGTGGTTCTGGCGTCCCTGTGGCCCTTCAGGGTTACTTTGACCTGGGTAGAGAATATCATCGTCCCGCTCCTGCTGGATACGTCTCTTGCTAGACCTGTTCATGAACTGGTCATCGGCTTGACCGTCCTCTTCAATGCGCAGGACGACCTTTTCGCCCACCACACTCTCAATGCCAATAGCCTTATCACTGGGAACGGGGTGCCAATTATGAATCTTTGAAGCATCGACAGGACGAGCTCCTTTGCGTACTGCTAAAACCACAAATGGAACCCTGTTCTCAGTGTGGTATTTTTCCGTACTAGGAACTGGCTGCAGCCGGGCGGCCCAGACTTTGTTTTCAAAGACGCCAGTTCCGGTAACAACCCAGCTCAGCTTTTTGCCGATACCACCGACTTTGTCCAGAATTGACCGGCTCGCCGGCCGTGGAGTGATCAAAATACTGTTAGCCATATACTTCAGGTCATTTGAGTCAGAAAGCCCGTGGGGCAGCAACGGGTTCAAGATCTGTCTGATTAGGCGGTCGGAATCCGTATTTGTGATAAGATAGCCAGTGAAGTAAGTGGTACGCTTGATGCTTAGCCGACCATAAGGCGATTTGGTCACATTCAGCGCCGGGTTGCGGGTAGCAACGTTATGCGAGTTGATCATTCGCTGCACTTCGGCAGCTTCAATTACGGGGGACAGGTACGCAGACCCTTCAGCTACCTGGATAACCTCTGCGTTAATTGGCTTTCGTGAATCAGGGCCGCTCATGGTCTGGAAGTTCCGGTTCATCGTCTCGAAGAAGTCCCGAAATCCCTTGACACTAGGACCGGTCAGAAGGGGACCACCGCTCGGCATGTCAGTTTCAAACTCACTGCTTTGGACGATCTTCGTAGACACGAATCTCGTCGGCCTGTGTATAGGTGAGAACAACATCTGAAAGGAAATTCTGCTTGAAATCCATAGTCGATGGAAACCGCTGGCCGTTGGGCCCGACCTCAGGCTTCAGGCATATGATATCAAACTCGAGATGCCTGCTATCGATAATGCGCTTGACGATGTCCGAAAATCCGGCTTCAGACCGGCCAGTCAAGAGCACCGTAAGCGCATCTTTCTGCTTCATGCTCAGCTCCACTAATTGCACCTGTCCGTTATCAGTTCACGTTCCACGGTATGTATATGTAGCTCGCACAATCCGTTCGTTCCACCAACCCTTCCAGGCGCGAGGCTCTTCCTTCTCTATGCCGTCACCGGTAGCAGACAGAAGATTCGGGTCGTGCCACCATCCTCCATTCGCAAAGCTCTCGTAGGCTTGTAGAAATCCGATACTCGGGCCGTTCCATAGCTGTGGGTTTGGAAGCGGACTTAAGAATACTGGACGCAACGATTAGCCCGGCAACTCTCAGAACCTAGAGGCTCAAGGTCCACCTTACATGTGTTGTCGAAGTCGTAAACGTGAATCGCCCTCACCTGTGGCGTAGCTAGAAGATTGCAAAAAGACAAGTCAGTACCACTCCTGCGAAGAGACCGGAAAGCGCAGCAGAAGCCTCACCCGGCAACTCTCTGTTAATGATAGACCATCGCCGCAATCCTGTAATAGTCCGCGATAAAGATTGATGGTCCAGGAGAGACCCATTTGGTGCTCCGCGCGCCATTGCGTAGCTTTCAGCGATAACTGACTTGGCAGACCTCTTGATCATTGCTCGAGGGGCATGGTAGCGCTGTAGGATGGATTTTGTAAAGGCTGAGCACGTTTTAATGTCCAGTCTGAAGTTTGAAATGAGCGAGAATCTGCTAATCGTGGTGTAGTCCGGAGCGAATTCAGTGCGAATATCTCTGGGAGCTTGAAAATTGTTGCTGCGGCGGGCAACGTGACCAGCGCGTGGAGTGCCTAGGTAATGCTGTCACAACCACCTCATGGAAGATCTTCTTGAATTTCCCAGCTGCGCCCTTTGGAAGACCAACCACGCCGTGCTCGCTTTGCCCACTGATGACCGATGATGGCGATATCCAACAGCAGATTCTGCAGCGAACCCTGCAAGAGGTAACGCAGGAGCAGCAACAGCGGGAAGTTGTGTCGGATCCCTGCGTTATCTGCCTGGAACCCATCAGCGAACCCGCTGTAGCAATATCTTGCAACCATGCGAACTTTGACTTTCTCTGCCTGGTGAACTGGCTGGAGCAGCGGCGCAACTGTCCACTCTGTACGGAACTTACTGCTGTTCGTTTCTACTCGTTCACTACTAACATCGCTGGGTCCAGGCAAGAGTGAAGTATCCTCGGTCAAGTACGAGCTTGTGCATCCTGACGGACCAAAAATCTATCAGCTTCCTGATACTTTCCCTTCAACCGGTGTATCGTCAACAGGCCATATCAACCCACATGGTCGACTACCTCGAAATCCCCGTCGGCCGCGACGCGCGCGAAGCCCTTCCCTTCAAACGCCCAACGACCCCCTCCTTCGCAGACAGCATGTCTACCGCCACCGGCTCTACTCCCTCCGTGTGGGCTCTAATCGCCTTTCTCAATACCGCGAATTTACACCGGAAATGTTCAACAGAGACGAAGAGTTAGTATCGCGAGCGCGCAAATGGATCCGGCGAGAGCTGCGGGTGTTTGAGTTTCTTCATCCCGACGCTTCATCCTCCCCCTCCTCTGTAGCTCGACCGGGACGGCAGCGGCTCGAAAGCCGCCGTGGCAACAATGCGGAGTTTCTCCTGGAGTATATCATTGCTATCCTCCGAACGGTGGATATTAAAGGTAGCGCGGGGCAGGCGGAGGAACTCCTGAGAGATTTCTTGGGCCGGGATAATGCTTCTTTGTTCCTGCATGAGCTCCAGGCTTGGCTAAGAAGCCCGTATACTTCTTTAGAAGACTGGGATCGCAACGTCCAGTATGATGATCCAGACTCGCCTGCTCAGCGCGCCCATCATGATCCTCGAACTTCTAGTCGGAATCCTACTCCGATCTATAGAGGCGCGGCACGGAATTCTCGCGGCCGAGTTAACAAGCCCCAGTATTCCCGTGGCTCAGAGCGTTATGGTAGAGCTCCGGATTCCTTTGCAAGGAGGGTCCAATATGCGCGGGATCGTTATATTCCGGACTGAAGGAGCTGACTCAACGTTGCACGATGTATGATATGTAAACAAAAGGTATATATATAGACAATCTACCGCTGGAAACATGGTATCTCGATAATGGCAATAAATGCAACAGTCGTATCTCATAGGAATTCAAAGCCGTGCCTTCCATTCACCTCCGTCGAAACCGTCCGAAATTGCGACCACCCCCTCTATTTCGGATTTTCAACGACCTATAGTTTGCGTGGGCTTGAGGATTGATCTTCCTTGTGGACGGCTTCTTAGCGTTCGTATCGATGTTCTCTTTCTCTTTCTTCTCTTTTGCCTTCACCTTCTGCCGTTCTTGTGCTTGTTTCGTATCGCTGCCTTGCCCTGTAGCCCCAATAGCCTCCTTCATTTTCTCCGAGAAACTCTTGCTCCTACCTAATGGTTTCGAGTCTGCATCGTAGTCCGGATCTGAGTCTGAATCTTGCTCTGCTTCAGAGATTGAACGAAGCGAGTCTAAATCATCGTCTATAAAGGCAGCTGGGATACCAACACGCCCAGAGGGCGGGCCATCTGCTTGAGTTTCCGCAACAGCGACTAGGTCGTTGTCGTCTATTCCTAGCTCATCAACGTCACCGGATCCGCCAGCGGAGACAAGATTGTGTTCGAATCGAGGCTCAGACTGAGATAGAGACTGAGGTTGGGATCTGGTTGTTGTCGGTTTTGCTTGAACAACAGGTCTCATCTTTACTAGTCTGGTCGTGCGTTTCTGGCCTTTCTTTTTGAATGTACGCCCCGTCGAGTTCGGATCCGCGGCCTGACTATTCGGTACGTCGACGCCTGTTCCCGTTTGCTCGATTTCAATCTCCCGAAGCACGTCCCATTCATCTTCTAATCGTTCTTCCTCCATGTCACGTAAGCCCTGTACAAGTTGAGACAGGCCCTTCCCCACGAATTGCTGTGGTTTGCGGACGGGTAATGGGCTCATGTCCGTTGGGTCAGGGCCCGTTAGACCAGACGTGGATCGGCGGAGGAAAGACGGTGTTTCAAGGTTCGCATTGGCGTGATCAATATTTCGAGTAGCCTGCGGACTCTGTTTCGTAACATCATTATTCCCGATAACTCCTCTTGAAGTCCCATCGTCGACAATCGAAGAGTATTTCCAAGCTGTAGGCGTCGCAAAAAGAGCTGAAAGCATATACTTCTTCCCGGACGAGGCGGGCGTTCGCTCCACTCGAGGCGAATCCTCCTCCTCCTCATCTTCTTCCCTTATAGTATCCATCTTCCGCTTCTTCGATGGCGTCTGCGCAGCAATTCCCTTGAGACTTGCCATCCGGGCTGCGGTTGGCGTTGCGGTGCTACCGCCCGACTCGGAGAGGAGGTCAAAGAGGCCGAGTGCTTTTCCATCCCGCTGCGGTGTCGGCCCAATAGCTGTCTTCAGGGGCGAGGAGGTTTGCATATGCGTCGAGGGGCTGAAGAGCCGCCGTAGCACAGACGGGGAATCGTAAGGATCGACATCTGCCGGATGTGTAGTCTTTAGTTTCGAGGGTGTCTGGAAGATACCGGCTGCGGATTTTCGTGGCGTAGATGTCGTCTGGCAATGGCTTTGACTCTGTTCTGGTCCGTTTGGCGAGGAGTGTTTGCGCTTTTTTGATCGTTCTTGGGTATCAGTGGGCTTCGAATGCGACTTGTCGTTCTTGCTGCTCGATGCCGATTCTTGGGATTTCAATCGGGAATATTCTTTATATTTGGCAGCTGGATTGGGGCGCCGTTAGTGGTCTTATAGACGTGAAGCAGGCTCTGAACGCGCAATGCGACGTACCAATTTCAGGAACTTTCTTGATGTCTCCTCGTTCTGCCTTCTTGCCTCCATTGGCGGCTGCAAATCCCCGCTCCCACTCCTTCAGTTCGGCGCGCAGGATAGCCGCTTGGTTTGAGATCTCTGACACGGTAACAGTGGCCATCACGGCATATTGGATCACCGATGTAAAGTGAGGAGATGAATTTAATCGTAATTTGAATTAGGTGAATGGCAAAGGGTGGTGGTGGCAGTAAGAGTTCTTCTGATATTCGTCGCGTGGAAATCAATTAACGCGTGACGCGGTGCGGCTGCAGCACAACCGCGGGCTGCCAAACGGACGCTCCCTACACCCCACGTTGTGGGCTGTACAATCTCCTCCGTACACAGAGGACTTATTCCTTTGCTTAGAGACTCGAAAAATTAAATTGCCACGAACATAAAGCCATGCCAAAGCAAGAAAAGTTTGTTTCGCTGAGGGTTGCGAATCTTGGCTACTGGGCTGTTATATATTTCATCTACCATGCGGGCTAACAACAATGGAACCCATTAAATGCACCATTAGTCTGAATTTGAGACAAGAAACAGGCTCAACTATATTTCGACTGTCGCTCAAGAGCTGCAACTCCTCCGCAGATGCAGCTATCATCTACAATGTGTCCTTTTGGGTATTCCCACCTGATTACTTCACTACGCGACTTCCGTTCAGGTCGGATGAAACGATATGGGCTTGAACCGCTGTGACAAGGTTGAGGAAACCTCCCATTCAAGCAGCATGCGTATTGTGCATTGCTCAATCTATCAGCGCTCATATCAGCAAGCACCGTGGGAACGCCCTCGGATAGAGCAACTTGAAACGACGCTCGACGTTATATCCTCCATATACCAGGACCGTAATATGTTCAAAGGTATGTTCAGAGAGAATGTCGAACAGCATGAACTCTACACTGGAATTCCTCGATATACTGGCAAAACCACCAGGATAGCCAACCGACGTCGTGACCAGAATGACGTTCTCATCTCTCAATGCTTTAAGAACAGACAAGATCACCCCGTGGATCGTTATGAGCCGAGCCTGAAGGGATGACGACTATTGCTTCTTGTGCTCTCCTCTATTGAGTACGACCTCCTTCCACCATTTGAGGAGTATGCGGCTCTCCTCCCGTCTTTTCCCACGGTGGGTAAAGCTTCGATAAACCTGACGTACTGACAAGTTACTTGGGGGTACCCAAGCCCGGTATTCCACGTGGTTGAGTACAGATCTCCATTCGCTGAGGCTGGTTATGAATGGGACAGCTTGCCACAGGAAGCTCCGATTGCGCTGATTGCTGCTTCGAAGTCTCTTGTATGGCATCAGACTAGAAGAGCTCCTTCCAAAGGAAGTTTCGCGGTAAAGAGTCGAGTCGAAAGACATATCCGTAATAAAACACCATGCTCGCGAGCGGTACAAGCGAATTCCCGGTGCTGATGACTTTCCCGGGCCGTATTCCATTTGGTGCACTGATACGTCGTAATCAAGGCATCGAGACCGGTGGCTCGATATACATAATAGCCTTTTCCTTCTCCTTGCGAGGGGTCAGAAGAGCCTGAAGACATTTGCGCTGGTCCTGTAGTGGCCAAGGAGGGAGGTACTCAACTTCTAGACTGCTGATCAGGGCTCACAACCATAGGCTCGACAATGGACAGCTTTACGGTGCGCATGTTACCCTGTGAAAGTTAGCTGCCGTGGGAGCTGTTTCTGCCGAGATATCGCACGAATAAGACCAATTGGTTAGAAGAAATCTTGGGATACCATCCTCTTGAGAAATGTTAAGCAGGTTACATTCTTATGGCGGGTGACATCGTTTCTTTGGTAAGTTATAGTGTGGCTGAAAAGAAAGTACACCATGGGCTTGGGGCTATTTTGATGAAAGCTCGCCACGTCTGCATCCAGTTCAGTCGTTAATACATATCTGCACTTGACAGATTACTTTATTGGAAGTAGATCTATCATTTTGTTCCTTGACACCTTTCGAAAGCGACATGTGCAAAGGGCCTAGTACTACTCCAGATGAATCCTAGTACTGAAGAACAGCTGCTCTTGTTAGAGATGTTTGTAGATGTTTGTACAACAGTAATCAAGCTACCATTTACACCTTTCCTGCTGAGATAGATATCAGAAGTGACGCCAATCAGCTAGGCGTCTGAATCTCAACTACAAATACGAGATGTCTGCACAATTGCAAAGGCCACGACAAGGAGGTTTTTAGCCTAACTATCTCGTTTAGGCCATCAGCAATTGCCTTAATCAGCTTGTCATATGCCCTCTCCTGTATTCCAGATCCTTCTTCATCAGATCGACGAACTGGTACGCAGCATTACTGGTAGAGGAGATCTACATGCACAGCTACCAGCTGCACAAGAAGAATAGTGAGCTGCCGCTCGGTGCAACTTCAATAGCCTTTCCTGGCGTGTATGTTGAGACCTAAGCCTCTATACTCAGGTGAAATATATGAACTGGCACAGCAGTGTTTCAATGCTCCAGTCCGCCATGACCGTGATTCACTCTGCGCGCGAACGTCCGCAAAGACGTTGTGTTTGAGTGAGCCAGCCGGCGTATCCCGAGTACGGTATCCAGCATTGAATTATAGGAGACCCCGACGGAATATTCTGACGCTTAAGTCTTCTGAGGCAGCGCTAGAATGGTCTGACCAAGAGATCCTTGACAATATTGCAGCGTTCTTAGCGCTTCTAATGACCACACCTACAGGACAGTCAGCGCATGTCACAAACGTACTGTCAAGATCCAGGCAATTTGACTACTAGCTTGCGTTAGACATATGAGCCGTCTTTGCTCTGTGAACTCATTGGACATGATGTAGTCGTCAGGCCTGCACTCTGTTATCCATATTGCGTATCAAGTCATCCGCCGGCTTGCTTTGGCCGCCTCCCTGGCTAGGAATACCTGGTAATTCTTAAACAACACTGGGTGCAGCCAGTGCTTTGTCCAGCACTAAATATGGCACTTCAAGCTGGAAATGAGCTTTCTAGCACCGCTGCTGGGTTTACAAGAAACTCGGTCGAGATCATAATCAATCAGAAGAACATGTCGAGCTAGGGAACCATAACTAGCGGATGGACCTCTTCCGCTGCCTCTATGCTGAAGATCCAAGCCCAGTCGACATATGTATGGGAAGGAGTTGTAGGTCGATTACTGCACTTCATTCTTGCTGTTATGCTCAAGCTTGCCAATAGATAGCGCTTACTCTGTGTGCTTCAGAACCCCAACGAGGCGGGCTTCGATACAATCGCAATATCGAGCTCGCAACACGTTTCAACATGTTTTCATCTTCTCCACAACCCTCGCACTCAGCAAAACTTACTTATCAGTTCGCTTCTTGACGCACCGGTATCTCGCTCTGGTCCCGCGTCGGACTCATGTATACCTCCAATTTCGCCAAAAGAAGCCTTTCTCCCGTCACCACCAATAACGGGGATGAATCCCCGCCACACACGAGGGGAGGGGCGTCAGTATCCGATCGTCACTCTCCAAAGGGTAAGAATAGGCACCCATGTTTACGCGATGCAGGAGTATTTCCGGAATACGAATGCGTTTAGGCCTGCGCGGTGGATTCCGAGCGCAGATCAGCATGGAGGCAATGATGACGACAGGAAATTAGCCGAAATTCTCCCTATTCAGCCTGAATTCCGGTCTTGCATTGCGTAGAAACGGCGAAGAAAGGAGATTAAGTTGATGGTTGTGTATGTCTTATTCAGACATGACCTTTTGCTACGTGGCGAGGACGACTCTGAGACTGGGTTCGAATCGTTTGTCGTTGTGCTGAGAATGGGCCCCAGGAGGAGACACATTGTCAGTTTTAAAAGTAGCGAAAGGGTTGGATAAATCTAAGGGAGGATTGAGGGGCTGTTTTTGCGGTTGAGACAGAGGTTATAATTGATGCGATACTATGCTGGGCTAGGTGGGGGGGGAACGGGAGGAAGTAAATTCTCTGATAGATATACATCAGTATGAAGCGTTGGACTTTCCTTATCCGGAATAATAACTGCACTTGGTTTACCAATAGAACTATTGTTATCTATTAGACAAACGTATAGGGCCGCTGTATCAGTTTCTTTTTGCCCTAGCACCACCATCACAGTACTGTTCTACTCTGTTCTCTCCTCGACAAACTTCCCAACCATCCCCTGGAAGTATGTTTCCTAATACTTTTCCCCCAGATCCAAAACACTGCAACCATCAGGTTATTGGCTAGAGCAACCGCGCAGAACACCCCCGCAATGATGACTGCATACCCACTGTCCTCAATCCAAGCCAACAGGTAGCTTCCCATTCCAAACGAGACTGCCTGTTTCCCCAGGTTCATCGCAATTAACATCTCGCTCACATCGGCAAAGTAACTGTCGACCGCATACGCAAGTGTGAATGTGAAGAAGAAGTATGCTCCACACTGTGTCATTGCGACACCGGCAAAGTACCCTGTCCAGTGCAAGGTGTTCTCTGCGGTTAGCCCGTAGGTTATTAGGCCGGCGGGGGCTAAGAGAAGACCGGGTAGGAGGGCAGGCAGGCGCATCTCTGCCTCGCGGATGTGGGAGTTTCTCTTCGTCAATTTTGCAGCGATAATGTCGGAAGTTGGTGTAAAGGGGAGAGCGACTGCGAAGCCGAGAACCGTCGCTACCGCTACCAGCCCGCTTGATGTGGACGGCCAGTTGTAGGGGGGCGAGGTTATAAGAAGAGGGAAGGTGTAGTTGAATGTTAGGGCGCCCAGGCCGATGTATATGCCTATCCATGTCATATTAGCTCTATTAGCGTGTAGAGAGAAGGGCAGGGGCTAGGCTACCGTAGCTGGTGATTACCCAGAAAACAGCGGGGACAAGAAAATACGCAAAGGAGCGTAAGATGGTGGCGAAGAACTCTATATCATGGTCGATGGGGGCGTAGGGCTTAAGGGTTTCCATGAAGGATTTTCGGCGCTTGGGGATGCTAGGGCTAGGGACGGCTTCAAGCTCCGTTGCATGTCCCGTCCCCTTCTCTTCTTCTGCCATAACTTCTGTGCTCGCCTGATTACTCTGGGGATCAGACTCAGTCATGGATGCCTGCGGTATCTCCGGCCGATGAAACCTCGACTCCTCCACCAGGAAAAACGCAGCTACAAGCAGCGCCCCCGCAAACGCCGCAAGGACGTAGAAGAAAAGCCGCCACGAGTACCCGCCCGCCAGCATGTATCCCGCGTAAAGGGGGCCCGTAGAGCCGAGGCAAAGGCAGACTGTACTTTATCAGCTAAGTCGTCCCTGTATGATGCAGTAAACTGGGGCTGGACACTGTACTGGTGTAGTAACCAATCCTCTTCCCCCGCTCGTGTAGGAAGAATATATCGTTCACAAGTTGCACAGGCAGAGATTCGCATACTCCGCTGCCGAAGCCATGGAAAACGCGGGCGACCATAAGACCGGCGAATGTGGTTGCACGAGAGGCGCCAATGAGGCCGGCTACGAACTATCCACTCTTTAGTATCGTTCAGCTGCGGTAGAAGTGTAGACGACGACAGGGGCAGGGGTGTACGGACCATGATCATAGAAAAGAGCGTCACAAACCGCCTCCCTAGCTTAAGATACATGGGGACAAGCACCAACGAGCCTATTTGCAAACCGTTAGAGATAGGCGTTTAATTCCCCAAGAGGGGCTAGAATGGGACATTGCTGGCACTGGAAGACGGGGTAATGGCGCACCGAACCCAAATGCCAAATTGGGATACGAAATCAGCCCTGAGGCCTCAGCGTGCGGGATCCCAAATTCCTCGCTGTAGATATCAATGTACACGGATGGGCCGACGAGGGAGCAATTGCCGAGGAAGGAGTAGATGGAGACGATAACGAGGATGGAGGTTTTCTTCCATTTTGGCCACTGAATCACCAGCACCAGCACTGTTAGCGTGCTTGGCTGGAAATGGGATCGAAGATAAGGAGTGTGAAGGTGTGACTACCAAGAGGGGATCGTTTGGATCATCTGTAGGGACCGGGTAGAGTGCTTGCCCGTAACTGGCACTGGAGGCTTCGCCTTCGGTCGTGGTTAGGTCGACTGTCCCTGGGATTGCGCCCTCACGGGGATAGTTCTGGGATGTCATTTTGGTGGCGGATGTGAGTGTAATTGTTATTTTGCAGAGGCTGTTGGAGGTACAAGATTTCCATTCTAGCAGGGGAATGAATGGTAACCGAGAGGTACGTGATATATACTCTCTTGTAGACCTGGGAACGCCACTTGCGGGGCGCTTTGTGGGACAGTCTGTCATATATTGCAACCCCTCACAGTTAACTGTGCAGCATCCGGCCAGTGGCCAAGCACAAGGTCGAATCCGGGGTTAAATGTGGAGGCGGGTCTTTGCGGGGAACCTCGGAGTCTTTAACACGAGTCAATGTAGGGCTAAGTACCCTAGATGGGTTTTAGTGGTTGTAGCCCCACAGACGAGCCTATGCAAGCAGGCGCTTCCTCTTGGAAGATTACCTCGAGATATCTGTAATGCGTGGGCTAGGACTGCCCTATCACTGTCTACTAACACCACTGATGAGTTACGAAGAGAAAGTTGTGGGCCATGGCCATGTATTGATGCTAGATACATCGGTTCCCAACCTAACACCAAGCTGTTGACTGACATGACCATCTCAATCACTATCCACACCTAATATCACAAATCCATCCCGATATACCATACCAACAACCGACCGGCAGTGTTGTACTCATCGTGCAATTATTGCGTAATTGTCTTGTAACCTCTAAGGCTTACGCCTTGAAGGGGGAGCCGCTGGGCGAAGGAGCACCACTGGGGAAGCCGCTGGGGCCGGGAGCGCCCTGGCTGGGCTCAGGGAAACCGCTGGGGAAAGGCGAGCCGCCAGTGGGGGTGGGAAAGCCGCTGGGCATGCCGCTGGGGAGGCTGCCAAAGCCAGAGTCAGAGCCGGAGCCGGAGCTCGAGTCGGAGCCGCCGCCGAAGAGGCCGCTCAGGAAGTCAAACCAGCCGCCGCTGCTGGAGCTGTCGCTGGAGCCACCGAGAGTGGGAATTCCGGAGGGTAAAGCAGAGTCACCGCCGAGGCTGCCAAACTGGCGCTTAACGTTGATGGTCGAGGTGCCCGTAGGAGCAGGGGCCTCACCCGACTCGCCAGACTCGCCGCCAAAGCCGGGGAAGCCAGAAGCGGAGGGAGCGTCACCGCCGAAGCTGGGGATGCCAGAAGGAGAGGGGGCATCGCCGCCAAGGCCGGGGAAGCCAGAGGGAGAGGCACCACCAGGGAAGCCCGGGAAGCTGGGGAAGCCAGACGGAAAAGGACCCTGTCCGTTGGAACCGCCAGGGAAGCCGGGGAAGCCGGGGAAGCCGCTGGGAGTGGCACCGCCAGAAGGCACCGGGAAGCCACCGAAGTCACCACCAGGGAAGCCAGATGGAACGGCACCGGTAGGCGTAGGGGCATCGCCGCCCTCACCACCCTCGCTGCCGCCGGAACCGGGGAAAGGAGAGAACTGAGGAGCAGGAAGGGCAAGGGCGCAGCCCAGGATGCCAGCAGATGCAACAAGAGAGTATCTCATTTTGAAAAAGGGAAAAGAATGGGTTGGAACGTTGTATAGTAAACGAAGGGAAAGACAGGCGTTGTAGATGACGAATACCAGATTCAGTCAAGTGAGTGAAGTTGGAAGTGAGTGAGTGTTTGGCCGGTCGACGGAACAGATGCGATGGCAGCACTCTTTATAGCTTTTGGATACAGGAGCTGGGACGGACTAGAAACAGGCCAGGCACTAGCGCAAGGGACGGAAACTCAAAACGGTTATCCACCTGGAATCCCGAGGTCGGAATAAGCACTTAAGCTTGGATGCTGGTGAAACTGAAACCACAAATTAGCTCATTCTGAGTCTGAACGGCGGTCGAGTCCTGAACCGCATGGCGTGCTCTTTTGACCGACAGCCCGAGACGTGGGGGGAATCGGTTCCTGTCTGGGACGACGCCATGTGCGCAAACAACTGTGGTGGATTTACACTATCCAAAGTCTTTGAATTACCCCTAATGGATAGAATGGCCGTGGCATGCTCTGCCCGAATTTAACCCGCCGTACCAGACCATCCTAAGCCCTGATAGGACCCAGCAGGGCTGATCACTACTTCAAGCCGTCCGTGATATTGATTAGATTTTGGCCAGGGCTGACAATGCGGTACTTCCACTGGGACCTCCAGTATTGTCCGGCGTTATTCTTCCGTTGCTCAATTTTTCGCCATGCCGCCGACAACGGGATCAAGTCAAGAGGGCAGCAGACTCCGCGGAACACTCGTGCGGCCACGGCTGTTCGAGGGACCTGGCAGGGCAGGCAACCCGTGCCCGTGTGGGGAAGGATCTTCGGCGAATGACGAATACCAGCGCTAAGAGTGCTTGTCCTGATATGTGAAACGCTGCACGTCACGTTTAATTCGGCAAAGTTCCAGGCCTCGATCGTCGTGCTTGAAACACATTAATCTGGGCCATCTACATCCTCGCCACAATTCGTTCCTGCAGGGGCACTTCTCATATGGAAGTTGCGAGCCGGGCCGTCCACGGACCAGAGCACATATCACACATCACCACTCATCATATTCTTCATCCTTTGGAAAAAAGACGAATGATGGCGGAAAGCTTGGGGTGCCAAGTCTGGGAGCGCGGGACTGCCTATTCCGGCGATCAGCACTCTGGGCCACTTTACTCCGACGAGATCATCTACCAGCCAGGAACACTGCTGTCACGGACTGGTCTCCATGCAAACCGCAGGACCTGAATTGGTTAAGGGGTTTCATCCTTCTTCAGCATGTTTTTCCTTCTCAGATGGCGAAAGATTGGTAATAATCCAATTCAATTGACGCATTTGCACGTCTAGAAGATTCGTTGAACGATTTCATCACCGTCAACCTACGGGAGCCAAAGATTAGATGTATGCCGGTTCGTCCTTAAGTCAGACTCAAAGACTGTACTCGGCGAAATGCCCAGTTGAAGATAAGATTTGCAAGGCGGCAAGATTGTAGACGGCGAGACGAAGGACTTGGTAGCGAACCTACGTAGCATCACGTCCACGAACTTCAGAATGGGATGATCCTTTCCATATTCCTTATCCCCCGCAGGGCTGGGCTACTAGACGCAGTCTGGACCTGGTGGCACTGTCGCGAACAGATGAGTTCAGCCTTGTCAACTGGTTAATGGAGCCCTACGGTTCTCCAAGGGCACCCAGCATACTATTCATAGCTGCCTTCTTCAACTGTCGTCGAGAGCAGACAGACTCAATTGTGCCGTTTCCCACTTTGATGGCGGAAAGACGACTGCCCCTTAGAGGCTCATACAGCCAGGGTTTTGGCTATCAAATACCGAACTCGGCCGGCCCGTCGGTAGTAAAAGCAGGCTTCGTCATTCTGGACCTGGTATCCTCGGTTGGTTTGAGATGGCGACACCATACACCGGGCGTTCTGGGGGAAGCACCGGAGTTGATTCGAGGAATCCAGAAGCTGGAGAGCCGCGTGTGCTGTTTGAGATTAAACAGACCTCACGCCCAGAACAGAGCCTAGGCTCGGCTCCTTAGCCCAGTCAGCAGAACACCGCGGGGCATTTGGCTGAAAGCTCCGCAATGGGCAAAATTCCTGTGTCGCTGTCAGGAAGGGTGGGAGGCGGTCGAGGATTGATTGCGGCGGAAACTTTGAAACCCATCGGCCGTCTTTTAGAAGGTGACTGCGTAAGAAGCTTGGCAGACCCATGGTATCCAGGGGGGACAGAATGAGCCGTCGACATAAGTGCTTGTTACTATGCTGCATTGTTGGACGAGGAGCCAACATTCAAGTACTGGGTGTAAAGTGTTTGATGATTATGTTTGGGCTGAGACCCCGGAAGATATGCATAAATGATGCAACTACTGGTTAGTAAGCTCATTATGCACAACTAACTATACTCTCGTCTGATCAGTTTCATTTTGTAACACCGCAACACCGATTGAGAACTATCCTTCTTCCACAATCTCTAAGCCCGGTATGGTAGTTGCACGTCTAAGATACTCTCCATTCGTCGTGTATGACGAGAAGCCCAAGAACGACGGTAAGATTGAACAGCAACAAGCATATCTTAGACGGAAACGAACTAATCTAGCCTGCTAGGATGATCTACCTAATACGGAGTGGACGATGGCAGTCTCTGTATCACCTCTAACTTCTTCCAAATGGCACAATATACTCATCATTCTCCAGAGGCCCCTGAAAGTCAGTATATGGGTATTTATATGCTGAATTGCATCCTTCCATCCGAATGATGCAATCTCAGCACTTGATGGTGATAATCTCCACAGTCTACTTCATAACCAATCAAGATGCTCCTTTCACCAAGCGCGGGGAACTTTATGCCTAGCAGTGGCAGATAAGGAGCTTATCGCAATGCAGACTGTGCAGCCTTTTTAAAGCTGAACGCCCTCATTCACACCTTTTAAACTGTTATCTTGGTGGTTTGGCTCAGCGGGATTGACACTCGCACTCAAATGCTGTGCCTTTTGTTTTGATTTCCATCTACCGCGCAGCGTAGAAGGGTGCATAGATCAGCACCATGCCTTTGAAACGCGTCGCAGTCATCGGCACCGGCCCCTCCGGCGCAATTGCAGTTGATGCACTCGTGCAGGAGGGCGCTTTTGACGTTATCCGTGTCTTCGAGAGGCAAGAGAAGGCTGGTGGGAATTGGTACGTTATCCCCTTGCTTGTGTCTAGTACTCCGCCGATCTACCGCTAACTTCATGCGCAGGGTATCTCGGAAAACAGAACGGGCAGAACCGTTGGACATCGACAATTTGAGCGCTAGGACAGCCGACAAGCCAGTCGAGATCCCGGCCAATTTACCATGCTATACGCCGCCGCTTAAGGCGCACCGTTACACAGACTCGCACATCTACCCGAATCTACACACGAATGTCGACGCTAGTGTGATGGAGTACTCGGGGCCCGGTGAGAAAATCCCAACAGTTCGCTCGGAGTGGTCGATCGGATTACATGGTGAAGATACGCCGTTCAGGCACCATGAAGTCATATGCGGCTATGTGGAGAGCTTGCTGAATCGAAATGGGTACCAAGATCTAGTGGAGTATAATACGACCGTTGAGCGGGCTGTCAAGAATGAGGAGAAGGACGAATGGATCCTGACTTTGAGGAAGGCGGGCGGGGAAGAGGAGGGCAAGGAGAGAATGGACTATTGGTGGACAGAGAGGTTTGATGCGCTGGTTGTAGCGTCAGGGCATTACCACGTGCCTTATGTCCCGTCTATTCCTGGACTGAAGGAGTTTGCCGAAAAGTATCCCGGGAGCGTGGAGCATGCGAAGCAATATCGGGGGCCAGGAAAATATAAAGGAAAGGTATGCCTCCCATTCCTCTCCTCCCACAAATCGCCAAGCTAAAACCAAACAGAAGGTAGTAACAATTGGCGCCTCGGTCTCGGCGGCCGACACGGCCGTCTCCCTCATAGGCACCGCCCAAACGCCCATCTACGCCGTTACCCGCGGCAAATACAACATTTACTTTGGCGACCACGCATTCAAGCATCCCTCCATTTCACTCCGTCCCGCAATCACCCATATTGACGATACCAACGAGTCCCGAACAGTCCACTTTGAAGACGGCACTTCCGTCTCTGGCGTGGACCACCTCATCTTCGGCACGGGGTTTACATGGACTCTCCCATTCCTCCCACAGATCCCAATAAGGAACAACCGCGTCCCAGACCTGTACCTGCATGTCTTCCACCAGTCTGACCCGACCCTGGTCTTTATTGGTGCCGTTGGCGCGGGACTCACATTTAAGGTCTTTGAGTGGCAGGCTGTTGCCGCGGCGCGGGTCCTAGCTGGAAGGGCTAAACTACCGCCATTACAGGTGCAGAAGAAGTGGGAAGAAGACCGGATTGCGGTCAAGGGGGACGGCGCAGGGTTCTTAATGGTTTATCCGGAATTTGGGGAATATTTTGAACAGCTTCGGGCCATTGCCAGCGAGCCAGACGGTACGAAGGGAAGAAGGTTGCCTGTGTTTGAGCAAAAGTGGGCGGATGATTTCGCGGCGGGCCATGAGAGGCGTATTCGGATGTGGAAGAGGGCAAATGAGGCGGCTGCTAAGGCGTTGAAGGTGCCGGCCTAAGTCGATGGCTGGCTAATACATTCAGTGTAACTAATCATTGGCTCTAATATAAAGGATAGAAGAGATGCAGACTCTATCTTTGTAAAACTGAACCATTCTATAAATCTATCCCAACGCCCCCATCTATCATTCATGCACGCGTCTAATTCGTAACGAGATGTTCATAAAGTGAACAGAATCACCAAACCTGTTGTTCGATGTTAGAAGCCAACGCTCACAACGTCGAGTCAGTACTGGGCGTAGGTTTGGGTGCGGGTTCGATGTAGGGTCCAAAGAGCCGACGCAATCAAAAAAACTGCAACAAGGGGCACCATTGTCTTGCGGCCAATAGTCATTACTCCCTTATAGGCGAGCGCAAGTATAATGGCTAGGCAACACATACACAGGAATGCGACGATCTGGAGAGAGACAGACGAAGGGGGCTGGAGGCTGTTGCCGGGATTTGAAGGGGCTCTGGTGTATAAAGCGTCAGCTGAAATCGATTCTCTGATCTGGTGATACGGTATAGTGCGGACGTACCTCGGGACAGGCCATCCGTCGACATAGTCAAGATAATTCCAGCCTAATCGTGCATCCTGCGATGACTGTCAGAAAAAGGAAGGGAAGAAAAAAAAAAAGAAGTAGACATGACAATTGTGAGTAAGAAGTTCGGGGTTACGTACACCCTGGGCGAAGCCGATACTGGCATTGTCTATAAGAGTATGTCAACAGCGCTGCCTTGCCAGCCGGGAAGAGGCAACCTACGATAATGATAGTACAGCACGTCAGGCTCACCGTTGGCCCCAGGCAGGACGCCCAGCCCACCGGGAGCATAGACCTTCCCGTGGTTCGATCCGTATACTACAGAGCCGCCTCCGTTAAGTAGATCTTTGTTGTCACGATCAACGAACGGCCCATGAACGCTCGTTGACCTCCCGACACGAATGCTATATCTGTGCACGTAGTCCAGCCAGTTAGCCAAGCCGAGCCAATTTCTTCCAACACCGAGCGCGAGCGCGAGCCCGAGTACGTACTCATTGCCCTCCTTCGGGAACCCCTGCGTCTTGAAATGGCAGCACTGCCCGTGACTAAACCAAGCATAATAATACGGAGCCCGGTAGCTCATAAAAACCCCCTCGTTCGGCTTCGGCTTCTTCTTCGGCAGAAAAACAAGATGGTCCGTGTTCGGATGCGTGGCATTCTCAACCGACAGCAAGTCCTCCGCTAGCGGCACCTGGAAAATCCCCTTCCAATAGCTCCCATACTGCAGATATGGCTGTCCCGTGATGGGATCGGCGAAGAACGCCGGATCGATCGCATTCGATACATTGAACGGGTATACCCCCGACCCCGGCCCATGTCCCGTATTAATCAGCGGCCCGTGATCGGTCCAGCCGCCCGGTTCTACGGAATCGCTCGATGCGACTCCGATGGCGCTATTGCGCTTCCCATTCTGGCTGATCGAGTAGAAGCAGTAAAACCGGTTCTTCCACTGCGTTACCATGGGCGCCCATGGCCGCCGCTGGTTCTGTTTCTGGACCAGGCTGGGCCCGTTCAGCACTGTGCCGAGTCGTTCCCATGGCCCTGACAGATTCGAAGCACGGAATACGGGAATATGAATCCCGCCCTTGAAGAGATAAAAGTGCTCGTGGTGGCGGACGATGCTGGGATCGTGGGCAACGACATGGCCCTCGTTGGGGAGCGGGAAGGCGGTCGTGTCAGAAACGCGGGCGTGGGCGTTTAGCGGATTGGCGGGAGCGACAGATAGATAGAGGCAGAGGCAGAGAAGCAGCCCAGGCAGGGTGATATGGACCATTGGCAGTATGAGGGTTCTATAGGTGCAGTCGGGACGGTCGAAGGTCGACTCGGTTCGGTTGAGGGAGATCGGGAAACTATAGGGGCAGGAAATCTGGCCATCGTCATAGCTCCAACATAGCTCCAAGCTAGGGAGAAAAATTGTGAATCAGCGATCGGGGATCGCAGATCAAACAGGATGATTTACCAGCCAGGCAGCAACATGCGCTATACCTCTAGCCTCTAGTCTGCCGCCTATAGGCTGGTTCAGACCGGCTCAGATGGTTGGGCGCACAGCACAGTAAACAATCGACAGTATGACGTGGAGAGTCCAGGCCCTTGCAGATACAGGCACGTGATTCCCCAATCACGGTATAGCGCCAGGTAGTATGGACCAGGTACGGAATCATTCAATTTAAGAATCTTCGAGACAGGGGTGACGTTCTAAGCTTACTAGCTCTAATTAGACTCACGAAGATTCACTGATTCGACCCTTAATCCGACCCTAGACGACCCTAGGAATGCTGACTCTGATCTCCTACACCAGCTCCTCGACGCAGGCGGCAGGGCACAGCCCGAGGTGGGGCGTACAGATAGGGCGGTCGCTTACAGAGCAGTATTGTTCACGTGCTGTGGGTACGTCTCATAAGAGGTTGACAACCAATATCTTAGTCAGAACTTAGCTCACCAAGGGTTGGCCCTTTATGTCTGAATGGGATGTTCAGTGGAGGTCGAGAAAGCTCGCTTGGATGTATGGGGTATCAAGAAGGCTTGGCATAATGCTTAGTAAGCTTTCGAATGCAAGAAAATCACAAATGACCACGTTATTGACCAAGTACTTGTTCCCTAGAGCAATTATTCCAATATCATTCTTGGACTCATTGATGCATTCCTCAAAATTTGCTAAACGCAGATGCACAGGAAATCTGCCGTAACTGAAATTTGGAAAAGACCCTCAACAGCTGCAGGACACCCGGTCTGGACTGGGGGCCTTCAGCAGTCAAGATAGGAGACCGCGACCACCGCATTATACAGGTCGTCGCTGGAACGTCTGTCAGTCGATCTCGGGCTAGACATGGGAACAGTCTCCTGGTTGTGATTAAATCCAGACGGCCGCCTTTGATCATGTCCATCAGTGCCGAACGCAGACGCGAACACACCAAGCACAACGTACTGCATTGTTCCTACGGAGACCAATCTGACACTCTATCTGTAACGCGTCTGCTTTGGGAGTTCGGTGAGACAATAAGGATTGGACGTTCCTGAAGCCAGTGGGTCTGAGCTCCAACTCTTGATTCTTTAGCAGCGGCACCAGGGGCCTGGGGCCGAAGGGCCTGCCAGGGTCCACGAGCAAGCTATCTAGACAATCGCTTGTCGGCCCGCCAATTTTATTGCCTTTCCTGGAAAGGGGGATCGAGATCATTCTATAGATGGAACCTGCCATCAGTCTCAAGACAGTTCAAGCTTATCTCAGACTCTAGTCCGTCACTAGGATCCGAGGTCGTTAGAGCTGGTTTCCTGCGGCTTGACTACACACTGAAAGGCTTAGCAGGATCCCACTTTGGTACTGATGCTCATTCCGATCAGTACATCGGCGAATTCTGCTGTGCATAGAGCAAGGGACAATGCCGAAGGATCTAGTTTCACTGCCGCACACTGCCACTGCACACTCCACACTCCACACTACACGACATGTTGACAGCCCTGTCTGAGAAAACTTGTCATTCCCAGTGAATACTATTCTACGGTGAGGCAGAATCAACTTGTAGGAGTGCAGGTCCAAGCGATGGGCTGATCCGACCTGGATTTACCAGACGGTTCTGACCCAACCGATTGAGACTAGCTGTTTCGGATTGATGATATCAGGCTAGGGTCTACTTCCCATATCGGCATCGCGCATCACGGCATCGCCGCATCGGGCAGCCGCATCAGTTGCGGATCAACCATACTAGTGGTTGGATTTCGAGTATCCAATCAAGCTAACCGCGTTAGACATGAGAAGGAGAGCAAATAGTCATGAGCAATCCGAATCGGCGAATGTTCTTGATAGACAGTCCAGGCGACTTGCCGGGATGGCTGGCCATAGACGCTATACTAACTTCTATATCTGGATTCTTGCACCCTGACAAAAGTCCTAAGAGCAGCTCTATAGCATGTATTCCTTTCAGACTCACCCGCCCCATACCGAGTTCTGCTGCACCTAAACATACGGTATGCTGGCTTCAGGCCGTCATGAAGAAAGAACCTCAGGTCGCTTACGGAGCAGGGTGAACTCGCTGCGTCTGGCCGCCCCATCATGTCCACCATCGTCTGCAATAAACATGACCGGCCGAGAGCAGCCACTGAAGCGAAGCCTTGTTCGAAGGATTCGCCACTTGCAGGCCCAGGCTGACCGGTCACCGCTGCCAGCGGTCAGGGTTATTTGCTACTGAATATGTCGCCAGCTGCCACACCTCCATCGCAAGGGAGAGAGTCGGTTGGCTCATGAAATCTCTGAGTGATATAGATTGAGGATTGTCGCCCCTTGTAGGCGCTGATCAGTTTACTGCTCAATACGCTCTAGGCCTAAACCCAGTAACCAGCGCAAAGCAAGGAAGAGCCCTTTCCACCACCCCAGGAGACACCCCTAACAAGCCCGTCGAAGCAAGGTCTGCTCCACGCACCGATCACCCTCGGCTTGTTTCTACGTTGGCGTCGAAGGCCACGTCCTTCGCCCTTGGCGTGAGGCCCACCCCGGCGTTTAGCCGGGGATGGCTAAAATCGCGCTGCCCTGGCTTGCGGATGTCGAGCGGTACCAGGGTCGAAGGGGTCGCCGTCACGGCATTGTACACAGTCCACTGCGCCAGTAGAGGCCGTGGTTGAGATGGCATCGTCCGCCTGGATCGTAGTTGTCGAGGGACTTTGACCGTGTACTCGCTGGACCATCTAATTGATAAACGGCAGTAAGGGTGGGCCACTACCGAATCCTGAGAGTTTGGCGCCGGGGACGGACGAGTGCACTGAGGGCTAGAATGGACGAGGAAGGATTCAGCGTCTTCACTCAATAGTCCCACGTAAGACTCCGGACTTTTTGCCAGAGCGGGCAGAGCCACAAGGCGCTTGCAACTAGAAATGGACATCAACAAACTAACCTACGGCAGGTTTCTTGTGCATTTCTATTCCGGACAACCGCCGGTCTCCCTTGTAAATTGCTGCTGGCTTAGCCACGGAGCTCTACCTCAAAGATCTGGTTCTATCAGTCCTCCGTACGTACGTTTCCAATGCCTCGCCTATGCAGGCCTGAGGCCGACAGGCCTCAGCTGCCTGCACACCTCCGTTGAGGTTGTCGCCCGCTTGAAGGCCAGGGACTGGTACCCCTACATCAGACCCCAGGACAACGTCTGATGCTGTCGCAGGATGAGACAGATATAATGCCAAGGGACGGGTTTTGGCCCGTACCAATGCATCAGGAGGGCACTAGATGAAGTGGTCATAGGTTCTCCACAGAACACTCGTCGAGATGTGCAGATGTGTAGCTGTCTTCCACCTCGGTTAGTCTTCCATCTGCAGCGGTTGTTTAGGACATGGTATGTATGCTACGTCCCGGCGAGATGATCTACATGAGTAGCGGGTCAACATGACGTCTGATATCAAGTTAGAGTAGTGCCAATATTCCTTTCGGCTATGGATGCATCAGTGAACTGCCGAACACGAGCTTTGACCCCTTAATGCAGAGTGGACTGGTTTCAGGTTGGAATACTGACGGCGCTCATACTACGCCTTGTGGGTCTTTGTCCACTGGAAAGGCCTTAAAAGGGTCTTGGACCCTGGTCTCAAAAGTCCCCTAACTATTTCAGGTTGTGGGTGATACAAAGCTCGAAAGCCTCCGTAGCACTTTTGAAGTGTTTCTTTTCTTTCTAATCATTATATAATCTTTTTTTGCCTGCTGCCTAGAACAATGTTCGAGATGTTCAAGTCTGACGCTCGGCAGCTACCTGGCCTGACCGTGCTTGCCCTATATTAAACGTGCATCTAGCCATACTTGTAGCTGTATGGCCAAGGATAACGATGAACATGCAGACAGTTTCTTGTGGGCAGCACCAAATGGTGCAATCATCTATTATAAAGTATAAATAATATATAGTCTAAATAAAGATCTATATAACGTTTAAGGGATTTTATCTGTTGTGATAATTTTATGTTGTTATTTCCTCTCCGCTAGTCCAGCTTCCTGGGCCAGACCCTTCTGACTAGTGGACGTTTAGAGGACGCTCCCTAAGCTTGACAGTCGGCAGTCCCGCCGCGGGCTGAGACATAGCGGAGATGGGAGGAGGTATTGACGGTCTCGGCATGTTTCTAGTATACAGATGGTTCATATATACTATACTGTCTAAGCGAGTTTGAAGAGGGTACGTCCACTGCGCTCATCACCTATATAAGGGAGCATCTCCTTCGTGAAAACCCTCAACAGCTGCAAGCCAACTGTGTATTATCTCGTTCTCTCATTTTCTACTATACTACCTTCCACTCTCTTCTCTGGGCCGGTCCCATCTCGTTTGCATTCCAACGTTACTCTCATTCCAAGCTTTCTTTCGTCTACTCTTCAACATGAAGCTGTCTCTCCTCGCTGCTGCGGCCATCGCGCCCATGGTCTCGGCCCATTACTTCTTCGATACTCTCGTTATCGACGGCCAGGAGACCACTCCTAACCAGTACGTTCGTTCCAACACGCGGCCCGAGAAGTACAACCCGACCAAATGGGTCAACACCCGCGACGACATGACCCCGGATATGCCCGACTTCCGCTGCAACAAGGGCTCCTTCACATTTGCCGGCCAGACGGATACTGCGGAGGTCAAGGCTGGGTCCAAGCTGGCTATGAAGCTGGGCGTCGGTGCGACCATGCAGCACCCCGGCCCGGGCCTGGTGTACATGTCCAAGGCCCCCGGTGCGGCCAACCAGTACGAGGGCGATGGTGACTGGTTCAAAATCCACGAGGAGGGCATCTGCGACACCAGCAAGGACATCAAGACCGATGCCTGGTGCACTTGGGACAAGGACCGCATTGAGTTCACCATTCCTGCTGACCTCCCGGACGGAGAGTATCTGATCCGGTCGGAGCATATCGGTGCGTCCTCCTTTTCTTTGCTTTTTGCTCTTTTTCTTTTTCTTTCATCTCCTTTCTTCTCTTGTTATCGTTTCCAGAGGCAAGATACTAACTTTTTGTTAGGCGTCCATGGAGCACATGATGGACAGGCTGAATTCTACTACGAGTAGGCTATCCTTGATAACTCTCTAGCCCCTGTTTGTGCGAGTACTGACAGAGTTCAGATGCGCCCAGGTCAAGGTCACCGGTGGTGGCAATGGAAACCCGCAGGATACCATCAAGTTCCCAGGCGGCTACCAGAAAGACGACCCCTCGTTCAACTTCAGCGTCTGGGGCGGCATGAAGGACTACCCTATGCCCGGCCCGGCCGTCTATACTGGTGGTTCTGGCTCTAGCACTGGTTCCTACAATGAAAGCAACGCGGAAGACTCCAATGAGTACCCCTACCAGAAGGAGTCCGGCACTTGCCAGAGCAACTTCTACCGCCGCGAGCACGCTCGTGACTTCAGCCACAGACGCGCTTAGCTGACTGTTAGCTGGGCCTAGCTGAACAGGAGACCGTGGGTCATTGCTCGGCTACGGGTGTTCTTCTGAGGGTCGGAAAGTACAGGTAGAGTACCAGGGTCTTTTTGTGCCTTGGCATTATTTCTACTTGTGGTGTCCTATTAGGATTAGCTTCTTTTCTGAGAGTTGAGTGTTTGTACTTTAGTTATCTTAGGTGCGATCTTAGCAGATCAAACAGTTCTCTTCGTACCGCCGTATAAGGACATCGTATTGCATCGATCGTATATCAGTGATAAACCGGTACTGGGAGTTATGACTTGCAAAGCCTGCAGAATTATATCTAGTATTCCTACTTTTGATGTAAACTTTTCTTTTGATGTAAACTTTTAGAATGAGCTTCATATACGAGATACTGTCAATTGCTAATTTCTCCATCTTGACTCCCGGCAGCTGGCGAGCATCTGATGTAGGGCGAACTACAAGAGAGCACGATGACACTCGGGCCTCTGAGCAAACAGCGCGAAAAAAAAAAGAAAAGAAAAAAAAAAAAAAACTGAAGAATCGTAAGTCCCCCTGGGATTATATATATTTAAACTCGGCACAGGCACAGCCGTGCTGCAACTGAGAGCAGCCTGCGGATTATGTAGCTTGCTTCGAAGCAGCACGCGCCGAGAGTCCAGCCTTCCACGCGAATATATATAACTACTACCAAGTACCTCTGCTGGCAAACGGCACTACTGTACCATTGTACTGCTGTACCGCTACCCCTACCCTGAGCCTAGAGCCTGGAGTGATATATCGAACGTTTTCTCTTACCGATCGTACGCAGCCGAAGCCGGACCCAGGGAAAGAAGCCTGCTTTTTGGCCCTTACAATGGCGTTCCACAGGTGACTTGGTATGTAGGAGGCGAATGAGGAAGTTTTACGAGCGCTATGTCTTTGCTAAGCCAGAAAGCACGGGTATTCTCTCCCCTTCTCAGAAAGCATGTGTTGCCCTTGCCTCTACACGGTCTACCCCTGCATACCGTATTGTAACGAACACGACGTGCCTCGACACAGCGCATTTACTGAGGATCTTAAGCAGAGCTAGAGAGCTAAGATCTATAATCAATCTACTTGGATCACTAAAATGAGCCAAGCGGTCTTAATGAAAGCTAAGCTAAATATGAATATAGATTATTGCAAATCTGAAGTTGTCCTTTGTGCTGGGAAGGCCTGGAGTACCAAGCTGGACAGTACCGCAACACAGGGCTGCTCTATGATGTACAGACAGTGACATGGTCGATAACCGTGTCGCCGTTCAGACCCGGGCCGGGTCTGACCTTACCGCGACTGGCAAGCATGCGGGATATATTAATCATCAATCAGTTATCGGCAAGAAGATCCAGCTCGTGCTGGCAGTGGCTAAGTCTTGTCTGTTAATGTGAACTGTTGTCCGCCGACACGGGCTAAGTACAGGATTTGCTCTCTACATTCGTCCACGAATGCCGGTAATATGATCGATATGATTGATATGAACGTGACAACTAGTAGATTAGTCAGAACTTAGCTCCCCAAAGAGGGTTAGCCCTTTTTGGCCGAGTAGGAAGTTCGATAGATCGATATTCGAGCGACCACAGTCAAACGGCAAAGGACCAGCTGAGGTGCTGCGGTGGTTTGCAGAAAGCCACGTGAAAAGCTAGAGATAGTGGCCGGATCGATCAGAGTGCTGTGCGAAACCCGTAGCTTATCACATAGCGTACTAAAGGGCTGAGTGTCTGAGTCTGAAGGTTAATCGACATCGACCCAGACGGTTTCTGCAGTAACGTCTATCAAAAGGAGCGCTGCTATGCTGGGTCACAGGCAGCCGGCGCAAGTATGCAGGGCCAAGGCCCTGCGCCCCGATCCTCGGCCCCCAGCCTCATTTATAGCTCGGTTTAGCGTCGTCGGCAGAGCTCCACTGAGCTCAAGCTTCCAAACGAATATTAGGAGAATTAGGGGTCAGAGGCCCAGAGGCTTCCCACAGAGCGCTACATCCAGCGCGGACACAGCTCTAACGCCGTGTTTATTGGCTAATCCTTGGACTCTAACAGTACGAACTAACGTGGTTGGTAAGCGAGCTGCGCATGTAAGCGAGCTGCGCACCCAACCACTTTTTTACATGCTGACGCGGTCATCTATCTTCCAACAGCCACCATGCCCCGAGTTCGCGTTAGTTCAAGCCAAAATTGCCATGAGAAGGAAGGTCGGCTCCTACTGGCTGTACAGGCTATTAAAAAAAAGGAGATTACATCAATACGCGAGGCAGCACGTCGCTTCAATGTGCCTGAATCTACACTACGTACGCGACTACGCGGGACTACAAATCGCGCCGAATCTCGCGCAAATGGCCATAAATTGACTGAGATTGAAGAGGAAGTGCTTAAGCAGTGGATTCTCTCTTTAGATCTACGCGGAGCAGCTCCTACAAAAGCTCATGTACGAGAAATGGCTAATATTCTGCTTGCAAAGCGTGGTTCCACCCCAATCCAGACTGTCGGCCAGAAATGGGTATATAATTATACTCAACGCCACCCGGAGCTTGAGTCTCGCTTGTCAAGGCAATACGACTGCCAGCGAGCAAAGCAAGAGAACCCAAAGGTTATTCAAGCATGGTTTAACACCGTACGAGCCACAATCGAACAATACGGGATCCTACCGGACGATATCTACAACTTTGATGAGACTGGCTTTGCAATGGGCCTTTGTGCACATCAGAAAGTGATTACCAAGTCAGAATCATGTGGCCGAAGACCAGTTCTACAGCCAGGAAACCGTGAATGGGTTACTGCAATTGAGTCAATCAGTGCTTCTGGATGGGCACTTCCACCAACACTTATCTTTAAGGGCAAGCAGTATAACCAAGCATGGTTTACAGGCCTTCCGCCCGACTGGCGATTTGAAATTAGTACAAATGGATGGACAACTAATGAAATTAGCCTTCGCTGGCTTCAGAAGCAATTTATCCCGTCAACAGAGCATCGTACGCGCGGAAGATATCAACTTCTAGTTCTTGATGGCCATGGAAGCCATCTTACACCAGAGTTTGATCAAATCTGTACAGATCATAATATTATACCACTCTGCATGCCGGCACATTCCTCCCATCTTCTACAACCACTTGATATTGGATGTTTTGCAGTTTTGAAGCGCTCGTACGCCAGCTTGGTTGATCAGAAAATGCGGCTTGGCATCAGCCATATTGACAAACTTGATTTCCTTGCAGCCTATCCACAAGCTCGAATCAGCACATTTAAGCTGGATACAATCAGAAACAGTTTTCGAGCAGCAGGACTAGTGCCATTGAATCCTGAACCAGTGCTTTCAAAGCTTAGTATTCAGGCATCGTGACGCCTACACCCCCTGGAAGCCGTGGCAGCCAGGCAAGCACTTTTTGCCCACATACACCAGCAAATGTTGATGAGCTTCTAAAGCAAGCTTCTTTACTCAGAGATTTTCTCAAACAGCGCTCAAAAAGTCCACCATCACCGTCCCATAATGCCCTAAACCAGCTAATTAAAGGCTGTCAAATTGCAATGCAAAAGGGCATACTATTGGAGCAAGAGAATAGGGCGCTACGTGCTGAAAATGCTATACAAAGGCGAAAGCGAGCTCGTACGCATAGATGGATAGCTCATGATAATGGTCTGTCTGTACAAGAGGCTACAGAGCTCGAGGAAGCTCATAATGCGTCTTTTCAGGCAATACCTGGTCCATGCGGGCCACCAGCAGAAGGTGCACAAACACCAAAGGCACGGGCATTACCTACATGTAGTACCTGCCATAGAATTGGGCATAGAAGAAATGCTTGTCCAAATAAATAATAATTAATATAAAGGCGTTGTGGTTGATTAAAAGGTCAAAATATGGGAAATCTGTATGCAGGTGCGCAGCTCGCTTACATGCGCAGCTCGCTTACCAACCACGTTACTCTGTATATAGTATGCAGTTCGCGGCACATCGTCAGCAATCGTCGACCAGACCCAACCCATCCTATCAGACATAAATTGGCGTGTCGAATATTCCGTCGTATTTCTCTTTTTGACACGTTCCAACTCCCACATCGCATCGATTTCCGGCTCGCCCATCATCTTATACTCGCCGGCCGGCTGTTCCCCAACCTCCCGACACGATTCTTCAAGTCCTCGCTGTCTGGACAAGAAGGATCTTGTGGTAAGCGAGTACGGAGGCGTGCACCAAAAGTTTTTGCGCGACGCTAGTGTCACGCCATGTAATACTGTTACGCCCTACATAACAATTTCTATGGCAACCCCACTACCATACATACATTAATATTTTGACATATATTGCTTCTTCATTGTTTCAGCTGCCTGCAGCCTCTTGAAGCTATTCACACTGCTCATATATTCTATTTGACTGATCAATTTGGTGTTTTAGCACGCTTAGCACGCTTTTTATACTAATTCAACTTATCCTGCCACAGTTGCTCTCCTTCCTCAACACCAGCTTCATGATGCCTCGCGGCGGCTTTCATCCAGTAGAACTCCGTGTCCAAGTTCTTACTTTATCAGCTATCGGATTTAGTACAGAGAAGATCTCAAAATCTTTGAATCTCTCTCCTCGTACGGTCCAGAGCATCGTAAAGAAAGGCAGAGATCGTGGCTACCGGCCGGAAGTAAGCCTGCGCGTGCAGCTTGAATTTGTTGAGGATAGAAAGTGATCTGGCCGGCCTGTTGAGATTACTGAAGCTACTTAGAATACTGTTATTACTTCAGTAACTGCAGATCAAGCAGGGCGCGAGAAATTATCAGAAATTCTTGCTTATGAAGCTGGTATCTCCCATTCTTCTGTTCTTTGTATCCTTTATTCTCATGGCTTTGTTATTGCAAAACCTTCCTGGAAGCCTGGTCTGACTGAAGCTGCTTGTCTTAGGCGTCTTGAATTCTGCCTTGCCCACCAACATTGGACATTAGAAGACTGGAAACGCGTGATCTTTACCGACGAGACTGGTGTTATTCTTGGCCACCGCCGCGGAGCAATACGAGTGTGGAGGACTGTGAAAGATTCACATACAAGGAATTGTGTACGGAGGCGCTGGAAGGCCTGCTCTGACTTCATGGTATGGGGTTGCTTCTCATATAATAAGAAGGGCCCTTTACATATCTACAAGCCGGAGACTGCTGCCATGTGGAAGCAGGCAGATATAGAGATTGAAGCCATGAATTGTGAGCTGGAACCTCTATGCCGGGAGGAATGGGAGTTGGCTACAGGTCTTTCTCGTGTTCATTTACGCCCAAATCGCGGCCGTGTTCCTAAATGGAATTGGAACGAGAAGAATGGTAAGCTTATACGTAAAGGTAAAGGGGGGATTGATTGGTGGAGATATCAAACAGTTTGTTCCCTTATCTCTATAATTCTCTATTATAGAGTAGTTAAGCACGTGCTAATTACTTATTCTACTGCCTAGGAAGTCCTTAAACCTCTTCTTATTCCATTTGCAAAAGAATGCATGATTGAGCGCCCAAATACTATTGTTTTAGAGGATAGCGTGCCTGCCCACTGTCACCGAATCCAGCAGCATGTCTATAAAGCAGAAGACGTGCAAAAGATCCTTGACTGGCCTGGCAATTCACCGGATCTCAACGCAATTGAGCCGTGCTGGGCTTGGATGAAGAAGCGTACAACATCCCGCGGTGCGCCCCGCGATAAGAAGACAGGAGAAGCAGAATGGAGGCAGGCTTGGGCGGATCTCCCACAGGAGACTATACAACACTGGATTGAGCGTCTAATTCGTCATATTCAGATTGTTATCGAGCTAGAAGGGGGTAATGAATACAAGGAGGGCCGTGAGGATTGCGATACGCGTAGTTGGGCAGGCAGGCGGATTAAAGGGTGACTATCACCACGTGTAGACCTCGCTCTACAGCCAATAGAGGCCCCTGAATAGCTTCATTTCTCTTGTTTTTGATTTCGGGGTTTATGCGGATATAGTTAGTTGTGGGTCAAAAAACATGTTGCTATAGTAATTTGTATGTAAGCTTGTTACGTCGGCGCATTAAATTACTAGCGTCGCGCAAAAACTTTTGGTGCACGCCTCCGTAGAATATGTGAGAAATTGGTGACCGTTAGACTACTTTGCGCCTCTGCCGGAGCGCCCAATGACCTTCGATAATGACCTTCGATCCCCCGCAGACAAGACGTCAGCTCGTATTTACCCACCATCGCTTATTGTTGTTGCCTATAATACCCCGTACAAACCATTTCAAAGAACCCTGAAATGAAAAAGGAAGAAAAAAGAAAACGATGAGGCTGATGCCTGGCAGTGGACATGACCTCTGGCGAGTCACGTGCACAAATGTCCTAGATCAAACGGGGTTCCTCCCTTGCTCACTCAGTCTGGACAGCTGGGAGCAGTCCCCCAGTGCCGTTGTGATCAGGGAGAATGGCAGTGCAGTTCTATGATTACAATCCTAGAACCTTTAATAAGGCCAATATGCAGGCCATTGCAACAACAGTCTTGCACTGTAGTCTCTCGACAATCATTTCTTGTCTTTTCCCTTTCTTTCGCTTCTTTCTTTCTTTTTTTTTTTTTTTTTCTATAACAACCATTCCAATCGGTAGAGGCTACGTAATCTGGAGCAGCTAATGTATAGTATCGGAAGAATATACCGCTGAAGGACGTCATCTCATGACTACCAGTTTAGTCTTAGACATATTTTCTGGTAGACATATAGCAGTCGCCGGCGTCAAGATGCTCTGTCTCGCCAGCGGTGGGATAGAGTCGGCATTCTACATGCCCTGTGCTTTCTGTAGCAGATTCTCCAGATGCCGAATCTGGAGTGGCACAAGCGCTGACTACCCCCCCGCAGCGCGGGGATGCTAGACTGAGCCTCGGCCGGGCGTAGTTAGTGAACTCGTGGCTGAGACTAGGCAGGGGCATTTGAAGACCGTGGGAGCGCGACTGGACCTGAGACAAGGTTACATTCCGATGCTGACAGGCCCGATCCCCCGGCTGCCCTTGCCAGCTCAGGCCCTTGCCTGGGATACGGTACGGTAAGAAATATTAATACGAATGCCCGCTCAGCAACGTCCCCTCCTCACGGATCATCCGATCCATCATCTTCCGTCACACAATCATCCCCAGACCAAAAAAGAATGCGCTGGGGAACTCTGCGGTCCCTCGCTGGGTCCGCTTTGGCGGTCCTGCTTCTCGGGCAGCTAGTCGTTGCGGATATTCCCATCGAGGTCTCCTCCACTGGTATACCCCATCCCAACTCCTACCTAGCTCCTACCCAGCTCTACCCAGCTCTACCCAGCTCTACCCAGCTCCACCCAGCTCTTACCCAGCTCTTACCCAGCTCCTACTATCGCGTTGCGTCCACAGTGTTGCCTCCCGATCTTGTTAGTTGCGCATTCAATGAGCTCGATTAAACGGAATACATTGGGAAGACTATTCTGACTGGAAACTAGAGTCTCTGAAACAGGCCGGCAAGGAGATCGCCGCTCCGATGATGACGTTCTATGCCCAGAACCAGACAGAGGGGATCCCAGGGAAGCTCACCGATACGTGGTACGTGGCGGGTGCTATGTTCATGACGTTGATCCAGTACTGGCAAGCGTCGGGCGACGACCAGTATAATTCCATCGTATCGCATGACCTGATGTTCCAGGCCGGCCGGAACTACGACTTCTTCGATTCGAACTACAGCCGGTGGCTCGTGCGTGACTCTTTCTTCTAAAAGCATGGATTTTTTCTTTTATATCTTGCATGGTTGAGTCGAGCACCGTACTTACTGTGTGACAGGGGAACGACGACCAGATGTTCTGGGGTCTAGCAGCCATTACCGCTTCGGAGACCGGGTTCCCTGAGATCGAGAACAAGCCGACTTGGACGACGCTGGCTCGCGCGGTCTTTAACATGCAGGCGAACCGCTGGGATATGAGCGCCTGTAATGGAGGTATTAACTGGCAGATCCATGCATGGCAGAAAGGGAACAAGCTGCGCAACTCCATCTCCAACGGCGGTCTCTTCCAGCTCGCAGCCCGGCTGGGCCGGTTTACCGAGAACTCGACCTATTTTGAGTTTGCTGAGAAGATCTGGGACTGGTCGGTGGATTCGCCGTTGATCACACCGGACCAGGACTGGTTCGTGGCCGATTCGACAACCGGCCAGAGCAATTGCACGGAAAGCGGAAATATGCAGTGGAGCTATAACTACGGCTCGTATCTCGCGGGCTGCGCTTTCATGTACAATGCCGTAAGTATTCTCTTTCTCCCGTGACCACTCCCATCGACTCCGCCGCCGCTGTCAATCCACTGGATTCCAGCTAACAAGGCTCGGCCAGACCGGCGACGAAAAGTGGCTCAGAGCCACCACCGGTCTTCTTGCACGCCTCGAAACGACCTTCTTCCCCGCCGAGTACGACCACAGTGTCATGTCCGAAGTGTCCTGCGAGAAACTCCATACCTGCGATCGCAACATGCTCTGCTTCAAGGGCTGGACCGCTATGTGGATGGCACTTACAGCAAATCTCGTCCCACAGACACGGGCGACCATCGTTCCAAAGCTCCAGGGATCGGCCGCAGCCATCGGCCGCCAATGCGACGGAGAAAGCGAGAACCTGTGCGGGAGCCGCTGGTATCAGGACACCTGGGACGGGATCAAGGGGCTGGAGGTGCAGATGGCTGCTCTCGGCGGCATCACGTCCAACTTGATGCTCATGACTGAAGCCACAGCGAAGACAATCAATACCAACCCCGATGCCAAAGAGCAGCACCTTGAGACACACGATGATGATCCGGCTATCTTGCGCACTATTACCACGGGCGACCGCGTGGGCTCGTGGATCCTGACCGCTGCCTGGAGTATAGGGATATTATCCGCGGCGTGGTGGTTGGTTAGGCAGGATTGACTCTTCTCTCGATGAAGCTCAGCGCTCACACGCGGGCGCGCACACACTAGCTCGACTTTTGTCACGGGAGCGATGATGGTCCTGCTACATCTGTTTCTTTTATCTGAGGGTCTGATGGCAGTCGACGTAGCCGCGGGTTACTTGCCGGCTCTGATAGATGGTGTGACGGGAAGAATGGCCGATCCCATGTTGTATCAAAATGAGCGAATGTAGTGAATCTACCGCTTGACTGCGACTGGGCGATGGACGCAAGTCGGATCCGCGAAGAAGACGATGGTCCAAATATAGCCAGACAAGGGCAGAGAAAATGAATGGGCAACTGCGAGTGCTGGGAGTTCCGATGCAGTGGACGTGTTGGGAGGATATCATGAAGTGTGCAAATGGTCGAGGCAAGAAGCAAGTTGGTGGGTATGTGGATAAGTGAGG
Organism: Aspergillus nidulans FGSC A4; assembly: GCF_000011425.1. Lineage (NCBI taxonomy): Eukaryota > Fungi > Ascomycota > Eurotiomycetes > Eurotiales > Aspergillaceae > Aspergillus > Aspergillus nidulans. Next base: position 1,955,168 of record NC_066262.1, on the reverse strand, counting down.
AGCTGTCCGCCAAGTATCGCCAGCTGTGGCTGAAGAGTCAGCTGGAAAGGCGTCGTCGAGTTAGTTGGAACGAAGGGCCTGGTGAAAAGGTGAAGACCGGTATGGTACCAGAAGTACCGGCTAGGGCATGTTGCTGCTATCAGGTATGACCAAGGTGGTAGACACCCTTTCTGAGACGGTGGCACTACAGGCCAGTGAAGCGATGGAAGCAGTTTATGTATCATGGGAGACCGTATACAGCGAAGCGAATCCGAAGATTCAGGCTGTGGAAGGCAATGTCAGGCACGAGTTGCCAGCCCAAAGTGCGAAATATAAGGCGTGGTAAGATGCTCTGTCCCCAAGAAAAGGTTCAGACGCCTCGTTCAGGCCGGCGAGGTATGGTGGCTCAGAGCCACGACCGGCCTCCAGTATTGCATTGAACCGGTGAGAGCTATCACAGTAATGACTCCACCTGCGGTGCTGGATACATTACGGACTAATACGGATTCAGCTGCAAAAGGCTTACTGAAAATGCACCAATAAGTCGCTGACTTGACCGCTGCGGCACTGTATTCTTGGAGATGCTGTTAATGAGAAAGTTATTCATATGCCAATCCTGCCATGTCCCCCCAGTCGAATGCACCCAGGAAAGGATCAAAATCACCAGGCGCCTAGCGCTGTTAGTAATGGTAACAGTAGCAGCAAATGATCTCGGGAGAGCTCACTAATAGGCCAAAATCCCCCGTCATTGGCACACTGATCTCAGAAGCAAATTGCTGCGGTACATCTTGAATGCTGTTCAGGCTTGGGACCTAAGAGGAACGAAACAATGTCAGCCCTCTGCCTGTGCCTGGTGAAATGGAAATATACACACCTGATTGGTTTTGAAACTCCCCATTCCCAATTCTCCCAGATGGGCGCAATTGGCGTGCCGTGTAAAGAGAGTCTGCGCGAATAGAATGACTCTCTCTACGACCTCCTGTTTGTAGACGGTTGCCTGGACCGGCCATAGTTTGGTCTTGACCAGAGCCAGAATAGTCGACATGAAGAAGTATTCCTTGGCCCCCTTAATCACCAGAAGAAGCCGGCTCTCCATACAAGCAAGAGCCACCTCGACCAGGGAGACTAGGGTTTCCGGGAGGCCTGGAAGGGTATGGATTAGAGAGAGCCCTGGATTAGCGGCTCCCTCGTGCAGTAACTGGCAAATCGAGCAGTAAGTTTGGACCGTCCAGTCCCCAAGGTTGCAGAGGGATAGCGACCGCGATGTTTCGTGTAGTCGCTTCTGAATTGATAGTATCATAGTCACTAATTCCAGTCGTGCCCGGGCTGAAGGAGCAAAAAGCGGTTCCCGTGGCGCTTCAATCGCAAAAGGGGTGTGGATTGCAAGCAGACTGAGACCGATCTTGTTCTCTAGCATGGCCTTTGCCAAGGTCCATTTATCCGCCGTCTGGATGTGGCCAAGCTCTGGAATCTTCCAGGTGGGCTTCTTCGATAGATGCCGGTTCAGTTCCCAGTCTAAGCGAAGAATTTCATCATAGCGGCATTTGATCCGTGGTGAGTGCATCAAATGGCAAACCTTTAGCCGCAAAGGAAGAGACTTCGTCAACGCCGTCTGAAAAGAACAGTCCGTAAATTCCTCTGGCGGCTGCTCTGCGGGCAGCTCTTCCATATCCTCACGCAGGTCGATGTCGTTGATGTTCAACGGCGGCGCCGTGTCATAATCGGACTCCTGTACAGACGGCGGCATTCCACGTTCAAAAGACACCTGTAGGTCCAGCTCCACGATGGTGATCCAGATGCGCCTGCGCATTTCCTGGTTAAACGGGGAGATCTTGGTGTACAGACTAGTATCACGATGGTAACCAGCCAGCATGGCCTGCTTCACCAGAGTTGCAGTAGAAAGCCATGATTTGCTGCGGCCCATCCCGAGGCTCTTTTGAGCAGTGACCAGAAGAATATGCATTCGGAGAACGATGATATCTGATCGCTTGATATGGGCGGTCTCGATCCACTTATCTGCATGCTTGACCCAGTCAATGGCGGTATAGCAATTGAGGCTAGACCCGTTTTTTAGCTCAAGAGTGGTGAAATCTGCCAGGTTCCAAGAACAGGCAAGGACGAGGAGCAGCTGCACGACAAATGCCGCCGACACCATGGCCGGGTTGTGTTTCTGGTCCCAAAAGCTTTCCAAATCTCTTAGGAACGTGGGAATGTGGAGGATACGATGCAGCGACTCGACATGCGTGAGGTATAAAACGACCAGTTCATCTACGGTGTCTCGAGACGGCAGCAACGCGATCAAAGATGCCGTATCCAGATTCTTGACCGGCTCGTTGAGGATCTTCTTCTTCCAGAGCCCCCTCGTTACCCTGGTCAGATCGAATCGAAGAGCAGAGAGGTGCGGACTGGCAAGCCGGATCTCTTCTGCAAACGACCTGAGATCCGGGAACTGCGCCGGTTAGCACTGCACCTCCAACTCGTGCTTGGATCGGCCTACCTGCGCGATGAGGTTGGCGAAGATGCCGGACCCGTTGTAACGGGTCTTTGTATCCTTGCCCCGCAACATGATTCGAGGCGAAAGGTCGAGCGGCTGTGACGACGACACCGGCGGCTCATCGTCCTGCACCGAGTCTGCACGTTTAGGATCCGTTGGATGGAGTCGATGCCGGTGCAGGAGCTCAGCGCTGTTCATGAAATCCTGATTGACCGCAGCCTTGGGCGCCCCCAAGACGGTTTCTAGAAATCGATCACGTTTTTCGACTCGCTTTTCGCCTCGCTTTTCATCTCTAGGGCAAGTATTCGTCGAATTTGTTAGTTGAGGCCGAGACGAGCTTATCCCCGAGTCTGGGGTCGGGTGGGCAGCCGGCTGATCGACCAACAACATCTGACTCTGCGTGCTTGCTGGGGCTGAAGCTCTAGCTCGCTCGCCGTAAGACGAATCCACCGTGCTTGGCTGCTGCCATAGGAAGCCATCTTCGTACGAACACTTGCTGGGCGTTTTGCTCTTAATGCACCGGCCGCAGGTCGGGTACTCGCGGTCACATTTCAGTTTCCGACTGCGGCACTGCGCGCATGCGATCGTCCGCCGCCGTCTCTTTCGGACGCGTTGTTCTGGAGTCTGGGTGTCCGCCATCTGGCGATCTGCTAATCCTCTGGATACTGAACTGGACAGTCTCTGTCGGGGTTTTGAGTGAGCAGATCCGGAGACGCGCGGCTTACGTGTCGGGGCGGCCCTCTTGGCCATTTTGGGAAAATAATCCCGCCCGCCCGACGTACTCAGCCATGTCCCGTACTGACTGATACTGACTACATATATATTTAGCGACATCACATTCAGCAGATCTTCGATAGATGAACAGGCTTGAATCTCTTCTTCGAATGCAGGTATATTCAGGTGTTCCTAGGATCTGTTCCACGTTGCTTACGGTGGCCGTCAGCGCATGGTATGCGACAAGGTAACAGTATGCATGATTGCAGACCCTCCATTCAAAGATATAATATGTAGGCAAAGGTAAGTTAAACGTAAAATAACGTGTCTTGTAGGCGAGTAGGCCATAAACAAGCGGGCCACCGCTCCAGTTCCATGTATATGCAATTTTTGGACACTATCAACCTAATAATTTCATTTCACTAAAATTTAGTCTGAAACTGATTTGGACATTGCCATTACCTATGTCTTATGTTATAATCATTACTGCACTGCAGTAGCGCTCGTATACATGGTCTATTCGCAGAAAGTACTGGATATAGACATACCGCCCTGTTGCCCTATCCCGTTCCCAAGAGCCTGGCTCGCGGCTCGCAGGATGATGGCCTGGCCCGCGACACAGGCGGTCGTTGTAGGACAGGATATTCAATGATATCATTATCGTAGCTCTAGAAAACAATCTACAATCATTCCTACTTCATACATCAAACGAACCTTGCTCATTAACAGATAAGCTTGTTAAGTACGAATCATGGCCTTAATAAGCATGTCCCTTGTAAAGATAAAGACTTTCAGCATGCACTCAATACATTTCAAACCTATAGTGAGTGGTTGTTATTCACTGAAGTTACCAACGAGATATTTCAGGCCGACTTCCTAGAATCTGAAGAACATCCGTTTTCGACGTTTCGTCCTACAACAAGCAGCTGGAGATACTGCTACTCAGGATGGTTGTTTCAGAGCCACATGAGGCTCAGTTCATTAGTTTAGCCTCCTTCTGCACAATGCCACCAGTCGGCATGGAGTAAAGCTCCGGGCTACGGAGGCTATCACTCAGCGGCGGATTGGGGCAAGATTCCCAACCGAGGCGTGGCGCCCACTTCGACTGCCCAAAAATCGGTCGCTTGACTGGCCTAGTGCTGTGCTCGAAGTCAGCTTCTCTGAAACGAGGCAGAAGCTCATGCCCGACATTCGCCGTTGGTTAGGCGCATCGGGTGGAAATGTCAAGGTGGTATTTACTGTTGCCATCGAGCGCCATGAGCCTAATATTATCATTGAACAGTGGGTGGTGAAGAACTGCCGCGAAGAGCGAGAGCAGCGCGTTATAATTACAAAAACAGGCCCCAAAGTAGAGGTCTCGAAAGATGCCCTTGAGCTGTCATTCGAGAGAATCTTCTTGTGCCCTCCCAGCACTGATGGGGGGGCAACCATTTCAGTCCACGCGGCGGCACTAAGATCATTTGCGGAGGCTATTTGGGAGCAGTAAGGGTTCATAAGCGTCCAGCGGATCTGATGGAGGTACTAGCTATTCAATCTGTAGATGCCGTGCTGGACAAGGGCAATCGTCGGGTATAAATCTGGGAAAAGACTGGAATGATAGTAATGTTTCGACAGACTTGAGACGGTATTCATCCAACCCTAAGAGCCATAGCTATGAGCTGAAAATATTAATGCCAGAAACAACAGCTGTTTAGCTTCTTCCAGCCAACGAGCAGGTCGTGGGTAATAGCCTACAAGCTTAACAGGGTTAAGGAAAGCCAGCACCTGATATATATTTAGTTATCTTGCAGATACTAAATTCAGCTGCAAGCTCAACCATAAAAAAACATCTTGCCTAGTAAATGTTTGGTTTTAGTAGACAGTATGGTTGAGGTGGAGACTGCAAGACAGGCTGCGGTTATGGGTTATTTATGTTCCATCCAGATGCGGTGGTCAAGTATAAGGAGGAGAAAAAAGGTGCTGGCTGGGCGATTGAATTAACTATGTTAGAGATAACTGGCAGCTTGGAGATAATGATGATGGTTGGGCTGAACGTATACCAAGCCTAGAATAATTCAACTACTGGAAGTATGGCACCAAGGTGATGTTGTAAGCAAGCTATGGAACAGCTCTATTCAAGCTCTTTCTCTGTTATGTGTTACGAATACCTTCATCTTATGTTAACCACGGTGCTTAGGATGAGCCTATATGTACTCCGAGTACGTATCATATTGTAGACGTACGATGCCAGAGGGTATGTTTATGTAATAAAGCTTAGTCAGTTAGCGGGTTAAAAGCCCCATATTGACAGATAGAATCAGCTCAAGATTCTATTGAGCTTCTCACGCAGCCCAATTGGGCTAACCCTCCTTGGGTAGTAAGCTCTGACTAATATACCGGCTGTCAGTTTCTTATAGCGGAAGTCCAGCAGCCCAGGGCTACCAGTAATTGCGGCCAGCTGGCAGAAGAGTTGTATCCAAAACCACCAGCTGAAATGTCACCTCTGTTGTTGACAATAGCATGTGAGCAAACTCTGCCACGTCTTCGATGTACATCATCGCTTTCGGTCGGCTTCCGAGGAGGTTCCCGAGCAACACGATACCTGTAGACAGTCGAGGCACGGTTATCAGCTCAGTGCTTACATCCAGGAATCTGACAATTGTGGTCAATTCCCCTTCACCAGAGTACCCGCTATCAGACCACAGTGCGTCATATCGCAAATAGGTGACAACAAACGATCAACATGACGAATGGGAAAAGGTGATCCCCTGAGTTAGGACTAGGTATCCTTCTTTTCAGCCTTGGCGGGCTCGGGGATACTTCTCGGGGAATTCGGTCATCTCCGAGCCCGAGGATCGTATAAGAATAGTAGAGCCGACTGACCGTCTCACCACCCTTTCTTCAGTCAACTAAACCCGTCTTCGTATCAATTATTATTGTGGCTTCATATTCCTACTAAAGAGATAATGCTCCGCTCGCTCCTCTCAATAACGGGTCTCCAACGCGACGATTACATCTTCCCGACCGTCGATCCCAAACAAGATGGCCCCGACTGCAAGAAAGACTGCGCGGACTGCACACTGAACTTCCCAGACAAAGTAAAGGTCGAGACATCGCTACCGCTATACGGCCGTATCAAGCAGTTCCACACGCACGTCCTGGTCGCGACGGGGAGGTCCGACTGGAAGCAGCATGTCGAGCAAGAGCGAGGAAGCCTGATGGAGGCCTTCGACGGTGTTTCATCGCAGCATGGGGTAAGTGCCAGAATAGGGTCTTACCTGCGCAGTAGCTGATCAGGGGACGCTTCAGCGCATGATGGTCTCCGCGTCGAACCTGAAGCCTCCAGAAGACGATGGAGAAGGGACTGCGAGAGGAAACGGGACCACCATCCTTCTTCTTCCATCTTTCACCTTTGTCGACGGAGTGGATCCCAGCGACGTCCGAGAGGTCGTCAGCCACTTCATCGACACTCCGCTGTCACAGCACTCAAAAACAAACACATCACCCAATGTTCGGTTAAAATCCCGACCCTGCGAGTATGACTATGTCGTGCTCCTCTGCTCTCACAAGCGACGCGATGCACGATGCGGCATTACAGCGCCCCTAATCAAGCGCGAGCTCGAACGCCATCTCCGGCCACGTGGTTTGTACCGCGACGCCGATGACGAGCGTCCTGGTGGGGTTGGGATCTTCTTTGTCTCCCATGTCGGCGGGCACAAGTTCTCGGCGAACGTGCTGGTCTACCGCAAGAAGGAGCAGCAGATGATCTGGCTAGCGAGAGTCCGGCCTGAGCACTGTGAGGGCATCGTCAACTATACGCTTCTGCAGGGGAAAGTCGTACACCCGGATTTTCAGCTGCGCGGCGGCTTTGACCGGTTGAAGGGGTTGACGAGTTGGTAAATAGAAGGGCATTGTTTACTGTATTGGATACCCAGCATAATAGACATCATTAGGTCACGTCATCATCCCGTGTCAGATTTTTCTCTCTAAAATAGAGATGTATCGAGGTTCATGCCAGGAGAGTTGCATGAAGATCGAAAGAATGCTCGGGCTGCATAGACTTGCTGCGTGGATTGGCGACTGACGACATCGTAAGCTCATAAGCCCGCACAGCTATCCACGCTTCAAAAATTCCATTCGAATTCCCGATTCATTGAAAATGGAATGAGTTTTACAGTTTCATACCTAATAGTGCTGGTACCAGCTAGGTGCTGCGTATAGTACACGATTAGACATCTCGGCTTTTTCTTTCCATATCGGGCATAACGGCGGAGATAAGGGCTCTCACTCGACGACTCTCAATCTTCCATCTGACTGACATCCACTATTCTGACTCTATATCAGACACATTACTTGATGGAGTTGGTTATCCTCAAGCCAGGAAAGCAACGCAGGCGGCCAAAGGTATCGTGTATGCCTTGCCGCACTCGCAAGATCAAATGCAATCGAGAAAGATCCTGCAGTAACTGCCTACGCTCTAGGACCGGGACTTGTCTATGAGACCCTCGGCCACTCTTCATTCTCTTTCAATCAGCAACTCACACCTTCACCTGAGTCGTCGAAATCTGCAACCGGTGCATCCGGTATATCCAGCCACGTATCCTCTTTGGCGGCCGAGCCCAGCCCAGACAATGAGACGAGCAGGTTAAAACTCAGGATCCAGTACCTCGAAAGCCAGATCGCGAGTGCTACTCCTTTCGCCCGTGATGTACAGCCAGAATGCAGCATCGAGGCAACGAGCTCTCACCTAAGTGGGACATTCCACCTCCATTACAAGAGACATCCCGAACATGCGGAGCCTATCGCTCGTGGGTTCAGCCTCAAGACACGCCTACTGGGTCAGAGTCACTGGGTAGTCAGCATCGCCTATCTGGCTCGTGACTTGTTCAAGTCCATCGAGCCCTGCATGCAAGAGTTATCGGACGCCTGGATCGGCCTGCTCAAAGCACAGCCGGCATCTTCCTGGCCCCTACTGGCGTCTGAGTTGCCCTTGCGAGATATTTGCGATACACTATCTAACCATTACTTGCAGAGAACCGAGTCATTTTATCGGATTCTGCATATTCCTAGCTTTTGCAGAGAATATGAGAAGTTCTGGGAGCCTGGAGCAGTGCGAAACCCGGCTTTCATGGTCCAGCTCAAGCTGGTACTTGGCATTGGTGCAGTCACATACGAGGACCAATTCTAGTTGCGGACTTTAGCCATCCAGTGGATATACGAGGCCCAGATCTGATGGCCGGACCACAAAGTACAAAGCGAGGCTAAGTATTGAGGCTATTCAGACGAACCTGCTTCTCGTGATCGCACAAGAGCAACTGCGTGTTGGTGGGGAGATAGCCTGGGTTTCCGCCAGGGCTCTGCTCAGGAAGCAATCTACATGGGTCTCCATCGCAACCCAAGCCATCTCCTGCAGAGGTCGATATTCGCCGCTGAGATGCACCGAAGGTTATGAAAAACGATCATGGAAGTGAATCTTCAACTTAGTTTACCTTGCGGCGGCGCCCCTCTGATCTCTCTCGACGACTTTGATACAAGCCCTCCCAAGAACTTTGACGATGAGCAGCTCGAGACTGGTGACCCATCACCGAAGCCTCAAGCCGAAATGACACAAGTATCCGTGGCAATAGTACTGCGCAGGACCCTACCCCAGCGTCTAGCAGTCGTCAAGTTACTCAACGACCTTTATACCCTGGGATCATATAAGCAGACACTCCGGCTCGATGCTGAACTGCGAGCAGCGTATAGAGAGCTTTGCCAGAGTCTGTGAACATGCAGTGACCCAAAGCCCTATCCGCTAACCCTGCAGTATGGAACCGAGATTATTGACTTCCTCATGCAGCGCTACTTCCTGCTCTCCATGCACCGTAATTCAGCCGTCACTACACGGGACAGCCTACTCTTTCTCTCGAAAAGCAGTAGTCGATGCTTCGCTGAGAATATGGAGAGCCGCTTGCCCTCGTCTACCTGTTTGTTCTAGCAGTAACGCTGATACTGGTACCACACCCAACGACAGCGGTTAACACGCTTATTAGCATGCAGCTCCGGTTTCTATCCGGCAGCTGTAAGTCACGCAGCAGTCATGGTTGCTATGGAACTCCGAGCGCAGCTGCAAGAAGACGCTGGTCTGAACCCTGTTCCGCTACGCTCAGATCTCCTTTCTGTGCTGAACGATGTGAAGTCGCGGTGTCTGAGAGTTATAGAAGCTGGCGAGACAAATATCAAGGGTAATCTGTTGTGGCGCAGGTGAGAGGATTGATGGATGGGCCTAAGGATGGTGGGGACCAAATGAAGGAAGCGCTAGTCCTCGCAGTGGAAGAGGCTTGGAAGGCGTGCCTACCAATTCTGAAAAGGATGGCAGGAGCTTATGACCAGGATAGAGATCTCGGGGCAGAGGTGGTCAGTAATATACCAATGGATATAATAGATAACTGGGACTTCATGGTAAGTGACTATAATAAGCTCATGAGGCAATAACTAACGCATTTGCAAGGCATCGGATCTAGCAGCATCTGCTCTTCTTGACGCTACGAACCCAATGAGCTGGATATGAAATAATCGTTTTAGTCTACTAGAGAGCTGATATGTGGTTTGAAGAAAGCATGTCTAATACATGAGAGTCTATTTCGCCACGGCTCAGGTGCAACCCGGTCTCAGAACCTACATACAAACCGACCTTGTCCTGTTTGCTGGCCTCTAAAATACACTCCGCACAACTACATTCTCCTATAGTATTGTTTTCTGAGACTAGGCGCCGTTCTTATATTCAAGAACAAACTAAGCACATACAACCATAGGGTATGGGGAGCAGGACTCTCGTCTGCCCAGAAGTACTTAGCCCCTTAACATCAACGCGGTAAGAAGTGCACCAAGCCGTGATCATGCTGCTGCTGCTTCTACGAGTGATTATAAGATGACAATATCACCCATCCAGCAGGCGTAAGAATATTCACAAGCTGCTATGCTTACGGCCTCCTGCCAACGCCTCCTCATTTCACACCTAAAGCCTCCCGACCAACAGCTGAGCTTTCCGAAATGTCGAGAGCACCCAAACAGACCAATAGAATGCCCTCAATTATCCAATTCTCCTTCCTCCGGTCACGGCGGCTATCAGATTCTCCAGATTATGAAGTATCAATGCAGAAGAGGCCGTGAGATGCATAGCCGAGACAATTGAGCCTCAGTCTGAGCAAGGATCTAGCCAACACTTATCATTTGGCCGTTAAATTGCGCATTGGACGAGGAGACTTGCCCAGCCATGGTGTTTCTTTTCTGGATTAGCATGGCCACTGTAAACTAATGACCAATCTTGAAACGGTATCTGAATAGAATGAATGAGAGCACAGACTATGAGGCATTACAGGCACGAATTTGTCAAATGCATACAATCACTATTGAAGCTGACCATGGTCAATAACCTGCCCTAGCATTTGCAGGCCTCTTAGGTTAATTAGCTGGTAGACTACAATAGATATAACTGTGATATAGGCATGCGCTCAAAAGCATAAGTCAACAATGTTTGCTGCAGAAACATCGAGAACAAGGTACATTACTGCTCAACCCGCTTTCCTTCTCATCCACTTATCTTCCATCTTTATATCCGTCCAAGGCAGATTCTTGGATACACTACCCCACCGTCAAAGCCCCAGAATTCCTAGGAGGAGGTTTCAGGCTCGACTTCATAGCCATCATCGTACTCGAATTCCTGATCAAAGTCCGGATCAAACTCAGGGTCGAGCTCCAGCTCATCCCCATCGGCGCTGCGCTTAGCATAATCAGGGTCAATCGCGTAGCAATTGGTCTTGTATGAACGGATCTTGTTTGCAAGGCCCCATTCGTGAAAATTGAGGTACTGGTTCCTGCAGAAGTGGCCAAACGTCTTATCCAGCGAACCGTCGCAGTTCTGGCCAGTATAGAGGTAAATGCAGCAGCGGGTGGTGTGCTCTGAGTTGTCCGACCAGTACCGCATGGACGAGACCTTGCCGTCTAAACTGCCAACATTGGGATGGCACCTCCATCCGGTGCCACCGGGTCCTGCATTCGTGTACTGGGGCCCTTTACCATCTTCGAGCTGGTAGAACCTGACGCGCCAGGCGTTGGCGGCGGGCACGGAGGCCAGGGCGAAAGTAAGGAAGGCAAAGTCGAGCTTCATTGTGACGGCGGTTCTCGGTCTCTACCGTGATGAGAGAATCGTCAGGATCTGCAGCTTGAGATCGGATATGCTGGATTGCCTGCCTTTTGAGGAATTCAGGGTCGCTGATGCATAGAATTACTCTCAACACGCCGATCCTCTTCTCCTTCTTATACCTTTCACCTCCCTTGCCCTTCTATATTGCGTCCTAATCTCGCTCGAAGTTCATGCCCATCCAGATTGATATATTCATACACATGTCTCTGGCAACATCTTCCATTGGCTCGAGCAAGACTCACCGAATCTGCGCTGAGATGTACCCCAGTTCCTGGACCTCGTATTCGCAACAATCTGTCCCATTGCAACCCTAGCATGAGACTTCGGCCACTTACCAATGCTTTAAAGGCAGCGCAGTGATGGGAAGGCACTCAGGACTAATCAGATGGAAACAAATAGAAGGTCAATGCTCAAGGCCTAGACTATGTAAGAGAAGATGCGAGATTTTGGAGTATAACCTCGTATTTAGGCACCTTAGCGCCTCAGTGTCTACTAGAGCCACTTAGGAGGCCTGGCTTGAAAAGATCGTGCCCAGATAGAATGCGAATCTCGCAAACAAGCAAGCTTGTCTATTGGCCATGTGCTATTTTGGGTGAAAGCTGACGATCTTGGCACCGGCAGGAGAAGCGCACGTGTAGTGTGCAAGCAATATCTATTGACCATTGTTGATCATCCAGCACATGAATAAATTTAGTTTCGAAGTAGGCTTGACAACCTGGAAAGGTGGTGATTAGACTGATGTCTAGGTTTCTCATGGCCTCATCTTTCGACTGGACTGTCAACAGGCTACGCTGATGTTCCTAAAGCCCTAGATGCTCGAATATAAACCAGGATGTCTGGTTTATTTCTGGCTCATCTGTTATTTCGTCCAGTATCAATCCGAAGAAATGCAGCAGGTCTCTTCAATCCGCTACAGAGTATGGGCTGCCTTCTGCCAACCGAGTATCCTATCACGTCCTTCAGCTCCTTGTTCACAAGAGTGACCGGAAACTTACTTCTAATATAGTCCTTTCTCTAGTTACTGATAGCTGGGCCATTGTTAATTGCGCAAATAGATGTGATAATGTATCTCCTCGAAATTTCCATCGAGGCCGTTGTAGAATTGAGGCAAAGAAGAGCATTTGTGTCTATTATCCTGTTCCGCGTGCCTTTACCCCGCTACCAAGGTCGAACACGGAGGCATTATATTGGAAACCTAAGACTCTGAGCCAAGAGCTCTCGATAATTCACCAAGCCGTCAGATATGCCCTGTTTCGCGAAATCACTCTAAGAAGGGTTAGCGTTTTGGTGCAATATCCTCCCCTTCTTTAGATGTGGAGAGATTCCTCGTATGGCTGGTAAAAGTACAGAAGAAGGGCCGGCGTCATGATTCCAATTCAGCTCTGCGGTAACTTGAACATCTGGCCGATGGCCTGCCTGGCCAGGATTGGATATGCCCAAGACATCTTCATAAGACTTGGTAGTAGTAGACCTTTGCCCTTAAGACCCCTGACCCACTCCTAAATAACCCAGAGTTGCTGACCTCCATAATCTATTAGTCTCAGAGACCAAATGCTTGAAAAAGCAATCCTACCTATCTGCGGTTTGAATTTCTTCCCACGTATGCATAACCGGCAAGGCTTTGTTTCCCTTTTATTCTTTAATAGAGAACATTCCTTGAACCGTCAGCAGGATGATACATGACCTGAAGACCGAACTGCGCGTATCACCGTGTATGCTGATGCTGTCTTTGAGCGCCGACTCAGACGCCCAAATCCATCGGGTCTGTAGTCCTGCAGATGAGCCCAGCTTGCTGGTGGAGAAGACGGTAACGAGAAGGGTCATCCTCCAAGCAGGTGTAGATATTCAGCTGTTAAGCCGCGCCATGTCTATTCGAGAGACATGGAAGGTACGTGCAGATACTCCATCTCATTTACCGAGTTCGTGCTCCTCATTCTCCAAGCTCAGATAACCATCAGTAACTGAATATCAGTTGGAGGTGCAAGGAAAAGCTCCCGCAGGCGTCTAGGTAACTCCAGTACGAGGAGTCTCTGCATTTTGTTTTCCTCTTTTCTCGTTTCTTTTCAGGCGCAAAGCATGGTCTGTCTGCATTACATTCTACTTGCTGTGGACGTTAAGGGGGGTAAGCTTTTGATTCCAACCGCAACCTCTCCTGTCATTCGCTGGCCTGGTGCGCTTGCAACGCCTACTAGGTAGCTATCAGTGGTAGGTATCAGCAACAAGGAAGTCGAACATAAAATAGGAGGTCGACCTGGATTTGCGAGCATGGCTTCCAAACCGATGCAGAAGGTAAATCTAGAGAACAAGAAGATCTCACACATGTGCTTCTTGTTAGTGAAACATGTCTCGTGTCTCTGGTTGGCTCACCTCTCGCGCTCGAGGGGACTGACTCATTCCAAACTGAGGTCATTGAAACAGTACAGACATACGGGGAGAGGTCGAGAGAGGTGGGTATAATGTGATAGTACCGAAGGCTGTGAAAGATAGCTTGGTAACTGAAGGGTTAGATGTGGTTGAACGATACTATGATGGTTGGTGATGAGAGTAAGGGATGAGATGTGGGAACCCCTGGGCTGAGGAAAAGAGTCGACGTTCACAAAGGCATGACATCGCTTTCCGTACTCCCCGCCCTGTGTACGATTACGTAGTAAACGGGACTGGTCCTGCAAGCGGGCTTGCTGCATGCATCGCCTAGTACCCGCTCGTACTACGCTCTTATGCACGGTCTCTAGCCCTCATAGTGAGATGCAGCAAGATCTCCAGAAAGACAAGTCTTCTTTCCCATTCATATGAGCCACATACTTATACTGGAAACAGATGAAGCGAGTGAATGTATTGCATTTAACCCCAGACGCCGTCCACACGCAACCTGATCCTATAGCAGATAGGGTGAGATCCGTAGATCTATAGTAGTACAGGAGCCAGTGCAGACCAACCCACCAAACAAACAGGGTGATAGTATGTACAGGAAAAAGAGCAACCAGAGCCAGACAGCGGTCGTGAGCCAAACCAGACACGGAGGGAAGTATACTAGATATAAACATGAGCAAGGATATGGGGAAAGATTGCGCCACAACAAGGGAGATGAAGGCATCAAGGTATATAGGAAGCGAGCGAGTCATTATCCGAGTTCGAGCAGATGTTGAACAGCCCCGCACGAGATTCGCCTGCAAAGCCTCGCAGGGGTTGGCGGGTCTCGACAATGCAGCGACTTGAGGCGCCCTTGCAGGTGGGTTCACGGTAGAGACCGGGCCAGCGTCTTGCCTTCACATCGTCGAGTAGGATTCGTTTTTCGTGTTTGACGTGCAGTCAAGGGTATGGGTGTTAGCGCACAGGCTGGTAGCCCCCATTCCTCCACTCGCTCTGCTTCCAGTTGCTCTGATAGTTGTTCATCTCGTTGCGCTCGTTGTTGAACTTGGCATCGTCAAGGGCGTGCTCGAGACGACCCTTCTTGCGCTGGCGAATAAAGAAGAAGATGAACAGGGCAAGCAGGATGGCTCCGGCAGCGGCGGCTCCAACATAGACGCCGGCTTTGGCACCCGAAGGCAGATCGTCCCATTTTTCAGACAGAGACTTTGGCGGGGGCTTGTTGATTTCCTCCGCGGCAGTGGAGTTACCCCTATAAGGTCAGTAGCTGTCTTAAGGTAATGGTTCAGAAAAGACTCACTTGATGATATTAATGCTCTCCCACGAGCCAGAGCTGTCTCCATACTCATACGCCTTTCCGGTGTTGAAGTCGTGCACGCGCACATCCTTGACGGTCATGGTGTACGGGCCTTTGTCGTAGTCAACTTCACCTCCAGCCCATTCAATCGTACCCTGGGCATTGTTGGGGTCACCTGCCGGCCAGATACCGATACGGACATTGCAGGGTGTTTGCGGGAAAGTGCTCTCGGTGCCGTTCTTCGCCTCGTCATAGGTAAGGGTCCGCAGCAACTGACCATCGACCCACCACTCCAATTTCTCCGAGGTCCAATAAGTGGTGTAGTTATGCCATTCCGTATCGGCATTTTCAACATAGTAGAATTTGCCGTTTTTATAGTCTGTGACTCCCTTGCTGTAGTAGTTGGTCTGGATTTCCGTCGTATTGTACCCAACCCATTCCCAGTCGATTTCATCCAGATCGTCCGACTGCAAGACCACACTACTGACAATACCACCGCCCTTGGCCATCTTGGCCTGGAATTCAAGGATACCGAAGAAGATGTAGAAGGTGGACTGGATCGTAGGCGACTCGAGTTTCTTCGCAATCGTGAATTCGGCGCCGTCATCGGTGTAGTTGATCTCGCCATTAGTCACGTTCCAGATCTTGTCATTGAGGGTCTCATTAAAGCCCCAGGTGTAGTTGGTTCCCAGCGCCGGGTTGGGTTCACAGTCCTCTTTAGTGGGATTGCAGTGCGTCCATGTCTGGGCAACAACAGGGGCGATAGAGGCCGCTAGAAGGGCCAGGTTTCGAAAAAGGGTCATTTTGAGCGCGAGCCCGTTGGCTGTGGGCGAAAGAGCGTGGGTTTGGCAGGTGCAGGCTGGAGCGATCTTACGATGCCGATGGGGATAAAAGCAATGAAGGGCGGTAATGGCCCGGAAGGAGCGACAATTGGTAAAAAGAAGGAACGGACGTGCGATTGAGACGCACGAGGATGGGATGGAGCCCAGTCAACGAGGGAGAGTGATGAAGTCGAGGGGTCGAAGATCGCGAGGGAGAGAACTTGGAGAAGAAGAAGGTGGATTCAGGGCTCGGGACTGAACCTGGGAAAGGAGGCTAAACGTATTGGTCGGCGGCCGCCATTCTGATGATTTCATTTGACCTTGATTATTTTTACACAGCCTATCAGCTTGGCCTGACCCCGTGGCGTCTGATGCTTTTTGTTTTTTGTTTGTTTCTGCAGCGGATGGCGCTCAGGGGGTGTGCCCGATCAGGAAGGTGCCACCCTGTACTAGGCCAGATCTGGCTACGCCCAAGGACTTGGCTTTAAACTAGTCTCGTTCCAGTCGGCAGGCGGTGGATCAGCGGGGTCTGCCACTGCCCGTTATCCAATCACACGCTCCTCAAAGCTCTCATCCAAAGCAAGGAATGCTGGCTGACTAAGTGCTCAGGTACACAGCTGCCAACTGCCGAGCTCTGCATCAGCATGTCTTACCCGGCTGTCTTACCGGTGTGTTGCTAAGGAGCATAATGCTCCTGCAAGAAAACGAGCCAACTCACCAGATGCATTTGATGATTCATCGATTCAAATGAAAGACATCAAAGTGAAACATGTGGACGACAGGGTGCTTGGGGTATAACCCGCTCAACCCGTGATTGGCTCGATAACAGCTCGCTCCCAAGTCCACCGGCCACCACGACTGGGCCGAGTCCACCGTTCCTGACCCGTCTCAACCAACTTCCAAGACTTCATAATCCATCGTTACGGCTCTCTTTATTAGAACTGCTGCCTGGCATGCGCTCGGCGACCACGCGAATTGTCGCATCTTATCCGCAAGAAGGGGTTCCTGCCAGGACTCAGGAGTCTTGGGCTGGAAAACTACTGAACCTGAGCTGCTTAGTGTTCTAACCGTGGCGAAACGGGAGATTCTTGAGAGCACTGGAGATAGCTCGATCTAATTGCCGAGGGGAGACAATGTTGATCCCACTGTCGATCCTTAGGAAGTTTCTGTTCCTCAATCACCCTATCGTGTGAATAGGTGTGAACAGTGGGGGGCGAAAAATATGAAATCGCATTGCCCTTACAGCTGTGTCAGATTGTGTCAACTGTGTCAAATGCTGTGCACTGTACTACAGAGATAAGCTGGGGGTCTTTAACGGTTCGCTGTACGGGGGCAAGCACAGGCACCGCCTGTCCCTGGCGGTCACTGTGGCTCTCCAGTCAAAAATTCCAAGACACTTTTCAGACTTGACTGTCTAGCCCCATTTTGTCTTGGGTCGGTCCACTTGACACCTGAGTCAGTGATACTTCAGTCGGTCGATATCTCAGGTTCAGGAGTGGCCGTGTCATACACGGCAGTTTGAGGCCGACGGGAGCTCTGTGGTACGTCTGAACGAACGTCTTATCAGAATAAATCGGGACACTCCCTGCATGGCGCTGGCGCCCTGTTGCCGTCGCCTTGCATAGACCCGTTGCCCCTTTTCTCGGACCTCACAACCTTGTCTTGGGAGATGAGCTGGGCCTGTTCGAATCATCCGACAGACTTGCTCTCATGAAATCCGCGCCAAAAATAGCCGGTTATCCACTTGACTTTTGAATCGTCCGCCTGCAGAGCACGAGACTGCCTTGACCTCCCACTTTGACATCACGTTCCCGGGCCCCCCGCCCGCTCGTCTTTTACTAACGTTGCCGCTACTTCCTCAAGTTACCTGCGGAATGACATTGGTTTACTTAACGGTCGGGTCGGGCTTGATCACCTGGCTTCAAGGCTTTGTTGTGGCTACCATCATACTTTGAGCTAGCGGCTTGAGCCTCGCTTTCTCAGGGATGGCCCAAGGACTGTCTCTAGGAAGAGTAGTGCCTACAAGCCTTCTTCCTCTGCCCCCTAATCATACCCATTCAGACTTCGACATGTCCGGGACTTGGCGGCACGTCTCCTTCTTCCCAGACGACGGGTTCGCTTCCAAGCTCAAACTCAATTACCCCGCCGGTCCGCATAACGTCCCCATGCTCAAACCAATTTCTCGTCCACTTCTCCCCGTTGATCTTGACACTCTGCACGTAGACCCCATCCTCTAACCCCGTAGCGCGAATTCTTAGCGTGTTATTACCGTTGATTGTCATGTTCAGGTCATTGAACCACGGCGAACCTAGCAGGTAGACGTCCGTTGTGACTATGGGATATGTTCCCAGCATGCACCAGAGGAGCCAGGTGTTCATTGCCCCAGCATCGGAGTTCCCCGGGATTCCGTAGGGAGTGTCGTGGAAGCTGCCATATATGTCAGTTGGTGCAATTCGGTGCTTCATTCGGCTACTCTAGAGAAAGGGGCACGGACTACTGATTAGCGAGCTCCCGCGTCCGTTGGACGGATTTGTATTGCTTATTTATGTAGTTATAGAGATACGGCGTGGCGAAGTCGGGTTCGTTTCTGTAAGACTTTGTTAGCTGAAATGGATTCTGCGTACACGCACATGTACATATAAATCTGCGTGGGAGAGAGGAGTACCCTATGTTCATGAGAGTTGTTATTCCTGCGCCATTGGGGCCGAGGGCTTGCACCGAGGTGTTTGGTTTGAACTAGGCCATTCGTTTGCTTGTTCCATTACAGAACTGAATTATGTGAAGGAGATTTATGGTACGTACCATGAGGTCCAGTCGTGCTTCGAAGGTCTCCGAACCGCCCATGAGGTCGACTAGGGTTTGCATGTCGTGCGGGATCACGAAAGAGTATTCTGTAGCCACGTAAGCATCACATCAAAGTTTAGGGTTATGACAGAAAGCTGGACTTACCCCAAGGAACTCCTTCATAAGTATAGTCACTCCACTCACACCCATAACAATAGAGCGGATCATACCCCGAATTATTGAAGCTTCCATTTGAGAACTTCGGCGCCAGAAAGCCATCGAAACCAAGACTCTCCACGTCCGGATTCCATATTGCCTGCCAGCCTGCCGAGCGACGCAGGTGTTTCTCCTGGTCACTCGACATCTCACCCGCTGCAACCTGGCTAATTGCAAAATCATTCAGACTATACTCCACCGTCCGCGAAATGCAGCGCGTACTTCGGTCTTGGGAGACATAGCCGAGCTCGAGCCAATCGACCAGCGCCCCGCGGCCTTCTTTCGTACTGGCAGTGAAGTCGGTTGGATCGTGGGTATTGTAGGGTACTACCTCTGCATTCGTCTTCATGGCGGCATAACCATCAGTCCAGTTTATTGCACCGCGAAGGCCCTTTACGTATGCGTCGGCTAGGACGTTGTCAGCATTAGAGCCACCCTGTACAAGACCGTTCCAATTTCCAGAGCGGCCATCGGGGAGGAAGCCTTGATGTCTATTGCGTGTTAGGCACTACTTCTATTGCTTAACTCTACAAGACGTACCTCCATATGTCGATTAATCCGCGGATCATTGACTCGTAGTAAACGGGCTGGAAGATATGGTAGAAGCTAACGGTACACCGAAATATGTCCCCTAGTAGAGTTAGTAAGATGCAAGATTGAGATGCCAGGGAACGGACAAAGAGTGTAAAAATCATCCCATGAGGGCTCGCCTGATTCCCAGAGTGGATTCTCGCCCGTCCTATCAGACGGCATCAGGTGAATAAAGTAGAGTGAGCTGTACAATAACCGCACGTTTGTCAAGTTCGCCGTGTCATCTAGCGGGACCTGAATCTTGCTGAAGACATCGTTGTTCCATTCTTCGAGGGCCGCGTCTACCGTGTCGTTGAGTCTCCATGACGGAATCTCGTTGCGGATATACGAATGTGCCTTTTCTGACGAGATAAAGGAGATTCCTACCCTTGAGCTAATGCTCAGTTCTTCATGAGTGTTCCAACTGAATATCCCGCCCACACGGTCATTCATCGGCCCCGACGACGCTGTGTTGGTCAAGTTGCCATAGACGGGGAAACTTGACTGCCCATTTGCAAGGCCCTGATACCCTCGCATTGGATCTGTGTTTGGCCCTTTAAATACTCGAGCACTTCCTGGTGCCTTGTCAAATTCTCCGTAGAAATAAACTGTGAAAGGGGCGCCTATTTCGAGTAAGAATACTTCAGCATCTCTCTCCCACACAAACTTACCATTATTCCAGCCCCCGATGTATGTTCCGTAGCCTGAATACGCCTGTCCATTGTCAAGGATATGGATCTCTCCACCAACATAGAATTGACTGTTTGGATCATTTGGGGATCCCGGAAGATACTAAGGTCGGGTTAGCCTCAGCGTGATGCCAGGTTCCAGAGACTTACGTGAGAGACATCGACCAGGATGTGTTTATCACCTGCGGGAAAGCTGTACTCGATGATTCCAGCGTGGCGAGAGCCCGATAATTCTATCTGAACTCCATTTTGCAGTTGCGTCTTGAAATATCCTACACTAGCTGTATCGTGACCGACCTGAAGACTATGAGCAAGTGCAGGCAAAGAGAAATACATGGCGCATACCCTCGGCTGACTATACGTCAAATTGTCAAGGATGTTTACTGGTGGATCGATGTGCGTCAAGGGCATTTGTGGAATGATTCCGTACTTGGGAGCACCGCCAGTGCCGCTCTCATGCATCATCGCTAGAACCGGTTAGACAAATCTTTCATGTAGTCAAAGACATACTTATGGCAGTCACATTTCCGTCTGGAGACCAGCCTCCATTCAGCACGGCCATGCTCCAGTTCGCCGCGGTGGTGTCGATGCCCACCTTGGCTACGCCAAAGGGTCGAGCACCGCCGACGAAGATATCGCCTCCACCATACCCCTGTCCTGGAAAGGGTCCTTCAGAGCCTATGAACGGATTCACATATTGAGAATAATCCACTGCCGCAGCTACGCCCATAGTAAGGCTCAAGAGCGAGACGTTTCTAGCAGACATTAGAGACCTCATGGTTGGTCATAGGAACAAGACTGCACGCTCCTCACCATGAGAAAGAGGGGATACTTAAATCCCAGCTCTGCATCTTGATGGCACCTTCCCCTCAGCAATGGTAGTACTAGTTACTCCAAGTGAGTATGCGGAGCGACCAAACAGACGAGACATCAGGGCGATCTACATACCAGCCGGAAAATCCCACCGCTTTGGAATTTATCCGATCGGAACAGCCGCACAGCAACACAATCGAAAATTAATCCTCAATTTTGTCCCGCATTAGAACGAGCCTCAAATCCACCCCCTCTCTCATCATATCATCCGTCACAATGGGCGTCGCTATCGACAAGTGCGAGACACGACCGGCTAACATCGAGGCCATTTTGAGCGGCCTCGACCGGTATAACCCGGAGACCACCACAGTATTCCAGGACTACGTGGTTCAACAGTGCGAGGACCGGACATTCGACTGCTATGCCAACCTGGCTCTGCTCAAGCTGTGAGTGCGCTTTACACCATAATTTTCCGTCTGCGATTGTTTTTGGGCCTCTTTAGTGGTGGCATGGCTTGCATGATGTAGAATTCTCATCTATTATCACGTTTCCTATTACCTGACACCCCATTGGGCATGTTGAGCATTATTCTCTGAAAGCCAAACTGAATCAATGACTTGGACCTCAAACCGTTCTTGGACTTGCGCCCGCTAACTACCTTCGTGGCAGTTACCAATTCAACCCCCACCTCCTCCAACCTGAGACCGTTACCAACATCCTCGTCAAGGCCCTCACTGTCTTCCCCTCTCCCGCCTTCTCCCTCTGCCTCGCCCTGCTCCCCGCCTACACTCAGCCCTTCCCCTCTTCCGAGGCCGAGGCCACGGCCGCACAGATGTCCGACTTCGTCGAATCCGTCCAGAAGCTCGCTCGGCTTTCGTCGCTGCTCGAGTCCGCCCAGTACGCCCAGTTCTGGTCAACACTGAACTCTGACGACCTGTACGCTGACCTCGTCGCCGACGTTGCTGGCTTCGAGGAGCTCGTCCGCATTCGCATCGCCGTTGAGGTCGGCAAGGCCTTCCGTGAAGTCAACGCGGAAGTCCTGGAGCAATGGCTCGATGTGCGAAACAGCGAGGCGCTCGAAAAGTTCGTGACTGAGGTTTGCAGCTGGGAGGTTGATAAGTCTGGCTCTGCCACTGTTGTCAAGGTGCCCACGAACAAGGAAAACGAGGCGCGCAGCGAGGTCAAGAGTGAGCGGGTTGGTGTTGACATGTTTGGTCGGGTCATCAGGAGAGGCTTCGAGCAGGCTGCATAAGCAAGCCCCTCACGAACGAAATCTGCCTTCGGTCTCCAAATAAAATCAAGCTCTTGAGATCTTGAGATTTTCTGCGTCTGCGAAGACAAAATGGCCCATCCAGAAGAGCCTAAGTCGACGAGATGAGCTCACGCAAAATGATGATGAGACAGCATGGGGAGGATTGGGAAGTTTGGACTGGCGCATTGGCGTTGTGTATTTGCTTCTCCTCATTCCATCATTCTATACCTACCTACCTACCTACCTACACACCTACCCACAAGGACACTCGATTTCCTCTATCATGTATCTACTATAGATCTGAGAGATATCCTGTCTAACATTCCGCGATGATACCAGCTGACATTGCCAAAAATCGCACAGCTGTAACAGCTGATCCTGTCTCAAGCGGTAATTTCCTCAAATTTAAAGGTCTATAACGATCTCTATCATCAACATAAGACGTAATCACATCACATAATTCTCCCAGATCGAATGTATCTATTTAGCAGCCTCTTCCCACTGCACGCCAGCCCATTCCTCCCTGTACCCAACCGCTCCAATTTCCTCCGGCCCACAATTCCTATTACAAACACCCAGAATGATAGTCCCCCACTCCATTCCGCCATCATCCTTCCCAAGTCCAACCCCCTCCCTCCCCTCCTCAAGAACACTAATCGCATGCGGGACAAGCTGCAGTTCGAACACTCTTTCACTGCTGCAATACTGACACCGTGGCATACGACTCGCACCGCTCGACTTCGTACTGACTTTGGCAGCAGAAGGGGTAGAGTCATGCAACAACTTTCCCACGGCATCGGTATGCGAGTATAGCAAAGGGGTACCGCGGAATTCATAACGCAGAACTTGCTCTGGATTATGACCGAGGCGGGTAGAGAACTTGAGGAAGGCCTTGTCGAGATCCGACTCGAACGCGTCTTTTGCATCTGCGCCGCCGCTACCCCCCTCGGCGTCTTCGCTCGTATCAATTGTGACGTTGTCAGGGATTTTGGGGGTCGGCGGGCGCGAGAGAGTTTCGCCTTCTGCATCGATGTAGAAGTTTGTGTAAGGCTCTGGGAACTCAGAGCGTGCCGGCCAGGGAGTTGGTGGGCCAGCTGGCTCGGCGGCTTGAGTGGACGGAGGCGGCGAGGAGACGCGGACTTTGTCTGCAAATGATTCGGAGAGGGTGTTGGGGGTTGATTTGAATTCTGTGGCTGACGCGAGAGGAGCAGGTGAATGGCTAGCAACAGGGGCAGCGAACGGATTGCTTGATTGTGTAGAACCTGAAGCCGGCTTTGACGAGAAAGGGTTTGCGTTCGCAGAGACGCTCTTGGTGAGAGTTGAGCTACCAAACAGGCTTGCACCAAGATCCGGCTTGGGTGCCTGGGACTGTTCGACCACCTTCTTCTCCGGTTCCTGCTTCTCAATCTTTTGCGGCGCCTGGTGGCTCTTGTGTAGTCTTGTCGCGCGCAGGGCTCGGATGCTGCCTGCTTTTCGGTTGCATGCTTTGCGGGGACAGGAGAAGATGTACAAGCGTCTGTCAGCGTCGGGGAAGTGCTCATACAGCTCGCCGTCTAGCTCGAGGAGGAGGAGCATTGTATTGTTGCACACTTTGCATTTGGCGAATTCGCCGGAAGGCGGGGTAGATTCGTCCAGCCATGTCTGTTTGTCAAAACGGTGAGTATAAGTGATTTAGTGAAGACTTGTCTGCGCGTAGTTAACATACTGGCCAACCACCGATATGGGTAACAGTGTCCTCAATCATCTCCTCCGAGGCGTATCCCAGCACGACTCCAGTCTCAGTGTAGTCCCCCTCATCCTCAAAGCCGGAAGAGTCGCTGTCGTACGGATCCATTGCGGTGATTGCGAAATAAAATGAACACGGACAAAACACCAATAATCCGGGAGTCGGTTTCAGTTCAAACTGATCCTAATTGGCCTTTCAGAGCTGCAAATATAGATAGTACTGATCGAGAGTCTGCTGTATAGAAGAAAAAATTTATGGATTGGGCGATAAGCGATACGGCGCCTGGGGTGAAGCCGCTATTCCACTTTTGGATTAGCGTCCTATTCGCGATACTTCATCAGCTCACTCGACAGTCTCAACATCCATCCAATTCCCCTCATCTAGGCAGTAATCATCGCTTCAATTCATCGGAGAGCTCACATTGTGCTTTACAGTTTTTGAGCTGAGAGTCTGAACTTAATATTGGGAGAACGGATCAGGCACACAGTTTGACAGACTTACGCTAAGCTCTATAATGGAGCCCTTCTTGAGAGGCAACTTAAGATGGTGCTTATGGATATGGGCTCTATGCTATGCCACGGCCGTAGCATTTAATCCTCTTTCCAAGCTCCGTGGTACACAGTCACACCTCAACTCGGTTGAGGCAGGCCCAAAACAGGTTGCGGTGATTGGTAAAGATCTCTCCCGTAGAATAATCAGACTATTTACTAACAAGGTGATAGGTGCTGGGGCAGCTGGAGCGTCTACCGCATACTCCCTGCGGAAGTACGCAGACTCATTCGGAATACCTGTCAACATCACTGTTTTTGAACGTGCTTCTTACATCGGGGGCCGTTCAACAACAGTTAATGTATTTGATGATCCAGCTTACCCTATCGAACTCGGCGCGTCCATTTTTGTTCAAGTCAACTATAATCTCGTCAACGCCACCAAGGAGCTCGGTCTTGACGTCAGGGGTGCCAGCACTGAGCGCCCTGGTGATACCGCAGCCATCGGTGTATGGGATGGAAAGGAATTTGTCTTCGTGATGGAGGACTCTTCCAGCTGGTGGAATATTGCAAAACTTCTCTGGCGCTATGGATTGTCCCCAGTGCGTGCCCAGAACTTAATGAAGGGCACCGTCAATAAATTTCTTCAGCTCTACCAGGAGCCGTTGTTTCCTTTTAAGTCTCTCACTGCTGCTGCTGCCTCGGTTGGTTTGCTGGATGCGACGTCTACAACTGGAGCAACGTTTTTGGAGAAGAACAATGTATCGCCGGGTTTCTCTCGTGACTTGATCCAGGCAAGCACGCGCGTAAATTATGGGCAAAATCTGCCTTTGATCCACGGTCTCGAGACCATGGTGTGTCTGGCCACCGACGGCGCCGTGGCCGTTGAAGGAGGCAACTGGCGCATCTTCGAGGGAATGCTGAAGTCCGCGCGCGCGAACGTGCAATTAAACCATACGGTCACCTCCATTACCCAGAACAAGGACAAGAGTGTTACCCTCGATTTCAAAGACGAGCAGAGCATTAAACAACAAAGAGCCGACTTTGACGAAGTCGTGATAGCTGCTCCATACCAGTATTCTGGCATCAATATCTCCCCAGCACCCAAACACACCCCAGACACCATCCCCTTCCACACATTACATGTAACCCTCTTCTCTTCTCCACACAGATTATCCGGCAAATACTTCAACCTCAAGAACCCCTCCGATATTCCCCCGGAAACAATCCTCACTACTCTGCCACTCGGAAGTGACCTCGGCAACGCAGAGGAGGGTGTCGGACCAGCCGCCTTCTGGAGTATCAGCACCCTACGCACCGTAAAGGCACCCTCAACCTCGAATCCTCCCGAGGATCGCGAGTCCGAGACGAAGCACTATGTCTACAAAATCTTCTCGCCCACCCGCCCCAACGAAGCATTTATTCGAGAAATTCTGGGTCTAGAGCAAAAGAAGATAAAGAAAGCTGGGTATATTACTGATCTCCCCAAGGAAGACATAAGCTGGTCATACGAAAAACTTTGGCACCCCTATCCATTCCTTTACCCTCGCGTAACCTTCGAGGATCCGCTTCTTGCGCCGGGAATTTGGTATACAGGCGGCATTGAGAGCTTCATCTCCACAATGGAGACGAGCGCTCTTATGGGGAAGAATGTAGCGGCATTGATGTCGCAAGGTTGGCTTGATAAAGGATTTGTTGATTCTCCTGTTGTTGAGGATGAATTGGGAAGGACAGAGCTTTAGTTTTGGACCTAGTCATATTGCTATGTATGGATGGTAGTATAGTCTATCTGCTATTGGCTTGATATTATTGAAGAAGTGCGGCAGTATTTCCAAAATAACACATTCAAACACTCTCAGGGCATAATGTAGTTGAACGTTTCGACGACGTCAATCCATTCGTCATATCATTAATTTGTAAAAGGCTATCTGTATAAAGCAGGCATTGAAGCCAAGGCTGTTTTAAAGCCTATAAAAGGGCAAACTTTTCCTGTTGAAGAAGGTGTTGAATAAGCCATCCCAGTGCTATGTTGATTCTCATGCTCATGCATATCCATATCCCGTGACCCGCGTAAGGTTGAAAAAGCAGACCCGTAACCCCAAAAGCACTCCGCAACCCAGTTTTATGCGCAATGATGTTGAACTCGTACAAGCGTAATGAAACAAAAATAAAAGACTAAAGAACAAAAGAAAATTGGTATCATATCCAAGGTTAGGGCCTCAACCGCTTAGACAGGGAGAGGGAAGGTGCTGGCCCACGCAGCGATCTCCTTGCGCAGGTCGTTGATCTCAGGGACGGTGCCGGAAGCAACCTTGGCCTTGAAGTCCTTGAGCTTGTTGGCATCCGTGGGAAGTGCGGCCTGCACGGACTTGCAGATGTTGATGGCCTGGTCAATGTAGCGAGCGATGCGCTTGAAGTCCTCCTCGCCCATACCACGGCTGGTCATGGCGGGAGCACCAATGCGGATACCGCAGGGAGTGAGAGCAGACTTGTCACCAGGGATGGAGTTCTTGTTGCAAGCAATGTTGATCTGCTCGAGGACGGCTTCGACACGGGCACCGTCGAGAGACTTGGGGCGGAGATCCACGAGTACCATGTGGCTGTCGGTACCGTCGGAGACGAGCTTGTGGCCAATGGCCTTGAATTCGTTCTCAAGGGCCTTGGCGTTCTTGATCACCTGCTCCTGGTACTGCTTGAACTCGGTGGTAGCGGCGTACTTGAGGGCGACAGAGAGAGCAGTGATGGTGTGGTTGTGGGGACCACCCTGGTGACCAGGGAAGACGGAGAAGTTGATGGGACCCTCGAGGTCATACATGATGTCCTTACCAGTCTTGGGGTCAGTGCTGCGGACGCCCTTGCGGAAGAAAATCATGGCACCACGGGGACCGCGGAGAGACTTGTGAGTGGTAGTGGTGACTACATCGGCGTACTCGAAAGGAGAGGGGATGACACCAGCAGCAATCAGACCGGAGATGTGGGCCATGTCAACAACAAGGTAGGCGCCAACCTTGTCAGCGATCTTGCGCATGCGGGCATAGTCGATCAGACGGCAGTAGGCAGAGGTACCGGCAACCAAAATCTTGGGGCGGTACAGCTCAGCGTTGGCTTCAAGGGTGTCGTAGTCAATAATACCGGTCTCGAGGTTAACGCGGTAAGGGAAGGTCTCGAAGTAAGTAGACACAGCAGAGATCCTGCACAATCTGAGTCAGCTACATATCCGGGTCCTGGGAATGACTATTGCACTTACTTCCTGGAAGGAGTCTGATAACCGTGGCTCAGGTGACCACCGTGGGGAAGGTCGAGACCCATGAGACGGTCATGGGGGCGCATGAGAGCCTGGTAGACCTGCAAATTGGCCGGGCTGCCACTAAGGCACTGAACGTTGACACCCCACTTATCGGCGTCGAGGTTGAATGCCTTAAGGGCACGGGACTGGCAGAGCAGCTCGATAGCGTCAATGTGCTGGTTTCCACCATAGTAACGAGCACCGGGGTAACCCTCGGAATACTTGTTGCACATGGGAGAACCAAGAGCATCGAAGACAGCGCGGGAAGTGAAGTTCTCCGAAGCAATCAAGACAACAGATTCACGCTGACGTTGGATCTCATTCTCCTGTAAAAGACACAAGTCAGAGCTGTCCACTAAAAAAAAGCCCCACAATAATTCATTGTGAGAGCAGAGAAATCAAAGCTGTAGAAAACCACATACCATGATCTTAGCGACCTCGGGGTCAGTGTCGACGAGGCGGTCCTCCATTTGCTACACCGATGAGTCAGTTATGTGCACGAATAGATCGAGACTGAACAATGGCTTGGATAACTTACAGCCCGGTGGGCATCTGACAGAGCGTAGGTGGCCATTGTGAGATGTATAGAAATGAAATGAGTATGAAGGAGAAAATGACAGAAGCTGGGATGAAGGAGTAATGGGGAAGAGGAGGGAAAACTGAAGGATAAGTAGAAAAAAAATGATGGTGGGGTAAATCTGCCTCAGAAATCTGGACTTTAAAATCTGACGGCGGCGAATCGGACCGCGATATCGGAGTTTCCTGCCTCACCGGCCGCAGTTCTCGGAGAATCTACTCCGCCTCGATTATGAGCTACAAGTAGGCTTATTTTCCATTGTATCAGGAAGATATTCAAAATTGGTTTGCTACAGGCTTTACGTAGAACGGTCGCACGCCGGGAACAATGGGGACCGCGGTGGCTTTGGAGGGGCACCCTATCACCCTTCGCGGCAAAACTCATTCCCAACCAGTTCGTAGCTATTTGTTTTGATGCTTAGCGAAACTCGTCACTTGCCTTTGGGCTTGAGTAGGGACGGGACATTGAACATATGCTTCCACAGCAGTTGTTTTGCTCTGCCCAGTCTTCACAAAGACTGATGTTGTATGCCACCTGTCCGCCTCTGTTGCTCACTATCTAGCAGACAGTTGCCGGCCTTTGCTAAACTATGCTCAAGGGCACTCGTTTCCCGAGCAGGTTGATTTGCCCTGTCTCCAGCTGGTGCCAGCTTCGAAAGCGATGGTAGCACATGAGGATGTCATGACGGTGGCCTACCCTGGTCATTTTTAGGGACAGCTCCCATAGTCGACCTCCGCGAACGAGGAGTACGCTCGCTTCTCAGACTTCAGGGACCAGAGGTGTTGGCTCCTCTCTCAGAACGAGCCTTGTCCGCTTTCCTTCCAAGGTCAAAAATAACGGACTTTAGCCTTGCAATCTTGTCCTCAAGGTCCCGAATCTCCTTTTCCTGCTCAGCCACGCTACGGTCCACATCTGGTAACCCTTCCACAACAGCTTGCGCTTTTTGTATCCTGATCTTGATCGAACTGACCTCAGTCGGTAGGTTCTTAACGTCCAGTGGGGGAAGCAGGTTCGAGCCCAATGCCGCGATTTCTGCTGCGGTGGAAGTACCGGGGGCTGAAGGAGACATAGGTGCTAGCAATTCTGCATTGCTATTCTCATTGCCGACGGCTGGAGTCGATTGTTGGTGTTGTGAATTGTTTTGCTCAGATCCAGCAGCACCACCATTTCCGCTACTGACAGCCCCTTCCGGTGCTGCTTGAGGTGAGAGAAGTCGAAGAATCACGCCATGTAGCGGAGGGATGAAATCAAAAGTCTGTGGAGGAGGAAAAGGAACTGCTTGCGACGTCGTAGGCGCGTCGTTGATTATTGCTGGTGTCGCGGGCGCGGACGACTTTGGTCCTGGCGTTACGGCAGTCGGCGACCTGGAGGCCATCACGGGCGTGGGGAAGCAACCGATCCGAGGTGAGTTGACCCTGAGAACGAACCGGAAGAGTGAGAAAACTAATGATTGGGCTTCAGGTAACAAGGGCCCAAGGGGATGCTGACTGTTCCGAAAGCTGGGGAATTGTTTAGGGAAGAGCCGGAACGCGGTCGAGAACGGAAGAGCGACAGCAAAAATTGAATGACGTACTTCGTAGAAAGCGCGGGAAAGTAGCCCAGAAAAACGCCGGTTTCCCAAAGCGTCACCGAAGCCCCTCCATCTCCATACCCGTACTATTCTTTTGTTGTGCTCACCGGGCAGCCTCGACCTCTTTCCCTCCGCTTCCTTATTTTCTAAAATTTTCTACAACCATTATTTCTACATTTCACAGTTCTGTAAGTGTCTCGTCTCTCTCAATCGCATCCGCTGTACTACAGATGAACTGAACTGACCATCTCAAGGATCATTTGAGCTAGATATTTCAAAATGGCCAAGGTTGACCAGAAAGTTGTTCTGAGTATGCAATTCCTCCTAATCAGTACCATACCGCACGTTTTCTTGAGATCGACTAACATAGCATACTAGTTGTCATCGACGGTTGGGGTGTCGCCGGCCCAAACTCCCCCAAGGAGGGTGATGCCATTGCAGCCGCTGAGACCCCGTTCATGTCGGGTTTCGCCGAAGAGAACTCGAAGACAGCCCAAGGTTACACGGAGCTTGATGCTTCTTCGCTCGCCGTTGGTTTGCCCGAAGGTTTGATGGGTAACAGTGAGGTGGGCCACTTGAACATTGGTGCCGGCCGTGTTGTCTGGCAGGACAGTGTGCGCATCGACCAGACACTTAAGAAGGGGGAGCTGAACAAGGTGGAGAATATCGCTGCGTCGTTCAAGCGTGCTAAGGATGGCAACGGCCGTCTTCACCTTTTGGGTCTCGTGTCTGATGGCGGTGTCCACTCCAACATTACACACCTTATCGGCCTCTTGAAGGTTGCCAAGGAGATGGAGATTCCTCAGGTCTTCATCCACTTCTTCGGTGATGGACGTGATACCGACCCAAAGAGCGCTGCCAAGTATATGCAGCAACTTCTCGACGCCACCAAGGAGATTGGCGTCGGTGAGATTGCAACTGTTGTCGGCCGCTACTACGCTATGGACCGTGACAAGCGCTGGGATCGCGTTGAGATTGCCATCAAGGGCATTCTTTCCGGAGAAGGCGAGGAGAGTTCCGACCCCGTTAAGGCTATTGAGAAGCGCTACACCGAGGACGAGACCGACGAGTTCCTTAAGCCCATCATCTTTGGTGGCAAGGACCGCCGCGTGCAGGATGACGACACCCTCTTTTTCTTCAACTACCGCTCTGACCGTGTTCGCGAAATCACCCAGCTCCTTGGCGACTACGACCGCTCCCCCAAGCCCGACCTTCCCTACCCCAAGAATATCCACATTACTACTATGACCCAGTACAAGACCGATTACACCTTCCCTGTCGCCTTCCCCCCACAACATATGGGCAACGTCTTGGCTGAATGGCTCGGCAAGAAGGACGTCCAGCAGTGTCACGTTGCCGAAACCGAGAAGTACGCCCACGTCACTTTCTTCTTCAACGGCGGTATTGAAAAGCAGTTCCCTGGTGAGGTCCGCGACATGATTCCCTCACCAAAGGTTGCTACCTACGACCTTGAGCCCGAGATGAGCGCAGAGGGCGTAGGCAAGAAGGTGGAGGAGCGCATTGCCGAGGGCAAGTTCGAGTTCGTCATGAACAACTTTGCTCCCCCTGACATGGTTGGCCACACTGGTGTCTACGAGGCTGCTATCAAGGGTGTTGCTGCTACCGACAAGGCCATTGGTATCATTTACGAGGCCTGCAAGAAGCACGGTTACACCCTTTTCATTACTGCTGATCACGGGTAAGTTTTGCAATCCAATCAAGATACTAGTATAGAATCAAACTAACAAACCCAATGTTAGAAACGCTGAGGAGATGCTTAACGAGAAGGGTACTCCTAAGACATCGCACACCACCAACAGAGTTCCCTTCATCATGGCCAACGCCCCCGAGGGCTGGAGCCTCAGGAAGCAGCCTGGTGTCCTTGGAGACGTTGCGCCGACCGTCCTCGCTGCCATGGGTATCGAGCAGCCCAAGGAGATGTCCGGAGAGAGCCTGTTGGTCAAGGCATAGATATAATAAAATATAGATTCTTTGCGCACGCTAACTAGAAAAGCTTTATGAAGAAATGAATAGTCACGGAGTTTTTGAATCTAAAGTTTATATTCTAAAATCTCGGGGTAATTCTTAATGTTATGGTGCATCAATGATTGAAGCATCTGAACTGAGTGTACTCCCTGAGCCTTGCCCTCACAAATACAGCCAGGGCTCCATATCCAGCCAGGTACATCGAAGTCTTCCTTTCTGAGGCAGTCCTGCGTGACTGCGTATTCAGCCTCCGATAGAACTACAATCTCGACCCACGGCTCCCCGCTGAATCGCAGGGACAACGTATCGTGCAGACCCTTCAGCTAAGTAGATTATGCGAGCAACCTTGGTGGCTCA
Organism: Aspergillus nidulans FGSC A4; assembly: GCF_000011425.1. Lineage (NCBI taxonomy): Eukaryota > Fungi > Ascomycota > Eurotiomycetes > Eurotiales > Aspergillaceae > Aspergillus > Aspergillus nidulans. Next base: position 1,923,018 of record NC_066262.1, on the reverse strand, counting down.
GCTGGTGTTCATACGCTGGGTATCACGTCCTTTATTCCACACTACTCTCAAGCGCTAGCTCGTCTCGACCTCTTATCATCTAGCTTCAAGTCAAAGCTGGGTTCAAGCAGAAGCAGCCGCTGCAGCGGCCTGTTGTTGGATCTGACTCTGGTACTGGACAATCTAGTCAATTGGTTAGACTAAGTTACTTTCGCAATCAGCCATAATACTCACTTCAGCCCGCTTCTTATCGCTCTTATCCTGATTTTCCTTAATTTGACCCTCGATCCGTTGGCTAGGCGTAACAATTAGTAGCGCTCTTCATATAAATCGCCATGCAACGTACATCTCCTTTTCAATAAACTCCAGACGCCCATTAACAGCCATCAATGCCTCAGTCTTATCTTGCTTTAACAACACTGGCCCGATGAGCTTGAAGATATTGGCGTCATCATCAAGAGAGTTGAATTCCGCTTGGACGCTCTTGTTTTCCTGCTGTTGCGATTCGAGCTTTTGGCGCGCATCGACGAGGCCATCTAGTTCTGTATAGAGTCCTGTCAGCCATTGCTGCCTTTGGTGTGACGTTCATGTCGAGGGGACTGGGACCCCGCTCCGCTTTGCAGAATGTAACGAGATAGAGACGTACCCGTTTGGAGAGCCTGGTATTCATCCGAAAGGGCCTGCATCTGCTTTTGCGGATCTGCCATGGCTGCTTAAGAAAGAGAGTTATCCAGTAAAGTGTTATGCCGTCAAAAGAAAAGGTGAAAATCAATAATGAAGAGCGGCAGAAAAGCGCCAGAAGGCTCAAGAGCAACACCAACTCCAAGGCGGCGTTGTCCAGAGAGATCGATCACCACTCGCTCCGGCTCCCCACCCCGATCTCTGGTCTCATCTCCACGCAGAGAACAAAACAGCGGCCTTCTACTGTTTATCAGTTTACTCCTTCTAGTGTTTACAAATTCCACTCATTTAAAGAAATCCTCGTTGCCTAGTTGTTCCGACCAGCAACCCTTTGCTTTCCGCCGTATCTCTCGTCCTCTCCAACTCCCCGCTGCCGCCCTTTCTCTCGTCGCTTGCCTCTGAAACCTGCGGCCCTGGCTGAAGCACTTCGATAAAATAATATACGAGCGCTTGGATAAATATAGCGAGAATGAGCAATACCGACTTCCTTGGCCGAGCAATCGACACGGTCAAGAAGGCCATCGAGAGCGACAATGAAGGCGAGTACGAGAAGGCTTATCAGCAATATTACTCTGCATTAGAGTTATTCATGCTTGCGCTGAAATGGGAGAAGAATCCCAAGTCCAAGGAGATGATTCGCGCTAAGACGGGCGAGTACATGGATCGCGCAGAGAAGCTGAAGAATCATCTAGCCTCGCAAGATAGTCGGAAAAAGCCGAGCGCGGTGGGCGCCAATGGGAAAGTGTCGCAGGGGAGTGGTAAAGGCGGGTATGTTCTACTTATCAATACTTCCAGGGGGGTATGCTCGGTAGCGCTGATGCTCTTATTTCTTTGCTGGCAGAAAAGAGGATGATGACAATGAGGACGCTGATTCGAAGAAACTGCGATCCGCCCTTGCTGGCGCTATCTTGTCAGAGAAGCCGAACGTCAAATGGGAGGACGTTGCAGGTCTCGAGGGTGCGAAGGAGGCGCTGAAGGAGGCTGTCATCCTTCCTATAAAATTTCCACATTTGTTTACAGGGCGACGGCAACCGTGGAAGGGCATCTTGCTTTATGGGCCACCGGGTACTGGAAAGTCGTACCTTGCTAAGGCTGTCGCGACGGAGGCAAACAGCACATTCTTCAGTGTCAGCAGCAGTGATTTAGTTTCGAAATGGATGGGTGAGAGTGAGAGGTATGCCGCCGAATCGTCGACGACAGTTCTGCCGCTAACTGAAACCTCATAGGCTCGTGAAACAGCTCTTCAATATGGCCCGGGAGAACAAGCCTGCCATCATCTTCATTGACGAAGTTGATGCACTTTGCGGCGCTCGTGGAGAGAACGATTCCGAGGCCTCTCGCCGCATCAAAACTGAACTGCTTGTCCAAATGGACGGAGTAGGCAACGACTCCAAGGGCGTCCTTATCTTAGGCGCTACAAATATTCCTTGGCAGCTAGATGCGGCCATCCGCCGAAGATTCCAACGACGAGTGCACATCAGTCTTCCAGATATTAACGCACGCATGAAGATGTTCATGCTAGCTGTTGGCTCAACTCCCTGCCATATGACACAGGCCGACTACCGGTCACTGGCAGAGCAGAGCGAAGGCTACTCCGGCAGCGATATCAGCATCGCCGTCCAAGATGCACTTATGCAACCCATTCGTAAAATTCAAACAGCAACACACTACAAAAAGGTAACCGCTCTTGGCTCCAACCCTATCAGCTCAGAACTAATTCAGGTCCCAGGTACTGCATGAAGGTCAAGAAAAGCTAACACCATGCTCCCCTGGTGACAATGGCGCCATGGAGATGAGGTGGGAGAACATCGAGGCCGACCAATTACTAGAGCCTCCTCTCGTGCTCAAGGATTTCATCAAGGCCATCCGCAATTCACGACCGACAGTTAGCCAAGAAGACTTGAAGAGGAACGCGGAATGGACACAAGAGTTCGGAAGTGAGGGTGCTTAGCCCTGTGCACCCTTCTGAGGGCCCATCCCGTACCCCATGTCCGCTTGAATCCAATAGACTATGTCTCTAAACGAAGCCGCTGTCAAGGTCCCGTCTTGTTGAAATTCGCAGATGCTACACGTCTTCCTCATAACGCGCGACTTAAATGACCGCCATATAAATACCTTCCACCATTGACCATTTATTCTTTTTAAAGCTGTTTTCCCGTTCCTTCATGGATGCTGCTCCCCCCCCCCCACCTTTCACTTTACATACCGATTGAGCGTTATTACTGTTGGATGAGACTACTTAGGCAGGCGAGGCGTTATATGTATGACCTTCTATCTATTCCTACTACCACTGCTTGTCGTTCCGGTTCGCTTTGTGGCGCATTTGAACATTGTCTAAAAATACTGGCATTGACAAGACTTTGTATACGTCTCTCTGCCTCTCTTAGGTCATGATCTCGCGATTGGCCAGATGCACTCCACAGTGCGGGTTAACACCCTAATGTTCTAGATGTAAAACAGCAGGGGCACAGCCGCGGGCCCGACTTCCAGCAGGTGTTGGAGACAGGTAGGCAGTTTCAAATTTCTCAGTCTATGTATACAGCGAACGTCCAAACAAAGCTCCTCGTAAGCACCCATGAGCTCTCCTGAACAAAAGGCAGTCACCAATCATGTCATGCAATCCTAAAAGACGCCTACTCAATAGACAAAAAGGCCAAAACCGACAAACCACAATCATCGCTGGGGAATCACTTGCAAAAAAAAAAAAGAAAAGTAAACGAAAAGGAGAGGGAAGATTCCAATTGCACATCAGTTGCAACGCAGGGCAGATAGAAGCAAGAGAAAGTAGTTTACTCCTTCGATAACTCCCTTCTCTTCATAACCTCATTCTTCGCCCGTTTCAGGCCCTCGCCTAGCTTCGTCGTCTTCTTCCACTCACGGCTCATCTTCTGCATGCGGACGACGGCCTTGACCATCGAAACGGCGGTCTTCAACTTTGCCTTCGGACTGCGCAGGTTGCTGCGGTCACGTGCTATTACCCCCATATCCGAGATCATGCGGAGGTCGGCTTCGTTACTAGAGATCGAAACAAATTAGTATAAGTACGTGCAGTTACAGGGTAGTTTATGAGAGCAACATACCAAGCAATACGAACACGCTCACCAAGTTCCATTAATCCCTTGCCCCAGGCTAGATCACGACGGAACTTCTCCTCCCTTTTGAGCCGTGCACGAAGCCAGAGAATTTCTTTGCCTAACCCGAGCATTTCCTTTTCGTGTTTGGTTTTGTTCTCTCCCTTGGCCCTTGCTTTCTCCATGGTTTGCTTATAGCGGTCCTGAAGGGTGTCAAGTTCCTTGAGTGCCGCATTGGCCTTTCGGGCGTAAGAAGCTCGCTCTTCGCGGACGCGACGGATCCTGGACTCTGCGTCGTTCAGCTGAGCTTCCTTCTCCGATACCTGGAGAGCCAAGGACTCGGCCTCAAGAGTGGACTGTTTGAGTAGCTCGTGCAGGTCTCGTTGGTCTTCTTCGCGCATCGCAGCTCGTTCAAGGTCATGGTTCTTCGATTTCAGTTCTCGCAAGGCACGGTGAGCATCTGAGAGCTGCTTCCGTAAGGTCCGGACATCCTGCTGCAACTTATTTGCCGGCGATGATGATGGGGATTGAGTTTCGAATTTCTTGATCGTGGCATCGTGCAGCTCCCTCTCAAGCTCGACAATTTTCGTTTTGTAGGCGCGAATAGAAGCTTTTTGGTCTGTTTCGCGTTGAATTAACGCTTTCTCCCGTTTGCGTACTTCATCTAAACTATGGCGCAGCATCGATAGGTCTGCTGCAGTTGCCGACTGCTCCTGATTTGCTGGCGGCTGTTGCTCGAGACGCTCCTCCAGCTCATGGATACGTCTCTCGAAACGCTGGAGCTTGCTTTTGGTGAGTGCGAGTTCCCGATCTCTTCCTCCAGATGCGGATTGCAGTTTGGTCTGGAGCTGGTCGATTTCGGCAGACAACCGGTTTTCCTCCAAAGCGGCTCTCTCAATTTCAGAGTTCAACTGGTTCTCAAGGGATTCCTTAGTCTCCAGAAGAGACATTTTGTCTTCCTTAAGTCTCTTGAGTTCAGTCTCCATTCGCAGAGATGCTTTTCGGAGCTCAGTCTTCTCTTTATCGAACCTGGTGTCGCTTACCTGGTTCTGGACTTGTTCCAGCTGCGCTTGAAGCTCATCTCGCTCAGCCTCAATCTCGGCCTTGACAGTTTTCAGGTCATGCAGCTCAACATGCGCGTTAGCTAGTTGGTCCCGAAGCTTCTGCTTATCAGCGAGTAGCTTCTGCACTTGACTCTCTTGCTCAACGGGCCCTTTTCGTGTGTGGGCTTTAGTATATTCTTGTTCTTCCTCCAAGCTTGACTGAAGAACGACTACCTCATCCTCCAAGGACTGTACCTTTTCCTTAAGGGTCGCTTCTGCACGTCTCGCAAGGCGAAGCTCTTCTTTGACAGACAGGAGCTCGTGTCGTAGCTCATCAATTGCATCTCGCTTCGCTGACAAGTCATCATTTAACTCCTTCACCTGCCGGCTAAGGACGGCTTCAGCATTAAAATGCCGCGCCTTCTCACTATCGATGACTTCTTGCAGTTTTGATTCTTTTCCTGTGAGCGTGTGTTCCACCTGCTCTAGTTTTTCAATGGTTCGCTTGAAGCCTGCTGCTTGGTCCTCTGCCCTGTCCTTTTGCACTTGCAGATTACGCCTCAAACTTTCCCATCTATCTTGCTCAAGGGCAAATTGGCCTTCCTTGTCTTCAATCTCATGATGAAGTGATTCGATCTCTTCTTGCAATCGCTCGATGTCCTCCATATATTGTGAGCGCAAATTTTCTGCATTCTCAGCCGCATTTTGTTTGACGGTGTCGAGTGACTCCTGCAGCTCGCGGATATTAGACTGTGCTTTGGCCAATTCGTTCTGCAAGTTGCTGGACTCGTCTGTTAGGGCGTGGTGTCGAGTGTGAAGGAGAGCTTTCTCGTCCGTTTTACGCTGTAGCTCATCATGCGCTTCCTGAAGCTGGACGTTGAGGTCATCTCGTTCCTGGCGTGCTACTTCACGCTCTCGTCGAACTTGGGTAAGTTCTTCGAGCAATCTCTCCCTTTCACTATCCGTGGTCTCGCGGGAATTCTGTAATCGTTCTTCGAGGTCGTTCATTTGTTGGGTTTTAGACTCCAGCTCTTCCTTGAGAGTACTGTTTCTTTGGCGGAGTTCCTTCACTTCCTCCTCCAATTGGCGAGTAAGCCCCTTTGTGCTGATCGACTTGTTCGACATCTCGTCGTGCAGTTCTTGAAGGTTCTGCTCCGCGCGTTCTTTTTCCTCCAAGGCCTGTCGTTCAGATGTTCTAGCCTCTATGGCATCAGACTTCGCTTGGTCAAGAGAGTCTTGTAGCTCCTCCAGCTGTTCTTTTGCTCGTCGGAGTTCGGTTTCCAGCTCGGAAAGTGAGTCTTTCTCTTGACTGTCTCTGTCTTTCAGCTCCTCTATCTCTTCTTCACGCTCCTCGATTGTTCGGTCTTTCTCCCTTAGAGATGCTTCTAAATCCTCGATATCGTCACGGAGTTTGTCGATTTCTTCTGACCGGGAATCCCTGGCTTCCCTTAATTGTTCTTGCAGTTCTTTCACGCGCTGGTCCCTGCTCTCAAGTTCTTCCCTCATCAACTCCATCTCGCGTTGTATTGTCTCGTCTGTATGTTTTCTGCGCATCTTTTCTTTGAAGTCCTGGAATTGTTGGCGATAGGCTTCCAGATCACGTTCGGCTTGTTGAAGGCTCTTTTTATACCGTGATATGTCGCGTTGCATCGTCAATTTCGAGATTTTGAGTTCGGTATTCTCGTGAAGCGCCGCTTGATTATAAGCCGGCCCAGCTTTCTCTAATTGTTCTTGAAGGAAGTGAATCTTCAGTTTCAGACCGAAATTGTCCTTGTCCAGCTTATCGATTATCTGCAAAGGTTACCAAATGTTCGTAGCCTTCTGTGGTGTATTTGCCTACCTTCTCTTGTTCCTTGAGTGTCATATTACTTCCGTCGCCCAGAACCCCATTATCTCTGCTCGTGAGTCCCGGGAGTGGTGTGCCAGCCACGCTGCTGCTGGCCACTTGCGGAACTGGCGTTGGTTCGTCAGCTGTCGCATCCTCTTCATCAATCCCTGTCATTTCCATGACGGTTAATCCTGGGGTGTTGCCATTGCTCCGGTAGCCCCCTCTCGCGTAAGATGGGGTCTTAGGTCCGCCCGTCCCTCTCGTCGTAGACACATTCTTCATGTAATTGTTCTTCATCGCACTCTTCAACATTGGTGTAAATTCGCCCTTTGCCCCCATTGTTGGAAGTTGCCGCGAATTTAACGCGCTTCTGGTTGATTTCGTGCCGGCAGTCGCACGCGGAGTATTAAGTTTTGATCCCGCAAAGCTGCGCCCGCGGCCGTCGCCTAGAACCTTAAGAACATCTTCATCTTTTGAGGGCGTCTGGAACGAGTTCTCTACTGAATCAAGCGCCGATAGGTTGTGTCTTCCGACGCTGCGGTATCCATTCGTCAGGTACGTCGCGTTTCCGTCAACCTCGGTGCGCGGGGTGTCGATGTACGGGTAGGCCATCTTCGGAGGGAAAACGCGTAATAAGATGCTGTACTTTAGTAGCTCAGTAATAGTCCAAAAGTCTCCAGCGTGCAAACATCCCCAACACCGCGAAAGAATGCGTTATGCTCTATAGCCTGAAGGAAGACGCATTGAAGATGGACGTGTTTTGGGCGGTGAGAATAGTTGGCCAGCCGCGCTGCGAGCTTGTTGATATCTAACCGATCTTGGCTTAGTATAAACGGACTGCCAATGTTTATATCGGACCGGTGATTTTCCGTGTCCTTTGTATGAAGTCATACCGAATGGTAATTTTAGCTTGACTTTTTTAGTTGCCGCAAAATAGAACTGTGAATAGCTTCTGTGCGAAGAGAAAGCTTATGACGCGCAAATCATGGCGCCTATGTCGCAGGAGGATATCGAATGGTTTAAATCCACCTTTCGCCCCATCCCAAAACCTGAACTGCCCGACGACTGTGTCGAATACTCCTTACACTACATCTCTTCAAACCCCGCCCCCGCCCTTGTCGACGAAGCCACAGATACTCGGGCGCGCTTGACTGAGGTGCAGAAGTCTGCAGCCGAATTGTCGAAACAGTTACTAAAGGATTATATCTGGCAAAGAGAGGCATTTCGTCTTGAAGCCACAAAGAAAGACGGTACGCACTTGATGCGGCTTTCTCCCAAGTCATGTCTAATGAAATCATTTTTAGGGACAACGATCCTGAGCGGGCGAACGAACTTTGGGGACTCAGTTGAGGATGAATGGGTAATCGTGTATCTGTTGCGCGAATTGACAAAGAAGCATAAAGACATTTGGGCTACGGTGACAGACAATGATGGGCAGTTTCTCCTTGCAGAGGCGGCGGGCGCATTGCCCTCCTGGCTTGAGCCAGAAGTTGCAGACAATAGAGTAGGTTCTCAGTATGATATTTACTATTCTAGGGTATATTCTAAGGAAAACAGGTATGGATACATCAAGGAGACCTCGCCATAATAAAGCCGAAGAACGAAAAGCGCAGCAGAGTGACGGAAACCATATCACTGCTGGAGGCGAGAAGCATAATCAAAGACGAACCCAATCGACTGATGCACTCAACCATGATACAAGAGGAGGCGTTCTACCGGTTGCGAAATTATCCGAAGCAAATCAGCGAGAACATGCATTCAGCTCTAGTAATTATACCTCGCAAGGTCGCCTTCCTTCTGCACCAAAAGCCGGCCTATATATCCCCCGCTGTTGAAGCCTTCTACCTTCGAGATCCTATCGCGTTGAGGCCTTTGCGAAGCAAAAATACAGATGACTTGATATTCAGACCCGAGGATTTCGTTACAGTGAGCACCCGGTTCACGCGGACTGGTTATGCACAAGTCAAGAGTCAAGACTTCCCAGCTCCAAAGTCGTGGTTAAATAAACTGCCATCTACTGAGGATCGAAAAGTGTATGACCGTGCAGATACTGGAATGAAACTAACTTGCGGCTTTGAGATGCTTCTGTCAGATCCGCAGAATCAGGATAAGGCACTAGTACGGGAAATGAAGCTTATACTTGAGGATCTAGAGACTGGCGATGAGAGTTTGCCGACTAATGAGGAAATACAAACCTGGGACAAGCGTGAAGACGACGAAAAGTGGCTAGATATAAGCTTTGAAGATCTGGACACTGAACTCAAGGGGAAAGACAAGGGGAAAGGGGCGGAGAAACCTCAATCTGCGGGGGGGTTTGGCGACGCAAACGCTCAAGAAAACCTGCAACGTATTGTTGCTCAGTTCGAAAAGTTCTTAAATGACGACTCAGCTGGCTTCGAAGGGGCCGACTTTATCGACGACTTTGAGACGGATTCCGACATCGAGGAGGATGAGGAGGAAGATTATGGTAGTGAAGGCGAAGACAGGGAGGCGTCCTTTGACGAGGAAGAGTTCTCCAGGATGATGAAAGAAATGATGGGCATGCCGTCAGGGCCATTAATGCCTCCGCTCAACAAACCGCCGAAGTCATCAAAGGCTGTTAATCGAGTAGAAGAGCTAGATACGGACTCCGAGGACGACACTGAGCAGATCCAACAGCTTGCGAGCGAAATGGAGGCCGAGCTTAAAGGAACGGGTGTTCTCGATCTGAATCGTCCTAGCGATGTCTCCAATGACAAACGCGCCGTGACTCGAGGGACAATTGAAGAGGCAAACAGCGATCCAGAGTCCGACAGCGAGGACGTCAACATCAATCTTGTGAAGAATCTTTTAGAGAGTCTTCAGGGACAATCAGGGACAGCAGGCCCAGCCGGGAACATGCTCTCCATGATGAAATTGCCAATGCCCAAAGATGATCGCCCACGATGATTCAAAAACTGCCTATTAGTTAGGCCGTGGTGTCTGCACTTCAGTTTCTCGAACACTTGGTGAGCTCTGGACATGTAATATTCAATAAACCTGGATAATGAGTGCATTTTTCCGACGCTTTCAAGCTATCTCTGGAAACAAGAGGTGTGCGGAGAAGACCCTGCGGAGAAAGTACATAGCTGACGATAAGCGGTATCAGTCACGTGCAGGCCCCCTTAACGGGGCGGATTGGGGTCCCTCCCGCCTCGACCGTCTTTCAACCTCCTTCTCCCCTCTTTCCACCCCACCACGGTTCTAGTACTGATAAACTTCGAGAGGTGCGCTGCGCTGCTAGACGTGGTTAACTTGAAAGTCAATCCTACTTCTAGCGGCTCGAGATCCTTATAGACTGCACTTCTTTCGGATCTACCTGGGCCTTAGTCCGGTCCCAGCCAGGGTGGTGGTGGTGGAGCCACGGTGTGATGTGGGTGACATACATGCACCTCCAGAACGTATATAAAGCGGCCATTTCAGTCACAAACAGAGAGTTATTGCAATCGAGTGGTTTCGGCGTCTTTGTACCTATTTCGAACCATGGCAACTCCGGCACATTGCTTTTATTGCTTCGAGAGCCTGGCTGCTTCGTACGAGGGGAACGACCCTATTAGCCTTGCTGCTGTTGAGGAGTTATGGGAAAGATACGAGCAGTGCAAGAAACTTTCTGAGCTGCAAGACTACGACTCGCTAGCCCCAGGGGAGGACGACACTCCCCCTCAGCAGCCTGTAAACGATAGTGAGGATTCAAGGCAGACCACCTCTCGCCCTCAGACTATAAAGCTCCCGAGTATCGACCGCCTCCAAAACCAAGCGGCATCTGACTCTAGCGTATCCACAACACCGTCAGCGATGTCTAACATATCATCAAGCTCGATTTTCTCGAGCGCTACTACATCCAGCTCTATATCTTCACAGTCCGACACACCAGCCGGGCATCGACAGCGTCTGAGCGAGCAGAAATACCCTCTATTCGTGACATGGAACACGCTGTCAAAGAGCGGTCGCAAATCCTTGCGTGGGTGTATCGGCACGTTTGAGGCGCAGGAACTCTCCCACGGTCTAAAATCCTACGCTCTCACATCGTATGTACACCGATACACCCACTCCCAATCAAACAACATCCTTCATCGTACCTAAGCAGAGAAAAGAGGAACTAACTAACCACCAACAGAGCGTTCGACGACACCCGCTTCTCCCCCATTCCAAAGTCCCTAATCCCCTCCCTCTCCTGCTCTCTAACTCTCCTAGGCTCATTTGAACCCTGCACAAGCGCTTTAGACTGGACATTAGGCACCCACGGCATCCGGATTTCATTCATTCACCGCGGCCGCCGCTTCGGAGCTACATATCTCCCCGACGTCCCCGTCGAGCAAGGCTGGACGAAAGAAGAAACCATAAAATCCCTAATGCACAAGGCTGGCTGGGATGGGTCATCGCATCAAGAAAGCAGCTCGCACCGGCGATTTCTGCGCGGCAGCAGCAGTAACAGTAGCAACACTCGCAGTGGGTCTTCGAAATCAGAGCCATGGGAGCAAGTCTCGGATTTTCGGACCGTGAAATATCAAGGTCTCAAGGCTTCTGCCGATTATACGCAGTGGCAGGAGTGGCGGGAGTGGGTACTTTCCTTGGATGATGGGAGTGGGAAGTTGTTGGCTTGATCATGGCTTATCGCCGTTCTGTTTTGTCATATGTTAACCATCTCGCGATGTAATGGCAAGAGCATATGGCTTGTTACTTTTGATAATTCATACAGCTTCCGATGGGGTATCACACAGTTATTCTCTAGTTATTATTAAGGACATTTTGAGCTTACCCTATGTCTATGATGAGGTCGAATATCAGAATATCCTCACAAAACATACACTCTAAGAAGACAATAGCTAACCAACCAAAAGATCACCAAAGAAATCTTATGTGAATGAATATTTACGGTAGCATAATAACACAAATCCCGAACTTAGTATATTCCTATCGCGGCCATTTTCTGTGGCCAGTAAGAACACCTTCAACAGACAGTAAGGTGGCAGCCCCTGGCTGCAAGGAAACTCGGAGAGGGCATCAGGAGGATGTCATTAATGGATAACATGGGAAAGAGGGTATCGCTATATCATAGGCAGATAAGTAAATAGGTGTGGCAAGTCCGCGAATCCGGTTCACGCAGTGGTACTTATGTTCAGGTGCTGTCAATATAATCGTATCATATCATATACACAAATCAGGTGCAGCTCAAGTCACCGTTCACTCCGCGGCGCAGTCCGACTCCACAACCCAGCAACAGTCTCCTTGACTTTCCGCTCCTGTTCTCGAATCTGCTGCTCCGTCTGGCCGCGCGCATTACTGCGACTATCAATCTCCATAGCATCTTCATTCTCCCGCTCACGTGGGGTAGTCCTGTCTTCTACGACTTCACTCCCGTTAACGTGCTCAGGCTTGGGATCAACACTCATTATACCATCCATCATGAGACCGCCGTTCTCGCGGAGCTTGTTGATGGCACGGACGGTATCGATAGCCTTGTGCAGCGTACGGCGGGCATTGAAGTTCTTCTTGATGTTGGGGAGGAGATCCTCGCCAGAACCGAGGTCGTCTGTTGTGTCGTAGGGCGGATTGATCCAGGGGTGCTGGAGGGCTTGGTGGGCGGTCATTCGCTTCTTGGGATTGACTGTTAAACAGCGCTTAATGAAGTCACGGGCTTCTTGGGAGACGCCGCGCCAGTACTCAACTGGGGTAAATGAGAAGTTTGCAGTTGCAATGGCCTGCACTTCTTCAAGGTTGGTTTCGCGGTCGAAGGGAGTGTAGCCGCAGAGCATGAAATAAGTGATAACGCCGATGGCCCATATGTCGCTGTGCCATCATTCGAGTTAGTTGCCGATGCTTGGCTAGGGCGGGTCTGAAGGGTAAAACCTACACAGGCTTTCCATGACCGCTTTTATCAAAAATCTCGGGCGCCATGTATCCCGGCGTACCACACGTCGTGGTAAGGACATGAAGCTGCTCCTCGTCCATGATCCGAGATAAGCCGAAGTCCGCAATCAACAAGTCTGCGTTGTCCTCAGGCGTTCGGAAAAGAAGGTTCTCCGGCTTAAGGTCCCGATGTACGATGCCGTGGTCGTGTAGATATGCCACCGCAGACAAGATCGCGCGGACGAGGTCAGCGGCATCGGATTCATAGTAACTCCCTTTTCGACAGATGCGATCGAAAAGCTCTCCGCCTAGCGCAAGGTCCGTCACGAGATATACTGCAGAAAAAGCGAGCAGTTAGCGCCTTCACAGCCCATCTTATCCTTCGACCGGAGCCCGTACAGTTATTCATCGTCTCAAAGTAATCCACCAGTGTCAAGATGTTCTGGTGTCCTGTAGACACTTGTTTCAAAATCGCGATCTCATTCCGAACCTATATTACCTTAGCCGACGCCTGAATTTCAGCTTCGCCGGCCACGACACTCGACCGTAGGCGGCAACAGTTCCCTAATGAGCGTACCATATGTTCCCGACCGACCATCAGTCGCTTATTGATCACCTTAGCTGCATAGTATTGTCCGGTATCGATATGTACGCATTCCTTCACGACCGAGTAGGAGCCCGCTCCTAGGGTCTTTCCAGTCTTGTATCGGCAAGGTTGGACCTTGGGCTTCTGGCCCGGCTGGACTTGAGAAGCCATTACCTAAAGGATAAATGGCTCGTATCGGTCGGTCGGTATCGGTGGGTTTGTTTCAGGAGAGGGAGTTTGGTAGAGTTTCGAGGCGGGTTGAGAATATCACGGGGTAGAAATCGCACTATCCTATCTTTCAGGTGGGTCAGAAGGAGACGAAGCAAAGAATACAAAGGAACAGTAGGCGACAATATATAAAAGCTGAATAGAGAATAAATTGGGCTTCGACGATAACAAGCCAACAAACGCGAACACTAGCAGAGGCTCAAAGCTGCAGTCCATAGGCACAGGGTCTTTGGTGAAAGCTCACCTTCACGAGGCTGACTTTCTGCGGGGTCCTCTGCAATAAAGCCGGATATGTGATCGACTCAACTCTCGACCGGTAGCAGGATACGATGAAAATAATAAAAGGAGAGCAATATTCGAACTAGTTCACAACAGAAAGAAAGGAAGCTCGATATGGATGTTGCCGAGGAGTGTCAGCTGGAGTTCAACTGATGTACGGTTCCAGCCCGTGGGAGATCTACACTAGGCGGGGTACAGTATGGCTTCAGCCTTCAGGCCTGAAAGACCGGATTAATTTACAACGCCACGGTAAAGAGGATCTTTACCTTAAATCGGCTCATAATATAATTCTTCATCGACTTCGAAAACGGGAAGAGATCTTCCCTTCTCTATCGACCAAAGGCTAACTCTTTTTACGCAGTGTCGCATCTATATATTCTATCACAGACACCGACATCCACGCAGAATCATCTTCAGAACGATCTTAATGCGCAGACCGAAAATCCAGCCTTTTATTCCCTTCGTCCTTCGTCGTCCTCAGGTAATTATCCTTCTCCTCAGAGCTCATGGCATTCCAGATTCTGTCACGCGACTTGTTCCGCCAGATATAATAACACTTGATGAAAATGGTCATGACCACGTTCCAGGCAACCAGTGCAAGGAGGACCTTGTTTCCTCGACGGTAGTACGGCTTATCGTCTTCGCGGTAAATCTACAGGAAGGTTAGTGGACTTTTTTGAGTGGAAGGAGAAGATGGACTTACGTTCGAAGAGATGATCGAACTTGCCTGACAGATCATGTTATACAGGGCACTACCAACCGTCCTTGTGCGGACACTGCCTGCGTTGCGAGATGTGAGGCTGACTGTATCGATTTGTTAGGAGTAGTGACAGATATCCCGTCAAAGCGAGGCGACATACCATTGATAGAATGGATATACGGAAACCCGATCAATAGCACTGTAACAGCATACCAGCTCCAGGGACTCGCCGAAGACGGCATCAGCTCCAGAGCCAGAAGCAGGGGCAGACACCAGAAAGAATAGAATCCCACCACTGCCATCCGATTGTTGATTCTTTCTGAGACCCACGACCAAAGGACAAGCTGGATCAAGAAGAGCACATACGCAGGGATGGTCAGCAGATTCGTCTCAAAGGTGTCGAAGCCCAGCGACTTGAGATTGAGCGTCAGATACGCCGTGACCGGGCTCGTGGGGATCAGCATCGTCAAACTGATGACGTACAGCGGCCAAAGATCGTAGTCTGTCAACGGGGCCCAGAGGAGCTTTAAAGTCAGACCTTGACGGTTGTGCATCCCGCCCTGTACACATTAGTATCGGAGTCAAGTAGAGGTGCTTGATGAGCATACTTTGCTTGGGTCATCCCTCAGCACCCGGTTGACCATAATCACCTCCTCTCTCTCACTGAACCACCCATTGCGCCCTCGGAACCAGCTCGCCGTCTGCGTCGGTCCTGGGGGAAGATAGAACCACGAGACAAAGCCCACTACCATCGTCAATGCCCCCTCCAGCGCAAACAACCACCGCCATCCCTCCCAGCCTCCAATGGACCGCATATGCAGGATGCCAAATGCCAAAAACGCGGCCACTATGTACGTGAAGTGCGAGGCGCAGTAGAAGAAGCCGACCCGCATAGGTAACTCCCGGTTCGTGTAGAAATATGACAGATAGAGCAATGCATCAGGGATGAATCCGCCTTTAACGAGACCGAGCAGCGCACGGGTTGCATAGAAACTCTTCTCCCCGGAGATCAGACACTGGAGAATACCGATGAGGCTCCACGCCATCATCTGAATGGGGATCCAGACGTCTGGACCTAGTTTTTTCGAGATCATCTGGGAAGGAACCTCAGCGCAGAGAAAACACAGGTAGAAGATCATCTGGCCGTAGTTGTATTGGTTCGTGGAGAGGCCCAAGTCGTTGAGCATCCCGTCACTTAGGGCTTGCGAGATGTTGCCCCGATCCAGTTGCAGGGCAAAGAACATGAGGCAGACCCAGGAGCAAATACGGTAATCGAGCTGTTGCTCAGTCAGGAAAAGGAAGTTCGAGATCTATATCCGGGTTGAAAAATGTACCTTTCTAACCAACTTCTTCTCCTCCTTCTCCGTCCACTCCGCACTGGGATCATACCGGTGGCGCCCTTCATACTCGGGAATCGGCTCGTAGAGCTCTGTTGAACCACCGCCGACAAAGGCATCGCCTTCCTTGTGTTTGAAAGTCTGCGGAAATTTCTCAGAGATGGACTCCTGGGCCTGCTTGAAGGCTAGAACTGGCTTCTCCTTCTCTGTCATGGCGAACCTGAAGACGTCCGTCGAATTGGAGCTGCTTTTGCATCTTGAGCGGAAGCTCACAATTTATTCTTGCGAGATACATTGAATACGTGCAAGTAAATCGAAATGATGCCATAGGTACGCTGGAGTACAATGGCGTGCGATACCCTAAATACGTGCCATTCGGATCCTGTTTGAGTGCGATCTCCGCGGACCTTGACTGCTTGCCACGCGCAAAAAGACCATGCTAGCAAATCTTGGGCAATCAGTCGCCGCAGAAATATTTGTGATAATGATTAAGGTGGCTTTGTGGAAAGCATTGCCCAGACAAATATCAAAGACAATAGCAGAGTGTTAGGGTTATGCAGTCAACGACCCTCGGATCCCTTACCCACGTATCTAACTGCCCAGGTATAAACCGCTACGCCGAGCTTGTAATATGTCAGAAGAAGTTACATAATGATATCTCATTATAAGTATGCTGTGTATACGCTAGGTAAGTCCGACCGCCACGCTAGTATAGTAAATGGTGATGTACATACTGCTGGCGGCGATCGTGCATAGGAATCGTTGCCCACATGCCGCGGTTATAGATTAAAGCATTGAGCACACCACCTCTATCCTTGACGTCAAGGCCATCACGACACGGCAGCAGTACTCCATAATGGATGACCCAAGTTTAACTCTATAGAATCTTCTCAGCATCCGGCCTGCAAGGTGGAATCAGCCAGGTTTCGAGCCTGGGTGGCATCTGAAAACCCTTTGTCGAGTCTCCCAACCAGATCCGGGCAAGACTACCCCACGACATCACATCGCGCCGTTTCAGGGTACTGCAGGATTCGACACTGTTCAAGGCGGGAACCAGTTGTATACCGGAGTTCGATGTATAGGATTTGACTAGACTAAGTACAGGATGGGTAGTGTAACTTTGATAAACGCTCCGAAACACCGGGCCCAAACCAGCCAACCATGCTATACAGACGATTAGACAACCCACAACGCCAGTAGAATGAATTGCCAGCCAAGAAAAAGAAAGCAAAATAGAGCAGAAGAACAAGAAACCGAGAATAATGTCATGTCTGGGACAGAACCTCCTCAACAACCACCTGTAGCAACTTCAACTCATGGAACTTCGCCACACTTTCCAAAACCTTCAGGCGCTTTTCTATATCAGCCCGATTCATTGTCTCTGTCCACTGCCCACTACACGAGCAATGCTCCATAAACTCGCTGATCTTTAGAGTCCCACACTTCGAGCACTTGAGGTCCTGCGTCTGCCACGCAACGACCATTCCCCAAACCTGGCCGATGAGCATCTCCTCCTGTGCGAGGCGGTCATACTCAGTTTGACAGAAGGGGCAGCACCATGGTCGGGAAGAGGTAGCGCTGTCGGGGCCAGAGCCAGAGCCACGCTCGGGGAGGACGTCTTCGTCCCGGCAGAGATCGAGGTCTCGAATTAGACAACAGGCGCTGCAAGTGAGTTCGGGGATCTTGAGACTGCTGCCTGGATTTTCGAAGCGGCCTTCTTTGCTGAACTCGCGGACTTCGAAGAGGGCGAGTAATTCACGGCGGAGGAGGCGGGTTTCAAGCGCCGTCGTCTTGGATAGACTGAGAACCTGCATGAGGAGCTTGACGAGTTCAAGGACAGGGTTGCGCTTTTCCTCATTGGGGTCTGTGAGGACGCCCGGAAGGATGGGGAAGACGTAATCGGATGCCAGCTCAGGATGCAATAGTTCTTCGCGCTGACGACGGATGAGACCCGAGATTTGTTTCTTTAGCGGTTTGGAGAATCTATCTGATAGGGCTGCGGAAAGTTCCTCGTTCTCTTGGCCGGGTTCCGGTTGTCCGATGGGAATCTGGGTCAAGCGTGGAGTTGATGAGTCGTCACTTTCTGGTCGCTTGAAGCTGTGCATGAGTTCGATGTACTCGACAACCCAGTCGTGAAAGATGGTCTGCATCGGTGTAGGTAGAAAGCGGCTAAGCTGCCAGTGCATGACGGTTTCCAGTGGCTGTTCTTCCGTCTCTGCGACTTCCTGACAGCCCTTGCCGCCGTAGTTGTACTCGTCGTACCAGACCAGGTAGTCCCAGTATTCCTTGATATCAAGATCGATAAAGTGGAATGACGGATTGGCGCGAATTGACTTCAGCACGTATTGGCTGTATGCATAGGCGTTGCCTACCTCTGTCTTGGAAGTCTGGAGCAAGAGACGGGTCGGACTGGCGAAGACGACATTTGAACCGACGCGCCTGAATTCAGCCATAAGCTGCTGAAAAGACTTTCTCGACAGCATCCGCACGTATTGGTGCAACGAGCGGTCGTAAAGGCACGACGCTGGGCTCTCTACCCATCGGATCAGGTGTTGCACCATGATATCGGCCATGTTATTTCCTTGACACGCTTCTGACCACCAGTGCTTCACCATCTCGCGTAGCACAACCGCACCGGCTGATGCAAACGCCTTCTCAGAGTAAAGAACTCCAGACCCGCTACTTTCGGCGGACGGATCAGACGGGGCTAGAAGCGAGTCGGCTCCTTCCGCTTCATTGATGATGGAGGAAGTGAGAATGGTGTTAATGGCGAGGTTGCGGACCTCTAGCTCAACACAGACAGTAGTATAAGAGCCTGGAACATTGACACATGGCATGCCAACCCTCTCCAATGGACCAGTAATGTCATCCTTCTCGTATCCTGCGTGGTCTGGTTTCGCGGTTGAGGACCACCATAAAACAACATTATTCTGTTGGAGCCGCCTGGCGTATGAGATATCGATCAGGAATCGAGGATCATCACTCTCGAGATTGCAGAGCGGAACATCGCCGTATCTGGCGAGCATGGTAAGATGTTGAACCCAGGATGAGAGGTATAGATAGTGCGTCACAAGTCTCTTGGCAATGAAAGACTGCCAACCTAAAGGAGGCAGATTCATGTCCGAAACCTCTGGTTTCACCGAGAGAATCGGATATTCTTTCAATATCGGAATATCATGGCAGAGGCGACTTCTTTGTTGTGATTGTATGATCATAATAGCTGGAAGGCTCTCATCGTTCCGCAGCTTCTTGATCAAATCGCTTACTTCCAAGTATGCCTTTCTTCTTGTCGTGATTTGGGTGGTTCGGAAATGAATCTTCTCTTGATATTGGAATGCACCCTCTGCCTGATCCCCCTGTCCTTGCAACTTGCGTGCAAGAAGTTCCGAGTAGATTTTGTCGACGTTGGGAAGACCTTGAACGTCCCTGGCGCGGTTGAGTATAACAATGTGCGCTTCGTTCTTCGTACTCGAAAAGATGGCAAAGATCTGCTTTTCCCCAGATGACACATGATACAAAAAATGATATGCCAGGGGTGAGTCTTGTAGGTACTGTTGTTCTGAGCTTGTACGGCATAATGTCGAAAGATCGAATCCTCGTTCTAATCCATCTCCAAGCACTCCGCGCTGTGCTTCATCAAAGGTACATATGCTGCCCAACTTCAAGACTGCTCTGAGGTTTAGAGGGATATTCCTCTCGTAGACCCCTTCAACGCTTGGGTGTTGCAGCAGAACGTGGATCTTATCCGCTTCCCGTAAGAAAGTTTCCTCGGACAAAGTAAGCTTGAACAGATGCACAGAGGGATGTCCGTTTGGTAGCGTATGGTTGACCTTCTCCACCTCACATTCAGGAACTTCCACATCAGGAAGAGAGTCCTGCTTCAGGTTGATATAGACACATCGAGGCACCTTGATTGTAAGAGCATGTATCTTGCGGTCAATCAATACAAATGCCCGTACGATTCCAGGTCTAGACGTCTCGGCGAGCTGTAAGACCTGCCATGTACTAATATACAGCAGTTCAGCTTGGTTCCTAAAGAGGTGACTCAGGGAATCTCCTCCCGTGTTTGCCCTCTCACCAAAGAGTTGTCGTCGGCGAAGTCGAGCTTGTTTCTGGATCTTCCATTTCTGCTTTTGATACTTCAGGAACCCGACATAGTCATCGTCTATGGATGGCATTTTCGCTGGCAGACTGGCAAAGGGATCCAAGGAAGTTTTCGTTTGGTTCTCCGGATGTTTTCGCTTACCAGACGCCTTTTGGGGAGACGAGGATTTCAGCTTTTCCATTGAATCTGCCATTGCTTCATCGAGGTTATCAGCATGTTGAACGCGGTGGTCAATTATGTTGGTGGAGATATCAGAGAGCGGATTCTTTTCAGACTTCCCAAACATATCAGTCATCTTGACCTGCTTGAATCTATCATCCTGCTTGTTGATTCTCCGCTGCAGCCACTCTGGGTGAGCTACCCTAGGGACAGGGTTGCGAATCTTCTGAAGCGCAGCCGGAATCGTGATAAGCTTCTGTACCACTGACCCCAACCGCTCCAGGTAGTAGTCCCAGTCAATAACGCTTCGAGGATCCATGTCACCAGGGTCGTCCTTGAGCCATTTTCGTAAAAAGTGCCGCTTGATGCTATCCTCGGCAGAGAAGATAGTCACTGGAATAGCTCGCTCTGTGACAGGTGTATTCCTCGGTCTAGCTGAGATAATGTACTTGCAGTTGAGACCCTTGTCCTTGACCATCTGCTCACCCAAGAACTCTGCCAAACGTCGCGCGGTGGTAATTGACGTTGATTTCTGATTTCCGTACTCCTCGAGAGTCTTCGTCATGCTTCGGTTTTCGGAAATAAGCTCAATGAGCTCTTCGTCAGCCAACGTAGCTCCATGCTCATACAGTACGTCCAGCCATCTGTCAGCCACCCGAGCCACTGCGGCATACGTTTCAGCCAGTGTTGTACCTTCGAGAAAAAATTTGAAGATTTGAGTCTGGAAAATCTTGATCAATTTCAGCTCTCCTCGTCGCTTGACCTCGAAACCCTTTAGTTCTGCCAAAGAGCCATCGTCGTTGAAAACAGCATAACGCTTCTTCAAGTTCTTGTCCTCTTCTTTAGAAGTGGGCAGGATCATTGCTCTGTACGGTCCATCGACTTCGAAGAAGATCGAGTTTTCGCTGTGTGTCTCATACCTAAATGTCGCCGGGTTGGCAAGGGACTGGTACTGATGGTTTGTGTAGCTTCCGTGGACCAAATGATTCAGCATGACACATGGATAGGAAATGCCGAGTTTCTTGCCATTTTTGAGTGTGAAAGAGAAATTCTCAGGGAATGTTCCTGGAAGCATACACCAGATACCATCCGTGTCTAGCTCCAGCGGCCGACCAATACGTTCGACAAGTTCTCTCGCCATTTGAATGATACGAGCACCAGTGAGACAGGTGACACCGGCCATCTCCATAGAATACCATCTAGAGCCCTTCCGCATTACATAACCATAGAAACTGTTCAGGATAACCTTGTGAGCAAGCTGTAGGGAGTCGTATAAAACAATCATCTTCTTCGCCTCTTCAATCTCTGCGGCCGGGGCGCCTGATGATTTCAATGACTCGGTTTTTCCCTTCCACACTTTTTGCTTTCCCTTGAAATCGTATCTTCGATCTCGGAAGCTACGCACAGTGTCCACATAGAATGGGTTTTCCCGTTGGCAAATGATGGCCTCCCGAACCATTGTCTTGCTGTCGTGGATCTTGTGGTAGATTTTCTTGCTGTAATCTTGCAACCGCTTCTTGACGATGGCCGCCTGTTCTTCGGCACTCAACTCAGTAAACGCCCTCATAGGGCTTTTCTTCGTCCTGCCCGGAAAGCGCTCGTTTTGAACTGCCTGCCGGATCATGTTGTATTCGTCTCGCTTGGCTGGAAGAAATTCACCTCTCCAGGCCCATGGGAGACGTCTATCACATGTCTTTCCTGGACGGTTGAAATCGCAAGCAGCACAGTTTGACTCTTGGATCAATGAGTCAGGTTGTAGTCGATTTGTGATCATAATATTCGGATACATAGATGCAACATCCAGATGGTAGATGAACGGGACCTCATTCCGATGAGGATTCTCCCTGAGGTCCGTCAGGAGTTTGGCGATCTGTCCCTTTACTTCCTCGTAGTTGGTAACGTCGTCCAAAGATTTCTTCTCTTCGACTTCAATGCTGAATTTTAACGCTGCATCGAGATCCCGGAGCAATTCGTCTACGGCGGTTGGATCAATATTGAAGGGCACGGGAATGTCGCTTCGAAACACTCCAGCCTCAATACTTTCCACGTGTCCGCCGACATATGTCTCAGACTCAAGTAGGTGACCCTCGTAGAACGCTTCTGGAGGATCTTTATGCTTGTTTGGCAAGACAATATTCCCCTTATATGCCTGAACCATAAGCAGCATTTCACATAGTGTTCCTGTACCTTTGCGCAGCGTATCATCGGGATTCAGTGGGAGAATCGTGCAGAGGGAGAAAATGAAGGGATGAATGTATTTCATGTAGAGATAATACGTAGCGACGGCATCGGAAACAGAGTATTCGGCCAGCGTCTGAGGACGTTCGCTTGCGTAGGGCGTCATGAGTTCCGGATCAAGTTCGTCGGGATCATAACCGAGCTTCGCGACTGTAACAGCCTTCAAACCACGCGAACCCTGAGGTAAATAACTGTCACGATTAACCCATGCAAAACAGTCCATATGCGCGCAGTGGTCACTCTGGTAGATGTCTTCGCTGTTTTTCCGGAAGCCGATTTCTTTGTACATGTCGATACCAAGAACGCTTGCCCTAGCTTCAACGAAAGGCCAGTCGAAGAAGTCACCGTTGTATGTGGCTATCACCGTCGGCTTCGCTTCCTTTATATGTTCAAAAAACCTCTCGATAACAGCCCGCTCGTTTGGCTCGTTGAAAATCATAAACGGACCACTGTATTCAGGTTTGGGAGTGTATTCGAAGTCATCGATATCCTCCGAGACGATTTCCCGGTTCGTGATCAAGAATCCTTGCCCATCAATCATATAGGATATCATCATAATCTGGTCGATTACGGAATCTGGGAATTTGAGTGGGAGCTTTGTGGTCTCAATATCGAAAGCGAGGACGACTGGATCCGCTCTTGTAAGTCGTTCTTCCAAGCAAGTCAATGAAATAATGCCATGAGTAGCCTCTACCGTATACCATTTTCCTATCCGAATGTCTGGGAGAAGTTCAGCTGCTGTCTATGTTTAGGCAGTGATCGTGCATACCTTTATCAATCGCCACTCTAACATGGTACGGAACATCGTATTCTCGAATATCAATTATAAAATCACTCGCATTAGTGGTGCCATTAGGTCGTGCCTCATTAAGTTCGTCATCAAACAGATCGAATCCAGCATTTGCGCTAGACAAAGTTAACTTGAGCGGTAGGACAGAAGCACACAGAAGTCTTACCTCGAGATCTCCACATAAGTATCCATCATATTGACATTCTTCCTGTTCTTTTCTGCTAGAGGCAAAAGGGTCTTCCGCACCTCAAGCAGATGGCTCACATTGGCAAAGTCCAACTGAAGAAAAGTTCTCCGATGCCCGAGTAGATGGTTTGGTAACTTGAGATCCTCCTTCACAACCCTTTTGATTTTCTTTATGAGCCCTTCGAACATCCTCCGACACCATTCCTCGACTTCTGCCTCATGGCCCGTCTTTACTGCAATCAGGAAATAAGGGTCGTATTCGACAGTTGCTTTGAAGCTGCCGCCATCGTCGTCGAGAAAATAGTAATCGACACCGGCACGCCCTCCAGGGACATTCGGATCCTCTATTGACGTGCTGTGCATATTGATGAGCCAACCAACTCTCTTCTCGCCGGCTTCAAAGCGCGGAAACCCCAGACTTTCGTCGATGCTGTTTGCCAACCGAATTGCCTCGAATTTCTCATCTTGGGAGGTTGCTTCTGAGGATCGCAGAGAGGAAAATTCGACGGTCTTCGTTCTCTTAGGGTTAAATGATGCGGCGCCTGACCGGAATTTGTTTCCATACTTGCTCGGTTTTCGCGAAGGCATCGCGATACGCCCCCGGCAGCTGAGGATCACTGCAAGACTGGAAACGGAAGTTGATGAAACATCGATCGGATTATAAGCAGATGTGAAGAGACGGACCCTGTTCGAGACACTAGATCCTCGAAATATTAGAGCGAGCGATAGGTATTGAGGTCAAGAATCAAGATCTAATGGGTCATGGGCCTCGATTAGCCCCAGCATGCAGAATCCCATCAAAGCGCTCCGCAGCGAGACAGACGCGTTCGCGTTCTACTATACGCGTCTCTTGTGATTGGTTGGTAAGGCCTGACCGCCGGATAAACTAACTGTTTCCAAATCAGTTTCCAAGTATACGGGATAACATGCTTCCGCGATATCATGATCCTTTACTGAAAAAGGTGAACTTGGTATCAGTCCAATATTCGATTAACAGCACAATCCACAATGGCAGACGATTCACGGGAACCGATAAAACCTACCCAATCGCCGGATACCACTGAGCAATTATCCGAGCTTCCGCCTAAATCAAAGCCAAAGTATGAGCTTCCGAAGTCGCAAGTCGGGAAATTATGGGAGGCCTTCGGCAACCCGGAGGACCAGGTGAACATGCTACCCACAGCGCACGGGAAAAAAGCAAACGATATTTCGGTTACGGAAGCTATGAAATCGTTACCTCTGAATAGCGCAACCTCATTCTACAAAGCACCGTGCGCGCGCGATTCTCTTCTTCTTGGAATTGGTGCTGGCTTCGGTGTGGGCGGGGTGAGGGGTGTTTTGGGAGGTAAGAATATATCTCGTGTTTCTACAACTACAAGTTGTGTCTGACATTGATTTATTCAGGTATGCGATCTATCTGGTCCGCATGTAATTGGGCTGTTGGCGTCTTCGCTATTACGTCTCTCGCAGCACATGAATTCTGCCAGCGACGTCGGATACAAGAATTGGATGGAATGAAACAAGCTGTGGAAATGATGAAGGAGTTGAAAATTAAGAAGCAACGAGAGAAGGAAGAAAAGGCTGCGGAGGCCGCTCGTCTAGCCGAGGAGGAACGGAAACGCAAGAGCTGGACCAATCTAGCAAACTACAAGTTCTGGTAGATATCTTGCACATGGTTGGAGTCACGGAGTTTGACCCATACTGTATATTATGAAAGGTTGGGATGTACTTTTATTGTATATAAATCCTTGTTTCCCTTAACGCCAACGCCCAATTCACTATTCAAGAATCCGCCCCCATTTCGATGTCTCCGAGGAACGCCGCCATTGTTCGTATAACCTTGCTTTATAATAAAAGATAGCTATACGTTAAGATTGAAAGTATGCCGTCGGAAACGTTGGGTAAGAATAGAGCTTAGACGTCGAACTTAACCTTCTTCTGTATGCCGCCTGACTGAACTGTCCGCAACTGATCCATGTTGTTGGCAACCCGTCGCTCTCTGCGCCTCTCGCGCGCTTCCCTTGCTTCTCGACTTTTCCATTCTGCAACTTGCTTCTTTCTTTTCTGCGACCGAGCCCAAGCAATTGCCGCAGTAGGCTTAAAGCCTATGCCGTTGATACCGTAGCCGTCATCGTCAGGATCGGTCGGATTGTGACCGGTTATCTCGGAGTCGCTCCAAGCAAGCAAGTCCTCGATCTTAGCTCCGGGTGGTGTTGGCGATCTGCCTGGACTGCGCACTTTGGCAGACGCAGGAGCGCTTCTCGTCTTTTGGGGGCTTATAGAGTGTTGCCTCGGAGTGTTCAAGGGCGTTCCTAGATTTTTAGGAGACTTGCCGCCTGCGGCCAAGGTTGGAGAGGGAGCACGGTCATTTAGCGGTGGAGAAACGGGCTTCGCAGCTTCAGAGGAGTCCGAGTCGGGCATGTCATGAAAGCCATGAAGATTCGAATTCTGAGGAAGGTCTTTTGCCTGCAGAAGAGGCTTAAAGGCTGGTTGGTGGAGACTGCGATCGGGGAGCTGGTGGTGGAAATCGCCCCGTATTGCCAGTCCAGCTAGGCGGCTAGCCACCACGGCTCCAGGGCTATACCTTCCCTGGTCGTCCCAGTCTCGGACTTTGGCTTCCTGAGGGCTAACGATGGGTGGACTAGATTCTGGTGGAGTGGAGTACACACGATTGTCTGAAGCTTCCGACGATGCTCTTTCGAGAAATGAGGTGTTTGTAAGTAATGATAATTTCGATGCCATCATCGTCGTGGGGGCTGAGATTGGATGAGGGGCATAGACGATGAGCAGCCTGCTGTTTAAGCGTAAACCTCAGCTCCTACGAGCGTCTTGCAGTGATAATTAGTAACGGCATCCTTAGAAGAAAGAGTAAAGGAAGAAGATCAGTGTTCGTGCCATTGTAAATGCAGTGAATGGGTGAGGAAGGCACGGTTAGCTGGGAAGTCTCCCTTGAAGGTGAGGGGATGGTCGCTCTCCCGCCGGAAAAGGATCCAGGCATTCAGCAGGTCCGGCAGGACAAAAATAGAAGGTTCAAAAAGAGATATTCTGTAACTAGATACCCAAGTTTTGGATGGCGTAGTGCCTCAACCACATAATTTACAGAAATAAAGCCCGTCAGATCATGGAGCAAAATGAAACAAAAACGAAATCACCAAAGCAGAGAAATGAAGCAACCTTACAACGCCGCGAGAAGACGCCCTCCCGTTTCAAGAAATAGTGTGTTTAAACCTTCTTCTTTTTCTTGGATGGCTCTGCATCATTGTCGTGCTTTCGCTTCTTCTTTTCCGACTCGCCGCCCTCAGACTTGCGCTTCTTCTTCTTCTCCTCCTTCTCGCCCTTGTCTTTCTTTTCCTTCTTCTCCTTCTTCTTCTCCTTCTTGTCTTTCTTCTCAACATTGGCATCCTTCATTTCGGCGTCGCTATCGTCGCCATCAACGTCCATGCTGGCCAAAACAGCATCCATAGCATTTTTCTGATACCAGTTAGTTCGCTATTCAGGGTATAGATGTAAATTGAGGGTGAACATACCATGGCAACCTCGTTCTTAGTAGGAGGAGCACCGGTCGCGTAGAATTCAAGACGTTCCTCAACCTGCTTCTTGAGGGCATCACCGTACTTCGTTGTCGGGGTGTCGCTGAAGTTGTCAATGCGGGAAGCAATGGAGCACTTGTTGGCCAAGAAGCGCGAGATGCGACCCTTATTCTTAGGACCAGCCCTGCCGATGAAGGAAGAGTGGTACAGAAGACCGTACTTAGGAGTGTTACCCTTGGTCTTCAAGGCTCGGAAAAGAGCCTTCTCAGCACCCAAAATCTGGACAGTGGAAGCGGGATATTTGGACAGGTTTGTCAAGCTTCCAGCGTGGGAGATAAGGCGAGCGCCGACGATGTCTCCGATAAGAGCAGCAAGGTTGGGGGCAACCACGTTCATCTTGGAGACCAGGTAGGAGTGAAGGGACTTGCGGTACTTGGAAAGGCTGACGACCCGTTGGGCGAATGAGATGACATTCTCCATGTCAGATTCTGAGATATCCTGGCCCATACTGCGTTTGGCGGCGTCGATAATGCTCTGAGCAACACCCTCATCGTCTTCAACAAGGGCGGCAATGTCGTGCAGATTCTCGTCAGTCAGGGTCTTCTTGTCCTTAATGAACAGGGCGAGCTGGGCGTAACGCTGGTTGTCCGACACAATCTTGATGAGCTCGGGGAAGTGCCAAGAGTACCACTCGCGGACTCTCATGGAGAAAGTGTTGATGGCCTTGTCGAGCTGATCAAGGATAGCGATAGCTTGAATGATGTGGTTGTCGTCGCGCTGAACCGAGAACTTGACCTTTGCACGCGAGTACGCGTGACCGAGACCGAGTTGTGCAGTATCCATATCGCCCTCCCGCAATTGCTTCAGCAACTTGCTAGCATGCAGTCGGACTCCACGGAGCATATCTTGGACGACCTCGCTGGTGTCACCGGTCTCGCAGTCCACGAAAGAAAACGCGGACTTGATGCTGGTAGCCAAATTCCTATCCGCGAGTCCTAGCACAATGTTCTTTTTCTTGCTCGGTTTGGGCAAATTCATTTCGAGGAAAGAGATCAGCGTCTCAGAAGCGACACCTTCTGAGATATCGTTGATTTCGCTCAGAGCCTGCTTGTTGTTCCTACGTTGGGTCAGTCGCGGACCGCACACAAGCCAAGGGCCATAGAGCATACTCAAAAGGCAAGAAACTGGCAAGCTGGACCATCTTGCCAAATTTTGCCAAATCATTCACACCCTCCTGAACTTCCTTCAGGTTGTGTCCCACAGCATCCCCCTTGTGGGCGACCTTGAAGAGCGAGTAACCCATAGGGCCCTCGAAAAGAAGATAGTCTGCCATCGCGAATGGGTGGAAATCTGGGTACTTTAATATATAGCACTTCCAATCTTTGTAGACAATCCCCTTCGACTTTGACGGAACTTTTGAGGCTATGAACCTGCTGTCGGCCGGTGTGGGAATTGACAAAAGTGCCTGGAAGGTAGATTTGTAGAGTCGAACCGCCGGAGCTCTTTTTTTTTCACAGCCGGCGCGCTAGTAAGAATCCCGAATGTGGGCTTTTTGCCAAAACCACGGCCTCACCGCATTCAACGGGAACCACTACTACAGGTTGCGGCTACACACTCGCAGCACCAAGCTCCTTTTCCTTTCGTTTCGGTTCTTTTGGTCCTTGATTGTCTCCTGGATATATCTGCTCGCTATTTACTTTTCCTGCAGATATGTCGGCAACGCAGCTGCTGAATCCCAAGGCGGAGTCGAGGGTATGGAGAAATGCCCCTCAATAATTGTGCAGAGACTAACAAGTTACAGCGGAGAGCGGAGGCTCTGAAGGTGAACATCAACGCTGGTGAAGGGCTTCAAGATGTTCTGAAGTCAAACCTTGGTCCCTCGGGGACTCTGAAGATGTACGTATCAAGCTCATATTTCTGGGTCTGCAAAGCTTAAGCTAACTAATAGTCAGGCTGGTAGACGGTGCTGGTGGTGTACGAATTATCCATGCCACTGAAACGACCACAATGTCTAATGGTGCACAAACAGATTAAGTTGACCAAGGATGGAAACGTGTTGTTACGCGAGATGGTAAGTTGATCCTCAGCAGCAAGATGTGGTCGGACTAGCTAACAATCGCAGCAAATTCAAAACCCCACCGCCGTAAGACTTACCTTCCACTCTTTGGAGACGATATCCTGTATTGACTTTCAAAGGTCATGATTGCTCGGGCTGCGACTGCTCAAGATGATATCACAGGTGATGGAACAACGTCGGTTGTGTTGTTGGTTGGAGAACTTCTTAGGCAGGCGGATCGTCACATCTCAGAAGGATTGCACCCCCGAGTTATAACCGATGGTTATGAAATCGCAAAGAATGAAGCTCTGAAGGTGAGGAAAGCCAAACATCGCTCTGACTAGCGCTAAGTGGTTTGATATAGTTCCTCGATAAGTTCAAGATCGAACGGGCGATTGATCGCGAACTTCTTCTTTCCGTCGCTCGAACCTCGCTCAGCACGAAGCTGAACAGCGCCCTCGCCGAGAAGCTTACTCCCGATATTGTTGATGCCGTTCTTGCGATCCACCGAGCTCCGGAAAAGCCAGACCTGCACATGGTTGAGATCATGACCATGCAACACCGCACTTCTTCCGATACACAGCTTATCCGTGGTCTTGCACTGGACCATGGTGCCAGACACCCGGATATGCCGAAGCGCGTCGAGAACGCCTTTATTCTTACCCTTAATGTCAGTCTCGAGTACGAAAAGTCAGAGATTAACTCTGGGTTCTACTATTCATCGGCCGAGCAAAGGGATAAGCTGGTGGAAAGTGAGCGTAAATTCGTGGATGCGAAACTGCAGAAGATTGTCGAACTTAAGAAGCAGGTCTGTGGCGATGACCCCAAGAAGGGCTTCGTTGTTATCAACCAGAAGGGAATTGATCCCCTGAGTTTGGACGTCCTTGTGAAGAACGGAATAATGGCTCTGCGGAGAGCTAAGCGGAGGAACATGGAACGCCTTCAGCTGATTTGCGGGGGTACCGCCCAAAACAGTGTAGAAGATCTCAGCCCTGAGGTTCTTGGATGGGCCGGCCTTGTTTATGAGCACCAGCTCGGTGAAGAGAAATACACCTTTGTGGAGGAGGTCAAGGACCCCAAGTCTGTCACTATCCTTATTAAAGGTCCCAACGGACACACCATTGCACAGGTCAAGGATGCGGTACGGGATGGTCTTCGATCAGTGTACAATACCATCGTCGATGGCTGTGTCATTCCTGGAGCGGGAGCCTTCCAAGTCGCCTGCCATGCTCACCTAACATCGGACAGCTTCCGCAAATCCGTTAAGGGGAAAGCCAGGTGGGGTGTCGAGGCATTCGCTGACGCTCTTCTGGTTATCCCTAAGACTTTGGCGGATAATTCTGGACACGACATCCAGGACTCTCTGGCCTTATTGCAGGAGGAACAGGCAGACGGCAACGTTGTCGGCCTCGACCTCACTACCGGTGAACCTATGGATCCTGTGCAGGAAGGCGTGTTTGACTCGTTCCGCGTTCTGCGGAACTGCATCGCTTCCAGTACAGGTATCGCCTCGAACCTACTTCTCTGTGACGAGCTTCTGAAAGCCAGGCAGATGGGTAAACAAGGTGGACCCGGCGGCATGGAGTAAGGATTCCAGATACAAAATATAGATTCCAGAATCATACCATTCGGGTTCTTGGTCAGCTTCTGCCTAAAATGTACTTGATAAGATCAATAATGGTAATAATACCATAAAATTTAATCCGAATATGGTTATCAGAGTTGCCTGTCAACTAGAGCCTCCTGTGCAAATCGCTAAATTACCAAGCTGCCTACCTCGTGGCAGGAAAAGTGCACTAAATTGGGTATATCTAACAAAACAGAAGGGAAATGCGTTACTCGTCATCACTACCTGGAATCTCCAATTCCCGGTCTGTAGCAGGCTCCGACTGACTCAGTAAGAAGCCTTCTTCCCTAACGGGATCCCGTATACTAACATTATGGGTTTTGGTCCATTCCAGAACTTTAGACCGCCGAATAACCACTGGATTTGCCTTGCTCTCATTAGGGTCTGACTGCGTTCCCTTGCGTGTTTTTGAGGGCGTTGCAGGCTCGACGACGCCAAAGCCTCGGAGTGCGGTTATAACGTCCTCCGTTAACATGCCTGTAGCCCGGCTGATCTCCTGAACTGTCATGAGTTTGTAGGAGTGTTTCCTTCGGCCCTTATTGGAGGTCGGCTTTTGCGCCTTCGGCTCTTCTAATTGCGCCGCTGTCGCTCCCGCTCCGGCCTGGCTGCCATCTGAGGACGGATGCAAAAGGAGATGCCTGGCTATCCGTTCCTCCCAGAACCGACTGTAACTCCTGCTCCCCATTTCACTGAGCGGCTTCTCCGGACCTCCGATTAGGCTGCTATCTCGCTCCCAGCCGCTAATCTTATAGCTGATACCCATCAACAGTTTTCCTAGCTGCTTATGTTGGTATGGCGGGAAGACAAGGATACATGCAAGGTTATTCGCGTCCCACGAAAGCTTCTCTTTGGAGAAGAAGCCGAGGATGTGGTAAGTCTCGTTCGGGTCATTGCCGGCACTGTTCGGGTTGGTAAAAACGAGTATATAATAGAGGAAGGATACAACGTCGAAAAAGACGGATTTGTGGTCGAGGAAGAGCTTGGCGAAAAGTGAGAGGTTTTGGCCAAAGAGTTTGTGGTCTGCGCCGTCCACCTCCCAAACGGAGTAGCCTGCGTGGTCGTAGACTTTTGTCCCTGGGGGCGTGGTACGGTGCGGGCAGAGTCGCGTATGACTGGCGTGCGTTTGAATGTCACAGGAGTATCGGAAACACCATCGGCAGACGTAGAGGGTATCTGTGTCTTTGCTGACGAGATCTTCGGGGTAAATAGATTGGTACCACGTTTGAAAGCGCAGATTGCCGAGGACGACGTGCTGGACGTTGCGGGTCAGGGACTGCGCTTGCGAATTTTCGGCCGCCATGGACACAAAGAGATCTATCATGAACTCAGGTGAAACGTAACCGGCATCCACGCGTTTAGGCGTGTTCGGGGAGGGTAGGTTTCGCGCCTGGGATGAGAACGCGTCGGAAGAAGTCGCGCTGCGAGGCCATTGACGATCGGTCTTTTGAAGCTGCTTTATATCAAATGCGAAGTCAATCGCGGAACAAATGGGCCAGCAAAGATCAGAGCATCGCTGTCACTCATGATGCTATCCTTCCAGTGTCAACCTGCGAATGCGGTGGCTGCAGGCAGTAGTATATGTCGGTCCTGCTTTAACCTCTGATCACGTGATATACCATTGGATAGATATTGCAACCGTTGGAGCTTCGCCAGCAAAAGCTCAAGCAGACGGTTTCAAAACTAAATCTCCAAAGTCACCATGTCTCTGTAACCTAAGGTGTCCATATGTAGAAGCGACCAGTTTTACTCTGTTAATAGGCTCACAATATTCTGGTCTTGAGCCTTCTATGTATCTGCAAAACAATTAAATTATTTAGCACTGTTTTATCGATGATCAGTTGATCCACCTGCGGCCAATAAGCTCTCAACAAGTGCGCGGGGTACATCCAATCGCGAGGGATCAAGGATCGGAGCTTTGAAGCTTCAGATGCCGTGGACGTGCAGACTTGGGGACCCTTCCGCTGGTTTCAAGCTCCCGAAAGCTCCTAACGCAACTTATTTCGTTGCCTGTCCTTCTGACCACGCCCCTTGTACTACTACCATGACCGATTACTACCGCCTCGTACATCGGGATTTTGCCTCTTTCACCGTCTGAGCTCTGATAGGTCTGCCGATATCACAGGCAGCAGTCGTCGTTATCCCCAGCGCCACCCTCTAGTTTGACAAGATTCACTCCTCTCTTTTAGTATCAACTCTCTTATTCTCACCTCTCACTTCTTTCCATCTTATCACCACTCTTCATCTAGCTCTTTGCTGGATATTTCAGATTGTTATAATTTTCTGTCCGGCAGGCAAGTGTTTTAAGAGTGGGCCCGTCATACAACATGCTCAAGCCGTTTCTGATAAGGGACCTTCACGAGGATCCTTATTCACAGAATATTATTGAAGACACCGCGTCTGATTTGTACAATGCCACCGATGCGGGCGTCAGCCCTCAGCGGCCACACGGGCTTGTCCAGATAACCAGAGCCGATTACGACGAAATCGCCTATTTACATCCGCAGGCCCGCCTGTCTTATCTAGACGATGATGATGGGGATATCATCACGGTACGTACCTCCGTCAAGAACTTGTCCTCGTCTGCAATGCTAATCTTGTCTCTAGGTCGGGTCCTCTCTTGAGCTCGCTCAACGGCTTGAAGAGCCGGCTTCCCACAGCACAGACACCGGTTTCCCATCGACTATACATCTATTCGATATTAGACGAACAAAGTCCGTTATAGATATCTGGAGGCGGTATGAACATAATGAGCGCCAGTCGGTTCCAGGGTCGCCAAATACGGAAGTTGTAATAGCCGATTTGAATGGCAATCGGACTACGGCAGATCTCGAGGAACTCGATTCCAGTCGCGAACAGAAGTCGCATGTTGAGGATGAGCGAACGACCACGACTGAAAACGAATCATCTGAGTCGTTCCTTTCCGCATTCGAGGCAGAGATGGCCAGAATGATGAATGAATCACAGCGTCCAGAAAACCACGCCTCCGGGAGCACAACATCTTCCAGGGCGGCACAAACCGAATCAACCTCTAACCCACAACGCGAGACGGCTGACGCTTTTGCTTCCGCCCTGCGGAGTCTCATGGAAGTTGCGGAGCTCATCAAATCTGGCGTGAGATCCAAACTTCCTGAGCTTGAGAGACATTTGGACAATGCTCGCAGAGCGCTTCCAAACGACATTACAGACTCTATGCGGAGTGCTTTCCTGGCTTTCGAGGAGCAGGTCAAGGCGATGGTGGCCACCCTTAACAATCTGCCAGAGACGGTCAGGCGAGACAACGCACCTGGAAGCGCTAGCCTTTTTTCGGAGTTCCCTACAACTCAGAGCGCCATGAACAGCCTGCGTGAACTCAGCGTACAGTTTGGCGGCTTGGGGCAGACTTTGATTGACGCTTTCGAATCAAGTATCCGAGGCGCTTTCCCGGGCCATGCGGATAGCTTCTTCTCTAGCTTCCCCAGCTTCTCCGAGTCAGCGAACCAACGATCGAGCTCACCGAACAATGGCCCAGAAAATCCCTCAAGTCACCATGAGAACCCTGTTTTTAGGCAGACATCAAACAACCCGGCCGCTTTCCCTTCTCATCAGACAAATGCGCCGAATGCACCAGGTTCAGTGCCACCCCCTGCGTCTTACCACCCTTTCTGGGGTTCTCCTCAGTTTCCATATATCCCTCCGTTTCACTGGCCAGCGTGTTCGCCTGGCTTTGGTCCCATACCTTTCACTGCTTCGCCTGGCTCTGGAACTGCTGCCGATTCCGGACAGACCCGCTCTAACCCCTCCGAGCCTCCCAGTCCTGAACCTCATCCGTCCCAATCATTGTTCATCGGTAATGTCGGGTTTAATGTAACCAAGGCGATGATCAGGGATGTGTTCTCGTCTAAAGGCCTCGTGGTCGGTGTGAATCTCCCAGTAGATTCCAGGAGCGGTAAACATGCAGGGTTCGGTTACCTCACTTTTGCCACTAATGAGGGTGCCACGCGGGCGATGAAGGAATTGCAAGGAACTGTTATCGATGGACACCGTATCAATCTTGAATACGTCGACCATGCTCCTATCACTACGGTAGTTTCACCTGAAGCTGAGCGATCAGAAACCGAGACTACAGCTCCCCAGACGTCAGGGGTCGTCCGTCACGATACCGTTGAAGATCATCTGATTTCCAAGGACAACACTGACCCAGAGCCGCACAGAAATACAGTACATGACTTGTTACTTGCTCAAACAGAAGCCCGCTTTCCGCCGGTGTCCCAGCTGGATGCACACATGCTTGCTGGCCAGTCCTCAGGTACAGGTCAAGAAGATAC
This sequence comes from Aspergillus nidulans FGSC A4, assembly GCF_000011425.1. NCBI lineage: Eukaryota > Fungi > Ascomycota > Eurotiomycetes > Eurotiales > Aspergillaceae > Aspergillus > Aspergillus nidulans. Next base: position 1,888,423 of record NC_066262.1, on the reverse strand, counting down.
GTCATCACATACTAGGAACGCACAAGAGCCTCAGACAGCCATTAGAACGGCCGCGGAAGATTATGGCAGTTCATATGAGCCTTTTCCGGGCGCTTCCCCACAGCGTCCAAGGGGTCCTATTCCGAATTCTGCAGACACCCAGCCTTTCTCTACCCCTCGCCATCTACCTGCTCATCGTGCCCTGCCATTCCGTCCCAATCCACATTATTACCACCCTCGCCGTGCAGCCACCATAAGGGAACCGGAGACACACCGCAGGTCTTTCGATCCTTTTGAACCTCAGCCTGGATTGAGACGACGAGCCACTGAACGCCACTCTCTTCGTGGGCCATACAGGGGCCGTATGGGTCCCCGCCATCGAGCATCATTTCACCACTTCTCACAGCTCGCTACAGAGCAGACACCGAATCTGAGCGCCCCCGAGGAAGGGACAGAAGTGCAGGAATACACGAGATCGTCCAGGGAAGAACATAACCAGCGTGCTATAGATGAATGCGTTTCTACTTTAGTTGATATGGGTTTTGGAGGTGAAGAAGGAGGCGGTCGCCAGAGATTGGAGATATATGCAGCCGCAACTAAAGGCGATCTTGTTGAGGCAATTGAGATGATTGAGGAAGAACGCAAGGCTTATGAGCAGCGTGAATAGTCTGTCTTGATGTTTTTTTGATTACTTCCAACCATCCCCTATCCTTTGGTGTTGGCGTATTGGGTGAAATGATTGATTCAAGTGTGACAGTCTGAACATACACTCCTCACAAATGAACTGCTATACACGCATATTGCTTTTTAAAATTCCCTGCAGTACAAGAGCTCCTGGTCTATGACCATATACATAATCATTAAAACCCAGGCATTGACCTCTCTTCCAATTTTATATCGCATCTCTTCGATGTCGAAATAGTGCAGTATTATCGATAAGAATGATCGGTTATCGATAAGCTTGGTTGGACTGGAATTACGGAGTATCTGAATCTTTCCCGTGACTCAACCTGAACAACACCGTTGGCGTCGATCCTTGTAGGATAAACTGTTTTCCTCGACAGAAATGCAGACATGGCGGCGGACCTTCGTCACGTCGCTTCCCAAGCTAAATCATAGGCCTCCAGCCGCGACAAGCCCGACGCTTCTCCGATGCAACCAGGTCCTCCAAAGCAGCCGTCAAGAGACCTGCAGTCTTGAAGACCAGGAAATCAGGCTACACGGCTTCGTTCGCTCAGTTCGCAAGCAGAAGCGCTTCGCGTTTGCGGAAATTTCCGATGGGACCGCTGTCGAAGGCATACAGGCGATATTGAAACCTGCGCAGGCAGCAGAGTATGTCACCTGCTATTTTCCCCAGATTTCTTGGGAGTCTCTCTAATCGATTCAGCGTAGACTATCGACCGGAACAGCGATTGAGATATCAGGTATATGGAAGGCGTGCCCGCCTGGCAAGGAACAGAGCCATGAGCTGCAGGCGACCTCGGTGAACATTGTGGGCGCAGCAGAGCCGGAGGTCGCTCAACCCATTATCAATGATGAACTTGGCTGTATTGACTGACACACCGGCCTCACAGACCTATCCTATCCAGAAAAAGTACCACAGTCCGGAATTCCTTCGTCACATCCCCCACCTCCGCTTTCGAACACCCTTGAACGCCCTCCTCGCCCGCTTCCGATCCGAATGCCTATACCAACTTGGTAATGTTTTCCGCGGCGCTCCAAACGGCGGCTTTGTACAAGTCCACCCGCCGGTCATAACGTCTTCCGATTGCGAGGGCGCGGGCGAGACCTTCGCGGTCATTCCGCGCGAGACACTGATAAAGGGTCTCCCAAAGGAGGAGCACGACCACTTCTTCCGGGCGCCTAAGTATCTTAACGTATCGTCGCAACTCCATCTAGAAGCCTACGCAGCGGAACTGGGGAACGTCTGGACGTTGTCGCCCATGTTCAGGGCTGAGAAGAGCGATACCCCGCGCCATCTTAGCGAATTTTACATGCTCGAAGCCGAGGTCAATTTTCTGTCTGACCTTGACGCGCTGACCGACACAGTTGAGTATCTTCTGCGTGACCTCACGCGCCGACTCTATGATACGCCAGCGGCACAGGAGATTCTCTCCATCAAGCGTGACAAGGGCCCGGAAACCCAGGATTCAGGGGAACAGATCGACCTTCATCAGCGATGGGCCGACCTGATGTCCGGTTCCAAATGGCGCTGCATAACCTACTCCGACGCCATTGCGGCCCTCCAGGAGGCTGTATCCCAAGGAAAGGCAGCGTTTGAGTTTTCACCTACCTGGACCGGCGGCCTCCAGCTCGAACACGAGCAGTACATTGTCAACACTCTTAACAACGGCCAGCCTATCTTCGTCACAGACTACCCGAAAGTCATCAAGCCGTTCTACATGGCGCCCTCGCACACTCAGTCCAACCCCAAAGCGGAAGGGGAAACAGTCGCCTGCTTCGATCTTCTCCTCCCTGAAGTGAGCGAAGTCGCCGGCGGCTCGCTAAGAGAACACCGTCTGCCCGAACTGATCCAGAACATGCGCGAGCACAACCTCATCAAGACCTCGCCCTCCAACTCAGAGGAGGAAGCGAATCAGGGGGAAGCGCCATACCCCCATCTTCTCCCGGGGGAAGATCTGAGTCATTTACAGTGGTACGCGGATCTGCGGAGATGGGGGTCCGCACCGCACGGCGGGTTTGGACTGGGCTTTGATCGGTTCTTGGGCTATTTGACTGGTGTGCAGAGTATACGGGACACGGTTGCGTTCCCGCGGTACTTTGGACGCGCAGATTGTTAGGCAACGTTGGGCTTCCGGTTGTACTATATAGTGTATATTTGTAAGGTGAATGTAGGATACGAATCAACTTGAGATTATGTATACATTAGGATTGTGGTAGTCTTCAAGTAATGTAGTGGAAAACAAAGCCTTTCCGGGTCATATTGTTGTCAAACTCACAAGAGGTGCGTCCATATTCCAGTATAAATAACCTTCCCTCAACCTGCTTATAGCGAGGTTGTATCCCAATTTGCTCTGGAACGGTCCCCTCAGATCCCTGGGAAGTAAGGAGGGATCTTGAGTTGAGCACCAGCAAATTCAACGCTCTTAAACGACCCGAAGCACCCGCTACATTAGGTAGCCTAAAATCAACATACACGAAAGGTAGCAGGATATTGACGAAGCCATGTATATACACCAGTTTCACTAGCACATCCTGTAGACGGGCTATATTGTCTACGCATGATTAGACAGGAAAGGATACTAGTGCTAACCAGATCCTTATAGCCCGAGAGACGGATGTCCTCTCATTCTCGCCGTCTGCGCATTCCCTCTCAAGCCCTTGACAATTCCTTCAAGATACCTCTATCTCCTTCTATTCACAATTCCCGTATTTCCCGCGTAACCCGCTTGATGCCCTCATAGAGAGTATGCCAGTCCATCGTATTGTGCGGTGGTATTGTCCACGCCGAAGGGTTCAATATTTGCACTTGCACGTCGACCCTGTTTCTTCCGGGAATCGAGTCGTATTCGCGGTGCTCCTCAATATCCTGTTGTGACAGTGCTGCCTAGAATTAAAGCGGCTCGGAGCTACAGACTCCCCACGCCCAAGGCATATCTTTTTATAGTATACGTTGTCGAACTCAATAGATATTCAAAGGACGACGAGACGAGGCGTAGATTGTGGATCGCTTGATGGTAGTTAGGTAAGAATTGCACCGACGTCTAGGGGAACGATTATGAAGGGCTCTTCTGTCGTATCCTTTATGGAGGGCGAAGTGCTTCTCAGGGGTCAGGGGTAGAGTTGATTTGCTGATGGCATTGGCCGCCCCGTAAGTAAGCTCATGCAGCCTCGTAACGAAGAACGGCTTTATAACAGTATATCTAGTGTCATTGCCCGTTTCTCGTTGAAGTCGTCCTCCTTATCTACGCCCTCTCTCATCAAAATCATGTAGATTTCCGGCATCGAGCCAATCCACTAGACGACCAACAACGACGCGCCCAACTCGAGGCTTGCAGTTCTGTACCAGGCGCCCCACCAGGAATGAAGACGAGCGACGTCTCGTATTTACTGAAGTTGAGTTGTTGGCTGCCGGGGCTTTGAACATTCCAAACACCATGTCTGGCTGGCGAGACAGTGGCATTGAATGGTATAGCGATAGACCATCGCAAACCGAGGATCACTCGCTTTCTAACTCAATTCCATGTCATCTGCTTCCACTCCCAATTCAGGTCCAGAGCTGTCATGTCGCCTAGTTCGCTATAAGGAACTGTGCCGTACGGCCGCGCATCTCGTCGAGAGAAATACGAGTCCCTATGAATTCGGTGCCCTCTGCAAAACACCTTCCACCCGCAACTTGTTCAAGACACATTCTCGTGCCGAATCTAGCATTGCTTTTTCCAGCGGTTGGCTGAGGTTCTCGATAGGAAGTCGCAACCCCTCAGAGGAAGCCGTGCATTTGCATATTCACCCTCGTGCTCAAACCAGAGAATCTGGTCGTACCAGGGTCGACCAATATATTCGGCCCCTCTGTGCATGCTCTTCGCATCACGGACAATTTACAACACCCCGTCTCTGCCGTCGAGCATTTTTCATGTCCCCCACGGCGGCGTTACCCACTCGCGCGCACTGCGGAACGACCATGCCGCGTTCGCGGTCTCGTTTACGGTGCAGAATCGGGGAATCTTAAAGCCATTGAAGCATAGGGCGCAGTGGGGCTGGTGCGGTGTTGGCTTGGCGATGGTGGTAGCGATGGATTGGCCGTATTGACACACGTCAATCTTCCTGTAACTGTCAGCAAAAGACGTCCTTGTGAGGAGATAACAGACAACGATCTCGGCCTATACAAAACGACAGATACAACAAAGGTAGATGCGGGCGAGAGTACTCTTGTTGACTTCGTTGTATTATTGATGCCTTATAAGGCTGCAATGGCACTCGAAGCCGATCATAGAATCGGGTAGCGGCCGATGGGGCCTGAGGTAACAGAAATGAATGAGAGGTTTTCATAGCGTGATAAGTTCCAGAATGTCGTCCCCTGATACCAAGGTCGCTTAGGAGTGACGACTGGATGCCGGCTACAGACATGACTGACAGGTCCCGTGACTTCAGGCACCCACGGAAGCCACTTGAACCACGGAGGAATTCCCTTATTGAGGCCGAGGAGCCTCAATAATCTTTCATAAATCCTCATATTCCTCCATATTCCCTCATCAACCAAGTACGGTACCGAGGCCTCACAGAAGCCTAGAGCGAAACACATTCGCACCTCACAAATACGCCGCCGAGATTCAACGGGGTGATCTTCAATGTCAAATTGATATTGATGTTACATCGCGAGGGTCAAATTTCCTACCCAGACGGGTCCACGTCGGCACAGTCCGCTAGGCGGCCTGGCTATGCCCAGCTATGCCCAGCTGCCCACGCACTGCGGCGGTCGGAGTTTACAGCCCTATTATTAACCATAACACCAACCGGCCGAGTGAGCCCAGAACGCGATCATGACCGTCTCGGCCAAGTCCAAACTCAGTGAACGGCGTTCGGATGGTAAGTTGGAGACATCCCAAGGCACGAGGCGCCTTGGAATCCACGGACGGCGGAGTCCATTGGACTGGACGATCCAGTCGCGAATACGAAGGCCGCCAACGTATAATACGGTAAGTATAGCAAAAACAAAAAGTATAAAAAAGTATAAAATAGAGATAAAGATAAAGACGCCAGAGCCAAGACGAGACAAGACATTGGAGTCACCGAGCGAGGCACGTGGATGCCAATCCGTATCCGGCATCCTGCTATTGGAGCACCATTATATTTATTATTCCTGAGACGAGGGGCCAAAACTCTGCCAAGCTAGTATAATTCTCCGACCGCGTAAGGGCCGCAGAGACACTGACAGGCTCGGCTGCACTTGTCGCCTTGACCTCGCCACGGTGATCCTGATCCTGGATATTAGAGTGGACCGACGATACGAAGAGGCGTTTCAGCCCAGGGCTCGGCTGGGGCAGCTGCTCTGAGAGGCTTGGAGGCCCGACGACGGATCGGGCGGAGAACGGAGGATTTATGCGAGATAGATTGTGGGTGGGCTTGGTGGGTAAGCAGGAACTGGTTACTCCTAATTTGGGAAGATGGATCGGACGGGCCTGAGACGAACAGGGTGGACAAGGTGGAAAGTGTGGACAGGTGGACAGCGTGGACGATTAGGTAAATATTCGTCTTACACGTTCCGTCGTATCCGGCGCAGTCTGATAAACCATGAATAATGACCTAATAACAATAAATGAAAAGGGAAACCAAGAAAACCAAGAATTTAGCGAGGGCGGTCGCTGTGGAGCCCGCGGGGGATGCCAAGTTGCCAACCTTACTGGCGTTAAGCATATCTGAATTGGGTACTCCGTATGGGTATGATTATGAGGTATTTTTTAGCAGGCGAAGGCGGCCAGGCTGGCGGGCTGGCAGGCTGGCAGGGGAAAAAGAAAGAATCACACCTTAAACCAATTATGCTAGTGGAGATAAGCCTGTGAAACGTTCCACAGCGTCCTGATCTCTGCCTAGTCAGGTAGTCAGAGGTCAGAGTAGTCAGAGTAATCAGAGTAGATTACTACGACGGACGGAGAACGCAGCTAGAGTAATGATTAGGAGAGACTAGGTGAGACTAGAGTAGTATTGGTGGAAACGCGCGATGATGTGATTCATCAGGCGATCTGTCTTTTTTGGGGCCTGTAATCCGTACTTATGATACGCCTCTGGTAGACTAGTTAGGTCCAGTGCCAAGCAGCCAAGAAGAGCCAGCTAAATTGGGCCGACTCTGTTGGCGATACGCTTATCCTGGCGTCTGGTCGCACGATGCTACCGAGTCAGTCAAGGCCTTTTGAAGATTATTGACGCTTATTGACGCGGTGTGACCAAGTCTTCACCCAGCTACGTAACATGATGAAAGCTGCGAGCTCCACCGATAGCTGCAGCCTGGAGGTACTACGTCTGGAAAGAATCATGAGGGGCAGCTGACTGATCCTTCAGGCTTTTTCTAGCGAGCCGTTGATTGGACCGACAAGCTTTGACTCAGCTGGAACGACCAGCTTGCAAGAATCCGGGTGCCTGGCTGGCTCGTTTATTTTGCCTACGATGGGCATTATTGCTCGCCGGTTGCCACATTTAGGGAGTTATGTACATAAGTGGTGGGGCGTAAATTACCGTAAGCGAGAGTTAAGGTTCCTCGTGTCTGTTTAAGCTTAAGCTTCAGAAGTCACGCTCTATTCCTTTCTGGTGGGCGCCACTGGGCTCTGCCACTCTTCGCCCTCTCTTGCTTCCATCTTTCTCCCTCCCTGACTCTTTGTCTGCTCTGCAGCTCTGCTGGGCTGGAAGGTTCGAGGTCCCAAAGTTTATACCATGATTCATTCCAGCTCCCGACTGATATCCACTTGGCAACCCTTAACCCTGAATCACCGTCTGGGCCTACCACTTAACTTACCACTCTACTGGTCTGAATCTTTCTCTGTATAGACAAACTTTGCGTAGTGGGGTTGGCTCCACCCGCTCTAATTCTTGCTCGGATTCTTACTTTCCTTACTTTTTCGACTCTGCTTTTGTTCTTTCCAACTGTCATCTCTTTCTGCCTTCCACATCCTCTTCCGCCCGAACTGTCCCTGCACCAGTTCTCGCGGTCCCCCCTCTTCGCTCAACATCTCTTCATCAAACAGGTGAGCGCTTTTCACTCCTCGGCGAGTCCGACCCCCTGATCGTCTCCTGACGGTGAAACAGCCCCTTCAATCCCTTCGGGCCTCTCCGACCTGCCTGTTTGGGTAATCCTGCATGCTCCAACAGGCGACCTTTTCTGTAGCCAGATTTTCCAATCTTCACCATTTTCGAGTACAGCACACCCCCCGTGGCCCTGAAATCCTCGGCCGTTTCGGGGTCCTACCATCGAAGTTGGATGGAGACGTATCACGGCCACGTCCGCACACCGGCGGACGCCATTATTCTCTTTGAAGCATGTCGCATCGGCCTGCTGCCTCGCGTCCAGCGGCGGCTTTCTGAGAAGGAGCGCCAGCTGATCCAGTCCGGCTCGGTTTTCGTCTGGGATGAACGGGAAGCCGGTATGCGACGCTGGACCGACGGGAAGTCATGGAGTGCCAGTCGTGTTTCCGGCAGTTTTCTGACGTATCGTGAAATGGAGGGCAAGCGAGGAGGCACCAGCGTGTCAACGCAATCGACTAGAGCTGGGAAAACTCCCGACTCAGCACGCGGCAGCGACGACGATCGGGGAGAGGGGCTCGATGATGGGCCGGACGGGTACCGGTATAAGCCTGACGGCCTGATGAAGCAGTCGTTCAGTATCACCACCTCGACCGGCCAGCACCTGCATCTCATCAGCTATTACTCGCGGTCGCATCCCAACGCCGCCAACCTCCTGCAGCCGTCCACCGACCCAGCCCTGCGCAGCGTGCGTCCGCAAAAGGGCCTCTATCCGGAATCCACCGTTAACGATCAGCAAAATCTCCCTGTTGTCACACGCGGTCCAATGACCGGTGCGCCGTACGCAGTGCCGCCGCCTCCACCACCGCCTCAACACCATCCCATGGCCGCAGCGTATGCTCGCTCCGGCGCTGCTCATCCACAATCATACGCGCCTGGATACGCCTGGCCTCCCACGCCGCTGGGCACTCCCCCGGCTGTCCCAATCCACTATCCCGCTTACATCTCCCCGCACCACCCGCCACAGTACCACGCGCTCCCACCACCGCCGCAGCAACCGGGTCTACCGCCAGGTTACGACCGCGCAGTCTACGACCGAGTTGTCCACCCATTAGAGGGCCAAATACCGCTACCGCCGCACCTCATCCCGCAAGGGTCGATTATCATCCCTGCTCGGTCACCCCGCGTGATCGCCGAGCCCACACCACCCGAGTACGGTCCTGATCGCCGCGCATCTCCGCGCATCCCACCTCCCCATCCACACTCGAGTCCGCACGCGAACGGAGCCTCCATCCCTCCGCCTACCACCCGCAGTCCGCGCGTTCCTAGCCAGGCTCTCCCTCCTCCTGGAGCGCTCAGCATCCCGCCTCCAAATCCTCCCTCCAGGCCGCCCTCAGAAACCAGCGGCACTGTTGTCCCCAGCATTAACGTGCTGATGAACAGCACTCCTGCCGCTCTGCCGTCGATCTCTGCAGCCGTGCCTCCGCCGTCACTTGCACCCGCTGGCTCGGGGGCGCCTGCATCTTCACCTGCGCCGGCGACTGCAGCTGCAGCTTCAAACGGCCGGCCGGCGGATGGTCCACGTGATATCCCCAGCGACAAAATCGGATTTGGCGGCGAGGACATGCGTGCGCTGCGGCAGCTGGATCGGGTTTTCAAGGCATAGCTGTACGTCTTTTTGGTTCGGTCATTCTTGTGTCTACAATTTCATGCATAGACTGCCTGCGATGCGTCATTGCGCCGCGCTGCTTTCGCATTATTCCCACCATGGTCCTCGTCTATTTATCCCTTTTTCCTTCCATTTTTTCTCAACCGCAAATTGTTTTAGTCGGTTGCTAGGTCCTATATTAACAAAGTTCTGTCGGGTTCATCGGTTGGCGTTACAGATACAAGGAGCATGCTGCATGGCTGGAACCTGCTTTCGTTCTGTTTAATTTCTCTTTCTCAGCATCTGGGCGGGTTGTGCGATGATTATCATGGATGAACTTTTCTTATATTGCGTCAAGGACCTGATATCTGGCCGCTACTCAAATGTAGCTGTTCAAACTGAATACTAGACAATTGAGAAACTGCCGATATTATCTGCTTTCTGTATAGTCATCACCCTCAAGGTCTCAGTAGCCCCTACATACGCTCACCGCCGACTCCTATTCACTCTACGGGGTTATCCAGGCTTCGAACTTTGTTCATCTACTCATTGCGCAGTGAGTTTTCCACGTCAAAGGTCATGTTACCGCATCATTGACGCCAGATGTGCACCCACTACTGAACGTAATCTACCCTCTTGGAACTTGACACGAGCTTCGTCATCGCTGACGTCCACATTCATCGTAGATACCATACCCATTCTTGTACGGTCATAAAAAGCTTAAAGCTTCTAGTTATGCTACGGTTAGCAGATCCATTCCAGTACACATAATCTGCGCCAGCCACAGAGCGCACGTTCATCCCAAAACACTGCCTATGTTCGGTTCGTTATATATAGCTTTATCTTGGTTTCAGAATGTTGCGCAGTTGTTTGGGAAGATATGACTTGCGGGCCTATTTGCGTCCTCTTACCGTCACTGACCAATAGAGCAGCTAAAGTTGGATCATAGCTCTTTTTGCTAATGCCATGCTCCTCAATGTCAGTATGATTCACTGAAGTTTTTGGAAACAATAACGGTATTGGGGATTGTTGGTTTTGATATACAGGTACCCGTGTTGTTTCAGCATTGTAAATGAAATATACTACTTGAGCCACTGAAAGTATTACACTGCACTTAGCTTTCTCATCTAGGAGGCAGGGTCTAATAAATTCTGAATAACGTAGAACTAGGTTCTTCGAAGCTTATTGCGTAAAGAAGACGGATGTAAACACAGTCTTATAATGGTCTGTTAAGCTGGCCTTCTGTCTTTCCAGCAGTCCTGTGCTCTGCTGTACATGAGGGACTGGAAATCAGCTAGACCAAACCTGCATGAAACTGACGAGACATTGCCTTGTAGAAACCACTTACCAGTGTAAATATACAAATTCTATTGCCCTGGGCTGACTAATTGACCAGTATGGAACTTCCGGATAAAAGGAATCTGGGAGCATACAAGTCAACATATCCTTGCTGGACGGACGGCTAGCAATGCTGAGAGGACTGGTCCCTTAAATCTTTTCTGACAAAAGGGAGTAAGGTTGGTCTGGACTTGAGAAAGAAGTCTTAACTGAATGAGGAGGCTCTGCACCTGGCTTATCTACGGCACAGTATATGCTGGACCCAGGGTATGTGCGGGAGACCATCTTTAAACGTACCGTCCTGTGTAGAAAGTCATAAGAATCTTACGGATGAAGGTATTCTATTGAAAGAAAGGGTAGGATCCATTGTGAGCCGCCTAAAGAATATGACTCCGTCGTTCAAGAAGTTTTCGAGGGCGCTGCGTCCGAATTTGATGGCGAGTGCATATGGACATCGGAACCCCAAGCCAGCGTCGTGAATTTTCACTTGATTTATATTTATTTGTTTATTTTATTTTATTTTATTATTTTTTATTTTATTTTTTATTTTTATTTTTATTTTATTTTTTATTTTTTTTTTCCCTGGAAGCAGACGAGTTCTTTTGTGGATCTTAGCTGGGAATAACCGTATCGAACCTCTTCCAGCAACCGGCCCCCGTTCCTCGAAGCCTTCATAGTAGAACATGTACCAGGCGCCATTGAACCTGAAAACACAGCAATTGCCACGACTCCTAAGGACACGTGCGCTATCACTAAAGAATACGTGGTAGTATAAGGACCGAGTGGGCGATGAGTACGACGTTCCTCGACTCCGTTTGCCCGATACGTGGTTGAAGTGGACTATGCGGGTCCGCTGGATGAAGCACGATATCGTATACAAAGGTACGAAGCCTAGTGTGAGTAAAGGCATCGATGAGGGGGCAGATTGCTTGGCTCACCAAGCATGCCATCTTAGAGCGAAATCGTCCCAATCAAGTAGGAAGGAGGAGTTCGTAAACTATCTGCACGTTAGTATAGCCTACCTACCTAAGTGCTTCGAGTACGAAGTTACCTGGTAGACGCGTTTCAGAAAGGGAAAGACCCAAGACACCTGTGCGCAATAACGTAGGTACCTAGATACTCTATGCTGATCATGCACTGTTCACCAGTGAATAGGCTATAATGCTATGCACACTAATACGCACTGCTCTCACGACTACCACATAACAACCCCTCTGGGTATGGTAACAATATACACTCAAGGTCTCTTGAGGTTATTTACACTGCGTATTCAAATGTATACTATATACTATAGACAGCGAAGAAACGAAAGTGAAGTAGAAAGATACCTAACCTACCAGGGTGTACCGTACACCATATACCAACAGAACCTAATGAATATCCTAGACCAGACCTGCGCCGGTACCAGCACCGGAACCGGCTTCGTAACGTAACAAATGACATCGTCGCCGCGTATACTCCGTCATTCGATCGATCAATCAATATAAGTACATGCCAATCAAGCCAGACTAATTCAGATCAATGCAGACAAGAAAACAGAAACGAATTGAAAAGGCAACCGAAACCCCCCATTTTGATGTTTTGGTTGAGATATAATAACCTGTTCTGTTGCTGATGCCGCATAGCCAGCCTGCTGCCTCCAGTCTAGCTTGAGACTGGAGCCTGGCCTGGATTGGAGCAGCCTTTTGTAACTGTGCTGTGCTCAGATGGACCCCGTAAACGACGAGGATTTATTCTTTTTTTATGGGCAGAAAGCACCCAAATAACCTTCCCAGCGCCAAGCGAATGGCATGCAAGAAATCAGTAACGCCCGGTCCACCACCACCTCTCCAGCTGTCCGGTTCCGATCCTGGGAAGGATAGCGAGGTAGAGTGAACCATGCAACCGCGTATATAAGAACTCGACCCGAGCAAAATCAAGTAATCAGGAAATCCATATTCATCTCCTTGATAATCCTCTCCCAGTCCCAACTATCCTCGGTCCTCGTATCCATAACCTCCCAAACGCGCTGAACGACTTTAAACGCAGGCTCGATATTCCTCAGATTCGAGTACGCCTTGAGAGCCTCGAATCCCTTTTGAATACGTTCTCGCTGTCGGGGTAGGAACGCCGAGCAGCCAAGCAAGAAAAGCGGCATGAGGACGATACTGAATGCGCCTGCGTCTTGCGGAAGCAGATCCAGGTACTCGAGACCGTCGTCAACGACCTGTGCAATTTTCTCGCTCGGCCGCGAAGGTCGGATCGTTCGGTAGAGATAGACCCATGTCGATTGCCGGTAGAGCTGGGCGAGATAGTAGTTAGGTGTGTTGGGCGGATGGGATGTCTCCCAGGTCCGGATTGACGAGTCGATCATCACGGCGTCCGACAGGATCTGGTAGTCGACGGCAGGCTCGTAGCCCTCGCTAAAGCGCTGGCGGATGCGGTCTCGAAGCCGGGTGACTTGGGAGATGTAGCGGAAGAGGCCGTCGAAAACACCGAGGAACGAGCCGGCCTGGGCATGTGGGACGAAATCGGGGAGACGCAATTCACCGTCGAGATGAGCCGGTCTTCGATCGAGCGAGGTGATGGAATTTGATACGTCATGGTACTGGAAGAACTCGACAATGAACTGGCGAAAGTTTTCGTTGCGGGGTTTCTGGGTGACGAGCAGGTACCGTGCCGCGTCCATGTGTGGACGGTACTCGCCGTTGGTTTCGCCCTCGCAGATGGTGTTCAGACTGAGAGCGATTGTGGAGGCGATGATGGGGTCTTCGGAAAGGAGTTCGGGTTCTTGCTCGCCCGTCTTTGATTGTTCAGTCATATTCGAGCGAGCGATGATGTTGGCCTTGAGGTCTCGGATTGCGCGGTGGAAGTGGTAGAATTTGCGCTCTTTGACGCTTGGTTCGGGGGTCAACCCCGATAGATGTGAGCCTGAGAGGCACATTAACGAGTGCATGAGGCCGCGATGTTGCGTCGCCATGGGAAGTAAGATCTCTTTAAAGGGGTTCGAGTCATCGTTAATGAGGGTCAGGACGCGGCTGAAGCCGTAGACGAAATGATCCAGCAGTCGACGGTCCATTTCGGTTTCGATGCCGTCGATCAGGATGGGCAGCGAGCGGAGGACGACCGTTTGGGACCGGGCTGGACAGTCAGCCAGCGAACAGGCACTACAGTGAAGAACATACCATCCTCGAGCTTCTGCTTCCCGCTCTTCCATATCTCCTTGGGCGGATACCCTTCACAGACCACGGCATTCTTCTGGCAGTTCAGACAACTAGCACGGTCAGCCACTCGCCCTCCGCGGTCCAGAGAGTACTTACGAAGGCTTGGTCTCGTCGCATTTCTTCTTGCGCCGTCTACAGGTGATACAGCCCGTCTTAGAGCGGCCCTTTGTGATCTTGAGCTGGCCGCCGGGTACTGGCAGCGGGTGCTTGCGCGGACGGCCGCGTTTCCGTGGAACGTTGGCGGGCGCAGCCGTCGATTCCACAGGCACCGGCACTTCGACGGGCTTGATGCCCTGCAGCCCGTCACTGTCGTCCAACTCCTCTACTTTCGGCACTACGTCTGGCTCTGCGCCGGGGTCGGGCGACGCAACCACATTGAACTGGAACACCGTCGATGGGCCGATCAGGGCCGGCGGCATCTGCGGCAGTTTTACTCCGCCGTCGCCGGGCGGCGAGCTGTCGGAGGGGCCGTCATCCCAGGACTCGGGCGAGTTGTTCGAGGTATCGTCAGTGCTCACGCTGGCGCGCTGCGAGAGCAAGTCCTGGGGGTCCTGGGGGTCCATCGAGTAGTCACGGGCGACTGTAGCGTACGTCAAGGCGGGGACTGGTTCGGCTATACTGGAGCGGCAGTCGGGCTGGAGGTAGCCATGGGAGGAGTTACTGTCCAGGTCGGATGGAGGTAAAATGAACGAGGGGGATTTTTGCATGGACAACATTCCATTCAGCAACGACCCGGCCTGGAGGGAGGTCGAAGGTGTCGACAGGCTGCGGGAGAGAAGAGGGAGATGGGAAGAGGTGACTGATGTGGTGTTCCTGAGAAGTGGGGGCGATTGAAGTCGTCTCTAGTGTCTAGTCCGCTTGGCTGCTTTTTCGAGCGTGAAAGGTGCTAAACGACTAGGACCAGAAGACTAAGAGAGCGACGGGGCTTAATATGTATTGAGACTAACAAGTCACGACACATAGGAACAGTTTGGGTGAATAATAATCCAATCTGGGTTGTATGACTGGTGTATGACTGGCCTCGCGATGAGGATCAGTGGGCCCCCGTCACCCAAGGGCCAAGGCACCTGTAGGCAACTCGACTCTTGGGATTGGTATATTATAGGAAATGAGAGTCAAGAATGCGGGGATTGACAAGAGACTTTGCTAGAAACTTTTTCCGCATTCCCTTTGCTTTTTCCTCCTTCCCAATCCTGCCTGTGAAATCTCTGCCCCGACGCCGGAGCAGTGGGCGATAGCTTCGAAAGCCAACCGCAGTCTGGGGAATGGGATGCGATGCTGGAGCATGCTCCAGCATGCTCCAGTGCATCTCGTTGGGCTGGGACGAGACCGATCGATTTCTTGACTCTTTCCTCTTGCCACGAACTGCAGGCTTTCGCGGCTTGGTGTTTCGCTATTGGACTCCCGTCGCCTGCGTACCACGCAGCCAGGCCTCTGGTGCTGGAAAACCCGACTATTGATGCCCAGTCTCATCATCGACTATTCGGCATTATTGTCTGAGAGCCTAGGAGTCGCAACCTCACCGGACGTTTCCTCTTTCCTCGATGGTCCAGTCGGGACGCCGCCCTGTCCAGGTATCCAACCCTCTCCAATCCTCTTATTACCTCTTATTACATGCAGCAGCGCAGCGACACGGCTCAGCTGGACGCCCCCTCCCCCCACGCTAGGAGCGCCTTACCTTTCCGGCTTTGGCCGTGCGGAGAACACAGAAACAAAAAAAAAAAATTGTTATAATAATAATATTGCTGACGGGGGAGACCTTTCTCCTGCGGCGGCCCTGCGGCCCTGCATCCACTAGGCAGTCTGTGGTCGGTTTCTTTTTTTACCTCGACTTGCTTTTTCCATTCTTTTTTCTTTTTCCCAGTCCGCATTCGATGGTCTTAAAATGAGATGTTCCTCCCGGGCGCGAAGGCGAAACCCAGGAGCACAGTGCGGTGCTGAATCTGGGGAAGTGGACCAGACCGATCACCTCAGCACAGACTTCATTCCAGTTTATGACACCAGCGAACCTTGAATTTTCCAGATGATCATGGATCAGACTTGCGGACCAGACTCGCAGCCAGATCAGATGATGGATCTGGCCAGAAAACGTAATTAACCATCTAGACGGCGCTTCCCCAGACAGTTCTGGGTTTCGTACCGTACCGTGCACAAGACAACTTCTGTTTCCGCTTACCGGCACCCTTAACCTTCGCTTCGGGCGCTGGACCGCGATTGGATGACAATAAGTCCGCGTGCTTGGGCCAGCTGTGCTGTTCTCTGCTGGGACGGCGAACGAGGCAATCGACCGTCAGACGACCGCCGCCTCAGAGAGAGTTCTGCTGGGAATGGACGGTGTATTGGTCCACTGGAGACGATCTGGCTGCCTATGGGCGGCGTACTGGGAATGCCATCATTCCTCGAGAGAATACAGTACTGCGAGTTGATGTAGTGCGACTACTATTACTGCTCGTGCGGGTTTACCCAGTGGGGAAACCCGCAGGGCAACCTGACCGAGGCGCGTCCACCCTGCGCAAGGACGACAAAAGCGGCTTGGGGCGTCGCGAGCCTGTAAGCCTGGAGTCTGGACTTGTCAGACAGGGGAGGAGCTAGGGCCCCTAATTTAAACGAGCTGGCCCGCGGTCATGCACGCTCTCAACCTGACACCGACCGGGGAAATAAGCATCCGTGATTCGAAACGGATGTCATGATGATACAACCGGTCGCATTAGGTGCATGAATATACCAGGGTTGGGTCGATCTTAAAACCGTTACCTTCTGGTATGGCTACTCTGGTTGTACCTCCGGGATTTATTGTTCAGTGACATTGTGGATCCGGGAGGGACCTCCCGCCGGTACCACTAGACAGGCGAAGTTGCAGTAAGGAGTCTACGACAGCGAACTCCAGAGTATCCGATTTACCCCAGACTTCCAACCCGCGTCTCCGTCTCACAGATGACGACGGCTGGATGGAGTGCGTCGTAGCGTACAACTGGCATGCTGACAATCCTTGCATATATAAGCGAGCAGAATGCGGAGGGCGACAGGGGCAGTCTAAAAACCAAGAAACCCCCTTCGCTGCAGCACGGGAAAGGTACTCGTACTTGAGCCCATGTAGGAGACCAGTCTAAACCCCCCCTCATTCACTCTTCACCACTCACAAGCTCACTGGATGTCCCATTTACGAGGTACGGAGCAAGGGCATAACCCAAAACCCACCCAACCGGCCCAAACACCTCTCAGTTGGGAGCTCAGATCCCTGTCGGCTCCGTTGCAGAGCCTAAATGGCAGGATTGGTATCGCGAGCCCAAAGCCTCCTAAAAGCCAAGACCCCAACTCAGACGCGTAAGTGGCAGGCACATGACCCAGTCTAGCCGGCTGCCCTCTCGTCGGGGGGCAACCGGCAAGGAAGGTCAGCCGAGGATGGCTTGGATGGCTTGGATGGCTTGAATGGCATGGCACGGCATCGTCTAGTATTGGCAGAGTGTTAGGTTTAAAGCCCTCAGTCCTGCATGTCCTGAATGCGTTCTCGCTCCAATTTATTATTCTATCTTTTTCACATTTACTTTTACTCCTATAATTCCTATAATTCCTCTAATTCCTAGCATTCCTAATAATAACCATAATAATTTTGTTATTTTCTTCATTAAATCTTTGTTGATTTTCTAAATTTGCCTATTATTTCCTTAGCGGGGGATCTGCCTACTCGAAGGATCGACCTCGCCCGGGGCCGACGCCGGCTCCATTCTTTTCGTTGGTGGTTGGAGTTCGGACGGATTCCATCCAGCTCTCGCTTGCATATTACTTTTACAAAGTAAATTTTGGCGGGCTGGCCTGCGGTGAGACGTGGTTGATTCGCCAGTCCGTACACTCAAAGCAGGTGTTTTTCCCACTGTTCTGTGAGCTTCTATGCTTGTCTACAGGCGGTAGTCAAGCCCGACTTTGCACAAATTGCATTGCACAATTGCATTAAAATACACAAAATGTAGACTGACCGCTCGACCGCTCCGGGCTCGGTATTGGGCTCAGAATTGGTGGCCTTGCTGGAACAGGCAAGGAGACCGCCGCTTGAAGTGACCTCACCTCGATCCTCGGCCTCTTATATGGCCTGCATCACTCCTGATGGGTGCGGTATGGTCTGATCAGATCAGATCAGCTCCACTTCTACTACCCACAGGCCGCGTCTCCACTGCTAGGAACAAGTCAAGATCCAGCATAGCTAGGTAGACAGGGTGGAGGGGAATCAAGACTTGGTTTGCAGTGCTCAGATCTCCATACCTGTACGGACTGGACGGCATCCTCTGCCAAACTGTAACCTTGAACCTGCTCAGTGCTATGCGGGGTTTATTCAGCCACTTAATCCTAGAGCTTTCTATTCAAGCTCCTTTCGGGCCTTCCCGCCGTCCCTTTAGCACTTCAACTGCTGGTCCCCCCCTGTTTCTATGACTAACAGTTTCCTTCACGAACCTTGCATCCCTGACCGTCTCGGGCATTGTCTGATCAGACGTGCAGCGTAGCTGACAATTCAGCCGATCCTATTGGCGCCCGTGTCGGCTTCGACTATTTGGGTAATTCGCAACGTGCTCGAGTTCGGGCTCGAGTCGTCTCGTTGCTTGCTTCGTGCCTCGAGACGAGACGAGTCGAGACGAGATGGAAGCCCCTGACTCGGCGGGAAGTTTCTACCTGGGACGGGCGGTAAAGAGGCGGTGTTCAAGGATGACTGGTTGAGACGAAGTGAAGTGAGACGTAATACGGCCCCCGTCCAGTGACTGGGAAAAGAGTCGAGTCAACTGACTACGTCCGCCACCGTCAGAACAAGGTTGGGTCGTGTCGGCTTGGGGGCATGTGCACTGCAGCGGTATTACGAGCAAGGACGAGAGCGACGTCGGCGTTTCCTCGAAACTCGGCCGATCAGACTGACCGCGTAATTTGAGCCATCACTTTCTCTCGGCTGGGCTCGCTCATCCATCATCAGGCTCAGGCTCTGCCTCCTGGTTCGAGATGTCGCCATCATGCTCATTTCGATTCTGTGTTGATGTGTGACAAGATCATCTCAATGCGAGCGATAGTCAGGAACCAGACCCGGTGCTCTGGGTCAGCACGTCAGGGACAAGCTTCGGAGGCTGAGAGACTATCGCATCTGCGATGGCGAAATTCCCGCGCGTGGGGTGCTCATGAGGTCCTCTTTTGACTGGAGTCCTGAGCGTTTCGTGGGACTGGAGGTGGGTTCGGTACCTGCGACTTGGACTGGGGGACTACAGCTGACGATATTCTCACTCCTCAGGTTCATGGACGATAAATCTATGCCGTTCGTCCCTTTACGAAGCTATCATTGCATTTCGCCTCGAACGGGGACTGTCAATAGTTCCTATCGATGGCGATCAAGGTTCTTGCAGTTCTGAGAATGAGAAATCAAGCTCTCGACCTTATTGACCTCATTATTCAGGCTTAGATGATCGCTTCCATTGAGAGGGACTGCGATTTCGAGCTTCATCGGTCCGCCGCCGCCACCAATCTCGGCTTCCAGAGAGGCCAGCAACGCCCGAGTCATCGTATTGCTGCCCGATCGGCACTCCGCGGAGATACAGGCGTTATCAAGGGGTCCAATATCATTCAGATACCAAACGCTGGGTTGAGGATTTAGGAGTCAGCTAAATCCTCTACCGCCTGTCTTCAACTCGTGCAGTTCTCACGGTAATCATTATACTATTCTTTGCAGGAGGCACAGTACGGAACACTCTGGCAGACGTTCTCGGAAGGACGGTCCCGTCCTTGTAAACGGCGCTGGTTTACTTATCCAGGAACACACTCCATGGTCAATAAATGGTGGTTATATCAGAAGGGTAAGATACCCTCTAGATAAAGACTGCGAAGTGCATGCAAATATATACGCAGCAGCATTTCCTCGCACAAATGACACCTATCATCCCCTCACACCTTATCGTGCCAATCTGATAAGATGATAAGCTTGCATACAGCTATCAATCAGACTGCAGCAGTCTTATACTCTGGGGTTCCCCTATCGCCCGGTCCCTTACTCTTTGTTGTCCGAATAAGCCTCGTGTGCACCCCGAGCACGGCTTTGAGCTGAACGTGATCCCGTCTATCATGTCAGACTGGCATTTTGTCAGCCTCAACCTTAGCTTCAATAGTCAAACCCAAGTTGCACGAGCCATTGGAACCCTAATGCACGCCGACTGTATAGGCAATTCCAACCCCCATCTATCACATCCATCCATCACATCCGTCCATACACACCCATTCACACATCTATAAACCCATCTATATGGAATCGATGGTCCTGGCCGGCCAACTCAAGAACCACGCTATCAACACGTCTGGATCCGAATTTCAACCCGAGGTCTAATGAACGGACTTACCATCGCGGTCGGACACAGCATATGCACAGGATACACTATTACGCGGCTCGCTTACTATGTATCAATCCCATTGTACCTGTCCCGGGCCCAGCCATTTGGGTCCACCATTGACCACCCAATCCCTTCTACTCTGCACTATTGTAAACTGTACTACCAGGCTTCATGAAAGTATTACTCCTTTTGGCGTACGCTAGCAAGGGCTCCGATTCCATTGACGTTGATCCTCTTGTCCTGAATCCTCCGGGATAATGTCTCATTTTTGGGAGCTCGGAGGTGGTCCGAGGGGTGTTGGTCGGGTTGCAAGCTGCCTGCGAAGACAGCAGTCTTGACTACTGCCATTTCTGCTGAGCGCAAGATCGACGAGGCCGTGCTTCCCGTTCTGTTGGCGCAATAGATTAACAGGCTAGACCGAATTCTTATTTTTAGGGATTACGGGTACCTTGGGGGGTACGCAGTTAGTTCATCTGGATTCGCGCCTGTGCGCTCCCGTGGTGAGTAGAAGTGAATTGAAGTCTTCGAGACCACTCTCAGGAGTTACTGCGGTCGTTTACTTTGTGTCGCGGTGTGATTTTGTTAGAGATTGACACCTGCATACCGATCATCATTTGTGCCATAGATGCGGTGTTGACTGAGGCTCTAGGAACATGGAACAGTACGGGCAAGGCACATATGCAAGATATTGTGTACTAAGAGCTGAGACTTCTGGATCGATTTTCCTCAGAGGAGAATCTCAATAATATTTTAATGCAATAATGCTACAAGACGATCCCATCCTAGCCTCGATAACATTAGCTGACTTCTGATAAACAAGTAGTGGACTAACCTTTCTATATCCTACCGACAGCGTCTCAAGAGTGCCATCAGAATCCATAGAGGCAGCAGATAACATACTCTGAAAGAACATGCACCAGCTGTCCCAGAAAGATGGAAATGCAGTGGGGCCAGCGAGCACTAACAACTCCAAAAAAGGACTCATGAACTGTCTTCGTCAGATGCCGTTCCCTCCTCAGCAGTCTCGAGGCTGAACGAGATAGGTAGAGGTACGACACTCCTATACAACATCTGACTATCTTCTACTATCCTAATACATTCGAACAACACGTGCTCGGCCGCCCTAAACCGCATCATCTTAGTATTCTTCCTGTATTCCCATCTCATCCCAGTGCGGCGAGGTAATAGGTTGGCATAAGGATGCTTCTGTGAAGGATATGGCGAGGCCAATAGGATGTTGTTGTTTCAGGTGCTGGAATGGCTTTGGCTCTGGGTATCAATAAAGGGGAGGACTCAGGGGGTCCTGTAGCATTTGGTCTTTGTTGAGTCGGGGTCTGTTGACTAGACATACAAGGAGAGAGAGGCGCCGACGGCCTTGCAGCCTTGTTCGAACCTTCTTGAACTATATATTATGGATAGTTCATTGCATATTCAAGTTAAAAACTTTGGATTGCAGGCTTGCAGAAGCGAGAATAGCGGCTGGCAAGCGTCTGTTAGCGCCAGTTTGAGATCCGTTGTACCCTGACTTAGGACAAATCGAGGTATATGAAACTGTCAGTACCTCACTAAAAGCTCGAAGTGGATCTCTTGCTCAAAGTCTTGTAAGAGCCACAATGGTACTGCATTGTGCCCCTAAGCCTATACTTATATATCCCATCAGGTCCAGCCCTGCTGCTGACTCAAGCGAAGAAAGGCAGTGGAAACATAGATTGTCAATCGGCAAAAGAATAGCTGTAACAGTACTATTTGGGGCCTGCGGCACTATCCTATCACTGTTAAAATGGGGGGTAATGGATAATTCTTTACCTTGCCGTGGACGAAGTGGACAAAGGCCGATGATTGTATATGATTTGAGAATTCCGGAGGATCTCTGCCAGAATAACTGCGCTGCGACCTGATGCCACGTATATGTAGAGTACTTCTGAAGCCGTCGTTTCTGGTGTAAACTGTCCACTGTGAAAGAATAAAAAAGATAATGATAATGAGCTAGCAAGTGCCCTCCGCTCCCCAGGCAGATCTGTGCTTCACAGTTCTATTGAAGTGGGAAAGAGAATGCGCAGAGGAGGTGGAAGCGGATGAAGGGGCAGAAGGGCTGGAGCACAGAAGCAATTGATTGAAAAGACTACCTTGGGAGGGAAAGCTGCATTTGCCGCTGACCTTGCAATGCATAGTAGACAAATTCCGAGGCGCAATTACCGTCATCTTGCCAAACAGCTCGAAAATCAGGGTAAGAGTGCCCGGAACAACCCAGTTTGCTAACTCAAGCGCGCTTGGTGTAAACCCTGAAAATCTTCGACATCCTTATATATGCAATGTGCTCCAGCAGTACAGGGCCAAAAAATGTTGTACTGGGTAGTGACTAAAGAGAATATATTATGTTCACTATAAGGCAGGAAGAGTATCAAGAAATGTACAATGGTAGCAACAATGACACATTCAGTCGAGTT
Source organism: Aspergillus nidulans FGSC A4 (assembly GCF_000011425.1). Taxonomy (NCBI): domain Eukaryota; kingdom Fungi; phylum Ascomycota; class Eurotiomycetes; order Eurotiales; family Aspergillaceae; genus Aspergillus; species Aspergillus nidulans. The sequence goes on along the minus strand of NC_066262.1, from coordinate 1,865,766 downwards.
TGAACCATAAGTTATTGTTCAATTCAGACTGCAGGCATGGTTATAATACCGGTTCATCTTCAGACGCAATCATGGAGACTCGCCGTTTACGACCAGCAGATTTTGAATTTGATGCAGTAAAATCACCAGCATAAGTGTGCACATGCATTAGGGTAGGAAGAGTGGCTGCTGAAGCTTCTTGGTTCTGACTTCGTGAGAGCTGATCCGCTATGGTTTTCTAAGCCCCGAAGGACATTGAATGAAGATACAGTGTGCGGGTGATCTGAGCCTAGAATTTTGTTGCGTAGGTCTGCACATTTCTTGATAAGAGTCAAGGCTTCTGAGAGCTTGCCTAGTTGTTTCAAGTTAAGGGCAAGGAATGCATACTTGCGAGAGTATTAGGATGTTCTAAACCAAGCACCTTCCTATAACCCTGAAGTGCCTTCGGTGCATGACTTCTGCCTCTTCATGTTTGCCCTGACATCCAAGTACTAAGCCAAAGTAGCTGAGACTGATAAGGGTTAGGATGCTCAGGACAAAGCACCTTTGTATAACCCTGAAGTGCCTGTCGGTGCACGGCCTCTGCCTCCTCATATTTGCCCTGGTGTGTAAGCACTGACCCAAGGCTGCTGGCACTGGCATAAGTAGCAGGATGCTCAGGACCAAACACCTTCTTGTAACCTTCAAGTGCCTGCCGATGCATGGCTTTTGCTGTCTGATATTTGCCCTGGCTTGCAAGTACTGAACCAAGATTGCTAATACTGGCAAGGCTGTCAGGGTGCTCTGGTCCGCGAGCTCTCTCTCGGAATCTCAAGACATAAAACAAGAGTCTTTCTGCCTCAGCATATCTTCCATCACTTCCCAGGCATCTTCCTATCTTTGTAAGAAGATTGTCGAATTCAAAAGGTGGGTCCGGAATTCTGCACTGTCCACCAGATACAGTGCATGGGGTAGATAGTCTCTCCACACTTGCTGATTGCCATGGTTCTCATTCGGAATAACCTTGTCCAACTGACCAGCGACTCTCTCCACTCAACTATCAAGGGTCCCTCTTTTTCTTGACCAATTTCGACTAGCAAGGTGCACAATCGGTGAAGACTAAGAATATTGTCATCAGCCTGTGTGCTGACAAAAGAATATGCTTCTGGAACACCCAATGCTTCCACTTTGTTTTGCTGAAGTTGTTGAGGGAAGAACTGCCTCTGGTATATCTCGTGGATTAATGCAAGCCTTGAATGACAGATAGTCACTTGCAACTTCATCAACCTCCTGGATCTCCAAGAAAGAGATCAGCAAGGTTGTTGCCACTGTGGTCTGAGTTTCTGCATACAGTCTATCATTTTCAAACTCCTCACTGAGCAGTTCTATTGTGCTCCTCTCGCTCACCCAACGATGACATATAGTTTGCTAAAGAAATATTGTTTTGATTGAAATAGGCCGCGGCTTGGCTGATTGCTAGAGGGAGAAAAGCAAGCTGCTCGAGGAGTGCGCTTGTTAAATGATTGTCTTGTAGAAAATCCTTTTCAACCAATAGTTTCCTGAATATCTCTTTGGCAGTTCTCTGATCCACGTCCGAGATAGAGAGTATTTTTGGCGATGCCAGTTTCACTGCAAGCATATGGTTCCGGGATGTAAAGAGTATATGGCCATTTTCACTCCAGGGAATGACGTTGTTGAGTGGTGGTGCTGTAGGGTTGCCCTTAGTCCACATATCCATTTGATCTGCGTTGTCAATAATCAGAATCCATTTGTTGTAGGTTTAGCTGAAGTAGGTCTTCAGACGCTCTTTGACCTCTGCTGGCTGCACATTTTTTATTCCTTGTGCGATGTTCATACAAGCCTGCTCAACAGCCTCGTAGTTGGTGCATGAGATCCAAAAAATTGAACAATCAGGCTCTCTTTCTCGCATGCAGTAAGCTAGCTCCAGCGCAATATGGGTCTTCCCTATGCCTCACAGTCCGGTTATGGCAACTTTTCTTGGTCCGTTGGTCATAGAGATTAAATTCTCTATCTTCTGAATTTCTTCCTGGCGGCCAACAGATTGCGGATTCCTTGCAAAGGGGACCACGAAGTGACGATCTCTGCTCCCACCTGTCCAGATTTATAAGTACTCAGCATCACAAGACTCCTGATTCCTACCAGATACTTCACTAACGTTCCCGATTGGCAGGCATCCAGTACTCCAAGAAGGACTTTGCCGCCGAGACTCCGGCAGCAGCAGCATATGCTTGCCAGTATTTGCTCTTGTGACTGTCGGCATAGTCACACACACACCCTTGATAATGATACATGGAATATTTTTCCAATACCCCTGCTCCCTCCATCTCAAAACCAATCACCTTCTCTTTCCTGGCAATTTCATCACGATGCCGTCCAGACTTCATGACAGTGTCTGCCGAAGCAACTGGTCCAATATATATAGAGCTCTGGGTGGCATCTAAGAGGCTTCGATGCCGGATTCGTTGACTTTTGTCACAACTAAGGCTGTCACAGTCCGTCGCTAATGCCTCCTCACAAATTTGATTAGCTAAGTCACTCTGAAAACAAGAGCAAGTAGCAGGATGAGCAGGAGCAGAATGCTTATGGACATAAAAGGCTTTGAAAAGTATATCATCTAGCCTTGGATGATGGCCACTTGACCCCTGTTTGTTGAAGTATGTGAAGACATTGTTGCATTTGAGTCTGAAGTTCACTGCGGGCATTCTCGGCACGAAGGCCGTTTAGAAGAGCCCGAATTGCTCGATGCGGCCCGCCCAGTGTGTTCTCGATACCAGTCGTCCGCTGAAAGACTCCAGGGTATTGTCTGCCGAAGTCATATTTGATTACAGAATCGCTGATGATAACGTCGCCAAGGAATATATCTTGATATTTCGGTGGTGCTGGTGCCCCTCACAGATCCCAACTACTAAGGCCAGCTCGACGTCCGTGTAGCTGACTTGCAGACTGGAGGTGACACTTGCTGCACTTCCCTTGCCCATTCCTGGCAAGTAGCACAGGACCACATTATGCTTACCGATTCTCCCATTCATATATGCATTCGCATCACCTGGTTGTTTGCCATAAGTGTTTTCCCAGCCGATCGTAGGTTTCATCGAAAAGGGCTTCGACGGCATCAGCCTCTAGAGGAAGGGCGCACATAATCGCGATTGTAAAGTCATTGCGGCTTCTCGGCCGCAATTGACTAACAGCAGTACAGGTCATTGCAGGGCTCAGGAAAGAGTTTTAAGCAGACCTGCTGTGCCAACGTCCCGAAAACGACGCCTAAAGATGGAGGGGAAACAGAGATTGAAGTCGTGGGGGAGCTGAGGCGGCTTTTACGTTCGCAGCCTCATGCCTCTACTCACCAATCACAGGGCTACAATAGACGCCTATGGTGCGCAGAAGCTCTCATCGCATAGTCTTTTTTCATCATCCAGGTAAAGCTGGCGTTCGTGATAGGCTTCTTGAGGCGGAATGACTGGGCGAGAAGGAAATCCCTAAAGCTTCAAGCTTGACCGCGATGGAGAACGAATCGTGCCTTTCCGCTGCAATCACATATGGATCAAAGTAGTATATGCCTTCACTATTGACTAGTTTGACGTGTTTGACGTGTTTGCACAAAGGCCTCTTTGGAAGCTAGACTCAGCCAGGCACTGAATAGAGAGCAACCATGCACATATAGTTAATGACCCGCATCTTCGGATGGGTTGCTACAGATTAATGACACTGGATGAAAGATCACTGTCTCACTGGTATGACCATCGGTAATGAGCAGAAATATCCATAACCATGCTTCTATGGCCTATCGCTGAAGCCCGTTGGAGAGGGGAGTGGGCCGTATGGTCCGGTATATGTGGTGTTGGACATTGCATTGGCTGTTCCACAACACTTAGAATAGGGCAGAAAGTGACTGGGCGAGTCACTTAATTCAGAGCTCCAAGTACAAGCAGTGTTCATGACCAGCGATATTCTGCCTCCTGCCGAACAAAGACGAAGAGCAGTTCGGTCGACGAGGCGAGAGTGGACAGCCGCCCCGGAACGGGAAATAAAAGCACATGCAAGTTAGTGGCGGGGTAACACAAAGGTCAATGACAAATGCAAATAATCAATAATCATGATGAATAATGGAATAAAGTGCAAGCTCAACCACCGCCGCTTGAACGCCACGGAATTGGCCATGCATACGACATCCTTCCGCGAAGAGAAAGACAGGACGAGAGGCGAGACCTCGAAGACTCTTACAGCTTGGAAGAACAAACTGACCGAGAAGCCAAGGCAAGTAACAACCACGTCAGCTTTGCGCCTTACAATCCTAGGATATTTCACCCACTTCCAGTTGTTCCCCATCCCGCTCCGGTTTTTCCCATGGTGTCCCACCACAGCTTGAGAACTGAACTCACTGCAGTGGAGAAGGAATATGCTTATACCATGCATCTATGATTGGCTTACAACCCAGAGCATTGACTGAGGGCCAATCAATGTACATCAGATTAAAGTTAGACTCCGCCCGATACCACGGCCAATCACGCTCCAAACCTTGTACCTTACATAACCTTCTTTCGCACAATGCAATGCTATTCGCTCTGCTGACTCCATACTGTGGAAAAATCCATCGATCTCATTGTATGACAGCATCCCCACATGGCTGGCGAGAAGAGTCCAAAACCGAGACAAAGCCCACATTGTCCACGCCATCCGACCTTGGAACGGAACTCGAATTTTTAGGTAGACGTCACTGCTACGGTACGCTGGGTATGACTGGAGGCCGAGGTAAAGCAGGGCGAGAATGGTGATGGTTTGTACGCCATTGTGCACAGTCGCTGCTGACACTCGGCTTTTCTGCACGAATGATCAAGTTGCAAAAGATGATGTGTAATCCCACATGGCTTAATATGGTGACAATAGTTCGTTCACTTGATTTATTATGAGGAATAGAGTAAGTTAGAAGTAAGCTTTTGGCGCCCACGTTGCTTCCCTTTGTCCTCGGCGTAGAGGGTCGCGTGAGCGTTTGTGGGAGCACAAGAAATGCACGACTTCCGTCCATCTAAATCTTGGCATTTGATTAGACTTAGGTTTAAAAAATTGGGGTAAGGTGGCAAGGCGATTTTGAGTGTGGAAGTAAGGATGATGTATGAATGCGGAATGGGAAGATGAGTTAGAAAGTCCACAAATTGGACGTATGTACGGGAGAAAAGTAGGAGAGAACTAAAGTTAGTGAGGGAACGAGGGAAGAAAATTAGGCTGATTTGAAAAGTGGGAGGTAAGTGGCAAGGAAGGGAGACGATTGAGGACAGATTGTGACACTGATGGGGAAGATATAGGAATATTCTTGGATGAGTACTGCGAAAAGAAATTCCGAAGGTCTATAATGTCTATAAAGTCTATAGAAGTCTATACATAACTCGTGGTCTCCATCATGTGAAGTAGATACATGTATTTTTAATTGCAGCGAGGAGTAAATACCCAACCCGCGAAGCAAAGAGAGACAAATGATCTATGAACATGAACAATCTATTTCAAGCTGCGTCACGCGCAAGACTTTTGCCGTTACCCAAAACCAGACCCAAACCATGCCGTTATCCTTAACCCCATCCTAAACCCGTCGAAGCGTAAAGCGTAAACCGTGGCGGAGTATCATGAAGAAAGCCAAAATAAAAACGAGCGTGTGTCATGAAAAAGTTGCGCAAAAGAGCGTAAGAAGTAAAAAGCGCAGCCCCCCGTCATGGGTTAAGCTTACGCGCCGAGAGTCAGGGTGAAGCTGGTGTCAATGGGGCAGCCGTGGGTAGCGTGGTCGTCCTTGGGCTGGAGGTAGGCCTCAGCGCAAGAGGTGTCCCCGGCGTGACAGTTGACAGCGGGGCAGTCACCGGAGGTCTGGCTGGGAGAGACATCGAAGCCGTTCTTGGTGAAGGTGGAAGCGGCACGGTCCATGTCAATGCAAGACATGTCCCAGAAGATAGTCTCTCCGGACTTGGTGTACTCGAACTGCAGGACATCGGTCTGGTCCTGGTGGGTGGACAGCTTGATCGAGACACCGCCGCCGTTGGGGTTCGCCTGGAAGTTCTCGGTGTACGAGCCGCCTCCAGAGCTGAGGGTGTGCATTTTGCTAACACCGTCCGTAACGGACCACGCGTAGACGTCGGAGTCCATGTTGTTGACGATGGTGACGCCGGCATCGCCGCCCTCACGACGGACAACGGTGGGCTGGGGGAGGGCCGCGGTGAGGGTGGCCAGAGTAGCAGCAACGAGAGCCTTGGTGAACATCATCTTGAAAAAAGACTGACAAGTACAATAACGAAGTCTTGAAATAAGAGATCGTGGTGGGTTGAGTATGTACTCAAGAGAATGTAATGTGTCCGAAGACAAGAGAATGACTGTCAAAAGACTGACTGATAGACCAAATTGATCAAGAGAATGTTGATGCAGAAGGAATGAAACTAGGCCGGATCCTCAGCCCTATTTATACCTGAGAACCCAGCCTGACATAGGGTCTTTCTCCACCGTTCCGCTGAGATGTGCGGCATTTCGATGGCAAACTGGGCTGCAAAAGGAAGAGGAAAAGAACTCCACATGGATCCAGACCCTGACCAAACCGACGTGAGTCTTGCGTAGAGCCCCTGGCAGGTACCTGACGTTTGACGCCACAATGATACATAGGGAGGAGGGCACGACCCACTATGTCGATGTATGGTAGCGGAGACTGTCGAATCGGGGCCTCGGCCTTTCTCCGGCTGGAGATTCTAAGTCGGCCGTGGCGATAGGAATGAGCTGATAGTGGAAAGACCCGGGAGTACCTGGATGCTCGTGGAGAAAGCCACCTATGCTCAGTCTTTGTGCGTCGCATTCCGTCGTCCATCCACGCGAGAAGCCTGGGTCTGGCAAAGGCAAAGTTGGCTACAACCATGGTTCCATGAAGAACAAAAGAACGGTCAAAGAATTGTACTAATGCCGAAGCCACAACCGATTTGTCTGCCGATTTCAGCCACGCGTCCTAGACCCTGGTTCCATGGGCGGCGACGGTCTCCGAGCGACTCTTTCCACGAGTGGAGGCAAGGGTATCGGTGTTAAAAAACATCCCAATGCAGCCGAAAGATTGGCCTCCTCCTTGTCAACCACACCTCAGAGTGGGCCAGGACAGCAAGCCGGATTGCAAGCCGACGGTACCTTCCAGATCCGGCGCGGGGGCGCGGGGGCGGGCGCCGATGATCGCCTGTTCCTAGCTTGTACACTATTCGGGCCTGGGGCTTGGGGTTGTTCTAGACGTTCTAGGCCGTGGAAATGGACTTGTCTGACAGTGGTTAATGGGACAAGGTGCGGTGAACTGAACCAACTGTGGTATATTGATACGTTCTCAAGAGACCCAGAGATACAAAAGAAAGACAGGAATCGAAACAGAAGAAATTAGATTTGGAATAGCTCTTTACCAATAGGGCGCTCGTAGCCCAGTCAGACCGGCCAGTGATCCCTCTGTAGCGGCTTCCTCACGTTTCCGGCGCCCGGCAAGCTCCATGTTTATTTGCCGGTGAATGTGCACTAGCCAGTCAACGTAACTCTGCGCTTCGTTGTTGCGGTCTTCTACTAGCAACCGCGCAAATTCATACTCGGCACCGTCAAGTCCTTGCCTGGCTAGCTGAATCGTGACCGCCTTGGACCCTCGAATGGTAGAGAAGTATTGAAGCAGATTGCGGACCTGCGCATTGAGATGTGTCTCCAGCACTGGAATGGACGAAGTTTGCGGGCTGAGCTCTTGCAAAGATGTCTGCCCGGGACCGAAGAGGTCCTCCAAAAGATTAGGAGATACTTGTGCGTGAATCCATAGAAGACACTGTTGCCCGTCGTCGACCAAATATGCTCCGCCTTCTTCGATCTTGGAGAAACTAGCCCGAAGGGAAGGCGGAACTTGTAGCTGGCCTTGCTCATTCGGGAATCCGTCCTCTGGCTGCATGTTATGGATAGGAATGATTCTTGGGTACAAGTACAGTGATAATTCAGTACAGCCTATTGACCGTAGCATCCGGATGTCGTGGATCCGTCGGTCTGATGATTCCTGGCCGCCTGTACAAGAAGTTAGTCAAATTTCTCTCGAATCATTAGTGAACTATACCTTTAAAGGCCCGTGACTTGATCAGGCCTAGGATGAACATGGAGAACTCTTTGAGATTCTCCGGCAATACAAGCTGGCCAGGAGGATGCGATCCAGAAAACACCTTACGGTATCCGCTAAAGATATCCACAGTCTTCTCTGTAATGCTCGCTCGGATATCCTTGAGGTTCTTGTCCAGCGTCTTGGCAGCGGCTACTCCTGTCAGCTACCAGCTCCATTTAACAAAAGATAAAGCATACCTTCTTTAGCGATTATGCTCACGACGGCATCCTGGTCGATAAACTTCATGGTCTCCAGTCCGCCATCGTTGACCGCCGCCACTATGTTGATACAACGTACCCGACGCTGTCCGTTCGCCGACGTATAAAGTAACGCAGCTTGGAAGTGTGCATCCAGCTTCGCGTCAAGCTTGCCGTCATAGCTGAAAAGAACTGCAATCGCTTTGTCGGCATCAATTGCGCCGATTTCGAGATCCGCGCCGAATGTGTGCTGCACAAAGTTCCCGTGATACGCCGAAACCTGCAACCCATTGGAACAGCGGACTTTCATCAATGCCTGATAACCCTTTTCTCGCGAAACGGCATGCGCCACTTCTTCAGAAAGTTTCCGAATATCCCTAGGCGCGTGGAAGTTGGGATAGAAGAACGTTTCACCGCCCGTTACTTCAGGCACGTGGCCTATGGAGGTTAGCACATTCATCGACGGGGCAAAGTAGTGCATACCAATAGTAGCAACGTCCATATATGTTCCACTAGGGGCCGCTACAAACATGTCAACACCAACACCAGCCTCGGCCAACTTGCCTGCGATTTCCCGCCAGGCAGTATTGTCTGTTGTGAACAGCTTCCTTTCCGCATCTGTCCCATGCGCCTTAGGATCATCGCGAAGCGTTAGAGCCCCAGGTCCCCAGGTTGGTAGCGTGCTGATGGCCCCAATGATTTTACCACCAGTAGCCTGTAAAGCGGAAAGTGCTGCGCTTAGGGCAGGGAAAAGAGCCGTCTCTGGGACCTTGACACGGGAGAAAATACTTGGGACTTGGTCTAAAAGAGAGGTAATAACATGCCTTTGCAGAGTTAGCAAGTGAATCCGAAAGGGAACGTAAACATCTTACTTTGACTCGTACGGATCGACGAACAGTCCGTCGCTGAGGGGGACGAACGGGTCTTGCAGATCCGTCATCACCATCATCTGTGCCTGTTGAAGTTCCGCCTAGTCGCTGTCAGCGCGTCTCCACGTGGTATCCAGGATAGGAACGTACACTCAGGTTGTAGAACTGTATTTCCCGGTCATAAGTGACAATTCCAATCTTCGAGCCCTCAGGTAACTTGCGCGTTGGCGTAGTTTCATCTGTGTTATCTGATGGTTCTTCTTCGTAAAGAGCCTTCATAATACCCTTGCACACGCCCTTCAGGAACCCCCTCTTGATCGACTCCTGACTGACATCGATCAGGAACAACGTACGGAGACCGACAGGCTCCTTGTTCCAGTAATCCTTGGGCACCAGGAACTCAACTGTTCCCTGCATGAGCTCGGGGCGTTGCATCCGGTCGATACGAGCCCCTGAAACATCGATCGGAGCGAAGTATTCAGGAGGAACGTCATTAGGGAAAGTACACATATTGCAAACAAACTTGTTTCCTCCCGATCGGAATGACATGAATGGGTTGATATATGTCCGGCAGCGGCGGCACCGAGGAGGGCCCGCATCTCCAAAATCGAGTACGGGGATCGGTTGTTCCCCGGGGTCGAGGCGAGCCAACGGTTGCAGGATCATTCCCAGAGGAAGTCCGGTAGACGAAAGGAAGTCGGAGGAAGAGGGGATGTTATTTAGAGTCAGGCGGGCATATTTCGGAGACGAGTTACCCTGGTCGTGAGCCACAAAGGGAACTGCCGCGGGTGGAGGTAAATGGCGTTCCATTGTAGGATAGACATGACTAAAGTAGTATTGCGCCGGGATATCGCGTGATCGTGGTATACTTGGAATCTGCTCCGGGTCAATCCTTCCTTGAGTAGGAACTGTCCCATGAGCTGCTTCAGGTGCGGCTCCAAATGTTGGTTGCGGGATACCTCCTGAAGCACTCAGAGCCGGGGATACAGCGCGAGGGGCTTGGTTCAGCCCGGTATTTAAAAACTGGGATGAAGGCTGTGGCAGAGCGTCTTCTGGACCGGTTGGCAGTTGCTGCACTGCCGGTGCTGCCCCAATGTTGTGGTGTGCATGGCGGTGCTTTTTCTTCGAACTCCGAGCGGCTCCTTCTCCCATTATACCCAACCCACTCATCTGCGACGTCAAGCCAGCCATTGACGGGTCAGCCGGTGATCCCAAAGCCGGTTGCGGACTGGTATTGTATGCGAACTGGGACGAAGCTGGCACGGGTTGCTGTGGTACAGGCGGGGGGGATCCGTATGCGGAGGCGGGCCATTGCTGATTGCCGGAGGCACCAGCTCCATAGTAAGCAGTGGTCTGCGGCGGAGGAGGGCCCGGAGTATATCCAGCAGGGTATTGGCTTGGATAAGGAGTTTGCTGGGGAATTCGATTCGGATCGGAGGGGTCTTCACCAGGAGCGACTCCCGGAGCGGGGGACTGATAGTAGTGTTGATCCGCCATAACAGAAGGGATGGAGACAGAAAGAAATCAGACAATAAAAGTAAAGAGTCTCAGCACCGGGCCATTACTGAGAAGAGAATATGCGCCCTCAGAAAAGCTATGAGGAGAGGATGCTCTGATCTGAAATGACCACCTTTCAAGGCCATCCTAAACAAATCATCGGAATTACTTAATTCCGTCCGCTCCCCATTATCGGCGTCGTGCGACTGCTTCTCCTGCATGTTGGCTCTTATCTCGACCTTCTCATTATGCTCTCCCTACACGCGTGCAAACGGAGTCTGACGGTGTCCGCTTCTGCGGGAATTGTGGTGGCTTTGTTAGCCCAAATCACCAATTTGTGTCCTACATCGACACCATAGATAAGCTTCATACTTCGACCTACCGTAGGGAACACGCCCCACAATCAGATAGAGGGATGCCCACCCTTCATGACGACGACGAGCTTCTTCTAGCTCGCATCGGCTATAAACAGGTTCGGTGGTCCATCAAAATATCGCCCTCTAGCTAATCTCCCGATCGCAGGAGCTCAGACGAGAATTTTCGAAATGGTCGACCATCTCCTATGCCATCTCTATCCTTGGAGTGCTAGGCTCCGTGCCAGCGACATTCGGTGCTCCATTGGCCGCGGGGGGCCCCGCAACTGCAGTCTGGTGTTGGTTTCTAGGCTCTATCATGGCGTTCTGTATTGGCAGTTCCGTAGCTGAGCTGGTCTCGGCCTATCCAACAGCAGGGGGAATGTATTTTGTTACCAAGTACGTTGTTCCTGAGGACCAGGTACCGATCTTCTCATGGATTCAGGGCTGGTGTAACCTCCTGGGACAAACTGCTGGGGTTTCTAGCGTGGCGTATACAGTAAGCCAGATGCTGCTTGCTGCTGTTAGTATGAACTCCAAGCTAGTCGATGGGAGTTACTCGTACACACCGTAAGTCGCCAAACTATGTCTTGCGTCGCAGCTACTGACTGTTTCAAGGACCGCGTGGGATACAGTGCGCTTGTCGATCGCGCTTCTGATCTTCCTTGGTGTAATCTGCTCGATGACAACAAAATTGTTGCACCGCATCTTTATCTGGTTTGCGCCAATTAATAGTATGTCTCTTGGGTTAGTTGTGTAATCCACATATCTCACACACTCAGTCACCGCAACGGTTATCATCTGCATCGCACTTTTATATAACACTCCAGACAAGCAACCGGCCATGTGGGTGTTCACTCACGTCACCGACGGCTCCGGCTGGGGCTCCAAGCTCTTTTCCTTCCTCCTCGGCTTCATAGCTGTAGCATGGACCATGACCGACTATGATGGAACCACCCAGTCTGTATTCAACTATCCACCAATCCGTCTAACACATCTCTAACAATTATCTAGCATGTCTGAAGAGACCCACGATGCCGCCATCCTCGGCCCGATAGCCATCCAATCTGCTGTCGTAGTTTCCGGCGCCATGGGCTGGATCCTGACGATATCCCTATGTTTCTGTCTTACCGACTACGACGGCATTCTAAACACACCAACCGGCCTTCCAGCTGCCCAAATCTTCCTCAACGCAGGCGGAAAAACTGGCGGCATGATTATGTGGGGGTTAGCCGTCCTCGTCCAGCTATTCACAGGATGCTCTGCAATGCTCGCAGACACCCGGATGGCCTACGCATTTGCGCGAGACGAGGCCCTTCCATTCTCCTCGTACGCTTTACCCTCAACACCCAACAAGCAAACAAGCGCACTAACAGTCCCAGCACCCTCTCAAAAATAAATTCCTATACCCACACCCCTGTCAACGCCGTCTGGTTTGTCGTCTTCTTCGCCATAGCCCTAAATTGCATCGCGATCGGATCCACACAAACAGCTACAGCAATCTTCTCCATCACAGCGCCAGCCCTCGACATTTCCTACGTCTCCGTTATCCTCGCGCACCGGATCTACAAGCACCAAGTATCTTTCGTCGAGGGGCCGTTTACGTTGGACAGGTGGGGAAGCTGGATAAATTGGATTTCGATATCTTGGGTGCTGTTCATTAGCACGGTTCTGTTTTTCCCACCACACGTTCCTGTTACGGCAGAGAACATGTATGTGTTTTTTCTGTCCTCCCCCTTTTCAATTTCTGGTGCCTTCAGGGTGATTGTTTTGCTGACCTAATGGCGCAGGAACTATGCGGTATTTGTTGGGCTCTTCATTGCAATTTTTGCGCTGGTGTGGTGGTGGATTGATGCGAGGGGGTATGTCCAACCTTTTACTGCTTATTTTGCATCTATGCTTTCTTCGGAAAGACTAACATTGTATAGAAAGTATACTGGTCCCCGGACGAACGAGTATTTGCAGGAGATTCCCACGGAGGAATATGCGGAGAATTACGGGACTATAGCGTGATGGCTATGATAGACAGAATTACTATTGATTAGGCACAGATAGACTTTAGATGCTGGACACTGTTGAACATTGCGTCCATTAGTACCTACAACGTTCATAGAAGACTGTTCCATCAATACTACATCTTATTTCCAATGCTGAGAGGTATCGTATATAAAGTACAAGGGGATGAACTGAAGGAGAGGCCCTCTCCATATGATGAATAGCTTGGGTAAGATTCCGTAAAAGTCACATAATCAGCCTAACCGCCCGCCACAACAGCAAGCCCTTCGTAGATCTTCTGTTTCACAGCAAGGAAGCTGCCAGCTCCTTGCGCAAAGCCCGCACTAGGCCCAGCCTGATATGCAGCTGCCTCGATCTCAATTTTCCCGGTTCCTGACTTCCGAACGGCAACGAAACCATCAATGAGGAGCGTTCCCTCACCCCGGAATTCTGCCTTATGACCGGCGTTTTGCATGATCTTGCGCAGGTCCGCCAGGCGAAGATCGCCGACGTGCAGTGGTCGGGTCATTGATCTTGTCCCAGAAGCCATATTTGGCGGGAGGATGTCGAGGACGGGATACCTGTCAGGTTTGTCTGTTGTTTGTTGTGGCTCGGTAGGTTGGGGTTGAAATGTTGGTGTGGGTTGTTCAGGGGTCGAGGTTTCTTCGACTAGCTTCTGCTTCTTGTTGGGCGAGTTTATTGCGTCTTCGTCGGTAGATACAGGCTCCGGTGCCTTCAGCTGCCCTGTCAAAGTAACTACACCGAGCGTGCGAACGTGCTGCCACTTCAGTCGCCGCACGAGGTTGTTGCTTAGCTTGACTGTCCAAGCGCTGGTGTCGACGCTGGCATCGATTATTTCTCCGTTGGTGGGCGTGAATATGACCGCAGCCGTTGGAGAAGGGGCATCTGCACCAGTTTTTACGCCCAGAAGTTTCTGGCATTCTGTCGCAAGCGCCATTGTTTCCTCTTTCATGCCACCGACTAGGATCAACTTGCGTGGTTGGATCAAGGGGATCAACATCTCCAAGCTCCGCTTGTCGTGTAGGCCAGTAAAGTCCACAAATGCAAGGCGAGCATTGATGGTAAGTGTGGCCTTTTCATAGATCGCTTTCGCTGGGCCTTCGAATGCCTGATCGTCTTCCTCGCCTGGAGCTGCTGCCGTGTCCGTATCGTCTCCTATGTCCGTCATGCTGAGATTATCAAGCATATCCGTGTCCTTTCTCTCAGTGCTGTCAACGCCTTGTTTCCGTGCTGCTCCACCAGCAGATTGGGTCTCGTCCCATCGGCGTTTCTGGCCCAGCTTGAGCTGCGATTCAGTCCTGCGCTGCTGCATGTCAATCTCCTCGCGCTCTTCTGCACGCAGGTATTCCTCAGGTCGGATGATCTCTCCATATTCGTCGCCCTTTTTCCTCGGCGCTACGTATGGAAACATTCGCTCCCGACCCTTCTTGCCACGGACGTCGTAGTCATAGACATTCTTTCGCCGAAGGAGGACGTTAACACCGAGGTCTTCGTCAGATAGTCCGAGTTTATTGCGGTTTGAATGAGCCAGAGATGTCGAAAAGTTCAAGACTCGTCCCTGCTGTTCAGAATCTGATTCCTCGGATGAAGTGCTAGAACGATCGTCCAGAGCGTCGGCGGCAGTATCAAGGTTTTCTTGGCCCCTCGCTTGTGCTGTATCTTGAAATTGCCGCTTGGTGGCAAGGTATTGTTGATATAGTCGCTGTTCTCCAGCCTCGAGCGGCGCGCGCTGTATATCTGTCCATGACAGCTCCCTTCCGCCGCTGTGAACCTGTTCAAGCATCTCACCGTCGGAGCCCTTTTCTAGGGCGACTCCATCTTGTCGTTCCTCATACCATTGCCAAATCATGCTGCCGAGAGTCCTTCGATGAGAATCGGTGTGTTTGTCGGAGAACTTGCTATAATGCAGTGGATCCGTAAGTAATAGAAGGTTGTTTTCACCACCGGCAAGTAGTCGCAAAGACTCCTTCGCAAATCCCCAATCCAAAGAAGAGTCAGAGGCAAGAATGACCTTTGGCGTCGGATCATTAAGAAGTTGTTCGAGTTTCTTCTTTCGCTCAACAGTCTTGAGGTGCTTGAATGTAAATGGGCCAAGGCCTTTGTTATCTGTCTTGCCCTGGCGTTGGTCGGAACGCTGGCCGTCATTGTTCTGGCCAGCAGTATCTGCAGCTTCAGCTGCCTCAAATTCGCGCACAATACTCTCATCCATCCATTCCAACATACTTCTCGCAAGCCTCATAGTTGTGTTGACCTTTCTACCAGCTAAGTATAGTCCACCCCGTTTCAGAACATCATCTTGGGTGTCCCTAGCAGCGTCGCGCCAGGCATGCTCTAACGCATATGCCAGCTCAAGCACCCGCGCACTTGTGTCCGTTGGAATCAGCACGGTGCCACCTTTGACCAAAGTGCTCCGAATCATATCTAATAGTATCTCATCGCGCTTCTTCCGTCCGCCAGGAAGAGCGAATTTGTCACCTCCGCGAGTACTACAGATCAATGCTGTAGGCTTCCGCAGTTGCTCAATGACTTCCGTCCCACTCGCACCAGATCCTCCGAACCAGGCAGCACCTGCAACGACGCTTTCTCGAGCTTGGTTCCAATCGACAGCGTAAACAATAGATTCCATGCCATGCTGGATATGCCATATTGTTCCACCCACGGTGTGACCGGCATTATAGGCAGTAAGTGTAAGACCGTTGAGCGGAGGAGAAAACGGTGACGGAATCGGTTGATGCGGCTGAGAGTATTTCAGTGGCTGAATCAGGGCAAAGTATCTGGCAATCTCCTCTGTCGTTGGAGGTTGAAGCAATATCCGCCCAGCGCTGGTTGCGTCCGCACTCCCATCGGCCTCGGTCACAGATGCGGCGGACGCAGCAGATGTCGAGGCACCAGGCTCGGATATAGAAGCTTTGGGGAGAAAGGTCGCGGCTAGCGGCGCCGACTCGTACACATCCTGCAGAAGGGTGCGGCCCAGCGCGATAACAGGACTTGTCGCATACACGGGAATTTGGGTAAAAAGAGGGAATGTCTTGCAACAATGGACATAGGCGCCGATATGCGAAGGCGTTGCGTGGGTCAGAAGGATCAGCGAGAGAGTAGAGACGTGTCTAACCAGTATCATGCGTTAGCATCCGTGGTTAAAGGCAATGCGCTTGATAGATATGCGAAGGGCAATTTGTACTTCTCCAATTCCACCAAATCGAGCGGGTCAAATGTGTCATCCCAACCAACGTCTACGAGGATTTTGACCCCTCCGTCCAGCTCTAGAATGGACTGAGATGCCTTTGAGGCCGACGATTGGGCGCCCAGCAAGGGAGTGAAAGTAAACATATTTGCATAGACTGTCGACCAAGGAAAGCTTCAAGACGCGGTCGACAGGCGGTATTTGTTCAAGGCATCGGTTACGAGTTCGTGGCAAAGATCAGATATTGACAAGCAATATATGTCTATTTAGTGCATACCATGCTCAGCACAGAACGTAAAAAATGACCATGAATGACAGTAACTTGGTTTGAGGTCTGTATCGAAGCACAGGAAAGCCGAGTGGAACAAAGCAGTTTGACGCGTTTGCATGGTCCGCTTATGTAAGAATTTTTAAAGTCGTGCCACTGAACAGTGCCAGCTGGCTGCAGGCCTGAAAGTATACTGTACGATTAGGGCTTAAGTAATTACAAGTTTCAGCCATTTTATATCGTGCTTGAATTCAATAATTGAGAAGAATATGAAAGAACTGCATTTTATCCTGGTCGTTAAGTGAAAAGTAAGTCCCTTCTGTCAGTGTCTCGACATCACGCCTGAAACTGTACATATTGCCCCAAAACACGTAGTGATACACCAGCACCGTTTAAAACCTATGCTATCCAATGCCTGGCTATGTCCTGGCTTGGGGTTTTACTCGAACTGTTAGTAGGATACGTTTTCGCTGTCGCGGCGTAGTGGCACTTCCTGTAGCGAAGACATCCTCATTATTGATTTCATGGCCACCTCGCCCTTATGAGCTCCAGTAACCTCGTTCAGAGCCTCAGCAGCCACCAACATTAACTTGCGCATCACGCAAGCTAGTGTCATATCGTGGAGTCGTTTGAGAACAACAAGGAAAGCCATCGCCACAATTATCTCTGTTTAGTTGAGCGCCGACGAAACAGGGTAGAGCAGAATGATCAGAAGCCATGGTGTACATTCGTATAATTATGCACTCTTGGTATACGCCTCCATGACTAGAGCTCCGTTGGCATGGATGTCAAGACAAGGTTTCTGGTCATTCCACTTGCTTTCGTCTTTAAACTGGGCTGAGAGACGTCGAACCCGCCTCTGAGAGTCGTCTAAACACCGCCAGCCGCATTCAGGAATGGACTTGGTGAATTTACTCCATGCTTCTGAGAAATTTCAGATGCAAACATGATGTTAGCGACGGCGCACTCAAACGTCAGGCGCGAGGTCTGTAGGTTACTCATATCTGCATTATGACTCCACGGGATCTGGCATAGTTCCCGGAACAGCAGCCCACGGCTGTAAGCAGGCTTCGTTACATCGAAATAAGCTGCTACCTCGTAGGTGACATTCGGTGGAGATGCTGATAAGAAGGCTTAATTTGGAACTGGCATGGAGCTTCCGTGGCTCTTGGGCACCAATTCCAGATAATCTGCTAGCAAAAACGTGGTCCTCCGCTGTGTTGCTCCAGCCAGTGGCCTCGTAGGTGAGTCGGTGTCGTCCAATTGGGCTGGTAATTTCGAATGCAATCCATATGCTTATAAAGTAGCCATAGCTTGCTCTTGTGCCGTCAAAGTTGCTGTAAATTAGTTGTGTTCCTTTCGTAGCCTGATAGCACGATTGATAGCAGTAAGAATATATATTCGCAAGGTCTCGGGGCGCCTATTTTTGTATTGCACTGATGAACAATGCCAAAATGATAAGACCTCCATTTTCAGTCGTGTAGGTAGGTGTCTCTGGCTATGAGAGCTAAATCTGATCCCTCTCACTTGTTCTAGTGCTTTGTCTCTGAGTCTTGTGGCTTCTTGCTGTTCCTTTGGTGTGACGCTGCTTTTAGCGGAGGAGGGGCCGGATACGCAGGTTGTCTGGGTATCCGCATGACTCTGCAGCGTCAGCGAGCCATATTCTGACAAAGTTGGGATCTTCCTTGTCCTACCAATCAATTCTACAGTTCTTCCATCCTGTATGTTAACAGACATTGCAGGGAATGAGACAAAGAGAGTGGGGTGAAGGATGGGATGAACAGGAGGATGATGTGATTTGGCAGAGAAGGGGAGATGGATGTCACCATGAAGAAGGGTCTTGAAGCTTTACTTTGAATGCATAGATCATGATTAATATCCAGCTCATTTAATGCACTGGCAAGGTGGCATTTTTATTGGACTAGATCCTAAAAGCACTAACACTGGAGTGCATTTGTTTGCACCGGCATTCACGCCAACAGAACCCTAGTCTCCGGAGGCGCACACCGAGAATGCATGGTGACAGTTGAATGGAGATTTTATTTCAGCAGAGAATCATCATATCATGACTAACATGAAGGTAACATCCCATCTGCTCCATTAGGAAAAGGTGAATTCGACAGCCTATTCAGCATAAATTAGGTCAATCCACCGAAGTGTTGCCTTCCCTTCCCTCGAGATCACTCTACCCAATTATCAACTTCGATTTCTGTTCAATTGCCATCTCAATTTCTTCCCCTCTTGGATTTCGAGATCACTACCGTCCCACCTGTTTCCGACACTCGCGGGAATGAAGTTATTCAAGGCAGTCATGCTCGCTCTGTGCTCTGCGATCCAAGCTCTGGCCATGCCCCATCGAGCTCTAACAGGTGAAGTCGAAGCCGCCCTGGCTAAGCTGGGAGTGGATGTCGCTGCGATTTCACAGCTGAATGGCAACCTCACGGACGATGGCTGCCAGAATGCTGTGAGTCCTCTGGCTTCTCTGGCGTGACAAACCGGCAATTCTGACCTTTCCCCTAGTGTGGTGCGTTGAACCATCTTTATGCTTCTGAAAAAGTGATCGCGGGCAACTCCTCTACCTATCAGGATATCACCCGCTCTTACTGGGCAGCCCAGCAGGAAGAAGCTAGACCGGCGTGCATGTTTGCCCCAGAAGTTGATACCGAAGTTTCCATCGCCGTCCTTCTCGCCCGGCTTACGAATTGCCAGTTTGCAGCCAAAAGCGGTGGTCATGCTTCTTTTGCCGGTGCATCCAACAGCGAAGGAGGCATTACGATACTCTTCCGCGACCTCAACGAGATTTCTCTGAATGAGGACAAGTCTGTCGCCTCCGTTGGGCCTGGTAACAACTGGGGCCAGGTGTACAAAGCCCTAGAGCCGCACGGTGTGAGTGTTATAGGTGGCCGCCTGTCATCTATCGGCGTCGGAGGTCTTCTAACCGGCGGCGGCATTTCTTATTACTCCAACTTGTACGGCTGGGCTCTGGACAATGTGGAAAGTTTCGAGGTGTGAGGTCTGTTCAGACTCCAGTCGAGGTTGGGCGTCTAACATGGAGCAGGTTGTCAGCGCAGTAACCGGTGACATACTCACAGCGAGCGAGACTGAACACCCCGACCTCTATTGGGCTCTGCGCGGTGGAGGAAACAACTTCGGCCTTGTCACCAAGTTTAACCTGTACACATTTCCCAGCACTTTACTCCGAGGCGGCGCCCGTCTCTTTGGCGAGGATCAATTTCCCAATGTCGTCAGCGCTTTCGTGGACGTGGCCAAACAAGCGAACGAGGACCCAAATGCTCAGCAATATGTGATGTTTGCCAGCATTGGGGGAACAAACATTGCCTCTGCAGAGTTGACTTATACAAAGAACGTGAGCAATCCGGCCATCTTTGAAAAATACCATTCGACACCTGCGATTTCCGACTCCACCAGCACGAAAACTCTGGCACAGTACTGTGACGACCTTGAGGCCCAAGATCCATATGGAATGCGTGATGTATTCTGGAACCGATCGTTCAAGCTGGATGAAGATTTCGCAAACTGGGTCGTCCAATACTGGTTCTCGATTCTTCCACGCGTCTCTGGCATCCCCAACGCCTTGGCAGGGCTCACTTTCCAGGCTATCACGGAGCCGATCTTAGAGAAGATGTCTCACGCTGGTGGTAATGCTTTGGGTCTCGATCAATCCAACGGCCCGATTCTTCTGATACACATTCTGGGAATGTGGAGCAGCGCCTCCGACGACGATACCATCTATCGCTTCATCAATGATTTCTTCGTCAATATCACTGCTGAGGCAGAGTCCAGAGGCCTGGACAATGAGTTCATTTACATGAACTACGCAAGCCGTTTTCAGGACGTGATCCCGAGCTACGGTGCGGACAATAAGGCGAGACTGCAAGAGATCGCTTCGAAATACGACCCGGCCGGGGTCTTCCAAACGCTTCAGCCCGGCCATTTCAAGCTGACTCGCGCGCCCGTGCCTAATCCATACTGATGTTTCTGATGCCGGTTTTTTAATGGTTCTTTGAGACGTTGGCTTGGTAGACGCTTGAGTAATTGGAATGGAAATGAGAAAGCCTGCTGCGTGCAGGAGCTATTTAAACCGTTAGAACAATAAATAGTTCTCTTTTTCAATGACAAAATTAATTCAACGATAACTCACGTACATACCTTGGACTGTCGCTCGCGAACAATATGCCGTGACGGGCCGCGTAAGAGGGGCGTAAGCACTACCTCCGAAGGCTGTACTCCAACTGCCTCGAGCCTTCTAGGACGTGGGCACAAGGTAACGGCTGTACAGTAAGAAGCTCAAAAGCATGATGTTAAAGAAAGGCTGTTAGACTGATATGGGTGTATTTGTAGAGAGGAATCAGAGCTGAAGTTGCGCTTATCCATTGCCCAACAAGAGAAGGAAAGGAAGATCAAAAAGTCCCCAAAAAAGGCTAGAATGTTCAGCATCAAAAACTTTCAGCGATATCTCGATGGTTTATACTTTATGAAACAAATGGAGGAACGATCGAAGACTCTCTTCCAGCAGAGTCAGTGATGGAGTCAGGAATGGGCAGGTTAATGCTAAGGAGGTAGTGATAGATAAGCGCCCAATCCATACAGAAAGGGACCAGCCGGCATTGGCAAGCGCCGCTCAGCTCCGCGGGCTGGCTTTCTCTGTGCTGTCATGCTGCCTAAATCCACGCGCTTCTCTGGACCAGAACCATCGATTCGGGACAACAGGGAAGCTGGGGCATTACATCTATCTCAACTGGCCCGTCTTTAGTGCCTGCTCATTCGTCTAAAGGAACTTTAAAGATCATTCTGCTTCATCAAAAAGCTTCAGGAAGAAGTTCCATCGCTCTAATCACTTGACTTGGTCTACGATCGACGGCTAGCAATGGATCCCGATTCAGACAACTGGACAACAGCACCAAAGGCGGATCATCTCTGCGTACTCGTTCATGGGTGGGAGCAGCTTCACATGTCCGAATATGGCAATAAATAGCTAATGGGTGGAATTATCCCTTCTCTAACAGACTATGGGGTAATCCTTCACATATGGGCAGTATTGCTTCAGCCCTGCGAAAACGCTACGACGAAAAGCAACTACATATCCTCGTCGCGGAGTGCAACACCGGCAACCTCACATACGATGGTATCGAAGTATGCGGAGAGCGACTTGCGCATGAAATCGAAGCGACGCTAAGCAAGCTAGAGGCTGACGGGCACAAGATGAGAAAACTCAGCGTGGTTGGCTACTCCCTGGGAGGCCTGATATCGAGGTACGCGATCGGGTTGCTGTATGCCCGGGGCTGGCTTGACGATGACAAACTCGAACCCGTCAACTTCACAACCTTTGCGTCTCCGCATCTCGGAGCCCGAGCCCCGGTCAGGGGTGTTCAAAATCTGCTCTTCAACGGGTTGGGCTCCCGGACTATCTCGACTTCTGGGAAACAGATGTTCTTGGCCGATACGTTTCAGGATACAGGGAAGCCACTGCTCAGCGCTTTAGCGGACCCCAACAGTATCTTCATAGAAGGGCTGAAGAGGTTCAAGAATCGGTGTGTCTATGGCAATGTGGTCAACGACCGCACCACGGCCTTTTACACCACGATCTTCGCGAGCGAAGACCACTTCCGGGATCTGGAGAATAAAACCATCAAATATGTGAAGGGGTATGAGCCGGTCGTCATCGACCCGGACGTTTACACGCTGCCAGCATCAGAGGATAAGAAGCGGCCCCCGTTTCCGTTGCGAGCGTGGCAGAGCATCCGAACGTTCTTCAGCAAGCTGCCTTTCTGGCTCTTCTTCTGTCTCATTCTGTCGATTGCTATCCCAGTCTTCCTTGTCTATTCCGTCCGCGAGACATTTCGTAGCCGAGAACGCATTCGCGAGCATGAAGAGGGACCTGGAAAATCTTTCAGGAGCTATCGCATGCCGCTTGGCCTGAGGAGGATACAGACGGCCATGGACGAGGTATTCGAGAATGCAGCGGCAAGACAGGACCCCGATTATATCTCTCCAAACGTACCCACCACAGACCTGGAGTCTCAGACGGCTTCGCGCAATGACAAAACTGGTACAGCGGAAGATTCACCAGCTGCGGCCTCATCAGGAAACTCAACCGACGACGCAAACAAAGTAAAGAAAGTCAGGTGTGGAGAAAAACGACCCACCATAGCTCTTACCCCAGATCAATTCTCCATGATCAAGTCTCTGAACGCCGTCGGTTTCCGCAAGTACCCAGTATACATCCACAACCATGAGCACACCCACGCGGCGATCGTGGTTCGAATGGATGATCCTGGCTACGCAGAGGGCCATACCGTGATCAAGCACTGGCTTGACCAAGAATTCGATCTATGACACAGAACAGCGTAATACTGCTTTCATGACAGTAAGCGCTTGTTCTGTACGTCGTACTGTATACTATCCAGCATCCACAATTCTTGCCCAGGTGGGACTGGGGTGGAGGCCGGGGTACATGTACATGCCGCTAGACCCCGGACGACCCTATCCCGGTGAAAGATCACCCTCGGCTGGCACCCGTCCGACAGTACGAGGGAACCGTGGTGCCGTTATGATAGGCTCGTTCTGCAGGTGAATCTTTGGATCTCACAAAGGGGGTGGGACAGGCGCACTCGTGGACGGAGGACGGATCCCCGCCCCGCTGCTAAGAGCCCCTGGCCTGTCGCATCAAATCCTAAATCATGGGGTTTCTGGGCTGAGTTAACGCAAGACTTTTACATATCACTTCATTTGCGCACAATCCATTTGCATGGGAACCACTTTGAGTCATCTCGTGCTGAACAGCCGAAACAGAGATGCAACGCTCTCAGACTTGCCCCCACTCGTTTATCCCTTCTTCTGCTCTTATTCTATACATACGGTCTGTACTAATTCAAGCCGGTCCATAGACATTTTCATACTAATGTAATCTTTACTGCCTGTAAGATTCCGACCTACTCCACCAGCGTAGCATTCCCCCGCGCCAGCCCAGCAATCACATCCCCGCTGCGCATCTTTTCCCCACTGACGTCGTCGCACATGGCGGGGCATTAGGGCCAGGGCCAAGTCTGAGTCGAGCGCAAAGATATATTGTTACGTTTATAGATTAGCAGGGGCTTAAGCAGGTGTCCAAAATGGGATAGTATAGAGAAACTATTCGTATCGCTTGCCATTCCTATAGGCCAACCCCAATCCTTGACGGAGGGCTAGTTAACCCTGACTCCCGGCCTAAACGCGGGATTGCCATTTACATCCATCCCGTTTATATGGAGGGGTCATCTTTTATCGCCTCTGTTATAGCCCAGGTCTTTTGAAGCGCCGGGCTGTAAGCCACTAAGCCACCGGCAGCAGTAAGGAACCAAATACAGCGCAGGATAGTCTATTCCTTCGTTGGAACGTATATCCCGTCCAATCTACGTTACTTGCATACTGTGCTTGTCCTTTTATGGATTATGCTGTCGTACCTCGGCTGAGCTGTAACCTCGCACGGAATACAAGAATACAGTTACAGTCAGATTTGGAGTGGCGACTTGAGCTCTGTTTCATTCAGCCTCATTAATTGTGTGTGTATTATAATCCAACTTGTTTAAATCCTGCGATTGGATAAGATGAGCGCCCGTTACGGAGTAACCCGGAGCGAGATTCGCATCCCTGCCCTGCCTTCAAATAGGTCGGTGGCTACGGGAGCTGTAGCTGTTGCCTCAGATTCCTACCCTACTGGCCGGATCTGGGAGCCGTTCCCCCCTTCTTGATGGTACTGAATGCCGATGCAGATGCGCTCCATTGACCTTGTTTGCGCGAAGTGACCCTACGGGACAGTATATCATAAGCCGTACGGCATTGAAAATCGGGAGTGGCGCGTGTGGCGTCCGTGGCTGCTGGCAGAGTTGCTCAAGTGCTAGGTGAGATCTGCACACGGTCGTCATAGTGCATTGCGGTGTATCTAAAGCTAGGTTGGCGGTATTGCGGATTGCAGCTCGGGCAAAGAGGCTTTGTGGCGTTATGCCTAGGGATGTGCTGACATGGATTGATTGGGACGTTTTGCGGGATGGGACGGGATGATGGACAGGAAGAATGCTTGCGCATGGTCTGTGCCATGCTCGTTGGTGACATTCTGTCTGTGCGCTAGTTTGCTTACAGTGACCATAAGGCTTCAGAGCTATAAGCCATACTTGCGGTGTCGGGCTTTGACTCATTGTACTAGGATTTTGGTAGTTGGAGATGGGGACCTATGCACCGTTCATTCTTCGTACTTTGTAGCACTATCTAGATATGGAAAGGTACCGGATTCTATGAGGCACTCTATCCCAGTAGCAGATATGCAGAGCGAACGGGATGGGAAAGAAATGAATAGAACTGAAAAGGGCAAACATGAGGGGAATCTAGGGAATAGCACATAAACGCGAAGAGAAGAAAGCAGATAGGAGCGAAGAAGAGAACAGAAAACCGAAAGATAGCAAAAAATCATAAGCCTAAGCATAAGTTCTCCCAATAGCAGGGACAGCCGTCGATATCCAGCTCAGGCACGGACTTCCCCATATCGCTCAGGAGATGGCTCGTTGTTACGAAGATCATCTGTCTTTAGTCCAAGCTCTCGGTTGATAGCGAACTTGACCGCATCGAGGACAGTTCCGCAGGTCTTCTTTGGCGGGTAGCGCGGAATTGTCCCCTCCTGGTAAACACCTGTCTTGACAAGGATAGAGAACCAATCTGTATCGCTAATCTCATTGAACTTGTTTGTGCCGCGGATGTCGGACTCTGGGGTGTCGCCGACAAAATAAACGGTCTTAGGGGGTTTGTTGATGCCGTGGAACTCCTTGCGCCACTGGCGAAGAAGACGTGTGGCGAACTCATAGGTGCCGAGCTGCGGCTTGCCGAAGGCGACTGTCGTCAGTTCCTTGCCGGTCACTGCCTTGTACAGAGCCTCAAGTGAGGCGCGAAGCGCACCCATGCCGATACGGGAGTGCTGGTGCGAGGTGGACCAGACCACGTCGTTGTGGGAGAAGAAGACGGGCGGGCCCTCATCGAAGGTCGTGGAGCGCTCAAGCATATTGCCATTCTTGCTCATCAGGCAGTCGAGAATGATCTGCTGGTCGCCAGCCCAGTCACGGCTGTCGGCGAAGACAAAAATTGCGTCAATTCGAAGTGTCTCAAGGTCAAGCACTCTGGAGTTGTTGTATTCTTCTTCGGTCAACTTGCGGAACGGCGTGGTGTCATGATGCGTCTTAATGAAATCTCCAGGAGTGATGACGTTCCTGAAGCCATAGCCTTCAGCCACAATTCGACATTTCTCGCCTTCACCACCGACAACGAGGACGGTGTCGTATTTCTGCGCCATCTCTTTCATTGGGGTATGTCCGCAAATGAACTGCCCCGGGGCGACCTCAAGCTCGAGCTGACGGCTGAGATCCAAGCAGCGTTCTTCTTCAGTTTTCCCACCGCCATTCGTAACAAAAATGTACGGGCTGAAAGGTATCAGTAGACCATTCATGGAATGGATGGAGGAAACTTACACTTTGACGCCGTACGGGTTATCCCCGTTGATATACTTCATAGCCTCAATAGCAGCAGGAATGGGCTTTCCTCCTCGGATGAGGACACCGTCAATGTCAAAAGCCAGGGCGAACTCATCTGTCGTGGTGGTAGAAGCAGGGATGAGCGGCGAGGTAGCTGGGGATGCAGCCAAAGGACTTTCCGCCGAAGCCGTTGAAGAGGTGTCACTCTCCATACGCTGTTTGGCCATTTCCATCTCCACGGCCAAGTCCGCCGGCTGGCTCGAGGCCATTAGGTGCTTGGGCGGCACAAGCACATTTGGGCCGGTGAAAAGGTCTGCCCGTTCAGCGGCATTGTTAGACAAGCGGCGATACCGGTTGCCATTCGAAATGGCGTCGGTATAGCTTTGCTGACTGTATACAGACATGCTGGGTTGTGCGGGGACGCGAGCAAGTAGCCAGGTTGAGTCCGTCTCCAGTAGTGGGCAATGCGTCTCAATAATATAGAGAAGAAGTGATGGTATAGGAGTAGTTAGCTTCCGGCTCAAGCTCTAAGTATATAAGACCCTCGATATAGCAAGACGAATGTTGGACGGATAAAGATCGAAGACAGTGGAGAACGATGGTGAGAAAGACGAGGAACCTGATGCCGGACGCAGGGTTTATATATAGTAGGATTGAGATGGTGGAGAAGCGTAACCCAGAGAGATGCAGCCCTCCCCTGGTCTTGTCGGGCTCGTCATCGACATTGTATGGAACAATGCAGCCTGGTGGGCTCCATCAACTTTACTCGATCTCAATGGTGTTTGTTCCTACTCCACCCAGTCAAAACTTTGGTTATTTTTGCGTCCGTCGGCAAACGGCGCACGGAGTATAGTGGGATACAGTGGGTATGTCATGACAGATAAAACCATGGAGCGCTCACGGGCCGGGGGGTGTGAGTGGACTAGGCGGCCATTTTGGCCTATGAGGTTGGACGGCCGGCGGTGGGCCCCATTGAGCGGGCGTGAATCGGAGAGCAGGGAATCCCCAGTGTTCATATGGATGTAATGTCAAATACCTCCGAGGAAAACTAGTGTCTGATGGGTGGTGGCTGCAGCGGAAGATGGTTGGCGTTATATCATGAGTAGGAGTACACTGGAGGTGAAGCTGGGTGCTGTATGAAGAAAGCGGAGGGAAAGATAAGATCAGTACGGAGTATCGTCACGTAAAACGTCTCGAAACGCCGGTCTAGCTGCAAACGCCCGCCTTTCTATGCGCCTAAATTCGTGGTGTCTTACATCAGTTTACAAGTATAATTTCGGTCGAATCAGAAAAACTTCGGGAACCTTAAATTGCCAAAATCCCTCAGGCCAGGGGCACGATTCGCATCTGTCGTTTCGACCTCGTCGCAGCTCGCTGACACCGTCCTTTACCCATGACATCATGATGGTGGGCCCATCGTATTACGGGGAGCCAATGGCATTGCTTGGCTCTACTTGCCGTACGGGTTTACTGAACAACCTCGTGTAATACCTTGGATTACGAGCCAATGTACTGTATATACCAATAGATGCTATAGCAGCCACCCGGCTGAGCTAGGCTATATCACCACTGTTAAGATCTAACCCCTTTGACGTTAACAACCAAGTAAAAAGAGGCTGAATGTTTAATCATCAGCCACCACGCGAATTAATATAGGATCTACGGTCCATCCCCCGGTTGATTGGACCATGCCAAGAAAACCGACTTCACACTCTAGTCTCTGAGATGCCGCATACGTATCTCCATGCATGCACCAGGCTCTAGCTGCAGTTCTCCTAGTGCTAGGTCAGAGGATTTCGCTAGTAGTGCTACCATCTCTGTAAGCACAACTCGTACTAGTCGGACTAGGTAGCTTTCAGTACGTTTGAAACATGAATAAGGTAAGAAAAGCCGAGTATGTAAGTTGTTGCTTTTTGACTTTGCACTCAAGAGTCAGAATGTCGAGTACGAAGGGAGCATGCATGTGAATGCGGGCTCCAGGTCCACCACTTGCCCATATATTGTATGATAATTTGTGATGGGAAGACTCGAAGACTGGAAGTCCCAAAAGATGCCCGCACGTTCCCAAGGTTAAACCCGCCGGGTTATACCACAGCTGGAAAGCTCGGGTTGGGCCGGGCCTGAGAGAGTTCAAGGATTGGATGGATGGCGCAAGGAACGAACATTGGTGTGAGATAAATGGTGTGGATAAGGTGTCTTAAGTTGGTTCAATATAATGCGGCTGATGTTTCTGGTTCTTCCCCTCTTGGGCTGGCTGATATGAAGTGATTTTTCAATTCTTATATACTCAGACTGCGACTGCTATTATTATGGAGGAGCGAAGCCGTGCACCGATTCTATGGTTACTTTTTGAGGCAACCTGAATGAGCTTAACCATGTTTTGCTTGCCAGACTTATGCTGACTTGAAATCTAGCTAAGCAGAGAATGTAGGCTATGTAGCAGCTGCACGAGGTTACTGATATGTTGGAAACATTATTTTGAATGATATTCTAAAAGAATAACCAACGCCAGTCCAGGGCTAACGATCATAAACGCTTGTTATAAAGAAGAGCAAGAAAGTTAACAGCGCCAAGGAGCCAGACATGCAAGTCTTAATAGATGTACATGAAAAAGGTAAAGTTGATTACCGTAGGGCACTTAGCCGTCATTCCACCTGAAGAATCAAATCTTCGCCTCTCCGCGACGGTGTGAGGTTCCGCTCTGGAGGTAGCGGCTTCTTCTTAGGCATTCCAAGCTGCCCCTTTGAGGTATACTTCTTGTAGTTGGGTGAACTCCTAGGCGCGGGCAGAATGTATGCAGAGGCGGAAGAGGGCTCGTCCTTAGGCTCAAACCAAAAGTCATCTGGGGAGTATGGAACCGTAACCTCGCTATCTTTGGGTGACGGCAACGGTTTGCCGCGACGTATTTGGACGCGCTTGATGTCGTCTTGCCGGACAATCCGAGGTCGAGAAACAACCTCTTGCGGAGGATGCGGTGGAACAGGTGGGCCAGGGAGGGGGCGCGGGCCTGGGCCGGATGATTTTGTGGTTGATAAATATCTCGTGGTCGATGATTTTCCATGATTCGAGCTCTCTCCTGTGGGTTTCTGCATTTCACGCAGTGGTGTCCTTATCTCCCTCACAGGGGTAAGTGGACGGAAGCCCCCAGAGTTGCGGGATGCTCGACGGGATTCTGAGCTGGAACTGCTATCGCCAAAGCCAAATTCAAATTGATACCCTGGATAATCGTTGACTGAATTCCGATTCGCTCCGGCACCGCGAGCTGTACTAGGATCTAAAGATTGGGGTTGATGCTGAGGCTGGATCACTTTAGCTCCGACGAAACCAGCGTTGGAGTTTTTCCAGTAGTTATCAAGGTCATCGTCATAATCTACTCGATTATGACCGGGCGGGTACGGGGGCGTCCCATGTACAGCGGCTTGCCGAGACGCCTGCTCTTTGGCACTTGGGTATACGGATCTCTTCTCATGCTTGAATTCTTTCCAGGGTGGTGTTAAGCCCGGGCCTCCAAAGCCATACATCATTGCACGTGGGTTAGCAGGTAACCCTGCCATCAGATGTCTATTTTGTCCCCTTGCAATTCCTGACGCAAGACCAGATTGCTGGAGTGGAGGACTGGGTAGCCTTCTTGGTCTTGCTGGTCTTGCGTGGTTTTCTTCAAATACAGTTGCCCCGCTGGAAGGTATGACCTTCTTCTGCTGACTCCACCGTAATGGCCGTGGGTAGAGTGTCGGCTTGTCTGGGAGCAAATCGGATACCGTCCTAGACGAGACTGTAGACTCCGCATCAAAATCGAGATTGGAGGTAGACTGAAAACCCGCCCGGTCTGTGTTCTTCGTTGACATACGGCCGTACTCGTAGTCTTCTTCGGGCTGGGTGACAACGACCGCTGGATGCTGAGCTGGGTCATGATACTCAGCCTCCGCCGGCGGGACGAGCCTGACACTCTCAGAATCTGTACCAAACAACTTCTTAGGAGATGGTCGAGGCCCCATCGGAGGCCGTTTCGGGGGGAAGCTGAAATCCGGAGGCTCAGTCATGTGCCCGCCAATCTCAAAGAATTCACGATCCTGGGCCTTGCGCCTAATCTTCCTGCAACAGAAGAAAATTATGACCCCGATGATGAAAAAACCAGCGATCCCAGAAGCAACGGAGACGCCAATGACGGCACCAGAGTTGAGATTGCTTCCTTGGCCTGGCTCATTGGATGCTTCTCTAGAAGTTGCGCTAGGTGATGAATCCGTTGTCGTCGCTGTGGGCTTGTCTGTTTCCGTCTTAGGATGCTCTGTGCTCTCAGAGCTGGACGTCTGGCTTTGTGATGTTGTTAGTGACGTTGACGTGTTGGCTGTTTCTGTTGACAAGGGGCGTGTTGTCGTAGGAGTATCTGTGGTCTCCGTCCCTGTTGCAATGACAGTGGTAGGTCCCACCGTAGATGTAGGGTTAGTAGGCGACGTTATTGTAGCGACAATTGTAGGATGAGTCCGCGGTAATGCTCCAGGTACATTCTCGCATATACTGTAGGTATCAAAACTCAAAGCCACCTCCATGGAGCACTTGGAAAGACTGCATCGCAAGCCCGCCTCTCCCAGTGTATAGCCGCTGGTTGTTTCTGTCGTGCATAGATAATTCAAGTCACACCCCTCAGAACAAGCGCCCCTCGGATATTCGGTGCTTATGAAATCCTCAAGGCATCTTGAAGCACATCTCGGCAGTAGATCAAGTAGGGATACGGTCGTCGTGTACGTGCTTTGCGTGAGATATACGAGGACAAGGGCTGCTGTAAGTACCCATTGAGAGGCATATGGTAACATGGTGCGGTAGCCTTTTAGTGATGCCCAGTTAGCTTTTCAACATTCATACCCACCAGACCGTACAGATAAGAGGGACACGGATCAAAGACTGCACATACCCTAATTCTTGAGCTACTGAGGAGCTCGTTCCGTTGAGTCATTAGTACGTCTCGTATGTCATTCTAGGTTGTCGAGGCAGAGTGGAAGATGAGACAAGTGGAAATCCAGATAATAGTACATGAGGGTTGCCAGAAGACTGGCAACAGAATAGGAGTAAGACATCATCGTGAAGGTCCACGGCGGCTACAGCCATGCTGCTGTCATTGGAACATAACTCCTTTAGACTCGCAGGCGACTGACTGACCTGTAGATCCGTCCGAATCATCAGAGACAGAGCGCTATGGATCGCGTACGCGCCGTGATGAAACACCCTTAAAGCATGTGCTGGGTTATACGAAGTTGCAAGTCAGAGCGCCTTGGTTTGTGTAAGCGCTTTTGTTGGGAAGTGAAAGTCGCCGCTGCCCTGAAGATTCCTGAAATAGGCGCCGAGGTTGGCGCCGGCCCTGCACGATGAAGCAATCAGCCCGCTGCCAGCAGATCTAGTCAGCGCTTAAACCAAATTTGTATGTTACTCACGTTAATTACCTAAATTTATCGAATCCATCCTGGATGGATAAAATAGGTAAATATGAAGTCGTTCTACACTCGCCGCGAAATCTACGATATTCATGGTAAGCATTCCACCTCGCTTGAAACCGCGCACGAACGGCTAGCTATAGCCTGAAGAATGAAGAAGTCACGATGAACCAATAACCTCGAATGGAAGATCGTAAGGAATGATTATCGATTATGAGTTATTCAACATAGAACATAACAGAGCCCAGAAGCAGCATGAGCTGGTATCATAAAAATAGACGCACGGAACCGACATAACAGTGACTATAGTCCAGCAATCCATCAACCAAGCGGATCATCAGCATGCGACTTCGTTATAGGAATCAGAGACTGCGAAAGGGTGGGACGCCAAAGAGGGAACAAGGTAGTAAACAGCTCGGCCCTTGACCCGGAGCTTCGCGGAAGCTAAATGACGAAAAGAGTATCGCATGTCATGCTTCGTCTTTCGCGAAACGGTGTTAATAAGCGATGGATTGACGTCGCAAGTGCAAAGGTCAATACAAGGCGCTCTAATGTTTGAATATAATGTAGCTATGAAAATGGTTAGTTGGGGAACTCATAAGTATCACTGCGGGTTACCCACATGGCGTGGATGATACCAGGGATCCAACCCAAGATCGTCAAACAGATGTTGATGAGGAAATCAGCACCGCATCCTCGCTCAAGGAAGACTCCAAGAGGGGGAAGAATGAAGGCGAAGATGAGTTTGCAAATATCACTAGGAGCAAAAATCGGTCAGTAAAGGAGGTTTGCGACTCAACAAAATTCAGCCGCCTGAAGAAACTGAGAAAAGCTCGAACGACATCATAACGGCGACCTGCGGTCGGGCGCGGAGAAAATCAGGGCGGGTTCGGCAACTTACGAGGCAGTGAAAGGCATTTTGAGCTAGTTGATGGTATGAACCAGTAGTAACGGATTGAAGCGATAGAAGATGTTTTCAATCAACGATTGTTGGGTGTTGAGGTAGATGATCAGGAGAGAATAATGACGGAAAGATGAATTGGGCGGGAGCGACGAGCGGTTCCTTAAATAATGAGTCTTTGAGAGCGGGGGCGCAGTCAGCTAGCTAGAGAATAGTGGCTTGAGCGATAATCATTTGCAGCAATCATTCCTTTCAAACGATGAGCATCAGCGTGAACTGGAAATGCAATGCCTGGTCTCGGCAGAGTTTGCTACGTCATACTGGCGCCGCTGTGGCTCATGACTGTCGCGCATTCCCTATGATTGGTCTTTTCCTCTCTACTACTGAGACGTGGTTGTCGATGTCATTCTAATTTTCTGGCTGATCTCCATAGTCTGCCGTTTTTACTACGTACCCCAGCCAGGAACTCGACTGCTGTAACTTGAATTTGTCTAGCCGTCCCTATGGTTCATCTTCTATCCAGTAAAACTATAAATTCGGGACTGCAGATCTCATTTTTGCAGGGCCTAATTCTGCTGCCTAGATGCGGATGCACTAGTAACCGCCTGACTGAAATCACCAGAGTGACGGTCGCCAACGTTCAAAGTGGAGTGAGCTTGGTCTTTAGATAGGGAAAGTCTCTGCTCAACCCTGGCGTCAGATGCTTCGGGGCTGGTCCGGAGCACCGCCAGCCCTACAGCCCCATATCCGTCTATCTCAGCCACGTTCTGGATCTCGAACGTCCTAAGACGAATGATATCATCGGGCATGGGTTAATTTTAGCAGGCTGCGCTTCGATATGGGTATTGCACTCCAGACCACCAGTAGATTCAAGCATAAAAGAAGGTGCCTAGTGCAGGTTTCATGGCAGCGGCAAGGTTTGTCTTAATAATATCTACTGTATTGAGGGGAACATGAGATTGCCTCTACTGTAATTGTAGTATCATTTCTATGGGTATATGATGATGTAATTTTATAAAATGCCGATATCGACATACAGAGTATCTCAACCAATCAGAAGCTGAAAGAAGGTAGATTTATATTTATTGCCAGTGGGCAAATGGGCTATGTACCAAATTCACTTCTTTTCCAACTAGATGGAGACTTCAGGCACCAAGTCGTAACATAAAGATGTACATGAAGCTCCAATAGCTTGAGTTCCGATGTGGGTGTTCCTGAGGCTTGGCGGCGAAGCGGAGCGAAAAGCTCACCAGGCCTTTGACCCAAAAATTAGCCCTCTTCTTCAACACGTAGGCAACTCCCTTTTTTTTTTGCGGAACACTATAACGATTACTGTTCTTAGAGCCAATGCTTCCATGTCGGTAGCACTTGGTTTCTCCCTGCGCTGTATGCCAGCGCGGCTGGCTGCCAGGCTAGACCTCGTTCGTCTGGAGTTGGGATGGAATCGTGGCACTATCTGTTCACAAGCGCATTATTCTAGGCGCAGATGGGCTGGAACAAAGACGACTCAAGCCACAGATCGGCGATCGGCTTGTACATGGCTAACTACGACGCCTGAGCAGCTGGTAATAGTTACTACCACCGCACCTTGATCTTTACTGAACGTTGAAGTCCTCAGAAGACATTCTTTCTAGTTTTCCTACCGAATTATCCCGGTCAACACTGGATTATATCCCTGTTCTCCTCTTTACCCCCGCTTTCGCCCAATGGGCCGATGCACAAGGCACGTTCTTCGAGCAATGTCTCAGCAGATTATACCAGAAGACCTCGGACCGTCTACCACAATTGCCTATCCATGCCGTTTGTGCCGTAATTGATCGCCTTCCACACTATGCACGAGAGCATAATGCGTTTGGTGAATCTGAAGGGATATCAATCATACTCGCTAGACGAGATGATATTCAGGGCAAAGCCGCTACACCTCGTCAAATCCGCTTGGCGGAGACTGAAGAACCGACGCTGCTCTTCTCGTTTCGGGAAGACATCCGAGACCAGTCCTTACGCCAGCCCGCCCACGAGATTGGACTGCGACTCGCAAATACAATCTTCTTAAATGGAAAAGAAAACACACTATTTGGGACAAGGTGCGCTTATGATACTTCTTCAAGAAGACTCAAGCTGGAGAAATCGGTCGACCTGTCTACGTGCTCGGTCATGATGAGGCCCAACAGTATTCGCAGCTCACTAGATCTCCCACTGTACCCTGTTGGAGAGCGACGCAAGGTTATATCTAGCATGGGAAACATCCTCCGTCAGGTAGCAAAACGTGCCGACGGCAAATCGGACGAATCAATGCCGGCTTCGTCCGAGTTGGAGAAGGTGCTTCCTAGGTATATCTCAGAAAATGACATTGCCGATCGAAGGGTCACTGTTTGGGCTTTGATTGAAAAAACGGAGAAAAGCCCCTACGCAAAATCAAACCATTCGCAAAGCAGTCTTGAAGAGGCAATCCAGAACGGCGCCAAACTTCATCGTGTTATGAGCGGCGGAGGAGGATGGGGGAAAAAACAGGGCCTTCTGTCACTTGACCCGGAAATGAGCTTTGGAGAGCTTCGTGAGGAGGACATAAAACCTCTGCATCGACTCCTTTCAATGGATGAGGTAGACTCAGCATACGAGGCTGCCCGCCCCCCGGAGTTGCCGATGTTCCTGCAAGATCTGTCAAAGCTGTCGCAGGCCGCAGAGCCGGGAGACTACGTTCAGTTTTTTGCCTCTGTTGCAGAGCGGGAGCTATACTCCAACAGTAGTATTAGCAAGCGCGAATTCTCAGGAAACGCCGTTTCATGCTGCTTCGGCGTGATGTCGGACGCAGATATGTTGTCGAGCCACACAGTGGGCCATAAGAATTTGACGGTTGTGCCAAACCATTTTGGCGCACTCTCCGAGAAAGCCATCACGTACCTGCAGCCTCTGGCTGAAGCCAAGTCAGATACGTTTGAGACTCATACTAAGGTCGACGTTCCTGGATCGCGTCTCGCTTTGATACTCGAGTAAAGCCTTGCTGTACCAACTTGATAGCGGTCAGACTATGTCATGCGTACGCGATAGTGTATTATAGTATTACAGGATTTCAGACTCAAATAATCTACGTACACATTCTATTTAATAGGTTGACCTTTACCTACTTGCATTACTGTAAGTTCACTTTAAAGCCACTGCCAAGCCCTGTCACGTGGCTGCACGGGAGGTGCTTCAGCCTCTCCGAAGC
Organism: Aspergillus nidulans FGSC A4; assembly: GCF_000011425.1. Taxonomy (NCBI): domain Eukaryota; kingdom Fungi; phylum Ascomycota; class Eurotiomycetes; order Eurotiales; family Aspergillaceae; genus Aspergillus; species Aspergillus nidulans. The sequence continues at coordinate 1,830,231 of NC_066262.1, read as the reverse complement.
AACCAGCGTGTTCGCCTCCAACCTTCAGATCCGACGTCCATCGTTAGGCTTCACATACCATCGCAACGCGTCTCTGCAGTGATCACCTGCCTTACATCCAAATCTCCGGTTTGCTATCATTGTTTCGAGCTCAAATCCGCTTTCTCCGACTCTCTTCCGCATCAAAATGGCCTCTGAGCTTTGGTACGTAATCATCACACAGCTTCTCCTTTCCGACATGCTCTGACAGCTGTGTCTGCTCTCGACGATAAATCGAAATTGAATCGCTTTTAATTCATCAGCTAACCTTCTTTTCGTATAGTCCCGTCTATGCGGTGAGTAGTTCGTCACCTATCCCAGCCACCAGCGACCCCTAGTATTCTCGGTTTCTGTCGGCCCAATCCGAATTGTTCAGTCTATGGAATGGACTTGATAGCTGATAATCTTCTTCAGCCATTCTTTGGCTCCCTTGGCTGCACTTCAGCCATTGTTTTCACTTGCTTTGGAGCTGCTTATGGAACCGCTAAAGCGGGTGTCGGTGTCTGCTCCATGGGTGTCCTCCGCCCCGACCTGATTGTTAAAAGTACGTTAGAACCCGGCGTTCCAGCGAAGCATAACGCTGAATGAGCTTATTAGACATCGTTCCTGTCGTCATGGCTGGTATTATCGGTATCTACGGGCTGGTCGTGTCCGTCCTTATCGCAAACAACCTCGGCCAGAAGGTTCCCCTCTACACAGCGCTTGTCCAGCTGGGAGCTGGTCTTGCGGTCGGTCTTGCTGGTTTGGCTGCTGGGTGTGTATACATGCTACCAGATTCGCATTCATGAAGCTAACCCTCCGAATTAAGTTTCGCCATTGGTATTGTCGGAGACGCCGGTGTCCGCGGAACGGCTCAACAGCCAAGACTCTACGTCGGAATGATTCTTATTCTCATTTTCGCTGAAGTTCTGGGTGAGTAACAGACCTGGGTAGTGTCTCATAATGAATCATATTAATCTTGGTTCTCTTCTGTTGCAGGTCTTTACGGTCTCATCGTTGCCCTTCTCATGAACTCCCGTGCCACCCTCGAGGCCAGCTGCTAGGAATTTGAAGCACGCCCTATGCCTTTGACGCCGCTAGCGCACGTCAGCAGGCCTAACGGTTGGTGATTTTGTATACGGAGCATTTAAGCACCCGAACTCAGACTCGTGAACGTACCTTATATGACATTCGGTTGCGCTTAACCTGGAGGGTTTCCCTCCAAGTTCAGACTTGCAACATCTTGATTGGGGAATGGGGAAGCCGTTGGATTTCTACACCTGGCAATTATACCACCACGCCTAGCCTGCATACTTATAGGCTAGATCAAAGTGGAAAGCTTATCGTAGATACATTGCATGATTTGCGGAAACTGTACTTTATGGAGTTGCTTGCTATGGTCCTAGAAGATCTGGTCTTTACTCGCATTGCTTCTAAGTGTTATGTCCTTCCTAGCTATAGTACCTGACTTATGTATGCGGTCAATTTCTTATCCTTCTCCATCCCCCATCCCGTAAATTGTAAGCTGTTTTAGTCCATCCTGGCCCTGTTGGGCGTTATCAGCGCATTATTCTCGAACTGCGTCCTGCTGAAGAATTACCTGATCAGTCTCTCAACCGTGGCCCCTGGTTTATCCGTGAGAGTTAAATGCACCGACTACAGTCAAATTCGGATCATGCCACGCAAAGTACCAGTTCTATTACTCTGGATAGTCGGCGATGTTGAGATATTTAGTAAGATGAACGCAGTCATTTAGACATGCCACTCATTATTACCACTTTCGACGATGCCCTGTTTCATAATCTGGCTGATTTGAGAGGTGATGACGAAAAATATTGGTATGATTCCCAGCTCTCCTCGAGAAAACCAGCATCCGAAAACTCCTGAACCATGGAGATGGAGTGGACATCAAACTTAATGATCATTTAGATGCTCAGAGGGGTAATGATGTTATATATCTAATATCTGGGCTGAAACAGCAATCCGCCTGTGGACTTTGAAGACTTCTATTTACGCTCCTAATGCATGCAGTGTTTGGCGGTATTCTGGGATTGTCAGTTGTTCTTGACGCTGGAGCCGACGGTGATGCTCGCGATTATTTCAGCGACACCCTTGTCACGACACCATAAGTCGGCGGCATGTAGTAATTCTGGCAACATTGTTTGCTGCGGGGTACTGATGCACATGTCCTAATTATGGCATGGGATGACGTTCTCGGGTATGCAGAGTATAACGGATTTGTTGAAATTGTAAGGTCAGAGGTAGCAAAGGGGGATGTGTATATCACCACGATTTCTACATGGCGCTACTTGGAGCTACTCAGGGGAGTGTCATAAGAACCGACTGCAGAGATATGGATCAGAATTTAAGGCGGACACTGATCATCTGCCCTCTGGGTACCGAGGTGTGAAGGGAACAGGGAAGAACAGTAAAAGCCAATACTTTGAATCAAAGCCCAATGATCACAGCAGCAAAAAAGTCAATATTGTCTATGGCGCGCGATGCTGGAAAGATGCAATAAATACACGGGAGGAGACGCAGAGAACGGAATGGATATAACCAATGATTTCAAGGATACAACGTTCTATTGATAGGTAGAAAAAATAAAATGAAAATGAACTCGATTGGAGAGGTTAGATATAGGAGTCGGATGAACAAGTGAAGACAGAGTTACAACCAGCGACCAAGGCACGTAATAAGCGAAATAGCAAATGCAGGTTGACCTGATTAGGCCTTGTCGAGCTTTCGCCTCAGTGTTCTCGTGCGGCGCAGCAGCTTCTTGAACTTGTGATTCTTCATCTTGCGAATACGTCGTCGTCGTGTACTGAGCGCCTGCATGGTTCCAGGGTTGCGCAAGCGCTCAAGGTAGGTGGTCTGGGAGCCCTGAGGAACGTCGATGACGGCATCGATCCCCTCAGCGCTAGGAGCCTCCATGGTCCTAGCTTGGACGAACGGGGTGGTGTGAGCTTCATAGGTCTTGCTGCCGTCGGAGAGAGTGGACTCTTGAATGGTAAGGACAGCGGAGTAGCTCGACGTTTCCTGGCGTTGCTCAGCCTCCGCCGAGGCGACGTAAGGAGTCGGCGGTGGTGGAGGGTTGAATGGGCGGAGACGCTTGGTCATTTCCTCCACAGACATCTTCAACTCGGTCATGTCTAGGCCATCGAGCTGGTTGCTCTCCATCTCAAACGCGTTCATTATTCCGTCGTTCTCGGCGAGATGGTGCGCGGCATGCTCCATCGAGTTAACTGCCGAGGATAGGGTGAATATCACATCGTCCGAAGAGTTTTTAGAAGGCTGCTTGGTGAATATCGAGTCGAACGCTTCGGGGGTGGAGGGTGGAGGAACTGTCGTGGAGACGGAGATTGGTCGGTGGATAGAAAAGAATGATGCGAGTTGAACATCTGATACCACGCCGTCAGAGGATTTATCATACCAGATATAGCTATAAAGATTGCTCCGCTTACCGTGTGGCTGCAAATGTTGCGTCGAGGGAACACTGGGAAGGTTCGAAAAAGCATTCGGCTGGTTGGACCTGGAGCCGTTGCGGCCACTGCCACTGCCATCCTTGCCCCGGCGTCTAGGGGACTTACCCTGCTTCTCTCCGGCGGAGCTGACGTCTTTCGCGGGCGCTTGAGACGAAGCGTCGACCTTTCTGGAGCCGTCGCTCGGCTTAGAGGATGAGGAAGAGTAACGGCGTTGACGTACGATGCCAGCAGATGTTGTAGCCAGGCCCTGGGTAGACGAGCGACAGATACCAGCCACTGGCGCTACCGGTGCCCAAGCCGCGCGGCGTAATGAGGATGACAGCATATTTGAGCTTTAAACAGTAGAAGACGATGTTGCCTTGGAACAAAGATGAGCTCAATGAGGCGAAATCCAAGTTGGGCCGATCATGCGGAAGGCGGAACGGATTAGGTAAGTCCCGATTAATGCCTCAGGCGCTAATAGAAAACACTATCGAGTACGAGTACTAGGTACTAGGAAGACTTCGCGGATTTCCAGGTGATATAGCTAAATTACACGATGAGGAATAATAAAAAGCATAAGTGGTATCTCAACGCATCAGTTAATTCCAAAACGGTTCTAGGTCGCGAGAATCTGGCAATCGTGGGCTTTCCACCGCAAATCACCTCGACTTCTCTTCGCGGCCCAATGCAGAGAGCCACCTTTGTACCGAGCGGAGAGAAGAACAGAAGGTTCCCTAGATATATCTTGCAAATGTGGTGGGTTTGCAAAAAAAGAAAAAAAAAATGAGAGGAAAGGGCTCTTTGGAAGAGAGAAATGAAGACATATCAAAAACATTCGTAAAATGTCAGATTTCTGACAGGGAGATGAACGGCTCGTATCAATCGGCATTATATAGGAAGTGAACCCGTTCGTAGAACTGAAATGCGAGAAATTTTGAAGCAAGGCAGGCTTCAACCGCCGAATGAACAAGATGCAAATATAGTAAAGGCTACAAAGCCTCAACTTATAGAGCATAAGAAGCAAGAACATATATAGTTAGGCCCAACAGGCCAAAGATGTGCAAATCGGAGGCAAAACGCTCAGAGAATGCAACGCGTAAACGTATATCAATGCAAAGGGAATCTCGTGGCCGCCGAAAACCTCGTGAAATTCAAAGACAGTCGTTCGATAGAAGGTCGCTTAGAGTATGAGCGTGTGGAGATTCTTCTGGATAATCATATCCTGTACAGAGTCCATGGTAGCCTTCAACAAAGTTGTATCCGTGGCGTTGGTGTAGTGAATATAGATTTCTCGCTCCGGAATCCGGTTGATACCTCGGAAGCGATCGGCGAAGTATTTTGCTGCCGCATCAAAGTCGGTGTTCGAGTCGCTGTAGTCGGGAAAGTGCTTTGAGATGGGAGATATCGCGAGCTTGTCTTTGAAGAGGTCAATCTTGTTGAGAAATAAGATAATGGGCTTTCGTTTGAACCATTCGCCGTTCACCAATGACTCGAAAAGCATCATTGCTTCATGCATTTGGTTCTGGTATGCCAATTAATCGACCGGCTCACCCAAGAGAGAAAGTGCCACTTACAGCATTCTGGTCCTCAACCAGACATTGGTCGTATCCGGACAATGCAACCATGAAGAGTAAGCACTGGACACCCTCGAAGCAATGAATCCATTTCTTTCGCTCCGACCGCTGTCCTCCAACGTCCATCATCCGGAAATTCATCTGGCCTAGTTCAAATAGTGTTTCTGTGATACCGGTTGTTCGCAAACGCGCCTGTAACATATCCTGATTGTCCGGAAGCCAGCCGGACTCGAATAATCGGTCGAGCGAATGGAAGAAGCTACATAATCATCAGTAAGGTTGGAATCGAAGGAACTGCTCATCGCCCAGCTTACTAATTCAGGTTGTCGTGAAGAGCGAACTCATGGCCCTTCGAGACAGCCTTCTGAACTCCGCCGTCTTTCCACATTTCGTTCATTGCATCGCGAACTCGAAGGTCGGAAAATGCTTCCTCGACACCCACATCGGGCTCTAGATTGTCCACGAATTCTGCTAGAGGCTAAATTGCGTGGTACAAATTAGCTTTAGCATACAAATGATCACGAGGCAGGTACTATCACTGACTCTTGTGCCTTCTTGTTCGAAATCGATATTCTCCGTTCGCATAATGTCCAGAAGAACTTTGAAAGCAACCACAATGTTTGAATAGATCACTGCTCGTGTTTGGCGGCGCTCATCTTCTGGGAAACCTCCCGAGTGGATGATGCGCATTTGCTTAATGATGGTTGATTTCCCCGATTCACCAGCACCTGGGATAGCCATAAGCATGTTTGCAGTGGTTATTCAACCTTGTACGTACCAAGAAGCAGAATCTTGATCGTCCGATCCATCACTTTCTTATCGTTCTTCAGGCTCTTTTCTATCCTCGCATTTCGCTGGATAGCTTCTTTGTCATCCCCCGCTTCGAGCTGCTTTGAGCTCATACAACCCATGGCGAATAGTTGCGCGAATAATCAGGAATTCCAGAAATCTATGTACTCAGAAAGGGAAAGTCCGTTAGTGTGAAACTCAAAAGCAGATACGGACTTAAAACTTCAACACCATTGCTAACAGTCGCCGTACCGAATCAGGAGTGTCCTCAAGCCGCGGCGGGACACCATAAAAAGAGGAGCGAAAGGGTAATGCACCGTACGCTGGTCCGAAAACTGAAATTTAACGTCTAGTCTCTTCTTACCCTTGTATGGGGTAATCAAGGAAGACGCGGCCAAAAAAAGCAAAAAACACCTACCACTTGAACACAAGGCAAAGAAACCAATGGGAATTATCTCAACGCGATTTCCGAGCGCTAACCAGAAGGCATACGAGTAAAGCCCCTCTTAGAAGCCCTGGCACACCAAGCAAGCGATGATTTGGACTAGCCTTTCGTTGCCCGCGCGCAAAATCCTATAACCTCCGACTCTGATTATAGCTTTGTAATCGAGCGCCTAAGGGAACCCTCACGACTCGGGGGGCGGCGCCGCAGTTTCCAGCTCAGTATGACAGTTATATTAACAGATGCGGACTGCTAGACGCGAATAGCGGCGCTATCAAGTAAACCGTCGGTAGCAGTGAAGTGCCAGTCGGACGTCACGGGTGACTGGGGGACCGTTCGAGGGTGAGATGAGTATTTGCAAATCCTGTAGGGAAATGGAAACGGCGATTCTAAGAACAGATCCAGGGAGCCTGTTGACAATGATTGATTCCGTCGCCGTGTTTCGAGCTTCCTCAGGCGACGTTGCTAACCGTTATGTCGAACGGTATGCCAGGTTGCAAGCGAGACCTGAAAGGAGGAAAGGGGAATTAATTAGTGCCGAGTAGAATTGAGAGAGATGAATGTCCAGGTACAAGGCGACAAGGAACGGATAAGTTAGGAAGGCAGGGACGGAAGGAGAGACAGGTTCTAGAAAGACTTGTCGAAGATTCGCTGCAGGAGGCAGAAAGAAGAATGGAGTTTGTGAGGGCGTCGTGCAATTCGTTAGTTATATTGATGCGTCCGATCGGAGGAGGGGGATTCATCGCCCTAGTAAGCCAGCAGCACTAGGAGCTGACGGGAGGAGCTAACCTCGTTGCCGGTGGATTCACCTACTGCAGTTTGTGGTTCTGGGGCCGGCCTTAAGAAAGCTAAATGATGATGATCGAAAATAAAAATAAATCCAGTCCGAGGAACAATCGTCCAGGAACAGAAACAGTCAGCGCAGTTGGCCGAATTGGCTAGAGGGAAGCAGCCGATGGACGCGATGGCCTGCTAGCTCTCCCTTAGTCCGTGCGTGCTACTCAGCTAGCCTGACAGCTAAACAATGCCCTACCGCTTTGGTGCTAGAACTGCCCCAATCCTCTTGGATGGTTCGGCTCTTGATCCTGCACCCGCGCTGGGTCCTCGACGAATTCCAGATGACAGCTTGGTTGACGTCCATCATCTGCAAGGCGGACAACATCGAATAAAAAGTAGGCAGCAGAAGCCTTCCCTACATGATCCAGTTCTCAGTTTTGATATTTGACAACTTCGACCGCAATTCAAGCACAAACAACCGTCTCGACCTCTCCCAGACACGGCCATGCTATGCGGGACGAACGGTAAGAATGGATCCCCAAATTCCCCCCAGTCTCCCAGTTTGACCTCTTAAGCGCTGCATTCTCTCTAGACCACTCCACCCAAATCATACCGCTGATGAGCCCATACCGCCTCAACTTTCCTGGATTATGGTAACACCAAGGTCTCTGGATTCTCTGAACTCAGTTAAGGACAAAGTGAAGCGCGCTCCGAGTGCTCAGACCTCAGAAAACCGAAAGAGCGACCTAGCCTGCGTTTACGGACTAAAGCTAATATGCTAAGGAACATAATGCCACGAGGCCTGGTGCCAGCGACTCGGCGGATCTCGCATGCACAGATCGGCAAATATTTTGCTTGCAACGAGCCAGGAGAAAGTATGCTGTTCCAGAATGTTTTTCTTGAGATATATCAACTGAGGGCTTCGTCGACGTGACTCTAAAATGTTCGGATTTCGAAACCGAGGGCAAAACTAGTGTTTGCTTCTCCCTGATCTGAATGCTACTACTTTCTTCACCTCAATCTTAAGACTACTTCATCAAGATCAAACGAAGGTCAGCAGAGTGATGAGGCCGCTAGTTTCTTGCCGACGGTTTCTGAGTGTGGAGCGAGTCCTCTTCCGTTCCTCGTAATATGCTAAACCCTTACCAATGAACGGTCGCCGAGGCCCTGATCCCGCTCCGATGGGTCAGAATAATACACCCGCCCGTCCATCAATCACAGGTACCACATGCAAAATTGCGAGTGACAGGTCCGTGGCGTTCGGTGCAGCTAGAAGAAAAAAGAGAAAATTATAACAACGGTTCTATCGACCAGGTATTTCAGTTCTGCTGTGTGAATGGATTCTCGGATTAGACAGAAATCCCAGCCGCTACAACCATGATTGAGTTGCCTGCTGCTATTCAAGACAAGAAAGAGTGACAAGCCGCCTCTTGAAACGAGGTGGATCTTCGAAACGCTTGCCCTTCCGGCCAGCCGGTTTCATCTTTTAACGGATAAGACACCGTCCTTCCAGTGGCTCCACACTACCTACCGAGTAAAGCAGGGGCTAGGGGTACCTGCATACCTGCTCTGGGGTTGAGAACTTCACCGTCTTCGCGACACATGCAGAGCACAGCAGCATAGCCCGCCTTGATTCCAGAGTGGCCGTGGCATGGCTATTCTTGGCATATTGTGATTAGCCAAAATACGCATTTCGTTATATCTGCATGAGTCGTGGACGCAAAGATTTTGCTAAGCAGGAGGATATTACTACTTACTCCGATCTACAATGTGATTGCCATTATTGCATCTGTCTTTCTTCTCCAGGAGACTACGCCGCTCTGGTTCGGACTTGTGGCCCAAATGGCATTATAAGCATCGGCTTAAGATGCAGAGTCAGAGTCTCTTGCAATCGCGGGAGCTAAAAAGTCGCTAATCCTCTTAGCTTTATCCGCGCAGACGAATGCCAGTAATGATCATTTGTTAATCGCAAGTATAGCCATGAGAAAACGGGCTGAATAAGTAAAGTACTTCCGCACTGGGACTGCTCGGAAGCTTCCAAACGTCAGCACATGACAGTTAGCGAGCCCTGGGCAGGGGCCTGAAGCACGGCTTGGCCCTCGCTCGCTTGATACACAACCATTCAAGCATTATCTCAATAGGAACTGCCTACCTGCCATTGACGTACCCACAGATTACTCTGTAATCACGGCACTTTCCCATATTACAGAGTACCGATGGAATATCCGTGCTGTCAAGTGGACCGTCAAGCTCACCCAGCAAAGCGATCATGCTGTCCAAGCAACACGCAACCAAACAAAGCCGCGGCCCTCACAGCACAGAAATTGGTGTCCTTTTATCACTCTAGTCTCAGGGCTCGAATACAATACTCTTTTTTAAACGAACGTTCTTCAGAGGGACTTGGCGGCCGCTAACCTTACGGACCAGGGTCAAAGATGATGTGTCGAACTGACCAGTCCAGCGCATCCCTCTCTGAAACAAAAGAGGATGGACGGTTGGATCGAACATAAGGGTTGATTCATAGGTAACAGAAGCCTTCTATTTTTAAAGGCAATTGGCAATCACAAGATATGCCTGAGAGCCTGACCATTCTATGTGCAATTGTAGTAAGTTGCGCATAGGGGCTGGGTAACGAATTAGTTCTGAATGGTCTCCCTTTTGTTGAGTTTTCTACCCCAGCTGGCGAGTTCAAGTGATTGATGCAGGCTTGACTTGAACCAGGTCAGGACACATTGGTTCTGTGCGCCGGAGCCGTTTGGGCACGTATGTAGAGCGGTGGAGTTGTCCCGAAGCCCGAATCCTTGAGGACTTAGTAGATGCGCGAGTATATGCAACTTGAGCCCTTTTCGAATGATGGGATTAGTATCAAAGACAGATGTTAGGCTGAGGACGGGTTGTAATAACCTGCCAGAGTAAACATCCTGAGTACCCTGAAGATGGATATATACGCATGTGCATAAACCCATCCAAGTTTGCCAGACATATGTGAAAATAATCAAGTGCCAATAATTTACAGACAGCAATGTAGTCCTTTAAAGTGAAATTCGGAACAAATTTGACTTTGTAAGCTTGGCTATTTGGTATGAATACACCCAGACTTGCGTCTACCTCATACCCCAGACCATCGGCCATTTAGTGATTACATCATCAGCCGTACCAATCCAGAGTCTCCAAAACGCCGGGGCGCCTAACATGTTACAACCTTCATAAACTCTGAGCGAGCACATGGTCTGAGTGTCTTATATTCATTATATACTCTGTATTAACTGGTAGTTGAAGCTCATGAACTTCTGATTGACGAAATGGGTGATAGGATTACTCTGCCGGACTCGCCAATGAGGTCAGCTTCAGGCACCCGCAAGCACTCAAGTTAAGAGCAGATCATTATTGACTTTTGTAGTGATGATGGCGAGGAAAGAACCCTTCTCCTGCAAGACCACTTTGAACACCAGCTTGAGAAGTGTTCCGCTCTTTCTGAATCTGAATACCTAGAAGAGAGCTCAAAACTCCAGCGATCTGGAAGATCGCGGTGCTGGCCGAGCCGATCATGGCTCTCCACATCGTGTTACGCAACGCTGTGGACAGGGAGCGCCATTCTCCTTATGACAGCCGGGTACCTGGCATCGCCAATGCTGAGTATGCTGAGTATGCTGAGTAAATTGTGCTCTCGATCCTGCTGACCTCTTCATTGCAGAAGAGCCATCTAACAGTGATGGTCCCCACACTGAAGCACCTACTATCTGCCAGACCCCGGAATGCGTCAACGCCGCTTCGGATATTCTTCGCAACTTGGACCCCAATTACGCGAATATAGATCCTTGCACAGACTTTGACCAGTATGTTTGTGGCGGTTGGAGGAACCAGCATGATATGCGTTCCGACCAGGGCTCGATCTTCGCAGGGACTTATATGGAGGAGGCTTCTCAAACGCGCCTCCGCCATCTCCTTGAGTCTACTGGACCGTCGGACCCCGCTGACTCAAAGATATTCGAGAAATTGAAGGCTGGATATAACGCTTGTTTTGATGAAGATGCGGTTAGGAACCGCGGAAACGAGCCTCTGGTGAAATTGCTGAACGACTTCGAGAAGATATATAGTCTTGATTCGGCTATGGGAGGGACTGAAGCCGGCTTGACCGATTCTGTGCTGTATCTCTACAAGAGTGGCGTTCCTGCTCTTGTGCTTCCGTCTGTTTCGGTGAGCCTTCCCGTCTGTATGAGTATACAACATTAGGACTAACACTCTCGTACAGCCAGACGACCGTGATCCGGACAATGTAGTGATCTTTTTGACACCCCCTAGAAAGATTGGCCTCCCGGCGAGGGAGTACTACAATGACACTCAGACTGTGAGCGACTACACCGCGGTTGTTGAGACGGTCCTCGGTGAATTTGTCGGGAGCAAGAAGGGGAAACAGTTTTCGAAAGACGTCGTAGCATTCGAGTCGGCCTTGGCCGATGTGACGCCAACTACGCAGGTGCAAGAGGATGTCACCCAATACTACAACCCGCGCAGCATTGAGGAAACCGAGTCACTTCTACCCCAGATCTTAATATCTGACATTATCTCGGACCTTGCCCCATCGGACTACGAAACTAATCGTATAATTGTGGGCTCTCCGTCTTATATGAAATCGCTGTCCAAAATTTTGGCGGACACGTCGAGAGAGACTATCCAATTCTTCTTCAAGTGGAAAATCATTCAAGCCTATTCTGAGCATGTTGAAAGTGCCGAGATTGAGCCACTGCGTGAATTCAACAATGTGATCGCTGGGAAGGATCCTCAAGCCAAGATGGACCGGTGGCGCAAGTGCATCACCACTGTCGATGAAGATCTGGGATGGATCTTGAGCCGATTCTACATCTTGGACGCTTTCCCGGAGGAGTCAAAGAGACTCGGAGATCAGATTGTTTCCGATATAAAGGAACGCTTCGTATTCACCCTAGACCAAACCAACTGGATGTCATCTGAAGTGAGGAAACTCGGCATTCAGAAAGTTGGCAATATCGTCCAGAAAATCGGGTACCCGACAAAGAGCCCCAACGTGATGGACCCAGCCGATGTAGAGAAATATTACCAGAGTCTGTCAATCTCGAATGATACTTACTTCGAGAACGGCCTTGCCGTTTCGAGATTTGTGGTTGAGAAAGAATGGTCCGAGCTAGGTAAGCCAACTAATCGAGACCAATGGGGAATGACAGCCCCTACTGTCAATGCATACTATAATCCCCCTGGCAATGAGATCGTATTCCCGGCCGGGATCATGCAGCCACCAGTATTCTACGGAAAAGGTGCCCCGTTATACTTGTCCTACGGAGCGTTTGGAGCAGTGAGTGGGCACGAACTCTCTCACGGTAAGCTCAGGCCTTCTATCCAATGAAATATGTAGGAACTTACGCATATATCAAAGCCTTCGATTCTACGGGACGTCATTACGACGAGACAGGGAACTACACGGATTGGTGGGATGAGAAAACAGTGAAGGCATTTGAGGACCGCGCACAATGCTTCATCGACCAGTACTCGAATTTCACAGTCCATGGCAAGGACTCTGAGCTTCACGTCAATGGTCGCTTGACTCTTGGTGAGAACATCGCGGATGCAGGGGGATTGACAGCGGCCTATCACGCCTGGAAGAAGCGCGACGAGGCACATGCTGACCCCATTCTACCTGGGCTTTCATCGTTCAGCAAAGAGCAGGTTTTCTTCATCTCTTACGCAAATTGGTGGTGCAGCAAAACGACCCCTGAGAAGGCCCAAGAGGCTATATATAATGACCCTCATGCGCCTAAGCCAGCGAGAATTATTGTAAGTCGAATCCGTACCCTGGGCACTGCAGTTGTAATGGGACTGACCCTAGGCTTGATAGGGTACCATGGCGAATTCCCTAGAATTCAAAGAGGCATTCAATTGCCCCAACAAGCAGCCTACCTGCAAGCTCTGGTAGCTGTGGCTGGATGCAGGGGCGCTGTTTGTATATTAGTACTGTAGGTGTACCGGGATATGTATAAGCAATGATAAGTAGCACATTGTGCGCAGTAGCATTCAACTGGATCTTTTGGCAATGGCTTCCTAACGACTCTTGAGTTTGAAACCTACCACCTTTGCTCCGACTAGCAAAGTTTTTCTTTCATTCATATCTTTACAGACAGATGGAACCCACCGCAGCGATCAGAAGACTACATGCGGCTCAGCGGCTGACATCTGAAGATCTGCTTTTTGGGTGGCTTGCACCGACTGGGCATTGTAACATGAACAAAGCGAATCGTAGTCTGGGCTACTGGCGCTCTTCAAGTAGATATCCTGGCAAAAACCCCAGACCCCCCGTCGTCTCTATGCTCCAGCCCATATTCGAATATACTGAACACCCCGCTGAGCAATGAGCAGTAAAGACTTGCGGTGACGAAAATCATAACGTGTTTGGCTTTCCAGTTCCCTGGGTCATGAAAAAAGCAAATGCAAGGGAATCGCGAGTAGAAGAACCGAAGCGCTGGTTCGACGGTCAGCTGTGAAGGCAATCGACATTGGAATTTGATGTATCAATTCTACTGTGTTTCTACGGTGTTGTCTTGCTGCTCTGAGGAATAGGTGACGCTCTCACCACCGACTGAAACTTGAGCGATGCAGTGCTTTTTGAGATGAACTTGAATTTGGGGGATCCGCAGAGTAGAAACCATGAGTCTGGCACCAAAGAAAGAATCAATAGCGAAACCTTGTCGAGGTTGGCGTAACCGAGTTGGTCAATGGCAGCTAACGGCTGTCTGGGTCTCTTGGAATGGGAATTGGGGAAGATTGGGGGATAGAAATTCAGATAGGCGAATCGGCCCTATGGACATCTGTCCTTGGTATTCTGTATGGTTATCATCCTTGATTGATCCGCTGCCTGTGGAGCCTCAAGCTGGGACTGGATCTGATCAGATGACACTAGGTGCCGCCTTGCAATGTGATTGATGCTAGGAAAATAAGATGGCTAGGAGATCCTGGCCATAGCCCCTCCGCGCTCTTTGTGTGCAGCGAGAATAAGCCGAAAAGTTGAGCAAGGCAACCCACGGGCCAAGGTGGCACTTCAGCTTTTATCTTCGCTTCTCCCCGCAGATTTGATGCCATAGGTCATTTAAAACCCTGGAGGAGATACCAATCTTCAGAAGTACACGAGAGTATTCATCCTTATCCTGCTCCTGCTCCTGTTGTGGGCTGGTTCCGCTCTCCTGGAACGGCCGTCCCACCCGCTAACAAAACAAACCCGCCCTATTCTGAGTAGTCTAACGGCCTCGCGGTCGCCTCATAATTTCCCGTCACGCGGCTGCTTAGCCTTTGGTGTTCACTTGCTTCTTGGCCAGATTTTTTGTGCCCTTCATCATCGTCAGGTTTCAGTCACACTCAGTCACACTTCGATCCGTCCATTCGCTTCATTCCTGTCGTCCTCTTGGCCATCGATCGCTTGAAATCCCGTCTTCGACCCGGTGTCTCTTCTGGCTGCGACTCGTATCCACCCTGCGCCTCGTCGGTCCAAGCTTCAAACGGGACGGGGAACTTCGTCAGTGCCGAGCAGAACCGCGTCGATGCTCGGGTTTCGTTGCATATAAGGCCAATTCTCGCGAACCTGGTCATGTTGTTGCACAGGCACGCAATCTGTTCCCAAACCGGGCTGTCCACCGCTCCGTATCCTATCAGCATTGAGCGTCTCTGGTGAAAAAGAGAAAAAGGCCTGCTGTTGACAAGGGGAACGAAAGTCCCTGCTTTGGGACCACCAACCTGCGGTCTCTGTGCGCTACATCTTGCTGCATAATGGGGCCCAGTGTGGCTGGTTTGGACGACAGCCCGAGGAAGTCGGAGGAAGTGCACACGCGTGTTTCCCCTGTCTCAGCAGGCAATGGTTCCAAGCTCAATGCGCCCATCAAAGTCCCCTACGTCACCTCTGCTTTACGACGCGCTCACACCGTTGCACAAGCAAAGCACATTGCGAAGAAAACAAACATTGGCTCGGGAACGGCAGGGGACAAGGCGGCTCCTCCTTTGGTACAGACCAAGGACAGCCATGAAGTGCTCCGAGCGCGGTCTTTCAAGCTCCTTGATACTAAACCGAAAGCTCGGCGTGAGGTCTTTGCTGGGCCGAGGGAATCTAGTCATTTTACTGTCGGAAACGTGGGCCAGAACGGCAAAATATTCCTGAGGTAAGACTAGGCCTGTATACCTTCCAGTGCATGTTTTGTTACCGCACAGCCATTGAGCAGCGCTAAACTTTACTTTCTTTTTTTTTAGGCCCGTTCAAAACTTGTCTCGCAAAGAATCTCGTCGTGCGCCAGCCGTCCCTTCAGATAGCCAATCGAAGCCGGAATATCTTCGTACGCAAGGACTAGATGATAATAACAAGAACGAACCCTCACGATGGTCCAATTCGCAACTGTCCGAGCTCCGTTTCGAGGGCGAAGGGAATGGGGATGACGCTGCTTCAATAGACTCGGGTTCGCAGCGGTACAATTCAGACCGTCAAACTCGACGGCGCACGCTCCAAAGATCGTATTCCTTCTCTACAATCTCGGAACGGTGGTCGGTTTCCCATGAGGGGACCAATACTGGATTTCGGTTTATTATCGACCGGGCAGATGATAGACCTAAGTCAGCAGATGAATCTTCCCATCAACACCTAGAGGTTCCAATTCCGGATTACCACCTGGGTATGAGACGGTTCAACACGACAAACGTTTTACATAGCTCGACGCACTCAATGGAAGCATGGACCTCAAGCACTGCTCGCAACACTTGCTTACATGACGATATTCACCATTCATTTGCTCCCTCTATATTTTCTGGGGTGTCTGCTATGGATTTAGGCCGGAGTGCTGCCGTTAGCCCCGACCCAATTGTGTATGATCCTGGCGACTCCATCAAACCGTCAATCTTCGAGACGCTGGTGACAGTGATGGATGATGAGTCCGTCGTTCGTTACGTCCCTGGCACCAGGAATATCAGTGCTGCGACACCTGCGCGCATAGTCGCGCAAATATCCTCCGAGTCCTTCATGGATTATGAGCTTGTCTCAGACTTTTTTCTCACCTTCCGACCTTACCTCTCCGCAAGTTCTCTACTCTCCCTTCTGCTTGCACGTCTGCAATGGGCAATAAACCGTTTGCAGGAAGATGGGAGAATCATAAGAATCCGCACGTTTGCGGCCCTGCGCCATTGGATCTTAAACTACTTTGTTGATGACTTCGTTCCTGACTTCAAATTGCGAGCTCACTTCTGCGAGACTGTCAACCGTTTATACGACAGCGTGAAGGCTCGCCAAGGTGGTGGTATGAGTGATCTGAAGATTCTCATCGACCTTAAACGATGTTGGCATGGAAAGTGCTCGGCCTATTGGGACATCCCAGACCATTACCTGTCGTACAACAGCCCAGACCGCCCCATTGATCCTGGGGGCGAGGAGCCAACCGTAGGCGACTTGCAAAATGTCGCCCCGACTCATGGCACTCAAATGCCTGAGCTGGTCGAGACGGCCAGAAATGCACCGTTATCCACGCATCACGACCGGAATGATTCTTCTGCCACGGCTAAAAGTATGCCAACTTCAGCTGGCAGTGACTGGAGCGCCCCTGCAATCTCGTGCTCATTGCCTCCTAAGTTACCCAAACGCCATTCTATGCCCTTCTCGGCCAACACACCGCACCCGGTGCCTGTAAAACCCAAGACAGCAGGCTTCTCTCAGGATCCTGCATCTCCAATATCTCCAGTTAGCGTGAGACGTATCCCATGTTATGGCCATATGCACAAACGCAGTGGTAGTTTCTCGGACTCTTTTCGAGACGATAGAGCCCCCATCTCGTTGCAGCGCTTGGATAACCATGGGATTTCCTCGGCGCAGGAGCCGTACTATCTGGGTGGTTTGATTCGCGGAGAACTATACCCTCCCGCCGAGTCTTACATGACCATGATGGCTCCCCCCTCCCCGCCTTTACCACCTCTGGCGCCTGGTATGCGTTTTGACCGGCGCAATACGGATGGATCAGGCAAACCTGCTGCTTCCAGCTCGGGTGTAAAGACGATCATCGGCTCTATCCGTCGAGCTCTAAACGGCAAGATTCCAGTTTCTAGTAACTCCCCGCGCCCCATGAACGGACTGTCCCCACGAGGAAAAACTTCGGCACTTCCTACAAATGTTGCATTCGGATCGGATACCTACCGGGACAAAAAGCCTGGTCCCCCGGCAAAGAAGCCAACTAAAATTGACCTTCTATGCGACGAGGCTCTGCGGCAGTATCGTCAAGCGTCCGGTGAGAAAGTCGATTCGACAGACTTGAACGAGGCACCCCGACAATGCACTGAACACATTGCCGGCGAAACACCGCAATCCTTCCTTCATCCACCTGTTAATAAAACGCAAAGCCATCTAACCGGTGGTAGCCAGTCTATAGTTATTGTCGATGACACAGGCACGCCAGTCATGTCAGGAGGCGTTCAAACGGTTCCTGTGGGCCTTGATCAGCCTCCTACGTTTCTTACGGGAGAGAACTCCCCTTCGACCCCAAAAGCTCATACATTTCTTGCTTCACCTCGAGCGTCCACCCTTGGAGCTGATGAGTATTCGTTGCCAATTTACTATGACGAATCCAGCTTAAGACAGTCAAGAAGAAGTTTTGCTTTCCATGGGGAGTCTGGCGGCCCTGCATCGCAGAGATCGTACTCTAATGAGAGGGACTCTTCGTGGTGGAAGAAAAAGTCGTCATCTGTACGTCTCCGAAAGTATGCCTCATTCCAGAGCAGTTTCTCGAGACACCGCCCCGCTATGGATAGCGAACTCGAATCGTCAACAGCTGGGTCCAGCATCCTTGATATTGCGGACAAACCACCCGGACCTACGCTTAGACGGAGACCTGGGGGCAATCTACGTCGGATGCAAAATGGTCTGGATGCACGTTCGTTCCGTGACTCAGCCTCAGCCTGGTCTGATGTGACCTATCAAAGTTCTGTAGCTGATAGCACGGCTAATACGTTGGATGATTCCGCGTCAAGGCCACAGACTAGTCTTGTACCTCCAAAGCCTCGATTCTCGCTATTGAAAACACACTCGTCTCAGCTCATTCGGCGTTCTTTCGAATCCGCTATTGCTCGTTTTGCGCAGATTCCAGATGAAGACGACGGAGGAGTTGAGTCTGCATTATTGAAGCTTGAAGGGAAATGGAAGGGTGAGCCAGCCGGTGGCGCGGCCAATGCTACTGCTGGCCCAAGTCAGCAGGCACCTACCAAAGATCAAGAACGTACGCGAGAAGGGTTGACACCGCATGATTTTAACCCACGTTTCAGTACCCTCTCAAGAGTCCAGCAGAAAATGGGCGACAGCCTGACATACTCTCAAGCGCAGGCGCGGATCCTCACCAGATCCTACTCTGGGTCAAACGTAGACTCTGAGGACTCCTACAGTTCTATTCCACTCTTAGAGCGAGGACTTAGTGACGAGTCCATGAAGAAGCCTGTGGATGGAGGCCAACTCACTGCGCTTCAGCCCATGGCAGCTAATGAGGGGAGCTCGGATGTTGGATCATCGCATCCTTCCATTGACATGGTCAAGAAGACCGAGAGCATGAAGCGCATCCCGCGAGGATCCAGTCTTCCTGTCCCTCATCAAAAATCCAGAGTATCTCGTTTATCTGGTCTATCTTCGGAGCTTTCTGTCGACGTCATAGACCCCAAGGAAGCCGCGGATGCGCGGCTATCGTTTGACACGCGAAGTCTCAACGAGTCGAGTGCTACAATACCCCCTCACCCCCTTGCACATCCACCTTCCCCCCCTATGACTATTCAAAATCATCGCTCAGTTCATTCATATCGAGCTTCCCTGTATCCTGACCTTGCCAAAGCTCAGCCCCTGACCCCAGACCCATCTCCGATCCATAAGGCTGGGAAGCGGGCAAATATCCCATCTTTGGATATGCAACATGTGTCAGGAGACGTTCTCTGCCGATCGGAAGCAGACCACCATATTTCTGCAATCCCGAAAATACCAATCGCTCAACATGTGCCCTTTGTCCTGTCATGCGAATCTCACGTTTTGGCCGAGCAGTTCACTTTGGTTGAGATGGCTGCTCTTGGTGAGGTAGATTGGAGGGACCTTGTTGACATGAAGTGGAATAGCGGTCCTCCATTTACCACGAGCTGGGTGCAGTTCCTTATGGACGAGGAGCGCCGGGGCATTGATTTAGTGGTGGGACGGTTCAACCTCATGGTGAAATGGGCTCTGTCAGAGATTGTTCTCACCCTGGATATCAAGGAGCGGGCTCTTACCATCTCCAAATTCATACACACTGCGGTACATGCACGGAGAATGTGCAACTACGCCACCATGCTGCAGATTTGTATTGCACTTACTTCGACGGATTGCTCTCGGCTCCAGAGTACGTGGGCGCTAGTGCCGCTCGAGGATAGGCGGATGTTGAAGGATTTGGAGATGCTCATCCAGCCCGTCCGCAACTTCCATGACCTCCGTGTCGAAATGGAGACTGCGAACGTGCAAGAAGGCTGCATTCCATTTGTTGGTGCGTCCATTTGTAAACCTTTCCCTTGGATTCGCAATACTAACTGGGAATCACTAGGACTCTATATCCATGACCTCACGTATAATGCTCAAAAGCCTGCCCAGGTGGCAGCAACCCGCGAGGGAGAACCGCTAATCAACTTCGAGCGCTATCGCACGACAGCGAGAATTGTTAAGAGTCTCCTCCGATTGATTGACGCGAGCACAAAGTACAATATCGAGCCGGTACCAGGAATCGTTGAGCGTGTGCTTTGGATCGCCTCCCTCTCGGAAGAACAAATCCAGGTCCGCAGCAAGCTATTGGTATAAGGGGGTGAAGGATGACCCTTACTACACACGACACCATCTATTTACTACCTATATTTCTGGTATATAGCGCTTGCATAATACCCCCGCATTTTTCGACTTTTTTTGGCGTTTAGCGACTGATATCCCCGACAATTTGTGATTTGTGCATGGGCGGCCTTCGTCCTGAAACTAATGTATAGTATTCGTTCGTTTAGTGTTTAATTTGTTCATGATGATGCCAGACATTTGCCTTACAATGACCGTTTTAATTGCGTAGATCTAATGTCCGAGTCAAAGTCAATATGTAACAAGTAGCAGCTAATAACTTAGTAGCAGAGACCCTGCAATTAAAACCGAGACCTCTAGTGAGGCAGCAGTGGAGGAATTCAGGGATTGTTTGTCGGGAATTGCATCACTGGCACTCTTGATCTACGTAGTCACCGGCAATCATCGTCAGGAACCCGACCACCGTTCGTCTTCTGCTCGTCCGCTCAGCACCCCTCGTCTTCCGCCGCCCTTGCCGGGTTTTTGTTTCACTCTTTACTACGGACGTATTCTCTCTAAATCATCCCCATGGAGCTACTGCTCCCTCTACTGAATAGTCTTCCGCCCCTCGTCGACTCTTGAAGCGTGATCGCCCTCCGAAACGGTAGACGATGGATTCTCCCCGCGGGGCTACACCCGCTCATTTCGACCACGGCCACGAGCCCGGAGGGTCGAATTCGTCCGACTTCGATCCTAAAAAGCTTCCTGATGATTTACCGAAGTCCTTGGACGACCGCCGCTCTTTCCCCGCCATACAGCAGGAGACGGAGATGTACGATGCTTGGCAGGGTTCGTGGATAGCCTCCTTTGTTTCTAGTTTCTCTTCAGGGGAACTCAACTGATCTTTCGTGGCTTGCTCGTATAGGTCAATCCCAATTCTTGACACCTGTTGCTGCGAAACCACTCAGTTTCAGTCTTGCATTGGACGATCATTCGCATGACGATGAGCATGCACTGCACACCCACTACGGACGCAACCTCGCACTCCACACGGACGACGACAATGAATCTACAACGACGGCTCGGCTGGAGGATAGCGATGCCCGGTTAATGGAGATGCTTGCTGCGCAGGCCGCGCACCGCGAGGTGGACTCGCTCGATGCGGACGAAGACGCAATTGCTGCGGATGAGAAGTTGACGGATGACCGGAAACGGGAGGTTCTGCAGCGGGCCTTGAATATGGCAGCTAGTAATGGGGATGTTGAGCGGGTGCGGAGGCTGGTACGGGGAAAGGCGAAAGACTATGTTGACGTGAATATGCCTGATGAGGAGGGCACGGTGCCGTTGATATATGCCAGTTGTTTTGTATGTTGCTTGTTCGGATCCTCGCCTTTTGCCTTGTCTTGAAGATAACATACTGACTTTTGAACTTGATATACAGGGTCACCAGGATGTCGTTGCGGCGCTGCTTGATGCGGGGGCAAATGTTGACCAGCAAGACCGCAATCAATGGAGTGCGTTGATGTGGGCTATGACCAACCGACATAAAATGATAGCAAAGATTCTTCTTGATCATGGGGCATCGCCGAACATAAAGTCCTCTTCCGGAGGTACTGCGCTTGACTTTGCCCAGCCTGGAAGTGAGATATCCGAGTACCTTCATGAAAACGGCTATAGCTTTGGACCGAGCGCGATAGAGGACGACTTCTATGACTCCGGATTTGCGCATGGTCGTTTTGAGGAGGAGATTGCGGAGAACGAAATGAAGCGGCGCATGATGATGGAGGAAAGCGCAATTAATCTGGAGGTGGATTTGTCGAGTCTCGGATTGGACGAGAAATTCGATTCCCAAGACGAGGAGGAACTTGAAGCGGAGCAGCAGGAGTTCGTCTGGGATCGATGCCTGAACGACCAGATGTTTGTCTTTCAGGAACACGAGCTGGAGAGGATACTCGATATCATTATCACCAACATGACGCCGCAACGGTCCCCATCTCAGAAGCCGGTACCGGCAAATCTCCTTTTTCTCAGTGCGCGGTATGCCCACTATCATGCGAGCCCAGAGCTCCTAGCAACATTACTGGTGTCTGCGACAGACAAGATAAATGACGTCGTGGAGCGACATCAATGGGACATGACGATTCTCGCATTCTGGATCTCGAATGCTACTCTCCTACTTCATTACCTCAAGAAAGATGCGGGTCTAGTTGAGTCAACGATTGAATTTCAACTCCATTTAGCCGAACTTATCAACGAAATTTTTATTCTGATTATTCGTGATGCTGAGCGCCGGATGAATAAGGTGTTGGATGCGGCGATGTTGGACCATGAAACAATTCCCGGTCTCGACGACATCCCTTTCCAAAACGAGTGGAAGCTATTCCGTTCCAAAAACAAAAACAAGGCCCCCGAGCCGGCTGATAAGCAGTTCAGGCCACCTTCTCCAAGGCGTCGAGCACAGATCTCGCCGCGTAACATCACCTCCCTTCTTTCGTCAACGCTTTTTGTCCTCGATCTATACGACGTGCACTCAGTCATTACAACGCAGATTCTCTCGCAACTCTACTACTGGTTGGGAGCGGAGCTCTTCAACCGGATTCTCTCTACAAAACGATATCTAGCCCGAACTAAGGCGATGCAAATTCGCATGAATGTGTCGACATTGGAGGACTGGGCTCGTACCAACAACCGACAGCCGGAACACTATGAGAACGGATCGACCACGTGTACGGGCGACAGCACCATGGATTCCGCGCGTAAACATCTGGCACCGGTGATCCAGCTCCTGCAATGGCTCCAGTGCTTCTCATCACTAGGCGAGGACTTCGAGTCTCTCGTCAACACACTCCTCCAGCTACAAGACCTGACGCCAGCCCAGATGCTTCATGCGGTCAAGCACTACCGGCCTGAAGTAGGAGAAAAGGGCCTTCCGAAGTCCGCCATGAAATTCTTGGTAGAGCTCCAACGCGACCCCGAACTGATATTTAGGGAGCAGTTGAGGCTTGTCCAAATAAAAGCAGATTCCCTGGCCCCAACGTCAGCGCCAACCGAGGAAGGGCGCCCGCAAACTCCACGCCCTTTCCACGCCCCTTCAACGTCCAATTCGCCCAATTCTAGCGTTGCCTCTCCACGACCGGGGCCAAGCTCACGGGTAGATGACCGCAACGGCGCTACCACCGTGTTCTTAGATCCTGCATTGACTCTTCCGTTTTCGCTGCCGACTAGCACGGACATGCTCATCAGCTACGGGGCCGGTTGGGGCGGAACCAACAGAGAGCGGGCGCGCAAGTACATTCCAACGGTACCGCCTGAGGTACTGGCGCGCTTTGACCGTGACGTTTGAGCTGGGGGGAAGAAGCATCGTATTCGAGTATATATTAGCATCTACATTGTGCCTTGTAAAGCCGTCATGACTGAAGTAGATGCATATGTTCCTTAATTATCTCATTCGTGTTGCTAGCGACGAATGGACGATTCAGAGTAAATCCACGACGGCGAAAGCAGGACCCCAAGCTGGACTGTTTGATGTCCAGGCTTCAAAATTCTGGTAATAATACGCGACGCCCAGAAAATCCCTGAAATAATTACGCCTGATAACGATAATCATTAGGCTTACTGGAACCGGACGGACAGACGAGCAGCGAAGCCTTGTCATTCTAACTGAAACAAGCACTGGGGAGGGGCGGAACATTGAAGATCAATTTTAATATGATCATGGTGATGGCTTGGCCGCTTGATACACCTAGGACCTGGTTAATTTGCGAGTCTCAAGTTTGTCACTTGTGCCCTGATTGTCGTCAATAATAAAACCATAACATCGGAGCGGGCCGTCTTGACATATTCGGCCTTTTCGGAGATTTCTCGTTGCTTTTTCCAGAGTCTAGATTCAGAAAAAAGGTACACGTTTCGTTTACTTCGTCGTCATCACTAGGCCCCGCCCACGCAATATGGGCTTTAGCCTGCCGCTTCCAGCTTGATTACGTCTTTTGATTATTATTGCTCTTGCCCAGGAACATACCAGAATCCAAATCAGGTGTCTTCTGTGCACCTTTCTTGCCTCCGTTGTGCTCAGGCAACAGTGGCAGCCTCAGGCTACCTCAGCCTGCTGTTTCCTGATCTGGACTAGTTGTACTGGAGATCACGAATACGGTAAGAACCCCATCCTAGCCCCTTCCTGTTTTGGCAGTCTGGGGACTTATGAGGCCCCGGTCAAGAATCGAGTACCTTTTTTCCCCTCAAGCCCTCCTTCAGCCTGTTCCTCCTTGTCTCTTTCCTTCATCATGAGCTAGTTCTCAATTGCACCGTCTCCCCTTCCCCCATCATCATCTGCTTGCGCTATCGCTTGCAGGTCCCCCAGAATGCAGCTACAGCTACAGTAATGAAAATATCACGTCGCTCTCTTTGAGAGATATGCTGCTCACCCTGAACTCTACCTCCCAGAATGGGATCCAATATCCCCACGAGCACTCGCGCTTTCGACCACCGCGCTCCCCCTCGCCATCTACATCGGCATCTAATCCTCCCGCCGCACCTACAGCGCCGTTAAGGCCAGCGGACTTTCCCTCAATGGACTCTTCGCGCAACACTCTACCTCGTCCTTCCTTAACCTTGCCGCCGCCGGATGTCGGCTTCGCCAGTATGCCTCCGACCACAGGCCCGGCAACCCAACAACTACCACCGCCTCCTTCGCAATGGCAAAGCTCTAACTCCGACGATGCCATGCATCACTGGCTCCGAGCCAAGGCTGAAGAGGACCGGAGGAAGCAGGAAGAGGAGAAGACGCGCCAAGAGAGCTTACGTTTGGAGCAGCGGAGGGTCGAGGCGAGCATGCTTCGGGATTCTTTACTTGCGGGCATCCCTCCGCAAATTATTCCGCTTGTCTTTGCTGGGATATGCCATAATGGATTGCCTCAACCGGTAGTGGAGTTGGCGCAGCAGTATCTATCCCAGGTTTCCACTGCACGTGGGTCGAACCCTCAAGTTGCTCCCCAAGCTCCGTCTCATGCGCATTCACTGTCCAGTTCCCACTCTCAGCGGCCTTCTATGCATGTTCGACAGGACTCCCGTTCGGGCCTTCAGCACTCAGCACCGCCCCCTCCACCTCCACCTAATATACTTTTGTCCCAGAATGCGCCCTCGAATATTAATACGCCGTCTACCCCTCAGATGCCCGGGAGACGCTCGTTACCCCCTGCCCCTCCGGATTCTAGAGCCGGGCCAAATCCATGGATTAACCAAGGAGGCGCGGCCCAGGCCCAAGCGGGCCAAATAACCATGGGCAATGTACAGTATGCGCCTGGCTCGTCGGTTCCTGTCCCCGTTGCGCAGGTCTCGCGAAGACCTGATTCCCAGTCACGCCGATCACCCCCGTCATTATATTTCCATCATTGGGTTCCCCCTACTCAGTCACAATCAGGTGCCGCACCCGGAAAGGCTCACCAAGAGGCACCAGCTCATGGTACCTCTCGTCGTTCAGAGCACCATGCGTCTCCAGGACGAAAAAGGAAGGCTTCCGGTCCTCACCAGCCTGCCCCAGTACCGTCCTCTCGCTCCTCTGAATCACTTATAGGAGCATCACAGACTTCGCAGCCAGCGTCTCCAAAGAATGGTGGACAACCGGGACCGTTGACGCGCCACCATCGACTTAGCGATACATCATTTGCTCACGGAGATCACCATCTACGAAACGTCAAAGTAGAGCAGGTTGGGACAATGAGCCCATCTCAGGTTGCCCCAGCCTTGCCTGGATATACGCTTGCGACGACCGGTGAACCAACAGATCAGAAGCGCAGCGGAGATTCGCCACCAGTAAAAGATGTTGAAAGAGATTTCCCGCAGACATTTCAAGATCTTCGCGCTTCGAGCGTAGAGGCTAAGCCTCATGATTCTGTTCATGAAGGTAGCTCCCAGCAGTCCTCCACATCGGAAGCTCCGGTAGCTCCCTCGCAGCCACGCGATGCTCCTGGCGGCTAACCTGTTGAGTCCTTCTTTCTCGGACTCTAATCACCTGAAAGCATACGGGCATACCAGTGTTATGCCCACCTGCGCGATCGGATTGCCGCATCCGACCCTGGGGACGATATAATGAATATTTAAGTCTAATTTTTGCACGTCAGCTAGGCTCAGTCCCTGTCGTGCTGTTTGTATTAAACTGGCTGATGCATATTCTCTGGTAGCTGGTATACCGGGGTTGTACAAAACTACTAGTTGTACATAAATAGCATTGAACAGAGATATAAATGTTCTCTGCAGACTGCAAGTTTGTTAGACATAGATTTTTTATGGTTTTTTGAGCACGGGTGGCAGCAAAGACAACGAATTATAATGATCGGATTAGGCTATATTAGGTTTGGTTCTAGTACTGATAGGTGTGGTAGTAGACGTGAAGAAGGATAAGGCAAGGGATGGACGAGCCCGAACATATGAGATGGAAGTTGGAGAAACAGGGAGGGCATCGGAAAAGAACGGGGCCCATACAATCAGATCACGGTGCTAACACAAACACGTGCATTCAAGGGGGAGCCCTAGATGGGTATGGTACGGAATGAAATGAAAAAGGTAAAGGGGTATCAGAATCAGAATTAGGGCTGGACAGCCTTGGCTTGTAAGTTTTAGGCTCACACCACACGCACACACACATTGAGCCACACATGAATAGGTAAGTAGGTATATAAGAAAAGTCATATCGTGTACAGAAAGACAAGGAGGGCAAATTAGTCCGTGTAAGAAGGGGTATAGAGGTAAAAAAAAGAAAGGTGAAGGGAGGGTATAGTATAGTGAAGTAGACAAACAGAAAGATAAAAGAGTACACCACATAGGTGTCGGAGGACAATACAAAGGGGTCGGACCTAGGTTTGCCATGTTCAACTGCACGGCATCTGGAAAGTCTCATCGCAAGCTGATTATTGTTGCGGCATTAGGAGGTAAAGGTGTCCCTCAATCTCGGCTCGACCTTCTCACGGCAAACAGCAGTGGTATCTGTTGGGAGGCCGTTGAATGTGAGGAGTCAAAGGGCATGAACAGATCCCAATGTATCAGCCAGCCGTAAGAATGAAATATAATGAGAATGATAACAAAACGACGTTGTTCGATCATCGCAAGTCATCCAGCCGGAATCATTCGTAATGTACCCAGATAGAGCAGCACTCCCCAGGTTGTGTGGAAAATAGGTATTAAGCTGTGGCAGCACTGCCAGTGCTGTATTGATAGAAGAAACGAAGGGTCGTGGTGTGGTGTTGTTTATCGGGCCCTGGATCATCCCGACTTCTTACGATGGTGGACTTTCCATTCAGCTTTGGCGACACGCATGAACAGCTCGACATCTTTGATTGGAATCCAACTAGTTAAAACCTTCATCGAGTTCTCGAAATCAGACTCAAGGATGATTTCTCGCATCCCGTCGATAAGAGCTGCCGAGGTCGCGTGGAGGACGTCGAGGCCCTTGCCGAAACCGCTTGTCTCCGGTTTGCCCGACTTGGGATCGTCCTCGGCATCGCCAAGGAGCATAAAGACATCCCAAACTCGAAGCTGGGCTGGGAAAGGTATCGAGTAATTGAACAGTGTCAAATACCACCGGGTACCGTATGCTGTAGGCGGTATTCCAACTTCATTCTATTGCGAGGCAATACCTTTAGCTCAAGGTGCACTTTTCTGTCTTATGGGTCAACTTACCAATTTCGCGGCAACTTCTCCACCATCCAGCCATTCTCGTTCGAAGTCGCCCA
The DNA here is from genome assembly GCF_000011425.1 of Aspergillus nidulans FGSC A4. Taxonomy (NCBI): domain Eukaryota; kingdom Fungi; phylum Ascomycota; class Eurotiomycetes; order Eurotiales; family Aspergillaceae; genus Aspergillus; species Aspergillus nidulans. The sequence continues at coordinate 1,802,656 of NC_066262.1, read as the reverse complement.
GAGCCTCCATGAGGCCCGCAAACCCGGAACGATAGAGTTTCTCGAGCCCCCGTAGTTGCCACAGTCGGACAAGCATAACAAACGTATGCTCTTCGTCGTAGTAAGCAAGGAGTGTCGCCGCGAGCGCCGCCATACCTTGAACGTACCCCGTATCCGGAAAGTAGAGGGACATCGCATGCAACACGCGGAAAAGTAGGCGTTGACCACCGCGGTACCGTCGCCGGAACATGATGTGGCTAGAGATCGTTCTTGGCACATCGATATCAATCTGGACGTCGTCAGGAGACGATATGTCCTGGTACTCATGATAGATTTCAATGAGCTCCTCTTCCGTCGGGCTATCGCTGTGCTTCTTAGCGCTGGTTTCTAAGAAAGAATACCATGCTGATGATCGCCACCGATCTGGTATTCCTTTCCATGTCCGTTCAATCAACTTTGAGCTCTTGGTATCAAAGTCAAATATCATTCCGCCCCCATGTTTGCCTTTCCTTGTCGGCTTCGCCATTTTTGTCCACTTGTCTTCCCGTTCCCACTCCTTTTTCCTTGCGGCACGCGCAGCTGCGCTGTCCAACTTATCGTCAAACGCCGTAGAGTCAGAAGGAAGAGTGAGCATATCGCCAGCCTCATCCTTGAAGCGGCGACTGCGATTGTGGGGTAAGTGGTTTGTCGCTTGTCGGAACCGCGAGGTAGATCTGCGCAAGGGGGAACTAAACGTGCTCTGCGAGGAAGCAGGACGCATGGAAGCCTCAGAGTTCTGCCGCGAAGGGGACCGGCCTGTAAACGAGCGATTGCTTGCTAGGGCAGTTGGAGGTCGTATGGTTCGTCTCCGCCTTGGTGTCTCCGATGCTAGCAGCAAACTGGTGGAAACTCGTTGAATGGGACTGAACTCTGCACCTTCAGCAGAGTTTGAGGACCGAATGAAGCCATATCTATCGACATCTCCCGCCTTTATATTCTGCCAGTACTCGATACCCCCGGCAAGCTCGTTAGGCTCACGTTTGGGACCAGAAGGGTTAGCGTCAGTGTCAGTCGAAGTTTCAGCGCGTTTTGACCCGGCTTCAGAGGCACTATTTTCAAAGGTCTCTGACTTCGTAGGGGTTGGCTCCTCCCACAAAGTACCGTTTTCCATGGCATACGATCTTGCCACTTCCGAGTCTGTAACATTCTCGTCTCCTTTCGCATACATCAACCTAACCCTTCGAGATAGCATATCCTCATCCGCAGATATGGCCCTGCTGGCTATACTATTCCGACTAACACGAAGCAATGACGGAGGCCGCGGACGGACACGGGCGGTTCCAAAGCTATCCGCGGCAGAGCCGTCTTGTACCGGCTCCTGAGACATCCCATTCGCCCCCAGAGTCTCTGTTTCTGTTCCAGTTGCGACGGTTTTCGTCGCTTCACTTCCCTTTGCCGCAGTTCCCGTAGCATCTGGGTCCGTGTCTTGCTCCTTGAGCTTGCGCTTTGATTGTGGTTTTCCCTCCGTACGGATGAGACTCCCACGCTTAGAGAACCTCATGTCCGAGACACCAAGGTCATCAAATGACGCATCCGGAATGTCCAACGAGATACCACTGAATTGGGGCGCTATCTGTGGTACAGGTGGCGGCGATTCGTCTCTCTGGTGATCCATCGACCTCCTACTTCTGAAGGTGCCCCATTTCTTTTCTGACCACCGCGAGCCGGGCCTTGATCCGGGCCTTGAGCCTGGCCGAGAACTGGGACGTGATCCGTCATTGACGACTATACTGGGAATACTGCGCAAAGACCGCAGGCTCACAGTTGACCGTTCGGCTTCTTGCAGTGATGATATCCCTTTGAGCTTCGCAAAAGCTGGATGCGGCGATAATCCTCGGTCTATTCTCGGACCTTGGTGCGTCGGGGTACCAGGCGCCGACTGATCAAGGCCGCTGGACGATGTCGTTGTCGTTGTCGTTGTCGCTATCGATCTGCTTTCAGATGACAGAGCTTGATCAACTGGAGGTTGTAGCGAGGCGGATTGGGCGATAGAAGGGTCCGTCGTACTCGCGGTCGTTTCTTCGGGAGAAGGGGATCGTTCCGACATTTCGACGGGCGACGAGGGCGATCGCAAGTCTCCCATTATCCTGGCATGACTTGCACCTGGCTCTCTTTGTGGCTCCAATTGTCGGGTGAATTATCTCTGCAAAACCTCTATAGAAATATAACAAAGCCCGTACTCCCTCTTTCTGTTCGTTTCGCAGAATGCGTCTCAATGGAGCGAGGGCGGGGGGTTGGCGAGACAAAGGATCGAATCGTCGCACGAACGTCGCGCCAGTCAATCGCAGCCTAAGATATATAGGATGGGCCACAAAGGGGCAAAGCGAACGACAATTGTGAGTTAGTTTCCACCAAGCAGTTGAACATGACCATCCCCAGGGGTTCGGTGCCCAAAAATGGGGGGAGTTTTGAGACTGAATCGGGTCGAGACTGCCAGTTGTTGGACCGCGGCTTTTGACACTTGGCAGGCGGGCAAGCTTCAACGATGTAGGCGGCTGTTAAAGAAAGATGACAATCGTAATTTAAAGAAATTGATGGAAAGGACAGACAAGAGCTAATGAGAGCTATAGTGATGGGTTGTGTAAGGATTCAACGGTTGAGGCTTGAAGAAGGGATCGCGAAGGGGGTTACGAAGCGATCCACTTGGGGGATTCATATAGCGACTTAGGCTGGGCTTGACAAGGGCAGTCGGTTCTGGGCGCACACTAACAACACTTTTGAGATCCCGGAAGATGATCTCAACGAGGATAATAAAGTAGAGTACAACGGTGAAAATTGAGCCGATTTCTCTAACGGCGATGATGCTGCTGGATCCCACCAGGCCCAGTGCATTCCATGGATTCGATAATGCGATTGTTCTGCAGAAACTGACCTTGACGTCAAGGCCTCGTACTGGGCTATGCGCTGCTGGTTATCATTATTATCAATAGTCGCATGGTTTTATCGCTCTATAGGCCCCTGGCTCGTGCCCTGAGACAAAGGGGCCTGGTATATACTGTGTCGGGTGTTTACACTCCTTAACTCTACAGGGTTCTGTATTCCAGGGCTGCCTATGCCCGCCTCCAATGCAAGGACTCTAAACTTCCCGTCCATTATTGCATCCTTTCCGTCGATTTTCCTGTTTGTTGTCCAAGGCATCGCTCCAGGCAACAAGCTGTGTAGTTCTTTCCAAATCCCAAAAAGTAACTCCAAAAAGCCAGATACCAGCTGGCCGTAAATGCAAAACCATACGTACAGAGACTACAGCCAAGGACGCGCGGGGTCTGGACACGAGACACAGGCGACGAAAGGGCGATCCCAGATGACCATGCAACAACAACAACAACAACAACAACACCGATGATGTGTCATGTAGATACTGCGGCCAGCTGTAAGTAGCCCCGCTCATGTCTACGCAACAGTCGTGGTGTTGGCAGTCGAACGAGACGGTTCACGCGCAGAACGTGATGGTTCAATGGGTTCCTTGGGTAAAAGTTCAATCTGTCGGACTAGGAAACTCTTCTCGTCCGTGAACTGGTCGTCGTCTGTGCGGTCCTCCAGGAATTTCGGTAGGAATCTTAGCAAGCGATCCCGGTTGTTGATCAGAATTCGCTGGACTGCCACTGACTTGTCCGGATTGGCGACAAATACCTAACCACATTCTTTGTCAGCACGACGCATCCTACGCGGTCATAGAGGTTGCGTCCTTCACATACCTTGAAAACATGAAATCCCTCATATTGAACCATCTTGCGATCATCACGCAGGAGCTTCATGCAAAGCTTGAGGTTTTCTCCGCTCTCGACGTATCGCATCATCACACTGTAGTTTGCGCGATCGAGTAAAATCTCGCCTAAGAGTTTGATGCTCTGTCGCTTAGTGACATATGACTCAGACTGAACGAGGAAAGTGTTAAACTGCGCGAAAAAGTAATCGAAGTTTGTCGCTAGATATCCTGTAACAAGGGATTTGTGGCGCGTCAAGATTTCCTGAGGAAACAGTTTCGTGTTAGGATAGTTTCTTAGAAATGATTTCTTTGTGCACTTGCCCTAAAAGTTGTGAATGCATCTGCGCTGAGCTCAAAGGTACCTCGGTCAATCCAATGGAAGAACCTCCAGAAAACACCTGTTCCGCGCTGAGGAACGTTGGGCTGGACCTCGGTCAGTCTGATAGCTGGCTCCCCCTCTTTTGACTGATCATAAAGAATGATAGCGGCGATTACGTCGAACTTCAATGCCTCCCTCAAGATAGTGCCGCATGGCATGGCACTTTGGCTGTGCTCGTAGCCCCTACATAGCTCAATGATAATTTCAGGACGATTGTGAACGATGTAAGAGATGACGGGAGGGTCTGGCGAGTTTCCGTGAGGAGGCTTAAAGCGGAGTATGTGAGAGAATATGGTTTGCGTATCTTTTCTTGCTTCGAAGGGAAGGTTGTGAAGAGCCACCGCGAGTTCGTAAAGCAGATCCTCGTGGAGCATAGCTTGGACCAGGGCATGAACCTGATCAGTAGAAGCTTCAAGTTCTGCCAAAACACAGATCAGTAAGTTAGACCACGCCATATTTAGTTTCCTTTGAGCTGTACGAACCTTGAGTCCCCTGCACCATCAACTTCATCTGTGATAGCTGCTTGGCTAATTCATCCTCAACCTGATAGAGGCTTAGCAAGCGATCGGTCGGTGGAGAAAGTCTTAAGAGACTGGACAGACCTTAGAAGCGGTCGAAGGCTCACGGAGTCTCAGCAGCAGGTCCTTGATTGATCTCACAACGTCGGATGGTTGGCGGGATCGACCCCGATTGAAGAAGAAGGCCATTCTTGTTTATCTTATCAATAGCACAGCTGAAAGAAAGGGAAAGAAATTGGCGTGAAGGGTGTGAAAGGCAATAATCAAGAATCAGGACATCTAAGGGATATAACGCGGAGCCATAAGGTCTTCAGGGAGGTAGGTATATTGGAGGTGAGATGTATCTCGAATGGCTTGATGCTTTGTTGCTTGGAAGCCGGCGCTTGTTGGCGGGGAAGCCGCTGGGCCCGATCTCCGGGTTCCTTATCAGTAACCGGACCGTAGTGGTGTAAACAAATCAAACAAAACTCAACCCGCCCAGCCGGAGGCGGGGCAACCATCATTTTTCTGGCAAATTTCTTCCCCTGCTGAAGGCCAACAAATCTGCTGCTCGTTTTACATCAAAACCTCGAGGCGTCATCCGCGGTATCAGTTCGCCTTTGAGATACTTAGACCGTCGCGCTGAACGACGGAATCTATTGCTGGACTAATTAAGCGTCGCGGTTCCTCAGACTGGGTTTTTTCCCCCGCAGTAGTCGCCATGTCCGCTCCCTCCGCTGCAGAACGCCCTTTGAAGGACATTGATCGCGATTCCCTTGCCTCTGAGGACTCTGATGCCACCGATGAAGAGGGGTGGGAAGATGTTGAGCCAGATGATGAGACACAACCGGTGGTTGGTCTCTTCTCAGACAAAGTCTACCCTGATGTCCGCTCGATGCTCAAAGAGAGCAAGGACAAGCACGACTTTGACCTAAGGAAACTACAAAAGGAGCTTGGTGTGTAGACAATTGATTCAACTCTGAACATTGAAGTGTATATCTCGCTGCTGTGCCTTGCGGCTTACGCTGGATGATATAACTTAATTTGTAGCTTTGCTAACCTCTCTCGTGTGAATTGTCAGACCTGGACTTTTTGGATACAATCAAACTCGTCAATTACATTCGCAGTTCCGTAAAGAAAGGAAACATGACGCCCGATCTGTCTTCCAAGGATAAATTCCAGAGCGAGATCTATCTCAAACCTGTTTTGGAAGACGATGCGCTTTTATACAGTCTGGATGATATTGAAGATGAGGAACCGGGGGAAGCCGTTGGCGAAACCCAGGCCGAGCGCCAGGTAGTTGAACTTCAGGAAGAGCTGGAGCGCCTTCAAATTCAGTTCTCGGAGTATAGGCTTGCTGTCCAGAAATCACTGGAGGAACAATTGACAAAGGAAGACGAGAAGCTCCCGTTGACACCTGCTGGACGTACTAGCACTAAAGCTGAAGAAGTTGATTCTGACTACTTCACCTCTTACGCCTATAACGGTGCGGTGTTCAGTCATCTCACTGGAGTCTCTCATTCGCTAATATATTGTTTAGGTATTCACGAGTCTATGCTCAAGGACACGATCCGTACCGATTCCTACAGGGACTTTGTCTATGAGAATAAACACATTTTCAAGGACAAGGTTGTGTTGGATGTTGGCTGTGGAACCGGAATTCTGTCTATGTTCTGCGCCAAAGCAGGTGCCCGAAAGGTTATCTCTGTCGACAACTCAAACATTATCGACAGGGCCAAAGAGATCGTATATGAAAATGGGTTCGGCGATGTTATAACGTATGTTAACAAAACTTCAGCAAGTATATACGTCCACTGCTAAAGTTTCACTGTACAGATGCATCCGCGGCAAGATTGAGGAAGTCACATTGCCCGTCGAACAGGTGGACATTATCATCTCCGAGTGGATGGGTTATGGTTTGCTGTTCGAAGCGATGTTTGACTCTGTCATTTACGCCCGCGATCGCTACCTCGCTCCGGGTGGACTCATGGCCCCCTCACACGCTACCCTTCGCATCGCACCGCTAGCCGACCCCGACTTGGTCCAATCACACATTGGCTTCTGGCACGATGTATACGGTTTCAACATGAAGAGTATGCTCACTGGTATCTACGATGAAGCACTTGTCCGTACCGTGCCGTCATCTGTTATCGCTGCAGAGTCTCAGATCTTCCTCACCCTTCCACTACACACAATCACTGTGGAGGAATTGTCCTTCTTGAAAGAGTTTGAGTTGACCCTGAAAGAAGACGTTGACGCTCTCGACGGTTGGGCTATCTGGTTCGACATTTTTTTCATGCCGTCCAGGGATTCTACGCTTCCGCCTAATGCCACTCCAGCGGACCTGCAGAAGAAAGGGATTGTGTCTTTTACCACTGGGCCTGATGGTAAAGAGACTCACTGGCAGCAAACAATTCTTTTAATCGACCATGGAAAGAAGCACGCGGCCCCGCTGAAGAAAGGCCAGCTGATCAAAGGCAAGGTTGGGTATCAGAAGAAGGATTCGAACTCCAGATCTCTGAACATCACCGTTGAATATGATGCGGGAGTCGGCGAAAGGGGAAGCCAGAACTGGGCGTTACAGTAAATATTAAGCTTTAAAATAAAAGTTTTGCTTTCCTCTTCCAGAACGTCATTTCTTGTTGGCGCAACAGCTATGCTTCAAGCCATAAACTCGTAATTGTACGGTGCCCGCCCATACGGACAACTTTCGGGTATCTCATTCTTATGTCCGATCTTTCGCGTCACCTCCCGTTTCATGCTTGCGGCCAACACGGCTGCTGTGATGGCGATGCCGCTGATTATGACTGCGGTGATGATGGGAACGTGAGCCAGATCTAGAATGCGAACGCCGTCGATGCGAATTAGTGGAACTTCGATCGTGAGAATGCCGGTGGTGCCTTTCTCCCCTCCGACTCCTTTCTTTTCCGCTTGTATCCGGAGAATCATCAAGTCGAAAATCCTCAAGGCTATTCTTTGAGCTAGATCGTCTCCTACGGTGGCGCGACAGGGTTTCCTCCGCAGATTTCAACGCATCAAGCTCCCTTCTTCTTTCTTCGTTCCATTTCTTTCGTTGTTCCTCAACTGACTTTAGTTGACGAATGCCCTTCTTCATTGCAGCCAGAGGGTCGTTAAGGTTTATGCGCGCTACCTCCCTCTCCTTCCTTAAAGGATCCTCATTACCCCAGACATCCTTGTTAGACATTGTCTCAGTGATTATACCATCGCCATGTGAGGACGAATACCAGGGGTTCTTGCCCACGTCTTGACGGAACCCAGCTGCATTAGAGAACCGCATTGTATACTGATCTTCGTAACATCGCACTCTATCCGCCGCCTCTTTTACGGCTTCTGGGTTCTTCTCAACTCGTCTCTGGGAATTTACCTCTGGGAAGAGGTTGATATGTCCATCGCTATCGTGGAGCGGCGCTTCGACTTCGCTTTTTCGAGCATGTAGCAACTCTTCCCGTTTTGCGAGCGCAAGCTCCGCGTCTTCTCGCGCTAATCTGATATCGCGGTCTGTATCATCTTCGCCGGCTAAACGTCTCCGTTTCCTATGACTTCCTGTAATGTCGGCGCGGGATTTCCTTTCTGCTTGCGGTATGGTTTGCGATGGAGGAAGAGGGGTAGGAGGCGATTCACCACGGAGTACTCGAATTCGCCGCTCGGCATCGACTTCTTGCATGCGGCGCTCATCTTCCTCTTCCTGTGCCTTGGCTTGAGCTTCGTCGCGTCGGACACGCGCTATATTTTCTGGATTATAGACATTCCATGACTTCTTCCCGAGAAGATGACTGTTAAAGATGACGTATGAGTGTTTGACTTTCACTGACCACACGACACGATAGAACTTACAGAGGCATCGTGAACCATATACTGTGTATCAAAGGCGAGCCAGGCTATAAGATATCGCAAGAGAACAAAATTGAGATAGTGTTGGGAGACTCGAACTTTACCTTCGATAATCTAGTGGTTGCCGGCAAATAGTCGTCTGGCAGTCTCCGCCGCCCGCGGTGGCTCCGCATCAGCTGGCCCATCAAAGCTGCCTACATATATCAACTCCACGCCACGTTGCGGCTTCTTTCATACATCAGCGGCCTACGCTATCATTCAACCATCTTTCTCCCCGTCCTACCTGAGAACATATTCTTCGCTTCTGATCATCGCCAGTTGGCCGCTTCTTGGTGGAGTTGCCGAGACAAGCTGCGGGCAGCATTACACTAGTGTCTGGCCAACTCTGGAAAGCTTAAGCTCACCTTTGAGCTTTCCCCAAACACGTTATTGCTTACAATACTCTTTGAGTCGCACGATACACGATGTTCAATCGCAATAATTACTCGAACCCTTTCGGGTCCAATCCTCCCCAGAGGGATGGCTACTCACGACCTCCGCAAGGCTACCCACCTCAGCACGGAGCTCCTGACTCAGGGTGTGAAGATACCCCATAGCAACCTTGTATATCGATAGCTAATCCCTTTGCTTCATTTAGGGGCTACGGAACGCCACCGCCGCGACGACCTGCGCCGGGTGCTCGTCCACCACCGCAAGCACCAATGGGGGGCAGACCAAGTGAAGGAGGGGTCTGGGCTTTGACGCCCAAGGAAAGTCCGAATAAAGAATGTCAATTCGGAAACCTGTAAGTATAATAAGGCGAGCAATGAGGCTGTGAATATGTCACTAATGGTCTGGCAGCGTCGCGCTCTCGGCCCAAGACTTCCCACGCGCCCAATTCGGTTATGAAGATATATTGATCATTGTCAATGGCCTCTATGTGTTCTCCGCACGAATTCTGGATGAGTTCCCTCCCGGTTACATTGGGTTGTCCAGTATACAACGACCATGGGCCAGGGCTGGATTCCGAGACTCCCTCGACGTACGAATTTACGACCCTTTCCGTCAGGGAGGGGAGGCGTACCTCGGCTCTGCGGATATGGAAGTCAAGTTTGCTGGAAAGCTAAGACCCGATACTCTATATGATCAGGATGAGCTTCTCAACTCTGTTATCAAGGTACGTGTAACCCTTTCCTAGCTCTCAACAGCCTGACTAATGGTATCAGAACTTCGAAAGCCAAATATTTGCGCCGGGGCAGCCGGTACTGATGGATCATCATGGCGTACCGCTTCAGCTAACGGTCAAGACGATCCTTCGTGTCAGCCTGACTTCAGAAAAGGATACCAGTAAAGTGCCGGAGACGGAACCTACAGCCAGGGGCATCCTTACGAAGCATACGTTGATCAATTTCTTCAAAGATCCTCAGAGTGAGATCCAGATAAAGCCGGCAAAAAACCGGCCTGCAGCAAATGCCATCATTCAACCCGACTTCAACACTGAGAAGATGGGAATTGGTGGTCTTGACTCGGAATTTCACACGATCTTCCGCCGCGCCTTCGCGTCGCGTATCTTCCCACCTGATATTGTGCAGAAGCTTGGTATCCAGCACGTGAAGGGTATTTTGCTCTTCGGGCCGCCAGGAACTGGCAAAACGCTGCTAGCGCGACAGATCGGGAAGATGCTGAATGCTCGAGAGCCAAAGATTATCAACGGCCCGGAGGTACTGAACAAGTTTGTCGGACAGTCAGAAGAGAACATCCGTAAACTTTTTGCCGACGCGGAACAAGAGTATAAGGAGAAGGGCGACGAAAGTGGACTCCACATCATCATCTTCGATGAATTGGATGCTGTATGTAAACAGCGTGGCAGCGGAGCAGGAGGCGGCACCGGTGTCGGTGACAGCGTTGTCAACCAACTGCTATCTAAGATGGATGGTGTCGACCAGCTCAACAATATTCTACTTATCGGTATGACCAATAGGAAGGATATGATTGATGATGCTTTGTTGCGACCTGGTCGTCTGGAAGTGCACGTCGAAATCTCACTGCCTGACGAAGCTGGTCGAGCTCAGATTCTCGGCATCCACACCCAGAACATGAGACAGAGTGATCTAATGGATCCAAGCGTCAATTTGTCGGAACTAGCGACGTTGACGAAGAACTATTCGGGTGCTGAGATTGCTGGCCTCGTGAAGGCTGCTACGTCGTTCGCCTTCAACCGCCACATTGACTCCGGTAAGACAGTTAGGGTTAAGGACGATGCCGCGGAAATGAAGGTCAACCACTCCGATTTTATTCATGCTCTTGATGAAATCCAGCCAGCTTTCGGTGTGTCTGAAGATGAAATCAAGAGATGCATTGAGCATGGTATCATAAATTATTCGGACAAGATCGACAATGTTCTTCAAGAAGGAGAAGCGCTTGCAAGAGGGCTTGGCCGCCCCGAGCAGACCACTCTATGGTCCGTTTTGCTCAATGGGCCGCCTGGGAGTGGTAAGACCGCTCTCGCAGCTCAAATCGCTCTTGATTCAGGTGCACCTTTTATCAAAATGGTCTGCCCCGAAGATGTTGCCGGGTATAATGAAGCAGCTAAGATTCAACACATACTCAGAGTCTTCAATGATGCATACAAGAGTCAAACCAGCGTCGTCGTCGTTGACGATATTGAGACACTTATCGATTATGTCTCCGTTGGTCCCCGATTCAGCAACAGCGTCCTACAGACATTGAAGGTCTTGTTCAAGAAACGCCCCCCAAAGAACCGAAGACTTCTTATCTTGGCTACCACAAGTGAGCGAGCACTCATGAAAGAGCTGAACATTTATAACTCGTTCAACTCCGATATCGATATTCCAAATGTCACCAGCCATGAAGAACTGAGACATGTCATGGAAAAATCTGAGGTGTTTGCGAGCGAGCAGGTAGCGGAGGCTTTGGAACGCATCGATCCTCTCAAGGGAGAGACACCATACAGCATGACTTTTGGTGTTGGGATCAAGAAGGTCTTCGATGGGATCGAGCTTGCGAAGAAGACGCCGGACCAGCTGGTGAATCAGTTCGTGCGCTTCATCAACAGTGCAGTACAAGAAGGAGGATTGACTACTAGAAGGGCAGTTTAGTCGGCGCTTAGAGGTCTCTAAGGGTCATTATGAGCTCCATATGCTTTGTCTATGCTAGTTTTTTCCTATTAGAAGATTATTCTTTAGACGTGCCTAACAAGATCTTGCTATAGAGTACTATTGGCAAAGGTTCTCTATTGAACCTGAAATTCGCCCACTTAGCTCATATGTGTAAACATATGTATAAAGTCCCAGTTTAAAAGGCATGCGTGATTTTCCAGCTTTTCTGCGGAAGTGTTACTGCCTAGGTAGTCCGAAGGGTTCCGCTGTAGCAAGCTTTCCAGGGCTCTCTATTCTACTTTCCTAACACGTCTCCCTGCCTGGTTTTAACGTTCTCGGCATCCCAGTTTGTCTCCTCATTTATCACATTCGCCCCTTCCCCCTCCATCAATATTGTTATAATCGTGTTTGGCACCACTTACGTACCAGGCTAGCAGTTAGGCCCAGGAAAACGGGCACCGACACAAGTCACTGAACCACGATGTCCGACCAAGATATGTCCACGCATATTCTCAGGGGAAAACAAGTCCCCCAACAAGATAATGACCTCCGCGAAGAATGGCCTCCCGAATCCGTCAGCAACTACCAGATGATCCCTAAAGAGCATGCGTCAACCTCGCTGGAGCAACAGACATGGCAGCCTCAAGCGGCGGAGAAACAGCAGACAGAGTCTCAGCCCCTCCTTCATCATCAAGCTTTCACAGTTTCTAATACAGATGTCAATGCCAATGTGCAAGGCAGAGTCCCGAACAGACACTCTCTGTTATTCGAGGAGTGGAAAGCTAGATCTTTACGGAGCCCAGAGCAATTGAATGCGCTAGCTGCAGTGCATGAAGAAAATAACACTGAGACCAAGAGAAGCATATTATCGGGAGATGTTAGGGTGTTATTAGGGGAGCGCTTTGATAAACCTGGAAGTGGTCGAAAGAAGATTAAGCCGGTTCAGGATAGCCCCCCTCAGGCTGAATTGAACGATGCAAGAAAAAAAGAGACATCAGGCGATGACAAATCCAAATCGGTGGAACAAACTGCAGGATCAGCCTATGTTCACACAACCCCTAAGCCGGCAAATAAAGACTCTATTCACTATCCCAAGACCGAGAAGTTGCGGAATAGGGCTACGTCTAAAGATGATAGAGCGCTACTAGGAGAACACTCTGATAGAGCAACAGACGCCCAGGCAACGACCAGTTTGGACAACGGTTGTCATGTCCAGCAGACCAAGGCAGCCAAGGCCGACAGTACTATTACGTCGAAGGACACCAGATGGTATGGCAGGAAGAACTCCAAGCGAGCAAGTATTGTTCAAACGAGCAATTCAATTGCGAATAATGGCCACAAGCAGCAGTCTAAAGTCAAGAATGACAATACCAACGAAGGTAGGTTCACTTGCATATTCGCTACTGATACCCAGCTCCATATAAGGACCGCTAACTACTGTTTACTTAGAAGGCCATACACCCGCTCCATTCTCCGAAAACAGCAATACGCCCGTTGTCCAGCCAGAAACAAGCTCCAGGAAAACAGGGAATAGAGGAATCAAATCCATGGAGCGACAGCATGATCACGAGCGCCAGAGATCCCGTAGGCGCCAGGCTTCACACGAACGGCAATTTTCCCAAAGACGCCTGGCCCAGGAACTGCGACCCTCTAAAGAGCCGCAGCCCCCACGGGCGCTTCAGCCTGCTCACGCACAGCAATCCTCTGAGAAGTGCCAGGATTCCCAAGCACAACAACCTTCCCACGCACGTCAGCCTTCTAGAGAACACCAGGGCTCCAGTGAACGTCACACCTACCCCTCAGAAAAGGGCTCTATAGAACGCAAGCAGCGCTCCCGGGAGCGCACCCACGAGCAGGTAGTGTATACAGCTCAAAATGGTACTCGGTATGGGGTGGACGAGCTGAGAAGACTGGCTCACGGAGTCAAGATCAGCGCCAATGTTAAGGTGTATTTCATTCCTTGCTTCATTGGAGACCCGTGGAAAGATGTCGAGCCGGTCCCTTGTGTCCGTCCGCCGGACCTCATGAGCCGATTCTGAACGTATGTTTAACCTAACCATACGTCTTTCGCATTAAACCATAAGAGACTCGGCAATGGATGTGTCCGTTTGACTTGATGGATGTTCTAAGTTAGTTGATTTTCCCTGTTATCTCGCATCACTTAGTGACAAAATAGGGTAGGCCTATTAATATGAGCCCCCAAAAGGTTGAAGTCAATTGCACAATTAACTTCTAGTACATGACGAATTTGAGAATCTGCACAATCGTCACATGGCTTAAAACATGCCAAGGCTTTATGCTTTCCTCTTCCGGTAAAATCACGTGATGTTTAGATGACCCCTTGAAGGATCTATTCTTCCACTTTTGATGCCTAACGTCAGCAAATTGGGTGCTTGGTGCCTGATGGGACGCACTACTTACTAAACAGCATAATAAACAAAATGAAGCGGGCGGGGCGGAGGTATAGTGGTGAAACTTGCAACAGCTCGTGCGTTGAATGACAATTATTTGGTTAGGGATCTGGCTGCGGCTTGTCATTCAATGCCCTGCGATCAGCTGCAGCAGAGGACTGCACAGTTTACTCCTGGTTAGGTCTGGTCTCTTTTCGAATTGGGACAGGACATGGAAGACACAGACGGTCGACTGAGGCGCGATGAAAGGGTGACTGTTGTCTTCAAATTGGGCAGGGGTACTCCCAGTCCTCCTGCTCACCATGTGCCTACAACACGTGCGGCGGGAATTATACATTAGGGGCACGTATAGTCAATGGTCGGGAGCAATTCTAGGGGTGCAGAAGCATATGCAGTGACCCCGTTTTCTACCGTAGTGCCACTGCGGCCGGCGAGGTAAGCTACTCTGTACAGGGGGTTGTCAATTTGACTTTGGCTGCGCTGGACTGATCACCCTTCATTTTCAGGAAACGCAACTTAACACGGCGCAACAGTTATATTTGGCCAATTAAACGCACTATCAAAGTGACTGAAAGCCCTGCTTTGGTACAGAAGATACAATGAAAGAGAACTATCCCAACCCAAACCAAGACCGAACCCAAATTTAACCGTGAAAAGAGCAAACCCTAGAAATACCCAATATCCCAGGTAATCAAACCTATGTGAAAAAGAAGAAATGAAGTCATCGTCAGTGTCGTTACAAAGTTCATATGTTGGTCTTTTAGAGAGCCAAAACAGATAAGCGGAAAGAAAGCAAGGAACCCAGTCTTGACGGAGACTAATTGTCGTCCAACGTATACTTCTTCGAAGCTCGCCGGTATTCGTCTGGGCGAAGGCTTTCAGCCTTCGATTTCAATACGCTAAATTTCATAGACTCGTCAGCTTGCGTGAATCACACTGAGAGGACGCTAATTCTTCCTCTGCGGGGTCCGATCACATTGCTAGCAGCCAATCCGCCAAGAGTTGCTATGATGGCGGAGCGGACATCCGCTCCCTATGAGCGGAGCGGAACCTGACGACTTGCCGCTGGCGCAAAAAGGACATGGGATCCAATGGCAAGAAATGGGCCAAAGCCTCACCTTACACGCTTTTGAGTCCATTCCAAATCTCGCTTGGTCTCCCGGGCGACTTTGATTCCGTCGGCGAAACTTGAGCGCACGCCTTTCAAGCGTCTTTGGGCGAGAGCTTGCAATTCGAGGAGCTCATGCTGCTTGGCATTGAGCTGGCCAGAGCTGTTATTTCAGCGATTAGTCCAATTCTTCGAGTTCTTCTGTCTCCAACATTTCTGAGCTCACGTATATCGAGTGCGAAAAGGTCATTCTCCGCCCAGGGGATGCCAGGAGTACTTACGCTTGCGCTTGCATAGCTAATCCTTTGTCCAATGGTGTGGGGTCGAACGCATTTTGCAAACGATCATTGAGAACGTCCACAACGTCCACACTCGAGAAGGAACCCGAGCTAGACTCATAGTCGCTGCTCGCGCTACCGGCGCTGTAGCTGAACCCGCCAGAAGTGCGGCTGCCCGTCGTGGTGCTTGCGTCCGACAGATCCGGTGGGGAGCCTGACACTCGGCTGATAGGGTAGAGGCTGGCAGGACCAGGGGTCTTCGAGGGAACATTCATTGGAAGAGCAGGGGATTGGTAGTTGTGGGTTGCCATTGTGGAAAGATGAAGGCTTGAATAGGTTGACAAAAGAAGCAATCTGCGGAGTTAAGTATGCGAAGGGAGTCCTTGAAGAAAAGCAGTGATGCTTTATGAAGTCTCAGGTGGAAGGAAAGCTTGGGAGATGGAAAAGGAAGAGGGAGGGATGAGGACGACAGCACGAAAGTTGACGGCTTTTATAGCCCTCCGCGGAGAGTCTTCCATCCGGCGGAACCCGTCACGAAGACGGCAACGAGGACAAGAGAGGGAGTAGAGGAGGGGGTGAATGTGATGGCCAGGTCAATCATTGGGTGGACGACTATCACAGCGGCTTTTTTCCCGTACCCCCTAACCCCCCTCCTCCAGGTCCGGCCAGTTCCCTTCAAGCCCAACCCCCCAATTCCGCCCCTCCCCAATTTCTGGTCGCCAATTCGCTCCTCATCCCGAAACGACCCCGCTTTAGGTGGAAAGACGAGGAGCTAGAGGAGCCAAATCGACGTCCAAGGACTGGTCCAGCCCTCACAATCACTCCGGCATTGAGACACAAGCCCACATGCGAGTGGCTAATCGGGGATCTCGGGCATTGAATTTGTCTCAGTTTTTCCCTTCTCATTCCGTCGGGCTGTAAAGGAATTGGACTTGGGGACGCATGAAAATGTATAAAGCAGGCGGGAGTGACGCGGGAAGGTATGTCTGTCCGTCCAAGAGTCTTATAGAAGGAGGCTCGGCCGCCGGTGATGACTTACTTTCCCACAACTTCCCATCCGCTTTCTCTACTCCACGAGATCCTCCCAGCCTAACCGGTATTCGAATCTTGTCTCTTTAGAAGGCTTCTTTTTTACATGAGCATCAGAGGGTCACTCCAAGCCAATATCGGGGGGCTGGGTGGCTGGAAAAGTATGGAAGTCTGAGAGAATCACAGAGCAATGAAAGACGGCGCATATGACAGCTACAGAGCCGCTTAACGCCGAAGCCCCGAATTACCTTTTTAAAGAATATGTTCGAACAGACACCGGCTGGTATTCCCGTTCGTGAAGATGAAAATATATGTCTGACGCTTCTTGTTCTCTTCAGAATAAAAGTATCGTCCCTGCAGGCGACGTTAGGGTAGTGGTCGAGGCAGGGTCATGTCATCATGGGTACTTTCTTCCGCACTTGTGAGTCTGTGATTTTCGTGCCCAATACCTTCCGCTGCCGTCTTCTCTTCGCAACTCTTTGACAGTCTGGAAGATGCAGTCTGAGATGCGGGGCTGACGCAACCACAGAGTTCGAACCTGATAAAAGTAGGGAATTATCAGCTGTCAAGGTAACTAGTTGGACAGCAGTGCATAAACTGTGGCCGGAGCGAGGCCCAAGAGTGCGCCGAACGCCTCGAACTTCGGCGCCAGGTCTTGTCTATTACCATCGCAATACCGAGAGCCTGAAACTGAGCGGGTGGCACGACATCTGGAAAGAAACTAAGACCGTGTAACGAGAGAGAATCCTCATTCTCCCTGAGTGAAGAAAGGTTGGATGAGTTGGCGATTCAGTGTTCTCGATGTGCGCAATTGGACGGTTGTTCATCCGCTTGGACCTCGACTTCCAGGAAACAGCCTCATCCGGAGGGTGGCTTTTAGAGCAGATTTGCGGGAAAACAGACGGCGGCAAGCGCTTTAGACGCGGCCAGCCTAGGAACCTGGATGAATACTCTTGCAGGCGGACCTGCTTCGAACCTATTTACAGGCGCAGGCAACCTACTCAGCCGCCAAACAGAGGCTGACGGCAGCTCTACTGTGTGATAATCTTTCTGCTCGCAGGGCCTTCAAGGCGGGAAAATGGCACAGCACACAGCAGAGAGTGGAGAAACAAACCATCTAGACAAGAATTGGCACGAATCATTACCCATCTTCGCCTGCTGACATGATATGGCGGCCTCGGACGCGAGTGCATGCCTGCTCTTCTTCGACTGGACCATTGAGCCGGGTAAGATAATTAAACACCACTCAAGTTCTTGAATATTCTCACGATGACATCCACCTTTATCCGCCGAAGCCACTGAACCCCCTTGAAATCCCACCTCACAGGGTCTCGCATGCAATCACCAAGCGTTATCAACGCCCAACATCTGGTTGCTGCGTCGCGCCGTCATGGCTGTCGCCTTTACCCCGTTGGTCAGCCCTCGTTTCTCTTTCGGAGGGCGCCTGAGCTCTACCAAATAGAGAAGCTGCACAGATTGACCCCAATAGGATGACGCCGTCTTCCCTCTCACACCAGCCCAACGGAAAAGCGGGTGGCACAGAAGTCCAACAATGCGAAACGCAAGAACCAGAGCTTGGTAGGGAATTTTCAGCTTGTTGATACAGATTCTCAACTCATGATCTCGAGCGCCTCCAATTTTTGCGATACCAGGTCTGCTTCATGCTCTTTTTTTTTCGCAGTTATCGGACGCACGCTCTTCCAACAGCTTTGGCCCTGAAGGCGAGAGCCGCCTCTTAGTTTGTTTGCTTTTTTATATTTTTTGTGAATCTCGAGGAACAACCTAGCGGGTCACGGAACTTCCTGCTTGTTTTGCTCGGGTAGTCTTATGCACCATTCTGCTCGACATTTCGCTCATGTTGCATCGGCTCGACAACATCGCTCGCCCGCCCACCTGGTACATTTTGCTTCACTTTACTTTTGCTCGTCAATTAAGTTTGGCCTTGAGCATTCGCGGACAGGAAGCAGATTTGACGATGGCTGATCGACAGTGTAGTGGTCGCGCTTCCAACTCTTTGTCTTAAAGAACTTTGGTTTGTGGTGCGCAGAATTCGCCCAGGATCATCAGAACCATCAACCCTTCACGAGAGACGATCAGTTTGACGCCTGAAGGTGCCCCGAATTGCAATGGTGGATGCAAGGATTGTGGGGTTACGTGGAGGTTTGCCTATCGTTGGTTTGTTCTTGCGCAGTTCTTCACCGCCACATGCAACTTGGACAGTTAGATACATGCCTCGTCTGTCCAAAACAACCAGCCGTCGTGTTGAAAGTGAACTAGCTCGCAGCTTCTGAACCCTATCCCGTTTGATCATGGAATGACTTTTTAGTCCCTTGAAGGCCGGAGAACCGCACGAATGTGACGGTAATCTGATAACGGATGGGCTGACTGATGAAGTTGGAGAGCATGCAGCGCTTTCCCCTTCCGGCCAAGATGATTCCGAATCTAGTCTAGGCTAACGTCGAACCATTAACGTTCAAGAACAACAGCATACCTGGACCCTGCCGGAATCAGGATTCAACACGCCCTTTTATTGTGCAACACGTGTCGCGCGAGTGTCGAGCTGGAGTCGCGTGTACTCCGCGTAGGCAACTCCGCGCAGTCCGTACCCTAGGTTCTTCGCCTAAGTGAGTCAGCGCTTCAACGGGATTCAATTGAGATTTCGACATAAACCTTAGTGTTTCATTTTAACTTCGCGAAGGCTTACATGGGCTGTCGCTCAGCCCTGGGTGGTATTTCCGAATTACCTTCCCATCCGGCTCATAGTGAAAGAAGATAGGGCTGGATGAGGCGCTGTGAGGCGCTGGACCGTCTCACGACGCCCGAGGATGCGCATGGCACGCAGGCAATCATGATCATCAAGCGATGGTTAGATACGTCTATTTAACATAGCAATAATTCATAAATTCATCAAATACCCGTTGGTATACCTTAACGCTCTGGGGAGCCCTCCCATTTCACGCTATATTAGTTTTTCGCAATGACCAAATAGGTTATAGGGTTGAAGAATTGCGTCAAATTGCTATCTCAGGCGGGTATCCTTTCAGAAGTATCAACTATAACTGCCCCCATATCTAAACAACCATCCCAGCACAACGTATATCACCAAACAGTCAATCAATCAATCATATAGAGCAAAAGATATTTTCTCTACTCGGGCCAAGAGAGAAGATGAAACCATGATCGGAAAGGGGAGCAATGCGTAAGGAAAGGCAAGCACACGAAAAAGAGTATGAGGTACTTGAAGAGGGCAGAAAAAATGCATGTTTGTGAGAATACAAAGTGCCGAAGGTAAGAAGATAATGTGGTATAGAATAACCTGTCGTTCAGGGTAATTCATGCGACAGCAGGAAGAGGAAGATGATGGAAGATAGCAGGTAGTAGATACTGCCCAAGAAAAACAAAAGCAACCCTGATCAAAGCCGGAAATTGACGCCATACAATGGGTTGAAAAGTCCAAAAGAACAATACTCCTGAAATTGCAGGCCCCCTTGATGCTCATAGGTATCCATAACACGCAAAGCCAAATGCAGATGCACGAGGGTAAAAGAGGAGAAAAAGGACGAGAAAGAGACGAGAAAAGTCCGCGACTGTTTAGGCAAGCGGACGAGAACAGGCCCAAATCAAGTGGAAGTAGAGCCTTAAATCAACCCGGTGCGCCTCCTGCGCGCAGGCCTCCGTGGCCGTAAAATCAAAGGCAATATGAACAAAAGAACACAGAAACGTCATGTCATGTCCACGGAGGACGTTTCCAGCTAGGGCGTTTCGGTGGCGCATCCGCAGCGCGAGTTTGATAGGACGTTACTGGTTTTAGCCATTGGCTGTAGCTCTCTTAACCAGTGCGATGTCTTTCCTCACTTCCTTCCTTAAGCCGATCGCGGAGGAGAAGCAGCGGGCGTCCGGGATCGAGAAGGCCCATCATCATCTTCCCTAGCTCGTTGTGCTTGATTGGTTTTGTAACATAGTCATTGAAGCCGGCGCGTGCGGCGTCTTCAATTTGGTCCGTCATCGCATTTGCCGAAAGGGCCATGATTGGTATCTGGGGGTAATGATTCTTCATTTCCCACTTGCGAATCTCGCGGCAAGTTTCGTAACCGTTCTTAATGGGCATTTGAATATCGCACTATATAATTTTTAGTTAGGTGCTTCAAGATTAGAATATGCTGTACACTCACGATAATTAGAGAGTAGTATCCTGGTTCTTTAGAGAATACCATGTCTGTGCACTGCTGCCCATCGCCGGCGGTTTCCGCCATGACCTTGATCTTGTCGAGATACTTCATCATAACCTAAGATTTGTCAGCAAAATCTGTGAATACAGTAAAGCCATATTGCCAGTACGAGGGTCCGAATTGACATACCATGCGGTTCGTTTCATCGTCTTCAACGAGCAACACCCGGTAACCCTTGTTCCCGATTACTTCTTTCACCATCTTAGACATGGTCTTAAAGTTATTGTTAATTGCACGAGCCATATCTTGGTTCCTATCCTTGCTGAGATCTCTCCTGTTGCCAGGATCGAATATCGGCGAAAACGCAGAGGGTTTGACAGGCTTCGGAACGGTGAAGACGCGCTTTCCGCTGGCAGAAAGCTGCTTGATATGTGCGTTGACTTCCCGCTTCTGATAGAGGTCGGATATGATAACAAGAGTAGGTGCCATATGTAGTTCGCGAGCCGCAACATAATTAATCACCTCCAGAACCTCATCAACATTAGGCAGATTGAGGACTAAGTGAGTAATACGAGAACCAGAATCAAAGTCTGCTGAGTCCTTCCAGTCCTCGACATCAATAAACGATATGATTGAGTGTTGTATTTCATGCGGAACCACTTGCTCGATATGCTGTGTAATTGCTTTGCGAGTGTTCTTCAACGGGCAAAGGATGACTATAGAATACGTGCTGTCTAACTCTTGGGGCTGCGGTGTCGTTTCAACCTCACTTGCAATGCCGGAATCTGGGGAAACGGAGGCTTCAGGTTGAGTAGATGCTGATTTCGAGGCGTCGATTCTAGCCATGGGGTCAAAGCTATGTAAATCAGGGGTCAGCAACGCGGAAGAAAACGACGAGCGCGCTGATGAGCTGCCTAGACCCAGGCGAGAAAAAGGCTCTGAACTGTTTGGCGGCTGGGAAAGCGGGGATTCGGGTGCCGAATGAAGGTCAATAGCTTCCGATATTTTGGGATCCAATGTCTCCTTAGACGAGAAAAGCAACTTCTGAAAAGAACTGGTTTTAGAAGGCGCACGCGTTTCTCGAGCAAGGTTTCCCTCGCCAGGAGCAGGCGGCGGCGGTGCATCGACCTTAACAAAGAACGAGAATTTGGCACCTTGTCCTTCCTTGCTGCTCGGTGTCAACCGGCCACCATGCATCTCGACCAGCTGCTTAGACAAGAACAGTCCAAGTCCACTACCCGCATTCTGTTGTGAGGCGTTCGTTCCCAATTGACTGAACCGTTGCATTAAACGCTCGGCGTCCTGAGCGCTGAAGCCTTTACCAGTATCGACAACGTCAAAATTCATGAGAATCTCAGTCGGTTTGTGGATAGCATTAGGATCGTGATAGATAGAACAACGGATATGAATTTCCCCCTGAGCGGTGAATTTGACTGCATTGCCAACAAGGTTTATCAGGATCTGTCGGATACGGAACCTATCACCGATAACCATAGGCGGAACATCCACGTCCATGAGATAGTTCATTTCAAGGCCTTTGTCGATTGCCCTAGATGAGACTGTATCGATCACATCTTCGATCACCGATCGCACATGAAACCAGGAACCGACCAACGACATTTTCCCAGCTTCAACCCTAGACACATCCAGAATATTGTCAACCAATTCGCGGAGATTCGTCGAACTGTTCTGGATGGTATCGAGCATTCGCCTCTGGTCTGTGTCTAGGGAGGTATCAAGAATGAATGGAATGGTGCCAAGGATGCCGTTGAGGGGTGTACGTATTTCGTGCGACATATTGCTGAAAAACTTTGTCTTAGATTCCATCTGGTTGTTGAGCTGTTGCATTGCCTTGTTGAGTTCCCTTTCAAGATTCTTGCGATCATTAATATCAGTACAAGTGCCGTACCAGGAAGCCTCGCCGCTCCCAAAGCTGCTGGTTTCGACCCGAACCAGGCGGACAAGGTGCCATCGAAAATCGCCTCCCTTTGACCGAAGCCTGATTTCCGTCGAGTAGAATACACGACCATTTTCGTCTCGCTGTACAGAAGCGACACCCCGCTTGACTAGTTCATCTAGACGATTACCAAAACGAGCCTCTTGGTTTTCTGCCCTCGGTCCGGAGGGCTCAGGCGGCTGCTCCGATGACTGGGCTGTTGTGGCATTCTTCTGAGCCCCGGAAGCGAGATAAATGGAGAGTAAACCACATTTTTCTAGATCATCGTGATGTACGTGCTTTGCAAAGCCAAAGTTGAGAGCATCCTCAAGATTCTGGCCTGTGTATAAATGCCATTGCTCGTTCACAAAGATAAGGCCCCTGACTTCGGTTGCTTCAAACACTATCTGCGGAACTGAATTTGAGAACGCGCGATACTTGGCATCAATTGCAAACTTCTCTCGCTCCTGGGCAGCCTTCAGCTCAGTGACGTGCTGCTCATGAATGTCGAGAAAGGATCCAATCCAGTATAGGACTTCACCTGTTGATGACAGCAGGGGATTGGCACGGAAAATGAACCAGCGGTAGGCCGACTCATCGTTGAACCTTTTGACGCGAACACGTTCTGTGAACTGTGAGCCTGTAAGTAGCGCTTTTGCCCACTTCGTAGCTACATTATCGCGTTCGCTATCGTGGATGTTCTGCCAAGGATCCCTCGACTTTTGCTCTTGAGGTTGGCTCCGCCTATAAGCATCGAATTTGGAGTTGGTCCAGATAACCTCTCCACTCTGAGGCTTGGCTAGGAAGAGATGTAATGGGACAGAATTTAGCATGAGCTGCGCCACAGCGTCTGTAAACGGACGCGACTCGCGTTGGAGCTGGGCGTAGAAAGAGTTATTAGAGTGATGTCGGGAAGATGTCTGCGTCGGTGACACGATCGACGACGGTTTAGTTTCATGAGGGGAGGGAACCGTAATATTTGGATCTTGGGTGACAGTATCGCATGCTTTTCCTGGCGAGATAGCGGAAGGGGAAGTCGCGGCCTCTTTGACTCTTGCCAGTCGGGACTTATGCTGGCTGGAAGAATCACGGGTCGATTTCGAGCGTTGGATCCCAAAATAGCTGTCTGGTTCTTTCCCGGAAAGCCTCGCACTTAGTCCGGGGGATTCAGGTACGTTACCGGTTGTGCCGGGTATGTTCGGATCAAGGTAGGGAGTCCCTAGCGCCGAAACAGAGGGACTATATTTGATCGAGCTTGCTCTGTCATCGGGACTAGATAGACTTGCCCTTGCGGACAGAGAACCATCATCCGGTCCCGTGTAACTGACATGATTACTGAGACCAGCCGCGAGTTCTAACTCGCTGCTCTCATCTGAGAATGTTCCGCCGATGCCGAGGAAATTGGGGAAGCGAGGAGCTTCCAGGCGAGAAGCAAACTGCCGTTCAAGTTGACTGTAGTGCTGAGCCAGACAAAATGAAGTCGTGAGATGAGGCATAAGATAGGCTAGAGATTGTCTCAGGTTGGTAGGATACGGTATAATTGATGATAAAATCGAAATCACGGCGACAGGGAACCTCAAGGGCGATGAAGTCGACTGTTTTGAAGGCCCAGCATGTAGTAATGGGATGTGCACAACAGATTTTGCCAGGTCAACACCAATGGCCTCTAAAGGATCAGGATTTGAATAATCATGTAATGGCGGATGTTTGGCGAAAGCGGTTTCATCCACAGTATGATTGGAGAAGAAAGGATTTTGCTCAGGATGGCCGCGAGGCGCTGGAGAAGGAGCTGGCGATTGAGACCAAGGGGATGGCGGGACTTGTTCATATTCATCAAGGAACTGCATCAAAGGGAGTCGCTGGGCTTGGAGAGCAGACACCCCTGTGTTTGTTGAAACGGCCTTGCTTAATGGAGCAGATATGTGAGAAGGCTCAGCCGTAGGAGTAACTTGAACTTTATCTTCAGGAGTTTGCACAGGTTCGTCAAAAGGGAGTTTAGACGCCGAGGCGTGAGAGTACTCTCGAGTCAAGATCACAGGTTTCGTGCGCCCGAATAATTTCACTACGCCAGTTCGCTTGATCAGAGGATCTGGTTCCACCTCCAGCGGCCTAGTCGTATGAAACACAGTGAGCCGGCCAGTGTGCTGAGACGAATTCGAAGTGTCCAAAGGAACAGTCTGGGCAGGCGTCAGGTTTCGCCTATGTTCTTTCCTGTGCGGTGTATCCGATTTGATTGGACACTTTGATCGAAGCAGTACATCTTCGTCATTCTTCTTTCTGTCTTTGCCGAATCCCGCAAAAGAATGGCGTGCTAACAGCGGCGGTCGTGCCTCGGAGCTGGCTGGTTTTGGGGGTCCATTCGCGAATTCCGGCACGGCGGACACCTCCTTTTCTTTGTGTGTTTGTTTGAGGATGTTCCGATCTAACTCCTCAGTTGCATTTGCGTCATTCAATGAGCCATACGGTAGGTCTGTTTCAGGAATATTTTCATTAAAAACCGCCTTCTGGCCCCATGGAACGTTCTCCAGGTCCGTCGAGTCCCCCGGTACAGCGAGTGACGCCCGCTCCATTCCATAATGAGTCCGCAGAATATGGACAGTATTGGCCCACCAGGCCTCAAGGCCTGGATCGGCATTAAGTTGTAGCGTGAGCTCGTAGAGGTTCGGACTTGGGTAGGCCGGGTCTTCCGCCACAGGCTTGTGGTCTGGCGGCACAAAGGCGCTGTTGGAAGCGGAAGGTATCCCTGGGCCAGTCTGCCCTTCGATCGGGACATGCGGCGATGCGACAGCGCCCTTTAATTTATCGGCGGGCAAAGTCAGCTTGAAGGAACCATTGTTTAGCTGGGAGAAGAACTTCTGTTTCGTGGTTTGCGATGGCATCTCTGGAAACGGGTAAGACGGTGTTCTATCTGGACAGGCTTCAGGAGTTGTCTGCGAATCCGTGCCTCTAATTGTGCCGCTGGAACCGGCTGAATCGGGCGCTCCTGTAAGGGATGGTACGACTTGCGGCGACAATACATTTGAGATTCGTCTCTTCTTGGTCGACTCCTGGGAAACGGATGGAACGGAACCCTGCGACGGAGCGTTTTCTTGAGGTACTGAAGCGCCTTGGTTCTCGGAATTTCGCATCTGCTGGTATGCAAGCAAATCTTCCATCTGCCGGCGGAGTTCTTTCAGGGTCGGCTGGCTGCGAACCAGGTCCTCCTCAGATCTGTTCCTTGCATCCAAATTCTCTTTCTTGGTTGAGGCAGGTATTCGGCGATGATTCGCGGCCTGTTCGAACGGGGCAGAATAATGCGGAGCGTTAGCTTTCCAACTGTCATCTTCCAATCCGTAAAAGCCACCAGTTGAGTATGCGCTTTCATCGTGGGCAAAACTGGAGAGTGTCTGGGAAAAGAAACGGTGGTGGGACTGAGGAGCGGCAACAGGCGAGGGAGCCTGAGCCGGAGATGGAAGCGGAGGTGTTCTCATGCTGTGAATATCGCCCATGATGCACTTCCTCCTACCGCCGGGCAGTAATTCAATGATCCTGGGCGAAAATCCAAGTCCACAAAGGTGAATAACGGACTCATCGCTCGGACGGAAAAGGCCCGCGATCAGTGAGGTAAGGTCGGGGGAACGTCAAATCAGAAAAGGCAGGGTGAACGCGATTGGGAGATGAGGAATAGGAAGATATATCCTCCTCCTAAGATGAGATATGTGTATATATAAAATGGAGGCAAATGTATACAGAAAACCAAAAGAGGAGGGGTGTGGAGGGCTTAAGGGGGGAGCAGATTGGCGTGCAGTCCACAAAAAAAAGTCACGAAACTACCCGTCTATGAGTCAAGAATGAGTGGGGGAAGACACGAAGCATAAAACCAAAGCGAGGGGAAGAGCAAAAGAGCAGAGAAAGAAGAAAAGGCAAGGAGAGCAGAAAGGTTGGAGAATTTGCAGGGCCGGAGAGTAGGAAGCGCAAGAAAGGCAAGAACAGGTGACCCGATGAAGGGACCGTTGAGCGGTGTATAGATGAAAGAGTCGGCAGCGGTGGTTCCAAGCGACAAGGAGATAGTATTCTGGTTACTGACCTTTTTCTGCTGCTCCAGTTTAGCACCACGACGAGTTGAGCGGTGCTCAGAGTTAACCTTCTTACAGATCGCCAGCGATTCCAGTCACGGCGTGATTCTTGAAGGTGGGAAAGGAATGGATAGAAGAAAACGGGCCCTGTCCTCTGGGGCGCCGGCCGGGAGTATGACGTAGTAGCAAGACCTGGGGTCTGAAACCGCGGTAACAAACGACGAACGACTCGACAGAAGAATGGCTAGGCTGAGTCCGCCGGTAAGCTGAAAGGCAGTTACTATGCCGCAGATGACGATTGAGTCTGACAAGCGCGAGAATCTCTCAGAGGGCTTAAAGGCTGTATGTACACCCGTCTTAGGGAGTTGCGTTAGAGGGTTGAACTCCAGGGCGCGCCGGCGAGAAATCGGACGGGAAGTTGGATAGTGCAAGGTACGGAGACAGGTTAATAGTACCTAACTCAACTACTCATACTATTGGAGAACGAGGTCGATTAGCGGCTCGAGTCACCGAAGAGCTTTTCAAGTAACTTTCAGAAAAGAGACGAGGACAATGGTTCATGGAATTTCTCTGTTGGAGGCCGCGTGGTGGGAACTGGGATCGACCCTCAGTAGTACTCCGTAGGTACGGTACCAGAACAGTGGATAACACACCAGACCCGTGACACTCTACGACTTCTCGCTGGCGGCTGACCTGGATCTCTTTCTCCCTGCCGAAGATGGATTTTTCTTATTATCCTACATAATTTTCAAGAGCTTGGCTGAAGCAGGGCTGGCTGGTAGTCCAGGTGAAGAGAACCAGTACGAAACCATTACCAGTACCCGAATACCAATGTTCGTTCGGGGATGATGAAAGGAGTGATGTAATAACGCTTTTGCCGCTGCATCTTCCTCTTCGATCAATGGTAGGTAGGTACAACCTCCCGACCAGCAATGCCTCTGCTTAGAGTAATGTCTGACTGGAAACATTTCTCATTTGCAGGTAAACCCCTCTCACCGCAAGAGGCAATATCGCGAGTGGTTTCCTGATCGGCAATCACATCTGGTTCTCCTCATGGGAGTGTCTCCTACTTCGAACCCGTCAAAAACGGCGTATAGGACATCCCTATCTGGATTCAATCCGAACTGAGAGTAGCAGGGAAAGATCAGGCAGGGGGATAGTAATAGTGAAGCTGATCGAAGCAAGACTACTACTCCTACTGTGACGGTATAGGCTGCCTCGAACTAGTGCGTTGCGAATTATTGAAAGTAGCCACTCCTGATCCCCACAATTGGCTATGCCAGTCATGTCTTTTGTACTTGGTACATATTCCACATACTCCATCCCATCGTTGGTCAGCCGCCACGGCTGTCCACAACCCACATCCGATGCGCACGAGTAGCGCACGAGTACCAGAGAGAATGTACCAGTTAAACCAGAGCAACCAGAGCAACCAGAGCAACCAGAGCAACCAGAGCGGTCAGGCTGTTATAGCCTTGGCCATGGTATAACCATGTCATCATGAACCTAAATATGTCTTGCGCACGAACTCTATCAGCCCACCAGAAGATTCTCGACCAATTCTAAATCTCTACTTCCAAGGCACGCGTTGATCTTGCTCATGATACGCGTTGGGAGGATCACGGGACCGCCTTGACAGGCTTCCATTAATCGCTTCGTAGCCCATGCCGGAGCCTGAAGACGTCGTTTGGATGACTGAAACAGCGCTTAGTCCGATAAATCAATCCCTGGCCTTTAGAATCTTTAGAATATGTGGACTCAGCACCGTGAAACATAGTTTGATACCGTTGTGGGTTATAAAGCCCCAGATTACGGGGTGCCACCACAGAGTGGTCTGTTCGGGTGCCAATATATATATTCCGCGATCGCGGTCTCACAACTGCCAGGGACGCTTCATGATGGATCCAGTTCTCAACCCGCGTCGATTTGAAGTAATGTCCGGACATAATGCAAGTGCATGGGTTCATCTTCGTAAAACTCGGTGATCCACCTCATGCAAACTCTGATAGTTTCTGTATCTACTTGAGCGTTTCAGTGTCCAGCGCCGAGGGCGCTAACGTCAGAAATTGGGCTCAAAAGCAGTTCCCGTGCCAAGAACTCCAGTCCTGAATCTTCTTGAGTCGCTCGCCACTGTCCTATACTGTATTGGCATCTGGTATTGGCATCTGGTACGGGCATCTGGTAGAACTGGTTCTTCCTCGTAAGCTGAGAAGTGGTGATGCATTTATAAAATTATCCTAATACATTTTATGAAAGTCTTGTGCGACTTCAGAGCGGATTCCTGAGGTTGCGTAACCAGCTAGGTCAGACATCAGGATCTTGGAGGCGTTATTTAATGGTCAGAGTCGAACAACAATAACCGACTCGACTTGGCTACTCAGGCACCTCCAAGTCCTTGGATTACCTTCTTATTATTGCATGATGTGTCTCATGTCCCATGCCTCCAAGTGGTCTGCTGCCTGCCTCGCAGCTGATCTCCCGCCAAGCTCGTGCGCCCCGACTGACTAAGCTCACCCCATCGGTGTCCAGAGTCCAACGACCCTGGATTGGGCTGAATTTGACTTGGAGGCTTCGGATCGCATCCTCGTTTTTTGGCCATCGGCGTTCACTGGGTCTTCATCCTGAATCTATGACACGTTAGTTTGAACCTCTCTGCAACTGCCCTTGAATCCCCACGTTAAAGCTAATGTTCTGCG
Organism: Aspergillus nidulans FGSC A4; assembly: GCF_000011425.1. Taxonomy (NCBI): domain Eukaryota; kingdom Fungi; phylum Ascomycota; class Eurotiomycetes; order Eurotiales; family Aspergillaceae; genus Aspergillus; species Aspergillus nidulans. Next base: position 1,773,424 of record NC_066262.1, on the reverse strand, counting down.
GATGTCCTGCAGATTGAACGTGGGCCTTCCCTGGATCCTCGCACGGCCAACGACCCCGTCCTTGGCGAAGGCTGCTTTCGTCGCCGATGACAGTCAGCCCTTTGGGCCTACACTCACGCTCGATTACTCCCTGACGGCATTCGTCATACGACTCTACCTATGGCTGTATAAGTGAGGGGTAGCTGGATTAGCGAGGATATTTTGTGCACCCATTTGGCGGAGATGGATGATAGCCATATCCTTGGTGAGGATCTGCCCCTCCCGCCAGCGCGGCTCTTTCAAAGGCTCGCGCAACTGCCCGGATACACTTGGGACCAATCTATCGAACCGTTTCATTCAACGTATAATCACTGGCATGTCTTTGGCCTCCGACATGCTGCCGACACCGACGCCTCGACCCCGCTCGCGACCTCGTCTGGACCGTCGAGTATAACGCGCAGTTCTCCACGAACCGACGCACGACCGCCCTTCCGCCATCACTGGAGAAGCAGTTTGAGCGAATCTAGCAGCGAGCTGTCGCTCTCCCGTACCGAGCATGAGTTTGTGTGGATTCCTGTGGTAGCTAGGGTGTCGTCGCATGTCGTTCGGTTGGAGCGTGAGTTCCATATGATGAGGTCGATTGTACAAACTTCGGATCCAGATTGCAACCATACCATACGACCGCTAGATCTCATTCGTCTGCCCTCAGACCCTGGCGATTTAGGGCCTCTTCTGGTGGCCATCTTCGAATCCCCGGGATTGAACATGTTACAGGAATTGGTTGCGTTCGGGCCGGCATGGTTTGCGATTGGCGGCAGAAATGAGAGCGTGGAACCAAGCCCTGGAGAGCAGGTTTCTCTGTCTGTGTTCCTTGACTTTTCAATTGGCGCGTGTGACTGCCTGGAGCTCCTCCACTACGGGTTGAGAACGGTGCACGGCGAGATCCGCCCAGACGCCTTTCACTTCAACCGGGAAGCCAGGTCTGTGAAATTGATGAACACGGGGAATGGCGCCAAGGCTTTCGATAATGTACTCAGTGAGGGCTGGCTGACAATATCGAGAGAGATTGGCGTCAAAAACAAATTGCAATTCATTGCACCAGAACAAACGGGAAGGATGCCCACAGAGCCCGACAGCCGAACTGACATCTACGCCCTGGGTGTGCTTTTCTGGACTATGTTAGTCGGAAAGCCAGCGTTTACAGGTAGTGATCCAGTCGAAGTCGTACAAAATGTTCTTGGGAAAAGGTTGCCGCCAGTCTCAGCTAAGAGGATGGATATTCCCGATGCTGTTTCTGCGGTGATTCAGAAAATGACACATAAAGCGGTCAATGAACGATACCATACTATATCCTCGGTGAAAAGAGACCTGACGCAGATTTCTCAGTTGCTTGGTGATGGCGACAGCAAGGCGCTCAAAGACTTCCAAGTTGCACAGCGCGATGTGTCTTCGTTTTTCACGCTCCCGTCCAAAATGTTTGGACGGCAGGGGGAATACGACAAAGTATTAAGTGTGGTTGAAAAGGTGGCAAGACGTCAGCAGTCCTCTTATTCCAAGGCGGCCACCCAGATTTCAAGCAGGCTTGGGTCAAATTCTTCTCTGTCAGAGGGACGAGTTGATAGTTTCGACCTCGCGTCAGTCTCCAGTGACTCTGGCTCGTTCCAACTGAATCCCAGAACTAGTACTAACGGCACTGCCTACAACATTGGACGCGCTTCGACGCATGAGTCCTTTCATAGCACTGAATCTTCTCTATCTACGCCGAAGCCTGTCACTAGCAAACCAAAGAGCCCGGTGGATCCGCGCCAGACGTGGGATAATACGGATCAAGATGTTGCTCAAAGCTACGACAGTCCGATGGTTCCGATCAGCCGGCATAAAAACCCAAGCAAATTCCGTCGATACGGCAAATGCGAGGTTATCGCGATTAGCGGTGCGGCTGGGATTGGGAAAACTGATTTGCTGAATCGTATTCAGCCAGCTATACGTAAATTAGGCTATATAGGCATCGCCCGGCTGGATCGGGCAAGAAGGGTGCCTTTCGAGCCGTTCGCCAAGGTTCTTGCTAGCCTCCTTCGTCAGATTTTCTCCGAACGGGATGTCACGACAGAATACCATAACAGTGTCCGCTGCGCGTTGAGACCGATGTGGTCGACCTTACATAGAGTCTTGGAGCTTCCAGAGCAACTCATGTCACCAGGTACCAATGAAAAGCAGGTGTCTCCCAAATGTACGGCGGCCCAGTATATCTTCAAAGATATGACGAGGGGTGAACCGTCGAAGACACCTCTTCCGCGTCTTAGTCAAGGACAAACATCCGTGGATTTCTTTCTCACTAATGCGGCGTCAAAGAACATGAGGCTGATGGAAACATTTTTGGATATCCTGAGAACACTTTCTCAGTTCAAGATGATTTGTGTGTGCATCGATGATTTACATTACGCAGACGATGAGACCATGGAGTTGATTACAAACATTGTCAGAATGAAGATTCCGTGCGTTCTTATACTCACGAGTCGAAAGTCGGAGCTTGAATCTGATGCGATAAAATCACTTTTCGAAAATGACAACCCCTCAGTGACAAGGATAATATTGAAGCCACTCTCAGAAGAAGAGGTAATGGAGATCGTGGCAGCCACAATGCACCAACCTCCAAATCCGACGTTGACCCCTCTCGCAGCTGTCATCCAGGAGAAGAGTGTGGGAAATCCTTTCTATGTCCGTATGATGCTAGAGACTTGTTATAGCACGAATTGCATCTGGTATTCTTGGAAGAACTCAATGTGGGAGTTTGACCTCGACCGGATCTTCACTGAGTTTGTGGCACCTAGGTATGGTGAGGGACTGGGACTAGGTTTTATCACCAGACGTTTACAGGAGCTCCCGCCGGCGGCACGCTCAATTCTCGTATGGGGCGCCTTATTGGGAAGCCCGTTCTCATTTTCCTTAGTACAAAAGCTACTTACAAGCGAATTTCTCTACTCTAGCGAAGATGATGAAGTGGTTGATCTTACATGTCCCCAGAACGCGAACCTCATCAGACAATCTGAGGCCGATATCGTTGTTGGATTGCAGTTTGCGGTACAGGCGAACTTTATCATACCTGGCAGCACTGATGATGAATTCAGGTATGTGCTTCCTGGCTTCTTTTCCAGCTATTCTAATGAACGCAGATTTGCCAATGACCGACTCGCGCAAGCCGCATCCTCGTTGACCGAGGGACGTAATATTGAAAAAATGCATTTCATCATATCTCAAGCAATGAGAAAATATTACCACGACGGGCGTAGCCGTTATGCAATGGCACGACATGTGGCCCAGGCTTCCCGAATCATCAAATCTCGTGTCGTTGAGAGACTCGATTATCGGAAGATTCTATGGGACGCAGCACAGATCGCCGCGCAATCGGGGGCGCGCCCAACCGCACTCTGGTACTACCGCCACTGTCTTGACCTCCTGCAAGATAACCACTGGGATGACAATGGCATCGATGTCTACTACGATGAGACATTACGTCTTTATACCGCTACAGCGGAGATGGCTTGGTCTCAAGGATTTAATTCGGAAGCTCTCGACTTGCTATACAAGATATTTCACCATGCTAAAACGGCTGTTTGTAAATCAAGGGCTTGGATTATCAAAGCAAAATTATTCGCTCAGCTGGGCGACCATCCTCGGTCCATGAATTCGTTGCTTACATGTTTGGAAGAGCTTGGCGTGCATCTCCGGGAACCGACAAGCTACGAAAATTGCGACGCGGCTTACAAAGTGCTTAAGGGCCACATTGAACGAGCGGATTTGAGCGAGATGGCTCATAAGTCTGTCAGCAAGGATATCAACACGGTCACAATCGGAACGGTGATGGCGGAAGCGATGTCAGTTACCTTCTGGGATGATGGGCTCACATTCTATCGGATGGCAATTGAAATGATGAACCATCATCTTTTTCGAGGGGGTTTCATCCAAATCTGTATCGGTTGCTCCCACCTTGCCATGATTGCCTTCAGCAGATTCCGGGATCTTGATTTCGCTGTAAAACTCAGCGAATTAGCTCTTACTCTACTTGACCGGTGCCCGGAGCTTTGGACGCGCAGTCGCGGATCTATTGTCTATAACTTCTACGTTGGCCATCTGCGGGGACCTCTGGCGTCCACGCTTCCAGCCCTCGAAGCCTCAGTTGAGACGTCGCTCGTCTTGGGTGATCCGTACATAACTCTGATCACCATTTCAGCAATGGCAATGACGAGGCTATTTCTTGGTCACGACCTGGTACTGGTTGAGGTATTCTGCAACGACAGCCCTATGGAAATTAATGACTGGGAGGTTGACACTCGGGGCGGAGCCACACTTGTTGCTGTTAGGTAGGAAGATTTTGTCCTCAAACTTGTTTCGAAAGGATTACTTGACTAACTACATCTTACAGGCAAGTTGCGCGGGCTCTACAAGGGAAGACTGAATATAGGGTGGCCGACACAGTGCTGAATGATGATAGCCATATAACCACCGAATACATCGACTTTCTGGAGAAGAATGCCAGCAACCCCGACCGTCCACGTGACATCTATTATGCCCTCTCAATGATCCCGTTGTATCTCTACGGGCATCATGAGAAGGCCATTAAGCTGGCCACGGAAATGGACGAAAGTATTTCCAGACTTTGGTCCTCTCGGGTTTCCTACGTTGTCTATTTCTACGCCGCCCTTTCTCACTTGACGATGCACAATGACAACCCAACGACAGCATATCTTGACGGCAAGTTGGATGTTGTATTGAAGTACAAGGCCGAAATCGACTTTGCACGGCGCGCATGCGATGCGAACTACGGAATGTGGGCGCTGATTCTAGAGGCGTTGGTCTATGAGGTCCAAGATGACCACACATCTGCGCTTCAATCATTCGAGGCGGCAATCGATCATTGCCAGGTCCATCAATATCCAATGGAAGAAGCTCTCGCTCTAGAGCTTTATGGTACGTACCCGACCCCCTCATAACCCCTTCGTCAGCTTCTCTTGCTAATGTCCATGCAGGGGAATTCCTAGTCCGCCGGGGCGCGAAGCGGGCAGCTCGCTCTGTGATGCAGGATGCTATTACTGCTTGGGCTGCGATAAGTGCCGTTGGCAAGGCATCCCAGCTGACCGAGAAGCACGAATGGCTATTGAGAACAGCTACTTCTTGCCGAAGTGTAGATGTTGGCTGCCAAACAGTCGACTCACTGCTTGGAATCGACCAGGACGTTGGGCAAGAGCATGTTGGGGTAAACCAAGCTTTGCAAGAAGAGGATCGGAAACATCGCTGGCTGGAGCAGAGTGGCGCTACTGCTACAACAGCAGGTGAGCGGTCACTTGATATATCTGGCGTCGGACTTGGTAAGCCGTGAATCTTATGCTCAATATAACAGTGCTAACATCTGTAGACATCATCGACTTGTCAAGTATATTGGAATCTAGCCAAGTGATGTCTTCTGAGCTTCAAATTGATAAGCTTATGACGAAGATGATTGAAATTGTTCTCGAGTCGTGCAACGGTTCTGACTTTGCAGTAATTGCAACGAACTTTGACAACCACTTTACCATTACTGCTGCTGGAGATCTTGAGAGAGGACAGAGGTCATTCGTTGATGGCCTGCCCTTCTCCGAAATGGATGACAAAATGGCTCAACAAATAACTCATTATGTCATGCGTACCAGGGAGGAGGTCCTCGTCCATAATGTTTTTGAGGACGAGCGCTTCAGCAACGTTAGTGAAGCCTATCATACACGAAACCCCATGAGTCGATCTGTGATTGCGTTGCCCATAATGCAAGGAGAGCACCTCCACGGTGTCATCCAGGTTGAGGGGAAACCAAACTCATTCACTCAACGGAATCTTGTCGTGCTCCACCTGCTGTGCAATCAAATCGGGATCTCGTTGTCCAACGCGCTGCTTTTCCGCGAAATCCGCAAAGTCGGCGCCACAAATGCTTCAATGGTGGAATCCCAGAAACGAGCCCTTACCCAGGCTCGGGACGCGGAGCAGAAGGCAAAGGTAGCAGAGGCAGAAGCTAAACACAATGTGAAGCTGAAAGAAGATGCCGCCAAGGCAAAGTCCATCTTCCTTGCTAATATCTCCCATGATCTGAGAACTCCGATGAATGGCGTTATTGGCCTGTCTGAGTTGCTCAAGGGAACAAAATTGGATCGGGAGCAGGATGAATACGTTGAATCGATCCGTGTCTGTGCCGATACACTTCTGACCCTCATCAACGACATCCTTGACTTCTCGAAACTCGAAGCAGGTAAGATGAAAATCTCTACCGTCCCTCTGAACATCAAAGAGACAATCTCAGAAGTTGTCCGAGCGCTTCGCTACACCCACCGAGACCGAGGACTCGAAACAATTGAAGATCTAGACGAGGTTCCACCGGACCTTGTCGTCCTCGGCGACCCCGTCCGACTCCACCAAATCTTCATGAACCTTCTCAGCAACAGCTACAAATTCACGCCCAAGGGATCCGTCACCGTCTCAGCCAAAGTTACCCGCGAAGGCAAAGGCCGCGTTCGCCTCGAATGCTCTGTCTCTGATACGGGCATTGGGATCCCGGACGAGCAAAAGCCACGTCTCTTCCGACCTTTCTCCCAAGCAGACAGCTCCACCGCTCGCTCCTACGGAGGCAGTGGCCTCGGTCTAAGCATTTGCAAAGCTATCATCGAAGACGTCCTCGGCGGCGCCATCTGGCTCGACTCCGTCCCGGGTGCTGGCACAACCGTAACCTTCCACCTCTCCTTCAACAAAGTCAAGTCTGAGAGTGGCGACAAAAATGCCCCTTGGTCCAAATCCGCTATAACAGACAAGACTGCTCCTCGCCCCGTCGCCCGCGACCTCTCCATGATCCCTCGCGACCAGATTCGCGTGTGCATCGCTGAAGACAACCCGATCAACCAAAAGATTGCCGTTCGCTTCGTCACCTCGCTCGGTCTCCAATGCGAAGCATACAGCGACGGCCAGCAAGCCGTCGACGCGCTACGTGCTCGTTCAAAGGAAGGAAATCCTTTCCACGTCGTGTTGATGGATGTCCAGATGCCCACATTAGACGGATACAACGCGACACGTGAGATCCGGAAGGATCCCGACCCGAACGTTAACGAGGTCCTCGTCATCGCGATGACGGCGAGCGCTATTGAGGGAGACCGTGAGAAATGCCTCGAGGCCGGCATGAACAATTACCTACCCAAACCGGTGCGCTCGAACATCTTGAGTGATATGCTGGATAATTATCTCGCGCCCGTGCCAACTTTCACGAGGACGAGAATGTCTCCGGCTGCTCGGGGAAGGGGGAGTATCAGTACCGATTCTGCGTCTGTGGCGTCGAATAGTATTAGTATTGCCTCGTCTGGTGCTACTTCTGTTTCCGGCTCTGATGGAGCTGGCCATGCTCTTCCTGAACAAAAGTCCCAGTCGCACTCTACATGAGGCGGAGTGAGCTCATTTCTTGTTGTTGTCGAATGTTTATTCTAACTACCAGTACCACTACCCACTCTGTTTTGTTCAATTGGATCTGGCGTGTTCTTGTTTTACTTGTATAACGGGATAGACTTTCCATTTTCTATTCTAGGGCTTGATTGGACTTGAGCCTTTGTTTCTTTTTTTTTTTTCTGGCATTCGATACCTACCCATCGATTGGAGTTTTATATTTATGATGGTTAAAAGAATGAATTCACATATGATCAGTCTTCTGTACCTTACTGGACTGTAGATAGGATCTAGTAGTAAGTGTTCTTGCAATAGCATTAGCTCATATATATATATATCAGAACTCGTCTATTGTAATGTGGGATCTTTCGTTGGTGTTAACTCAAGCTGCACTGTTTAACCCAGTTGACTTAATCCATAGCTGCGGTAGCTACGAAACAAAGGTTCAAGCTTCCAAATGTGCAATATTCATTATATTTATCTCAGCGGGAGAAGGTGGCAGTGTTCCCAGACCAAAACAGCCACTCGCATACAGACCCTGGTCCGATTCCGAAACCCTGGGAGGATCTTTAGGCAGCGATCCGAGATCCCAATCGGTCAATCGGTTCCCAGCATAGCCTATTATTACCAATAAACCCTGGGCGCGCTGCAGCTGCAGCATGGTGGGGATAGGAAAAGAAAAGAAAGGGGTAGGAACCAGGAACTGCTCCAGATTTCCAATCCACCTAGGGGAAACCGGGAGGACGTCAAAGTCGGTACGGAAGGCTAGAACGTGCCCTCCACTTACTACTAGAGACATGCAAAAGTCCTTAAGATACCAGGGATAGGAATACCACGGCTGAGGGAGGTTAATGGCTGCATTTTCGGTCACGAACGGGCGCAGGTGCAGTTGCATCTATTGCATCTGTTGGTAATGACAAGCCAGCTGGGGAATCTCAGGGACTCCTTTGAGCCAGACATCGACTCGTGCGCTTTTCTGAATGCCTAAGATACTCAGATATAGCTCATCTTCAGATGGGGCCTCCTAGCCCGGTGGTACCTCACTGCCGCAAGAGTGATACAACAACGTACTCAGCGGCTACATGCAGGCCGTTCGGAAACGGCCACGAATGGGGGAATTTAGAAAGGATGATCAAGAAAATGTGCCCCTCGGTGATTCTCGAATAAGCTGCTGCCCACGCGGGTAGTTCTGACACCTAAAGCACGTTCGTTTGTGACGAGTAGTCGGCGGAAAACAGTCGCCGTTTCCTTTTTAGACTCGTTTCGGGAACCGAAGAACGAGCTAATCGGCTAGCCAGGTAGATATTGATTTAGGGAATGGACAGGCTGCCTCCCTCTCGGCCTTTCTCGGACTCAATTTTGCGTGTGTAACGGACAAATCGTCGCATGGCCATATGCTTCGGGCATGTCTGCATTTGACTGTCAGAAGTTTCGGCAAATCTCATGTGCGTTTGTACTGCTCAAGATGCACAAAACACCGCATAGAACGGGTCCAGCGGTCCTTCATGGGGTCTGCCCAGGCTCCGTGTCTTGTATTCATAGACAATAAATTCTCACCGACTCGTTCCTCTGCTGGCAGATCCCAGAAACAACGGCAATGGGTACCCTGATCTCCAGACCGACTCTAAGGTTGCGCCGAAGTTGTCATAATGGTGTCACAGTTCAGGATCAAACGAGCCTGTCCCTACCCAGGGGGCCGGTCTCAAGAGAGGAGCCACAAGACGATTGGCACAAACGGCCCTCGAGCGGGATGAACAGAACAGCACATACGGTGAAGTTCGATCGCATCCGGTTCGTTGTGCCATCGCTATCAGTAGCATTGGGCGCGTTGTTTGGTATCACCCTGATGGTTGCTATGGAGCAGGCAAAGAGATATAAACCGAGTCTCATCCGGTCCCAAATCGAGGTATCATCGCACCTGACTATCTGAGCATTTGAAAAATCTGCAAAAACCTCACCATAATATCTCATCTTTTCCAGCTTCGTGGATCAAATTGCCTCCAAACAAGCCTTGGCCCTCTATCAAAGCCGACGAAAACCAGCAACTGGACAAGAGGTAGTCGTCGTTTATCTGCAGTTATACAAGCCAGTCCGTTGGTAGACTCTTGCAACCCGATCTCAACTATACCACTCAAGATGCCTTCTAAGCCTTCCAATAAGAACGCTCTCCCTGAGCCTCAAGGCCTCGTATACGACGAATCCGACATGGCACTCTTCCGCGCAAAGCTTTCGTACCACGCAACAATCGAAAGTCGGCTTGCCTCAAACGATACCAACCTTATATCCATCTCCGAGCATCAGGCCCGTATCATCAAGCGCTGGGAAATGCTGAAGCAGGTGGAGAAGGATATGACAGAGAAAGGCAAAATCCTTTCTCCAGGGGAGAAGAAGCAGCTGGCCCAGTATGAGTGGCGGTATAAGATGTTGGAGGAGCTCGCCACGAAAAGCAGCAAATGAGGCAGGGGGCGAAGGACAACATTTGGAGCTTCGCCTCACGCAAGCAACATTGGGAGGGACAATTGCATCGCATCGCATCGCTGGCGTTCATTTTTAGATCTAGAAACCTGTACGAATCTCTTTTCAAAGAATGTCTTTCTCCTTGGCTTGCTGCCTACCATCTTCCACTATAATGTCGACAAAAAAGCGGTGGTCTCCCTTTTCTTTTTTTTGCCTTCTTGGCCATCTTCGCTTCCCTAGACCCAATAGTATGACGGTTACTCAGGCACAAAGATCAAAGTAACCTCGAGTTGACATTCCATCGAGACGTCACATTGTTACACCGCAGCTGGGTGGCCATCTAAAGTCGCAGCCGAGGTCAATGTCAAGTCGTTTTAGGGCTGGTTCCTAAGAACGTCCAACGTTGGGCACACCCAGTTGCTGAGAGCTTGCCATTCTCAATTCATGTAAGATATGGTCTTCCAATTCGACGGCGAGAGTCAATGGGCGATGCGGTTATCGGAGAGCTCCGACAAAGGCTGGATTGGAGTAGTGGGGCGAAGACGATTCGACGCCATTGCGCAGAGTATGATTGAGATTGGTAATTGAATATCCAAGAGACGAATCGGAAGCGACGATCGACTGGTAACCCGGATGTTCTAGGAGGAAGAGTTAAGAAGACTCAAGAGGAGATGGAAGATGGAGAGGGAAGAAGAGAAGGGTAGAATGAGGGGATGGGATCGAGTAATCAAGAGCTCCTCCTTATCAGCGGTGGATAACATCATCGCATGCCCCGCCAAATACCACTACTTCTCCATCATTTAAAGAAGGACATTGGCACAATCAGAGTCGGTATCGATCTTTCTCTCTCCTGGTTCTCATACTGATTCGTGTACGGACACAGTCCAAGGAACTATAGAATATGGCAGACATCACCTTCGTCCCCTCTGAGGACATCGATAAGGTCTTCGCCCACACCACCAACCTCGCCTCAGCCGCCCTCAACAGCAAAGTGCTCGCCTGCTCAAACGACTATTTTGCTGCTGCCTCTAACCTGCTGACTCCAACACCGCCCATCAACCGCCCCGGCGTCTTCATCCACACCGGTGCTTGGTACGACGGCTGGGAAACCCGCCGGCACAACCCAGACCCCTATGACTGGGTAGTCATCAAGCTCGGCGTCGCCAGCGGCGCGATTCAGGGCGTCGAAGTCGATACGGGCTTCTTCGTCGGCAACTACGGCGAAAAGGCCGAATTACAGGCTACATATGCACCGGGCATCAGCGACGCCGAAGTCGCAGACCCCAGCTACAGCGGGTGGACGACAATTCTCCCCCCACAGGAATGCGGCCCGTCACAGCGGCGCGCGTGGAAGTTGAATAGCTACGACGCGGCGAATCCGACTCCGTACACGCATGTCCGGCTGCTGATGTATCCAGACGGCGGGTTCGGCCGGCTACGGCTGTATGGGCATGCTATCCCGCCGACTCTTGAGTCGACTTCGAAGGATCAGAACGAGTTGCCGACGGAAGAACTGTCTTCTGCGCTCTTGGGAGGTCTTGCCCTCGGTGCCTCAGACCAGCACTATACACCCTGCAGCAACCTACTTCTTCCTGGTCGAGGAAAGGACATGGGCGACGGCTGGGAGACAGCCCGGTCCCGCGCCAAGGGCCACGTCGACTGGGCTGTTATCAAGCTTGGACTCCCTGGCTCTGTGTCAAAGGTCGTTGTCGACACTAAGGATTTCCGCGGCAACTTCCCTCGCGCCGTGCGTGTTCATGGACTGCCCGCCGGCTCCGTTGGCAGTGATGAGGTTCCTGCGCATGACCATGCGGGATGGACGGAGATTGTCAAAGGTGATAAGCCCTGCCAGGCGGATACAGAACATGTCTTTGAGGGCGCAGATCTTGCGGCCGACTCGGGAATTTTCACTCATGCTAAGCTTACTCTTGTGCCGGACGGAGGTGTGAAGAGGTTCCGGGTCTTTGGAAAGAGAGATCTCTCTGCAAAGAAATAAAAAGGGTATCAGAATGGATTCTTCTGCTCAACCACAGTTTCTTCTGTAGTCAAGTCGACATCCTGCCCACTACTGCCGAATCCAGTAGAATCCGCTTGTACATTGACTGAACTTTTCAAGTTAAAATCTAAACGCGAAGACATTCACTCAATCTGTAAATGCGGGATTAGATGGGTTTAGATTACTGTAGTCAGTAAGTAAGATGCCGCTCAAATTTGATCCTAGACCTAAGAACAGCTGGGATGAGATGAGCCAATGACTACCAACCCTATATTGTTAGGGAAACATCAAGGTTCCCCCTCCCTCTGCACCTGCCTTTTTGCATTATAGATATCCAGCGACATCTTGACCGGCCGAACGCCCGGTGTCTCAAAGACCGCATCGATTTCCTCCAGCGTCAAACCGCTCGTCTCTGGGAACACAAAGTAAGACAACACCAGTTGCACCGTATTATAAACAATATAGACAACCCAGATCTTGTATCCAAGCTTATCGATACCAACGCTGATGCCATATGTCTGTAATTGATTGCATTAGTACGAGCTTTGGGATACAGAAAGGGGGGTTTCCGCACCTGACAAGCTCCTGCACCTCCTTGTATTAAAGAATACAAGCTCATACCCTTTGCACGAAGGGGTAAAGAGAGGATTTCGATGGGGTAGAGGTTGTGCATTGTGGCGACGAAGAGGGCCGAGAAAGTTTGGTACATGTAGATCCAGAATATCGTCAGTCCGGCGGCAGCTTTCGTGGCATTAACAGCGTACTGCCAGGACGTGATAGTTGTTGTTGTCTGGAAGAGAATCATCGTCGCTAGCCCGGCGAATATCATTGTTCGTCGGCGAAATTTGTCGATAATCATGGCTCCAACTGCTGTGAAGACAAAATATACGCCGGTTGTGCCGAGTTGAATCCCTAGAATTTTGATCGAGTCTGTGATGCCAATTGTGTTCAAAGCTGGCACCATCTAAGGTTAAGCGAGGTCAGTCTGGAGCGACTATGATAAGAGTCAAAAAGGATGCAGCTCACGTAGTAGGTAATGATGCCGCCGCCGTTCCACTGCTGGAATATGGAGTAGAGGAAAAGGACCATAAGGCGATAGAGCACGGTGCGCCGAAGGAAAACGGAGAAGTCCCAGAACTTCTGGTGGCCGGCACGGTCGTTCTCAATGGAGGCTTCCATCTGAGAGATGACAATATTGACGATGGGCTGGTTGACATCGCCGCTCGTCGTGTGATACCTGGCAATGACGTGCCGGGCTTTATCACGCTGTCCTCGCATGATGTAGTAACGCGGAGACTCGGGGCAAAGGGTGAACATTCCCAAGCAGACGAGTGCGGGAAATATCATGTTGAGGTACAAAGGTAGACGCCATTGCAAATTGCCGTCCATCTTATTGATTCCAATCAGAGCAGCACTCATGCACAGACTGCCAATCTGGAAGCAAGCGCCGAAGATACCAACCAAAAGACCGCGCAGATGGGTTGGAGAAATCTCACCCATGTACTGCGAGCTTGACATCAGGGCAGTACCAAAACCCATGAAGAATCTCCCTGCCATAAACCATTTCATATTCGGTGCAGTAGACTGAAGAATGCATGCGACAAGGACGAGTAGATTGCCGAGAAAGTTGACAGCGCGACGGCCGATGATATCGGCAAGAGCGTAAAACGGGGCACCGCAGACGTTTCCGATATTCATGAGAGCGTTAAGCAATCCGTATTCGCCACCTGCTGTACCGATGCCGAAGTAGTCATGCCAGGATTGGTACGCATTGATGCCACCGATGACTGCCCAGTCGACACCATACCCTGCTTGGTTGCAGCCCTGGACGAACAGGACCAGGCATAGGCGAACACCGGCCCAAGAGCGCATAGTCAGCGACTCTCGGGACAGCTTGAACAGATCCTCCTCAGCGAGGCTGGCGAGGACGGCTTCTTCCACATGGTTGGCGCTCTTCGGAGGGAGGTCTGGTTCCACAGCATCTGCCCTTACGGTTTCCCTCTTTTCCTTCATGATGACCACAGGGGCGCAATGAGCAGTGAAGAAGCAGACGTGAACTTCTCCTTGTGAGGAATTCCAAGGCTATGAACACCGACAAAGCCAGAGGGTTCTCGCAATATCTTATACGCGGGCCCGACGAACAGCTCCAATCTTGCAGTTGAGGTCCGGACATTGCTTACTTTTCCACGAGTAGCGTGGCGCTTGAAAATGAAACAAATGACCACGCGATGGGAGCCAAAGCAGACTGGATTTGGGCCTCGTCCCCTCTCAATAACGGTGAACAACTTCTGGCCATCCAAGAGAATGCTAGGGCCTGAGATTAGCCGGGGAAGCAAGCACGGACCAATCGGCTCTATTTCTGGAAGCCAGGAATCCCCAGATTCGACCGACAGCTAGCTTAACAAGGCTTAGCCCTAGCTACTTTTCCCGGGCTGGCGTCTTCATGATTCGATAGGGCCAAATTTGTGGCGGAAGGAATTCTCATCGTGCCACCAACCGCTAATGAGAAAAGGATGAAAGCTGCTACGGCAAATTTTCGCGAATCATGTTCCTTGAACGAGTTCATGGGGAAGGGTACAGGATTTCACCTGCCGAGGCCGATATTGAGCAAGCAATGAGCCTCCGGTCCTTTCGTCCTTTCTCGTCTCGGTCAACGGCCCGTGTCGCCTGGGTACATGGCTAGAGGACACAAAAATCCACTCGTTCATGACGGCCGTCAGGTATTGTGAGATCAGGTAGCCATGTCCGAGCTCTGGTACCAAAGGCCCGCTGCTGGATGGGACGAAGCCCTGCCGGTGGGAAATGGGCGTCTCGGGGCGATGGTCTATGGTAGGACAGATACAGAACTGCTCCAGCTCAACGAGGACTCGGTGTGGTACGGCGGTCCGCAGAACCGTCTTCCAGAGGATGCCCTAAAGTGCCTACCACGTCTTAGGGAGTTGATTCGAGAAGGCGCTCACAAGGAGGCAGAACGGTTGGCTCGTCGCGCGTTCTTCGCTTCCCCAAATAGCCAGCGACACTATGAACCTCTTGGAACGCTGTTTTTGGAGTTTGGACACCCATGTGAAGAGGTCACGGGCTACCGGCGGTCCTTGGACTTGAATGAGGGCATTACTCACGTGCATTATGAGCACAACGGTGTTCAGTATCATCGGCAGGTGATCGCTAGCTACCCGGATAATGTACTTGCTATGCGGGTACAAGCATCGCGATGCAGTGAGTTCTTGGTCCGACTCAGTCGACTTAGTGAGTTGGAGTACGAAACAAATGAGTTTCTGGACGATCTCGTGGTCGATGGGCAATCGATCAAGATGCATGTCACTCCTGGTGGCAAGGACAGCAACCGGGCATGCTGCATGGTAGCAATCCGCTGTGGGAGTGACGACCAGGAACCGATCAAAGTGGACTGTGTGGGAAAGAACCTCATCATCAACGCGCGGGACGCTCTGATTGTCATAGTAGCTCAGTCAACATACCGCTGCGATGACGCTGACCTCGACCGCGCCACGGTTGCCGACCTAGAAGCGGTCCTGGCCAGCTCGGTGGAAGACATATGGGCTCGACATATTACGGACTATCAATCCTTGTATGGCCGGTTGGAGCTGAACCTGGGACCAGATGCAACAGATATACCGACGGACCAGCGTATCTTGCATGTGCGAGGCCCAGAACTTGTGGCCATATATCTTCGCTACAGTCGCTACTTACTGATATCGTGCAGTCGTCCTGGCAGGAAAGGTAGTTCTGATCGCGTGTTGCCTGCGACTTTGCAGGGCATATGGAATGCATCGTTTCATCCTCCGTGGGGATGCCGCTATACGATCAACATAAACCTGCAGATGAACTATTGGCCTGCCAATGTGGGCAATTTATTGGAATGTGAAGAGCCCCTGTTCGCACTGCTCGAGCGCCTTGCCGTCACTGGTACTGAGACTGCACGCAAGATGTACGGCTGTCGTGGGTGGACAGTGCACCATAATACGGACTTGTGGGCGGACACTGCGCCTGTTGATCGCTGGATGCCAGCTACTTTGTGGCCACTCGGGGGTGCCTGGCTGTGTACTCATGTCTGGGAGCGGTTTCTCTTTAACGGCAACAAGGCATTCCTGAAACGCATGTTTCCAGTGCTCCGTGGTTGTGTTGAGTTCCTACAAGATTTCCTCGTTGATGATGTCTCAGGCCAGTATAAAGTAACCAACCCGTCGTTGTCCCCTGAGAATACGTTCCGTGATGAGAAGGGCCAAGAGGGCGTACTCTGTGAAGGATCGACAATTGACATCCAGCTAGTCCGTGCAGTGCTAAAAGCCTTCGTCGAATCATTGGAGGTGCTTGGTTATTCACAGGATGAGCTCCTACCTAGTGTACATGACACACTACGCCGTCTACCCCCCGCGCGTATCGGCTCGAAAGGGCAGCTCCAAGAATGGATGTTCGATTATGACGAGAATGAGCCTGGCCATCGGCACGTTTCGCATCTCTGGGCTCTTTATCCAGGCAACGACATCAACCTGGAAACGACTCCTGAGCTCGCCAAAGCTTGTGCTGTCACTCTACAACGGCGACAAGCAGCGGGGGGCGGTCATACGGGTTGGAGTAGAGCGTGGCTTCTCAATCTGCATGCGCGCCTTAGGGACGCAGATGAATGTGCAGAGCATCTAGAGCGACTGTTGGCGCAATCAACCCTTCCTAACCTTCTGGATACACATCCGCCGTTCCAGATCGATGGTAACTTTGGCGGTGGTGCCGGGATTCTGGAAATGTTGGTGCAGTCGCACGAAGACGGCATCATACGGCTACTCCCTGCATGTCCACTAGCATGGCGGAGCGGACGGCTTCGTGGTGTTCGCGCCCGTGGCGGTTTCGAGCTGGAATTTGAATGGAAAGACGGAGTGATTCGAGGGCCAGTAATTGTGAAGTCAGAATTGGGCCTTAGGGCTGTAGTCTATTATCCAAACAATGGTCCGCGTAAGGTCTTGGAGGGTTCGGGGATTATTGTCTTAAACGGAGACAACTGAAGCAGACGTCGCCATGGAATGCTAAACGCCAATGCCGTGGCCGTATAGTTTGTTATCTGAAGACCATACAAGATATTTCATATGGCCAAGAGCCTCCATCCGGATATTTAGGCGCGAAAACGTGGCGGTCGTAGGGTAGCCGTAGCTCCAACACAAAGCAGCTCTTCCTGCACACCCCGCCGGAGAAATGCCCAAGGGTATTTTCCAGCAATCACCGGTTCCTTTGAGGGCCAACTCTTCAATTACCCGGCTAAAGAGCCGAACCTTAAGATATGTTCCAGGAAGCGTCGGCGTTTTTCTATACCTCTCATAGCAGGTGCGAGGATTCAACGACTTACGGGAAACACAACGCACTAGGGATCAGTACAATCATGGACTTGACTTCAGTGCAAGACCTCAAAGGTGCCTTGCGCAATGACTTCTTCCATGGATATGCCACGGCGGCGGCGCAGGTTGAAGGAGCGTGGAACAAGGATGGCAAGGGTCCTTCGATCTGGGACACATTCGGGCATACTCCAGGCAAAGTCAAAGACAATAGCAATGCGGATGACGCTGTGAGGTTCTACGACTTTTACCGCGAAGATGTTGCCCTGATGAAGTCGTATGGTGTCAACGCTTATCGATTCTCGCTATCCTGGTCGCGCATAATCCCACTCGGAGGCGCCGACGACCCGGTCAATGAGCAAGGGATCAAGTACTACCAGGACCTGGTAGACGAGCTACTCAATAATGGGATTACGCCATTCGTAACCCTCTTTCACTGGGATGTTCCGCAGGCTTTGGAGGATCGGTACGGGGGCATGCTGAACCAGGAGAGGTTCATTCCTGACTTTGTCCGCTACGCGCGTGTCTGTTTCGAACGCCTAGGGCCAAAGGTCCGTCACTGGATTACATTCAATGAACCTGGTGTGTACTCGCTGGCAGGTTATGCGGCAGGTGTTCATGCTCCTGCACGGTCATCGTTTCGCGAACTCAATGAAGAGGGTGATTCCTCGACAGAACCGTTCATCGTCGGCCACACAGAACTGGTGACCCACGGCCATGTTTCCAAGCTTTACCGAGAGGTGTTCCAACCGCAGCAGAAAGGAACAATTGGCATCACCCTCCATGGCAACTGGTCGGAACCTTGGGATGAAGACGATCCGCGGGACCAGGAAGCAGCAGAACGGGCCAGGGAATTCGAGATCGCTTGGTTCGCGGACCCCTTATACAAGACAGGCGACTACCCAGCCTCAATGCGGGCTCAACTCGGGGACCGTCTACCGCGTTTCACTCCCGAGGAGTCAAAACTGGTACTAGGAAGTTCAGAATTTTACGGTATGAACTCGTACACGACCTTTTTCGTGCAGCACAAGGATACGCCTCCAGATATCAATGACCACAAAGGCAATGTCATTGTTCACGATACAAACAGCAAAGGCGTCTCTCGAGGCGAAGAGTCCGATACGCCTTGGCTGCGGACGGCACCCACTGGATGGCGCAAGCTGCTCAATTGGATTTGGAACCGATATCATGTGCCTATATATGTCACGGAAAATGGCACGACAGCAAAAGGAGAGACAGCTCCCACACCAGAGGTACTCATCGACACTTTCCGTATGCGATTCTTCGAAGGCTACGTTGGTGGATTGGCCCGTGCTGTCAAAGAGGATGGAGTGGATATCCGGTCTTACTTTGCCTGGACCTTCACCGACAACTGGGGTATGTTCAAGTTCCCTTTCCCTCTCGAATCTGACTGACACAGGGTAGAATGGGCCGCTGGCTATACTGATCGATTTGGATGCACGTTCATCGACTTTGATTCTCCAATGAAGACTCGGTATCCCAAGCAATCGGCATATTATCTGAAGGCTCTGTTTGAGCATTTGATTGCTTCATAGTCGCCCAGAATGAACTGCCAGTATAGAACATACTTTGCGTACCATATTCATAATAGAGAATGTCGCACAAAAATGGATGATTGAAATGCCGTGTGAATACGAAATCCGTAGATCGTAAGGGCCCTATACAGATGGTGGAGTGAGTGGAGGTGGAGGAAAGCGCCTAGATTTCTAGCGAAACTGGTTAGCCTGAGCTACTCACGTGCCTATACGGTGTATAGTGGCAGAATTATTGATGGCTTGGATAGCTTCAGACGACTCAATTAGGCTTAACCTCTCAGAAATAGGACAGAATGATACGTCCTCTTCCCCAGAGGCTCTGCGCCCATTGCAGAATATTTCGTCGCTCATATGCTTCTACCGTACGCCCTGCGACTGCCCCAAGACCGAGTCCAAACGTCAAGCATGTCCGAGAGAACGCCGAGCTCTATGCTCAGAACTGTCGCGACAGGAACTATCCAGCGCATGCGGAGTACCCTTTCAAGATACAGCAACTGTCTGAAGAACTCCGACAGATTGATAAACAACTTATGCCCTTCCGTTCACGAATAAAAGCCCTCGAGAGGACGATTGGGAGACTACAAAATCCGGCCACCGGCCCAGAAGAAAAAGAACAGGAGCCCGCCATTCGCGCTGAAGCTCAGCAGCTCAAAAACGAATCAGCGGCGCTGATAACACGCAGAGAATTATGCGATGAACAAATACACGACCTCGCCCTCTCCCTTCCAAACCTTACCTCCCCCCATACCCCCGTCGGCTTGGAGCCAGCCTTGGTTGAATACCTCAATTTCGACCCTCAATCCCCGCCAGCATGGGTCAGCAGCCCTGACCCATTACGATCTCATGTGTCTATTGGCACTGATCTTGGTCTGATCGACTTTACCAGCGCTGCAACCACCACGGGCTGGGGCTGGTACTTCCTCACCGGTGACGGCGCTCTTCTAGAACAAGCCCTAATTCAATACTCTTTGTCCGTTGCGCGCCGTCACGGCTGGACTCCCATTTCTCCGCCCTCAATCGTCTGGTCTTATCTCACAGAAGCCTGCGGCTTTCAACCGCGCGACCAGAACAACGAGCAACAAATATGGGCCATTGAGCAAGCTGAGAAGGACAAAGCAAAGCCTCCGCGGTCCCTCGCGGCTACAGCTGAGATTCCTTTAGCTGCCATGCATGCCCGCAATGAACTGGATCCGGCTGCCCTGCCGATTAAACTAGTGGGGCCCAGTCGCTGCTATCGTGCCGAGGCAGGCTCTCGCGGCGTAGACACCAAGGGCCTGTACCGCGTCCACGAATTTACCAAGGTTGAGATGTTCGGCTGGGCTGACAGTTCCCCTACATCGTCATCACCAACCTCAGACGATCTCTTCGAGGGTCTCCTGACAGTGCAAAAGGAGATCTTGACCTCTCTCCAACTTCCTTGTCGCATCCTGGAGATGCCCACCTCAGACCTTGGAGCCAGCGCTACTCGGAAACGTGATATCGAGGCATTGTTCCCGTCTCGTATGCGTGGTAATGGTCTTGAAGACGCCTGGGGGGAAGTTACTTCCGCTTCTATCTGCACAGACTACCAATCACGACGATTGGGAACCCGCGTGCGCGGGGTTAAGAGCGTCTTCCCGCACACCGTCAATGGAACCGCGGTGGCCGTGCCGCGAGTCCTGGCTGCTATCCTGGAGAACGGGTGGGATGCAGAACGAAAAGTAGTCGTCCTACCTGAAGTGCTGCGACCCTTCATGGGAGGCGCAGAAGTTATTGGAAAGTAACCCTAAAACTGATTTTCCCGATCTGTATAATAATGTAACTATATCACACTGCCATTACCAACCTGGTCGTGGTTAAACTGCCTCTGATATACCTACCTATCATCAACAATACCCTACCCCCTTCAGTGCTTCTACCCAACCTCTCTCAAGGACCCCCTCACCCCAAATCACTATTCAAGGATATTGATTCCTCCACCACTCAACGGCTCGCTATAGTCTGGCATAAGTCCTTCATGTGCGCCTACCACTCCTATGTTCGAGGCTATCAATCATGCACGAACAAGGATATACTTCCAGCCAACTGGATAAAGTCCTGAGTTCTCCGATCAATAGGGCCCCCTAGCTTACAGTTGCCATCCTTATCCAGTGATTGACGCATCTACATTCGTTTTCATGTGCAAAGGTATATGGACCCGCTACCGGAAAGCTGCGCCGATGTGTCGAAGACTCTGAATGGCAGCAGACACGTCGTCCTTTCGTCATTGCTTTCCAGCTCTCCGTATCTGGTGCGAACAGGCCGTGCGATGTTGGACCCCAATGATGCATTAAATGATCCTGCCATCGCTCTTCTCTCTATATCTCACATCAATAGAATAACCGCCTGCCGCACGCGGGGGCCATTGCACTCTGCACGTTCTCAGTCGTCAGAAAGCGCAATTGTAGTAAAGGGCCGGCTACTTATTTCGCCATGCCTTCATTCTATTGCTGAGAGGGTAAGTCATACGGCGAACGTGGCCGGGGATACCCTTTAGAGGATAAAGTTCGTTTGTTCACTCCATTTCCGACTTTATCCTTAAACTCAACCTACAAATCATAACAGGCACATAGATCGGGTATTTCGGCTCACAAACTCAGTACTCAGTACTTTGGATTTTGGGAACCAAGGATGACGATCTTTGAGAAAGAGAACTGGACTTGAGGAAGCGCGAGATCCCCTATGCCCAGCCGGCGCAGTCCTCAATTGGATTTACGATGTGGATGTGCGATTTGTAACTGCATGGGCTTTGTTAGTGCGGGGCCCATGTACGAACTGTGTAGGGGGCTGTTATTGGTATTAGGTATCGTAAGGCGTGTTGTAAAAGAGTGTGGTTGGCTGCTGATGGAGAGTGATTGGGTAGGGTACGAACTATTGCGCTGACAGTCAAAATGTGAGGAAGAAGCATTGGTGCCTTGGCTGTTACACTCATATCAGGCACCAAACTTAGGTGGCAGAACTTGCAGCCCGTTGCCTCGTTATAGTCTGTCTTAAAAATGGTAATGGGATTGTCATTAGGTTTTGCGTAGCTAAAAGGCACAAGTTCTGTACATAACTCTGGTCTGTTAAGTGGTCCTGTGGAGTCCCAACAATAAGTACGGCTCATATAGTTGGAATGTAAAGTTCCCAACAGCTAACAAACATAAATCATCACTTCATCAAACGGGCGCAAAAAAATCCAATAGATTGGAGCAGAGATAAGAAGGCCGAGACAGAGTTGGTTACGGTCACAAAGTAAAAGCATGGCCGGGTGGTCGTTAAATCATAGTAAGCAAAATCTGAAATGCTGAGATGGGTATCGAGCATCGCATCGTCATTTCGGTCGTTCGGTCATTCGGTCATAAATCATTCCCATGGAATATCTTCATCTTCGACTTTCACACAGGTCAGATAGGGGATGGTGTCGTTGAACTCGCCTCCCTTCAAATCCAACTCAAGAAAGTTCCGCATAAGCGGTTTGACAATCTCACGGGCCAGCCGTTTGATTTCATCCATCTTACGTTCGAAGCGCTTGAGCACTTCGCGCGTGTACAGTGATTCCGAGGACGGTGTTGGGTGAACCTTGAGGAACTTTTTGAGCTCCTCATGAGAAAGATACGCTTGCGCAGACGGGGAGCCAATGAGTCGGTAGACGCGAGCCGAAGAGGCAGTCGTGGCCGCAGACGGAGTGTCTGTTGGTCGGTTTGCAGACAGAGTCGTGGACGTCATTGCAGATGGTGCACGGCTATTGTTCGTTGAAGTATTGTTCTTGAGGATTGGTGGAGGCGGCGGGGTAGTGTTGTCAACCAGCCATTGTCGGAAGAGCGAGACAGCAAGCCAGTCCAAGTAGGCGTTCTGAGGATTGACACGCTCACCGCGGGAAGTGGTGAGCGTGAGGCGGAGAAGTTTGGATTCCACACGAGCCTTGAGATCCTCCAAATCCTCGAACTTGTCCTCAATAATGTCCATTACCAAAGGGGGAAGCGGTCCCCTGCGGAGAGCTGATCGTCCAGCCGGCCATTGGCCGACAACGTGAATCAGGGCCTCGGAGAAGATGACACGACTTCGTGCAAGGTACCCTAGCTTAAGATAGCTTGGCGGATATTTGGCAATTTGTTTGAAGAGACGCGAGCCGAAGCCCAGCAGGTGATGGTCCACGCGGGGACCGGTGACGGGTAAGGCATCATACATATCCGCCAGGGCTAGAAGGGCCTTGCATTCTGCATATGCAGTAGCGATGTTGATGGTGTTCAATAATGGCGGGTGATTATAGAATAACCGAAACAGGTTGTCATAATCACGGAGTATGGGATCCATCGCTGTGTCATTGGCCGTGTTGTTTGCTGCAGCCGCGGCTACCGCACTCGACCTATGTGGCAGATGGATAGCGGACTGCAGGCCGGCCAAGTTTGCCATAGAACGAGCAAATCCAGTATGATTGCTCGACGGTTTGGTCATTGGCTTCGCATACGGTCCAAAATCGCTAAGTATGGCACCAGAAGCGCTGGGAGGCTATTCTCATGTAAGCCGATGCCCATTATCATGCACTGGGACCTACATACCTTTTGGACCAGTATTGGCTCCTCATCGTCCGCCTTGTTCTCCCAATCTAGTTCGAATCGCCATCGCCTTTTTTCGGGTGGTAATTGAGTTACCCCGACGTCGGATTGCGCCAAGGTGGAGCCATTGGATAGAGATGAAGCATCTTCACTAATTCTGGACAGGGTCGATTCGGGGTTGTTGGGCTGCCGTCGCGACCACTCTTCTCGGGTGCTAGCCTCGAAGAATCCGGAGCATTGCGCCAGAATGAGCCGGTGCAAAAGGTAACGGTTCTCTTGGCGACCAGCGCGTATCACCAACTCAACATCGCCAGTGTGGGTAAAGATCGGGAAATCATTCAGAGGCTGATGAACCAGTCCACCATGATGAGAGCGACTCGAGCGATGCCGGCGATTGTGATACGATTGACGCGACACAGACGAAGGTGCACTTTGCGGTGGCACAGGGCGATCGAGCACTTGGGCCTGAGAAACCATTTCCGAGGACGTGATTGACTTTGTTGGCATGGTAGGATATTGTACGGTGGCCATACACCTGAAATCGTGCTGTGTGCGTCATCCAAAAGACGTAGCTCACAGTAGTGTGAAGGAACGAGGGGATAGACACCGGATCACCGCGAGGGGCGAGCGAGCGGATAGTGAACTCAATATAGAGTAGCGACAAACCTATAGTTGAAATTAGTAACTGATAGATGTAGAGTTTCGCGTCGAGCAGGGGCGAGCAAGACCTGAAAAAGAGCTCACTACTGGACGGTATATCCGAGGATTCAACTAGAGGGAACCCATAGTGGCGGATTGAGAAGAAGATACGTTGTTGACCCTCTTGTTGTGGTCTTGAAGCGACGGGATTCGGCGGCAGTCACGAGATCTGGAGTAACGGCGTACAGTGCGGATACGCTAAGATAAGCGTTATCGCACGTGACTTGTTTCACTTTAGGCCGTCTGCTTGTGTCGACGACTCAACGCCCATTGCACTGATTCGTGCCCTCTCTCTGCTTTGCTTCTTGCTTCCCTTGTTCTTTTTTCTTTTTTCCATGGCTGCTTATCCTCGGCTGTCGCTTTCTTGGTGCCTATTGTGCTGATTTCGTTTTCGGCCAGTCGAGCTTCCCATCTCTTGTACAACTCCTTCACTACCAAGTATGGCTAGTGGTGGTGTCATGCTCGGATATTCTGATCCAGAGATCTCCATACAGTTTTCTCATGCCGGTGAAGCGCCATGAGCAAAGGGTGCTATACCTGCCGTCGTCGCCGCATTATCTGCGACAATGGACTCCCTACGTGTCGGAAATGTCGGGATGCGGGGAAAGAATGTCTGGGTTATCAGAAACCACTCGTTTGGGTCAAGGGTGGGGTGGCTAGTCGGGGCAAGATGATGGGCCGCAGTTTTGGAGATACCAAAACAGATAAGGGCGATGCTCGCAATCATTCTCGAAGGATTGATTCTCCCGCTGCTGTCAGTGGCTTGCCTGGCAAGTCGAAGCTATCGCTATCGACGTCGACAGATGTCCAGCAACTTCCTGATGAGACGACTGGTTCTGACGGGTTGGCATGGACGCAAACTGCTTCCCAGGAGGCCATTATGCCCGTCAACACGGTTCAAGCGCCTTGGGTGCTCGTTGATCCATTATTCCAGGACAGCAGTCGGCTGACAAGGTTTTATATCAACCACTGTACGTCGTCCACTCTTTTTAACTCGTGAACACGTCTAGGCTAACTGATACTCTCTGCTCTGGTAGTCAATCAAAACCTTGCGGAATATCTGACCCTATATTCCGACGTCAAAAACCCCTTTCGGGATCTCATCCCGTTGGTGGGTGACTCCCCTGTCCTTGCTCACTCTCTCGCGGCCATGGGCGCTTTGCATTATGTTATTTTGGCAAACGGCGAGTTCGACCCCATGCCATGGCCCGTAGGGAATTCGTCAAGCAGTGACATGGTGACTCCACCTAAAGAAGGCGGGCCGGTTGAGCTTAGCACTTTGTCTCGGCGCTCGTTTACCAAAGTGTACGAGCAGTTTCTTGGGTTCAAGCAACGCGCACTACACCAGCTATCACGAGATATATCCGACCCTATTCTACGAAACGATAACAAGACGTTGGCAGCGATAATGGTTCTTGCTTTGATGGACGCTGTTGAGTCTGGACGAGGGGCCTGGAAATACCACCTGGAGGGTGCAAAGAAGCTATTGCAGAGCCGCGAACATGATAAGCCGGGCCAAGCTCAAACGATGATGAATTGGCTCGATGATTTCGCTACTGATGGGTGCCTAGTGTGAGTTTCTCCAATTCGTAAGTTTTATGTTTTCGGTCTAATCTGTAATAGAATCCAGCTTATGGGTGCTACTTTGACAAGGCCTGGCACCCTTTCAAAGCCGTTCTACACATCCGCGATGGGAGCTTCGGTCTTGAAGCGTCTAGAAGAAACCTCATGGGTCGGCTGTCCCGCCTACCTACTAGAGGCCATCTTCTTCGTTCACGCCTTCTTTGACCTCGACCTAAGTGACGACCCCAATTCACAACCAAGCACTGTCTTTCCATCTGTCTACCTCCCCAAAGGTTCAAACCCGCTCCAGTGTCCCGAAAACCTCCCCAGGCACATCCAAGCGTTTGACCCTGTCGCCTGGGCAGAGTCCCTCCAAAGCTACCTCTTCCTCCCAGACCTCTCCATGCGCATTGCGCTGGCTACCATATATAAAGCCGCCGTCTACCTTTATGCCACAAGAGTTCTTTCCCGTCCTCGTCCCGGCGCAACAACCATTTCTGCAACTATCGGTCTCCCTTCAGACCACGCCGAGGTCGCAACCTTTCTTATCAACCAGTTCTCTCTCATCCCGCCCTCCGATCCACATTTCAAATGCCTCATTTGGCCCTCGTTCATTGCAGGCGCCGAATGCAGAGATCCAGCGCAGCGCCCGTTTATGCTCGAAATCCTTCGTACTTTGTACTTCCACATCACAAGCGTCAACGTGCGCAACGCCGCGTGGGTTCTAACGATGATGTGGCGAAAACGCGATTCCAGACGCGCGGAGCTGTCGAGGTTTCGTGCGACTACCGCAGCAACGGCCGCTGCGGATTTATATTCAGACAGTGCTGGGTCTGATTTGAGCTTTCCTGCTGCGTCAAGCTCGCCTTCGGTCATTACTTCTCCGGCTACTGCAACCGATACCCCGTCAACCACCACCCCTTTAAGCCCTATTGAGGACAATCATTATGATGATGACGACTTCGACTGGATTCACGAATTGGATGATTCCAATATTGATTGGCTCTTTATATAATTGGCGTTCACTTTTGTATCCGCAGTTTGTTGACCATAATACCCTTCATGTATACTTGATCCAGTAAATCCATTTAATTCATAAAATTATTCTCGTTATTCTCGTATCGCTGGTAGTGTTTCCCTCAATCTACGCAGACTATTCCTTAGGCTACATACAATATAGTACGCGACATTGTTAGAAACCAAGTGACTTAAAAGCCGTCCTGAAATGTTTCACAAGATGAGACCCTGACATTATATAGTATACTTGTATATATATCTTTCGAGATAGGAAGAGAGAAGAATAAGGTAGATAGGTGCGGCGATATGATGTATAACACGAAGACACATCGGACGATGAGGGATATAAATGTGCAGATGGGTAAATACATAAATAGATACGATACTCCGTCCATTCTAAATGCAGCAATATCAACCAAACCAAAATCAGAGCCGGGGATTGGTAGATAGAGAGGAACAGGGATATAGAGGAAGCGAAGAAAAGATATAAGACGGAACCAAAGATAGAGAGAGAAGAAGCAGTGGACAAAGGGAATTTGAAAGCAAACCGCTCATGATTGCAAGATGCAAGACTAGTAGCGCTGAAAACTAAGTGAAATAAACCGCGTCACTAAAGGGGTTCTTCGCAGAGATATGGATGGAGGCATGCATCAAGACAAAATTGCAGACACAAAGGAAATGAGTAGTGGCGCCCGGCTCAAGTTCATAGTATGTAAGCCCGCTGATATCAAAATCCGGTGGGGAGGTTGACGATGGCCGAAATATGTAACGTGTATGGAAGAGAAAAGTGACAATCCAGGCGCCCTGGAAGAAATTCCAGGTACAGTGCTGGCATTCAGAAGTATGGCGAGGAGATTCATGTATATTTCAGAGAAAATGAGGTCCAGGGTAGCGGCTATAGCCATGACCATTGCACCTCCAAGAACGAAGCAAGGAGCAGAGTGAGGAAAGTGCAGCAGTCGATAAACTGAAAAGCGGAACTTGAAACTCGGAACTAATGGGGATATCTCTCAGGAAAACATCAATGGGATGGCTGTTCTAGAAAACCGCAGCTAGGCCATTTTTCGAATGGCGCCGGCTAAAACGTTTCCTTCCTTTGATGGATTCGGAATCGTTTCCTTGGTGCTTGACAAGGGTTGCCCGTCCTTGTGGAGCTGATTCTTGGGGAGCTTCCGCTGCCCTATCTAGGGTGTTAGCGGGGCTTGAGAAGCCAGACGATAAGTCACGGAATGCGTCATCGGCTGAGTATTGGCCATTTTGCTGTTGCGCCAAAGCCATCTCTCGTGCTCGGTCGAGGGTATCCAACCAGTCCTGCGCAGATATTGCGGTTGTGCCTGCATTGCTTGATGACGGCTTTGGGTCTTCGAAGACAAAGTGTTTCTCGCGCTGTAAGTGTATTGGTCAGGATGATATCTGAATTTTCTGGTAAAGGGAAGGAATTCCATACCGTATCCACTATCCAGCACGATACACCTTTAGCGTCTGTAGATGTGCGATAATGTGTTCCCGGAGCAAGCAGAGACAGTTCCATTTTTGCTTTTTTCTCGTCGCCGCCGGCAGCAGCCATGATAATTCGACCGGAGGAGGTAATCATTACCAGGCGTTGCCGCTTCTTCGTAGTGCTACCGCCGAAGAATCGTGAAAACTTCTTTGGCGCTTCGTACTCCCCATTTTTGGAGACGGGACTGTGAGAGGCTGCAGATGACACGACAACCAGGTTCCCTAACTTCAGAATCCTTTCGTTGTTTTTTGTCAGCACAGGAGACCACTCAATGTCCAATTGGCTAGGAGCCGGCAATTCGGTAATCAGCCTGGGCATTACTCGGGAGCTCGCATTTGATGGTGCTGTGTTAATGCTGGGGGGAAAGCTGTCTCCATCTGAGCCCCCATTAAGTTTAATGGGTTCGCGGGGTGGCGGGGTATAAGCTTTCAGGCGGGGCGCTTTTTGTTTCCACAAGTCGGGTCCCCAAGTCATACCCTCGAAGAATTCATGGTTCTTGATATGTTCGATAGGGAGACGACGTGTTGGGTCGAGGACGAGGAGGCGCTCGACAAGATCGCGGGCGACGCTGGGGAAGCCCAAAGGAAATTCGTACTCTAGCGCAACAATCTTCTGGAATGTCAGGTACTCATTGGCGGCTTTGAAAGGTGGCCGGCCTGCGAGAAGTTGGTAAATAATACAACCGAATGCCCACAAATCACTTGCTTTGCACGCGTTCTTGTCTGTTAATAATTCAGGACTGACATATTCAGCCGTCCCAACAAATGAACTGGCACGCTCCTCCTCAGGCATATCAGAGTCTAGCGACGGGATGCCGCTCGAATTCTGAGAGGCTTGATTACCCTTGAGTATCTTCGCCGTACCAAAGTCAGTGACTTTGATATGCATTTGACTGTCAAGCAGAACGTTTTCCGGTTTCAGATCTCGGTGAATGACGCCGCGCTTGTGCATGTAGTCAATCGCATCTAATATTTGGGCGCCATAAAATCTCGTACACTCTTCATCGAAGGTGGTCATTCGCTTCAAGACGCCTAGCAATTCGCCGCCTTTGCAGAGGTCAAGGACGAAATATAGCGAGCGCTCATCTTGAAATGTATAATATAATCGGACGACACCTGGGTGATCGGTGAGGCGGTTGAGAGTGTCTTTTTCGATGTTAACATACTTGACCTTTTTCTCCTTTATGATGTGGCGTTTGTCCAGGATCTTGATTGCGTATTCCTTGAGGGTTTGACGGTCTGTCCCCAGTACGACCGTGCTATATGAGCCCTCACCGAGGGTCTGACCGAAGGAGAAATCCCGAACCCCTTTCTTAATGTACCGCGCGACCGGCTTCCCATTAGCATCAATCTCCTGTCTTACTGTGACAGCGGCACCACGCTCCTGCCACTCATCGCTGCTTGACATCGGACCATTTTCCGTCCCATAGGGCGACCCCGACAGTTGTTGCGCGGCTGCAGCGCGTGCTCGAGATGGTTGACGCATCACCGCTGCACCGTTGGGGGGCATTTGGGCCGTGTGATACGAGCGGTCGCTATGGGTATTGTCGCGGATGGGCACTCCAGCCTGGTAGGCCGCAGACCCTCCACGAGATTCGGCTCGTGCCAGACTTTCGGAAGCAGAAGACGCGGCAGAGTCTGTACGAATACGATATGGGCCTTCTCGAATGGCTGATACTGGCGCGCCCCCATTTGAGTATAATGTCGATACGGGGCGGGATGAGCTCGTGGGGGCGGAATGTTGTGGCTGGGACGGGATCGGGGAAGCATAATGTGAGGCGGGCTGCTGCTGGACATCGGGGTGGTATGACTGGTAGGACATTCGATGGTCGGCAGGGGGAGGGCACGATGATACTGCGCTGTCCTGCTGGTCAATTTCTGTGGGTTCATCTTTTGTATCAGTCGTCGATGATGTAGACTCTGGTTGAGCAGTAGTGGCAGCAGGCGTAGAGGCATCGTCGGATGAATCTAACGAGACATTGTCGGGGTTTGCTATACGTAGCCCGCCCAGAGACTGGGAGAGGCTAATATCCCCATCCATACTAGACGCGACAATCCAAACTCTCTATACTGTAATTCTGACGGGCGACTCAGGGGTCAATGATCGAGCCGAAAGGGAGCGGCTATGTGGGGAGGAAGGCGGATAGGAACGTGGGTGGAACGGAAGAGCTATCTTGCGTAGTTGGAAGCTCGGGCAGCACGACGACTCAAAACAGCGGGTTCGCAGCTGAACGAGCAAACAGGTAGAAGTATTGAGGAAATTATGTACGTCCCAAAATCGATGGGACGGACAAGTTAGGCCAAGTTGACTATGGCCGCGGTCGGAGACGGGGCGGAGAATGCATGATCCAGGGCCAGGCGGGAGTCGAAGAAGTCGAGGGTCGAGGAGCGAGGACGGTGCGAAGGACTGCACTGCAAAGCTGATACAGGAATACAGAATAGAGAGAGAGAGAAGCAGAACCAAGCGAGCGAAATGACGAAGCGGGATGAGTTGTTGAAGTCTCGAAGAGGGGACGGACAAAAAGAGGGAGTGAGAGGGAGGACGAGAGGGAGAGAGAAGGGCCAGAGTGGAGGACGAGCGGAGAGTTAAAGTCAAGCCCAACAACAACTGGCTATCAGCCATACCGGCCTTCTTGACTGAATTATTATTAGCATTGAACTACTAACGCAGACTAAGCATTATTCTGAGACTCAAGATGATGCTATGGCCCCAGGCCACAGCCTGCTTCGCTTGAGTGGATAGATTTATTCTTATGGACTTGTGGTTATTCTTAGTTAGGCAGAGGCATTCGTCACTCCATGACTGGGCCACTCCACTGCTCGTCATTTCTGTCGGATCTCTGGCCTTGTAGGTCTTCTGGACACGATTCTGGGGTCACTACTCGATATTTCAGTCTCGCTACGTAGAAAGCATAGTAAGCATAGTATATAATACTTGAACTTACTCCTGCGCGGGTATACTACTTCCTCTTCAGGAAATCACCATCGTTCCTTCCTCTAACCGAACTCCGCCATGTAAAATGTATAGTCTCTTTTTGCCGGTGGAACTCACGTATACGTAGAGCCTTGACATCAGTCTCCACGATGCTCCGATTGAAACCCACCCGCATTAGTCTGACAGAGGATGACCTCTGTTACCACATCGATAGCATCTTCCACCGAAACCATGACCTTGCTATATGGCATCAAAAGCGCAAGGGTTCGGGTAACAGCTACGACGGGGACGAGGATGAGGATGGATTCTCTCAAGACTCAGACACTGACACGATACCAGAGACTCCGCCTGAGTCGGAATGTGACGAGGTTCAGTCGCAAACGCTGGCAGGTGACAATCAACAGGAACTCGAACCGGGAGAGAGAAACACAAATGCAGACGGTGGAACTTCAAGCCATGAACAACGTCCCGTAACCGTCAGATTTGCTCTGCCTAGACCTTCAACTTCGAGCTCTGACAAGGGCTCTCGGGTTATCAGAGGTGGGAAAGCAGCCATCCAGCCTGCGAGAAGCGCTCATTCACTCCATCTGTCCTTTTGGCTAGCACTTTGTTCGAGTGCGGACTGGAATACAGTGAATGGCGTATCAACTTCGCAACACAACGGGCTCAATATCAATTCACTACCGCTATCTCTGCCTCGGCCAAATCGGGTTGTCTTGGAGACCTACATCCCAAATCTCCGCACGTCAGTAACTGCTCTTCCTCTCAGGCTTCCCCGTCTCGAGAGTGAGATAACACAGCCCGGTATTTCTCCTGAAAAGAAGCAATCCTCCATCGCTTTGTGGCCGTGCGCTCTGACATAATGTTCTCACCTAGTAAATTCCCGCAAGAACTTGCTCCCTTTGAACAGGTTGGCCTATGATCTTTGCATGAAATTGGACGCAAAAGCCCCTCCAGCAACCGCATTCCTTGTGTCAAGCTGTCCAAGCCGTTCACCAAATATAGAGCTCGTTCTTCGGAGGTACCCACAACAGCCGAAAATGAAGCGCACTTATCGTACAGAATCGGCCTCCACAGGCAAAAGATCTCCTAGAGAGAGGTCCGGCGTTGATCGCACCGCTGCGCCCAAGGACCAGGAGTGCTTCTCTGCAAGAGCACCTAATTCCGGTAGCGCAGCAGCGCAACTTTCGCCATCAAAAGGCCATGAATCAAATCCAGTCAAGAGACGTTTGAGTTCAACTACGGAGAATGTAAGCACCATTTCAAGCTTCTCATGCAGTGAAATTAATTGAGTGAAGGCTAGAAAAGCTGATCCAGATGAAGACTTCGAGAACGTTGGCCACTTAGTAGACCGTGACACCATCTCGCGAGGAACTCAGACCGATTCAGACCTAACGTCGACTCTAGAGTCAGAGTTGGGTGATGAATCAATGGACAACCCATTGGTAAGTTGTAACCTATATGCGTGCAGAATTAGCATGGAGGCTTACGGGCATTCATTGTCTTCGCACAGAACAATCCAGGAAGACAAGAAAACATTGCTCCAGACAATGCCGCCAAGCGATCACCTCATCAGCCGGTCTGGCAGGATCCGTTCATTTCAGCGATGTTTCCTGAACCCAATGGCCCGGCATATGATCCCACGAACCGAATCCGCAGAGGCATGCAAGGATACATCAATCCACCAACAAGTAGAGGTTCGCAGGCTCGGAACGATCGAGGAGAGGTAGGTTCAGTCCCAATCTTGCGTGATAGGGCAAGCTGATCACCTGCAGCTTGTTCAATTGGTCCATCCAACGCTGGTCGACGCGCGTGTTTACCAAGAATATGTTCATCGATTGATCGCAGAGCTTGATCGTCCATCCCATACTTGATACGGTCCTGGGCTTTGAGCCTACTGAGGATCATCCAAGGACTGCAGGTTGAAGCAGGTGGTTCGAGCACATGCCACAAATTAGGCATGGTTGAACGATGTCAGCGTATCTTCGCACTCTGTTACATGCGGAGGTACAATGAGAACGAGACATAAAGACAACAGAACGGTCGAGTAGTTTGGCTGCGTTAACCATAGCCGTATTCGTTCGTTACTTTTTATCGTCCCTTTTTTAACTCACATGTATTCTGTTCTCCGGATACGCCTCAACGAGTGCATCAAGGTCTCATTCGATCATCCGACGGAGACAGGCCCTAGATGTTGAAAGCAAGCTTTTCTGGGCAATGGATGTATATCTACTGTTTGGCCGCCTAATAGCATATCAGTTCCATTGACTGCCATGAGAATACCAGCCGGTACACTTACTGCACCCCGTATCCCACCCAGATAGTATTGTCCTTATCTCTTGCCGGCTCAGGAACCATCCAAAAACGAAATCAGTCCGATTCAATCGGGTAAAACGTACGGCTCCGTTCAGCAAGTGGTTACTTGACACGTATTTGTCGTTTCTAGAAGTAGCGAAGTTTGAAGAATCCTGGCGGTGCTCGAACCGTGTGTGATCCTTGGGACCCACGTGATTGAACTATATATACACTTCGAGCTCAGCCTTGAATGTATCGGTACTGTGGATTTTGATTCAGAATATGGAATGGGAATTACGTTTCATTGCTGAAAGAAACGTAGAAAGACGCAATAGAAAGCCGAAAAGTGGCGTGTCAATTGTGAAAGATGTCTAAAATATATATGAAGAGTACGTAAGATATGCTAAACGTCTCCATCATCGCTCGGAAATAGAATGGTAAAGGCCGAAAAAGAAGAGAAAGTAAGAAATGGCCTCAAGCCGTTGACCGTCAATGGTCTTGATCTAAATCCTGTATTCGCTCCCATCCTCCTTTAGTAGTAGTCATTCAATATTAAGTTCGACATAGTTCTATAAAAAGCAAAAAGCCATCATCCATCCACGCAGAAGAGTTTTATTTTACTGCGCCTTATTCTTAGCAAAAGCCTGAGCACCGTCAACTAGACGCCTCTCGGTGTTTTGTCGGCCGTTGACGAAGTCAGGGTAGTTGAGTGTGAGCTCGACAGCGCCGTTGACAATGTTGTCCACGGCCTCAACACCGAGCATGAATGAGTGGTCCTGGTTACCGACCTCATAGCGCCAGCTACCGAAGCGGCCACGAGACCAGATGTCCATTGACTGCAGCTTAGGCAGAATCTGGGTAAGGGCGCCTTCACGCTCCAGAGAGGGGGTGGGGTATCCGTGGTCAAAGCGGCG
Source organism: Aspergillus nidulans FGSC A4 (assembly GCF_000011425.1). Lineage (NCBI taxonomy): Eukaryota > Fungi > Ascomycota > Eurotiomycetes > Eurotiales > Aspergillaceae > Aspergillus > Aspergillus nidulans. The sequence continues at coordinate 1,739,169 of NC_066262.1, read as the reverse complement.
GTGGTAGGTGGAGACAATCTCATCGCCGGGCTTGAGCATCTCGGTGTTGACGAGACCCTGGATGGACTCGGCAAGAAGGGTGTCAATGTTGACGGGCTTCATCGAGGACTCGGAAACCTCCAACATGATGGACCAGTAGGGACCTTCCTGGGGCTCAGTGTTCTTGGGCTTGGAGCCGTCCGCAAGCTGCAGGGTGGGAAGCTTCTTGGAGGCGTCGGGCTGGTTGTAAGGGGAGTAGTTGGAGAAGATAGTGGCGCGGTAGAAGGGGCAGTTGTCCTCGGGGAAGTAGAGCTACATGATCATTAGATTTTGATGATTCTCAAGCTGAGGGACGTCATCTTACCCAGCACTTGTCGCCGATTCTCTCGGGGCGAGAGCCACGGATACCGACACCAATGACGTGTGTGGAGGAATAGAAGAGCTGCTTGGTCAGACCGATCAATTCCTGGTCACCAATCTGCTCGGCGAGGTAGTCCACGGCCATGGTGGAAACAAGCTTCTGGTAGCCGACGGTGGTGCCATCGCCCAGAGTGACGGTCTTGTTCTTAGGGTTAACCTTGGTGACCTTGCCCTTCTCACCGAAGCGGGTCTTCTCTTTGGGAAGGGTGTTGGCAACAGCGATCCAGATACCACCGGTACCATCGCGGGCGGGGAAACGGAAAGTAGCGTTAGGACCCCAGTTACCAGCGGTCTTGTTAAGGATAACGTTGGTAGTCACAGCCTTGACGTTGGGAGCAGCGACACGCTCACCGAGCCAAGCGCATTGCATCTAAACAAGGTCGAATATCAGTATTTGGACCAATCTTGGGATTTCGAGGCTGGAGGGCCAATTTACCTTAGTAGTGGGCACAGCCCAGACCTTGTAGTTGTAGGGGCGCATGAAAAGATCGGCAACACCGGTACCCATCATGCGCACAATCCACTCGTCGAAGTCCTTGGGCTTGGTGTTGGCGACGCGGTGCTCGATAGCGGCATCGATCATACCGTCGATACACTTGACTTGGTCCTCCTTGGGAAGCATGGAGATGTTGTTCTGGAAAGGGTAGGGAACCCACTGGCCCTTGCAACGGACGTAGGAGATACGCTGGTGCTCGTACCAATCATCTTCCTTGGGAAGAGCCTCGTTGATGCAGTCATCGAAGTACTTGTAGTGGGAGAAAATAACGTGGCCACCGACATCGTAAAGCTGCAATTGTGTTAGTTGCGCAGTCCATCAGATATCACCATTGATGAATCCACATACGAAGCCTTCGGGGGTGACATCGGTAGAGGCAAGACCACCGGGAGTCTCGTTGGAGTCAACAAGGAGCCACGAGGGACCGTTCTGAGGCAGAAGTTAGGATCTTCTACTGCGCGCAATTGGAGTTAGAGGTCGTACAATCTGGTTCAGACGCTTTGCAGCACCCAATCCAGTTGGGCCAGCGCCGATGACGAGAACGTCAACTGAGCTGTAGTTGATAGCAAACTGTCAGCGTTGAACCCCTGAATGGCATCGCAGAGAGAGCTCCTTACATATCGGGGTGGGTCATCCTGCCTTGTAGGATATCCTGAAAGCTGGGAACGCGGTTCAAAGTCTTGCGAGCTAGACTAAGCATAGAAGAGAGCGAAGCTGCAGTTGGCGCTGCAGAATTTAAAGAGAGGAAGGTGGAATTGGAAGGGAGAGAAGACGGTGAGGGAAGGTGGGCGGAAAGATACACTGGTAACTGGGCAGCTGGAAATAATAATAGCCTTTTCGCGGCCGGCGGTCGGCAGGGGAGAACGTGACGAAGCTGGCTGGACTTCTTGGTGGGGGGATTGGGTTTCAAATTTCGACTCGACGCCTTTGCAAATTTTACATTTTAAAATTGAGATTAAAGTAATCTCATCATTCTACTATGATTCGCGGTCATTATTCGACCACTCCAGACGGTTGCGTCTGAGCCTTGGAAAGGAGACTGCCGAAAAGGGGGACCCAGGCGCTCAATTGAATCTGGAGGCAAATTGTGTCTCATCTTCATATCTGGTTGCGAATGCATCCCTTCTTCTTCTTGACTAGCTCCCGTAGACTACTCTGCGCCATCTGCGCTTCTCCCGGGACTTCGTTGGACAAAGATCTATCGAGCAAGACGAGATCTTCAAGGGATACTACTGTATATCAAGTGACAAGGGGCGATTCGCCGGATCCTGGTTGTAATTGGCTAATCCAGGCAGTGATGCTTATCGCAATGCGCATTGTATGAATGGCATGCCTTTAAATGAACTCTGAATGAACTCTGAAGCCAAGCGAAGACTGCATGACTGAGGCTGGTTCCTTTCCAGAGTAGACTGGAACTGGAAAAGCTGACCTGCGATCAGACAAGGAATGCTCCAGGTGGCTGGCGACCCTGAAGCGGATATTCGAGCGACCTGCTTAGAGTCAACAACGCCCGTTGTCGAATGCATGATATGACATGATAACCATATTGGGATACCTCAAGGGCCAAGAGTCCTGCTTGCGGGTTCCAAGCCTACAAAAAGTGCTCAAGTACTCTACGAAGGACGGAGTACTCCGTATGCTTGTCAACTACTATCCGGTAACCGTGGGACCCCTTGAGACCCAAGCAAATCTCAAGAGTCCAACTATTGTTGTCCTTGTCGTTCTGGCTGTGACACGAGGAACGGGTGACACCCTGAAATATTGTCACTGTGCCACCAACTGTTCTTTATTCGATACTGCATCTTATCAAATTACACTGATATCAAGACCAACTCATGACTCTTCCGGCACGCCCTTGAAACAAAAACCAAGAGTAGGAGGCGGATCATTCCGTCTGTTCAATGGGGTATGGAGTAAGGGTACGTACTCCTCTGCGACGGCCACAGTTGATCAGTGCCCGCCACCAGGGCTGATATTGGACAGTTGAACCAGCGGGCCTGAAGTGTGAGGCGGAAAAACACAATTCTGGAAGAGAGGCCCACTGATTGTCGTTCCTCGAAGGGGAAATATCGAGGAGATCTCCAATCTCGAAACTGAGACCGATTATCCGAAAGACCTGACTTGTTGACGACGGACGTTGAGCATGGCAACTCCCATGCCAAGGGCGACGATCGGGTAGGGGACGAAGTTCGGGATCTCTTTAATGCACGGATCACCATCTGCGACTGTAGGTACGGAGTACGGAGTAGAGAAGTTCGTCATGGCTGTCTCCAGCCCATCAGGTACCTAGGTACTAAACCAGACAGGATACCGAAACTGTCATGGACCGTCCTCGTCCGGTTGACGATACCGACAAGTGCGCTGCTACAGTAGTAGAATATGCAGTAGATAGCGGCTTGACTGCAGAGAGAACGCCATCGCACCGATGCAATGGCGTTTGTGTTCTGTAAGGGCGAAGCCGTCAGATCGCTGCTGCCAGCTCCACTCACTGGCCAGGGACTGCGGGGACACTATGGGATAGGCCGCGGGTAGCTGAGCACTGGGCTCCATAGAGCTTGCGTAATGCACCCTGTGCCAAACGAGTCGGTGTCCTGCTGGTAAATGTTGATCGGCGCCCACGGACTTTTATGGCTGTCAATTTGATACAGCCCGACTACTGAGTATCGACAGCGCATGAAGGCGTAGAGACGCAGGGTCACATACAGGTGGGCGAAAGGAACAAGTGACTTGGTTCTCCAGGGCCTGAAAACGAGGATGCAATGAGCCGTGGATCCTCAGTACGGCTCTGAGCGAAAAGGGGCGATAGGCCGCCTCAGGCCAGCATAGTTGTGGAGAGAGCAGAATCGCCACGCCCACGAGCAATGGCCACTAAATAATATCTGCTTCGACCCACATTGAAGAATCAGGAACTGAAACACAATAGTGACAATAATTTTCTCCAGAGAAAGTCAAGAAATTCATATTACTCGGTACTGTGTCAAGTTGCGCCCTAACTAGAGAGGGTATGGTATGATACATTACGTGTAATTTACCCAGCTCTCGCACAAAAGCGGCTGTAAATTTAGTATTGAAATCTACTGTACAAGAGCCCAGCTTCACGTCTCAAGTCCAGAACTCGAAACGGCCCTCAGGATCTCTAGCAGAATCTAATAATAACCCCCTAAAAAGCGTCTACGTAGGCCGAAACCAGGGCCTCAGCCGAGTAACCGCAGCTGAAGCGTGACTGGTTCCGGCCGCCAACTAACCGGAATTGAGGAGCAGGAGAACGTCGTCGTACGCAAGCATCATCAAGGTTTTGTGTTTTCCGGCCAGTCGCGACAACTCGTGGGCATATCAATTTGTCCTCTTTAGCCACCTGTGCTTGATCTCCTTTAGCACGGGCGGTTTGGTTTTCTTTTGCGGATCCCATTCCAGTTCCATTCTGCTTCCAATTTTCTATCGCCCTTAATCCATTCGTCCTTAGCTGCTAATCCACTCTGTGCCGCGCTTGGTCCATTGAAAGGAGATTATTCCAGGCCATTGTCTTGCCCCCCCTCCAGCTTTCCTCTTCAACTGAAAGTTCCCTGCCTGTCGTCTCCCTCCTCTGCCACTCACCTCACCTCATCAACCAACCTAACCACCTCTCCGACTCGGTCCCTTTTTTTCTCTTTCGCACTTGTTTTGCTTGCTTCGTCCAACTCTAGACTCACATTCGTTAACCCTCCTTTGACTCTTTCGGTTCTATTATCGCTGTAACGCGCTTCTCTTTCCGCTTTATTCTTAATCACGTCTTTCCCCCTGGCCTCCGCGCGGTTCAACCAAAGCAGCCTCTCACGGCCGCGACCTTTTGATTTTCAACGCTTCCTGTCTGATCAAGCTCGCGCTCTCAAAATGAGCAGCTCCGAAGAGAAAGTAAGAACCTCCGGCGAGGTCTCTCGCCCGGAACCTACTCTGCCTACCGTCAACCCTGCCGTCGACAAGCCAGAACCCCCGAAGCCGACCTTCCACCCTGCCGTCTATGTTACGTGAGTCGACCCCGATCCTATGCAATTCAAGACGATTGTACTAAACCCGCGATGATTTCAGTTCCTGGATTGCCCTGAGTTCAAGTGTTATCCTGTTCAACAAGCACATCCTTGACTATGCTCAGTTCCGTGAGTCCACTTTGCTCCGCAAGCTGCAGGCTGTCAATTGAAGCGAACGAGGCTGACTTCGATTCGGTTCAGGATTCCCTATCATCCTTACAACATGGCATCTGGCGTTCGCGACTTTCATGACGCAGGTTCTCGCTCGCACTACAACCCTCCTTGACGGCCGCAAGACCGTCAAGATGACTGGTCGTGTCTACCTCCGCGCCATTGTCCCTATCGGTCTCTTCTTCAGTCTGAGTTTGATCTGCGGTAACGTTACATACTTGTACCTAAGTGTTGCATTTATCCAAATGCTCAAGGTACGGACGGACCTCTGTTTGGGATTCGATGTGGCATAAACTAATAACCGCTATTTAGGCCACCACTCCTGTTGCTGTTCTGCTTGCCACTTGGGGTATGGGCATGGCACCCGTCAACCTCAAGGTTCTTACAAACGTCAGCGTCATTGTCTTCGGTGTCATCATCGCCTCTTTCGGTGAGATCAAGTTTGTCTTCATCGGTTTCCTCTTCCAGATTGCCGGTATCATCTTCGAGGCCACCCGATTGGTCATGGTGCAGCGCCTGCTCAGCTCCGCGGAGTACAAGATGGACCCTCTTGTCTCCCTTTACTATTTCGCTCCGGTCTGCGCTGTCATGAACGGTGTCACTGCTCTGTTCCTTGAGGTTCCTACCCTGACTATGGACCACATCTACAACGTCGGCGTCTGGACTCTCCTGGCCAACGCCATGGTCGCCTTCATGCTGAACGTCTCCGTTGTCTTCCTGGTAGGTAATCTCCATTTTGAGTACTCTACTGTTGCCTAACAGTCAATTATAGATCGGAAAGACTTCTTCTTTGGTCATGACCCTTTGCGGTGTCCTTAAGGATATCCTTCTTGTTGTCGCCTCCATGGTCATCTGGAACACTCCTGTCACCGCCCTCCAGTTCTTCGGTTACTCGATTGCCCTCATTGGTCTCGTCTACTACAAGCTCGGTGGCGACAAGATCAAGGAATACACCAGCCAGGCTAACCGTGCCTGGGCTGAATACGGTGCCACTCACCCCGCTCAGCGCCGCTTTGTGATCATTGGTGCTGCTCTCCTTAGCTTCTTCTTGCTCGTTGGCTCCATGGCACCCAGCTACGCTCCCGATTCCGTTGCCAACGTCAAGGGCATGCTTGGCGGTGCCAGTACTGGCAATGCTTAAATCAACCTTCGTGAGCAGTTTTGGTGTTTTCCACTTCTCCAAGTTATGACCTGGGATTGACTGGGAACATCAAGGCAACGCTGTCGGTGTATGCGTTGGCGAAGTTGAGATGTTGAACGACAAAATTTCCTTTCTTATTCTCGAACTTTCACTTCTGCGGCCTTCATAGAATATCAGGTCACGATTTTACCTATTTCAAAAATAATGTCGCTCGGCCGAGACGGTCTCTAGGAGGAACAAACGAAGCGCGCCTAGATACGGCCTCATGCAGGAAATGCAGCCTGGATCTAGTCAACGCACGTTGCTCACCTTCTGCCCAGTGTTAACTGGGCACGAGGCTCCAGACGGGACTTCTTTTTCCCTAAATTTTTTTTTTCTTTTTTTCCCATTTGTCTACTTTGTACTACCTTTCACTCACCTTGGTTATGCGGTTGAATTGAAGGGTGTATTGTGTTGTCTGATTTGGGTCGATGAACATTTGTCATGTTAACTAGCACGAGGGTCCGGAGTCGGCTTTTGCTTGTATCGTCTGGCGGTCCTCCATACTACATTTCTTTCTTTGTTAGGTAGTCTATGTACCAGCAAAATAGAGTCTTTGATGTTCAATCTCTGAGCTTCCACAATTCCATGGTTACGTAAGGACCTCAGGCACCCTTTTTACAGCGCAGCCACTCAAGCCTCCAGCAATCCTGAGTTGTTGCTCGGACAGCCAGTGAGACACGAAACCATGCTCCAATGAGCTCCAGTGTGGGACGGTGCGCAGGCTCTCGCTCTTGAACCAATAAGGGAGGTATATCCTAGTGCAGCCCCATCTTTCAAAGCCAATCATGGATGCGTCCTTACCGGCCGATCTGAGGCTGTAAGCTAGACTGTGGTTGGCAAGGTGCGGTATCATACGGTACCGTATTGCAGAAAATATCACGAATAGGAGTGCAGAACTGCATATCATACAGTAACAGGACAGTATCAACCGTGCCAAGCCCATTTGGAGTGTCGCGCATCTGCAGCTCATCCATTGTCCGCATCAAATCGCATCAAGCCCCGACGCCCGTCAATCGACTTCTCGTCCGCATCCGTCAGCCTCTTCTTCCTAGCCCTCACGCGTCGCTTCTTGTATCTTCCCGACTCCTCTTTCCACTCCTCTTTCCATCTCCGCTTCTACTCTCGCGGTCCTCCCTCCCTCTCCGCTCTTCTTCCACTTTGTTCCATCTTTTCTAGAATTCCTTCCTTACCTACCTACCTTGTTGTCTCGCACTACTTCTTTCGTCTCATCAATTTACTTGACCTATCGCCGTCCTTTCTGTCGGCCTGCTCTGTTTACCACTGATCGAATCGAGACTCTACAAATATAGGTGCTTCCAACTTGTTGTCTAACTCACTTGACTCCACAGATCGGATTTGTCGCGTGCTTGTAGCATCTCAACATAATCGCGTTCGACTCCCTCGATTCGCTTCAACATGTGTCCAATGCTCCTCAACTCCTTCCAAGACGGTCCGACAATGATCCTATCCCCTCCCCAGGACCACGCCTTTCGTCAATTCCCTCACCAGCCGAAGCTGGAAGCTTCATCTGGAGTCAGTTCTCGAGCGTCCTTCGCGGATGCCCTGAACTCAGGCGCGAACCCTTTTGGCACTTCGGTCTCTCCAAGCCTCACAATCAGTAACAAGCCATCTCGCAAGAGGTCGCGTGATGATGTCAATGCTGAGGAGACTCCCAGCGAGCCCGCTTCAATTGTTCCAGTCGCGCCTCCAGCGCCTGAGGAGGAGCCTATTTACGGAGAAGGCATGACCCTGCTCAACCCTCGCACTGGGCTGGCGCTCTCCGCCGAAAGCCAAACCGGGACCTGGTACGAAGAGGAGTATGAAAAGGCCATTGCCGCTGCCAAATCTTCCGCGTCGCAAACCAATCTGCCCTCTCAAGCGAGCCGCAAGTCGCAGCGTCTCGATCCCTCAGCTCCTAGCCTCGATGACATTGCCTCCTCTAGATTACAACGGCAACTTCAAGAAAATGATAGCGATGACAACCGCCGGATCCTCAACGCTTCATTATCTCGATCGAGCCCATTCTCGTCTGAAGAACCATTGGTTGACGACGCTACGCGTCTTCTTGGAATCAGTTGGCAGCGCGTTAGAGCCGATGACAATGACATGGCCGCTGCCGTGCGCGGTTGGAAGAAGTACATCGACCGCCAATTCTCGCAATACCTCTCTGAGGCCGAAATCCTCATGAAAAATCGTGCTCTCAACGCCTACCTTGTTTCTGCGCGGCCAGTAACTCCTTTCGCGGGGCCGGCTCAGTTGCCCGCATATTATCTGTTCAATGACGACCTGACTCACGCTCGGCTTGTTGCTTCATCCTGGGAGGCTTGCCTCCGCAATCTCCAATCCTCGCCAGTGGTGTTTGAGGGCAAACAGATTCTCAATGCCTCGGACAAGCCACAGACCCAGCAGTGCCAGAATGTACTGGGGACGACTCCCGCCGAAACAGGGCTCCCTCTTCTGCAAACGTTGACTGCTCAGCCGGCTAGTGTCGGACTGAACAATAGCGTGGAACTGGGGACGGGGATGGACATTGACCCATAAATATCGTTCATCCCAACTCGGTCGCGCGTTCGCTTTGAGACGAAACGATTTGCCGTATCGCGCCAGGAGAAACGACGCATGTCTCGACGGGAACCAATATCACCCTCGCCTCGGACGATTCTCGACCAAATATCTCCGCAATTTGTCTACTGATCTCATCATTGCCAGCTTTTCGCTTCTTTTTTCGGTTCATTTTCGCTTTCGTAAAGACATTATCGGCAAACGTTTGTGGATTTTTTTTCTTTCCTCTCTGCTTTTCCCTTTTTCATTATCTTCTCTTTCTGCCTTATTAACTCGTTTTCTCGTTCTGTTCTCGTTCTTAATTGGGTTTTCGGCGTCGGACAACAGCACGGCAGGGTTAATGGGTTTGGCGGTGCGAAGATTTGCTTTGTTTGTTTTACTTTCATGCTTTTCTCTTTGGTCTCGCGAGTATTTACCTGCCTACCTACTATTCCCAGTTCTGCTGCCATATCATGAGTAGCAGACGCAGCTATAACTGTATGCACATGTAAAAAAAAAAGAGAAATTGATAAAAAAAAAAAATAGAAAAGTAAGCTGTGACGATGCCTTGAAATTTAGTGCCGTAGTTCGCTCCGCCTGATGGTAAGTTAAAATGTGGATGTAGCAAATCTTAGCCTTCGGCACATAAGCTGAAACTCGTCCAGTTTTGCTCTGATCATGGTAGTATATGATAAAGATACAGAATTTTTCCCCCCTGAACTACCATGTAACTAATACGTCTACCTAATCCAGTTAACACGAGTACCAGTCTGTCTTGTGTGCTTCCAGCCTTTGCCCTGCATGTGTCTCCCAGGGACAATGAAATAACAACCCAGACTCCCGCAGTGAACGCAGACAACCATCTCCTCCTAGAGCTATCCTTACTATTCACTCGCACATTTTATATCAGCATCATCACCAACACAGCGCTACCTCGATGGTTAGTCGAGTTACTCTGCCTCCAACCTCTCCATACCTGCCTACTCTCGCCTGCCGAACCTTGCTGTATCACCAACCGACTGCCGTACACTGAACACGTAATCTGGCATCCCCGTTGGTCACACCCATAGAACCCTATTCGCCAACCTACATATGAGCAAAAACGCCACTTCAAGCTCCATGGCAGCTCTCTGCTCACCTCTCCTAATCCAGCGCTCAAACTGGCGGAAAAGAGCCACCCTCCTTCTTGGAGGTCTGCCTTTGAGTTTGTGCCTGAGTTTGAGTCTGAGCATGAGTCTGAGCCGTAACCGTACTCTTCTTCTCGGTCGTAACGGTATCCGGGTCATTAGTGGAGCTAGTACTTGTGCTAGCGCTAGGTGTAGAGCAGCTGTGGCTGGTTGCTTTCACCATGAAGAGGGAGTCAATTTCCTCAAGGCTGAGATTGGCCGTTTCTGGGTAGTATAGGTAAAGGATCTAGTCCTTATTAGTTTTCATCTTTCTTTCATTGCATATTCATGGAGAAAATAGGAGAGTGGGTGGAGGGTTGGGTGTGGTGGTTGAAATGCCCGATGAAGGCTGGGAGACATGTAAAAACGTACCGGAAGAAAAGCAAGATTCATACACATGAAGATAAGGTAGCCTTTCCACTCGAGATCAGTAATTAGTGTTGGCCCAATCATGGCAACGAAGAAATTCCAGAGCCAATTCGCCGAGATTCCGATGGCGTTGCTGTTAAAGCCAACATAGTTAGCTTGGTAGATCACAAGTCAGGGTTCGGTCGCTGCTATCAACACCAAGGATGTTGGGTAGCACTGGCCAATGCCATGTGTGCCCTAGCAACTTGCAAGGGGTTGCGCTGGATAGCTCGAGGAATGTGAGGACGGATGGCTGGCCAGCTTACCCTTTTGTGCGGACGTGCATGGGCAGGAGCTCAGGTCCGTACACCCAGGGCACACAGTTAGTGGAAGCGCCATAAATCAGCATGAAGAGGAAGAAGAATGCGACGGACGCAGCACCGGCAGGTTTCTCTTGCGGCGTTCCTTGACGTGGTTAGCTAGGGCTGGGGTTGTAGTTAAAGTTGGTATTTACTAACCTTTGAAGGAGAGAAGAATGGAGATCATCATCATGCAAATGAACAGGCCAAAAGAGCCCCACATCATCGGCTTCTTCCGGCCAAGGCGATCAGAGTAGAAAGTGGGATAGAAGGAGCCTGAAGGGGGGGAGAGAAGTGTCCCTCTTAGCGTCAAGTGTAAAGGTTTTGGGGTGGATGGTGCGTTGCATAATTGGATGGGGTTGGGATGGGGTGAAGACAGGTATGGCAAGAAGAACTTACCAATGACAAACATCACCTGGATCACTCCTCCTAGGAGTAGACTGGTTTTGGGGTCCAAACCAACATTGTATTGCAGCACTAAGGGTTGTCAGTAATGCCTTTGAGCTTAATTGCTGGGGTGGGCAGGTACCGGTCGTGACATAGGACTGCAGGCGCGTTAGTCAAGTTATGCTTCGAAGAATTGCAGTTATACTCACCACGATGATGTTGACACCTCCCATTTGGTTGATGAACTGCAGTCCATATGCCAGTAAGACCCGTCGGCCCGTTTGAATCTCGTCCTTCTTCAACACCTGGGACCATTTGTACTCGCCGCGGAGACTGTCTAGCTCAGTGGCTCTAAATATTCCCTCCGCATCATCGACCACTTTGGGGTCATTCTCCGGCCTATCATAAAAGTCACAGAGAACTCGCACTGCCTCGTTGCTCAGACCCTTACGGCACAGCCATCGAGGGCTCTCCGGTAGTCTTTAAGTCCGCCGGTCAGCTAGGACTCAAAGTTCCACCGGTATGCAAGAGCTAAACTTACCCGGCAACAAGTATGGCCACAATGATGATGAAAACCAGCTGAGCAGCGATTGGAAGTCTCCAAGCGACTGATCCAGGGGCGAAGCTCATTCCATAGACAAACCAGTAGGCACCCGAGATTCCAACACCAACGGAGAGAGGCTGGCTGCACACGTACATTCCTCGATTCCGCGCTTCACAAAGCTCAGACTGGTACACCGGTACGATCGAGGTCATGATCCCGGTGCCAATCCCCCCGATAAAACGCGATGCGAGCATTTGAGCCCTGGAATAGGCGCATGCTTGTGGAATCGCCCCAATCTGCGCTTAATGTCAGCGAATTCTTCGCTCTGATCTAGACATCGTAAGAAAAGTACTCACTGTTAGAAGGCCCATGGCAATCCACATGGACTTGCGAAATCCAAGGCGGTCACTTGTCATGAAGGCTGCTGCAGTGCCAGCCAAGCAGCCGATGTTGTAAATGCCAACAATCACCCCAAGGACAGCAGAACTGGGATGCTCGACGACATTGCGAAAATCCTCATTCTCAAGGACACCCGCAATAGCCCCTTGGTTGTAACCTAAAAGACGGGGTAATAGCAAGATCAGCCTGCCGTGCCTCAGGTGCTGCTCCCAGGGACCCTACCTACCGAACAAAACGAATGCCATCAGGCAAGTGAACAGAATGGCCATTCGAAGGCCTAGCCCTCTGCCGTACATCTCAAGCTTCGCCATTACTCTGTTGAAGGACATAAAAAACAGAAGTATTGAGCAATGGGCACTTCAGAGGTTCCTGATCGGCCGTGAATCAAAATAAACCGAAGAGTGTAACATGTGCACGGCTCCCGGGATTGCCTATTTATCAAGCAAACATAGGGCTTATAGACCCAAGACCAGGCCGGGGGATCTGCAGGGTATACCCGAATTGCCCGTGGAGATTTGTATTTTCTGGCCAGCGGGGAAGCAATCGGCCTTGCTCTGGCTGACCTTGGCTGTCCTTCATACCAACCTCCGCGGGTAACCCGGAAATACCACCTTGACTTAAAGACACGAGTAAAGGAGGCAGAGTCAGCAGGTGCTGCCAGGGAGTAAGTACGGCAAAAGCCCTGTTTCGCATTCTGTATAGTGGGACACTGTCCCTGCGCATTCTTTGTGAGATATAGCTCAAGCTGAGTTCAGGCCGTCAGGCATAAGACACATTGATCTTGTGAGACGAGTCCCATGTAAGAGGCACGGGAAAACGGCGTCGATAAAGGATCCAAGAGGTGATCCGAGCTCTGTATACCATTCCCAGGCAGAAGCTCTAGGTAGAAGCTCTCAGTACAACTGCCACCCTATATAATTAGGCCTCCCGCGTTGAAATGTGATATCGTAGTGGCCCCTTGTTGCATGGATAAGGCAGACATAACAATGGTCGCGAGCGAAATATACACTGCAGTACCCAAGCTGGGCCTAGTCCCCCGGGGATGTAGCAACCAAAGTCCGAGAGCTGCTGATCAAGTACGAAAACTATTTTAGAAGGCAGAGAGGTTGTAACAGCATGACTCGGTGTGCTGTCTATCCAGGGATATAAAATTAGGTTGCGTCTAGGAGGCCAATGCGAGCGTATGGAAAATGGATCAGCTTGACATGATCTATTCTCGAGCGTAGCGCGGGACTGGGTTCCCTGGCTATCTAAGTCAAATGCCGAATCTAATCACTATCGTAGTAGTCACTGCCTTCATCGTAGTAATCGCCATAATGGCCGGAGAATGCAGCATCGACGCCGTCGTCCTCGTCGCCCTCGTCGTCATCATAGTCGTTGTCCTCGTCATCTGGGTCAACAGCCTGTGGATCCGCCGGCGCTAATCCCACAACCTCAGTTGATGGATCAGTGGGAGGATTACTATCAGTCTTGGTAACAGGAACTCTGCGGTATGTTGGGTCTTCAACATGGGCAGGAATTGGAGCTGCGGCCGGAGTTGGACCTCTAGCTGCCTTTGTGGGCGTAGTAGTTCCAAGGAACCTTGGCCGCTTGGTGCCTTCAGGGTCGATGCTGGCACCGCGTCTGGAAGCCACACTCTGACTGCGACTCCGGCTGCCACCTTCACCCTCCTTCGCAGCTTCGTCACCTTCATCCTCGCCAAACAGCGTCTCGAGGAGACGGTAATTGATTTTCTTACTGAAGCCTCTCCGTTCCAGCATCCGACGCGTAGCCTCCGCCGGCGTAGATGCTCGGGTACTTCTTCCATCTCCATCTTCTCCCTCACCTTCGAGATATCGAACATCTCCCAGTCTACCCTTGCGACGCTTCCGCGGCTTACGGTCGCCGGGCTGGGCATCAGCTTCCTCCAGAGCCCTCTTTAAAGCTTTGGCCTGCTGCGTACGTAGGTAATCCTTGTTCTCATGAACCCAGATGCGCTCCTTGATTTCAACTTCATGAGGGGCTAGCAAACAGTTGGAAACTTCCGGGTCTGAATCAAACTCCGCCTCGTCAATTTCGGGATTGTCCGATACAACTTTCTTTGGCCGGGTTGCCCCGCATTCAATGCTTTCTATCATGTTGGAACCTTTGGCCAGGTATTCAGACATCTCATTTTCCAGTGCCTCTTCGGATGCGACCTGTTCAGGGGAGGGTGAGGGCAGTTTCGGGCGGCCATTTCCTTTGGTACGACCTTTTGCTAAAGGCGCCGTAGAATCCTCCGGTCCACCAACGGCAGCGGACGACTGGCTGTCTTTATCCGCTTGTATCAGAGCCGGGTCGATTGGCAAGTTGGGGATTGTGAAACCATCTGCGTCAACGCGTCTTGGCGGTACTTCTGACTCTTCTAGCCCCTCTGCGTCCTCCTCAATCTCGGCAGCAGTCTCTGCAGCATTTCTCTTAATGCTGCGGGCCGGTTTCCTTCCCTGCCGTGCCCTAGTAAATGAGGGCGGATCATGGGTATTCTCCAGTTGCACAGAGCGGAATTGGTCGACAGTCAGTTCTCCACTCTCGGTAGAGCTAAACTCGTTTAATCGTTGACTGATGGTGATTTCTGTCACTTTGACAACATAGACAACTTCGCGGACGGTGCGGCGGAAGTTGTTCATTCGGGCCGCAAGGATCAGAGCGGCTCCACAAATACCTGCAGGTCGTCGACCGGTGGTCATCCAATCGCGGTTCATGCGCTGCACAATACGCACAGCTTCGCTAGCCACTTGCATGGTTGAGGGGCCAAACTCAAGCTGTTTGGCGAATCTGTAGATCAAGCTCTCTGGATCGATTGGATTCATGAGAAAAACGTTCCCGCCCAGACGAAGTTCATCCAAGAGAGCCTTATATGTACGTCCCAATTTGAAGACGTTGATCTGAGAACCAGTTAGAGTAGGAATCTCCCATCACGCTTCACTATGGGGATACTCACCATGAGAACGTCGGCGAAATCAATCAACATGACAGTATTGCCGTCTTGGCGACGGCAAGCGATGTAAAGACAGACGGCAGCCACCGTCTTCGTCCGGCGACCTTGAATGAAATTGAGTCCCACGGCTAGCTTGAAGACCTGACCGGCAGCTTTCGAAGCACTCTCCGGAATGGTTAGAGCACGGGCCAGTTGGTTTATATATCGATTTCCTATGCTCGTTAGCTCATCGATAAGAGTAGACTGATGATGAAATGCGCACCGTTCTGTTCGGTAATTTCTCTACTTTCCATACCCCCACGCTGAAATCCAGGGCCGTGGCTGCGTACATGGGTCTGGTCTTCCCCGACGAAAGAACCTTGGACAATAGCAGCACCAGAGGCGGATTCACCAAACGTCACTTCGGAAACGATGTTGGCTTCACTGACAACTGTACCACACCCGGAACAGACCTTCTGGCCATCATCCTCAATGATATGAGGGGCTGGACAGCTCGGGTTAGGGCATGTAGTGGTCTTGGGGTGAGTGGTTGGCTTTGCGGGCTGCGGCCGTGCAACTGGCTGGGGGCGCCTGATGGCCGTAGCACCGGGGGATTTCAGACTGGCCAAGCGGCCAACAGGAGGTTTGGGGCCTCGCGGGGGAACGGGAGGACGCATCCCAGGTCTCGCAGACATGGTGCAACTGCAAGTGGTGCAAATATTAAGAGATAGGGGTAGGCTATAGTGGCCTCAGAGCTCGACAACTCTCCTATGCGAGCCTTTGCACGGGCGAGTAGATGTCCAAGAAGATATAGTCCTGCTATATCGTCATTTTTTATCGATAAATTGCTGATGTAGGAACTAGACAACAGCTTTGGATACGAAGCTCGGTATAGTTCCGAAAACGGCAGGAATGTCAGTGATTAGATAAGGCGGGCAATTTTCAGCGCTGGGGCGAGCGACGCTGAATACGCGACAAAGCTTGAAATACAAGAACAATAGATGTTATAACTAGTAAAGGAGAAAGAGAGTCCTTCAAATAGCAGAAGATAGACAAGACAACTTTTGACAAATTGGGGATGGAGCGCGGTGGATGAGGATGGAGAGAGCTGGATGGCGCGACGCGAGAATCGGGACGCAGTGGCGGAAAATTCTGTCTGGATGGTGGAGTGGAATGGATGTGTCACGTGCACAAGAAGGTCCGGAGTCGAAGTGAAGGAAAACAGATCCTGAAGAGGATAAAACCAGCCGGCCGTTCGATCCTCGGTCGCTGCTGGTTTTCTTTTCTTTTCTCGGTTCCATTCCAAGGATAATGACAATTTGATAGAAGCAAATGCATTGCTCATATGACTAGCACTAACAATGATTCCCATGGTCTCATTGCTCATGACCTCCCTGGCGTTGGTCTGGGTGCGCGTTTTGTGCGCAGTTTAGCCTCATCCACTGTCGATTTCCACATCATCCGCACAAAACCCGCATTCCAGCCCATTCACCATCCTCTGTCATTGAGTAATGGTAATAGCATAGCAGAGTCGCCCTTAGATATTTAATAATGTCACAACCCAGTTCCAGTTCACTTTTCTTCACTTTTTCAGATCTCTCCCCCCCTTTCAATCTCTCAACACCCGTACCCCTTCCAGCCAGGAAAAAGGAAGAATTCCCAGATTCAGTACAACATACCTCCATCATCTCTCCCCATCATCCATCTCTGTTTCTTCGGTACCTCTGCGGATTGAGCAGGCTGGAACACTAGCCGCCACTCGTCATGGCGCAGCCGGCTGAAAGACACCGCAGTACGTTTTTTATCAGTAACGTGCACTGCACCTCCTGCGTCGCGTATATCAATCAGGTCCTATCGGAAACGCAAGGGATAGCAGATATCGATGTCTCGATCTTCACTCACGAAGTGCATGTCGTCCATACAAAGGGAACAAACCCGCTCTCGATAGCTGAGATCTTGGCTGAGGCCGCGTTCGAGGTCCACCATGTCACGACCAGGAATTCAGCAGGCGTCATCATAGTCGATTCAGACACTGCAACTAGATTCCCTCATGACCCGAGGTTCTCCATCACCAGTCGCTCCTCTGTTGGCCAAAGGGACAAACAGAAACATCTCGCCAACTGCGATGCCTGTAGGAAGGAGGGCCAGCCGACGGATGAGAAATCTCAGCACCTTCTTTCGAATGTTCAGGGGGCCGAGGCCGAAGATGACTCGGTGTCGGCACAGGAGTCGCTACCGGAGAAGAGTCAAAAATTCCATGCGCGGATATCCATTGGTGGAATGAGCTGTGCCTCTTGCTCCAACTCCATAACAAACGAGATTCGCCAGCTTGAATTTGTGGACGATATCACTGTCACATTACTCTCGAATAGTGCCACTGTAACTTTTTGGGGGCCGCGGTCGAATGTTG
Organism: Aspergillus nidulans FGSC A4; assembly: GCF_000011425.1. Lineage (NCBI taxonomy): Eukaryota > Fungi > Ascomycota > Eurotiomycetes > Eurotiales > Aspergillaceae > Aspergillus > Aspergillus nidulans. The sequence continues at coordinate 1,721,827 of NC_066262.1, read as the reverse complement.
AACAAATTATTGAACAGATTGAGGATATTGGGTTTGAGGCTTCGCTGGACGAGGTCAACCAGGTCGATACCGAGCCGTCTCAAACTCAAAATCTGGGGTATATTGCGGAGATTTCCATTGGGGGCATGACTTGCGGCTCCTGCTCTGGAGCTGTAACGCAAGGGCTGAATGAGCTGCCTTTCCTGACTAATGCTGTGGTCAACTTGATGTCTCACAGTGCCCAGGTCGAGCTGGATAATCCAGACGATGCGCAGCTGGTTGTACAGAAAATCGAAGATTTGGGGTACGATGCCTCGCTTGTCAATATAACACCAAAGGCAGCCGAGCTGGGCTCTGGGCTTGAGAAAAGAACTGTATCTTTTCGCGTTGAGGGCATGTTCTGCCACCACTGTCCAAAGAAGGTCTATGACTCCTTGAAGGAGATACCAGACCTTGAAATTGATGACATGTTATCTGTCAAGTATCCGATACTGAAGGTCACTTACACCCCTCGCTCACCTTCGCTTACGGTGCGAACTATACGCGAGAAGATTGAAAGCGCCCACAATGCCTTTAAAGCCGCAGTTTATCATCCTCCAAGTGTCGAGGATCGATCTCGGGAGATGCAGCGTCATGAAAGATGCCGCCTGCTTTACCGTTTCCTTTTCGTTCTGATGGTGGCTATTCCTGAATTCATAGTCGGAATCGTCTTCATGAGCCTTGTTTCCAAGGACAACCATATCCGACAGTATCTGGAGCAGTCGATGTGGTCAGGCAGCGTGACTCGCATGGAGTGGGCTCTCTTCATAATGACCACTCCTGTCATGTTTTACGGGACGGACATCTTCCATGTTCGCGCCGCAAAAGAGATCATCACCTTATGGCGTCCTGGAAGTCGCATGCCACTACTTCAAAGATTATATCGCTTCGGTAGCATGAACTTTCTCATCTCTGCTGGAACAACCGTAGCATATGTCTCCTCATTAGCTATTCTGATAATGGATGCCGTGACGAAAGCCCATTCTGATGCTCACAGCTCTACCTACTTCGACACAGTTGTCTTTCTGACCTTGTTCATTCTCGCTGGTCGTTATATGGAGGCGTACAGCAAGGGGAGAGCTGGCGATGCCGTCGCCGCGCTCGGAAAATTACGGCCGTCAGAGGCTTTGATTGTCGTGAACGCCAGCTCAGACGAGGCGCAGAGTATCGATGTCGATCTCCTCGAAATCGGAGACATAGTACAAGTTCCCCATGGAGCCTCCCCTCCCGCCGATGGGAGGATTGCAGGGCTGGGATCATTCCAATTCGATGAGAGCTCGCTCACCGGTGAATCGAAACCAGTAAGCAAAACAGCAGGAGATCAAGTCTACACCGGATCCGTGAACGTTGGTCAGCCCGTTGAGATTCAGATCACCGCTATTGGCCGTTCATCGATGCTTGATCAAATAATCGCTGTTGTGCGCGAGGGTCAGGGCAAACGTGCACCCCTTCAGCGGGTCGCAGATACGCTCGTAGGCCATTTTGTGCCCGCTATCACATTGATCGCTGTTCTGACCTTCGTAATATGGGTCTCTCTTGGAGTATCAGGAGCGTTGCCCTCAGACTACCTCGACGTAAGCCGTGGCGGGTGGCCATTTTGGAGTCTCGAATTCGCCATCGCCGTCTTTGTCGTCGCTTGTCCATGCGGCCTTGCACTTGCTGCACCAACTGCTCTCTTCGTTGGTGGCGGATTAGCTGCACGATATGGTATCCTGGTCAAAGGTGGAGGTGAAGCTTTCCAAGAGGCTAGTCGGCTCAACGCCATCGTCTTCGACAAAACCGGCACTCTGACGGAAGGAGGAAGCCTGCAGGTGTCAGACCATGAATCGTTAATCACAGACTCGAGTCATATAGAGATTGCCTGGGCTGTTGCTCGAAAGCTGGAGGAAAGCAGCAATCACCCGATTGCTCGTGCGATAGCTGCCTTCTGCAAAGCACAGCCGTCAGCGTCGGTTGTCAACTCTGAGATAGAGGAGAAATCAGGACAGGGAATGCAGGGCAGATTTACTGTATCGCTAGTAGACTCGTCGAATGGTACAGCAACGACCCGACATTTTGAAGCGGCTATCGGCAACCAGCGTCTATATGAAAGCCTTTCCTCTTCCGATCAAGACCACTATTACCTATGCAACACTCTCTCCAGATACCAGGCAACAGGCAGATCCACCGCGATTCTATCTCTGCGAGAGATATGCCCTACTGAGCCTGACTCACCAACCGGAAGTGAAACCCACTTCTTCCCAGCCATAGTATTCGCAATATCTGATACAATTAAACCCGATGCTGCAAACATGATTTCGCAGCTTCAGCAACGCAAAATCAACGTCTTCATGTGCACAGGTGACAATGAAACCACCGCGCACGCTGTCGCCGACATGATAGGCATCCCTCGAAGCAACGTCCTAGCCAACACCCTCCCAGCCGGTAAAGCCGACTTTGTCCGGCAAATTCAAATCCAACCCGCACAGGCAGGCGGCGGCGGCACAACCCGCCAAATTGTCGCCTTCGTCGGCGACGGTGTCAACGATTCCCCTGCCCTCGCCGCCGCAGATGTGAGCATCGCCATGGCGTCCGGCTCTGACGTCGCCATCAACTCCGCTAGCTTTATCCTGCTTAATTCCGAACTCACCACAATACTCAACCTTGTCCTCCTCAGCCGCCGAGTCATTAATCGCATCAAGATAAACTTTGGCTGGGCGGTAATTTACAACCTCTGTCTGGTCCCTGTTGCAGCGGGCGTCTTCTATCCGATTGTCTCTGGGCATAGAATGGCCATGGTTATGGGGGAGATGGTCACCGTCCAATCACATTGGCGGCTAAGCCCAGTCTGGGCGGCGCTGGCAATGGCGTTGAGTAGTATTTCGGTTGTCTGCAGTAGTTTGGCGTTGGCCATTGAGTGGAAGACGGTTGCCGAGGTGTGGCATAGGGTTAAGTGTAGGTTAGGGGGCCGGACTACGCGTCAACAGGAGTGATTATTTTTTTCTAGTTCCATGCATGCGATGATACCTCTTGCTTATTTTTTCTATTGATGCAATCTATACGACCATCTTTGACATCCGTTTATAAAACCCTCAGACTCTGTACAGATACGTCGAATAATATCAAAAGCCATCCCCTCGTAGTGTCAATTCTCAACCTAAACATTATACACTATCCAGGTAAGCCTCCCCAAACCTCTGCAATCTTTCTACTAAGCACTTTCGCAATCTTCTTCCTCCCTACCATAACGTGCGCCATGCGATCTGCCACCATATTCTCTTTTTGTTTGGGGTCAGTCAACTCCTCAAACGCCCTGATAAAAGCCTGGGGCGTCGGCCAGACCCTTTGAATCTCCAGCGCCTTATCCCCGCTAACCCCCTTGGTGCACATGAGCATTTTTAAGAATATGTCACGGAGTGTCAGGGCGTCTGATTTTGAGGCGATAGCGCAGAAGGTCGGGAATGTGACGCCGTATGTGACGTGCGGGTTCTCGGCGCGGAGCGTGTTGAGAGCCGAAATATGGGAGCTTGAGAGGGCGAGGTGCCGGGTCGGGAGGAGGGCGAGGGTATGGGAAGGTCTAGCTGAGGTACGCGAAGAGGGTGGTGATGGGGCGCTATACATATTTCTCAGTAGGAATGTCATGCGCGCAAGATACCGTATCGTATCGTCCAGATTCTTCGTTCGTTTGACAAAATATCCATTCACAACTTGCGTCTGTGCAATAGCCGAAGCAACCATGTCATGATATTTCTGAGCAGCTGCGGCATTTGACTCATGATGTGTCACGGCGAACTCCTCAATGAGGTAGATAACATTCTTAATGCCCGAACGGCGGAGGCGAAATTTCTGCTCATGGAAGCGGCCATCCTTTATAGAGCCTATAAGGTCGTCTAGTCGTTTACGCTCCACAATCCAGTCGAGCATAATTTCGTCGCCTTCTTCTCCGTATTTGCGGAGAAAGGTTGGATCGTGGAACTTGGCTACCCACATTGTGTCGCCGACTTCGAGGGCGCGGACTTCGGGAGTAATACCTTTGCGGATCAATTCGTTGGATATGTAGTCCCTGTCTTTGGATGTCCGAACTTCGCGCGTGTCAAGGATTAGTTGAACGGTAAAGTTGTCTGGGGAGATGGGGATTGGCGTGATCGTTGAGTTGTCTAATGTGTTCTCCAGGGAATCTAGGGTGTGCCGTTGACTATTATGAGCTTGGAGACCTGGTCTAATCTGACGTTCGAAATCCCTCTGGCTTGCAAGGTCTTCTCGCTGTGCGGTTCTAGGTTCATCCGCGGTTACATCCTGCCGGCGTCAGTAAGCTGATCTTCGCGTATTTCAGGCAAACTTACTGATTGAACATCAAACGGTAGTGTATTCTGAATTGACTTCTGGGCGGTCTTCTTGATAGCTTTGGCAACCTCCCACCCTTCTTCAGTTAAAGAATACTTTTTCAGAGGATGCCCTCGTGTATAAACGAGCTCCTTCGTGAGCAATATCTTCATCGAATTCCAAGCGGTAAAAAACTTGGTCGGATCAGAAGGCACGGTAAACGAGCTATCACAATACGGCTGTGCCTTCTCAATCAACTCCGCTTTGGTCATGCTCTGGTTCGAATTCTCATCGAGACTGCTCAGGGCGAGAATCAAAGCAAAAGGGCCGGATCGTAAAGCCGGCGCATACGGTTTGGGTTTCCGGGCCTTCTTTGCCGGTTGGCCTTCAGTGTCACCATCAGTAGACTTTCTTTTGTCCGCTTTGGCTGTTAATGTTTTTTAGCATATGAACTAAAGCAAGCCGTTGACAGAACCTCACCAGTCCGTGGATCTTCGGGCATGGGAAGCCCGTGCTCCTTGCAATACTCCTTGAGTTTATTTGTGAGACGTTCGCATAGTTTAGGTCCCAGGCCGTTGAGTTGCTGAGCTTCCGAGGGGTGTTGGAACGTCAAGGGACATGCTTTCATCGACTCGTACGCCTTTTTGTACCTGGATGACTATTAGCTCCCCTTCTTGGTTTTGACGAGGACGCATCAGGTGAACGCACACCGTGACTCCCTTGGTATTACGCTCCCGGGCCTGGTCGAGCCATTCCTTAATCCAACCCAGAAGCAGGGGGTTTGCGCAAGTATCGTCGCTCATGGCGTTGCTGAGTTGCCACCCGAGCTCAAGTTTCCAAAGTCTCTCACAGACCTCCCATACCTAGATCCCACAGCAAGATTGAAGCACGAAGAAATCAGCCCGCGCTCAGCCTGAGTCTCTTTGGCTGCCATCACACGGCAAATAGAGCTCAAAAACAGCTTGGTTGCTCCATGGGAGTCGCGATCGACGCGTGCTTCCAGGTTAGGACGCGAAGTCACGTGCGATCCCGCTTTGCCAATTTCAGGCAGAAAGGCAACAATTGTCTTATGATTTACGTACTTCATTGTTAGTTTAGCAACGGAAGGTACTGGTAAAGGAGCACGTAAACCAGGCCAGTTTCGCATAGAATGCCTTATCTGCGAGAAAAAATGGTGTATACTGTGTTGCACAACGCGACAGGCCGTTAATGCAACCAAGGTTCTACTGACGTCGCTCCGTAGGGTGTGCTGGACCTGCTGGTTAGTATTCATACACAGAGTTCAATCCATCGGTCTAAGTCGTTTGCACAATAAATCAACTAAGACCTATATGACTAACCGCAGGGCTGATATTTATGTACAGTTGTGGGAATCTTGAATTGACAAAGAATAGGCTCTCCGAGTGTTGTACACTTCATTGGCTCAGAGAAAGTTGATAGTCTCTGACTGCTGCCTCAAACGAGCTGTCGCGCTTCATTCCGAGAGAGATTGCCTGAGAATTGTCGAATCGTGTCGGCCATGAGTCAAGGATTGGCCTTAGCGTGGGGTCTTCTTTCTCTTTCAGGAGAGCCAGCTTGTCCTCCCCTCCAATCTTCGCCAGAGCGTCCATCATCTCCTGAACAGTGACACAGATTCCGGGTACATTGACCTGGCGGATATGTAACGGCAGAGAATCGGCGGGCAGCGACAGCGTGAGTATCAAGTTATGGACGAGCGTCTTGGGCGAGCAGAGCCACGACTTGAAGGACCGATCTTCGAGGGGAATGACGCACTCTTCACCATTCAACGGCTCTCGGATCATACCGGAGAGGAAAGAGGAGGCAGCGGCGGTAGGACGGCCGGGGCGGACTGAGATTGTAGGGAAACGGAGGGTAAAGCCGGTAATGAACCCCCGTCGTGTGTATTCATTAACTAGGGTCTCGCAGATGAGCTTCTCCGCACCGTACGATGACTGGGGAGTCGGAATGACAGTATCGTCCACCACTTCAGGCAGCGGTTGACCGTATACGGCCTGACTGGAAGAGTAGATCACCCTGACCCCGGGACAGGTTGCACGAAGGGCCTCGAGGAGCTTGCGAGTAGCGTCGACATTGACAGTCATGCCCAGATCAAAATTGGCTTCGGACCCAGATGACATGATGCCATGGAACGCATAGACGGCGTCTAGGGATTTGTCCACCACCGTATCCGCCGCCTTGACGAGGTCCGCCGTGACAGTGCGCGCATTCTGAGGATACTTGACGCCGGCTGGGATCGGTGGTTCATTGATATCGGTCAGGACGAGAGTATATGAAGGGTCATTGAGCAGTTCTCTCGCAAGCAATTGGCCAATGAAGCCCGCAGCACCCGTGATGAGAATATGCATTTTGGAAGGATACGGATACCTAGAATGTCCAGCAACTTTTTACCAGCCTTTCTCAGGTCTTGGGGGTCTTGGTCTTAAAAAAGAATCTGGTTGACATGCCCATCTATGGTCCTGTCTATAGTGGGGATTGCCTCCACATTCGCATCAAGTCCGAACCTGTCCGCGACCGGACTTATGCCGGATCCTCCACACTCGATGATTGGAGAACAGGCCTGGCCTGCAGAATGAGCTCTGCGAATCGCTAATCGTTACAGCGCTTGGTTTCAATGAAGCTGGATAGCAGGGTGGGTTGAGCTGGTGTTCCCTCATTCTTGCTGACTAGCGTAATCTGAGACCCCAGCAATTTTGGACGTCTGTCGTGTGACTACATAGTACAATACGCGCCTCTCGAGTCCATCCCGTGAATGAGATCTAAGGGTCGGTACTGGGCAGAAAGAGATGATTTTCAGGAGTATACGAAGATTGCGTAGACTATTCCTGCCGCGTAGACGCTGTGAACTCTGAAGCTACCCTCTGTAGCGTCCGTGCCGCCCACCCTACCGTAGCGGGGTTCTCCCCAGCTCCTCTTTGACCCTCTTATCCTTCCCTTCCCCGATTTCTTCGCCCATCTTCCCCAAACTTCCATCTCTCCCTTATCCACCACCGAGAATCTTTGCTCAAACCTCACCCGGACCAGCAGCGAGTCGCGGGGGATTACCGATTCCCATTTCGTCGCCGATCTTAGTCGTCGCGAATCGCGAGCTATGCACGCTGCATGATACCGGAGCATCCCCGATCTCGCCAGTCTCCGCTATCATGAAGCGTTCCTCCTTCGATGCTGGCCTTGACGGCCGGCAACAGGACCGCCGCCACTCTGCCGTCCCTGATGAGCGGCCTACTCCGCTGAAGATTTCCAAAGCCCGCGCTTGTAGGTGTTTTCTCTGGGATATGGCGACCCAACTCCGCTGAGAGAACGACGACGTCGGATGGCTACTAATTCGCGAGCGGTACAGGCGCGGAGTGCAAACGCCACAAGATTCGCTGTGAATTCCGGCCAGGCGAAACAAGCTGCACGAAATGCCTGCGCAGCGGGATTAAGTGTGTTGTGAATGACTTTTCGCAGAAGTTTGTTGATGACGATGGAGTGTAAGTCGCCTGGTCCTCGACGGTCCTCGTGCTGGTGCTTGGGCTGGTCATCGAGCTGTTGGAGTGCTTTCTAGTGCTGTTTGCGAGTTGCAGCCTTTGACTGACACCGGGCGCTAGGTGGAAAGCTCGAGCGTCGGCCACTATCCAGCAACTCCAAGCAGCCGTGTCGCATCTTCTCCGCCAGAACGGGCTTCCAGAGCTCTCGACATACACAGTTGGCGACAGTCCCAACGGTCCTTCCCCAGCCGCACCTTCATACCACACCGGAAACCGCCATTCGATGAACGGCTCGCCGTCGGATGTGAAACCCGACGGACCGGGGCTGGTCGTGACACGCGAGCCCTCGCAGGAACCAGATTTACAAGACCGAGAGTTGGTGCCCGCGCCAATGCGCAGTCTATATGAGGTGACGAAGCTGCGGGATTTGCGGCACAATCATATCGAGCAGCCCAAGTCGACGCTTCTGGAAGAGGACTTCCTTTCGCGGGGCCTCATCTCTCTTCAAGAGGCGGAGGAACTGTTTGCGTATTTCAGCCGGACCATGAATCAGCTGCTCTGGGGTGGGATCATCCTTGTCCATCGCGACCTCACTTCAGTACGGCGAGCGTCAAGTCTGCTGGCGGCTGCGGTGCTTACGGTCGCAGCGCTGCATATTCCCAACCGCACCGAAACTCTGAACCTGTGTTATAGCGAGTACGTGTCGCTGGTCTCGAGCATGTCACTGACCCGTGCCCATACTCTGGATGACGTTCGAGCGCTCTGTGTCGGGGCGTTTTGGCTGTCGGAGCTGAGCTGGAAGCTGTCCGGCCATGCGGTACGAATAGCTACGGAGCTGGGCCTCCACCAGAGCTACCAGAAGATGATCCGCGGCCACAGCGACCAGTACGAAAGAGCCCAACTCTGGTATTTACTCTATGTCTGTGATCACCATTTCAGTATAGCGTACGGCCGACCGCCCGTCATCCACGAGGACCAGGCGATCAAAAACTACGAAACGTTCCTGCAGGCGCCAATGGTTGTTCCTGGCGATATTCGGCTGCTAGCCCAGGTCGCTCTTTTCATGATCCTGACCGAGGCATACCGGACGTTTGGAAGCGACACCGAACAAGCCCTGACGGAAGAGGACTTTGGTCAACTGCGTGTTTTCAATGTAGCCATAGATCAATGGCGGCTCTTATGGCAACCACGTTCTGGTAAGTCGACCGCAACCTGTTTTTTTACAGAATATCTGACCCTCGCTGCAGCCGACAGTCCCTACGTCCGGACCTACCCTTCGAAGGGAGTGGTCCTTCATTACCATTTCGCCAAGTTCCAGCTCAATTCGCTCTCCCTCCGAGCCCTGTCTCCAACCAACACACCCGTATTCTCGATGGACCGCAAGGAATCGGCCAACATCGCTATATCATCCGCCATGGCATGCTTGAACATGGTGCTAGAAGAACAAGATATCCGTGACGCCATTGTCGGGGTACCCATCTTCACGCACACCATGGTCACGTTTTCTGCACTGTTCCTTCTCAAGGTCGCAGTTAACTGGAACTCGGCGTACCTGAGTCTGGATAGTGGGCTTGTGCGAAGTCTAGTCGAGCGGGTGATTGAGCTGTTGAACTGCGTCTCTGCGGGCGAGAGACATTTGACAAGACATATTGCTCGTGGACTGAGCAAGATGCTGGAGCGATTTGACTCGTGGGATATGTCGAATGGCGTGCCCGCCGGGACCGTAGGCGAACGGGCAGGCAGCGGCGTTCCTGGCGGTGCAAACGCAATGGCGCAAGGATTCCCGCCGCCAGACCTGATCTACGATATGGTAGGGACGTACGGGTTCGGCTTGGACGAGAATCTGCTCGATCCCAGCATGGCAAATTTTGAGTATCTGGCGCAGTAATCAAGACGGTTTATTAACGTGCTATGGATTATGACAGTGTAATGTATTGACACTCAATGTGAGAAGGGTGAGAGAACGATAATAAGGGTACACCTAGTAATACTACCATCAAAGTGCAACTCGAGCCATTCCTCTTCTACCTTTACTCCAGCCACAGCCATTATTCTTGCCAGTATTCCAGCCAGCATCCAGCACAGTTGCCAAAGTCAAATCCCTTCGAACCATTGTTCAGGGCCTTTTAGGATCACCTTACTTTGACTGCGTGGTTCTTCCCAGGCTGACATCACGATTCCCATGCCCTCCTGCCTGTTGCCACGCACCGGATGCTCTATGCTCACGGACGGCATTCCTTACTGTATTGTAGCTCAGTACCACTTGCTATGTATAGCATTTATATCATTGGCTAATAGGGACCCATCCACCAGTAGCGGCGTATTGCAATTACCATACACCCTCGTCCTCTGGATCCTCTGATTGACAGATCATCTTCCATCTCTTTCTTTCACAGAACTCAGCAACCACCATTTCTCATGCTAAGAACGCAATCAGCCGAGCCTGGCTGTCTCGAGAAAATGGCCAGCCTTGACCGAAAGAGTGCAATACCACATAACCTTCAATTTGAAATAGCAAAACCGAAGCTGCGCGGACTCCGCCACAAAAGCTGGTTCCTAAGCTCACGGCCTCACGCAACCCCTCCCCCTTTCTGTTGCATGGGCATGACTCCAGGTTGCTCGGACTCGAACAGTCGCTGCGTTGCTGCGTCGCTCGACGCCGCAACGCAGACGCGAGGAGGAGGAGGAGGAGGAGGAGGAGGGGCCGTCCCTTCGCGTGCGACAGACAGTGCGGGTAAAGTCCCGAGCAAAACAAACGATGGCGTCCTCTTGGTCGTGCTGCAGGACCTTGCACCCAGCACCTAACTACGCCGAAGTAGGTCCTAGAGCTTTCGACCTCGCACCCACCTCCAACCACCGGCCGGAGCGGCTCTTTGCGTCCCAGAGTCCCAGCTCCTCCCTGCTTGACTTTTGCACCTCCGCAGCTGAAGTAATCTGGTCATGATGGTCAGGCTCACCCATTCCGTGTCTGGTCCTCCCCCCCCCCCCCCCCCCCTTGAGAAGACTGGCTGGCTGGTGGTCGCGGTCGTGCTCGTAGTCGTCGTCGTACTAAGCCCAGTCCCCTTCGTTTCCCTGGCCTGCCCTGGTCTTCTCCCCATTTAATCTCCATACTCCTCTCTTCTCTCTTCTCCTCTCCATCCCTCTCAAAAAGTCTTCTCATCCTTCTTCTTATCCAAAATCATTGGTGTTCTCCCCCATTGACTCACTGGTCTTTCACAACCCTTAATCTCATCCGCGCGCCATTTTTAGACCTCACGCTTGTCTCTGTTGCAATATGTCCACTCGTAAGAGAAAGCAGGAGCTCGAGGAGGAGGAGGAGCTCCAGGCGCTCCCTAGTGACGAGAGTGAGGAGGAGGAAGAGTAAGTCTGCTTGTCAAGTCGATTCTTTCTCTATTCTATAGACTTCCCTTCTCCTTCTTTGCCTTCTTTGCGCCCTTTGCGCCCTTTGCAATTGCGGCGCTGCGAGTTTGCGCTTTTGTTGCGCGTCCTACCGTATCTCGTCTCTTGTCTTCCTACCACCGATCCAGATGCACCTTAGCCTACTAGTGTTCCCATTCCCATTCCTGTCGCGTTATCATCGTATCTGTGCAGGGACGCTCCATTCCTGGACCCTCCCCCAACCCCATTTCCCCACACCCGCTCGTTAGCTCATAACCACTTACTGACAAGACCCGCAATCAGGTACGAAAGCACCGAGGGAGAAGGTGAAGGTGAAAGCGAAGGAAGCGAGGAAGAAGAAGACCTTTCCGAGGAGGAGCCTGAGGAGGAGGAGGAGCCCGAAGAGCAGGGTACGCAACCAATTCTCACCCAATGCTCCATCTCCATCCACTACAGTAACCTCGGCTAACCAATCAAACCACCAGGCCCTCCCGCTTCCAAGAAGCGAAAGACGGCTGCTGCGCCGAAAGCCGATGACGAGGACGAAGATGCAGTAGAAGAAGAAGCCGAAGCGAACGGCAAAGCGGGCGGCGATGAAAACGGTCTTGACAATGATGAAGGAGAGGACGAGGAAGATGCTGAAGCCGAAGGTGAAGAAGATGAAGAGGCTGACGAGACTGCAAAGACCAGCGCCCCTGCCGCGAAGGTGAAGGGAGATGCTGCTGCTGCCGCTGAGGGTGCGACTGCGGAGACGAAGGCTTGAATCTGATGCACGGTTATCAAAGACCGAATTCGCATCATAAGTCTTAGCTCGTCATTCCTTGATCTGATCCGATATAGCTTGATCTGCATAGGAACTAAGAGGCATATATGGATGATCTCGTGCATTATGATAGGTACCGTAAGAAAACGTAGCTACAGGCTGTGAAAGGCTCGCCAACGCTAGGAATCACGCCGAGCTGCGCAGCCATCATCCCGCTTAGCAAATTGGCCTTTCTTCTTGTCACATATTAACATCCTGGTTCTTCATCAATGGCCAAAAAGTAGAACCACTGGCTTCGCTTCGAGAACGTGTACCATTTGACTAGTTCTGATTCTTATCGTGGGCACCCAGGTTAATGGCATTCTTGGCTCTTGTCCATAGGCAGCGATGCTAACGTGCTCACCTTGATTGACTCTGAAAAAAAGAGCCGTCACCGTGTGTTAAGAGTGAACAGTTGTTATCCAGTATAAACCAGCAGGTAGAATATACTAGAGATATGAATCTGGCCCGTGTTGATAGATCTTCTCCCAAACTTTGTATGGATCAAGTATACGAGGCTGTTGAATAGATTATTATATTTTTAGAGCGAGAGGCTGGGTAGCGTTGGATGTACATGCTCGGCCAGACCGGTGAATTGCCTTTGGCGCGAAAGATATTGCTGGGATGTAAAAAGCAGGGATCGGGCGTTTGCCTGCTATAGAGGCGCCACGTTGCCGATGTCGGCATTCACTTTTGCATGATGATACTGTATGAAAATTAGTCTGGCATCGCTCTTAAGACAGTAGGAATGACCACGTCTGTACGATAGGTGAATATAATGTGAAGATAGATAGGGCTACGACATCCGTATATCTATACGATACAAGCAACTTGACAAGTTCACTGATATAGGCTCACAGTCCTCGATATTCTATACATTTAGAATTAGTAAGAAAGCGATCGCTCTGGCAATCAGGTATAGGATGAAACGAGAAGACAGAAGAGAGAACCATCCTCGGAGGGAAAGCAGTAAGTACAGTATATTATAAAAGTAGTAGACCATACGGATTGCCTACAACGTCGCGCTGATCGTTCTGACTTCAGCTGTTTGCTTCGAACAATCTCAGCCGCAAGCCAGACCGCTAACCATCACTACCGCTGCTGCGGAACGTCGCGCACAGTTGACAGTATTGATGGGTGAGGTCTAGAACGTGCTGGGGCAGGTTCGTGGCCTGAACGATGCTGCGGACTTTGACGGCGCCCTCGTCTTCGATCAACTTGCGGATCATATATAATAGCTCAGGGGAGAACTTAAGGCCGTTAGCATGTATTCAAACATCAGCGAAGAGGGAAACGAACCTCAGAGTACCATCGGTACTGCCAGGCGATGAGGCGAATCAAAGCACTGAGCATCCCCCTGGTGTCATTCTGCTTTTCATGTAGCTTGAGAATGCCACGCATGGCTTTTGGCGAGAAACGGATTGACAAACAGGCTTGGTAGGCTTCGATGGCCTCATCAAAGTGGTGCAGCCGCTCTGCCAGCTCACCAAGAATCTCCCATTCAGTAGCTGATTTCTTGTACTCCATCGCTTGTTGCCGGTACTGGGCTACCTCCGTACGCCAGATTGTATATATGCGGAGATCCTCATATAAGACCATAAAGAGATTATCCAGCCATCTTTCGCATAGTCGTTTATTCTTGAACTGTGTATATGATGCGTGTGACGGGTCGGGCTGTAAAGTCAGTAATGCCTTCTCTCGTGAAGAGCCGGTACTTACATCGTCATTGCCAGACTTAACAACTTCCGATGCCATTGTCTGCTCGGGCCTCTCGATTGAGTTCTCGCCTTGTGTGTGGTCGTCGCCATTGACAATCTCCGTGACAGATTCCACTGGGCGACCGTCTCCATTTTCCTGCTCGCGACTACCATTTGTCTCCGCGGTTTCCGCGGGCTCTGTTGACTCTGCTGACTCTGCGGGGCTATCACCATGCGAATGGATTGATGGCTTTGTGGAGTGCTGGCGCTCTGAGCGATATTCCTCTTCCATGACGAAAACCTCGCTGCGCACCTTAAGGAGCTGGTCCCAGCCGATCGCGGCGGCAATCTTGGTCAGCAGGTTGTAGGCTTTCAGAAATGTTCCCTGGTATGTGGCCGCATGCAGCCTCCGCAACGACGGATGTACATAATCATGAGGGTCTCCCTGTTTCGGCTGACCTTCGTCGATCTCGTCTAACATGCTCTCTGCTAGAATGGGCAGCATGATCCGAGACGGCTGGGGCATGCGTGGTGTGTCTTTGTCCTGGTAGGTGAACATCGGGCAGGAGTTCAGCGTCAAAAGAGCCAAATCCCATTTCTCTAGGCACACGTAAACCTCAGCCAACCGAGCCCAGGTGCTGAATTCGCTGGGGGCAGCGGTTACGGCGCGCTTAGCACACTCCAACGCCATTTCGCCTTCTCCTTTGCTAGCGCAGAAGGCAGACTGGCAGTCAAGTAACGCGTAGTCCATGGGAACATCTTGCAGAGCGTCGTACATAAGCCGCACTGCTTGAACCTCTTCATCCGCCATCCTGAAAACTTGAGCGAGCAAAGACGAGACCTCCACGTCCCTTGTGCGCAGTTTCTCGAATAAGTTGATACCAGAAGCATACCGGCCCGTGGTCTGAATGTACTTGAGAAGACCGGCCGTGAGGTGGTTGCTCACTGTGTTCGGAACTTGGGTTTCGGGGTCGGAACTGAGTTGTCTTCCTACAGGTTTGTCAGCTAAATCCATCCCGAAGTCAAAGAGTGAAGTCGAATAGTTGTACCTAAGAAGAATAATTTCTCGGCAGCATCTAAGAATCTATGCTCCATTTCGGTGTTCGTAACGGGGTTGAAACGACGAACCCCGACAATCTTCCTAATAGCATCGCCGCTGCCGTCGTCCGCATATGAATATGCTCGCAAGACTCCGCAAAGAAAAGTTTCCAGCCATAATGCATCGGTCGCAACACGTTTATCTCCGCGTTCGTCGATACAGTAGCTTTCGAGGCTTCCAGGGATCTTCACTTCGACTCGCATGTCCAAATGGGAGAACGCATTGTAGCAACTGCACAAGTTAACTCAGCCCATCACTAATACACCAGATGGAAAGCTAACCAGTAGATTCCTGATACCACTTTATTCGCCTTATCGAGGGGGGATGCCACTAGGGTGTTCACGTAGGCAGCCAAGCTTGCGGAGGAAGATGCATCAATACCGGTGACATGGTGATAAACGCCAGTCTAGACATCAGAAAACCCGTTAGCTACTTCCAATCATCCCTGGACTCAAATGATGAAATAAATAGAAGAGAGAGATACCTGACGTGTTGAACCAGTCTTTGGCTGCTTGATCAAGTACACCAAGTCTGGAGGGCCCAATTCCCTTAGGTTCTGTAGTGACTCTGTACGCGCATCAACGGCAGCAAGTATGTCCTCCTCCTCATAAATCCTAGAATATATTCCAATGGTTAGCAGTCTATCCCGGACGGTGTAAGCACTGCAATTGCATTGCACCGCAGCTCTCAGGAGCAACAGAGGGGAAACAAATACTCGGGAACAGCTGGCGCGACCATGGCGCACTATGAGGGGCGCAAGAAGCCTGCGCAGAAACGAAGAAGGGAAGCAAAGGAATAAGCAGAGTGCGAGTTAGTTGTCCGTTCCGACTGGAGGACAGAAAGTCCTTTCAATGATCAGGAGTGGCTGTAGCTCGCTGTCGTCGTCACTCTTGCCTTTCATGTTCCTGAGGCACGGTCGGAGGCGGAAGGAGCCATTCTTCTTTGGGATTGGGATCTCCACCGTGGAGCAACGCGTGAGCGGCGTGACGGGCATCTCATCTCAAGAGTCCAGACTCTCCGTCGGTATTCGAACAGCAAGTCTCAATTCCCCTTTCTTGACGGGATCGGGTTGCATCTCCGCGAGATCTCCCTGAGATGTTGTCAGCGACCGCGACTCCATTGCCACGGCCAGCACATCCTTCTGCGGCCTGATAATCCCGCGCACCATGTCGACATGGGTGGCCCTCAACATCGAGCCCGACGAGGCAATCGAGGAGGAGGTCGATGATACAAAAGAAATCCAGATCGAGGAAGCGCTGAAGCTATATCAGAACGCGCTGAAACTTCACTCTCAGGGTCCGCGATACTACAAGCAAGCTGGCGAGGCATACGAGGCCCTCCTAGATTCGGAGATCTTCAAATACCCCGAGTCGCTTTCTGATCACAAGAGAGCTGCGTTGCAGGATGCGGAGCCTCAAGTTGGTGGCACAACAAACGACGCAGTGGTAGGAGAAGCAGCGTTGGATTTCAATATAAATGATACTACCTCGAGCACTTTGCAACAGACAATCTATCTCTCTTACAAGAACCACGGACAATACGTTCTCGACGCTCTACGTGCATCCCTTCAGGAGCTCTCCAAGTTGTCTGAAGACTCATCTCACCTTTCATCTAAAATTGCCGAGAGTTCTACCACTGCTTTGGCACAGTTTGCGGAAGCGTTAGAACGCGATGACACCGACCTGAACCTGTGGAGGCAGAGCGCGAGACTGTGTAGTGCGTTGCAGAGCTACCGGCTTACTCGTTTCTGTCTGGAGAGTGTCTTGGCTGATGATGATAACCGGTTGGAGGTGCGGTCAGAGCAATTGGGGCTGGAGGAAACATTTGCAGAAGAGGGCCTCAGAAAGACGTTGCATTCAGTGCAGGATCGTTTGTCTGTGTCGCTTGTTCCTATCAAAAAGCCGAAGAAGGCTCTCCTAAAATTCTTCAAGCAGCAAAGCGATCCGTACCCCTATTTGCCTTCGCTACCAGATAACCTACAGGACCTGGACTCCTCGAGAAACCCATTGGCGTTCCGTGCTTCTACGCATGAGATCAAAATTGACTCCCTGACATGGGCCGCTATTGGTCAGGCTATCTTGACTTTCTTAGACGACAAGAATGGAACACCCTCGCTTGCCCCTGGAACGTCTATCACTATTTCGTTACCAGCAGACAGTCCTGAACTGAAAACAGCCTCAATCACAGCGCAGCGGCGACCCTCGAAGGCTCAAGTCGACGAAAATAACAATCAGGATGTACAAATGGATGATGCGCAAAGTGTCGGTGCCCGTTCGGTCACCGGAGCCCAGGGACGAGAGCTCGCCATGGAACACGGAGACGACCAGTCTTCAGTCGACCAGCGAGCAGAGAAACAATTGATCGAATCTCTTGAAGTCCAATCAATTCAGCACCAGCAAAGTACAGACCCACAAGAGGATATAAAAGCCGAGGAAGACGACTTGAAGTATCCTGAAAATACGAGTCGCAAACGTTCTTCTGGTTCTGCTATCACCGAAGATCAGGCAGAGCGATTGAGGGTCAAAAGCAGGAGGACTCGCTTGCGCGACTCACTCGCTGAAGCCTCAACACATACTGACGACGTTGTGTTTGATCAGGCCAAGTATTATGAAGATCTTTTAGAACCCTATATTCAAACCGACGAAGGGGTATTTGGCACAGTTGGGGCCTTATTGTCGAAACTTGGTGTTGAGGATCTGGGGACATTTGAAGAGTTACGGAGATCAGTGGCATCTGCAGGTGAACGAAAGGACTCGCCGGTTACTCCAGTCAACATTGATAATGCCGAGGTGCTTTTACAGGATCTCAGGAATGTCCTCACTCAGTGGGATGAAAGATTGTATCAGGTAATGCAACAAAGCGACAGCCTGGCGGGTCTTCAGGATATAAAGAGTATGGGCAGATCTGGGCTGGCAGTCTTTCTTGAACATTCGAAAAAGACGACACACAAGTTGAAATTGAAACAAACGTTCAGCGGAGAGGATGAGTTGTTTGATTTTATTCGAGCAGTCAATGGTAGCCGCCTTCACCTCCATGATGTTGTTTTCGAGTGGTTGGGATGCCTTTTGAGGCCGGATTATAAGAATTTCTTAACCCATGATAACCAGTTCAATGACTGGTCGCTGGTCGAATCATCCTATGTCGCTTACCAATGGCCAACTACCCTTAAGGATGTTGTGCTGCAGCTTTTATCCCTTGAAGACGAATATATCCACGGCAAATTGGAAGAAGGAATGCAAACTCTAGAGCATCATATCCTTGAAGCTCAGTCCGGAACCCCATTCCGCTATACAGCAAAACACTTTGCAGACTTGGAGATGATACAGGCTATCTATGAACTTCACCTCGATTTATATGCACCTATGAATGCTCCAAACAACGAGACAGACCACCGAACAAGGACTCTGCAGCAGGATCGTTTGGCAAGATGGTCCATGCTAGCACGTAGTGCACTGACTCACTTTATTGACTGCTGTCCTGAGCGAGTAAATCGAGAGCGGATAACG
This sequence comes from Aspergillus nidulans FGSC A4, assembly GCF_000011425.1. Taxonomy (NCBI): domain Eukaryota; kingdom Fungi; phylum Ascomycota; class Eurotiomycetes; order Eurotiales; family Aspergillaceae; genus Aspergillus; species Aspergillus nidulans. The sequence continues at coordinate 1,703,537 of NC_066262.1, read as the reverse complement.
ATTCGCCATATCTGGGCGTCCACGTTCCACTCGAATATGGGGGTTGATGCTCAGCGGGAACACATTTTACTCTGTCTTGAAGATCTCAAACGTCTCTTCAGTTGTCTCAATGAGCCTGTGCTCTCACTCGCTAACAGCTCCATCATGTCCGAACTGTCTTGTGAGGCAATCGATCAAGAGATCTCAAAATTGAACTCCATGGATTTTTTCACGCGAATTTTCAACCCCGACTCTGAAGACCCCGTTGGGCTTATCGAGACAATCGAGCCTATCGTTGAACCCTCGGCGGTTCAATTCGAGGAAGGGTCTGAGGATCGACAAAGCCTACAACGCCGTGAAATGGGCTCTTTTCTGGATCGAGGCGACGCCACTCTCAGGCTTTTCTTATGGCGTCGACTTCAGGATGCCTATAGGAAGATTGATTATCCTCCAAAGGTAGTATCTTGTCATTTGAGAAGCATCGAAACAATTATCAAAGAACTCCGAAGCCAGGCATATGTGGAGGAACCTGGTGAGCACCGTCAAGCAACGCTCGTCCGATGGCTGAAATCACTCGATGGGATGCTGAGCAAAACTGTGACAACGGTTCTGCAAGAGTCCGACAAAGCTTATGATTGCTTCGATACGGAGCATGTCAAGTCCTCAATGTCAGCTGTGGCATTTCTAATAAGACTACTTCACAGTTTTGTGCTCTACGACGATTCGGTGCGCGTTGGACAATCGCCAGGTATAGATCTGCGGGCAGCTCTAGCAAAATCACTGGAAAACTTCAAAGAGAAGATGCGTGATATGTTAGTCCGTTGTTGGGTTTTGCTATACACCCTTCTAAAAGAGGCTATTGCTCAGAACCAAGAAATGTTCGACGAGCCTTTGGAGGACCGCGTCTATTACTTACGCGCCGTGCACAATTCTCTTGGCTTGCGCCAGATGTGCAAAAGATCTCGCAATCAGTTCCTTAAACTGGTCAAGTCTGAGCTTCTCGCTTTGGACGTGGAGCAAGACATCGAGGCTGATATCTGTCAAATCCTCTTTGACATCCATGGGGTCAAATTAAGTCTAAGTGACCATTTATTAAGTGACCATGGCTGCGTCCCGGAGAAGCTCGATCGCTCGACAGCTATCATGATGATTGATTTTGTAATGAAACAGGCGAAGAAGATTAACATCAAGGATCTTTCCAAGTCGGAACTAAAGAACACGATTGAAAAGATGCAACAGTCAATTGGAACGACTAAAGCAGTTCCCCCTGTATCATACAATCGCCGCATCTTGAACGCCTATTTAAAAACCCCAATCAACCCGTCAGAGCTTGTCCGCGCTATTCAAGGAGTAACAGATCTTCCATTCATTCCTGTCCCCAGCCAAACAGCAGTCATTGCTAATAGCGGTTGGTATTTCCTCTTGGGTTATGCTGCCCTCACCAAATTCCGCTCGCAGAAGCGACTGAACCCGGTGCCTACCACAGACCTTGATGAAGCCATCAGTTGGTTTCGGCAGGACTTGGAACATAACACCTCAAGGTGGGAAAGCTGGTACCGGCTTGCCCAAGTCTGGGATTCCAAGGTTGAGGAGGATATCACTTGGTCTGCAGACAAGATCAACAATAATCGCACCGAACTGGTTACCTGGCAGCGCAACGCAATCCACTGCTACGCAATGGCGGTAGCCACAGCCGCCAAAACTGCAGAGTCGGGACCAGAAACTGGAGCACTCTTAGCAGACCTCTATACGGATTTCGGAATCCGTCTTTACTCTTCGTCTAGGGAGCCTCTATCTATGGCCGCATTCAGTGTGGCAGACTTCACGCGTCATTTCAGCAATGAAGAAAGCCAGCAGATGTATGAGGGCCGGCCATTCAAAGAAATGAAGGTATACAACGTTTGGAGACTTGCCGCCTTTCTTTTGAGACAGGCGCTTGTTGATAAACCAAAGAACTGGATGTGAGTTGCACCTTTACTTACGCCTTTTTAATGGGCGTGGTCAATTAACGTCAATAGGACACATTACATGCTGAGCAAATGTCTCTGGAAGATGTTCAGCTGCGATGACTCCGTTCGGGGATCTTCGAAACGCATCAGCCTTGATAGTGTCCTGGACTCCCTCCTCGACACCATTGACGCCCTGCCACAGCGGAAAGACTCGCGATCTGAGCCCATTTTTGAGCCTCACTATAAGCTTGTCTCTATCATACACAAACTCGTCATAAAAGAAGTTCTAACGGTAAGGACCATTCACCATTGTTACAATCGTTGTAATCATATGGCTTACTTCTCCATAGCCCGCAGAGGCAAGTAAGACTTTGGTTGCGACACCCTGGGCTAGAAAGGTGCCAGCTTGCGAGGATCGAAATTCCTGGAAAAAATACATCCTCGATGTGCTCAAGAACCTGAAGAATGCCGATAAGGCAAATTGGCATCATCGTATGGCTGTTAGGGTATGCGGCGTAATTTCCTGCCATTCTTACATTGGAAGCTCACATCTCACAGTCTGCACGTATCATTTATGACGATAACAAAGGTGCTATTGCCGCTGCAGAGGCTAAGAGTGAGCTCACGCAGCAGATATTCACTAAGACCATGACCATTCAGGTGTGGAAACCGGAGTATGAGCGCCCCGGTAGACACTTCGTATACACGACAAGATATGCATACTTCTTCGTCACTCTACTTGATCAGCTTGATGACAGAGCTAATCTCGAGCAATTGCTACGTCGTGTTCGAAAAAAGCAAGGCGATTTCATCAATCATACTAAGTTATGGGAGGATATGTGTCTAACCTACGCCCGCGTCATACGTAGAGCAGCTGGGATTAGTGAGGGCCATGAAGAAAGTGTCTTCAAACCGATAGGGTGGGAGGAGTTCTCCTCCAACACCGCCCGTCTAGAAGAGCTTCCTCAGCTTGCGCCTGAAAGTCCGTCACTTCTCGAGCTCCTCCGGGACGCGATTGAACTCAAGAAACTAAACAACAATCTTATGAAAGTCGCGTTACTTGAAGATCTTATTGCGGACGTCTACTCCCGCATCTACGAAGTTAACCTGCCCATTCTCCTCGAGCAAGTTGACGAAGAAAATAAGGAGAAGATGAAAGTCGACCATATCCTCATGACAGCTGACGGCGCAGCAACAGCCGACACCTCCACGCCGCCAACCTCCGCACCGGCCTCAGAAGCCCCTGCCCCGCGTGGCCGCACAAAAGGCATAGCTCGTCGCGACATCCAAAAGCGCGCAGAGGCCATAGTCAGCCGCAAGGTACCGCCCCGTGCGCCCGCCACTAAAGCACCAACGACGACCGAAACCGAGTCCGCAACCAACGCTACAAATTCAGTAGGTCCTAAACCAGTCGTGGAAATCAGTGTCCGCCAACCTCCTGCCGCAGTAGTAGATTCAGCAGGGCAGCAAAGTGATATTCCAAACAGTCTGCATGACAGCGCAGATGATGAAAGCGAGCTAAGCGAAATCGATGAGGACAAGCTCTCGAAGCTCGCCGCTGATCCGAAAATGCTCTTTCCCAATTTCGGTCATAGGAGTAGGGGTTCCCTAGAGCCAGACTCAGAGCTCTCTGCGCAGGCCAGTCCTTCCGGTGACGCAGATGTTGCGAATGAGAATGAGGAGGTCGGCGAGTTAGAAGGGGATGACAGGGAAGGCGAAGATGAAGGTGAAGCTGGACCGGATGCTGATCTTGAAGAAGAGAGTATGAATGATGGCGATGGCGACGGCGATGGCGATGAAGCTGGCGAGGGGGAGGGCGAGAACGAGAACGAGAACGGAAATGACGGTAATGTCAGTGGCAACGACGAAGACGACGACGTCGATATGGAAGCTGGAGAAGAAGAAGAGGAAGCCCCTGGACAGGATGGTGAAATAGAAGGAAACACGACCATGGAGGGCACGGATGCAGCTGACGGCGAGGATCCTGAGCATGTACACCGTCAGGAACAGGAACAGGAGCAACAAGTGGGTGGCGAGCAGGAAGGCGAGACTGTTTATGACACCGAGCTCGCGACTGAGCTTTGAATTGTCTTGTACGGGACGTAGTTATGATTCGCTTGAAGAGTATGCATATCTGGCGCTTTGTTCCTATTCCATTACGTGGGCTATGGGTAAGGTTATTGTACTATTATATTTGCAAGATTTCAGGTCAGGGCGCTGGAGGTATATATCTGGAAGCAATAAGACCCATATTCATCGTCATGGTTTAGTATCCATAGATTAAATATATGCAAGTACTATGGGTATAAGAATAAGTATTAAAAGAGTATGTGAAACAAACAGACATCCACCCAAAATGCCCAGAAACTCCGACTTGTAACGAGAATCGTATCATCGAAAGAAAATAGGCTAGAGATCGTCCTCCGGCGCAAGGTCCCATTTACGAGTTGCCATCTTCCTCTGCTTCTTTCCCGGAGTATTGACAGCGGGGCTTTTGAACATGCTATCAGCTAGCTTTAGTTGGTCCATCTTGCGGAGCGCAACCTCAATGTCGCTCTCACGACCCAGGATATTTGCGTTGCGGGAGGTTTCCAGCGCAGCATTTTTTGAACTAGATTTCTTCGATGGCGATCTGCAGTTCAATTCACGCTCTAAGGCGGTTATCTTACTGCGCAGTCGGTCATTCTCGAACTCGAGTTCTTGCACTCGCTCATCGGAGGATGGTTGCGGATCTTCGTGAACTGTCATGTCAAGTCAGTTCGGCTGTTTAGTACCCATAAATATACAAGTGGCTTACTCTGGAATCGTTGGGACAAAAGCTCGATCTTTTTATCGATGTGATCGTCGTTGTGGCCAGTCTAAACAGATCAGCATCGTAGTGTTAGCATGCTAGGATCTGACTCACCTGCTCATCCCACGCGGCCTGCCATCTCTTTCTCTCCTGCTCCATGCGCTCGTCCATCTCGGCCCAACATTCTTCTCGCACCTCCTGCTCAATGAGGAGGCATCTTTCTTCACTAACGATGAGTGCGGTCTCTGTCTCGGCCCGCAATACCTCCTCTTCTGTCAGCCGTAAGCTAAGCCTCTCGTTCTCTGCCGTAAGTCGCTCGATCTCGGCCAAAGCCTTTTCAAGGTCTTCGGCCAAATCAAGCTGTGGAGTATGGCGGCCACCAGATCCCTTTCGGGATCCAAGTGTGCTTGACAATATTGACTCAGCAGATGTAGCTCGAGGGACGGTGACCTCGCGAGCGAGTGCTGAATATCGCAGAATTTGTGACGTGGCATTGTAGTCACCCAACGGATCAGCAGTCACAATCATAATAGCCTTTTGTGGGTTCCTATGCATGCTTGATGTTTGATGTGATGGGAAAGAGTTCGAGAATAGGAGTTCAGTAAGCTTGCATTGTCTGTAAGGAACCATAGCAGTCTTATCCGTGTTAGTTATGTCCCAGAATAAGGCCCGGAAAAACGTACCTTATTTCCGTCCTGGATACCACTCTGCATTTGCAGACATTGTCCCAAGTACATCAGACTCTCGTTAATCTTGCCCGCCTCTACCAGAGTGGAGCCTGCGGTCTTTGCAGTCCTTGCTCGCTCCGATCCTGCTGGAGTTAGCTTAGGCTAAAAGTTAAGCAGCTGTACACTAACCGGCAAGATCCGCAATTGTGAGAGTGTTTCCTATCCAAGTCTCCTCACCCGTCCGCTTGTTTCGCATTCTTCGTTTGACTTCGAGGCAGAAGAAGCCATGGCTACGGGAACTGACACTATTAGCGCCAGTTCCAGTGACCTTTCGCTCAGTAAGGCCGATCTCAAGGACTGCCAACGCTTCTTCATAAGTGCTACAGGCGATTTTTCGAAGGCCTGCCACAACCTTTCGGTCAGGGGATCCCTCGGTTGACTTGAAGTACAAAGGCTTTCTCCTGTCTTTCTGAGATGATGTCCCTTGGCGAGACATAGCACTTCCTTGGCCGGGCACGATTGCTGGTGATAGAAGATCAAATATCCGGTCATTGTACACCTCATACATTGACACAAGAACAATGTACTCGGAGTGGGGGTTCAATTCGAGTGTGAGATGGCCGACATCTGGTGATCGGGGCAGCGTGCTAGTTCTTATGGGTGCGTGGCGGCGAGGGAATATGAGAGCAGGCATGGGGTCCTTCAGTGAGCCGAAATTAGCTTCCTGCAAATCGAAGGTGTTATACTGGTTAATGATGGGAGGTGATGGGGATTTAGGGCTGTCCAAAGCTTTTGCTTGAGGCATAAAGACGTTTGGGAATTGAACGCCGGTCCATGCTAGCGATGCCGGTTTGTAGATATATGGGGACAAATTCCAAGAACTGGGGTATAACCCGGGGGCGGCCCGGAGTGGGTTTGGGAGGGGTGAATTGCATACCGCCATTGGGGTGTGAGCTCTGGTGTTGCTCATAGGCGTCTGGGCCCTGGAATTCCTGCCGCGGTCGGACTCGCCATATACTGCCTCGAGGAACGTCTGAGCTGTGAACATCTGAGATTCCGAGGCGTCGGAAGCTGATACGGATGCTAAAAGATATGGAGGGATCGAATTGTCGGGCGGCTTAATAGTAGAGGCTAAAGACTTGAATATCACATCCAAGCTCATCTGAGTGATTCCCCTCTGTGTCTTTGAGCCTAGAATCGTATGGCTCTACGAACATCAGCACTGTCAGCATTTGAGGTGTGTTTTTCTTTCGCACCTTGCCGCTTCCTGTCACCCCTAGTGTTGCAACCAATCCATCTCTCTGCTCTAGTAAAACACCTCTGATCAGAGACTGGAGGCCGGTATCTTCGAAGACATTGAGCTGCGATGCCCACTCGTCAAACACCTGCGTGAAGCCGAATCTCTCCACCCCACGCTTTCGAGCGTCACTGGGCGGCTGTAAAGTGATATGGGTCGGAACTGAGACTGAGCTGGATACATCGTTGTTCGAATGTGAGGTATTCGATTTCTCAACGGTCAGGCAGCGTTCGGGCTGATCGTCTTGCTGTGAGATTGGTGGTCGAAGCCGCAGGTACACCTGGAACAGGGACGACGGCGAATTCGATGCCATTGCTGCAGGACCCTCGTGTTGGCCGCGGCGTCAGTACAGGAGCCGATGCAGGAGGGTGGTGGATTCGATGAACTGGCTATGCAAGGATGGTGGATGTCGATTGAATAATGGTCAATAAATGCAGCTGGCCATCAACTCTGGGACGGGCGGAGCTTTGGTTTGTCTTCATTTGGGTTAGCGCAGTGTTGGCCCGACAACGAGCCGTGAGGCTAGGAAGCTTGTTTCTGCCTGAAATCTGTGGCGATGCATTAAGGCCACATGATCGTCTGTACTCTCTGTCCTCGCCTGCGCCTCGCTCGTATCCGCCATGTTGGGGCAGACCATACTCAATTGAGAAATACGAGTGCTTCAACCATGGACAAGCATCATTTGACAATCGTGGAGCCATGGATGCTGTGGCGTCCAACCTTAGCCCTCCAGGCGCTCAGCTGCCTCTGCCAGCCAGCTAGTGCCCGGGCGTGCTATACGAGCTTGCCAATTCGGGTATCTCGTTCTCGCTACCATGAGACTGACTCATGTCGTTGATTACGGCTTCAGCAGCTGGGAACTAATTTATATAGGGTTGAGAGGATCTCAGAATGAACTTCATGAAATTAGCTTGCAAGCTTCGTGTCTTGTTGCACAGAGTATCACCAACGAGCGTTTGCCTTATACTTCCAACATAATCTTGAAAAATCATAACCTCGAGGAAATGTTTGACAAGAGGGATCCATACAGTATGTCGTGTGTCTCTGCTTCCTTGTCTCTACTGACATTTATCAGAGGAGGGGAGCATTTGGTTTTATGCTCCCAACAAAGGCGCGCCTATAGCATTCGCAATCCTCTTTGCGATGTCCGGCGTAATTCATGCATATCAGTCTCAGTAAGCTGAACCCTCATCCCTTCGGGACGGTGCTGACCCCTTGCAGGAGATTTAGATCGTGGACTGTGACCGGAATGCTGCCCTGGTCGGCCATTCTATTCACTGTCGGCTTTATTCTGAGGGCTATAGGCGCCTTTGGTGAGTGGGACAATGTACCGATCTATATCGCGAGCACTGTCTTCCTTCTGGCTGGGCCGTGAGTAAATCCTACACATTGCGATATGGGCTTTGCTAATGTCATCAGGCCTGTATACGAGGGCGCCAACTTCTTTATTCTCGGCCGCATACTCTACTACATCCCTTACCTTTCACCTATACACCCTGGACGCGTGTTCTCGACCTTTCTCGGCTTCCTCGCTTTTGTAGAAGTCTTGACGGCAAACGGGGCAGCACAGCTAGCAAATGTGGAGGCAACGCAGAGGCGGCGGGAAATCGGCGATGGCTTGCTTAAAGCTGCCCTGATCCTGCAGCTTGTAGTCATGGCCGGATTTGTGTCTCTTGCTGTTTACTTCCAAGTGAAATGCTATCGCGCCGGACTTCTCACCAAGAAGCTCAAGAGCGTCCTCACCGTCCTATACTGCAGTTGCACCTTCATAACCACACGCACCGTTTTCCGCACCGTCGAATATTTCACTGCAGCCGGGCAGCATAGCTGGGACGACCCGAACGACGTCAACCCTATCATCCGGAACGAGTGGTTCTTTTGGTTTTTTGAGGTGGTCATCATGTATGCTAACACCACGATGCTCAACATCTTTCATCCGATGCGGTTCTTGCCCCGTTCGAACAAAATCTACCTTGCTAAAGACGGGGTGACCGAAGTCGAGGGCCCTGGTTTCCAGGATCCCCGGCCTTGGTATGTTACATTCATTGATCCCTTTGATATCGCCGGCTTGATCAGTGGCAAGCAGGTTAAGTACTGGGAGACAGACGGGTCCGGACAGGGAAATCAGACAAACACTCACAAGGATGTAACTTATCCTTGTTAGGCCTGATGTTCTGGTTTGACAACCTGAACCTTGCCGTGCCTGTCATTATGGGTTCCTGATTTCCTGGTCTAGAGGCGTCCTGCTTCCGTTCTGTATATAGAAAGTACTGTGTATTCTCTGAGCGTTATCTGGTTATTGCTTTGATATAGAGTTGCATAGTATCGTGGATGCACATCCGATTTCTCGTATCTCTTCTCAATGAAGTCGTCTTGCTTATCTGGTAACCTCTCTTCTCGATCCCATATCCGAGGTTGGCTCTGGAATCTTCATATACTGCGCTGACAGAAAGTGAGCGAAGCGCCAAGCTGGCTTCCACGCTAGCCCATATGATTCATCCATATGATGTATCTTGCGGTCTATATCAGACGAACATAGGGGAGCGATAGCGCCGCCCCGTAAAGACGTGTCATCCTGGCAGTTGTCACAGGCCAATCTATACCGCCAAGATGTAGCGTTTGGCTGTAGCCATAACACCATTACTCTGAACCCAACGGATAGTCTCTGCAACAGCGACTGCCTGAAGAACAGGATCCGATCCAAAACCCTCTAATTGCGCTTTTGGCCGTATCGGAATTTAAGAGCTATTGAGGGTAACGCGAGTCGGCGAACTGCACCTCTTGTTTGATACTGACGCAGCCATCGAGCATTGACGTTGGATGGCGACCTGGCAAAAGTAGATGGGTGTCATTACTTACTTGATGACATCTCCCCTAGCGAAGAAGTGATTCGGACTTGACCTGGACCGCTCCTCCATCAATCCATAAGCGTCTGCTGATTGCGTCACGACCCATCTTGGAAGCCACCTTGAAAGCTCAAACCGCGCATATCTATACCAACGCCATGGCAATTATGACGGTGGACAATCTCGAAGCAACGTACCGGAAATCCTGCGTACAAGCACACAAATGCTTTCACCAAAGTCCCGATGAGTATGACATGGGACGATTTTCTCACTCCTCAAAGCGCATGCATTTAGTCCAGCTCAGAGTTAGTATTTGACCATTTATTGATGGTTTATTGTCAAAGTCTCTGCAAAGCGCTGGAATCCGTGCGGTTCAGGCCCTGAAAACACTCAGGGCTTGTATGAACGTCATCGCAGTGATTGAGATACCTAAAGACACGTATAAATGTCGCAGTACTTGAGTTAAACCAATATTTAAAGACTCACAACGACAACTGAAATTGGGTCATCCAAAGTGAATGGTTTGTTATCTGCTGTATTGCAGAAGCACAATATGGCCTAGATGATAGGGTATAAATCGGTGACTATGAGCGTGACATTGTTCCCGGGCGAGCAGCAGGTGTAGATATTTTAGTATATATATGAAATAATTGACTGCCAGCTAAGTGGCTCTCACATTCTTCTGCTGACTCGTTGTCGAAGCTGCAATATCTGGAGTTGTCAGCGGCCTGTCCGAGCCATTGCATTGGGAAACTCTGGAGTTTGGAGATACATTGATTGAAGTTGACGCCTAATCAGTAGAAATATATCTCAGGCGCATGAATCTGTGGGGAAACATCTTGGAAACCACTGTATAAGAGGCGACGGTTGTTGTAGGCTGTATAGATCGAAGGCGGAGAATGCCAGCTGCTGCGGGCTGCGGAGGACACCTTTCGTCTCGGTCTCCGCCAACCTTCCCAACAGCAACGCCTTGTCTCGCATTGCGCGTGGTTAACTCTAATTTCGACGAGCGATCTCAGGGAATTTTTTTTATCAACTCAGGCGACAATATCGACTCCCTTCTTATTCCATTCATCTCACTCCTCCGTACGTTCTCTGCAACACCTTTGCGACTCATAACAGGATCACTGTCGTCATGCTATCCTTCCTATCCTCAAATCTGTCGAACACGCGACAATCAATAGCGCAAGTGCTCAATTTTGCGCTCGTTCTTTCAACAGCTTTTATGCTTTGGAAGGGCCTTTCGGTAGTCACGGCTTCTTCCTCCCCGATCGTCGTCGGTACGTGACCACAATTCCCCATTATCTATACATACCTGACACACCTGCTACAGTGCTCTCAGGATCCATGGAACCAGCATTTCAGCGCGGCGATCTCTTATTTCTCTGGAACCGCAGCCCTCGTGCAGAAGTCGGTGAGATCGTGGTCTACAACGTCAAGGGGAAGGATATCCCAATTGTGCACCGTGTCGTGCGCACGTTCCCCGAAGTTGAGGGAAAGAAGGAGAAGACAGTAAAGGAGGTGACCGTGTACGTGATCTAGGCTTTCCATTACTGGGTATTCAGAACCGCTTGGCTAACTACATGATGGTTTAGGTCCACGCCGACACCGCCGAACATGCTGCTGACCAAGGGCGACAACAACCTCGCGGACGATACGGAGTTATATGCGCGCGGGCAGGAATTTTTGCATCGCAAGGAGGATATTGTGGGGAGTGTACGGGGATATATGCCGATGGTCGGGTATGTGACGATTATGCTGAGCGAGCATCCATGGCTGAAGAGTGTTTTGCTTGGGATCATGGGATTGATGGTCATACTGCAAAGGGAGTAAAGTAGCTGTAGTGGCTCGAGTCTTATTCTCAGATTTTAGCAAGAATATATTACCCTAAAGTAGACTGGTCTGGACCATAACTTCAATACGCCAACTTCAACTGACGTCGAAGCTCTGCCCCGCCAACTGAGCCCCGCCAACTGAAGCTGCAGCCTGCCTACTTCTGCTCCATGCTCTCCTTCGTGCTCTTTGTCCTATTACTTCACCCTCGCTCTGATTAGATTTAAGACTTTCAATTAACATCTACGAGTTTCCAGAAAATGGGCAGTCAAAAACGGATAGCAAAGGTACAACCTTACTCACCTTTCCCTGCCATTATCCACGCGACAAGCAAGTTAACAGCACGCCTCAAGGAACTCGCCGAGCTCACAGAGTCTCCTCCAGCGGGCATAACAGTCGAACTCGCGAACGAATCCAACCTCTATGAATGGAAGGTGTTCATGGATGGTCCCGAGGGTTCTCCCTACCACGTAAGTTGCACCTCTTTCCCTCAGCCAACCCTGCAGCGATTCAAGAACGGCCAAAGTGACCTTATGTTCATATAGAAAGGCCGTTTCGAACTAAAGCTCACCCTCCCCACCGAGTACCCCTTCAAGCCACCAAGCGTCTCGTTCGTCACGAAAATTTATCACCCCAATGTAACGAACGACGACAAAGGTAGTATGTGTCTGGGAATGCTGAAAGCAGATGAGTGGAAGCCTTCCTCCAGACTTTCCGCCGTCCTGGAGTTTGCGCGCTCGTTGCTCGGCGAGCCGATGCCGGATGATGCTGTCGAGGGACGCATTGCGGAGCAATATCGTGAGGACCGAAGGCGATATGAAGAGATTGCAAGGGAGTGGACGAGGAAGTACGCTGGTGGTGCTTCCTCGTAGGAAACTTATTGCGGATGGATTCAGAAGAATAGAGGAAGGACAATTGGTGATGGCGCGGGGCCTTGATGCGGACGCTGGACGCTGCGTTGGGCTCGACTGGCATTGAGAACGGAGGAAGACAGGCAATGGCGGAAATTCTACTCCAACCCTTTCGTTCAGATAAGGGGCTGCGCGCGGGCTTTGGCTATTGATGCTATCAAGAATCTACAGTTGCATATATTGTAGTGCGAAGCTTCTGGGCATTGATCTTTATGATTCTCTGTTACATACTCTGCTTATGGCAATAACAATGGCATTCTCGGGACTTGGAATCGGTCAATCTGCGTCTGTTTTACTAGAATTCGGCACGCCGTAGAAGATGCCTGAGAAACATTCCGGTGCTGATAGGCCGCAGTTACGACCACCAACCCAACTTTACTTCCGTATAGACGGTACAGCAAGATTTGATCTTGGCAACTACTCGCTTACTTCCCAGGAATTTCTAGCACGCGACGAATCCATGCAATCAACGACTTTACCACGCAATCACTAACTGAAACGCGGACCAAGGCTGCCATTATCGCCGCCACATTCCACCCCCATTCCTCACCACCAAAACAAAGCACTGGCTTCTAGCCTTACGCCCCAGTCAAGTACAACATTGTAGGGGTAGCCCTGGCATCTGGGTAGTATCTACGTACAATGAGACAGTTCAACTGAGACTGAGGTAGTATTCTCTTAAGCTATACTGCAGATAACCAGGTATGTAGGGATACCATGCAACAATCTGCCCTATAACCTTATTTACTACCTACTAAGCGCATTAGAAAGACCTTCCTGGCTCCTGCGCGGCATCACCTCACCATAGACACCGACTGACCTCGCCTCGACCAGCTTGTCAACGCCAGCAGACACCGCAATGCACTTCTCACTCCACCTGTCAGCCCTAACCTTACTAGGGAGTCTGCCACTCACACTCGGCGAAAAGGAGACAGATCTGGGGTACTTAAAGTGTGTTGTATGTGCCATTCCATTTCCCCCAGTTCATTCAAGAAAAAAGAGAAATTAACGGAATCAGTCCGCCGTTGTTAGGACGACCTCGTTCCCTTCCTGCGATTCAAGTTACAAACTCGACTGTTTCTGCGAAGCGAATGCCCAACTTGAGGCTGCAAACGCCAAAGAAAATCGAAATGGATTGAAATCGGCTTCGGCTTTCACTGCGCCGCAGGTTGAGCTCGCGCCGGAAGTCGAGGAGCTGTGTGCGGAGAATGGTGTTCGTATGTCTACTGATCCTCTTTAACGTTCTCTCTTTACCGCTTCTCTTTTTTTTGCCGTACCCTAATAAACTTGCGTGAGGAGCGGTATGTTGACAGTTACTTTACGTCGAACAGCAAAGGAAGAAATAACAAGGTACCTCTGTGACGATACCGCGGTCCCCGCAACCCCGCGTAGGGGGAGCACGCCGATGATTCGAATGGGTCAGAAAAAGGCAGAAGAGTCTGAGTCTGAGTCCGATTGTGGATCTGCTCATCACAAGGAACGAGACGATGAAGAGACGGCGTCAATCAGGCCATTAGCCGCAAAGCGCTCCATCTCTCCCGGCTCAACGAGACTTCTGATTCCAGAGAACGACTCGCTCGAGAGGGAAGTCGCTGTTGACAATGACGATGACGATGACAAAGAGGAGAAAGATGATGAGGACCGTATGGCCAGCACAAACGCCATTTATGAGATCGTCACAGTCACCGAGACACGCACCGAGTGTTCCTGCGCGGAGACTGCCACGCCAGTTCATGGCGATGAGGAGGATGAAGAAAACAACACACATATGAACATGTCCGGCGCCATGCATGGCACGCAAATCGCGGTTGCGATCCTGCCGACTCCATCCCAGATGAGTGCTGCCCATGCAGCCCAGTCCGATAGTGCATCTACATCATCGGTGCGCGTTGCGTCTTCGAACGACCCTGTTCCTACGGGTGTTGATGCACAGCAGAAGCATGGAGGGGATGAGGATGTTGATGCGAAGATGTTTGAAGGTACTGCTTCTGGCGTGGTTGGTGTTTCTAGAGGTGTTGTGCTGGGGCTTTTTGGTGTTGCTGTTGGGTTTGTTCTGCTATGATAGTTTATTAATTTCTCAAAAGATAAGTTATCTAGGGTTCTGAGATAAACGAAGCTTAGTGATTTGGGCTGATTCAGGGCTAATGGGCTGTGTTTAGAAAAATGAGAGGGGATACCTCATCCCATTAGTGAATTATATTGACACCTCCATATTATGATTACCATCATCGTTCCAAATTTCAAGTACCAACAACCTCATTGCGACAGACAACCTAAGCGTGAATGGCTTCCTGAACACGCGGATATAACTGCACCATCCTCCCGTAGAGATCTGGATGCTCGTTCATCATGACCTGCGGATCCCAGGCCATAGCAGAGAAGATCGTCTCAATCCCACTACTGATAGGCGTAAGTATAATCTGGCATACTTGCAACCCAATCACAAACGAAAAAGCCATGATGACTGCAGTAAAGTCACCACCATCGTTATACGCAGGATGCGTAAACTGGAGATATAGATATGCCAACAACGCACAGACATAGGACACAAATACGGAGCCCATTGTCAACACAGGGCCGACGAGGCAGTCAGCGGCCAAAGCATCGATGCCCCGATCCTTCATCATAGTCCACGTATCTTTTGCGGATTGAATGTACGACTTCCCGTAGAGCGCGATATGACAGTAGGCGTAGCGGTTAAAGAAGGTTACAAGCCAGTCAAGGAGTGAGATGAAGCAGCCTAAGATCCAGAACCCGATACTTCCCAGGAGATTGCCCTCGGCTGCTTCATGGCGCTGGGCAACTGAGCATGCTTGACGCAGGCAATTTATGATTGCAACAATCAAGCTACCGAAAGATATACTTCCGAACGAGTAGGTTGTTGCGCGCTTGAGAGCACCCCTTGTTGCGTGTGCGGGCATGCCACGGGGGGAATTGGCGAAGAAGTACCACGACCCGTATACTCCTGCGATGGTCGTGTGGATGGTGTTCTTGAGCCATTCGCTGAACCAGTACATGGCGAAAGTGACGTACACGACGAGGCCGATCACACGGGCTGTGCTACAGCTGCCAGAGCCATTCCTGCATGAGGGATTGGTGCCATCGCTGTTGGGTTCGTAGGTGACGTATATAGCGACTAAAGTCGCGGAGAACCAAGCCGCAAAAGCAACTGAGATAATCCCACCCAGCGCACTAACAAGAAACATGTGCCCGTACTTCCGGGAGACATCCATGCTCGTCCTCAACATAAACGCCGTAAACGGAATACGGGGAATCCAGCTGATAAACGCAATTATCGCGAATACGCCGAAGACAAGGAATACTATTCCTCCCCCGTACTGTTTCCTCACGATGTAGTATATCCCCGTCGCGAGTGCGAGAACGATGTTCAGTATCCCCGTGGCCCAAATAATGAATTTGGGGAATTGCCGCGCTAGCAGAAAATATCCCCATGAGAAGGCGAGCGCGACACAAAGGACGAAGATAAATAGGACCAAAGTGTTTGTGTCGAGGGAGAAGGTGTTGGCTGAGTCGTAAATTCCATCGCCGTTGAACGATTTGTTCTTCGAGTAGTGGTAGAGCGAGACTCCAGAGACGGCAACGTAGCCTAGGAAGACGGCGATAAACTGTTCAGATATCAGTTAGCATTGAAGCTGTTCTTGGGGTTCAAACAGATAGTAGAGGGTGAGAACGCACCAAAAGACCAGCCCAGATGTCGTGAAACTTGGGCCTCTCGACCTTAAAGACATCGTCGAAGCCATATACGGCCTGGTTGTAGGTCGGCGGAGGCTCCTGGGGATGCTTTGGCTCTGGAGGTCGATTATCGCCATTGTAGTTGTACGAGTTGTACTGAGCCTGGTAACCAGGATCTGGCTGGGGAACATGGCCGTAGCCATGCTCGAGGCCTTGACCGGGATTGTAGTAGCTGGCAGCCTGTCCACTCATAGTATATATCGAGTTCAGCGCAGGAATGGGATGGAAACAGGGGCAGGAGAAAATTTTGTGCGGTCGACTTGAGCCAGAGTTAGGCAGCAGTCGTCATGGTGATGCCACCTTCAATCAGGAAAGGCACAGTTACAGTGGGAGAACGCTGATCCAAGGTTCCAATTTCGGTTCAGACCCTCCCCTCGGCTCAGCCTTACAAGACTAAGATCGGCACTAAAACACTTCCAAATTCCAATTCATTGGACTGACTAGTCTATGTACATAGCGCAAATCCACTCTGCAGTACTCCGTAGATGGTCGCTTTTCTGCTCAGGGGGAATCAATGAATATACACGAAAGACTGGGACATTATAATTATCCACAAATTCTGCTTCGACATCGCGCAGCTAGATTAAAAATTATCGTAGGCGGCATTAGGTTGGTTTGGACTGTAAGTGCGTCACCGGAATGCATGGTGCCTCATCTGGCGCCAGGAATCAGCAAAGGTGCGGTCAATGCCTGGGATCGGGGTCCGAGATCGCGTCGGCCATTCGTCCGTCGCTGCATGGAGCGTGCCCTTTGTCAGAGCTTGCGACCGCCGCAATTTATCCTGTCGGACGGCTGCGCGTCGCGCTGCTCTTAGTTCTTCGATGCGACCCTGTCCAACACGGTTTTTTCGGGTGAAGCTCCCGTCCAGAAGGGCATTGGCGTCTAAAAGTCTCTTGGGCACGGTCTGCACGACCTGGAAAACCTCCATGGGGTCCGAAACAGCCATGATTTCCCTCTCGCAGGCTTTGAAGATCGCCATGGAGACGCGAAAGAAGGTTTTGGAGCCTTCGTAGAAGAACACGTCCCAGACTCGCAACGTTGTTTCGAGTGGTAAAGTGCCGATAAAGACGGACATGAGCCAATTGGTTATGCCGAGAGTAATGTCGGGCAGCCTTGAGTTTACAGAGAGCGGAGCGCTCCTTTTTGTCCCTGTATCTGCGATCTTGTTGTACACGTTCGGTAACGACTCTTTCAGAAGGACCATAAGGATCCAAAGATCGACATTTGCACCCTCAAGGCTGATTTCGTGGGTGCTCGGGAGGTAGACAGATGTAACGATATGCAGCATCCAAAATGCCTTTTCCTCTGACAGAAAGAGCAGAAAAAGTCCAGTGATGAAATTAAGTGATTGTGTATATCCAATCTGGGGGTTATGGATGGCAAACGCATAAAGAACCCTCCGCAAGGATCGGATCATCTCAGTCTCGACTACCACGGACGCTGCGCCATCGTCAAAGTTAGGTTGCCCTGTTTGCTCCGGCTTGAAGTGGACATTGTCTGGGAACGTCCGATGCAGATCCCGTTCGATGTGCTCCTTATCATCGTTGCTTGGTGATTCCATGGCTTGGCGGACGAGC
Organism: Aspergillus nidulans FGSC A4; assembly: GCF_000011425.1. NCBI lineage: Eukaryota > Fungi > Ascomycota > Eurotiomycetes > Eurotiales > Aspergillaceae > Aspergillus > Aspergillus nidulans. Next base: position 1,685,933 of record NC_066262.1, on the reverse strand, counting down.
TGGTCATACAGACCGGGGTTCCGATTGAGATGTTCGTAACCACCAGCATACCAAAACCACGCCGCGCCTCGAAGCTCAGGGGGTATTCCTTTTCGTACGAAACGCTTGATCTTGGGTGATTTCGGAGGGAACGTTGTCGGATGGTTTGCGGATATTCCGTGCTCACGGAGCAACTCGGCCCATTTCACTCTTCGATTCGCCGCAAAGTCGGCGTATGAAGCACTCCATGCCTCGTACTGTTCTAACGTGACGTACGGAGTTGTCTTTCGGAAGCCATAACAGTCTCTCCTATCGGTAGCAATGGCCAGCGGCGGGGGCACAACACCAGGAAGCATAACTTTAGTTTCGGCCAGCCGAGGGGTAGGGGGAGTTTCAGTTGGTGTTGGCTCAAGAGACTTTTTAGCGGATTCATCTGGAGCCTCAGACTCCTCCTCTTCTGCGTTATCCGAAGACGCATCTCCTAAAAATCGTCGGTCCAGCGAGTTCTGGCCATGCGGGTTCAGGCGCGAAGATTCCGCTGCTGATGCTTGTTCCAAAAGGGTCGCTAGGGGTCCATTTGGAGGGTCTAGCGGGTTCCCATCTGAGTGCTCTTCAGGATCTTGCTCGTCTGGATGCAGTTCAAAGTAGTGCCTGCGGGAGTAGACATCATCCGGGGTGCCCAATTGCGAGATTGTTGGTGGCGGTGGATAATCAGGTATAGGGTCGAGGTTGTGTGAGGAAGTCGACAGATTGTCATCGTCCAAGATAAGGTCCGCTGGTGGTAAGGGGTTCAAGGGCTTTAGTTTGTTGTCATTGACTAAATCTGGCGACGCCGGCTCTTCCGTCACGTCACTAAATCCATCCAGATACATGGAGATGGCGTCTTCCACACTCATGCCCTCATCCTTTTCGTACAATCCATCCGGAGTATCCGGAGATAGATCGGTAATAGAGCTGCTTTTAGTAAGAACGCTACTTCTCTCTGTTCCGCTGGCATGCTCAATACTGGAGCGCGATGTCTTGGCAGAGTTCACGCTAGACCGGAGTGCATCTCCGCCGTGTGGATCACTGCTGTAAGGGCTGCGCGGTAAAGCAAGTCCGTGAGAGCCAGGGGGTTGTGCTAATCGGGGCCTAGACCGCTTTTTATCTAGCCTGGTTGTAGTTATGGATAGTGGCACGTCTGCCTGTTTCGATGGTGTCGTCTGACGGGTCACTCGGTCATAATCTGCCTCTGGCGGCCTTCGCCGATCGTGCGGAGTAACGGATCTTGCATGTGGCGGCGGTCTATGGTAGGTTGGTCTGTATGGGCCTTCATCAGCCCGGTACCGAGGAACGGGGGAAACAGCGCGGGAGGCCGAATCGACTCGAGGAGGAAGAGGGTGTGGAGGGTATCTTCGCGGAGACCGAGGGGATTGCGGAGAAGCTGGAACGGAGGGATAGTGATAGGATTGCGCGGGACGAAGACCGTCTGCAGTTGAAGGTCGAGGGTAGATAGGATGGGCTCTCAGAGGGTCGAGGCGGGGAGGATTAGGGATTCTGCGACGACTGGAGAGCTCATGGCCGCCCATCGGACCCTGAGGAGGGCATCGAAGAGCTCCATTTCCCGTGACCATTGCCACGACCGGTGTATAGACAGTGCGCGTTGGACATTTGTTGACAAATAAGGATCCGGAAGGAGCGGGATGAGAATCGCTGAGAATCGCTGAGAATTAAGAAAAGCCGCTGTGGTATGTGTTGTCGCGGTGTTGTTTTAACGAGTGTAAAATGGGGCCAGCTTAGCTACCGGGCAAAGGGAGATGAACGAGAGTCGGAACCGGCGCGAGATTCAGTTCAATCCATGAACAAACAAAATCACAATCCTACCAGAGGGTGAAGAAAAGGCTCCATCGTCCAAGCCGGGAGATGAAAAGAAGAGCGAGGGGAGAAGAGTGAGGGTGACGGGGCGAGAGGGTTAAAGTGGGAAAGCTGAAAAGGGGAAAAGAAAATCAACAGCGTCAATCCGGCCTAGTGCGATCTCAAATTCCGCGCCTGGATGAGCCCAACGATGTTTCAAAATAATAATAATATTCATCCAAAGTGTCCAGTATGGAGTTCCTGCTACTCGTTTGACAGCGTCCCTCTGCAGCGTGTCCTTGCGTCGGACTTTCTCCATTACGGGGATCCCAATTTCTCCCAATTATCAGCTGGAGGCGCCCTGTCTCGCCCTGTCTATGCTGTCCTACCAATCATTCGGTCACTCTGCGCTGCACTCAAATCGGGTCTGCGAGGCGCTGTGATGGGTCATCTGAGTCTCTAGAGGCAGCTACTCGCATAGACTACGCCGGCGCTTGCCCTGCATGTCGTCCCATCTGACTGATCGTATAAGGAGCACGGAGTACTCCGCATCTCCTCCCGTACTTTGAGTGCTCTTGCCTTTTGAACCGATCCATGGACAAACAGGATAACGACCGTTGTTCAGGCGTGGGTCCGAGCCGGCCCGTCCTGTCTTCGAGTTCAGTCATCCAGTCCAGGAGTGCCAAGGTGTATCGATACGAACTGGAATGAATAGCTGCAGCTCATACTTCTTTCTCTGTACGGAGGAGCTCCGCGACCGTTAGCTCAACAAATACCGACAGGGGTCTGAGCTCCCCAACTCTTTCGGGCTGAATTCTCCGTGTGCAAACAGAGAATTGGGTTCAATCCAAACTTATGACAACGCGATGATGTCAGTAAAACCAGTTCTCTGGTGCTTATCCCAGATTCAAATGAATCCTTCGCTCTGAAGCGGTTCGCAGCCGGCTCCCGAGTGGATGGCAGTTTCGGCCTATTTCCCGTCGCGGCCCACCATTGAGGTCATCAGGAACAAGATTCAGGGACCGGCGACTCGGTTTAATTGCGATTGCTCACGTCGATGTTCTAGAATACGGGGCGATATCCATGTACGACCGGTCCAGTCCGAGTTTGATTGATTGCAATCAAGATGTTGTGCAGCGTTTGTTCACTCGTTGGCCTACTACCTTATGGGGTTCCTTTCGATTTCCACAAAAACCTCGAGTCAAAAGTTGACAGACTAGCGAATAGGTACGCTTCATTAGCTATGAATTTGTTCTTAGGGTAAGTTAGCTCTTATCTTGAACAAAAACAGCTTTGTCGTGTTCGATTGTGATTGCGATAGGCACCGCCAGCGAGGCGATGTTAGAGCCTAGGAAACCAAAAATCGAAGACTCAGTTGCCGAATTATTCACGACTCAAAGCAATTGAGTTACCCTAGCCCTTGATCGGGCCGGACTAGTAATGATGATTCTGGGCTGAAGTTTGGAGTAGGTGGGTTGTAGAACACTCTGGCGCCTGTTTACTTAGGTATGCCTGCTAGGCAGCATGCGGCAGCCTGGAGCATCAGGCAATGAAGCTCTTCTGGTTTTGCAACCCTACAATCCTTTTAAAGCTTCAATCTTCCAGTCTCGTATAATAGTTATCAATCAATAACCCTGTTCACTCGCTGAAGCTCTTGTTTACTTCATCGACTAGAACCGCGTCGCCACGAGTCAGCTGGCTTAGTGGCTCGTATTAAACGCCTCGACACATCTATCCTTCAACTACCCCTCGACCTTTCTCCTTAGTTGGCGTTCATCGCAGCGTCAATTGCACGTCCTCTGGCACAATGCCCCCAAAATTATTCAAGAAACTCGTCATTGCTGTGAGCGGCACTTTCCCCGGCTACAGACAAGGTCGGAACTTCTGCGATGTCCAATTTTTGATTGAGTTCTTCAAGAGTACAACTCGTGAGCTGACGCGCCATTCTTACGCAGGCGACTTGAAAGCTATTGTAGAAAGACACGGTGCTACATTCACTTCTTCTGTCGGTACGGATTGTACCCATTTGATAGCCACTCAGAAGGAGGCCGATAAGAAGGGAGCCAAGTGTGAGTCAACAAGCGAATCTTATCTACACCTTTACTCACAAGTTCTGTCACATCAGACAAACATGCATGCGGCTTGCAGAGTTGTGAGATAGTGTCTCTCGACTGGTTGCTTGACTCGGACAAGGCGAAGAAACCGGTCTCAGAAGCGCCCTACCGTTTCGGAGCATCTCACAGCAATCGAAACAGCCAGGCAGATCCTGCTAAGTCAGAGAAGAAGCGAAGCGCTAAAGCTGTCCAGGATACGGATGATGATAGATCAAACAAAAAGCCTAAGCAAATAATGGAAGATGCCCAGATGATAACCGCGGAGAAGGCGGCCAAGGTAAGGGTAAGGGTCGACGAGTACTATCACAGCAACGAGCATACATGGCAAGGTGAGCAGCCCGTTGCCTAAATTCTGTGCGGAAGCTGACTCTAAGCAACAGACCCTACAGTGTTCATTGATGATTCAGGTCTTATCTGGGATGCCACATTGAACCTGACAGTGTCAGCCGCCAATAACAACAAGTTTTACCTCATTCAAATCCTGAACTCCAAGGACGGCTCCAGATACCAGACCTGGACTCGCTGGGGCAGAGTTGGGGAGCGTGGCCAGTCTGTGCTTCTGGGCGACGGTACTCTTGACAGTGCAAAAAAACAATTTGAGAAAAAGTTCAAGGACAAGTCTGGCCTCGCATGGAAAGATCGCCTCAATTCCCCAAAGAACAACAAATACACGTTTATCGAGCGCAACTACGAAGAAAGCGATGATGAGGACGAGAAATCTGACAACAAGCTGGTAAAGCAGCCATCGAATATTCCTGCAAGTAAGCTGCCAGCACCTGTCCAGAACGTGATCAGCTTTATTTTCAACCAAAAGTACTTCCTCGAGACCATGGCGCAAATGTCTTATGACGCCAATAAACTGCCACTTGGCAAGCTGAGCAAAAGAACACTGATGGCGGGTTACGAAACGCTCAAGGAACTGGCAGAGCTTGCAACCAAACCAAGTATGGCGATGTCTAAATATGGGATGCAATTGCGTCCTGCTATGGAGCAGCTGAGCAATCGCTACTTTACGACAATTCCGCACGTTTTCGGCCGAAATCGACCACCTGTACTGGACAACCAAGCCTACATCAAGAGGGAGATTGAGTTGCTGGAAACTTTGACGGACATGGAAATCACCAACAGTATCTTGAAGGACGCAAGCAAGATGGAAGACGCGAACCCGCTTGACAGCCAATATGCTGGTCTTGGAATGCAAGAAATGACACCATGTAAGTCGGTGCTGGTCAAGTGCATGCGGATGAAATTGACAAAGCACAGTGGACCACGCCTCGGAGGAATTCAGAGAGCTTGAGAAATACCTCTCAGGAACCCGTGGATCAACTCACGGTGTAAAATACAAGGTCAGTTTTGTGACCTGCTGTCGCTCAGAAGTCATAATAACATTCGTCTAGGTGATTGATATCTTCCGTATAGAGCGACAGGGAGAGCACGATCGATTCAAATCATCTTCATATGCCGGCCTCAAAAACAGCAACCGCCGGCTCCTCTGGCATGGTTCCCGCAGCACCAACTACGGTGGCATCCTTAGCCAAGGCCTCCGCATCGCACCCCCCGAAGCCCCAGTCAGCGGCTATATGTTCGGAAAGGGCGTATACTTTGCCGACATGTCCAGTAAATCCGCCAACTACTGCTGGTCTCATAACAGTGACCACAAGGCTCTCCTCCTGCTTGGTGATGTTGAACTCGGCGATCCCATCTATGAGCTTTACGACTCCGACTATAACGCTGGAGAGAACGCGAAGAAAGAGGGTAAAATCGCGACTCTGGGAAAAGGCCGGAGTATTCCCGCTGGCTGGAAAGATGCCGGCTGCATCCATCCGCATTTGAAGGGCATTCAGGTCCCCGACGCAGATTCCGGCACTACAGACCATAAAACGGACCAGGGGTACTTGTTGTATAACGAGTACATTGTCTATGATGTGGCACAGATTCGGCTGAGATACTTATTCTTCGTGGATATGCGGTAATCTACTAAGTTTCCTTTCATGATTTGTATCTGTATACTATAGGGACGGGCACACAAAAGGAGTTAGATACTTCGAGTTTATAGGTCATGTTCTTTTTTTTTCGTTTTTTTTTACCCTTCTTTACTAAGGCATATAGGGCTTTAATTCGGTTCGTTTTCTTTCTCTAATCCTGTTCAGACCATGGAGGGCCCCAGAAACATTCAGCATGGATATGTATATATATAATCTATTTATTCCGGAAGTGGCAATCAGAAATGGTAATACACATAGACGAGGCCAACGAGATATGCTTCATAATCCGTGCATTATTTTCCGTTTAACGTTTAGCATTAAAGCCATGATTATCATTAATCCATCTTCCCCTTTCCCATACCTCTTCTTCCTGTAGCCGTACGCCTAACCCAGCTCATCAGGAGGATCAACGCAAGAGCAGAAAGAATCAAAACCAGTATAAACCCCTGACTCAGAACGAGGCCAAGTATCGCCATACCATAACTTAGGCGCCCGTAACACGCCTAATCACAAACCCCAACATCCACCCTAAAATATTAAGTGCCACCTTTACCCCCCAGAACATGAGCTTGAAGCCCCAAGACATCAGCCTGAGTATGCCTCGCGCTAGGCCTGGTAGTTCTTCTTCTGTGCCCTTCCTTCCCTTCGTAGTCTCCTTTTTCATTGACATCGATGAGGACGTGTTGATCCCATACTTCTCTAAATCGATTTCCTCGGCGGCCGGGGTGAGCGAATCTGCTTTGGCTTTTGCTCTTCGACGGCGGGAAATGGCAATACTTGAACGGAGGGAGGATAAGGAGGGAAACCATTTGCGGTGGATTCTGGATCTCGGTGGAGTTTGTAGTAGAGTTTGGCTCCGAGGAGGAAGGGGGACAGAGGGGGTATCATTATTATCGTTATCAGTATCGTCACGCTCGGCGAGCGTTGCGAAAAGTCTGGGCCTATTGGTATGTGCAGGTTGCGGTGGTTGCGGTGGTTGCATCTCTGTCTCTTTCTGTGCCCTCGCGAGATTGTAGAAAGCCATATCAGCTAGCACTGGATTGGTAGAGACATCCGAAACCGCTACGGCGAGTATAGCCGCAACAACAGAGTCAATGGCGTATAGAGAGGGAATGGTATTGTTTATAGTGACAGCAGAGACTGAGAGCGTCATTGTGCGTAGGTCGAGAGAGGCGAGAGGCTCGTCTGATTCTGATTCGGATCCTGACAGCGGAAGAGTAGATGTGCGTGGTGATGCCACTGCAGCTACATCGACTGAGTTCTTAGGAAGAGGGACTGTGACGAGGATCGTTGGCGCTCGAGACTGCCCTAGTTCTCGGCTTTGGATTTGCCTATCACCCGTGTTTGTAGTTGTGGGCGTCGAGACGCTGATATGTAAGGCGCCAATGTTCTGTTGCAACGACGGGTGTCGTAGCTCATATATACGTTTTATTGCGTTCCACGAGAGCTTGCACGATTCTAATGCAGCTGCACGCTTGAGCGCATTGGCTTCAACCTCAGCAGCGTCGGGAGGAGCTAATTGATGTTGTCTGGACAGCTCGGTTGCCTGGTCAATTGCAAGCATGGCGGCGAGCCTTGAAAAGAGGTGCGAGACGAGTCCGTCATTTGGGGGTTCACGGCGACGCCGGTCCTCGAGCTGCAACATCATAATGGGAATGTTGCTGTTAGAGATGGAGGGATTTCCCCTTGTCATGGAGATTTCGTTTGTAGAGTATGTTTGCATGGTATAAAATGGTGACTTCGGGTCGCCAAAGACGAATGTTGCGGGATCGATGCTGTTATATTGAACATAGTTAGCAACAAACATACCGACAGAAGATCGAAGAGCATTTAGCCCTACCGTTCCATTCGAAGAGTGTAAGCCTTCAGAAGATTATCGGCTCTTTGCCCATTTGCAGCCTCCCAGAGTGTCTTGAGTTGCTCAAGGGACGAGTATTGGATCTCGACTGGAGAATGCATGCTCGGCGGGAAATTGTGGACGTCAGCTGGCACCGTCTTGGGCCCAAGTACTCGGTCAATCTCCGGAGCCGGAGTAATATTAAGCTTGAGTCCAGCAGGTCTAGGACGGGGCCGTGAAAAGTTGTTCGAAATTCTGTCGTTGTACTGTTGCTGGTTGAGTGGCGCATCAGGGTTGAACTGAGGAAACATCGACATGATGGGGATGACTGGCGAGACTGAGGGCTGCGGAGGGCTCGTAGCAAGTCTGAGATCTAGTTCATCGTAGTGATCCACTGAAGGAGGTGGCGATGGCGAATTCACTCCATTTGCAAGCGATTTCCCTCTCGTCTCTTGCGGGCTCGAACTATATAGTGATTCGGTTGAGGGGGGGTGCCTCAACTTTGGCGTGGCGGAGCGCGGTGGTAGAGGAGGAACGTGTGCTTCCGGCATTGTCTTGATGCTACGCGGTTCGACAACTTGGAATACCACTGCCTTCGCCTCCGACTCTTTTCCGCTGAGATCTTCAAGCGGACTTGCAGATGTTGACTGAATGTCAATCGAGGGTTGTCTGGGGCCTCGCCGAAAAGGATTCTTGGGAACCCCCTGGGGGGCGGGGGGTGGAAACAACTGAAATTGACAGCTGCTCATGACTACGGGCTCAGTTTGACTGAGCTCACAAACAGGACCCGCTTGATGCTATGGCGCAGGAGTTAATGCAACCTCTTAAATGCACATGCACAACAGTCGTTTCGGTACGTAGACCATGGATTGGCGACTCAATCAATGAGGCAGGAATGGCAAGAGTAGAGGAAGTATTAGGAGTCTGACTCGGAGCGACATTAACCCAGAAGGCAGAGAAATCCAGCCATGGCTATATGTATATCAAGATCGTTATGCGCGAAGTCCGACTCCGGCCGGTTTTACAAGGTGCGTGCCAGCCATGTCTTGGCTCAAGAATCGTCACAAACTTATTTCGATGGAGAATCAGGGTCTCAACGGTGAGAGGCTCTTGCAGATGTGAAGGATGAGCAGATGGCCTGCATGTTGTTCCTGAGAGCCCACGCCGGCGCTTAACGCCGACACCTCGATGGTCAGTCGGAGAGCTGTCGGTCCCAATCACAGCAGGGCGGTTCTTCACAGCTACAGCGCTTAGAGAGAGCTAAAACTGAGATGCTGATTTGCTGTTACCCAAGCGCTGAACAATGGAAGGATCGTAGGTCATGTAATGAGGGGCCGTATGCGTATGCATGGCTTATGAAGAATGGACTTCAGATAGGATTGGTTCAACTGGTCGAGGGTTCAATTGCTGCATCATGCACAGACTGTACTTGGTTCAACTTCTTCCAATAACAGAAGATGCAAGCTGATCTGGGGTGAATTGATGATGATGATGACATGATAAAGGTGGGGTGGTTGGGTTGAAGGTAAAAGTGAAGGAGTGTTGGAGTTATTCCTCCGTGACGAGGGTTCATATTATACTACATTGTTCACTCGTGACTCTATCAAGCAGTCTATCTGCTTCAGGTCACATAATATACAAATAATCCAGGACTAAGCTCAGCCTATTCCTGAATCCGGTAAGTCAGTCCTTCGGCCATTGCGATAGCCCCCTGCATATTTCCTTTATTATACAAGAACAAGCCCTGTAGCGCGGCAGCGCTTGTGCTCTGCGGCGGGTCGAGTCTCTCGCCGTTCTCATTTTCAATAAGACCTAATTCATAGAGCCGTTCGAGAAACGCTTGCTTGTAGGACCCGGTCGAGTCCAAGTCGCCGTAGAACCGCTCCCAGAAACAGGTAGCCTGGTAGCGAGTGAGTTCGCCTATACGTACTGTCATGTCCACTCGTCCCGGACGCACGAGGGCCTCGTCAAGGCGCTCCACGTGGTTTGTGGTCAGGAAGACAATCCGCTCCTCCGCGCTCGCGACGCCGTCCAAAGCATTCAGTAAGCCAGAAAAGGTAACATTGGCACCGCGATAGCCGTCCTCATCTGTTTGAGTGCGGCGATTCGAGAAAGCGGCGTCCACATCCTCCAAAAGAACAAGAGTCCGCTTCGGGACTATAGTCAAGAGTCGATTGAGCCGATCGTCAGTCATCCCTCGTTCACTCAGATTTAGAATGGCAATGTCATAATCCAGCTCTCCCGCTACGGCTTGGATGAAGGAGCTCTTGCCAGTACCCGGCGGCCCGTACAGGAGATATCCTCGGCGATAGGGAATTCCACGGTCATGATACCACGATTCTGTAGCCAGGAAATCCTTGACGTCTTCCACAATTCGCTCTTTCACGCCCTTGTCCAAAATTACTGAGTCTAACGTGCGCTTGCGTCGCGGATCTCCGAATGGTGTCCACGTTGCGGTATCGGCACGATAGATCGTGGTCTTTCCTTCGTTTGCTTTCACGACGTATGCATGGGCTTCGGCAAAAAGATCTTCAAAAACATGACGGTGGGAGTAAAGAGTGGTAAGGGTCATCGTCTCCCACGGCCGGCCAGTTGTGAGCTCCTGAGCTTTGGACTCACGCATACGATTGACGAATATGAATGTGTTCTTATAGCGGAGTACATGTCGACCCAGCCCTGGGACCAATGTGAAATGGGTGTTTATGGCGCCGTTCGAGTGTTTGACTGTCTTAGTATCGACTGAAAGTTGGCGCATCCTGGGCGTGAGTTTGGTCAAGAGCGAGTCCACGAAACCAGACCCGCTGGCTTGGGACCGAGATGCGCTGAGCTGCGACTGTTGATATTGTGTCATCCAATTCAGAAACCATGGATATGAATCGTCCTTATGTGTGATCTCGACATCGATGAGCATCCGTCTCCGAATCAGATCCGCGCCACGCCGAAGACCTTGCTGGGCAAGCCTTGCGCCGACACCGAGCCCTGCAAGGCCAAATCCCTAATAATAAGGATAAGCCATCAGTATTTATCCTAACACTTAACAAACTCGCATTTTGGGGGTCCTCACCGCTGTGAAAAAAGGGTTGCTTGTAAGTTGAGACAGCATCCCCTCGTCCGCAGTCGGCTGCTGCGTTGCGGCCTGGATGGCCTCATTTCTTCGCTGGACAATTGAATCTCCAGGCGCTGGTAGCCCTGGAGATATCGATCCAGTATGATCCGTACCAGTCATCGAAAGATCATTCGGAGTCGAGGCCTTAGTTGTGTTGAACTCTCTAAGAGACTCCCAATCTGGATTAGCCATCCGCGGTCGGCGCTAACACGGGCCGATCTACCTAGCTCTACGCTGTGCCTTTGAACAAGACTCTGTTCCTGGGGCCTACGACTACTTACACGTGAACTATAGGTAGGCAGCTTACGCTTAGAGCCTATACGATGCTGCGGAGCCTGCAGCCTGGAGTCTGACGGATGGATAACATTGTTGATGCCAATGTCATTCGGATGAATTGAAAACTTGTTGCCCGTGTCCGGAGTAATGATTGCTCGGGGATAACGGCTATAAGCAAGCATAAGATCCGGCTAAGAATGACCATCAGCCACTTTTTTTTTTGGCTGATCCAGCTGTAAGATGAGGTGAAGCTCTTCATCATCCATACAGAACGCAAAGGACATATTATACCCCGTGCCTAACCCCTCCCTTCCTACCTATATAAGCTGGTAACTTTGGCGCAAAACCGGCATGCCACCATTTACGCGACGCTGGTTCAGCTCTCGCTTTACCAGCAAGGCATCTCCTTTCCCACGAGCCTTCACTGCTACCAACTTCAGAATGGCCTCATCTACTGCGGCTGCTCTCTACGCTCTGACTCTGTCCGCCTCTCCCGCTTCTTCTGCTCCTGATGATGCCAGTGCAAAAGCGCACCATGTTAAAAATGGCTTTGACAATCCATGGAAGTAGGTCGAATTATGGCTCGGCTTAAACCCTATACTGATCACGACAGCTCGTTCACTTCACCTTTCGACAAGCAAACACAGATTTTGTGGTGAGTCCAGCATTGGCTTATTTGAATATTTTCGGATCTGACAGAATTCAGGCGCATGTTGAGTGGAAAGGCCAATCGCCCTGATACGACTCCTCCAACCGTCCCGGTACATAAGCCAGTGTTTTTGCCTAGTCGTGAAACACCTACTCTGCGAGCAACTTGGTTAGGACACGCTTGTTATTATGTCGAGTTCCCGAGTGGGCTCCGGGTCCTATTTGATCCGGTTTTTGAGGATCGATGCTCCCCATTCTCTTGGCTAGGACCAAAGCGTTATACCGAGCCGCCTTGTCAGATCATGGATATTCCCACTATTGATGCCGTTGTGATCTCTCATAACCATTACGATCATTTGTCCCTTCCAACTGTACGAGAAATCCATAAGCGACACCCGAACTGCCATTTCTTTGTTCCTCTGGGTAACAAAGAATGGTTTGACAAAACCGGCATACCGAATGCAACAGAACTCGACTGGTGGGATGAACGCGATATACTGCTTTCTCCAACAAAGTCTGCCACTCAGGTAGACCCAGCTGATGGAAATACTGACTCAAAGCTGGCGGACATCACCGCTCGAATTGGCTGCTTGCCTTGCCAGCATTTCAGTGCCCGAACACCGTTTGACCGATGCAAAACACTCTGGGCCTCGTGGTACGTTGAGTCCGGAGGCCGCAAAGTATATTTTGCTGGGTAAGCGATCTTCAATCATTGCGCCACTTGTGTAACTGCTTACAAGAGCGCTCCATTCAGCGATACGGGGTATCGATCGGTGCCGACACTTCCAGATCATGTTGACGACCACAGTCCTGAACATAATTATCCCTCGTGCCCTGCTTTCAAGCAAGTAGGTGAGTATCGGGGACCGTTCGATCTAGGGCTGATCCCCATCGGCGCGTATCAGCCGCGATGGTTCATGAGCCCCATGCATGCAGACCCGCACGATGCTGTTGAGATCTTCCGGGATACCCAATGCAAGAGGGCTCTTGGTATGCACTGGGGGACTTGGGTGCTAACAGAAGAGGATGTCCTCGAGCCTCCGCGGAAGCTCAAAGAGGCACTGAAGAAACACGAATACCCCGAGACTGGAGTCTTTGATATTTGCGATATTGGAGAAAGTCGAGAGTTTTGAGGTCTAGGACAGTCTGATCACATTTGATGGGGTTTTTGTTCTCCGCTTTTTTGGCATATAATCCATTGTCAGTTGCTTGACTGCTCAGATACCCCTGTGTAATAATGATTGGAAATGCTACACTATTGCCAAGTTTGTTATTGTTGCACACGCCAATTCGTTTAGGCAGCTCTACCTAGTGGATGGGCACCCAGCCAGCTAACAGTGTTCCAAAGTGCAGTTTATCTTCTCATTCAACCACATTGCTATGGAGACATCACCACAGCATCACACACATGGATTAAATCCAAATTCATTTACAGATAGCCTAGCCAATAAATCGATCAACAAAATTTAAGCTCTCCACTGTCTCCCACAAACTCTTTCATTCTCAAATTTACATTCATAATCTTCTTCGAGATACCCTGCAAGACTACCTTGGCTACTCTATCCTTGAGCACACTGTGAAGAACAGCCACCGTAGCCCCTCACAAAGGCAACGCAAACCAAGATGCCAGGCAACATTTCCTCCCGCAGCGCCCTAGTCGCAAAATCACTCCCATTCAGCTCCATCAGAAAACACATCGAACCTCGGAATAACCGTTGCAGCCGCGCAGCAACAGAGAAACCAATGCAGGCCCACGCCGAAGGCGATGGTGATGGGTACTCAACAGCCTCGGAGGAAGAAATCATCTCGCAACTCGACGAAGACGCCCTCTCCAAACTCCCTCTCCATCTTCAAAATAACATGCGCGAACTTCAAGCTGAGCGAGTTCAACGGTTAACGGGGGAACAGCGTCTGGCTCAGAGCCGCCCTCGACCCCATTCCCGACACCTGGATCGAGTAATTGAGGAGCCGGAGCCGAATCAAGAATCAGGGCCAGAGAATGAACAGGAAGTGGACATGAAAGAGTGTAATACTTACTACGCAGAGAAATGGTTCAAGAAGATGCTTGCGAAGGTCGCCGCTGCAAGGGAATTGGATGTTGAGCGGGTTTTGGAGGGATCTGATGAGGACGATGATAGTTCCCGGCGTCGCGGTAGTGTGGCTTGGTGCCCTATACGCCAAGAATGGGCTCCTGCCACCTACGGGCAAAGACAAATAGAGAGCGAACCTGTCGATGGCAAAGGGGACGCGGGTAAGGTTGGCGGTGGTCGTGCTTCTAGGCTGTGTGGCATTCCGCCCCGAGAGGAGACTCCTTTGTCTGAAGCGGACACGGTAATTACTGAACGCTACTTACTTACGAGCCTCCATGACTGCAGAGTATCATCGCAGGAAGGGTATATGTCATGGAGGTGCGCTGGGCCCTACTATGTGTATGAGGCTCGAGATAGTCACGATCAATACCACCAGCCGGAGCAGTCGAGCGAGAGTCTGTCATCGCTCATGTTGGCCGCGCGCGATCGTGTGCGCCTGAAATCTCGACGGGTTAAGGATGTCTTCAAGAAATGAACATGTCAAAAGTCGTTGGTTGAATCAGTTCTTGTAAAACTGGTCCTGATCATTATTAGATGTCGTAATGAGGAATCAAATGCGTTGGACGTGCTTACACCCTGGACATCTGAGCAGAATTGACGAGTCAAGGGCGTCTTATTGAAATTGATAGCTGCCTAACCATTGAAGGGTGCGAGCAGTTGTTGAAGCTGTTGAATCCAAATCCCTAAGACCGAGTTGATTCCTGAGGCATAAAGAACAGGGGAATTGAAACTAGTCCCAAAAAAGGATAGCGGCAGTGAGCTTCCAGTCCGCAATCCCACTTCGAGCAGCGCTGGAAATTTGAGGTGAAGGCGGGCACAGCAACTCCAGATCTCACACCTCGCAACGCGACTGTTTGACGTTCTTTCCTCTTGACTTTGAATTTCCGTTCGTCGCTGCGGGTATTTCTGTCGCTTTTTCGCTTCTTCCGCTGATACCCCAGAAACACCGCCAAAATGCAGGCACCGGTGGTGGTGATGAGTACGCTATCCGACGAAGTCGACCCCTTTTCTATGCAGTGCTGACAGGATGTAGACACCAACTCTGGTGAGAGACAGGTTGGTCGCAAAGCTCAGTTGTCGAATATCACTGCCGCAAAGACGTACGTGAAATCTCCAGCCCACCCCGCTCCGTCCTAACGTATATTCAGAGTTGCGGACATTATCCGGTCATGTCTGGGTCCCAAGGCCATGCTGAAGATGCTTCTGGATCCAATGGGAGGAATTGTCCTTACCAACGACGGTCACGCTATTCTTCGAGAAATCGAGGTGTCTCACCCCGCCGCTAAGAGCATGATCGAACTGAGTCGTACACAAGACGAGGAAGTCGGAGACGGAACGACCACCGTTATCATTCTCGGTAATTCATTGTGACTTTCTTGACTTCACATACAAAGGATTCTGACTCTTTAGCTGGTGAAATGCTTGCCCAGGCGCTCCCTCAGCTCGAACGCAACATCCACCCCGTCGTCATTATCTCGGCCTTCAAACGTGCCCTCGCTGATGCACTTGCAATCATTGAGGAAGTTTCGCTCCCTGTAGACATTGATGACGACAAGGCGATGTACACTCTTATTAAGTCATCTATCGGCACAAAGTTCGTTTCCAGGTGGTCGGATCTCATGTGCGATTTGGCACTAAAGGCGGTCCGCACTGTGTCTTTTGATGCCGGCGGTGGAAAGAGGGAGGTCGACATTAAGCGATACGCGCGTATTGAGAAGATTCCCGGTGGTCAGATTGAGGACAGTGAGGTTATTGATGGTGTGATGGTTAACAAGGATATTACCCACCCCAAGATGCGGAGAAGAATTGAAAACCCCAGGGTCATCCTGCTGGACTGCCCATTGGAGTACAAGAAGGGTGAATCACAGACCAATATTGAGATTACGAAGGAAGATGACTGGAACCGTATCCTACAGATTGAAGAGGAGCAAGTCAAACACATGTGTGACGCTATTCTGGCTCTGAAGCCCGATGTTGTCATTACCGAGAAAGGCGTCTCTGGTATTTTCTCCCATTCCTAGGTTTAGATTGCTTCTCTAACCTCTTCAGATCTCGCACAACACTTCTTGATGAAGGCGAACGTCACAGCAATTCGCCGAGTTAGGAAAACGGACAACAACCGTATTGCCAGAGCGACGGGTGCAACGATCGTCAACCGTGTGGATGATATCCAGGAATCCGATGTCGGCACCGGGTGCGGTCTCTTTGAGATTGAGAAGATCGGTGACGAATACTTCACTTTCCTCAGAAAATGTCAGAACCCCAAAGCTTGCACCATCCTTCTCCGCGGTCCTTCCAAGGACATCATCAATGAGATTGAGCGCAATCTCCAGGACGCCATGTCCGTCGCACGGAATGTTATC
Source organism: Aspergillus nidulans FGSC A4 (assembly GCF_000011425.1). Taxonomy (NCBI): domain Eukaryota; kingdom Fungi; phylum Ascomycota; class Eurotiomycetes; order Eurotiales; family Aspergillaceae; genus Aspergillus; species Aspergillus nidulans. The sequence goes on along the minus strand of NC_066262.1, from coordinate 1,669,702 downwards.
TTCCACCCCCGTCTGTGCCCTGGCGGCGGTGCTATTGAGATGGCCGTCTCCGTCAAGCTAGGCCAGCTAGCCAAGTCTATTGAAGGTGTCCAACAGTGGCCGTACAAGGCCGTCGCGGATGCAATGGAAATCATTCCCCGAACACTGGCGCAGAACGCTGGTGCAAGCCCTATTCGTGTCCTCACACGCATGAGGGCTAAGCACGTCGAGGGCCACACCACATGGGGTCTGGACGGCGACACAGGCGCTCTAGTCGATATGAAGGAGTATGGCGTTTGGGAGCCAGAAGCCGTCAAGCTTCAGAGCATCAAGACAGCTGTCGAGGTGAATATCCTTTCTATCATTGACTCATGATCATCAGCTAACTTAAACAGTCCGCATGCCTGCTGCTTCGCGTTGATGATATCTGCAGTGGTAAAACAGCCCAGCAGGCGGCTGCGCCCACCGGCGGCGATGATTAGACGTTAGGACCATGGAATAAAAAAATGCGTAATAAATGCCATGATCTTTGATATGTATGAACATCCTAGACTAAATTTCAATGGGTATCTTGTTCATATTGTACATCCTCCTCGATTGTTACTCATCATCATGGATGATAACTCCAGACGTCTCAACAGCCGCTTCCGTCTGGTCCTCTTCACCGGTCTTATTCGTCGTTACGCCCTTCTCCTCCGTAACATCCATCTCATCCGACCCCTTCCCACCCTCAGCAGCACCCCCAGCATCAGCCCCAGCACCAGCAGCACCAGCACCAGCACCCTTCTTGGCTCCCTTTGCCTTCGCCTTGTTCCTCTTCTCCCTCCTCCGCCGATTCTTCTCCGTCTTCTCTTGATCTTTCCTTCTCACCTCTTCCTGCTTCCGCTGCCACTCAGCCCCTTCTTTCTCCCGATCAACCTCCTCCTGCATAAGCCGTAGCCGTTCATACTCGCGCCGCCGACTCGCCTTGTAAACATGGAATTCTCCGGACCCTGCACCGGCGGACGACCCCTGCACGTTCGCAACGATTTCCGGCGGCGCTGGAAGGGATGAGGCTGATTTTTGGGTCGAAGGCGTTGGGAGCTTTATTTCTTTGGACGGGTCTCGGAAGAGCGAGTTTATTACGCTTGCTTGTTCGCTATGGGGGGATACAGCGCGCCGCTTTGTTGGGCGGTGGCTCCGGGGGTCGGCGGAGGTGGGGACTGAGGAGGGACCTGGTTCAGACATTTTAACTGCGGTCCTAGTTGTGAGGGTGGTGTTTCCCGGGCGATCTAAGAAGGGAAGCGCCAGGGGACGGTCAGAGGTCTGGTAGGCGACGTTTGGTGATTCTGGCTGGATGTTGCGCCGGGTCGTGTGAAACTCGACTTTGACGCGGCTGACGCAGTTAGGTTCAAAGTAAATTTCAGGCTTCTGGCGTGGTCCGAGAACGAATGAAAGAGCCAGAGCAGATAAGGTAGCGTACCGTCGGTAGCTGTGCTGTGGGAGAAGTTTGATGACGACGAAAAATGTTGGGTCCTGGATGGTTCTGGGGCTCTGGGCGGGTCAGATCGCCAGTGGTTTAAGCTCATGGGCGACTGCTCCGCCAACCGCTCGAGTGCCTAGCCAGCCTCAGCCTCTGATACATCGATCAGGCTCTCTTCCCGCGGCGGTCAAATCCAAATATGATGGCGGCTCGATGGTCGAGGTCGAGGTTGGTAGCTTGGTCGATGCTCGGTCGAGGACAAAAGCGACCTCTATGCATGTGACAGCCAGCTGGGCTGGGCAATCTCCTCTTGTCCTGCTGGGTTATCTTCATATTCCCCCGCTCGCTTTCGCAATGACATGCATCGCCTCTTTGGCTGTCGTCAACTATATCAATAGCTCTTTTATTGGGCCAGACTCGAATTACCCCTATTCCCATAGTACATAAAGCTGTCTGGCAATCATACCATACCTCTGGCATCAGTAATCAATCAAGTGGCCGGCTTATTCTTCTTATCCGTCTGAGTCTCTAGAAGCCAGTTTCAACATCTTATTTATCTTTATTTGGCAGCGTAAGAAGGTCTATGGACTCAGGAAATGATGCCTCATCTGCGGCAGCCTCTGAGGCTGGACCACAAGTCAAGGTAAGTAGCTCTCGGCCAGGTTGCTCATGTACAGTTGCGGAAATGGAACTGGAGGGGCTCGGGTCTACCTGATGGGCTCATGCCAACGCTCGCTCACTAGTTCATCGCTGGTGATATATGTCGACTCAAGTCCAACCCTTCTATGATAGGGCGGGTCTGCGTAAGTAGAGTGGATACGTTCTCACATTCTGGACTGATGCTGCGAGTAGAGAAGCCCTCATGATGTATGTTGCCTGGTTTTCGTATCCAACCCATCAACAATACCACGTATTGACATTATCGAAGCTAGAAGAGCCGGAACTGCTGGGCGAGCTTTTGACCGGCACATATGACGGCGTGCCAGAAGAGGACGTTGATATTTTTATTACTACATCAACGGTAGGTTAAAGATATTCTTCGATCTGGCAGATTCTAATAAATCATAAGCCCCCGGAAGGTTACGTTTTCGTGATCTATATTCAGCCCTCGCATGGTAGCTCTCTTATTCATGAAAATGACCTCGAACTCGTTGACCGTGTCTACGAGCTTGGTGAGACGGTGAAACACAATCTCAGTGAAAATGACACAATGAGTGGCACGATTATTGGTGTGTCCAGGAGATGTACTCTTGAGCCAATTATCTATCAGCCACGCGACCCTATAACAGGAGACTATCTTCCAGTGAGGTTCACCGAGAAACCCTACAAGGGATACGAGGCATCTTCTGCATCTGAGGAAGCAGGCCCTTTCTTGCTCTACGATGTTCCACAATCGGACCTAAGGGGCCAGGAACAGTTCTCGGAAGGTGATTATATCATATACCGCCAGAAGTTGGGACTTGTCCAGGAGGTTGAACACGATGTCATTCTCCTCCTCCCAGACTCGAGAGTTGTGTCACCTCTTGACCCCTACGCCCTAGAGCTTCCCATCTCGGACCCTGCTTGCGCCATATCGTCGGTAGACCTAAAGAGCCGCGATGTAGGGGATGGAAAGTATGTGTGGACTACGGGAACTGATTCAATCTACCCTGGGCAATCAGTCTTCACTGAAAGATTGAATCTCAGCAGAGCCGATCGTCCACTCGGAGCCCAGAGATCAGTAGTTCAGGGCTATGTGCTGGCGACGCCTGCAGAGAGAATCCACGTACATTGGCTGTGTTCCAACGTGTTTGCTGATGGACGTTCATATTATGTTTCTACTGAGGAGGTGCTGAGAGCATCCACCTTGCAGCAAGACGCCATAAGATGCAATTTCGTGCGATCTCCAAACCAGGACTCTTTGGCAGGGGGTTGTGATCCGATGTTTGATGTCGGGTCCTATGTCCGGTTTCATAACCCAGCACACGCCCAAGTGAAGTATCCTGGACTTTGGCAGGTTCCATCACATCAGAGTTTTGGGTATGACTTGAATATTTTTCGAATTGTCTCGGCCAAAACACAGGTCACCGTACAGTGGCAGAACGGAAGCTGTACTACCGAAACTGCCACTTCTCTTCTACCGAGTGACGCAGGCGGAGACGAGCTATATCCTGGAGATATGGTTGCCTTGAAAGACAGCGTCAGTGTTATAAACTTTCATACTGCAAACAGGCGAATAGTGTCACGTCTCGCTCGTGGCCGCTTTAACGAGACACTGCGTATCCAACAACTTGGTATCGTTCACACATTTGACAGCCGAGAACGGATAGCGTCCGTCCGCTGGTATCAGGATACGGATATTGAGTTAATCAATGGTGGCAATTCGCTTAACCCTAGCTGTTCTTTAGGTAGATTGGGCGATACAATCACGGATGTGTCTGTCTATGAACTTACCACATTTCCCGCTCTGAGCAAGAATCTGGGAGATTATGTTGTTGTTGCCCCGGCGTCTATTAGTCAATCGGTTATGTCTTCAATACCGCACGATATACCTAAGGTGAATGAGCCGCGCCGCATACACTCCATTGCTGCTGATGCGTTTCTCGACCCGTCATCGTATCTGCAGTCAATAAAATCCGCACTCATCTCCTCTGAGTGGTTTAAGAATACGACTACTGTACAAGTGCCTTCACTGCGTCGGCGGTACAGCATTCAAAATAGTGATGCGGCACCTCTAAACGACTTTTTCGGCAAGATAGTCGCGAAGGATACTAGCGGCAATATCACCGTTCGATTCCCAGGCCCCAGCGGCTGTCGTGATATTCAGGTTCCTTTTGAGAGAATTCTGGTAGTTATCACTTCCGCTGAGTCAGTCACTCCAAACGTGCAGGATCATTCCTCGCCCTATCTGAACGAAGATACTCTCGCTGGTGCCACCGCCAACGGGTGTATTGTGAAAGATGATAACCACGGCTTCCCTAACTGTAATGAGCTTGTCACTTCACAAGAGGGCGAGCTCAAGATTGGGACAATAGAACGTGGGTTGGTAATGACAGTGTCGGAAACTTGTTTGGAAAGTCCAATGCCTGACGACGGAGAGATTGCTGTTGATGGCACGCCTACCCCAGCACCTACAAAATCCGGCTTGCCAGCCATTCTTAGCTTTCCCGTGCCGACGCTGTCTCCTCCAGGCTTCACCGTGCTAGAAGACCTACCTCCCGTTGACCATCACTTCATAAACCAGAATCACGCTGGCTCGTCCACGGAACGGATGAAGCGAATTCGCAAAGAGTTTGCGATCCTCGAATCTTCGTTACCGTCCGGCATCTTTGTCCGATCATGGGAATCTAGAATAGATCTTTTACGAATATTGTTTATCGGTGCCGAAAGCACTCCATATGAGCATGCGCCATATGTGGTTGACATGCACTTTCCTTCAGACTTCCCTCATTCACCCCCATCAGCATTCTTTCATTCTTGGGGGTCTGGTGAAGGCTCTATCAACCCGAACTTGTCCGAAGATGGCAATATCTGTCTCAGCCTTCTTGGGACATGGCCAACTCGGGACCTTGACGAGAGATGGTCGCCAGCAAGGTCCACTGTATTGCAGTTGCTGGTCTCTATAATGGGGTTGATCCTTGTGCAGGATCCATTTTACAGTGAGTTCCCGCCATTCCTTCATCTATCGACTCATACTCAGACTCTTTCAGACGAGGCGGGCTATGAAAGTCTCGCTGCCAAAGGCAGCAGGACGATTGAATCGTCCCAGTACAAAGAGAAGGTGTTCCTCCTGACCCGCCGCTTCATTATACATGCTCTTGAACATCCCATCCGTGGCCTTGAGGATGTCCTCGTCTGGAATTACCTCCCTGGACTACCCTCTCCACGTCCACAACTATTACGCAAAGCCATCCAAGAAGCGCGAGTAATGATTGAGCATCATAACCGCACTTCAGAATCCCACCAGGACTCTAAGGCGTCTGCTTTCTGCTCCCGTCTCAGCCAAGGCGCTACTGTGCTGTTACAGAAACTCGTTAGTGCTTTGGAAAGGTTGGAAACAGATCTCAAAGCACGGGTGGTCTCAAAGGTAACTGCTTCGCAAGGATCCGACCGGTTTATACTTTAGACTCATGTGTGATTAGCAATAGTCTCCGAACACAAATATTTTCTCGATTACACTTCCTTCCCATGAATAGTCAACCTTATTATCACAACAGGATGTGTGACAAGCTTCCTTATGATTTAAAACGCTGGTACTACCAGGGTGTTACGCTTTCTATCTCGCTCTTCTAGTCTATGGAGCTCCTTGGCTGCAGAAAACGCAGAACGGATGCGACATTGTTTTCAGTCACAACGATTTATTTATGTAAAGTCCTACAAAGACGCCCAGGAGCAGATTGCATCGTTCGCTCAAATTCTTGAGAAGCAAAGACTATACTGCAGTGGCTTAATAGGTCTTAGAGCTTTGAGCCTGCTTTACTGGGCAAGGAGGCTGCTCGAAAGGCTGAAGTAGAAAACGTGCTTCTATGGGACCTAGACGAGCTGCTCTGTATAAATGTCATATATGAGTCTGGACAGAATTTTAAAACGATCATGGTTCTGATTTGGGAGAAAATGCCCTGGCATTTTGGCTAATCGTACAGCACAGGTGCACTTTATGTCTCAACATCCTAAATTTTTTATGTTTCCACGATATTTAAATCAATGTTCTCCTATCCTAAATTCAGAGAGAGGCAAAGAAGACATTAGACTGAACAACCAAAGGTGGTTGCATGCAGTCAACGACAACGGGGCCTCGCGTCCCTGCGGACATGGTCGGCGTCCCGTCCTTTTCCAGCCGCCGCCCTTTTGACTCTCTTCATTCATTCCAACCATCTCTTTCAACTTTTCTCTCATTCTTTGCGTGAAGTCTAATCGTTCATTGTATCAACTTTTGAGTTAATTTCCAGATCTTTCCTATTTTTTTTTCCTCATTCCTATTCTTTCCTGTTTGAAAAGCATAATCCAGAAAGCTACGTAGAGAGTGACGTCGTGTCAACATGCCATCCTATCGGTTAGGTAAATCTAAGAATCTAACCACCAATTCAAGAAAACGGGACTCTAATGCAAAAATAGAGCAAGCGTCTACCGGCCGCGCAGGCTGCCAAAACAAGGAATGCAAAGAGCAGAAGATCAAGATTGCCAAAGGCGAGCTGCGATTAGGCAGCTGGGTCGACACGGAGAGATTCCAATCTTGGTTTTGGAGACACTGGTAAGTTGCACAGCGTTCTATCGTCGATACCACCATTTTCACTTTAATGGCATGGTCTGATAGAGTTTAACTAATAATGGCGCCTTAGGGGTTGTGTCACCCCCAAGGTCATCGCCAATATCAACGAACTTGTTGGCGAAGGTGACGACAGAGACCTCGAGACGCTTGATGGGTATGAGGATCTCCCGGCTGAGCTTCAGGAGAAGGTTGCAAGGGCTTTGGATCAGGGTCATGTCGACGATGAGGATTGGAGGGGTGTAAGTTTTTCTTGGCCTGTATCCGTGATGTGTGCAAGAAGAGCGCATGGCTGACATCGTGCAGGATCCTGAGATGAATGTGCGCGGCAGCAGCGGCTTCCGGGTGAGAGCCTCAGCTAAGGCCAAGAAAGCAAAAGATGCAGATGAAGTACGTAGGCCCTCATCGCCATGAGGGAATTCGCAAAGTAGCTGACACACTTACAGGAAGAGAAAGATGACGCCGCTGAAGAGCAGAAGACTCCGGCAAAGAAAACAAAAAAAGCAAAGAAGGCTGAACATGCAGACGATGTACATATACTTTTCCTGGACATGAGCGAACCAGATGACACTGACCAGTTCGTTTACAGGAAGAGAATGACGACGCAACCAAAGAGAAGAAGTCCCCCAGCTCCAAGTCTAAGAAGCGCAGCCGCGTGCAAGTTGACGATAACAACCACGATGCAGGGGCCGCTTCGCCCAAGAGGTCCAAGAGGACCCCAACGAGGATTCCGAAGCAAGTTCCTGCCATTTCGTCTCAATCCGATGACAGCGCAAATGAGTCCCCTGAGCCGAAGCGCAGGCCTGCGAAGCGTGGTCATCAAGCCAAAGAAGCAAAGCCTGCTCCCAAGCGTGGAAAGAAGAAGGCTGTCGAAGACAGCGAAGTTGAGCCTGCTGCTGAGAAGCCCAAGCGTGGACGGAAGAAGGCTGCCGCCTGAGTATGCACACTCTGCCGTGAAAACTTTCGGGATGTACGGTGTAAAGAGTCGGTAGGCGATGAGCATGGAGGTGCTGTTGGTATTTTTACTACTGTTTTCGATGGCTGATTAATATTTGCCATTTCTCGATTGAGCGAGCGAGCGAGCTCGCAATTTGTATCCATTCTCACTGCTGGAGTTATCTGACTGGTTGGTCCTCTTGTAGTGCATGTATTCTTATCAGTCGGGGCGTGTTTTTGCCGTCTTTCAGTTCCATGAGGTGTTTGTTCTGACTCATCTCTTCGTTGATGCTAATAAGAGATTGTCTAAAACACTCTTACTACATCCAAGTACTTCGTATTGGTCTATCTTCCCTTCCCAGAGGTCCAAACCAGTAAGCCCCAGTAAGTTCCGCCAATCCTTCAGCACGGCCGCTTGATCTAGCCCTCATTGGGCGGTTCTCTATGCATAATAGGGCATTTAATCTTCAAGCTTCCAATCACTCCAACTACTGTCACACATGACTGCCTATCAGCGTCACATGATAGCGCGTCTGCCTATATCTCGTCGTTCCCAGCTTCGTACTGTCTCCTCTTCTTCCCTCACGCTTCACAGAGTCGACAATCCACGCCGCGAGCATCTACTTCTATTTCTTCAGGGGAAAAAAGTAGATGCGCGTCCGCGCAAGCAGTCCTTCCAGGACTCTGCTCCATCTCGAGCGTCAGTAGTGGGTTTTCAATGAAGGCCTTCAGCTACGAGACGGATTTTGTCTTGGAAAGGCTCCCAGGACTCTTTTCATGCAACGTGCGTGATTCGGCTACGTCATTTGTTTTCGACTACGCCGTCCGTTCTTTTCCTCTTATCTGGTTACTTCTGTCGCTCCTTTGCCTCTACACCTGGCTGTCTCTCGTCTCGTTCCTGGCTAAGTTGATGGATAGCACCGACAACGCCATGGTTGTCAAGCGCTCTTTTTTTTCTAGGGACAAGGTTGCTAAGGCTTCCAAGGCCTCTAGGAGGTCGTTTGATGGGCATGCGAGGATGAAGATGCAGGAGACGCTGGAAAATTCGATGGATGAGTGAGTCAGCGCATGGAGGAGGAATTAGTGCTAACAGCCTGTGACAGTCCGTTTCATAGCCCAATAGTAACGTTGGTTGTGAGTCGAGATCAGCGTCTTTTCGTAGCTCACGAAGACATTCTGTCTCGATCTCCGTACTTTGATACGGTGCTTAGGGATCAGTTCCCGGCCGGAAGCGTGAACAAGGCTTTGATTTTGCCCGACGAGTATGTATAAATGCCCGTGTCAGTTTTTATAAATGGCATATTTAACGCAATGCAGAGAGCCAGAAGTTATGTCCTGCGTTCTCGAGTTCCTGTATAAAGGTGACTATACTCCGCGCCTACAACCCAAAAAGGGCCGGAAGACATGGGAACTCGAGAGCTTCCAGGACGCCAACCACCCGGGCGGCAGCGGCCTGAGCCAGTCGACGATCTTTCACTCTGGAGTGGGAGATCTCGTTCTCCGGGATACTGCAGTGTACTGCGCGGCCGAGAAGTATGGTCTCGAAGGGCTCAAGGACCTTGCTCTGCGCAAGCAGGGCTTGCATACTGGTATCCCAATCGAGATCCTACTCCGGTCTGCGCGATATGCGTACGATAATACACCGGACTCAGAGTCCCGTCTGCGCGCCCATTACCTGGCCATGATCATTCGGACCCGCGACATCTTCAAGCGCAGCGGAACCATGCAACTCGAGATGGAAATGGGACACAAGTTCTTCTTTGATCTGTTCGTTGCCATGTGTAATCATATGGACGATCTTGGAGAGATGAGGTACTCTTCCGTATATACATATACTCATATTCAGCGCTAACATTCAAGCTCTCAGCTGGAAGTGATCTCTCCCGGAATCTACATGGTGCACAACATTCAGAAACAGAAAATCCAAAAAAAAAAAGGAGAAAAGAATTAATCTCTATACCGAATTCAAAGCACATCATTTACGCCAGATTGCCAGAACAACATGCAACTTTTTTTCCAACTGAAATTTGCGCTTTTCCAAGCTGGCTGCCGGCATCGGCGCCATGAAAGTTGCCTAATTACTTATTTGCGTCGACTGCACCACGCCCATTAATATCTGTTCACTGCTCTGGTCTGTGTTTTGCGAGTTAAAGAGACTGCCAACCACCTGCCCACTGTTATTTCTGCACCTTTGTGTCATCTCCACTCTTTGAGTCGCTCATGGTACTTAACCACTGCCTGGTCTGAAGAGGCCGCCGGGAGACGAATATAATGTGTGACATGACCAGGTAATGCTTATGTGCTTCTAAGACTCGAGCTTGGTAGACCGTAGGCCTGAAAGCTGTCTGAGGTATGCCCGTGTAAATCTAGGTTCCAGTAAACTATAATCTATAGAGTCTACGCATGCTCTAGAAGGTAGCTACATGTAATCTGCAGAAGCGGTACACAGCCGATCAGACAGCATAATGGTAGAGCATTGGTCTCATATTCCTACTGTCTTGAGGCCCTAAACAGTAATGCTGGATGGGTTTCTCGGCCAGAAATACCTCGAGGGCTGGCGTTAGGTAAAACTCTTCTTTCTCCCTCTTTCGGTGGATTCAGTACCATAACCCTCAACACAGTGAGACAAGTTTGAATGATGAGTTCGACATCAAGATCCTCAACACTGTATCATTACCCAGTTAGGAAGAAGACTAGGCAGCGGCTGTGCTCGTAATGTAAGTCTGCAGCAAACTCTCTCAGCCTCACACATCCTCGCAGCCTCATCGTCCACTACCCCCCAACATCCACCTCATCATGGAGCCAAAGCGCCGAAAACTCTACCACGAGTCCGATACTCTCTCCTTATACAGCAACGAGTCTGAGACCGTTTGCCTCTCGGATACTGAGTCGGAAACAATCTCTGAGACCAGCTGCCGCACAGTAGCCCATTTCGCTCCCAGAACTCCGTCAGGATTCCTCTCTCTCCCGGCAGAGATCCGTTTCCTCATCTACCAGTACGCCTTTTCATCGTCGTCAGAATGGTCTGAGCTTGTTCAAGTCACAGTCGAACGAGGCCCTTCAGCTCCCCGCCGCGCAGCCTATAAACCGTCCCCGCACCAAAAGCTGAATTTGAAGTACACCCGGAGCCCTGCCCTACACCTTCCCGTCGCCCTGCTGGTAACAAACCATCAGATATACCACGAAGCGGTCCCAGTCCTTTTCTCCGGTGTTGTATTCGGCTTTGCATCTAATCCGACTTCTCTGACCTTCCTCCTTGATCGCTTTTCCAACACTGCCCGCAATAGTATACAGTACTTGCGGCTCTACCCCGCACCGCTATATGTGCAAAATGGCCCTCTGGGCGATCAGCTGTCATGGGCTGTGTTGTGCGCCCAGGTCGCTCGTCTACCGTCGTTGAGACGGGTCAACGTTGTGTACAATCGTATCGAGGATCTACGGTTAAATCCGGTCAGGTCTCAGCACGCGCGGTATGGGAAATGGCTGGCCATGATACGGGCTGAAAAGGAGCCGGAATTTGAGAGGCAGACCACTGATGCTGAGATGGCTGGGTGTCGAAATCGGTTCTGCGAGATCATCGCTCCCACTTGTTAGGTTATATTATTCTACTCTAACCTATGAGCCTCTGCTTCCCGCTTCACCCTCCCCCAAACTCGTTCTTGAGCCGAAACACTGAGAAAGAATTCTCCAGCCACTCATCAGGAACCTGGGGTAGCTCGTATGCATCGGTTCCAGCAGCTGGGGGACCGGCTAGGTCACGCAAGAAGTCCATATGTTCCCTCATCTCGGTTGTGACATCGTGGAACTTATATGTATCCCCTTTGAGCTCACCTGCTCCGCCTCCCAGCTCTCTTGGTCTCCTTTACTAGGTAGCTCGCCTCCATGTCCGGCGTGATATCGGGCCACCGCGACAGCTTCTTACTCCATCATCCGGAAAGCAAAGGCGCCCTAACAAGCCCGAGAAAAAGCCAAGGATGGATCGCCGATTCTGAAAACATGCTGATATGTTCCTGGTACTCTGTCGGCCTTTATAACAGGCTGGTGAGATAAGAACGGGACCGAGAACCGGTATCCAGTCGCAAATATAAGTTTGTCAACATCGTCCAGCTTGGAGCCGTCGGAAAACGTGAGCTTGAGTTTCGTACGATCCTGGCCTTCGATCTGACCGATTGTTGGCCTCACTTCGACATTCGACAAGTTCCATATCTCCGTTATATACGGACTATGTGAGCTTCGGGAGACATATAGTGGACCGCGCACGAGCATGTATATATCCCCCACAGCATCACTCGCCGAGAAGCTCCCTCCGACAATCACCACTCTCTTGCTGGCGTACTGCTCCCGCGACCGGACTGCATTCACATGCTCCAGTGTCTCCGGATGAGTATTTACCACCCGATCCAATCCAGGAATCTTCGGGAGAAACGGCTCGCTATATTGTCCCGTAGCAACTATCACCGCATCAAACTCCTCCTGCCACCATAAATCCCTTTTCCCCCCTTCCACGGCTTCCGGCCGCCTCAGCGTCAACCTCCATTTACCAGACCATGTTTTCTCCACTGATACAACCGTGGTCTCAAACGAGATAGACCCCTGAAGCCACTCAACCAATTCAAGGAGATATTGCGCAACAGTATACCACGGCCTCGTCGCATTCCCGTCCCCATACCTCTCCACGGATATAGGGGAATTCTCCTCTGGAAGTGGAGTGTGAGTAAACGCCATCAAATCTGCAGGCACATTCGTGTCTAGCCAGCCATACATCGCCGTCGGCATTGTGTCGTCTGAGGGAACGCCGGCGTTGTCCTCTGCGGGAATGTGGACGGTTTCTGTCCCTGCACCGGACTAGCCGTGCTCGGGTATGTCCCTGGGAACCGCTAGGGCGTCACATCGTAATTCCAGGTTCCGCCAGGGCGATCTCTTCTCTCGAAAACTCGGATTCTGTCAAACACTTTCTCGTCGTGCAACGCTCTTAGGGCTGAGATGCCTGCTGGCCCGGTGCCGATAATGGCTACGGTGGGGTAGCGGCGCATCTTCTCCCTCCTGCTCCTCTTCTTGGACTTCGAACTCGTTCAATGCAATCACCCGTTCTTTTCTTTTCTTCTAAAATTCTCTCCAAATCAGAGCCTCTAGGGGAAAGATTTAATCTATCCATGGGAAGAATATGAAGGAGCCATAGCTGAATGTCGTGTGATGATGCTATTTCGAAGCAAAAGCACGAATCAGGGCTAAGGGCTTACCTATCGTATCACTGACTAGACATTCCTGCAACTCATGATGGGCCATCTCACACTCGGTATCGCAGTTAATCTACCCGAATCATAAGGTCCTTTTATAAATAATGGATTGCAGATGTCGAACACATTTCTTTAATCGTTCTTAAATCATAAGTTATCGAACCATCAACTCGCCTCATTCATGTGTCAACCGAACCATGACTTACCAAAATCTGCCAGCTCCATTGCAGCAAGATCATGGTTTCACATGCTTTTCCGTTTTTGTTGCCTGCTCTGGTATATCAGATCATCTTGATTGGCACATAAACCACGGTTCATGCAATCAAGATCCTTGATGGACGCCGCGACTATAGTACCTGATCAACCAATAAGATCACCCTAACCCAATACCAACAAGAACTGGATCGAAGTGGCGGTGCAGTGGCTTGAACGTGGAGAGTGTAGATCTTTGCGCCACATATTACATCATCGTCCAGTGTCACGCCCACCGTCACACAGCCAACTCTCATCAGAACGCTCCATCCCGGGGAATCCAGGCCACAAAATCCTGATTAGAGATTTACACCTGAATATAATCGAAAGTGATACTTTAAGACTTCTATACTCCAGACTCCATTAGAACAGAAAGGTCCAGAACTGCTCTGAAGACGCAGTTCGTAATGCAGCAATTCAACAGCTTCTTCAAAAGCAAATCGGGGACAAGTACCAATGCGACTACCGACGCCAACACAAAGGCACCTCCCGCCTTAGAGCCTGTCTCAGAGACACAACAGCCACGGCGGCGTGGATCCCACGATCCGGTCCTGACACCGGAGGACGAAGCCTTTTTACAGACTCTCACAGCCGAGTCTGCCCCAACTGGCCAAGGCGCAGTACCAGCACCAGTTGGAGATGGAGATAGAGACGAAGAGCCAGCATATTCTGCTGGTGTTCAGACCCAAGGTCAGGATCAGACGCCGAAGTCGCCGATCGAGGAGTTTGGCAAAGAGCTGGGAGAGCAGGAACGGAGAAAGTCAGCAGCAGGTCTGGAACCGTCATTGTCTGGAGACAGCAATGCGGAGAAAGTCATGGCTAAGACTGGAGAGTCATCAGGTGATAATGAGAAGGGAAAGGAGAACGCTAAATTGGAGAGGCCGAAGAGTCCGGAGAAGAAGAGGCGGCCATGGAGTATGATCTGGAAGAAGAGCGAGAAAAAGGTATTTCTATCCCAGATAGCTGACGGTCCTTCAAATTATTTATCAGAAGAAAAGTGCTAATACTCTCTTCATTCCTAGGCATCCCAACCCCAGCATCAACCCCAGTTCCCAGAAACCGCACCCACCACCTCCATCGACTCAAGTGAAACCGAACAACAACGCGAGAATGCCGACATGACCGCCATTTTAGACAAACTCAACCTAGCTGCGGACAACAACCGCGTCTTCTCCATATCTGACGAAACCCAAGAACTCCTCCGCAAATTCAAGCTCATCTTCAAAGACCTCATCAACGGCGTTCCAACCGCATACCACGACCTTGAGATGCTTCTAACAAACGGCAACAAGCAGTTACAAGACACATACTCGAATCTTCCCAGCTTCCTACAAAAACTAATCGAAAAACTCCCTGAGAAATGGACTGAGTCGCTTGCTCCGGAGATGATCGCCGTCGCTGCGGAACGAGCAAGTCGGAGCGGTGTGAATGTAGATAATATCGGCAAGGCGGCGGCGGCGGCGAATAAAATAGGAATCTCAGTACCGAGCTTGAAGGAGCTTGTGGGCAAGCCCGCCGCGATTGTGGGGATGTTGAGGTCTATCATGGCGTTCTTGAGAGCGAGGTTCCCGGCTGTGCTGGGAATGAATGTGCTTTGGTCGTTGGCCTTGTTTAGTAAGTTCCTTACCGTAACCTACTGTTTAATTCTTGGGTTAATTGGCTAATCTTGCATGGACAGTCCTCCTCTTTGTCCTCTGGTACTGCCACAAACGTGGCCGTGAAGTCCGTCTTGAGAACGAACGCCTCGTTACAGAGGAGGAAATCGAGAATATAAACCAAGAGTCTTCTGAGAATAAGGCGGCAGAAACGGGAATGGGAACGGAAACAACACCTCCAATTCGCAGTACCGAGACTCTAACGACCACGGCCGCACAGGGTGCATCCGCATCCGAGGTCCGTAGGGGCATCAAAGAGGCGCAGGAGGCTAGAGAGAAGAAGACTAATGCAAAGGTTCTTGCCGCTAAGGAGCAGGCACAGAAGGGAGATAAACCCAGTGGAATTGAGAACGAGCCTATCAAGCCTACGAGATCAAAGTCGATATTATCCATCTTTGGCAGGTCGGGCAGCCAGAGTTCTGCAGTAACTGAGAGGAAGATCGAGCCGTATCCAGGAACGTGAGGCTAAGGTTGTGGACGAGGATGGGCTGTGGCCATGGAACTGGGATGCATGATTTATGATGTTTACGATGCTATAATACCTTTTTGCGTACACTTCAAATGCTATTATATACCATGCCAGCAGTATGACTTGAAATATCAGTGAGGTTGTGTCTTATCTTAGAACAATAGCCACTATCCATCTTACATTTTTTCCTAATTTACCTATGTTCGTGCTCAACTCAGCTCTCCGACGCCGTTTGCTTGAATTCCTTAGGACTACCCAGTCCAGGGCACTGTCTATAGTTCAAAATTCCCACTACCACTTCCGTACAAAGCCGTTCTTTCAGTCAGGGATGTAAATCAGTCTCTGTGCAGCTTTTCAAGACGAGGTAGAGGACCTAAACGGGTTTAGAGCAAATAATTGGACGACTCGTAATGCCACTTGGACGGTTTGGCCCAGTCAAGGGATAGGTTACCCAGGGACATCCTGGGTTCGCATTTTTAGGACAGCCTGTGAATCAGAGTTACTGAAGCTATGATCGAGCGGGCTAGGCAGCATAACACGGGATAAGAGGAAGATCGACTGCCACCTTGATTTCAGGAACCATGGTGTACGCATTACGTGCGACTCTGAGTTATATTAGAGTATTATTAAGTACGAAATATTGCCATTAATATTTCCCCTGAGCAGTATGATTTATGGCCGGGGTATTACAGTGAACTTTTCACTGGATGCTTCGCGTCACCAAGCTAGGCAAACACCAAGCGACCTGGATGAATGGGATGCGGACATTCGAGCTTTCTGTAGTTGCATCCAACACTTTCTCGGCCTACTTGTGGGTAATGTGACTACTTGTGTGCTTCGAAGTGAGTCAATATAGGGTCAATTGCCTGCTATTATCCGGTGGAAGTAAGGAGAAGGAGGAGGCTTCTATATCATCGAGCGGGTGGGAACAAAAAAGTGAACAAAAAGATGATCAGGGCCTTGAGGCGGTGAGGTGAAGGGCAGGTGATGGGGCAGAGTGGCTTGGACTCGAGCAGATACAAAAGATGGGAGTCTCAAGTGGACTGTGAATGGGCATTTCAAGGCCCTTATACGACATGTCGTAGAGGCCGCCGGCCGCCCGGGCCCTGGTTTGCTTCGTGCTTTCCACGAGCTGAGGCAGACTATGGGTAGTATAGTGGAAGAGAAGATCGAATCCAGTTCAGGTACGTATTCATTTTATCTATCTTTCTGCGGTCTTGATATTATACATGTGCAGTATGTTTTGAATTAACTGGAATAAGCTGGAAACTAAGTGCCCGAGCTGTCAGAGAACAATCATCCAGCCGATGTATGTGGCGGTGTATGTGTAGCATATTAGGCATGGACAAAGAATTAACACAGATATCAGCAGCCAAAGAAACACATAAAAAAGCCCGAACTGGATATAAGAAAGAAAGGGAAACGACACTAAATTTGGTAATAAGATCAGAGAGCAAATACTGGCAGGGCTAGCGCCATAGCCCACGACCAAGCCATCGAGCCTGGAGCACGGTGGAGAGGCGACGCAGCACCCGTAAACACCGGTGCTGTTGGCGAGGGCGTCACGGTCTGCGACGGCGTGTTTGTGGCCAGGGTTGTTGTCCAGGGGTTGGCGAGGGTGGTTGACCCAGCTCCCGAGCCGGAGCCGGAATCAGAGCCAGAAGTCGGCGCCGCGGTAGGCTGGGGAACTAGCTCGATAGTAGATGTCTGCACCGGGTTGACGCCCGACCCAGCAGTCTCCGTGACCGTGGCAGTGGAGAATCCAACTTGCGGCACGGTGACGGTGTACGTTGAGTAAGTAATTGTCGTGCATGGAGGGGCCGTGGGAACCGGAGACTGCGATTCAGAGCCAGTCTGTTCAGGGCTCACATCCGTAGGCGTCGCGGCGGGAGGCGGGGTGAGGGTGATCGTCGTAGGAACATTGGTGATGATTCCGGGGTTCTCAGGGACATAAGCGGCGCAGATACCAGCCATGTAGGAGAGAGCGGCTTGAACCTCGTCTGCATCAGCACCCCATGCCTGGATACAAGAGATAACCTTCTCGGTGAACTCGGATGAGGGGCAGAAGCAGGTGATATCGCTGTTGGACTTGCAGTCCGGGATGAGGTTGAGCCAGGTATTGATACATTTAGGAACAACGTTGGGGCAAGAGGTCGTTGGGACGGGGGTAGAGGAGGTTTCTGTCTCCGAGGGGGTTGAAGGAGTTTCCTCAGGAGAGACAGAGGTTGGCACGGCGATGGTTGAGGTAGAAGTCAGGGTCTGCGTAGAGATCGTGGTGTAAGTTGACGTGATTGTGGAATCGCCGCTGGTGATTGTGGTTGTTGCAGGGCAGGTAGTGACAGTCGTGTATGTGATCTCGGTGACGGTTGACCCGGGAACTGGTGCCTCAGGGGTTGTCGTGGGGAGGACCGCGGTTGGCACGGAGGCGGTTGCCGACTCGGTAATCGTGGCGGTAGAGACAGTGGTGTAAGTGGAAGTGATTGTGGAATCGCCACTAGTGATAGTGGTAGTGACAGGACAGGTAGTGACTGTGGTGTAGGTGATCTCGGTGACAGGAGTTTCAGGGACAGGAGTCTCCGAGGTCTCTGGGGCCTCTGGGGTGGTAGTAGGGTTGACGTCGGTTGGGACATCGGGGGTTTCCGATGGAACAGCAGGGGTCTCAGAAGGCGATGGAACACCGGTCAATGTGCAGCGATTGCAGATGGTGGTCGTTGCAGTGATGGTCGTCGTGCTCAGAGTGCTGGTAGTCACGGTAGTAAACGTGGACTCGTCGGAGGTGATCGTATCGGTAACTGGGCACCAAGTGACAGTCGTGTAGGTGATCTCCGTAGTTGTCATGTCCGGAGGAATGACGGAGGACGAGCCAGGGCTGACGCTGGTGGGAATAACCGGGGTAGTGGTTTCAGGGGCAGCAGGCGTCGACGTCTCAGCGGGGATTGAGACAGTGGTAGTGGTCTCCGACGAGGAGGTCTCCGCAGGAGGGACGTCTTCAGTATCAGTTGGAGTGGACGGCGTCTCTGTAGGAGTTACCGGGCACCAGGTAGTGGACACGAATACCGTCGAAGTTGTCACCGAGGTGGAATCCGCAGGGCAATTGGTCACGGTAGACGCACACTGCGTGATAGTAATCTCGCTGGTGGTGTAGACGGTTGAGATGGTGAATGGCACGGAGCTGCTGCCGGGGATGCTCGAGAAGGACGTAGTAGTAGGCGGGATGACAGGAGTGGACGAGGTGACAGGGCTGGAGCCAGTAGGAGTCGGGACACCGATCACAGGAGTGCTGCTAGACGTCGGGGCCTCTGGAGTAGGCGTCGCGGACGGCGTCTCGGAGGGAGTCTCAGCAGGAGGAGTGTACGTCGGCTTGCCTGGACCACAGACGAACCCGATGCTTCCAATACCGAGATCACAGTCGTCGTGCTCGCTGTCATCTGGCAGCTCGAATCCAACAGATGTAGCACCACCGCACTGGTCATTGGTGACTTCCGTACCAGCGGAAGAGCACCGTGCGTGCTTCTTGCAGGTCGAACCGTCGGGCATGCCAAAGGAGATGACCACGTCGGCGTCGACGGAGGTGAAGAGGTGGAACTTGTCAATGGAGAAGCCAGCCCTGTCCTCACCGCACGAGATGGACGGGCCGGAGGACTTTGTGATACCCTTGCCAATCTTTCCGGTAATGCATTTGCTCTAAGAAGAAGAATATTAATGGCCGTCGACGCTTTTCGTCAGAGGGCAGGGTCCCTATACTCACATTGAAGGTCCGGGTACGCAGTCCACCGAAACCATTGCTGCAGCTGAAGCCGGAGAAGTCCAAGCCACCGAACGAGCTGAAGTCGCCAATATCGAGGTCGTCCCAGGTGAAGCCAGACTGCTGCTGCTCGGTACACTCGTTGTCGGTGTTATCGGGAGCAGTATAGCATTCGTCACTACCCCACCACTGCCCGCCGCCCATCAGTACGGATTCATATCTGTAGAAGGAACCTTGGGGTAACTCACCAAGCCAGTGGCCCGGGCAGTGGCCAGAAGGGAAAGGACCGAGACCAAAGAGGTGGTCTTCATGGTGTTGAAAAGAGCGGATCTATTGAGACCAAGATATCGAAACCAGCGATAACAGAAGCAACAGAAGCAAAGTGCAGAGTCGGGAAAGACTGAGAAGAAAGGACGAGACTAACGAGTGTCTGTCTAACAGAATACAACAGAATATCAAGAGAGAAAAGAGAATGAAACGATGAAGAGGATGAGTAGACCCGGAACACCCCCCAGCTGGGGGGTGGGCGAAGGGTCTTTATAACGAGAGCCAGCCTGACACAGTGGCGCCAAACAACAAAGCAGTCGAGTGGCTCCACAGTCTACCAGTCGGTGATAGGGTCACATTCGGTCGACCTGCAAGAATCAGGAACTGCTACAAAGTAAGACAACATGAGAAGCGCCATTGTCGCAGGTTCAAGCCTCCTTGGGGTGTCAGGGACTGGTTCGTTGCAGAAAGCGGCCGGCGCGAAGCCACTACTAACCACCACCAATCACTGACCGCTTCTCCTTAGCCGCCAGCTCTGCAGAAGCGTCTCGCCAGGCTATTAATATTTTGGGCTGCTATGATAGGCAGAACAACGGCCAGTGGTTCAGTCGTCGATCGAGGTTGATTGCTGCAGCTAGACCGAGCTGTCAGGGCCGGTGTCTGATTCGAGGTCTCAGGGAGAGAAGAGGGGCCTGGGGGAGGAGCCACTGTCAGTGCTCAGCAGTTGAGACTAAGACTGTCTGGACTGTCTGGACTGTCCGTAAGTGCCGTCTGACTGCAGTCTGAGTGACGCCTGGAGTCGGTATGGAGTGTGCGCCCTGGGCTAACCGCGCTGACTCGTCACAAGTTACAACCCTGCAGATGATCGACTGTTGCCGACTCGAGGGACTAAGAATAATACGTTGCAGGAAAAGAACCAATAGAACCCAATATGTAGCTGATTGCTATATCCACAAAATACGTAACAGGCCGTGTCTGCAACAGAGATGAGGTATGGTATATCCCGAAAGCCACTCCGACTCCAGGCACAAACAGAAAAACAAAGAAGCAAAAGAAAAAGTGAAAGGGAACAATGAAGAAAAGAAGAAGAAAAGAAAAAGATATTCATAGCCTTCGTCATCAAACTCAAACTTTTGGTCGTGCTTTGATTCTTGACCGCTGCAGACCTTGAGCCCCGATCCCTGTCCGGTTTCAAACAAGCTGAGACAGCCACATGATCTATCTAACACGCCATCGCCGCCGTTTTTTTTTAAAACGGTATCTGACTGTGTCGCTGGGCGTTCATCAGTTTTCGCCGCACTGCTTCCCCTCCCGCATTTCCGCTCGCCTTGCGCTTTCGGGTCGGCGTGCGCTGGTCTGCATGTCGGGCGTGTCGAAACACACTCGATGCGCGGGACGGCGAGTTGGCCGGCATGAATTCCCGGTGCTGCGGGAGTCGCAGTAGCGCCTGGTAGCGATTGTGATTGCGGCGGAAGGCCGTCACAATTCCCCGATCGAGGTGGTTCAGGAACCGTTCCGCACTGTTGGTCTGGTGCGGGTCGGCCCCACGATTCGGGGTTGGGGTCCCATTCGTGCTGCCCACTGCTGCCGCTGTCATGGGAGACGCCATGGCTTCTTCGTCCGAGTCCTTGTCAAGTTCCTCGTCGGAAGAACCATCGCCAAAGTCAATAAAGTCATCTACGTTCAACTGGGCTTCGGGGTCTTCGTCTTCGTCGTCTTCTTCAAAAGAGCTGTCAATCGCAAAATCGCGAGACGGATAAAATGCTTCTGGGGGACCCATGACCTGGCCACCCGGTGCAATATCGTTACCCAGAGCCGTCATCATTAGGTTAGCACTAGACGCCAACATAGGGCTGAGATCCATATTCGGCGAGATGAGCGCGTCGGTGTCGCTCTCGTCAATCAGATGCATGGTCGTCGCTCGTGGGCTATTATTCGCGGTTCCGCAAACGCTGGTCGCCGCTGACTCAAGCCAGTCATGGCGAGATGAAGCATACGCAGGAATAATCACAAGGTGCTTGCCAGTGCAATCTACTAGGGCAACTGGCTTGTGAGGGTCTGCAACAAAGGTGCCCATGATGGGGCCTCTCCTTCGTCGGGGAGTAGGCTCAGTCTTTTCTTCAACCCCAGCAACCAAGGAAGCAGAGGAGTCGCGGCGGAGGATAGATCGCGGGTGAGTGATGGTAGCTGGAGGGGGAAGGTCTTCATCTGTAGTCTCGCCATCGTCGGCTTGAAGTGGGTTAGCAAAGCAAAGGGCACAAATCGATTGGTGCTGCGCATACTCTCATAGCCACTCGAGGATCCCTCGGAGAAGGCGCCATCGGACTCGACATGGTAAATGTTGGAGTGGCCATAGTCAGAGTCTGCGTAGATCTCATCCGATTGCCGGCGAGACGAACGGCCGCCGACCTCATTGCTGTCGTTCTCAATCATGCGGCGCAGCTGCGGGTCAAGACTGTCCTGTTGGAGGAAATCACTCGGGATTTCGTCTTCGGTGTAAGAATCGCTGTCAGAAGACGAATCCGAGTCTTCTTCGAAATGTACTCGGCGCGGTACGGGGGTTTCTACCGCGGTCTCACTTGCTACGTCAGTTTCACCGAACGCTTCCATCGCACTGTAGAGCTGCTGTTCGTCAAAGAGCGCTCCGGAGAACATCATATCATCATTGAAGACACTAGGACCGGCCCAGTCATGAACGTCAGAGGCACCAGTGTTTGCTGCGCTCGCGATATCATGCTCATCTTCAGATTCCAAGATCATGAGCTCTTCCAGCATTTCAACATCTCGTTCTTCATCATCACCATCACTAATATAATCCACAGCGGCGTAGACATCATCAGAGCTGTCGTCCAAGTCTGGGCCATCGCTGAGTTCGTGTTCGCTGTCGTCGTCGGACACAGCTTTTGTCTTGGTGCGTTTTGTCGATTTCATCCCCGCCTTATGGTTTCTATAAGACGGGGTAAGGAGAATCGGTTGGTCATCTTCGTCGTCCGCATCGTCAGAATCATTGGGATCGTCCTCCTCGTCGCTCAGCCCTTCCATTGACGTGACTGAAGAAAGACTGGAAACGGTCGATGATGAGGCCCTCCGTTTCCGATCTGAGCTGAGGGATACTGATTTGCCGGGCCTCTTGCCGGAGCTAGAAAGGGAACTTGAGGTACCCTTGACGGCCCGCTTGGACGGGATAGTTTTCGGCATCGTTCTGAGAGTTTAGGGCACTGTGATCGGAGTTCGAGTTGTCTGGACACGGTGCGTAGGGGATAGGTGGAGGAGTGTGGAATCAATAAAGTTTGTTACCCGCAATCGGTCAATTGCGTCGACACTTTCCGGACGAGATGAGGAGGGGTAGTAGAAGGATCACAATTGTCTTGGTCGTGATTGATTTCTTCGTGGTAGCGTTAGGAGAAAGGAGCCGTTTTAGATCGTCAGTAGGATATAGGGATGGAAGGATGTGAGGCAGGGTCGGATTCGAAGGAGTAGGGAGGAGATAGAAAAGATTTGAAAGTAATAGCCACAAGAGCACCTTTCCGCCCGTTCTGGACGTCCAAGTGCTTCTTCCGTGAATGTACTGGATGGCAATTCCGACGCTCCTGAAAGTTGCGTCGAAAGAGAGACAGAAATCGTCAAGTCAAATGGGGGATACTCGGAGCTGCTAGGACTGGGGGGCCGGGAGAAGGCTCCCCAGCGAGGAATCTACAGCTCAACGAAAGCCATGGCGGCGTGGAGCTCTTGACGATATCTGTTGTAATACAAAGAGGTATATGGATGAATATCTGAGTGAAGTGACGGGGATTGTTGCTAACGAGCCTGTTGCTGGATAATAGCAGAGAAGAATGAAAAGAAAGGATGAGGGGGTGTTATGATGGGAGGGAGGAAAAGATGGAATGGAGCCCGCAAGCCTGAGATGCTGTACCGTACGGTATTGTCACGCCTCAAAATACCACGCTTCCGGATTCGTCGCGGTGGATTCTCTTGCTTGTGGAAATGGGTCTGTTTCCGCTGGCCGGGTTTTGTAAGGCTTGATTGGACTGTGCATTGTATAAACGAGGTCGACCATTGGTGAAATGCACCTCACCGCCCTTTTCAGTTTTCTCTTACATTACGTTCGGCATGGAGGCTGTATCAATGTTTTTAATGTATCATGATGCAACATAAAGTCTTGCTGGCATTCAGTGGCATTCAATAGGCTGAGTATTAAAGTATATCACTAACGTATGAGTCAAGGATCAAAGAGATGTGCGACAAGTAGTCTCCTACGAGTGAGTCCATGGTCTGTCCGTGCAGCATTTGGAGGACAGTACTTGGGTACAATTGCGGCTGGCTCGATCAACCAACAGCCTGCATACGGCAGTCAAATCAATAATCTATTCATGACTGCCAGCGGGAAAGCTGATTCGCTACATGGCAGCCTAAATATCCGGCCAAGCCAGGCCAGAGTGACTCACTACTGCCAGCGTATCGAGTCATCTACTACCGTTTACCCAATTAGGACGCTGGCCTTAAAGCTGGAGAGTTGACTGACAAGATCTGGAGATGCAGCGACTGCAGTCCGACTTGCCGCGCAATGGCAAACGGCCATGTGAGGGGCAGTCGCTGGACCGTGCTCTACATGCTGATCCTATTGTAATTCTGATATCAGTGGGGGGTTTCTGATGTATCGTCCTGCCGAGAATACTTTACAGCGTATTCTGGCCTGGCAGTTTTGCAGTTTTTGAATGAGCTTGGAACGAAGCATCTTACCACGGTGTCCGCTGTTTAGAATCTTCAGCGGGGGTTGTATACTACGTGGCGGCAACCAACCCGAAAAAGGCAAGAAATCACCAGGCTGAGGAAACAAATTTTTGAGCCTGGTAGTATTGTATTGGGTCTAGCGGTTCTCAGACCAATCTTATCGCCTCACTCGCCCCAAGCCTCCCGCCTCAACCGCCTCGGCTCGCCGATGGTATGGTACTCGCCTTGCATCAAGTCATGTTTCTCGAGTTTTCGGGTTCTTCTCCACTGAGTGAGTGAGTGGCAAGCAAATTGCCGTCCCGTCAGACAGGAAATCCTTTACGATGGTCTTCGTTGTTTGTTGTAAACAGAGTAGTTCAGGGATAGTCCGTCATGCATTGTCTGTGAAATAGGCATATTTTTGGCTCATTCCCGCCAGCGCTTAAAGTACAAATCTCCATGCAAGTACATGCAGCTTCCTGCACGATTCCCAACAGCGTTATTGGCCCAAACAAGCGGTAAAGGAGACAGCTGGCTTGACCTCAGTTCCTACATTTAGCTGCAGATAAATCGTGGAGATGGTCGGCGTCCAAGCGTCTTCTGTCGTGGCTGGTTGGCTAGGGGTTTTCTCCCTTCTGTCTCTACATCACAATGCAGTTATCCTGAAGTCTAAGAACTTATAGTTCAAGTTCTGTTCCGTGAAGGATTCTACATGCAGCGCTGCCGTGGAAGAATTGGCCGTAGTCGTACTCCGCACTCCATAAATGGTATGGTGATACCGTCCGTGCTTGCAAAACAGATATAAGGGCAAAAGGAGTCCTCCGTTAGCTCGCGGGGACTCTGCCAGTTTACGTATGGATAGTTCTCTGCTTTGAGAATTTCGCTCCATCAGCGGTAGAAGACCGTTTAACCACGGGGCGTCGATCGTCTCTGTACCCTTTATACTTGGCCTGCCTGGTGAATGGATCAAAAAATAGAATCGCAAAAAAATTGAACTTGATTGAAGCTGGTGACTCCGATACGGGGAATCGAACCCCGAGCTGCCGCGGACAATGCTTTCAATTTGTGTGAAAACCACTTGAAAGGCGGCGATGTTAGCCGTTACACCATATCGGACTTGATATCTAAACGTTTTATTATTGCACTTATAAGGGGTTGACAAAGATCATGGCTCAAGAAATAGGATTCCCTCACCCAGCGTGGGGCTGTAGCTCACGTGATCCTAACTTACCCTTATACCACTGCAACCTTGGTGTTCTTTGGGAAGCAACGGCCCTCGCCCGGTCCGCGATAGAGTCTAATAAGCTACATTTATTTTGAAACTTTTGAGTGGGATACGGCAATTTGGGGGTAGAGACAGCACCAGCCCCCTGAGAAAAGCCATTGCTGGCTTCTTTACTACCCAACGAGATTAAGTCCAGGATTTTAAGATCGCGGTACATGCATTTCTCAAACACATTAAGGATAAGGGGACCCAGCATATTTTATCAACGGTTTCGCTCAAGTCAGACATATAAGTTGGCGGGTTCATTGGCGATCATGTCTTTATACTGGCGTCCTATGATTTGAAGAAGTCTGATTGATCGGCAAACCGCAAATTTCAGATAGTCCGAAGTGAGAGAATTCAATGGGCCTTTTTTTAGGAAAAGAGGTCACTGAACCCCTTGTTCGAAATGTATGTGAGGAACCAGGCAACGGCTCTACTTGAAGAGACGGAGCAGCGACGAGACGTGCTGTCGGCGAGCTAGTCTTTATAAAGGTTTTCCACTATGAAGTGACTGGCATCTGGCTGGAGCTCTTTGTATCTTCACTTTGGGGGTCCTTTCCAATACTGGCCTGCGATGTCCAGTCGTCCGGTTGTCCGTATGTATGGGTAGAGTGGCTGGCTGTAAGGTAAAAGGTAAGACAAGTGTGAAAGCAAGCATAAAAACCTACTGCCTAGGCTGTGGCCTAACGCAGCATTCAGGCGCCTTCAGGCGTGGTGGCGATTCAGGGACTGGCAATGATGCTCCATAGTCACCATTAGAGCTCTTCGGACTGAATCCGTGTCGCGCTCTCTCCAAGTGCAAACAAGGGACCTTAACGTTTCGTTGCTTGATTTGGATTGGCCACGTTGAGTTGAGCTAGATGGAATGGATGTCGGAAATAGCACACGTATATATCTGTGTGTATGATGGATGGTGTATGTACATGCGCAGCGGTATTATATGGATGTGTATATGAAATGAACTTAGGTACGGTAGATGAAATACATGTACAGTTTTTGGGAATGCTCGAGGTAAGTTGCAAGGCAAACAGAAAAAAAGAGGGAAATAGGAAAAACGGATAGACCCGGCTTTGGTAACCATGCCTAACGCCAATTTCCGAAAGTACGGGGTAACAAGCAGAGAGAAGACAAGTTGAAGAACTGTGATGAGCAACAATAGGAAATTGTGCAAAGGAGAATGAAAGAACAGTCCGGTTTCAGAGCATGACATGGATAAAGATCAGGGCGAGGACGGAAGGTGACCACAAGTACTCCAGGCAATGCGTTCGTAAGGATGCTATTCAGAGGCAGGAAATGGGGCGTGAAGATTTGGAGGAGAGAAGTAGGCGACACGCTTTCCGACGAACCAAGCGAGAGAAAATCCAAACTCGCTAAATAAGATAACAACACAACGGTAGGAACATTGCTTTGCTTCGCTTCTTTCGGATATGAATAATGATGAATTCAGATCAAGATCGGTAGGAGAGAGTCGTGAGATACGATAAATGAAATAGGTTGTTGATGTTAGAAACTAAAAAGCCCGCTGCGCTTCTTCCCAAGCGGATAAACCACCAAAGCAGCAAGAAACAGTCCCACAGTAAACCCAATAGCAACCTGTACCATCCCGTATCCAATGTCGAAGACGACACCCTGGAAAGGATTCTCTTGGTAGCTCTGCTGGCGGTGCTCAGCGGTCATGTTTTTCGCCGCGTCGACGAAGCTCTGCGTGCCGTTACTGGGCACCGAGAACGGCGTCTGCTGCGTGGTAATTTGGCCTGCCGATGCAATTCCCGCTACCAATGACCCACTGGCTGCGAGGCCAGATGGGACAAGCACAAAGATGGCAGGGAGCATGGCTGCTGCTGCTAGGCCGTGCCGAAGACGCGAATAGAGGTTTGCCATGACCCCAACAACGAATGCTCCCAGGGCGGAAGAGACCTGCGTGGAAGAGTAGAAGCGTTTCGCGCCAAAGTAGTTGGTAATGTATCCGGCAAAAGCGATAACGAGCATCACGGGGATCTGCTTCCATTTGGCCTGGTTGACTGTGGCGAGGCAGAAAGTGAAGATGATGACAAAGGGAAAGCGCTGGAGGTACTCGTTCGTGATAGGGCTGGCAGGGCATGTATAGTCTGTTGAGGCGTGGCGGTCTAAAAGGCCGTACACGGCAGTGCCGATTGTGATGCCAAAGCCGAGAAAGAGGGAATAGATGATGGCGTACACCATGCGAACGGAGCCGGCGACGATGCTGCGTGATTGAAGCTCTAGGCTGGCGCAGAGAACGAGGTAGCCGGGGAGAATGAGAGCGATGGAGGATTGGGCGAGGGCTGCAAAGCAGAAGAGATGGCCGCCTTTGTAGGGGATACTGCCAAATGCGCGAGCGAGGAAGGAAGTGAGAACGGCGGCGGATATTTCAAACACGTTGGAGTAGAGGTGGGAGCGAGGGGAGAGGACGAGCTGTAGAATTCCTAGGAGGCACCCAAGGACGAAGGCGATGGGCATATCGATGGGACGAGCACCAAAGGCAAAAGGGCCAACAGATGCGCTGGCGAGGCCGTGGAAGAGAATAAGAAGCCAGATGGGGTATTTGTTGTCCTTCTGCAACAGCTTGCTTAGCCGCTGCATGGCCTCTTCCACCCCGATCACGTCGTGGATCACTTCCTTATAAACGGTGTGTGCATCAGAGAGCTTGCCCAAGTCGACACCCTGGTTCACGCGAACAAGTTTCACTTCTGTAGTGTGGGTAGATGCATCATCAAAGGAGACAATCATACAGCCGGGCAGATATAAGAAGTTGGCATTGATCTCCAGCACGCGGGCCGTCATCTTCATGTACTCCTCAAGTCTATGGGTAGGGGCACCAAACTTCATCAGGGCCTTGCATAGTATGAGCAGATACCTCTGGCGCGCAAGCAGCTCGGCAATGTGAACAGTGATGCGGATTTCATCTTCGAGCTGGGGCTTCCCCATGCGCTTGGACATCCCGGGGATAGCCCCGCTACTGCGGGAGCGTCTGAGCATTGAAAATGGCGAGCTGATGGAATTCTTGGCTGTCGAACCCGACAAGGAGGTGTTGGACTGATTGGCCGACTTCTCATACCACTTCCTGGGCTTCTGAGGAGCACGCCACGAAGGGTCCGGGGAGAGGCCGCGGGCACTCAGGTCACCAGAGCTGCTCTGGCGGGAGTGGCCATAGCGGCCCCGGGGTAGATTCAGGGTCGGCTGCTCGTAAAGCTTCAGGAGCGAGGACAGAATGCCGCCGCGGTAGTGAGTCGGACGCTGGACGTAGGCGTCAGGATCCCTTTCCTCGATAGGGGTGACCGGGCCAGAGCGCAGGCCGCTGGGAGAATTAGCACTGATGCGGTTCAGAAGGTGAAAGTCTCGGCGAGTCATCTGTTCAACAAGCTGGTGAGCTTCAGAGTTGCGGTTGTGAGGGCGTCCATCTACTAGGCCGTAGTAGTCATCGTCCTCGTCCGAAGGGTAGTCGAGCTGTTTTTCAGGGAGCCGGATCATCGGAATGTCATCAGCATCCTCAAATGGCTGTGACGCTTCTGTAGGAGACGAAGCAACAGATGACGGCAGACTCGGCCACGGGCTCTGACTGGGAGACTTCGAGGGACGTCCCAAATGGGATGCCAACTTCTGGGCTCGCTCCTGCGCTGAGTAGGCCGAGTGGATAGCCCTGCCCTTCTCATTGCTGACTTCATCGGTAGCAACGATCCCTGAGGAGCTATCCCTGGAGTAAACAGCGGTACCGGCAGGAAAGGTCGAGCTAGGTTCCCCATTAGGAAAGGGGTGGGGATCAGATGCGGTTCGCTCATACGCCGGAATGCTGGCAGTAGGCAGCGGTCTCTGCGGCAGAGGCGAACCCCTTCGCTGTGACGTGGGGGGCAGGGCCGCCTCGCCGACGGTGAACTTGACCCGGTTCGCGCTCTTTAGAATGCCTGCATTCCGCTGCTTGCCATGAGCTCCGCCGGGGTCGAGAGTCGCGCGCTCTGGTAGGGCCTCATTGGAGCCCTCGGACGGCGATACGCGCGGCCCAGGTGGGGATGGACCTCGGGCATCTGCCTCGGGTACATCTGTAAGGCTGGAACGCTGGGAAGAGGTGGTGGGAAGATCAAAATAGCCGCCTGCCATTATCTTCTGATCTCCCTGCAGTCTGACGCAGTTGGGACCGGTCCACCAACGAGTCTTGTGTCACCTCTTGCCTATCCTCTTCTGTAACCTTTTTCTGTATAAACTTTTTCTGTCTGTATCTTCGTTTTCTTTTCTCGCGCAATACTGTTCCTGCATTGCTATTGTCAGATATATGTGCTATATGTGCTCGCTGCAGGAAAAGAGTGTACACTCACAGCTACAATCCTCAAGACAAAATACGCCCAAGAGCAACACCACGAGCAGCACGAGCACCGGCTCTGCAGCTCAGTCTCCCACTTTCCGCCACCGCGCAGCAATAGTCGGATAGGTGGGTTGGAAGGGGGAAAGGGCCCGCTTCGAGGAATGGAAATACGTCACCGATGCATAGTCAGGGCCCGGCGACAGGCAGCAATAAATAGCGGAATTAATCACAGAATCAGGCACAGAAGCATGTAGAAACAATGTCTATATGTGAAGAGAATAAAGAAAACGAGTAAGAAAAGGGGAAGGGGAAACGTTCGAACACGTTAGTGGAGAGAAGAAATATCAAGCAGGTCGAAGGCCCCTAATATGGAGGACGGGACCGAAAACGGAAGTGCGTCAACAGCGGGTTCGAACGCGACAGAAGTCTCAGAAGTCAAGCAGATGTCAAAGAGAATTGGGGGGATTGGCTGCTTCGATAAACTATAACACAAGGCCGAGTCAATCGTCAGGGAGTCCCTCAGGCAGTTCGTCAGGGAAGAATGGACGCTCTAAGCTCTAACAATCCGGCTAGAGACAGCAGGAGGATCATATGAAGAGGAACAAGAACAAGGTGCGATCCTGTGTAGCATCACAGCTGGTCCTCGATCGAGGGCTATCTGTACTCGTCCCTTTTCTATTGTACCTTCTGGTTTCTGACTGGGTTCTAGAAACTGGATTTCGAACGGTTTGAGGACGCGAGGGGCGATGCGGGAGTTTTCGCACTCGGCGGACGTTTTGCCACGAGCAAAACCAAAGGACAGCAGAGGTGAGAACGTCAGGACCAGGAAGGAACTGGAGAAAAACCAGAGACGGTAGCTCGGAACCAGGAGAGCCTGATGAGCAACGGTATCAGAAGAGGAACGGGACTAACAATGGCCCAAAGGGCCATTGTCTAGGCCTTTCTAGAGCAGAGACCGTCAGAGAAGGCCAGGGAAGGCCAGAGACACAGAGGCCCAGCTAGAGATTTTCCTGGGGATACTGACTGATTGACTGATAGACTGATTGACAGAAAGTGTTGACATGACAGCTGGCTTAGTGACTGTCGACGGGCTCGACTGAGCTCATCCAGAGGAGCTCCCGATGGGTTCCACGGATTGTGGGTGGTGGCACCATTGGAGAAGTGGACAGAGTCTATTCTATTCTGACACAACGCTCGCTTACGAATTGCATACGGTCCCTGGCGATCGAACCCGATAGTTGGTTTTAGCTATCTCAAAGTATGCCATCTTGAGCCCACTAGCAGAGACTCGCTAGGCGGCATCATTGTTGACTTGGATGAAACATGTGACTCGATCGACAGCGAGCTGTCAAAGGACTGGCCAAAGGTGGCCCACAGGAAACGTCTGCTACTATAGGAGTAGAGTATACAAATCACGACAGATAGGTCACCATTATGGAATTACAAGAATTTACAAGAATTACAAGAATTACAAGAATCCACAGGAGTCCACAAGAACTTACATCATGAATGACCCGCATCCTGATCGTCCTGCAAATTCGATATGATGTCAATCGTCTCCTAACAGGAGCCAAAACGCAGTCTCACAGAGTCGCACAGTTCACTCCCTTCTAGTATCCGGGGAATCCTGCACTCTGCTCTTGCATCTGCACTGCGCAGTGCAGCCTAAGTTCATGCTGTCCTCTTGCTCTTGCTCTTGCTTCTACAGTAGCTGCTGCTCCTGCTGCTGTTGCCCAGGGTAGAACAACCGCCTTGGCCTCTCCAGTCCCAACAGCTCGTCGACCCGTCACTGCTCAGGTCTAGATCAAGGTCGAGATCAGGTCGAGAAGGTGTACAACATCATTACACCAACTATCGCCACCACGTCCGCAAGGCCTAGGACTCCATGGGCGCGAGGATGGGCCTCATTCAAACGCTAGGGCCAATCTTCAAATTTAGACCTCAGGCCGGGCACCAGCGTCGGATCATGTTTATCGTCTTGTCCTATGCCCCGCGGAGCTGGGCCCTGCCGACCCGGCGGGTCTCTGCCGCTGCTATAGGCTGGGTGAGCTGGAGGCTGGAGGCTGGATAGGCTGGATTGGCTGGATTGTCGTGGTACGGCGTCAGGACTAGAGTCGGAAGGGTGAAGTGGGTAAGCAGGCTTCTTTCCGTCTTGCTTCGCGATCCTGTGGAGGGGCCGTGAGGGTGGAACTGGCGCGCGCATGGGCGAAATCGTCTGCACCCTGCAATTGCATTTGGCGTCATTTTCGGGAGAGTGACTCGAAGACGGGCCTGGCCTGGGCTTTGGATTTTTGAGTTCCGGAAAATACCGTTGGCCACCTGCGTCTGAGGAGAACCAGTGGCTACTGGAGTCGCTACCTAGGTAGCCACGTAAAGACAAATGACCCGAGCTTATCCTTCCAACTTTCATCATAGATTCCGTTGGGCTGATGGTTTAGTGGGCAGGTTGGCTGAGTTCGGATCATTTTCTTGTCACAGTCTGCGCGGTCATGTACCAGGTATTCTATGACTGCCTATGGCTGTCTATGATTGGGTTCGACCATTATATCTTTGACTCCTGGCCTCCGACAACCTCCGACTCCTAAGGCCACTTGAAGTTGGCGGAAGGAGCACGCCATAGTGATCGACAATTGCCTATGCTGGGTATAGTCTGGCCGACTCATAATCCTCACGGAGGATGGAGCCGAGACGGTTCTGGTGATCATGTGCGTGCCGGTGGTTTACTCGATACTGATACTCGATATGGAATTTGAGGCAGTCGTCCTTGGCCTCTGGACTGTCTGTAGACAGTCTCACGAGTCATACCATAGTTATCTACGAGCAGTGCTATAAAGGGCTCATGATTAACGGCACTGATGCGTTTGCTCATATTTCGTTTCTAGGTGCTTCTCACCATAAGATTCTCACGATGGGAAGGCAATGGCTCCCTCTTTGAGAATGGGATGGTACTGAGTCATAATGGGTAATAGCTTTCCCTAGGGGTATTAATGCAAGAATTCTCACGGGATCATACTTGGTAGGTACTTGATGAAACTTGATAGGACTTGAAAGGACTCGATAGGGGCGCTGTGAAACAGGAGTCCAATAGAGTAATCAAATAAAAGAATCAAATAAGCTATAAAAAGAAAGAGAAAGGGATCCGCAGAAGCTTAGTTGAAGATCCCGCTCTTCCATCTTGGACTCTTACGCGTACGCTGCTACTTACCAAGGTAGCCCCTCCTTGCCTGATATAGCCTCACTTCAGTGTCTATAGGCGGGACGAGGGAGTCTGGGATTTGAGCATCGCCCTGAGCGAGCCGAGCAAGCCGGGCTGGCTGCTGGGTTGAACCCCCTGCCTGCCTCCAGTGCTCTGTACTAGTTCACTTCCAGACATCCAGTGTTCCACTGCCCAGTCCCCACCGACGATCATGATCTACGCGCTCAGAATATGCGATTGTACTCTGTACTCTGCGTCCTGTGAGTCGGCCCGGGCCCACTCTACTGCAGACATCGAGTTCTCCGTGAACGCTCTCTGTGAACGCCCTGGACCG
Source organism: Aspergillus nidulans FGSC A4 (assembly GCF_000011425.1). Classification (NCBI taxonomy): domain Eukaryota; kingdom Fungi; phylum Ascomycota; class Eurotiomycetes; order Eurotiales; family Aspergillaceae; genus Aspergillus; species Aspergillus nidulans. Next base: position 1,636,633 of record NC_066262.1, on the reverse strand, counting down.
TCCGCAATACCGCAGAGCAGCCGTGCCGGGCGATGAACATCGGTATCCCGAGTGCCCGTATGCACATCTTACTCTGTACGTACAGAGTAGTACGCCGTTGCCATTCACGAGATCTGCATCACATCAGTTCTGATCTTTTCTTGATGCCAACTCACCATGCAACCCACTCGTCCGCCCACTCTCCACCTACTCGTCCACCAATTCGTAGAACTATATTTCGTAGAACTATATTGGGTCATAGGTAGGTATTGGTGACTTTTGGCAGCGCATCACAGAGTAATTGGTAAAAGCTGCTCTGCGTTGTACCGGGTCGTCTGATAAGCAGCTCCAGAGCCTGGGACATAGAGGTTTATGTCTTGTTGCAGCTCCACGACAGGCGGTATGGTGGGTTTGGGGGTAGGCTTGTGTGACTGGCGGTGCTTATGCTAGAGCAAAGGGTGAATCAGCCCTTCTAGCCAACAGAACTTCACAAATACGGTTCTCGAATTTGGCATTTTCTTGATAAGGTCAATGCGCGCACAGGGGTCGGCCGCAGCATCATGAAAACAATCTCGCTGTCGATATGCCTACGGGAATTGAGCCTTTGTGGTCCTCGTTTTTTTTTTTTTTGTTTTGTTTTGTTTTGTTTTGTTTGTTTATTTTTTCAATGGTATAGGTACTCAGGACTTCGTTCAGACATTGTTTTGCCTGTTTCCAATGCTGATGCAAGTTAGACTCAACACCGCTGGTGTATAAGAATATATTTTCGTAGTTATGAGGGTGGTCATGAGTTATGACCGATTGATCCACCTCCACAACGAATCAGAAAGCAAAATGGAATCCGGGACCTAAGCCGGATATTTTCCAACCCAGAGACTCATATTGGGTTCGCCGTGTCTTGCGAAAAGTAAAGTGGCCGGAAATCACCAGAGGTATAAAGGCAGTTGAGTCAATGATGCAATTTGGAAATATATTCTATCTAGTAAACGCTGTGAGCAACACAAGCCGGGCTAGCTCAATCGGCAGAGCGTGAGACTCTTAATCTCAAGGTTGGGGGTTCGACCCCCCCGTTCGGCTTCCCTTTTTGCTCTTTATTCGTTCCTATCTCCTGCATGCACCTCAACCTCAACCCCTTCATTCTTCTTCTTCTTCTTCTTCTATTTTTTTTTTGTTGCCCTCTTCCTCTCCTAGTTTCTCCCACGCTTCTCCCAGTGGGACGTGTTGACCTGGGCAAGGAAGTGAAACGATTGACATCGGGACCTGAAGCCGGATCTGGACGGTTAGTGGTAGCGGAGAGAATGTGTGGGATTCGACCTGGGCGCTGCCTGACCATAAAGGTAAGCTCATCAGTCACGAAAGAGCTCCATTGATGTGGATGGCGTGGCAGTGGCTGAATCATGCGCCTACTTGTTAGGGGGTTTAAGCAGCACCCTATCATGAAGACCGGGCCGGCTTCTTCGTGAGAAGGATGTATTCTCAGATTGATGAACAGGGTGACAGCACCCCTAGAACCCCGGCATTGAGGGTTGGTAGCTTGATTCCCCGAACTCCAGCCTAACGACAAAGCTTGAAAATGTGCATTTTTCATTGCAAGAAATTCATCCACAACGAGAAAATGAGCAGGGGTCGGGTGGGTTTGCGCATTTAGGTCTCCAGGTCTTTGCAACGGTCTTAAATCAGAGCCAGATTGCGAGGTGCTGGTAGATCGGGCCTGCGTATCCTATAATGAAAGCAAGACAATACGAAGTTGAGAGGTACTGCACCCATCCTGAGCCTTGGGCTCATAACCCATATCTCCCGCTAGACGTGCCGTGTTCTATTCTATCCTGTTCGATGGTTGAATCTCCCCGTGAATACGGAGCTTAGCTGTGATGCTGGGCACGATACCAAGGCCGTTGATAGAGAGTTGGCAGACCTAGGTAGATGGCCAGCAAGGTCCTGTAACAACATAGTAAGATCCAGGATGGAGGAGCGAGAGCAGGTGTTCCCAGTTGCAGAATAGGATACTTGTGTCCATTAGTCGCCTGACTCATGTTGGAAAACAGTGTGGTGCTGAACAGGCGGAATATCAGTCGAGGAGTAGTTTCGACGTGAGAATCATCCCAAAGTAAGTGAAGAGAAACGTGCTCTACGTAGATGTTGAAGGGGGAACTGAAGTTGGAGGTTGAGTTGGAGCTGAGCTGTCACTTCCATCCTCACACCTGCATGAATTGGAGTAGACTATGCCTATCACGGAACAAGTGAAAACTGACCCCGGCCCCAAGAGTGAAGAGCCCTCTGATCGACACTGCGGATCGCACTCTATACAGAGAGAAACTTCATGATTCATTCTAGAGTATGAAGCTCGGTAAAGAACCCTCCATGATGACGGACACCGAGCTGCCAACAGCCCCTTACACAAAACGCCCAGCGCTATGCTAGAACCCAAACGCCATGCCACACCGCAACAAGCCAAGAGGACAAAACAAAGTATATAAGCACATAGGGGAGTTAAGCCAACTGCGCATTGTTGGGATCAGGGGAAATGAACGAAGAGAAAAGGATGTGAATATGGAGGGGTGTTATGTGTGGTTGCCCATATAGGCACCTTCAAAGTCCAGACCGTCCAGCAAGCCATTGACGCGATCGATCTCCCTAGAGAGATCCTCAATGTTCATTGCGAGACTGCTGACCTCGTCGAACTTACGTCGTCGATTCGCGTCTGCAATCATCTCGGAAACGAAGAACTTTTGCTCCTCCAGTACGATCAGTCGTTCCCGCAGGGCCTTTTCCTCCGCTTCCAGCGCGGACACAGCGCTACTGGCTTCGCTGGCTATGCTGCTATTGCTAATGCTGGCAGCGACTTTACCGCTCTTGACTGCAGCCAGAGCAGAGTTTTGTCGGCGATGACCTTCCACTGATGCGCCGCCCGGACTATCAGGAGAGCTTGAGGAACTTGGCTGACTGCCGTCCGGGGTGGCGTGTTTCAAGATTTTAGGCAAGGTCTTTAAGGGCAGCATGTGAAGATGGAGGAAGTTGGTAGCTTGTTGGTAAATAGCTTTCTGAAGACGCTGCTGAGTGGTAGAATTCGTCGGTAGGTCGCGGATCCGCCTAGCAGCTGTATCATACTGTGTGAAAGAATCGGTCAATCGTTTGCGGACTTTTGACGCTTCCGCTAATTGAGCGGCTGAGGGCGGACGCCTGGGGTTTCTGAGAATGGTCAATATCGTACGAATGGCCCAGTTCCCAAGCACCAAAGAACGTACTGTAAAGTGGTGAGGAGTTTCTGAAATTTAGGCATAAGCAGTCGAATCCCTCTTTCGAATTGTCGAAGATTCTCATATGCCCTAACGTCCGCAGGTTTTCGCGCAACGTCAGCCTCGAAATCACTTCTGTCAAATAGCGTTGACTTGCACTCTTTGCAGAGCCTGATGTCGATGTTCAGGGAACCAACGTTGACTGATTTTTCTAAATAGGCTTTCGACACTAAATGAAGTTAGCATAATATTGCTTGAATGCTGGCAGCACGTACATGGTGTTACGCTTAGCGGAACTTCAACAGAACATCCCGTCAAGACATCACCGCAAACGACTCGCCCGCAAGTGCGGCAGTGATGCCTTCGAAAGGTATAACTAGAGAAATCCTGTTGGCAGAATGGACACCTTGTCACGCTAGTATCATCCTGCCAGCTAACAACCGTCTGCTCGAGAGCCTTGCGCTCATCATGCTGGAATGGAATAGGCCAGAGCTTATTCGACTGAAGCTGCTCTGGTGAAAGGCTAGCTAATAGCTGCGTGAGCCTCGTCAGACGCTTCTCTAACCGAGATACTTCCAGCAAAGACTTGTCCACAATAGGCTTCCTTATGGCTTTGAACTCGTCCATGCGATCTCTGACCAGACCTACTGCGTATTAGAATCCGCCATCCAACCAAGCTGGAGGTACCTACCGTTATGATCATTATACCCCTCCCGCGATTTATAGCAAGTCTCGCAGACTCTATACCACAAACCCCGCACTGGCTCATGTTGCGCAGATCTAGAAAGCTTCATTTGATACATCGTATGCTCCTCGCAAAATAGCTTTCCGCATTTCCGGCAGTTCACACAGCCATTTGTAGCGTTAAGCCGCTGCCCACACGACGGCTCGAGACAAGTATCGTAGAATCCACGAGGTTGCCAATGCTCCTTCGTTATGATCTCCTCCGGGTCGGGTGGCCTGGGTTGCGCTTCATGCAGGAAGCTCTGAGATTGGTGATTCTGCGAAAGACCGGATGGCCGACTTGCGCCTGTCAGAGCTTGGTGGTTCTCATTCGATTCGAATACGTCCAGCCCCTTGAGCTTCTGGTTCAACACAGCCAACGGCTGAAAGCGCTTCGCCTTCTCCATCTGCGTCTTGAACCAATCCTTAACTTCATCTTGTCGGTCGTCCTCTAGGTTATGATGAACGTCGTCGAGGTGTCTGCAGAAGGGAAGTTTGTTAGTCGAAGCACGAAAACCAGGTTGCAGGGGTATGCAGGCTCCGTCAATACCTGTTTAGCTGCAGCAATGTGACCTGAAATTCATTAGCAACTCAGTCATCTCTCACACACAAGAAGCCGTATTCGGCGAGCACAAACTTACCATCTCTTCGCTGCAAATCGGGCAGGATAGCTGAGCCCCGGTCGCAGCCGGAGCCGCAGGTAACGGGGCGCTCCCATTATCCAGTGAGATGCGGGAAGTCAAGTCCTGGGTCTCGGATGAAAGCTGCGACGCTGAAGCCTGGGAATTGAGGGATAGGGTACTGGCGGAGGGTGACAGGATGTTATTCGGTCGTATTTGGGGGGATGATAATGTTGCTGTAGTACGAGTGTTCGCGGAGCCCAAGATACGACCTCCGCCCAGCGTCCTCCGGGACATAGTGAATTCGGTTATGGGAGCATGGGAAGGGAAAACCGCGGGAGGCGGGAGTGTGCCCGATATATTGCGCTTCCAAGGAGCTAGGAGACGAGTAAAAGATGGACTGAAGCAGGCTCCAGCTCCGAGTTAAGAGAAGGAGCGCCTGCTAATCGGTCATGGTGATCCGCCCATTGAGGGGGCGGAGCTTCGATAGGAGATTGACGCCTTACCGCCTAAGGCAGTGAATTTTAGGCCAGCGCTCAAGGCACCAGAGATACTGCTTAGTGTTGTCCGCTACAGTGGTCTACGTTGACAAATTATGATATAGTCATGCATCTTGAGCCAGAGAACTTAGATACTGCCTCTCTATCGCCGCCTTGAGCTTAGCATCACCTGACGTCCTGCGAAAAGTCAACCAGGGCTGAAGATACCTCAAACTAGGGTACGTATGATCTAAGACAGGAGATAAAACGATATATTTGGATTGGTACTGAATCCTATTTTATACCAACCGGGAAAAAAACAATGTATGAAATGGAGAAGACACTCCAATCCATCCAGTGGGTGTGGACAATCATACCAAGGAGAAGAAAGTCTGGAATTTGTCGAATTTCGAGTCTTCAATTCCAAACACAGTTTGTAATGAGAACAGAAAGGAGAGCAAGAGCCCTCGGAATTGCATCACCATACCAAGACAAACCAAATCTGTTTATATTGATTTGAGTGGGCAAGAAAGCAACTTTGCGTGTTGCTTTGCGTAAAGAAAAGAAAGTAGAAAATCTCAAAAGCTAGACATGAAGGAAAACAGAAAATGACAATCATCCCAATAACAGTAATGGGTCCGTTACGTTTCGGTCATATTATGTATACGAGGTTCGCATCACACAATCGGAGTCTTGCGCTTTTCGGCGCTCGACAGCACAAGCATAGGAGTCTTGCGCCTATCCGTACCCTGGGCTACCGTCTTCTGACCAGCGACGACAGCAGCAATGGATGGCGATCCATTCTCGGGTGAAGGGTGTTCTGCGAACTTGCCTGCAAAATACCCGTCTTTCTCGTTGAGGGAGTTTGTGCTAAACGGACTGTCCGGCGACTTGCGCTCCCGGGAGGATTTCTCCTTCCTCTCAGAGCCAATGGCACCGTTGGCAACAGCGCGCAGACTGCCTAGACTGGGTTTGCTCGAAAGGCTAGCACTGCGAACCGTGGCATCGTCATTATCGGAGAAGGTGAATTCTTTCTCGCTTGCAGGAGTGTTGGTGCCCCCGCTGCTGTGTCCTAGGCTTCGAGAATCTCCGCGGCGCTCGATACCTGCACGCACCAAGTTATGGACGGCACGGCGACGCTGACGGGTGGCAAAATTTTTGCTTCCTTCGTGCCTTGAGGTTGGTTTAGCAACTAGTTCCTCAAGCGACGGCGGGCCACGAGGTTGACGGACGGGGTGCTCCCCAGCACGACCCTGACCTGGACCAAAGGTTCCAGTGGCAGGAGTCAGGATCGGGGCAGTCCTGGGACCGGTGATATGAGCGGCGCTGTTAGCTTTGTTGGTGTCAATGCCGGTCCTGGGTCCTGGCCCAAAAGATGTGTTCTTCTTGTGAGCCCTGCGGAAAGCATTGGCAGATGGCGGAGGAAGGGGCGCAATGCCATCTTCAGAAGTTGGGGCGCCGCTGGAAGACACCTCTTCAGACACGGTCACGGGCGATTTGATCGATTCAAGAGGTGGCGAAACCTCGGCCCTGAAAGATGGAACGTGCAGTGGGGGGGAGGGGACCTCCTCCTCGGACTGATAAGGCGGAGAGAGATCTTGCTGCGTGTTGTTGTCATAAATATAATTAATCTGACCAGTCAACGGGTTGTAGACGGAGAACAGCCCTGGCTGACCAGCAACAGGCTGAACCACTGGCTGCACACCCTGCTGAAGCTGCTGCTGATAGAAACCCATACTGGGTACGGACATCTGGGAGTAGTCCTGCTGCTGTTGAGCAAGACTCGCACCCAGGCTCAAACCCTGGAACTGTTGGGCAGCAGCGGTGACACTGAGCAGTTGCTGTTGCAAACGCTGTTGCTGGGCAGCAAGGAAGAGGTTGGTAGACATCAGTTCCGCATACAGATTGTCGTCCATGGGGACGTCAGTAGGAAAATCAATAGCCGGAGGTGCGAGGACCTGCTCCGGCAAGGTATACATAGGATGACCCGCGTTGGTGTCGAGTCCTTGGTTCATCATCAATGAGTGTCGTGGGAATCCAGTTCCCGTCGCAGTTTGGGGGACGTTGCGTTCGGCAGTGCGATTGAGGAAATGGCCATACCGGTCTCCTTCTAGACCGAGGTGCTGCCGGCGCTGGTTGTTAGAGGGGACGGTAGCTGACTTGGGCGCAGTTCTCAAACCCGCCAAAAGATGGGAGCGACTGGTCCGTGGGGTAGCAACCGTCGCAGAAGCCTGCGACTCATCAATGGTCGAGATATGTGGCGGGGGCACATTCAAGCGCTTGACATTGGGAGCCTTCCTCCGGGATCCGAAGCCGGATCCAGGAGCACCGAGCGACGGGCCATTATTGAAAGATGAGTTGTAAGTCATCTGAGCAAGACCGCCAGCGTCCATACTCATGCTTTTTGTTTTGAAACAGAACCTTGTATGTGCAATAGACTGATATAAATAGTCGTGGTATCTCAATATGTAACGCGACGTAGCGTGGCCGATAATTGGGCAAGATTGGCCAATTATGAGATTAAGTCTTTTTGGACACGAGCACGTATCAACCGAAATTTATCGACACGATAAGGAATATGCAACGAATGAAGACGGTAGGGGTCTGTGTGGGCTTCTATAAGATTAGCAGAACCCTCGCATACAGAGAAAATGCTCAGCCTACTCGCAAAAAGGAGTGAATCCCCGGGAAAAGCTGACAGACAGGTGTATGATTAGCGTGATGTATGCGTCTAGGTGCAGTTGGTGCGATGCAGCTGGACTGGAGGTAGATAGTGAAGGATAGACGGCGGTACGCAGACTGAGCGGTGATTGAAAGCGGCGGTCGGGGTCAGCAATTAAACCTGAACTGTAGTAAAATAAGTTTCCAAGAGATGCTCCGCAACCTCGGAATGGGTGGAAATAATTCTTCTGAATTGAAAGCTCGAGAGCTTATTCCTCGAGTCAAAAGAAGCAGTCGGGCGAAATGGCGAGAAGAGCCGCTTCAGTTATCCTGTAAGGGGCGGCGGGATTGACGTCGTTCTCTTTAACTTTGATGTAATCTTTTTTTTTTCGTGCTTATGCCGTCTTTCCACGAGCCTAAGGCAATGTAGAGTTTCGGGTGAAGAAGCGTGGGAGACTCAGAACCTAGTATCCGGTATCGTATGGGTTTGGGTCTCGGCGCCTTGGTCGCTTTTTTCCACACGTTGATCACTCTTTCCGAGCCTTTGCTTCTGATTCCTGCAATTCCAGGCGAAATCCCAAAGTCTTCTTGATTTCTTCTCAGGATTAGAATCCTTCAAGACAAGAGACGAGAGCTTCCGCGGTTGGCGTGCAATGAAAACGGCGCTGGCAGGGCTGGTGATGGAGAAGAGAGTGGAAATGTTATAGATTATTAAGCGAAAAAAAAAAGGGTAAGAAAAAGAAAGCAAAGGGGAATTAGAACAAGGTCGATTGAGGGGATAGAAAAGAAAGGGAGTCCGAGTAGAGAGAAAGAGTAGGAAGAGGAGGAGGAGATGAGGATGGAAAGAGAGAAGGAGAAGAGGACGAGGAAGCGATGAGAGCGAAAGGCGGACTGAACGACACAGAGCCAGCCGAGATTGATAGTCACGCTAATCACAATGGAGCTGCTATTTATGCGAACATGGCCCGACTTCAGACTACGGAAACTGACAACTATTCACAAGCTTGGAGAATTATATCACATCTACTCGATGATTTACATCGCCCAAACACATAATAGCATCCATCTCCTTTCTTCTTCAGCTCCTGTGTTCCTGTGCCTAACCAGGCTCGACACCTCAGGGTTCAGGCTGTGTGCTGAACTCCTGAGCCATGACTAATCCTATAGCGGCTAGGCCAGCCACTGTCAGCACATTTTCTGTACTGATTGGTCATCCGGTAATGGTTTGAGTGCCTGAAAACACAGGATCTGCAAATCAGATGGCCCGTGACCTCCCAGGCTGCCGACCTCCGGAGTGCGCAGGGGTCTGTACTCGATAACTCTGGCCAAATAATAAATTATTTAGTGTCTCCAGACTCACCGATGCTATCCCTCTGGAATACAAATGAGTTTCATTCCAAAACCAACTGACGCTGCTGGAGCCATACCCACCGTTAATATCACCTGCAGCAGTACAAGAAACAGCCGCTCTCCTCCACCAATCCAACCCCGGACTCGTCCTGTCTCAGGTTTAGCAGTGGGAAGCACCTCCCCAACCCGCCAAACAATTGGCCCACACTCGCAGAACCCCGGCTTAGCGTCCTACAACGTGGCTTCCTTCATCGCCAGTTAGATTTGATTTCTCTTGCGAGATTCGCTCAGGAACCGCCGTCCTGGCCAGTGTCAGTTTCTCTGCAAGTTTCTGCGCAAGTGGGCGGGAGCTTTCGTCAGTCGCTGGGAAATGGCGAATGGCAAGCTTGTCTGTTGACCACTGGCTGTCGATTCGCTTGTCCTGCTTCATGATTTGTGCTGTGTTTTGAGGTCAGAGTGTAAAGCAGCAGCAGCGCAGCAAAAGTGGATGCGGGATCCATGAACTCTATAAAAATTGATCACCATTCGTATATATCTAAAATCGACGGCCAATTATAATATCCAAACTCGTACAAGAGCAAATTCCAAATTAAAATATCTAATCTCTACCCCTATTCCGAAGCAAACTCTCGAGAAGAATACTAAGCAACCCTTGGCTGCCCGTTTGTCGAGGCCTTTTCTAGAGCCTCCTTGTTCTTGCGTTCAGCTTCTCGCTGGAGCTGGTCTGGGCGGCGCACAGCGATATCCTTGGGGCGGAAGTCGCTGAAGAGTCTTTTGAGCACGTTCTCAATCACCCAACAACCAGCATAGTCAAGAGCCATCAAGACTGTCAAAGTGACCTTGAACTCGTTGCTGAAGGGGACGAGACGGAGTTTCTCATTTAGCTCCGGAACAAATTCAGTTGCGCAAGAGAATGCAACACCGGATGCGGCAACCAATCCCCAGTACATGGCTTTGTTCTCGCGAATGGATTCTCTGAACGGACGACCCTGATAGTTGATGGAGAATGTGGAAATTTGCTGGATGAGCTGAAGAAGGTAGATAGCACTGTTGAGGAGTGATGGTTCAAACTCGCCCTCCAGGTCGACATCAGTGTCCCGTCTGCAATTTTTTAGTCAGCCTGCGCGCTGGCGCACTACATCAGGAAACATGGACATACGGTTCAATGCTGTACACATAGTTGGACAGGTAGATCAAAGTCGCGATATGGATAGCAAATTGTCCAAGAACAGAGCCAATGATGTAGACGTTGAAAATGTTTGGCTGTGGGCGTTCCTTGGACAGACCCTCAACAGACTGCAAAATTCATTAGAATAACCCACAAAGGATAGCTAGGAGAATATTACCTTGGCACGGGAAATTGAGAGGAAGCAGACACTCATCAGCATACCACTGATAGTGACTTGACCGTCACCGAACTTAATACCATCAAGATAGATAACACTTAGACTGTAGGCGCTGATCAGACAGTTCAAAGCCAGAATCTTATACATTTGAATTGTCGCAACGAGGGTGCAGCGGCCTTGGCGAAGGATATTGGGGATGGCAATGACATTCGCCAGTTTACTGGTAAATGGAGCAGCAACGGAGGCGTCTCCGAGTTTGATAGTGGGAGGCTCATTGTCGTCGAGCTCCTGCTCCATCATGGTCGAGGTAAGCTTGTCGGCGAATCCGGCAGCTGCCTGTTGAGCTTGCTGCTGGCGTTGTTGTTGAGGGGTCAAATTGGATTGTTGTAGCGCTTGTGCACCGGGCGATGTAATCGTGGGGATAGCTTCAGGCTGGTTCGCAGCATCTTTGGCGCCACGCTTGGCTGCCTCTCTCTCCATAGCTTTTTGGTAGTGAGGATTGCCGGGGCCGGGTGGGTAGAGATGAGCAATCTGTGCAGGGACTGGTGGCGGAGGTTGGTTGAATCGTTGCATCATATTCACCTGTTTCTCATAAATCTCCTTCATCTTGGTCGTGCGATAATGTTCAGCAATCCTGGTCAGATCCTCCGGTGAGCCGTTCAATAGGGCGACACCGACGTGAGCTTGCTTAAGGGCACCAACATCGTTGGTGCCATCGCCGCACATCAAGGTTGTGTATCCGGCATCCTTGAGTCCAAGGAGGATATCCTCCTTCTGCTTCGGGGAGACACGAGCGTAAACCCAGGTATGGCGCAAAAGATCTGGCAGAGCCTTCTGATCCTTGAACTTCGCAAGAGCGTGACCAGTAATACAAATGTCCTTAGTTTTTAGAATCTCTTTATCCAAGGGCTTCGTAGGATCGACATCAATGTTGATCTTGTCATCAATGCTTCGCCAAACCACTTTAGTGCCCGAAGTGTCATGTTCAGGAGCGTCAAGAATAAGAACTTCACGGTCCACAATTTCGACCTGCCGGGCAACGTGAACGGCAGTGAGGGGATTGTCTCCAGTAATCATGACAACTCGGTGGCTGCTCTCGTTGAGCATGCGCACTGCCTTTATAGCGTCGTCCTTCAAGGGGCATTGCAGAACGAGGAAACCGGCGAAAATGAGCTCGGACTCAATCTCTTCCCTAGTGTAGTTGTTGATCCGTCCTTGGGAAAGTTCAGCCTCGGAAGAAAGGTATTTATAGGCAAGGGCAAGCACACGGGCACCGTTACGAGTGAAGTACTTGAAAGTCTCCTCGTAGTTCGGTGGAGTGTTGACAAGCATAGTCTCAATTGTCTCTGGTGCACCCTTGACTCCAACGAACGTAGACTTAACCTTCTTGGATGTCTTACGGTCTTGAATGACAACCGTTGCGATTGTGCTCTGTCGCTTTAACGCAGAAGAGAACTGGAAACGTCTCTTAACCTGAACTGACTCAGGAGAGCGAGCAGCACCCGTCGCCAATCCACTTTTGCTTGTGAGTACATCATTCTTGCCCAAAGTCCAGCCAAGCCATTGAAGGGTTGCCTTTTCCATCGGGTCGCCGACTACTTCGCCTTCATCCAGTTTGACCAGAGCATGAGCGCTGGCAAGAACAAGTGTAGTATCAACTGGAATACTGCTGCCCTTGCTGAGTTCTGTATGTGCACCATCCTTTTCGACCTTTGCGCCAGGCTGTCCGAGAGCCAGACCTGCAACGCCATCGACGACTAAGTCTTCGCCCGTCAGAGTCCCGGTCTTATCAAAACATGCGACATCAACGCGGCCCGCAAACGGAATCCGGAAAGGTTCGGTGCAGAAGATGGCGAACTTGCTCAGCGCAGCCAAACTGGTGTTGACGGCGAGACTCAGCTCCATGGGAAGTTCAGGGGGGACAACGCTTGTGATGATAAGAACACAGTCCAGAAGCAGTTTCGATCGCTTGCGGTCCTTGGAAACACCTTCTTGCCAGACATACCAAGAAGCAGCAAGGGCGAAAATAAGCAGGAAAAGAATGAAAAGTAAAGCTTCTGCGTTGTTTGCAGAGACACGCTCCGTAGAGTAAATCATAGTACGAACAAGGCTACCTTGGCTAGTTTCGAAGCCGGTCTTCACGACAACACCAACAGCTCCATTGTCAGGAGGAGCACCGACCTTCGAAGTTTTCTGCTGCGATTCATCGCCGTTTGTGGTATTCGGATGAGTGATCTGCAGAACCTTGGTACCACCGTGAACGAACGCATTTTTATCCAGTCCGTCGGGCTCAATCAGATCATCGCCAGGCCTAAGCTGAACCGATTCTTTAAGAAGTGGTGTACTTTCTCCAGAGAGCATGGCTTCGTTCACAATGACACTGCCCTCAATGAGAAGAATATCGCAGGCAACACCCCCGTCTTCCTTGGTACGGTTAACCGACATCAAGTCACCAGGGAGCAATTTGTCACTGGTGATTTCCTGCCACTTGCGCTCACGATAGACCCAAACGTCATAAGGTTTAATGTTCATGCCGCGGAACTCGTTCAGAGTTCTCTGTCGCTGCCAGACAACTGTGCTCTCAAACATGACAAGCATGAAGAGGGTAAAAAGGGAGTAGTACCAGTACTCATCCAACATCCACAATCCAACACAGAAAATCTGGAAAACGAAGAAGGGCGCTACTGCATGCTCTTGCCACAATTCAATAAACCCAGGTACGGGGATATCAAACGTATTATCTCCATAATGATGCTGTACGCGTTCGATTTCAGCCTTCGTTGTCAATCCTTCACAGTCCTGGAAAGTCTTGAGAGCGGGCTTAGGTTCCGCATCCAGAACGTACGACAAAGGTGCAAAGCATTTACGTTCAGGATAGAAGATGAAGCGCCGTTTCTGAAACAGGAATGAGATTGTAGTAACTCCTCCGAGCGTATCCCGCTGCAAGCGACAGATCTCGGCGGAGCCGGAGTTGGCTTCCGGTATGACCTTGATAAGCTGGGCAGAATCAGGGGACCGAGCCTTGGTTGTCGTAAACAGCGTTCGGATGTTGATATTCCATTTTGTCATCAACCAAAGAAGCGACTGAAGCGTGATGATTGTTCCAGAATACACAAAAGTCCATTCCTGTCCTTGGATATACGTGTCGTAACGTTCGGGCGAGAGGTAGAAAGCGAAGAAGGTGGGCCAGATGATCAAGAACGGCCACACGTAGGTGTGAAGCTGCGTAGATATGGGATTATGCAGCGAGGAATATTTAATCTGAGGATCATTCACGAGTCTCGCCCTAGATTTGGACTCTGTTAGTGAAACGACGCGGCACTGTAGCTGGCAGATACTCACATAATGGAAATCGAACGGCCAGCGCGCTGGGCCTGACGGGGATCAATTTCAAACGAGAAAGAAAAAACGACGGAAAAATGACGAGAAGATGTTCATTAGTCTCCAAGCCCTCAAAAACCCGCAATCCGCGCGACAAGATGGGAATCGACGAAGAAGCCACCTCACTGCATAAATTTGATGGAGGAGGTTCGCCGCCTGGGCGGAGCTGCTGCCGCCGTTGATTGGTCAGCGCCACGTGCCGCCAAGATTACGGAATTTTGTTTCGCCAGGCTGTCAAGCCTTAGAGCCCAAACCTTCGTTTTCATCCCAGAGCCTCAAAGCAGGCAAGAACCTTGGGAGGATATTCATTTATTGAATTCCAGAAGACTACTGACTCGGCCCCCAAAAGGTATCCAAATTCCACCACAGGACTTCTTAATTCTACCTAAGCGGCCCAGGTCTACCGGATTGATTCCGAATTTCTAAGTTGTGAAAATATCATTCCGCTCCATTATAAATTCTAATCTAGGACTCGTTAGTTGTCGTCACTAGGAATGATTTTTGTACATTGACCCCTGAAAGCGAATTTTGCTTGGGGTTAAGGTTCTCCTGACTGCTGCTCGGGCTTCCATGTACAGTCGTAACAACTCCATGGTTGCCTTGAGGTTCAATATCAGGACGCCAGTAATTGTTGCCTGACTGTGGATCGTTTCGAGGGTGACGCGCTCCGTTCATGCTAGACAAAGGCATGCTTCCAGGGCCCCCGTACCACGTCCTACTTTTTGAATTCGTATAACTTGAATCGCCACGGAACCAGCGCAAAAGAGGACGGAGCGTAACCAGACTGCCTGCAGTTATTCCCAGACCAGCCTCGACATTCGACCAGATGGAGATTTGAGTTGTTGCGTCTATAGTTTGGTATATATTAGTATATGTACGTCACCCGGTCAATCAACCATGCAGTGACTCACATAAGAAGTCCTCGTCTTTGTAGTAATGAAGGTAGGGAATGCGGACTATGACAGCGGCACTGGCACTATATGCAGAGAGTTAGACGAGCTGGAGGTGGAGTCGTGGAATATCGAGGCACTTACACGCAGCCCATGCTCAGGATACCAGCAAGCGCGGCTTTTGTTGTCTGATGCATGTGCAATTTCCAAACCAGCGCAATCGGCAGAAGTCCCAAAATGAAATCGCAGATGGTCGCAGTCACACTGTACACATATGCGATATTGAGGATATGATCGGTGTTTATACAAGTTCCGGTGGTAGTGAGCCGATGCCAGAAATAATCCACAGGCTTACACTGTAGCATAAGCATGAACCAGAATACGACACCGACGATGACAGAAACCGCGATAACGCCCCATAGGATATATTTGTGGACTTTAGTCACTGTAAGGCGGAGAAGTGCCAAAGCGATGGATATTTTGGCAACCACGCATGTGATCACATAGCTTGTTTGGCCGAGCCACCACCACTGTTCGAGGCGTCAGCAAGTGCGTCTGTTGGCCAGACCGGGTAACCATAGCAGGTAGACACATACAAAAAGAGCAGTCTCGAGCTCACGTTCAGGATCAGGCGAGCGAGCGAAATCTACCATTCTGTGACCCAAGCCCCAGCGAGCACCGATCATTCCGCACAATGCGAACAGGATATTCAACGCCTAGGGCTGTATTAGCTGCACGCCCGGCCATTGCCCGTGGATTGAGAGGGCTGGGGGAGCCGCATACCATTGCCAGAACCATCAGGGAGTCATCCCAGCCAAAGGCTCTTACTAATCTCAGCCGGACGAAACATCGTAGAGCGACAGAGATGAATGAGAGTAATAGAAAAACCAAGGTCACAACAAAGATGGAGAGACTGCGGCCCTCGAGTGGGAACATCTTGAGCGATTGTCTGGAGAACGACTATCGGGAGATAGCCGCGCCGTCGACAACTGATAGCATTGCCTTCTTCAAAATTCTAGCAGAATGGGAGTCAAGCGTACTCCAGAGTTTTCTCGCTCAAGAGACCAGTTGCTCGACAGAAACTGCTGAGGACAAGGACGACAACGAGAAGGGAGCAGGAGAAGAAAAGGATTCGTTTACCACTGTGACATTTTCAGTCGACGATCGACCAGACCAAACGGCAATAAAAATGGAATACGATCGACCAGGCCATTTTGCAATGGATCGAGCGAGTGAAAGGCCGGGCCGGGGGTGCCACTGCGCTGGTGGGGATTCTTGTCGCTCACGTACGACTTCAGCCCTGACTCTCTCGGTTCTGGGACACGGAGACCTGCATACAAATGCCATAGTCCATTGCTAACCGGACTAGCCGGTGTTCATGATTTGGCAGAAACTCTGGCAGGAATTTCAAGATGACGACTAAACGAAGTCTGGAATAGTATTTGAGCTACCCTTTTGCCTAGTTAGCACATGGGTCCGAGCCTCCCGAGGGCTCTCGTGGAGGTGGTAGTACAAAGTACGTGGTACTGGGGCCGATGGTACGGAGCACTTACTATAGCCGTCATAGATGGCAGGCCCTGGCAGCAGCCGGACTGGTCTGAGTAGGGAAAAACACCCACCAGGGCCGCCACTGCTAGGTCAGAGCGTTTGCTCCAAAAAAACTTAATAAAGGTGGGAGTGTACCACAAATTTACTTCAAAGAGGCGAGGTGGGCCTGGAACCCCGATTACACAACGGCATGGTGAAATTAATGCTGCAGAAAATGGATAATGCAGGCGAAGGCTGACAATAGAAGCGCGGAGACAAGTTCCTCGCTGATTAGATAGGGTAGAAGGATTAGTGTGCAGTTCGGCTTGGCTTGGGTGGAGGCAAATCCCCATGCCACACCGTGCCACCAGTGCAGTGACAGTCACCAGTCCTGTCTAGACAAACTGTCGACGGGTGAGTGGAGGGCAGCAGACTACAAAAGCACATCCGTGCGCAGAGTAACGACACCGTTGGTTGGCATCTACAACATCATCATCATCATCACTCAGACTGTTGATTTGAGGCATCGCATGAGCCCTTTAAACACAAGCATTCGGGCTTCAGGGCTTGTTTTGCAAGCCGTTTTGACTTTCGGCAGGATGCCCCATACAAGAATATATTCCCCTCTTCTTCGATCAGCAGAGGCGCATTCCTGTGGAATGAAACTCAGACGGTCAAAAGCAAACCGCTGCCCTGGTAAGCGTACTCCACTTGCCATGCTCACGGTTCAGAAGTTCGGTAAGGGCATGATGTTAAAGAGGATGACTTCCAGATGCGGCTTATGTCAGCCTGAAACACCGGTAACCTAACGTTAGCAGGCGAGCTTCAATGAAATTCGTTGGCGGCTCTGGTGTCTTAAAGATCCATTCCAAGCCAGTCGCGGATTGGGCAGTAGACAAGGCTAGGCGTGTTCCAGTAGAGTTTGAATTGCCGTCCACGTTCTAGTGCCCCTCGTCTTCATCCAAGTGTTGCTAGGATTCGGTTCGCCACGGCCGGGCTTATAAGCAGGACTGGGCTTCTGTTGTCACGTTGTGTCCCGTTAAGGTATCCTAGGACATAATACGCCTTCGCAGGATGCGATCAAAAAGCGAGATCAAGTTCCAGTCTCGGTTGCGACCCAAGACGAGATTCGGCGGGAATCGAGATGAAATCGGCGGCTATGATCGGCGGAAAGTGGTGCTGTTTCAGCCCTGAGCCGTCAAGTCCTCGTAGTGGAGACAACCGACGAACCGTGAACAACGGGACTTGGAATCTTGAATTTCGATCAGCATCTTGAGTCCACAGTCCACCCTGATTATGCGAGTAGCCCCGTTGTGCCGGTCGCGTCAGGAGTATGTGGGAGAAGTTGTGGGAGTCATGAAGAAAAATGACTGAGATTCGAGTTCTGCAGGAGCCCGAATACCAGGTTTATCATATAAACTGCCCACCTGACAAATCGGACTCTTGGCGTCAGCGCTGTCAGCGTGCCTGGGCGGCCGCGTGGCGGCTGCTTGATTTCTTTGGGCGTTTGTCAAGCCGACCCTTGAAGTCAGAGCGGGGTCCTAGGCTCCCGAGGTCCGGGAAGCCCGCGGCGGTAGTCCGACCACACAAGCGAGCCTTAGCGAAGTGCCAGGATATTTAAACTTCAGGTCTAGGACAAATTCGGTAAAAGTTAAGCTGGAGGATCAGCCGAATGCGGTATAGGTCTGATATGGTTGGATACAACAGTAGCAGCACATAGTACTAAGCGATAGTAGTAGGGAGCATCTAAACACTAGTGCTCTATTTACATAATGTACGTAGAGACTAATACAAACCCGGGTCCTGCACCGAGGTAACATTTGACATGGCTGTTTCACATACACGATCTCGCAATCTTCCAACACCCCTTACTCCAGGATGGCTTAACAGCCGTCTCAGACTCTCACTATTTATTTGGGTAAACTTCTAAGTATAGCATAATACAGACATACCGCGATATGCCGCCCCTTCCCGTGTCCATTCATCTCCAACATATGGACCAACAATTATAGTGGAGGGGGTCTAACGTTGCAAGTAAACGTTGGTCTGGAACCCAAGAGTGCACCTTGGGACTGCAGATGTGGCAAAAGGACCCCGAGAATGCTCAGGAGACAGCAACCAACAATTTGCGCTGTTCCGTGCAAAGAAACGCTGGGCCGAGCGTGTTTCGTGGATAATAGCAAAGGGCAGGTGATATATGGTTAGTACATCGATATTTCATCACGAATACCTGCTGTTTGGTTGAGTTGGACTATTGTAAGTGAGATGTCCCAAAGCTTATATACAAATCTAGAAACAATCTCGACACGACAAGGGAGCTTCATGAATCAATCACTACCACTTCGCCTCCTTGCGCTCCTGGAAGGACTTCAAAATCTCAACCCTCTTCTCTAGAGCCGCCACTTCACGCTCAAGGGCAGCCTTGACTTTCCCCTCGTCGCTGCCAAGCTTCGCGTAGAAGTCCTTTCGGTAAGGAGTCGCCGACATGGCCGCGGAGAAAATGGGCTTGATCATGAAAGAATGATGTTGCTTGAGGGTTTTGCCATACGCGTCACGGAAAGAGTCAGACAGCTCTGTGCCGTTGTCGAGATTGTGGCGGAGAGCCTTGGCGGTGAATTCAAGACCCCTAGGAAAGGAGATGAAGGTTTAGTATAGGATTACTTTCCCGACCCAACTTTCCTCCCGTTAAACTTCGGGCGGCACTAACCTAACGAGCCAAACCAGGCCTTCTGTGGCAACATGCTTCTTTGTCTTCAATTCATTGAGAACGAGGGATTGGAGGGTCTCTGATTCGCCGGGGGCAGCCAGCTGCCTGTCTCTAACTTTCTGCACGTACGTTAGACGGAGCGACACCTGATCGCGGGGATAAGCGGACCTTGATGTTGCCTGTCAAGTCGCTCTTAACGGGGGAGAATGCGGCAGAACCAAGGACGTCTATTGCAGATAAAAGATTAGCACTGTTCCGCTCCACGAGTAAGCTTTGGCATACCGAAAAGCGTGGTTAGAGACTCTGCAGCTTCGAGGAACTCCGAGGTAGCAATGGCATTGTCGTTGGCAGCATCAACAGGAACATCATCGAATGACCTCTTGAGGGTATCGAACCAGGTGCCACCGGCGGGAATTTCAGCAGGCATGATGAATCGTTCTATAAACTGCAGCGCTTGAAAGAATCAAATTGTGTATAGGAGAAAAGTAAGGGGTATGAGCTGTTTGGTGTCATTCATCAACAGCTTCACCGCCACTAGTAGGCCACGCAACCATGAAGCATGGCGGGGCCGCCGCGCAAACAACGCAAACACACTAGCATACGCAAACAGCGCAAACAGGATCTCCCACCGACATACAACGACGTCATAGCTTCAAGTTAATGTTTCAGTCTGAAGCTACTGTGCTCTTCGCATCGAAAGAACCTTTTGGCACTACCAGCATCTCATCATGAATCGGTTGTTTGGGTGATATATTTTTAATCAATCTACTTGGAATATCTGAAAGTGGGCTAATATTATCTCTCTTCTCGATCACGTTCGTCGAATGGGAATGCCTGGTGCTTTGCACCAAGAATGTCGATGACATGGAGCATGGCTGTCAGAACTCTGGTGACGGTCATCCGGGCCTCGAACAAGACTCCTATACACTCGAGAAGCTGGTATGATATTCTATCAGCCTAGGAAGACCTGTCAAGTACCGTTGACAACCTAATAGCGTCACGCTTCCGCAACCCATGTCCATATAACGAGTCGACGATTCTTTATTGGCCCTATTCCCAAAAACTGGCTACAAAGCCATCGCAAGTCATGGTACAGAAAACGATTGAGTTCCAGAGACTATAGGTCCAGAGCCGTTACTTTTTCTGCAGAGTCGGATTACGCTCAGGAAACAGGGCAATCGGCATCTGACCCCCCATCGATTGAACCGGAAGAGAATGAGTCAGAGACGGAAATAGAACAGGATAGCGGTCAGGAAACCCCGCGGTTGACACAAGATCTAAGGGTTTTGACCCACGAATATGAGGATAATGATGAACCGCCGCCTTCGGTGGACCCCCGCGGCGGCGACACACCTGGGACAAAAACCGACTCGAGGTCTGCATATTTCACAGCAAGAGAAGGGAATGCGAGTCTCTCTACTATAACCCCAGTCCAATCTGCAAGACATGCACAATTCCAGAATTCGAGACTGCTAGCCGTTCCGCATAGCGTGCGCGGGCGAAGCATTCATAGCCATCTGAATAATACTCAGCCATCTCTGCCAGCCACACCCAGCGAGTCCGGCTCGATGGAGCCATTATTGTCGGTACCGCGAAACAAGGACAAAAGCGAACAGCACAGCGTCCCACCCGCAAGCCTGCAGCGACATGAGCCTCAACGTGGAGTTTCAGAAGGGGACGACGGGTCAAACGACTGGCGACAGGACAGAACGTCTCGGGCTCCTCACATTGCCAATCCGTTGACCGTCAATGATAACCTACATGCCAGGCGACGACGGATTGCGTCCAAGATTTCCAGGACGCAGGGCAGAGTTCCCGACTGGTTTTCTCGGCACAGGGTTGAAGTAGGCGAAGTTATCAAAGCAGAAAAGATGCTAATCCGCGTCGAGGAAACGGCACAGGATGAGTTACCCGAAGATTACAGTGAATTCGATAGCCTTCGGATGGAGACGCGAGTACAGGATAACTGGAGAGAATTTCTAGTAGTTTGCCGGTCAGCATCCGACAAGGAAGCCCCTTATACATTGCAAATGTACAAAACGCGAGTGATACCCAAAATACAGGAGCAAGGGAGAGCTTCTCCTTATCACGAAATTGCGCTTGGCCGGAAGACGGTTAAAGTAAACCTCTACTCGGCTCTGGATAAGACAATTGCGGTCTGGAAAAGGTCCAAGCGTGGAACGACGATCTATATTCTGCGCCCTAAATCAACTGCTCGTGCGGTAGAGTGGTATACATTCATCGCATACACTATGGGTAGGCGCCGAGCCTCCTCGCTTGGGATAACAGTACCGGATCTCGCTGTCTCTTTAGTATTTAACAACCCGTTCAAACAGGTAGGATTTGCCAACAGTTCCGGACATGAAGGGCCTGAGGAGATTGTCAAGCAAACTTCTGCATATGACTCGATAATACAAGGCTGCTTGACGATGCTGGAGGATCGCCCAGAGTGGTCAGCGGTTATGAAGAGATGGACGAGTACGGAAAAGCTCGGACTGGCTTGGAAACGATATGATCGACTAGAATGGATATATGGAGTTAATGAGAAAGACATGTATGGCTCAGTCGGAATGCAGGGAACACACGAACTTGAGCTACGACCGAAACAGCACTATGACACTTCCGTTGGATATGGAGCAAAGAAGAAGGAAGAGCCCGCTCCAGTAGAAGGTTTCTTGATTCGACTTACCTCTCAGACAGGAGCTCACCAGCGGATGAACAGGATGTTTTCCAAACGTCTTTACTTTTTCAGTCAAGATCATTACCTGTTTTTCTGCAAGCCATCACAGGCCCTTCCTCCTACACCACCATGGCTAAGCGCTCTGGACTCCGGTATACCATCTACTCAGGAAATATTGGACAAGGCCCCTCTCTCGTACGAGATAGATCCTTTTCCTTTGCAGGACGGGCAAATATCCTGGTTGTCCATTGGAAATACCGAACATCAGAAGCGTCGCGATGAGGAAGCATATGCTCAGTTTCAAAGGGACATCCACAATCTCAGCAATGCCGACGGATTCATCAACCTGTGTCTGGTGCAAGAGGTACGCTCTATTCCGGATGATTTCTCATCTGCTTCAAATACCCGGGAGACATGCGATCGTGGGATTACGCAGCCAAATGACCCATCGCAGTTGCAAGCCGGTAATGTTGGCGAGCAGTCTACTGACAACGCCGGATTTGAAATGCTCCTTGACAATGGTCTAGTTGTGCGCTTCCAGGCATATAATAGCGCAACAAGGGATGAGTGGATGCAGAGATTAGACGCCTTGGTTCAATATTGGAAGGCAAGAATTGTCGCAGATGCTGCCGAGCTCAAGAACACTCGGCAGCGAAACCTCGAACTTCTGGGTATGGACGAAGAGCTAGAGTCGGTGATAGGGCAGTACGCGAAGAAGTGGGAGGTCAGGAAGGCAGAAGCCTCTCCTCTCCTGCATAATATGTGCTCCTTAATTGGCTGCCGGCCAATAAAGGTACGTCCTTACAACAAACGCAATGAACCCTTACCATAGACTAGCCCTAACCTTTCCATGGAGATGTCTGGCCTGCTGTATAAGAAACCCCGACGCCATGCAACCTTTAAGCGGTTCCATGTCATCCTCACGGCCGGAAAGCTCCTTGTGTACCACAGCTCCCTCCGCAAGTACAACGGCGCCGAAGTGCCCCATGTCCACTCTACGCTTGAGTCCACCATCGACCTCGAAAACTGCTACATCTACTCTGGCCTCATCGCAGAGAATGACCTGCTTTATTCTAACCAGACGTTCGACAGTAATCATCCGGGTCATGGGGCCTTGCCACGAGTGTATCTTTCCTCGGATATGTACACAAGTAGCGATGAGGACACGGCAATCACATTTGTGATTTGGCAGCCCCTCCGGAAGGGGCTTTTCCGGGCAAGAGAGCGCGAGGTGGAGGGCGGAGAGAGTGGCGATGGACATGGCGGTGGGAGGGTGAAGACACGACAGACACTGAAGCAGGTGTCGAAGCTGGGGGTGCATGGTAGAACAATTGTATTCAAGGCGAGGAGTCGAGTGGAGAAGGATCGGTGGGTGTTGTGTATTGCATCTGAGATTAATCGCTTACAGGAGGGGAAGGCTGAAGATGTCAGGTTGACCTCGTCTTAGCTTTTCATTCATCTAAAGTGTACATATTTTGATATCATGAGGATCTGGTCTGCAGAAATGCTAAACACGTACAATACTCACTAATTATACAGTATAATTACCCTCTTCACGGGATAGAAAAGCCCTTCTCAACACTACATAATATGGATACTCGTAGTCTACATAATCAGATCAAGAACGGCTTCTGAAGCTCTACAGCCCCTTTCTCAACCCTCTCCCTCACCTCTGCCAGGTACCCTTCCCCAAACCGTCCGCCGTCCACATCTCCACTCTCCCACTCCTCCCAATTTAACCACCGGAACCTTGGCCAAACAACCGCCATCACGCGCCCCGAGATCAATGATATACTGACCGGTCCGTATGTGTTGCTGTCGAGCGACTTCTTGGGGTTGTCGCCTTCCACCCAGACGTGGTTGAAGGGGACAATCTGCGAGGGCTTTGCGCAGGGCTCGCGTGTTGTGATTCTGTCCCCGGGGAGTCCGATGACACGTTTTATGGCGACGTTGTCTGGATTCCCGGGTGACCTACGATATCACACAATTAGCATCAGAACCGTTCAGCCATAATTCTAGATAGAGTATGTGAGGTGAGACAGGGCACATACGGAAACAAAACGAGCATTCCCCGCTCAATGCGCATCTTCCTCTGACCCCAGCGGAACGCCGAAAGACCAGGCCACATTTTGACTAGAACAATATCCTTCTTTGTGTGCATAATATCGTAGTCTTCATTTAAGTATGGTGTCATGGAAGGTCCGTTGACCAGGAGGAGTTGGCCAACGTATTCGGAGAAGTATAGGCCGATGGGGACGATGGGCGCGACTGCGCCTATAGTACGGAAGGCAAGACGGAAGGGGCGCGGAAGGGTTGAATAGTAGTTTCTGAGGCGGGAAAAGGGAGAGAATGAGGATCGGGGGTTGGGAGTAGATTTTGGCGTGCTGCTGCTTGTCGCTGTGGTTGTGGTAGGGGGCGAATGTGACGTTGTGGGCGATTGGAAGGGAGCTTGGGATTGTGAGGGCGTAGAGGACGGGTCTGGCCGGGCGCGTCGTAGAGCAGATTCTGGGGAGAGAATACGGAATTTCGGGGGCTGAGCCATCTTCAAAAGATCTATGACTCTGCGAGAAATTAGGCTTTTGGTGACGGTATGAATGAGCTTGGAGGGAGGAGCGGAGCGGAGGGGCGTTGGTTGCGTCGGATTGCGCTATTGTCCCATAGTATAAAAAAAAAATAAATAAATAGATAGCGTTCTTCAAATTGAGAGAAGATTAATCAGAAACTCATGATTATCTGGTAGAGGTTGAAATCGTGATGGTCAGTTTAGAGACCTGATATAGCTGGTTTGCACTGTTTGTCTTGGTTCCTAATTTGGTAATAGCTCAGAGGTACTAGGTATTATGTACCTGGATATCAAAGCCGACGGTGTCTACTTATATGATAATGCTACACTCGTAGTGTAAGCAGATATAGGTCGTACTCGTACGCTAGAAGACCCTTTGTTTCTTTGAGGCTCGTGTTTACTGAGCGGCTTTTGTACCAAACCGCCAGATGGTTGGCTGCTAAGCAATCCAGCTTACTAATATCCCACTCGGCGCCAACGGCGTTATCAGCGCTGTCTGATGAAATAATACAAGCCCCGCTGCAACAGGGCCGGGGTCCGCTCTGCAAGCCATCCTCTCTGAACCAATAGCGACCTGTCTTTTGCTCCAAGGAACAGGCGAGAATCTCCAAGCGCGTACAATTGTCGATAGGTTTTTGTCAGCGCCATTCCCCTCCATGCCCCTCACCATTATTTATCACTCCGCCTGGTTTGCGTCTTTTGCGTCCTGCTGAGATTGTTTGGTCGACATCTATTTTACCTCTCTTGTCGGTTGTCCCACGTTGAGGAAGTGTTATACGCTCTGGGGTGTTCCCCTCGTACCTGCGGGGCAATCGGTTTCTTTTACCATTCGCGATCCTCTGGCTTTTTAGGTAAATTGCTACTCTCGCAGGACATCCGGGCATGATATAATGGGTCTGCTGTACGTTCAGAAATTTACTTCCGGAATTTGGTGCGAGTTTCTGACTTTGACGCCTTTCCAGAGCACTAGGGACGGCACTCGAGTGGCCGGAGGCGAAGAAGCGAGCAGACCAGGTTCGCAAATGGGGAATTGAGGTTGGCATTCCGATCGCCAGGGAAACACGCGGATTTGGATTTGGTTGACATAGGGCAGCAACTACTCGCGAACTGGCATAGAGCTAAAGGGAAAGAACGCGATGCGCTCCTTTGGGGTGACGAGGTTTGTGCTC
Organism: Aspergillus nidulans FGSC A4; assembly: GCF_000011425.1. NCBI lineage: Eukaryota > Fungi > Ascomycota > Eurotiomycetes > Eurotiales > Aspergillaceae > Aspergillus > Aspergillus nidulans. The sequence continues at coordinate 1,611,322 of NC_066262.1, read as the reverse complement.
TCTTCGTTGCCGTGAGTTTGGAACATTAGACTAATCTAAGAACGTCTTACTAGGTTGAATATCTCGTCGTCGCTCTGGATGATGCAGCCAAGAAGGCTCGCCTGTCGCTTGCGCAGGCAGATATTTTGAAATCGTTAGCCCGTGACGAAGAGCTTTGGAAAGAAGGATCGTGCACATATTCTCAAAACAAAGAACAGTTGGTTGCCCAGATGGTGTTACTTAGACATCTCTGACGATTTACAGCGAGGGTGAGGAACCGCCCCATTTCCATCCGGAGTTTGGGCGCTTCATGCTGGAGGCTACGCCCGGTGTACCGTGGGGAATCGGCTTCAAAGACCTTCTCAAGGTGGAGTCTAATATGAGATGGAGGTCAGTTTTTCCGTGGAAGTGCAAAAAGATCTATGACGTGAGCTGACGCTGTGCTAGGAGGGAGGTAGCAAAAGCGCATATGGCGCCCAACGAGTCACCGATTACTCTTACTACTTTCCCCAGACTGGGCACGAAGGATGATTACATTCAGCCTTATTACCCTCCATCTGGGCCAGCTCTGCGGTCTCAATTTGTTCCAGACGAGATTGCGAACCCTCACATCAGGTTTCCAACACTGGCGGCAAATATTAGAGCAAGGAGGGGCCGGAAAGTTGAGTTGAATGTGCCAGTGTTTAAAGACAAAAATACTCCTGAGCCGTTTAAGGACCCAACGGTAAACTATGATCTTCATAATTGGCCTGAAGATGACGATGTGCGAAATGGAGCTGCAAAAGATGGTCATGTCTACATGGACGCAATGGCGTTTGGCATGGGCAGTTGCTGCCTCCAGATAACGTTCCAGGCTAAAAACGTTCCGGAAGGGAGGAAGCTATACGACCAGCTAAGCCCGTTGGGGCCGATTCTCTTAGCCCTCACGGCTGCTACACCAATCTACAAGGGATTCCTCGTGGATACCGATGTTCGATGGAACCAGATCAGCAAAGCTGTAGATGACAGGACAAGAGAAGAGCTTGGCGAAGTTGTAAGTTATACAGCCTGATTTTTATGTAGCCCAGCTAACCAGCCATAGCCGTTGAAAAATGACCGGTGGAGAATCCCTAAATCAAGATATGCCTCCAACTCGACATATATCGCACAGGACCCTAGACTACGGAAAGAATACCTAGACCCTGATTTGATCGTGGATGAAGATATCAAAAAGCGTCTCATGGATGATGGCATGGACGAGCTACTAGCGACACACTTTGCGCATTTATTCATCCGCGACCCAATTGTCATCTTCTCGGAGGACCTTGAAGAGCTGGATTTGAACAAAGCCGATCACTTTGAGAATCTGCAGTCGACAAACTGGCAGCACATGCGGTTCAAGCCACCACCACCAGAGAAGGACGACATTGGCTGGCGGGTTGAGTTCCGGTCCATGGAAATCCAGATGACTGATTTTGAAAACGCCGCATTCTCCATCTTCATTGTGCTTGTCACTCGGGCCATCTTGAGTTTCGACCTCAATTTCTACATTCCTATTCAACGCACAGCAGAGAATATGGAAACAGCACATGCGCGGAATGCAGTGCTAGACCGAAAGTTCTATTTCAGGAAAGATCCTTTCTCTCCGTCAGTTCGCAGGCACCACAATTCGTCAGGTGACAGCAATACCTCTTCAGCAAACAACACTCCGCCTCCCTCTCCGCCGCTCGGCCCTGTCGAATATGAATTTGAGCTGATGACTATTTCTGACATCATCAACGGCTCTGCGGATGGATCATTCCCCGGCTTGATTCCCCTTGTGGAGTCGTATCTGAACAGTGTCAACGTGGACGTTGAGACTCGTTGTTCGTTGGCGAGATACCTCGACTTGATCCGGAAACGGGCGAACGGTACTCTCTGGACCGGTGCGAAGTGGATTCGCGAGTTTGTCGCACAACACCCTGCCTACAAACAGGATAGCGTAGTCTCAGAGGAGATATGCTACGATCTCGTGAAAGCTGTGGAAGAGATGAGTGTCAAGGAAGGGGCAGACGGGAGCGTTGGATGGGAAATGCTCAAAGGCCGGACGGTCTAAACGTATATATTTGGACATAGACATGGGTACTCTACGTATATACCCTGCCCGTGCTTCATCTAAGTACATAGTGTGATCATAAGATGTTGATAAGCCCGTATCGGGTCACCGTCTCACGTCCTTCTCCCTTCTTTCCTTCCTTTCCAACCTCACGTCATCGCAGCAGTCGAACAGACCCAATTCATCATGTTATCAGAGCAGTAAGATTTTCTCCTCCTCCGTCGGCCTTCTGCACGAATCCGCCAGCGCAGTAACCTTCCACCCCCCGTTAAGCTTATGCAGGATGAATAGTTCCACACCGACGTGGTTCACAACACCATTCACCTTCGCCCGAAAAGGCGCCCATACAGCTGCCAGATTCCCCTCCTCATTCACTTTGACTTCGGCATCCAAAATTCGCTCGTTGATATCATGGTCCAGTTTGGCGGTGTACTCCACAAAGGCGCCGATTGTGCAGAAGCGAGGCATTGTGGGCGCTGGAGGCCTGAGAGACATTCCTCCTGCGCGGACGCAGTATTTCTCGAACTCCGAGGTGTTCTTGGCATTCAGGGAGGAGATGAAGCCTTTTATTACGGCGATTATGCGGTTGATTTCAGAGTCTCTCAGATTGTGGGAGAGGGTCGTTGGTATGGGCACGTCGGGCGTGGTTGACAGGGAGGCGAGTGACCAGCCCATTTTTGTCGAAGGGGGCCCTAGAGGAATGCTGAACCTGAATATAACTGTAAGCCTGTGTTGTCTTGCTTTTCTGAAGCAATGCTTTGAAGAGGTACTGACTGGTACTTTTGGCTGAAATATTCTTGCATATCAATAGCTCCTGGATGGTAGATACGTCAACAAGAGGTATGCCAGGGCCAGACTGTGCAGGCTGGCAGTTGTTTCCTTGTACCTGTGAAGTGTACACCCGTATATACTGCAGATTCCCGTTAACACGCACGAAAAGCACGTACTACTCCGGCGTTGTCTCCTCGACCCAGCTCCCTCTCTATCCCATTTTCTGGCCGCAAAGGTTCAGAGAACATCAGCGATAGCCATACACGTCTGTCTAGACCTTGCGGTCTAGATATTGCTGAGTTTCAAGGGTGGACAAACAAAAATAGAAAGAAAAGTTGTTCAGCGATGTGCTACCACTACGCGCTATCGGCTTGTCTGGAGACGTCGTACAGTTCACTCAACTCACGACGGAGATGGTTCGTACGAGCGTCGATGCAAGTAATGCATTCGTCTGGGGTCTGACGAGAGTCGAAGTCAGTGACACACGCTCGAGCACTTTGGGAGCTACAGGATGCCAATTCCGATTGCACCGAGAGTGCCGTGTGACCGTGACTATCCCATATCAGCTTGAGCTATTGCAGAGTGATTGATTTGCTTCTGACTAGCCTTGTGAGCCCCAGATCTGAACTCTCCATACATTGATGCCCAGTGCGATATAAATGACTGGCCTTAGATAATAACTTTGGGATATGCTATGACAAGATGGTGTTACGTTCTAGGAGACGAGCATGCGTACTGCACACTGGATACTAGTATTTTGACCAGCCCGCTTGTGTCGTGTGAAGCCGGCTGGCTATTATAGCCAAACATCATAGGCTTTTTGCCACTGTACGCTGTGAATATCCATCCCTGCAGAGACAAATGGGGAAGAGTCAGGCCGGCAAACCCGGGCTGCCATATTGAGGGCGAGATCTCGTATACCTATCAGCGAGTCATCTTCGTGGAATGCAAGACAATCGCGTCAAGGGTCTCTGGTAGTCCGATATTGAGCAGACATTACATGCAAATCCAGCGCCACCAAGCAAGAATACATGCGGTGACACAAACATCGGGATCCAGGTGCCCATACGCCTACGCTTCTAGTGTCTCCTACCGATAGACACCATTGTACCAACGTCAAACCGCCTATCTCATTATGTTGTCTGAAGTTACAAAAGGAGACAGGGAAAATCCCCCGATGGCATTGAACGCCTACAAAGTTCTCGACCTGACCACTGCCGAAGGCATAAGACCATTCTTGCTAGGCTACCACACAACTTGTGAGAATACATGCGTACCCATTGCCATTGTCCCAAAGAGCTTAACCTTAGTCTGGCATGGCTGCAGCAAGTGGCATTTGCTGAGAAGTCGCAAACAAGCATTTACTGAAAGACCTGGATGACGAAGTCACTGAAACTTTTACTAATGAAAGTAATGCCTACGGCTCTTGCGAATTCTATGGAGACGCTACTATAATTGTCCAACAGATAATACGTAAGAGAGGCAATCTGCGGGTGATAGCTAAGTATACCTCTCAGTTTCGAGGGCTCGACTGACCATATATGTGAAATAAGATGGTTCATTTATGCCAGCAATACCCGTGCAGCAAACAAACTGTCCTCGATCTCTACACCTTCCTGGCAGTCGTCTCAGTAACTGGACGAGGAGCTGATATGAACGTTTGGATTCGTAAACCAGAATCCCCCTATCGTTCCAAGTCTACCAAAGACTCGAAAAGGAGGTCAGGCCCGGTCCTAGTCAAAGAGCAAAAAAAAACCATACCAATCCACACAGAAATAAGACGAGGCGGTATAGTGCCATTGCCTGAGTCTACACGACTGACTCAAGGGTTACCGAAGGCCGGAGACAGCGGGACCTCATCTGAGCACCAGATTAATCAGAGGAGCATTACACCATACGATCCATATGCAAGAATTGGAGCAAACGCCGGTCTTGCCTGGTATGGGCCGCTCAATGTTGTTCTTCGGCCGATAGTTCAAGATGACTGTCTGTCAGTCTTTTGGGTAGCATGGAGCAGGTGCCAGGCCTGGACAGTAGACGGAGTGCTATATCACTGTGTCTAATATTATTGACTCCACACGGGACAGTTCCACGGGAGCGGAATGAGATTAAATTGGACTCTGGACGACTCCGTACTTAATAATATATTGAATTCCAGGCCATATACCTTGGTTAATTACTTATTACGGAGTCCCATTCCGGCGCTTGCACCGAAGATCGAAATCACCCACCCCTAACCCGATCGACTCGAGATCGATTGGAATCTTCTGCTCATCTTGAGTTTATTATTAGCTTCGTCTGTTATTCGTGTTCAAACTTACGAGCCCACTCTTATTTATCTAGTTGCAGTACTCTCCCTATAGATGGCTAGATGGCAGTTTCTTAATTAGCAGATGGGGGACACGGCACACGAGTCAGTCGATCAACTCGCTCTACTCCGTCCCCAGCGCCCACAACCTCTGTATCCGCCTCACTGGTGGCCGGCAGACTGGCTTGTAGAGTAAGTTTTCGATTCGAGCTCACTCTGGGCTGGCTCCTTCCAAATTCCTCTGTTCCTGGAACACCGAACACTTTTTGTTCCCCGCTTGGACCACTCTGTGTGCTTTGTACATCGCCACGTGTGCTTAATGTTCCGGAAAAAGTGAAAGGTGAGACAACGGCGCCTTAGAAGACAGATTTAGGCCTCGGAGCGCCTTACCTTATCTTCCATCCGGCATCCGGATTCCTCGTCCTGCCGCTATGGAGCCGGAGTTCAGGGACGGAGCCGTTGTGACTTGTTGACGCTGTAGGTATGGAACCCCTGTAGCTACTATTGAATTCTTGCTGGTCAGTAGCATTTCGTCACCGTTTCCAGCCTGAGGTGGACGTGTCTCCTGCACTCTCTGGCCCAGTATACTCTGAAGAGTGATGCTGCCTGTTGGAGGTCATTCTGCTGAATCGGTGGGAAGGCTTTATGGCTAATTGCTGGAGTTCGCGAACGTTGCGTTCGATTTCCACGTGGGCATTATCAGCGATCGGGACCCCATCGCTCTCGTATTTACGACTGCAGCGGCCAGTAGTTTACATGGTGCACGAAGAGTTTCAGCCTTTGGTGTACTTTGGCTGACACTTTGGCGGAGGCGTATAACAGACTACCTGTATTGTAACCGTACGATGCTCCGTACAATGTAGCATCATCCATGATCTCTCACATAAGCTGGCGTGACTTCGGTGCCAAATTCTGATTTCGTCGTTAGCCTTGGGAAGGCAGGTCAGTTCGCAAAAGACCCTGCAGGGATGTGTATGCACTAAATCAGATACGTACGCGTACATACAACAGTCCATAGCCACTGCTGTATAGGGGTGAGTTTATCGGCTGACCCATTGAGACGCGACGCACGGTGCCCCGTAATTTTCGGGATATGAAATCCAGGAGAACTACCGTAGTTCCTGCGCTCCATATTCGTGGTATGATGAAGAATCCATCGAGCGGGAAATACCCCGTCGCGACGCACACAATCTAGTTTAAACAATGGATGACGGAGGCTGAGCAACTCCAAGTAGTATCTTGCTTCTCCTGAAAAACCAAACCCTATACCCGTTCTGTTAGCATCTCCGACGACTCTGACTCCTAGAGCAGGTCAGCAACAAGGGTTAACAAATGATTTCTCACTGTAGCCCATCTTATGGTACATTTTCCTTTCACTCTTGTCGCGAAGCCAAGGTACGGGGAATGGATGGCCGAGATCCGCAATCTGGCCGAATAGTCGCCGTTGAGGTTGCTCGTTGAGCAGGGGCGGCCAGCGGACCACTGCGGATGTGCGGCGGGATAGGCTGATCATTGACCGTTATTCTCCGTCGACGTTATGATGAGAGGCATGGCTCCATCTGACGTGGAGAGGGAGCTTTCTCTCTGTTCCAGAAAGAGTAAAAGCCACCCCATGTCCCCACCATTTGCGTCCTGACTCCTGGTATCGGGCTGGACACCGTCCTAGCCGGTCAAGGACGCCGTAGTACCACTAGTAGGGTCATAGCAGTAATGCTCCCAGAACGGGGCTCAACGATGGCACTATGATTCCTTCCCAGCCACCCGGGTTGGATGACATGTAGCGGTGAAACACCCAGACACCGGCGCAAGTCGCAGTGTTTATTTTTTTTTTTCCCCTTCGTCCCTCCCATATTGCTTCCTAGCGTTATTGAACAAATCTGGCTTTTTCATGTAAGATTTCTTCAGGCCGGTAAAAAGGAAATTCGGCATCGGCTGCTGCTTACCTTGTCCTCCACTCACGGTTCAAGCGGCACTGACGGCGGGAATTAATCCTGCGAGGCTACGCCACCTGGTTCTCTCCCTCCCCTCCTTCAAATTCTAACCACGCGCAAGTGGATCGGATCCTCGAGCCACAGTCGGGGTCCATTGATGATAGGTCAAAGTGGATTGCGCTCAACGGTCCGGGAACTCGAAAAGGGATTGGGTGTTCTGGCGGTTTTCTGCGGGATGACCGTTGAGACGCCAACGAGTACGATCCCTTAAATGGAAAGGGGAAAAAACGAAGCCCCATTCCAGGCGATCGTGGTCGATTTTCTCTGCTAGTTGCAAATTGCCATTCTGACTAGGAGGCACGCAGTTGGTGATGTTCATTGCTTTTCTCAACTTGACCCCTTGGAGGGAGCTGCAAGAAGGTGTCTGGTGGAGTTATCATACAACTTCCCGTCCCGTCCCAGATGAGATGGCACGGACTTCTCAGTTTTGACTGCCAGATGAATCGCATCAACTTGTGCAGGTAGTCAATAATTTACAAAGTATAATAAAGTAGTCGTACGGCGTACCGGCTTGAAAGATGGCGCAGGTCTGATCGAGGCTATCGAGCGCAGTGATTAGTTGATGCGCCCCTTCGATCGTACTGGAATCATGCCTGCACGATGTCGGCGTGTCGACCTGTCAACGGCGCAGCAGGAACGACTAGCTCAGTACTAGCTCCATAACGGCGTCTGTTGGCAACTTGGCGTTGAGCCTGAGTCAGATTCGTCAAATCGGTCAAGGTTCTCCGGTCACGCCAAATCTTGGTCCGGGAGACAACCGATAAGAGGAGCCCACTTCACGTGGATACAGTAGCTGGATATCTTCCGTTCAGCCCTCAGGGGGCTAATTTCGGGGGTTGGACTCATGGAGATGATCATTTGACAGAGGCAGACGCTGTTCTGCCCGTCTCCGTGCAAGCGGAGCCTTTGACTCTTTCCAAGTAGGAAGGTGAACCGTATATCGCTCAGGATATCCACCATTCTTCAGTTCGCTCAAAGCCTGAGGTCGGGGACAAACCCCAGCTAAAGGAAAGGGGAAAAGCCGAAAGATTTTGAAACTCACTTGAAAGTTTGAAGGGAAAAGAGGGGTGGTGTGACTATGATTAGTATACGCTATACACCGCGTCCGCTCTGTATGGGAAGTGTACTGACCCCATGCACAGCAAACAATCCACATTTCCAAAAGCATTAGATAGCATGTGCCGGCTGTGCCTACTGTGTGATAAGTGTCCTCATTATTGTTCTCACTGCAGGGACAGGTCAGTGGATGTACGCACTTTGGTCATACAGAGTTGGACTGTATGGTCGTGCAGTTCTCGATCTGTCCGCCTGCAGCAGATTGCCAGATCCTTCTTACTCCAGTGGATTCAGAGTCCGACCCGTTCCCATTATTCTGCGTGTCCCGTTTCTTGTTTTTGAGAAGTGCAGCTGTCAAATTTCCCGTTGAGGGCAAGGCGCCGGAGACTTTACTGGAGGGAGGTCCCACATATGGTGGTTGATTCATCCGGCAACCTCATTGTCTAGGCTTCAGGTCCAGGAGGTCTCGGATCCGGGATAATGTCTCCCTTCGCGCTACGCCACAGTAGCTCGATCCCTCGCCCCAGATGGTGAACGATCTTCGTTCTGCGATCCTTCCATTGCCACCGTTGTTTAGCCTAGAGGGGTAGACGAAGTGGACTCGGAGCTATTACCTAGGTGCGGTGAATTACCGCCAGCGTCGACAAACGAACAAATGGAGATAGGGCATTCGGAAGCAGAACCATTTGAGTTGTTCCAGGAGCAGGGATGCACTGTGCGTCTGAGATTCGCGTAGACTCAAGAGCATTTGTTGCCCGGGAACTGTTGGTGTCTCCTCCATCACCATTTCAGGTCTGATTTGTAGCGTCGTCATGGTTCGTTCGGACACTCGGACACTCGGAGCTCGTTAGTCTAGAGACTTTGGCCGGAGGAAATTGGCTTCTAGATGTTCTCGAGCGTCGAGCTTTGTAAAGCTAACAGTGGATTCCGCCGTTGCATCATCTCCTCTTAAGGTAGGCTGATCATCGCAGGACAATTACGGGGTATGATCACATTCTAGGCTTTCGCCATATCTGTCGAAGCGCTGTTGCTCTTGCCTTATCTGTGCGGACAATTATCTGCTCACCGTTGAGCGATCATGGAACCGGGCCTTGTTTGGCGCCACTTCCCACACATCTGAAGTTTGACGGGCTGCTGCTGGTGACATTATGATCTCCAGGCGACTCTTCTTTCTTCGAAGATTCTGACGTCGGGTCCTGAAGTCTAGTTCGGAAGAGAGGACTAGATGAATCCTAAGGCATATGACGCTTGGATTCAGATTCAGTCGAGTCATGGACTTTGGCAGAGTCTCTCGCGCCGTCACAGCTACTTCCAACCTTTCACTGATAGTCTAGTATCAGTTGGAGTAATTTACCCAGACCCAGATTTCAAGATGGCATATATCATTTCAAATCGACTTTCCTGCTTCCGCGGGTCTCTGGAAGGAATGGGCTGAAAAGGTCAAACTTCCTTTCCATGTCTCTCACCATTAGACCAAACCCTCGCCCGCGACTAGGCGGACGGCTCAGTTGAATACGCGTATGTTGTTGAGGGAAAATATACTCAAAAGTCATAACACCTCATGGGGAGAGAAGTGCTATTCTTTGGACGGGACCTGGGCGGTAATGTGCTAGCAGAGTCAGAAATCAGATATTATCGCGGCCCTGTTGGGACTGCTGCAACCGCACCCCGAGTTCATCACATCAAACCATGTCAATTCATAGGTGTTTAGCTGGACCTGTCAGATGGCTTATGGCACGGGTCCTTGGCACACGGGCAGCATCGCCGCAGTGGGGTAAAGCTTTGCTCAGTCATCGAAGGTTAAGTGCACCTAAGTCTGGACGGTGCGGCTGCCGAGTCTCCTAGCTTGCAAACGATCGATTGCCTGAGTCTCTATCCTAGGTTTCACCCACTACCCGCACGTCCAACATGAGAAGTGCTGCATCGATCACACTCGGGGACCCCCGGCGGCTACGAGATACGTAGGATGTGATGGACTGGGTCTGGCGCCGGAACTCAACCTAATCAGTATCTGTGTAACGTTTGATTCGGTAAGATCTTGACGGAAAACGTTTCTCACAAGTCACAAAAGTCTAATTGGCCCAGTCACGTTTGGAGAGACCGTTAGATCGAGACTACTGTGAAGCCTGCCTAGGTCCATGCTGTCTGTGCACTTTTTGCGTCCGGGAGACAGAAGAAGCTCCGACTCAGCTGGCGCCATGCCGTCGGAATGCCAATGTCCTGATTCAAGATTACTATGCTCCGAGGGCTCTGGATGGTTCAGGAAGCCAGCTCCTTACTATGGCGTAGGAAGAATGGGAATCTCCGTGTGAAAAAGGGAGTAGAGTCGTGGCTCTGATTCGACGATCACATGCTATCGCAGTTCCCGTAGCGATTAGTGCTGTCGTAGAACGAAACCTATTTCCCCGGTGCCTATTCTTTGTTCAATATGAAAGGGGTTGAAAGCTGCCAGAGTCCAGGGACTAGAAAGTATAGGAGCTAGATCGCCCGGTGTTACTGTTAATATAATGGCATGTATGGTCGGCCATCTTAGGTTAGTCGTCCGAGTTCCAAGGCTATCACTGACGCTATTCTGGACCTCGGCCGAATGGGAAGAGCATCTTTGAAGGCTTGACAATCCTCGAATATATCAGATTTGTGAGAATTGCGAGTTGTGATGAACGCGTGCTGTTGGACTTAGCCCCAACCGGGTCGTACAGCTTGCGCCGTTGTCGCCGCGAGATCTGACAAGCGTGTTACCCAGTGCCATGACCTCCCCCCACATGGAAATCCATTATGGCATACTGTATACGGTGTAATATATGGTGGAGATGGAAACTTCGTGCGCTCTTGGTAGTCGGTTCGCGGGCAGTCTGCATCTCATAAGTCACTTTCCGATGCGCAGACTAATACTGCCGTTGCTTGTTGGAGGCAGACGATCGGCACAGGAGTTAATATCCATTGCTGACTGGGAGGCTGCAGCGTCGACATCTGGACGATTCGACGATCTGGGACCATATCCTAGTAGAAGTAGGCACTAGTCAGAAGTGTCTGAGCCTGCTCCGTACTCCATAGAATGCAGGAAAGTGGCGCCGAGCGACATGCCGTCAGCCAAACTTTTGCAGAAAGGCACACCCGATCCCGAGGAGATTGGCCGCGGGAAATACGCAGGACCGTGCCAAAACTTTATATTCCAGCATCGATTTTGTCCGTCACTTTTTCTTCTTACTAAACATCTAACACGATCTCTCGACGCCCACGAGCATTCAGTGGACAGTTCAGTGAACAATGGAAGTTATGGTAATCGAGGGGTTGGTTTGGGCTGACAGGCGCGATCGAGCAAAACGGGCGCCGGGCGCATTCTGGAGGCTGGGCAGATATTCCGTGCTTAGCCCCAGCATCTGCTCCATAGTAGTAGGCTATTTCGTCACACGTCAAAACCGTTGACAGTCGAACCTGACAGTGTGATGGGTCACAGACTCACATCTGGTTCGCCCGTCTCATAGGCCGGTCAGAAGTCAAACCTTGAAAGGTGAAGAGTCGATTATGCTGATCAGCTCCCGCTAGCTTGATAGACGACAAAGGACGGAGCAGGTGCGCTGTCAGAAATTCGATGTTCATCTGAAGACGGCCAACCAACAGGAAAACTGTCAGTTTAATTCCCTCGGAAGTTAGAACATTCCATCTATAGACGGGCTGTAGTAGTAGCATGCACCACGTATTCGGCTGGGTGGGGATGCATACTTTGCACAGATCGGAATCGCGCACGCAGCCGAAAAAGGTAATGCTCAATGTCTGGCCAGCGGGCGCGGTCATTCCTTTGCGTCGAAGCGCCCTCAGCCATGAATTTGGTACTTTTGAATGTAATCAGCTTGGTCTGCATGGGTAAAATGAAACGCCCTGCACCGCAGTGGCAGTAGTGCTCGACGAAGGGGGTGACAGTGGGAGACCACAAGTGATGAGCGTGGGCTGGCAGGCAGAGTGGCATGTGCCAGCGAGCGGGTGTGCCCGAGATCTCGAGAAGGAAAGCGGGGGATCCAGATTCAGAAATTCGCATCGTTCCATGAAAGCACAAAGGAGACTATCTCCGTACTCAATAACAAGAATGAAAAGGCTGTAAGATCTGTGGCTGCTGCGGTCTTTAGTGGTCGCACTGTGCAGCAGATAGTGGTCGGATCGCTGCTAGTCGTGGTTGCAACGGCTGAAGAGGGGACGACCTCCATTCTGCAGCGGGCGATCCAGTTGCGAGCCCAGCCAGCTTCGTCCATACAAGTTCTCCAGATGAGGAAGATAGATGGGAGAAGTATGGCTGAAACTGATGCCGTTATTTTGGGTTTATGACCGGACGGTAAGGTCGATGGACGATGGCTTCTTCATCTTCCATAATCCTTCCTCTAATCCTTCATCCTCCATCCAAGTTGCCGCCAAGTCCATCGATTTTTTCCTGACTGGGAGTTAGCCTAGTCTACCTTATTTTTCTTCGTCTTTTCTTGATTACAGAGTGCGATCCTAGTCCGTTGGTCTACTTCCCATCGTGTAGCGTACGATCGAAGACCTTGAGATGCCGCCTAACATCGTCGTCGTTATTATACGCGCCCCGTTCCAGCCTTGTCTTTGAGAATACCCGTACATCCCGTACACCCGGTACTAGGTAGTCTGCAGCAGTAGTAGAGTGTATCAGTTGATTGATTTGTTCAGAACCAGGGCTCCAATCCTAGGCGTCCCAGCCATAGGACCAGCTGACATTTGAGATCTTGTTCTCATCGGGTCGGATCTGAGATGAAGACGCGATTAGCGTGTACTAGTAAGACACTGGACGATCCAGCACTACCACGCCGAGATTATCACTATCTGCATATTCCGGTTTCTGGAAGGAGTACCCCAGGATATTTACAGTAGAGTCTTGACACCGCTACTATAGCGGCTAATGGATCCGATCCATAGCCTACTTGAGTCCTGAGTTGATCCCCTATGGTGTCCAACTACCTCGGTAATCAAAATACTCTATTCGTATTGTCGTACGGCTCAGATACGCAAGACTCAGGGACAGCGCCCTAGCTGCGCGGCCCACCACAATTATTTGAAGGCTCTCCACACTCTCGACGATCCGCAGTTCGCAGCCTGTAAAGCTTCTGTAATAATTCGCCGTAACCTAAGCTGATCGATCGTCCGCTCTCTGCCTGTCTCTTCCTTTCCTTTTTCCATTTTGATTTTTATTTTTTTCTTTCCCTTCTCATTTTTGCTTTTCGTCTGAACTCATCTGTTTTGCGACTCCTGCCTCCTGGCCCGCTCAGTCTCCGACTCTCCAGATCTCTTGCGCGCGTGTGTGCGGGCCTACCAGTGGCGGTTCTGGTAGAATCGCCCTGAGCCTGTTGTTTTTAGCTATTTTTCGTTTTTGTTTTTTCGTCATTATTATTTCTTAATTCGATTTTAATTTCGAGTAATCCATTCTTGAATAAATGTTTTTTTTTTTCTTTTGAGGATCAGCTCTTCTCTTTATAATAATACCAGTCAGGACTCCGTAGTCTACTACTCCATAGCTGTTGACACTTCTCTTATTATCGCCGCCATCTTGGCTTCCTCCCACTTCTTCATTTACCTCTCTCTCTTCTCTTTTTCCCTCCCTCTCTCTCCCTCCACCTTACTCCCTCTCTCACTTTCCTACCCGTCTCTTTCCCTCCCCCTACCCTACCCTTCGATAGGGAGAAAGCGGACAATTACACACCGTCCTATACTCTGACCCGACATCTCGACATTGCTCCCTAATTTTTGATCCTCACCCGCCCCTCCTCGAACCTTCACCACTCTGGACGCTGTATACTACCCCTTTGCATTAATCCCGCTCATATCCTCTGACAAAAGGGGATTTGTGTCTTCACATATTTGACACAATACATTCTTACTTCACCTGCCACCCTCAAAGAGCTCAGCTTCCGGGTCCGACCAGGAACGCCACCCCTTCCACGCGACGCATTCACCTTTATCCCTTGCGCCTTCGCCGTGTTTCTTCCGGCCGCAAATCTCGCACTGTCAAATCAACCGCCGCGTGATCCGAGGTGGGAAGTCAGATTGCTGATATTTGTCTCGGCTTGGCCAGATGGTGGTTCGACTCCCAGACAGCGCCGCCCCGATCTGATCTGCTCTGCACGCTGCGGTGCCTCCCGTACTATTTCTTTTCGACGCTGCCGACCAAGGTAACGGCTTTCAACAACTCCGGTTCCTACAAACCAGATCGCAGCGTCTGCGGGTTGCCTAGTCTCTGGACGCCACTTTTTCTGTTAGTGTTCGCCAATCACTGCGCTGACCCAGCGCTCTCTTGGCCGACCCAGAGAAGGACCGAAGATTCCCTGTGTCCGACAAAGGTTGCGCATTTCGTCCGATATACCCACCACCCCAGACATATTGTGTCGGAACCAGTGGCACCGTTTACTTCTCTAATTTTCTGACTTTATCTTAATTTGATTGGCATTCGTGCTGTCAGTCAGTGGGTCGGCTATTCGTCACTCTTGCATTGTTTCAGGGTTACTCTTCTGCTACGACAACTTTCGAAATCCTCTTGGAGATTTGTAGCTCAACACCTGGTTTTTGTGATACTTGAACCTGTGTAAACGAAGCTGAGCGTCGTTCGTCGCTTGGAACCTTCCGATTGCCTGCGCTATGGGATCACTAGAGGCTGGACATAGGCATAGGTATGTTGGAATTGCATTTCTCTCGTTGCGAAGGTTTTTTCTCACGATATGAATTCGCTGACTCTTTTTTCAAGGGATCATCTCCCCGCTATTGGTTTTATAGGCTCCAGAGGTCCCACCACATCTCCTGCTCCTCTCGTTAGTCCGACGACGATGTACCCGAATAACCCTCTTCCTTATTCATACTCGACGACTCCCGCCAACGTTGGGCCTGGGTATGCTTCGCCGCCGGAGCCCCGGCGCGCGGAGGATGAAAAAGAAAAGGCACCACGACAGTCGCTCCCATCTATACACGAGGCGTTAGGGAATGATAATCCACTACCATATCCACCTGCTCCAACATCAGCAGCTCCTCAACAGCCAAACAGTGCGCCGCCTCCGCATCACCTCCCGAACTTTGGACGCTCGAGTGCGGAGGGGCCGTCAGGTCCTCCTAACCCGTTCTCCAATGGAAGCTCCTTCCTCAGGGAGTCATCATCATCTCACCAGCCACAATTACAGGCGGAACCATCACGTTCAAGTTTAGCGTCACTGAATACAACAGATTCCAGGAACGCTTCACTTCAGTCAATTAGCTCGGGCAAATCGCCGACGCAAAGTGCAAGCACTGTTATGACCTCTGTGTCTGGCTCGCAAACAGGGACAGGTTACGACTACAATGCTCCTCCGTCAGCGGGCAGTGTTGCGTCGCCAAATGGATACAGCGGATTTTCACAGCCCTTTCCGTTCCAGTCACAGCCCCCACCAGGAGCACCAGTGTATCCGGCCGCATCGTACGACTCACGGCCTTACGAAATGAAGGGTGGGGTTACAGGTTCCTTCGGGCACCAGGGGGATTCTGCGAAGCGCCATCTCGATGTGTATGACATTGAATCGTCTCTGACTGAGGTATTTACTCCGAATGAACCAAAGTCTCGGCAATCGCTAACTCTGATAGATGGTCGACTTGAACACTCGGGCGCTAGACTTCTCACGGCATTATGCAAACAGAGCACACCAGTCTCGCTCCGGTGCTGTAGTCGGATCAGCTCTGCCCTCGCTCCATGAGGTGGAAGAGATGCTCAACATCCAACGACGGAACCACGACGCTCTGATGCGCATAAGAGCCGTGGTTTTCAGCCAGGAACATGCCATGGCCGAGCAAGTGGCACAGCGAAAAGCCTTCAAATTTGGGGGAGCCCACGATGACGACCACCGTATGGCAATGTACCAGGAGGAATTCAAGAGCAGCGGCGGGTTCGGCCCCGACTCGAAGAAACGACGTGGTGTATGTTCTAAACCCGGACTACTGTTTACGCTTACTGGTACTAACAATTCCAACAGAAAGCTGCCCCTCCTGGTCGATGCCATAGTTGCAACCGTGCCGAAACGCCAGAATGGCGCCGCGGCCCCGATGGCGCGCGGACTCTGTGCAATGCATGCGGCTTACACTACGCGAAATTGACTCGCAAAATGGGCGCCAAACAGGCGGCAGGGTTGGGGTCGAACCTCAAACCCAAGACACTCGACTCGGTGTCACCGAGGAGTCATTAACACGCTAGCATTATATAATTACGAGGCGTTAGAAAAGGGAGTTGGGATTAGAAGTGTTTGGGCGTTTTGAGAGCTGATTGTGAAGCTCTATTGTTTTCATCGGATGGGAATGGCATGCAAGCTCATGTTTTCCGTTTGGCTGTTGACTGTGAAATTACTGCGTAATACCCCTTGATGTTGTGGGCAAAGGCATCCTGAATATAGACTTTGTTTCTATAATCATGTATGCGTCATGTAGCGCGATCGGTCATCTGGAAGTTTTTATTGAATTTTCGGTGCTCCAGGGCACAGGATCGCCACGGACAGGCGGCGATCCTCGATAGCAAATTCCGCGGAGATCGAGACTGGACCCTGGTTCTGGAAGCTGGAGCCCGTGGTCGCCGTCGATAATAGGCGGCCTGATCGGCAGGTCTGCGCGTGGCCAAAACTGGGAATTTGGTCAAATTCCATGGTACGCTCCCAGCTCACAGAGTCCAGTCCCTGGTGGTGAGATCGACTGTGGCACCGAATTCCTGCAGGTTGAATAATCGCCTCGAGATGATTAATTGTTCGAACTGAACGGGCAGGCTGCAGCATCGCCAGCAAATAACATTAACATTCCATACTTCATTCCCCGGTGGAGCCAGTCCACTCAGCGCCTGCACAGGCTTCATCGTGGACAGCATTCATTGGTCTGGGAGTCAATCCCGAGTTCTGCCCGGGCCCCAGATCGGTTTGAGCGTTCCAACAAGGTTCGAGTCGCTCTTAGCGTGCAGACTATTGAAACACGCTGCCAATTAGGGGACAACGGGATGCGGACTTGGGCCGCGTCCAAATTCCAACTGCCGAGTGGACTACTGTGGGATTTGATCAGATCTCATCGCATCTCATCTCATCGCATCGCATCTTTATCGGGTCGCATCGGCATCATGTCATCCTACCGTCGCTGCTGCATGAGGCGCTGTCAATGTTAGTCCTGGGCTATACTGGGTAAGGCAGCCGCGGCCATGGCTCCTGATAAGAATGGAAATTTGGCCTAATTGAGTCTCTTCTAAAATTACTACGGGCAATCAGAAAGCATTACTACCAGCTGTCTAGTCACATGGGCATTGATTTGCCAATTTCTATTGTGTTCATAGAGACACGCACCAGTCACGCCACACCCCACCACATAACCAGCTCAAGTGATTTCAATTTTCACTTTCGAGCGCCGCCTTCCGCTTAGAGGCGCGAGGCGCCCAACTCATCCGTGTTTCCTCTCCATACCGTTGTTATTACAAACTGTTACCCGTGGGCCATCGCCCACCAGCGCCAGGGTTACCAGCCGCTAGCAGGGAACGATCTTCTCTGCCGGCCTGCCCCACCGGTACGGAGAACGGAGCAGCACCGTCACCGTCACCATGTCAATCTCATTCTTGTCTGCGGCTGCGGCTGACGCAGTAGAGGTCTCAGCAGCAAGATCTATCCAAGTTCCTCGGCCGTGACACATTCCACCGCCCCGAGACTCGGCCGGAACCCTTTTAGGACTGAGTAGCACTGAAATTATTTCCCGATGATAATGACGTGACGTGTTTTCATACACTGTACCGGAATAAATACATTGACTCCGCTCACTCCTGAATAGTTCGAGTTCAATACCAATCATACCATGGTGGTATTGCCGTAACCCAACAGTGACAGCTCAGGGACCCCCATGCGATCGACCGACCCAGTCTGTCGGGCTCAAGAGCAGTGAAGGCGGGATCTGTTGAAGCAATGGAGGACTCCTGGTCCAGAATTAGACTTTCTTGCCAAAGCCAGATCGGGAGCCATGAGTCGGGTAGCTTTTGGCTATTGATCGCGATAACCAATATTCGGTATCCTTAAGCTTGATTTCCGACTCAGTATGCGGAGGAAGGATGGATAACCATCTAACCTTGCCGCTTCGAATGTCATACAAGAACGGTACGGGTGGAATCCCCCTATTCATCCCGCTAGAAGAGGGTTCGAGTGGCTCGCCAGCTGATTGATACTGGATTAAGTTTCACCAGGATTGTGGACAAGCAAGCCACGACGATTAATGCTGATTTCTATATCTACCAATTTTTTGTAACTCAGGTATATATCCATATGCGACGATCATTTAGGTCGACATTTTTTTCCCTGTTGGGTAAACAGCAATTGTTGCTGCTATATGTCGCTGGTACTGTACAGATAGAGTGGCGTGCGTTGATTGGAGATGTTCATGACTGGTTCTATTCGGCCGGATGTGAGATCCGGATCTAGCTGCTTTCGACAATAGCGCCAGCCACCCGTGCAGGACTTTACGATTCCAGATGCGATCCATATCCCGATCAGGTGTTCGTTGAGATTTGTCCGTTTGCAAACCGTCAAAAATCGGTTTGTTACGAAGAGCGTTTTTTCAGTATCACAACTGAGTTTGGCTCGGGGTCAGTTGTTGGGAATATAAGAATGCCAATTGGCGTGTATTTCTGGAGACAATAAGTTAAGAGGTACAAGAATGACCCTTGTAAGGTGTATGCAACGGGGATGCTGGCCTGCTTATACGTTATGCGTCACTAGCCTGAGGATTCCTACTGCGTTTGACTAAGTTGATTTTGAAGCCGATAGAGCGCCGGGCGCCCAGCCGTAGTTCTTCTTAGAGGACAACCAGTGTTCGGTCCAGATTCGATTGCTGAGATCAGATCGAAGTCAAACAAAGGCTGCTTCAGATCGGTTGGATTGCTATAGATACGGCTAATTACTCTATCGCTACGACTTTGCCTGGGCCATCACTTCTCAGTTACAAAAAAGTTTGTTTTGGTTTTCTTTCTTTTTTTTTTTTTGGGTTTTCCTCCATGCTCTGACAACGCACGTTTGTCAAGAAAACTTACCTATCGAGCTGGCCACCGAACATACCCGTGTATTTACGATCAGGAGACCGCATTCATGTTCGATCCTCATCGATAGCTACGGATGGCGGGCATCGGAAAACAATCCCACGTCCAAAGGTGATATCTGAAGTATTCAGATGTTATAGAGAGCATGAATATCAAACCATGAAAACATACGTAACCTGCTGACTGTTGGACGCCATCATGCACTGCTATTCCTGTAGCTTGATCGAGTGTTACGGTAACACAACATCATCTTCGGCTTTCAAGGTTGGCGGACAAGCAGTTGATGATCATGGAGCGCTGCAGTAGGCCATTGTTTCAATATGGCCTGGGTGTCTGTCTTATCTGCGTCAGTCAGAGTTGACTCGCGCTTCAGGTTCGATCTGGGATGGTGTGTTGCACGCGCAACGTTGGATGTTGGTACAGCATCAGCCAAGCCTCTCCTTTTGGGCATGTCTGGGATGGTTGCACAAAACAGTAAATCATATTCAGGGTTATCGCTGCTGCCAGAATCTTGCTTTGGTCACGAGTATTTGAAATACTCGGAATACAACTCCGGGATATATTATGCCGTATAGCTGCCGCACATGGACATGTTGAGATGGTGTGTAAGCCTGCTGTGGTTGTTGGCACCTGTTCATGATGTCTTGAAATCTGAATCTGAAGGTTGAAGCAGACCTGCGCCACGGATCGGACCTATCCATACTCCTTACCGCAAGTTTCGAGTCTGTATCTTAGTCTGGATCTCAAGCGGGAATCGGGATGGGCCTATGCATTTTCGCAGAGTCCGAAGGCAGATTTATTGCGCATGCGTAAAGGTTGTAACCATATGGATGAATTTGAATTTCAATACCCACTGACCCGGTTTATTTCAATTTGCTGCGAGTCAGCAAGTCAGAGTCAGTATGGACTGGGGCCGCGGGGTCGCTGGTCCTGCCGTGCTGTCTGACATTTTTACGAACACGAGGGGATTATGATATGCTTCAACCAAGACGATGCAAATATGACTTATTACTGCATGGGTGGTACATAGCCATGCACTATGCAGCAGCCAGCAGCAAGCTTCAAATCAGGATACAGGAGGGTCAAGGCCGGTCGTCCTGGATCCTGACCGTTTCTAATCACTACTCGAAAACAGTGTGGACTTCGTGTCAGTGTTGGTGGACACAGCTCCAGTAGGGGGCTCCTGGAGGCTTCAATGGGAGCGAGGTGGGGTTGATTTCAAATACTGACCTCTTTCAAGTTCCATCTGATAGTTTCAACCAAGCCAACCTTGGGTCTGAGAGCTTGAGGTCTCAGCTTCGTTTCTTTTTCCTTGTAATGGAGACTTTCATCTGTGACTGCAGATCGACAGTGGCAGTGCAACAAAGCCAGAGTAATGTTCAGGAACATATCGAACCTTATCTTACTTATCAGCCAATCTGTACTGCAGTTCGCGTCCCGTATCGGTACCCAGAACCAGGTAATCTAGCTTTAACCATTCATCACAGATAAGGCGCAGATCAAGTTCACGGCGAATTCAGTTCAGCGATCGCCGGTCCGCATCCACTATCGAGCCATCTACGCCTACTGCGTGGTGGAGGTGAAATCCAAGACGGGCAATCGCTGCTAGTGCTCAGTCTCTGACAATTCTTATCGTTTCCGATCTCCATCTGCCAATGCAGGACTTGGACCTCAATCAGCTGTTTGTCAGTGGTTTGTTCTCTTACATGAAATGCGGCGCCGGCGGATGCGGGTGCAAACGATCCGTTTGGTCCTGGGCCAGATCTGGATCAGACCAATGGTTTGATTGCGAACTAGGCTGGGAGTTTCCCTACTACGCTATCTCTGTATGGGGATGTTTGGCCAAGGGGGCTTTGGATCTTGACCGGGTTGATTAAGTCAAAACCGCCATTTCATTCTTAGAGTCAGACCTCCCAGATGTTGGATCGTTGCTTTGCTGCCTTCTTGGTTGGGCCTTGTGGGTCTCAGTAATGACGGTAATTTTGAAAACAGGCTAGGAATCTTCCGAGTGAATATGATTTGGAATCGGCACGGAGCATCACGATCTAGTCATCTGGCATCATCCATGTGCGGTGCATGCATTAGCATCGAGTCTGACCCACCGACGTGGTACAGGATCTCGACTAGTTCGGCCAAGATGGGATCGGTTCGATTGGCTCTGGTTGGTTGGCTCCTTCCTCGCTTTGTTTCTAGGTAAGACGCCTTGAATGGCCCTCAAGTCTGAATGACTTGCTACAGCTGTACAGACATTGAGGTGATAGGGCTGGCATACGTACACTTTCCACTTCCTCAGGGCGACATTGGGCCTAAGCCGGCCTGAGCCCTCGAGACCATAGTGGCAGCCTGTCATTAACAGCCCAGCCGCATTTAGGCCGTAGCTTTATCATTAAGGTCTCATTTCTATTTGGCGGCGCGCAAGGCAAAAGAAGGCAACCGTTTAGTACTCATATACCAAAAATCTCCGAAGTCCGGACAATGGCCGAAGCGCACTACTATGCGCCAGCGCAGTGGCAAAGCTTACGAGCATATAGATCGGCTTCCAACATTTCGTCCGGACGCCTTTTCCGTGCTAAGACTGCACCTCATCTTGCTGATGGGTCGCAGCTCAAGCTCTCGGCGCTTCACGAAACAACACCACATCTGGTGATTTTCAATTTCGACGGCGCTATTGTCTCTCACGCATTGATCTGCTAAGCCAAGGCCCTAATGTTGGTTGGCTTGACGCTTGACTGGGGGGTTCTTCTTGAAGATCAGGATGATCTGTCAAATGGAGGTGAGGCTCTTGTCGTCGGGCTCTGAAGGCGGCGACCATGACCGCCTGCCGCAAATTTAAGGTGCATTGCATGCATACGATCTATCCATTGTATACCCAAGGCCAGATCTGTGCATTTCTTGCATTATGATGGTGCTCTCTTCGTTTGCTCGTTGATCTGGATGTCGGGACCGGCCACTGGCTCCCTCCCACCGAACATCGCGTTAAAGACGACATACCATATTTGGATACTGCAGAAACCGGTTTCCATCTACTGCGGCCTCAATACTTTCATACGTAATGCTGAATGCAATCAAAACCTTTCAGCTTTCCACTGGATCTCGGCCAGCCAGAGTCACGTGCCGCATTCTTTTCAGATAAGCTTATCGATAAGGACGGCGGCTATCACGTGCGTCATAGCTCCCCACTTTCTCCGTACCTTGATAGCCAGCGATGGATGACCTAGGCTTTCTTTCATGTTAACGGTCAAAAACCAAAAGGTGATTTACTAGATTTCTTGAACACAAAGCGCACATTTTAACTCTTATTTACTCAGCTTCTCCGGTAACCTGCTCGCCGACAGAATACCTAAAATGGCAGCTCTTATGCCTATTGGAGACATTCCAACAATCTCCCTGCTCTATAAACTCAAACGCCTAGTTCCCAACGCTCACCCGCTGAAATCGCCTTCCAAGGTTCTCAATGATACAGTCGCAATGGTCCGCCATGATATAACGAAGCTTCAAGGTGTTGACTGCATCGTCAACGCAGCCAAGCGCTCGCTCCTCGGAGGCGGCGGCGTTGATTACGCCATCCATAAAGCTGCTGGTCCCGACTTGCTCAAGGAATGCAGGACACTAAATGGCTGCGATACAGGAGATGCTAAGATAACAAATGCATACAACCTGCCCAACAAACGAATCATCCACACCGTCGGACCGATATACAGCGATGCGATGCGGCGGGGAAAAGACGAGCCGGAAAGACTGCTGCGGAGCTGCTATCGGCGGTGTCTTGAGGTGGCTGTTGAGAACGAGATGAAGAGCATTGCCTTTAATGCGATCAGCACGGGAATATACGGGTACCCGTCAAGAGATGCGGCCAAGGCTGCTCTTGACGAGACGCGCAAGTTTCTGGAAACCGACAAGAACACGGGCCTTCTGGAACGAGTCATATTCTGCAACTTTGAGCTCAAAGATGTAGAGGCTTATGAACAGTTGATACCGTGAGTACTCAAGACCGAGTGTCGTTTTTGTTTACTGATTGGACTAGGCTTTTCTTTCCTCCTGCAGAACATTCTCAGGGCGGGGACGCAGTGGCAGATGCAGCCACAAAGTCAGGAAAAGCGGGAACAAGGTCAGAAGATGCAGGCGCCAATATTGAAGTGCCCCATAATGTAGCTCCGTCATCACCAAGTGTGCTTGCGATCTCGCTTCCTGACCCGCCGACAAAGGAGCCCACTTTTGAAGGCCAGCCAGAGAGCAAAAAACAGAAAGTCAGCGCTCAACCTTCTGAGGTGGACCCTGACGATAGGTCCTTGTACATCAGTGAGCTCTCGGACCTGAAAAGCGAAGACGAATGGGATGCCATTGAGGCAGCTGAGGCTAGAGCTGGTCGTTTTACATATGCAGAGGCGCTTGACGCAGAGCCCGTTGAAATTGACCGGCCTTCATCAACTACTGATGTGCAGAGTATACAGTCAAGTGGAATAATTGATGATATGGTTCACTCGCAGTCGACGGATGGATTCTTAGGGAAGGAATGATGTCTTACTTGCGTCGTTTTTACCATGAAAGTAATTTGGGATTGGCGTCAAGTTCCTGTTTTTGGGTTCAGCTAAGTTTATAAGGCTATCGGTGCTACCGATTTGTGTAATGTCTTTTTAGTATATCCACAGTACCACCAACGCGATATGATGAATTTACGTTAATCAGCCACATGCTACCAAAATTCATAATACATATTATCTCCTCCCAGATTCTAACCTGGTAATTACTATATAATACGGACACATTCAAACACTTTACCCTTGATAATGAGTCGAGTAACCACATAGTGCTAAATATATATACCTCTTAAGCCACTCACTCCTTGGTAACGTTTTGGCCCACTTACACAGATGTGGAAATTACCTTTGTCCCCTTTTGTCAAGCGAGATGCCAATACCAGTTTATTCCTGAACAGGATTACCGAAACAGAAAACCTGGAGAGGGTAGTGGTGTGAGAGGTTGAATGGAGATGAAGGGACATTTGTGGCTATTCATACTGATATATTATTGTCCCAGTTTCAATTACGGAGTAGTCAATTGCTATTAGTGGCGCTAGTGCAAGTCAGAAGGAGTAGCTTTGCCATGAAAAGTTTAAATGTTTCGGAAGACAGCCGGCATGCTTACTACAGAAAGGCTTGAAAAAGGAAGATAGTAGACTCTCCAAGCATTAGTCAATCTTTTGCAGCTATGAATGCCCGCGGGGTCTGCTAATTGAGCTAAGGCGGCACTGGATGACCTACTGCCCAAAACCCATCTAAATGACTTTCGCAAGTTTGTAGTTCAGAACAATGAGCTTCGACAATAGAATAAAGTAAGCAAAATCATATTCTCTGAACATTGGCAGTGTCAGAAAATGTCCTTGTATACGGAGCGCAACGTCTCGGATAGACACTGAGCCAAACTGCAGGACCGATCCTTAGGCTCGCTGGAAATCCTGGACTAGATTCCGGCAACATCCCGGCACTCTCTAATGATAGAATGTGAGCCGTCATGGCCAACATCAGTACGAGGTACAGTGGCAGAGAGTCCGGTCATCAGCCGACTCAACGGAAGACCATGATAGAACGATACTTGAATCTCTATTTACATAACTCGCTGTTTCGTGCAACTCGAACATATTTGTCGACATATGGGCGTACTGTTGGTATCAATTGCTGCGCGCACCATCCTTGGCAGCGCGAAGTTCATCCATCTTAGCAACGCGCTTCTTGAATTCCTCATATTGGCACTTTTCGTAGCTGTGTCTTTCATCCTACAGCGAGAGACTGTATTAGCAATCATAGGGGGGTGATGAACGAGTTCAAGCCATACCTCACACTTCCAAGGGAGGTACCACTCTTGCTGTCGGCATCGGTTCAACGGAATAAGGAGATGTGCGCAGGAATCACGGTATTGGAGGGGGAGGCGGGCAGCAGACATCTCCTCGCGTGTGGCTAATGCGATTGTCAGTATCCTGTGCGGAGCTCTAAGATGAGCTCTCCGGCCGTCCGGCTGGAGAGCCAATTGAGAAGAAACATACCTTGAGTGTCGGCCAGCCCGACGGCGCTCTTTACCGACTCAGCGACGGTCATCTTGAGAACAGGAAGCGGTGCGGAATGGAATTGATCGTCAAGAGAATCGGTCGGCTTGAGGTTTGCAGCTCTTTGGGGTTAGGTTGCTGATTTCCGGTGAGGTCATGTGAGATCATGTGACTTTAAACAAAACCGGTTTAGCGCCTTAATTCCACTTTACGCGGTTGCGGCGCGTCTCTAGCCAGCCGTGAGAGCCATCGCGTTTTGCGAGAAATCATACAGTCTATGCTGAGCCACTTGTGGCTGTTTGCGCGTTTTTTAATACTTCCAGTCTTTGAAATTAATACTCTTCTGTATTGCAGTTCTTCTATCTCTTGATTGATGCCAAGAGGGCGTCAATCTCGACCCTCAGTTTCCAGACTGAAGCGCGCAAACACTCCTGCGAACCTGCTGAGTTTGACCGGTGAAGAACGCAATCATGGCGGCAGTAGACTTTTCAAACGTCTATTCCGCTACATATAGCAGTGTACGCTGTGAATACTGGTTTGCTGCCTTGGCGAACTGCTCTTTCCTGCATTCTGAGTTGGTCTGACTCCATTCTCTAGGTTCCGGTGTATGAGTTCAAGATTGGCACCGACAGTGTTATGCGAAGGCGGTCTGATGATTGGATCAATGCGACACATATACTTAAAGTAGCAGGGTTTGACAAGCCGGCAAGAACTCGTATTCTCGAGCGTGAGGTTCAGAAAGGAGTCCACGAAAAAGTTCAGGGCGGCTATGGCAAATATCAAGGTAAAATGGCCCTGGATTTTAGCATATCGTCAGTTCTTTAACACTCCCTTTTAGGGACATGGATCCCACTTCAGGAAGGTCGCCAGCTTGCAGAGCGGAATAATATACTCGACAAACTCCTGCCAATATTCGACTATGTAGCGGGCGACCGCAGCCCTCCTCCCGCGCCGAAGCATACATCAGCGGCTTCAAAGCCAAGGGCACCGAAAATCAACAAGAGAGTTGTCAAAGAAGATGTTTTCAGTGCCGTAAACCATCACCGAAGCATGGGACCACCAAGTTTCCACCATGAGCATTACGACGTAAACACTGGATTGGACGAAGACGAGTCGATCGAGCAGGCAACCCTAGAGTCTTCATCTATGATAGCCGATGAAGACATGATCTCAATGTCCCAAAATGGTCCATACTCGTCAAGAAAACGCAAGCGCGGAATCAACGAAGTAGCTGCCATGTCGCTTAGCGAGCAGGAACACATTCTCTATGGAGATCAACTTCTAGACTATTTCATGACTGTCGGAGACGCACCAGAGGCAACGCGCATTCCACCTCCCCAGCCTCCCGCTAACTTCCAGGTGGATCGCCCGATTGACGATTCAGGTAATACGGCCCTGCATTGGGCATGCGCAATGGGTGACCTTGAAATTGTCAAAGATTTGCTGCGGAGGGGAGCAGATATGAAAGCACTGTCTATTCATGAAGAGACCCCACTGGTCCGCGCTGTGCTTTTTACGAACAACTATGAGAAGAGGACGTTTCCAGCACTGTTAGACCTGCTTCTAGACACGATCTCTTTCAGGGATTGGTTTGGTGCTACATTGTTCCACCACATCGCGCAAACGACGAAAAGCAAGGGAAAATGGAAAAGCTCACGATACTACTGTGAAGTGGCACTAGAGAAATTGCGCACCACTTTCTCCCCAGAAGAAGTCGATTTATTACTCTCATGTCAGGATTCGGTCGGGGATACTGCCGTTTTAGTTGCTGCACGCAATGGAGTTTTTCGCCTGGTTGACCTGCTTCTCTCTCGCTGCCCAAGGGCCGGTGATCTAGTAAATAAAAGAGGCGAAACCGCCTCTAGCATCATGCAACGGGCCCATCTGGCAGAACGAGACATCCCACCGCCGCCATCTTCTATTACTATGGGGAATGATCACATAGATGGTGAAGTTGGCGCCCCTACCAGCTTAGAACCACAGTCGGTTACTCTACATCACGAGTCATCTCCCGCCACTGCGCAATTGCTCTCACAGATTGGAGCTATCATGGCGGAAGCGAGCAGAAAGCTTACCTCAAGCTACGGCGCTGCCAAGCCAAGTCAGAAAGACTCAGATGATGTCGCCAATCCAGAAGCATTGTACGAGCAGCTAGAGCAAGATCGTCAGAAAATCAGGAGACAATATGACGCGTTAGCCGCAAAAGAGGCCGCGGAAGAATCAAGCGACGCACAGCTCGGCCGATACGAGCAGATGAGAGACAACTATGAGTCCCTCCTAGAGCAAATCCAACGAGCTCGTCTTAAAGAACGTCTTGCTTCAACTCCCGTTCCAACGCAAACTGCGGTTATAGGCTCATCGTCACCTGAACAAGACAGACTGCTCACAACTTTCCAATTAAGCCGCGCGCTTTGCTCTGAGCAAAAGATAAGGCGGGCAGCGGTGAAGGAACTGGCTCAACAGAGAGCTGATGCTGGCGTCAGCACGAAATTCGATGTACATCGCAAGCTTGTGGCGCTCGCTACTGGCCTAAAGGAGGAAGAGCTGGACCCTATGGCTGCAGAGCTGGCTGAAACCCTCGAGTTTGACCGGATGAATGGAAAGGGCGTCGGGCCTGAGTCCCCAGAAGCAGACCATAAAGACTCGGCTTCTTTACCTTTCCCCGGTCCGGTAGTATCGGTGGATGCTTAATCCAGTTCAACTCCATATACGACTTGCCATACGTTATCTGCTCCGTTCCTCAATAGTCTATTGACTCCACGCCATCCAACTGGCCTACCTTTTCTTCGTATAATTCTCGCCTCCCGACTCATTGACTATTTGGTTTATAAATCTTCTCAGCTTTACGACTTGCATTGTGCATTGAATGGCCGGAGGTGTCGTGACGTCCATTCTGTCTTCCCCAGCAGATACCCTTTTACACTCATCTGCACATTCCCACAGGTTGTCTATGTTAGCAGATCTCTTATACTGTTTTGCTTTCGATTTATGAGACGAGGCAGATCCTGTGGTCGTCTGATATGGAGCACATGCTCTGCGTAGCGTATACAGCTGTTCCGCGCACGGCAGGCTTAACGAGTGCATGTTGCATTGTATATATGAATAGGAACCCTCATGCAATAATTCCATCAAAATCATGTCATGTCAAGCGACAACGATCATCTCAACTTCCAAAGCCAAACGTATAGTTACCACATCAAATCAATTCGAATCGAGTACTTGCGGTCGAACACCAATCAATCATCTATCCATCACTCAGCAGCTCTAAGGCTAGAACTCGACTCCCCCAACCTATTACTCTCTCTCCCTCCATCCCTCTCCCCGTTGGTCTCAATCAACACCCTAACGACTTCCGTCAATGCCCTGACCTCCTCCCTCAACTTCGCAACCTCGGCCGCGGACGGATCAACCCTCACATCTGGACTACTCTCCTTAACGGCCACCTTCCACTCATCGTCAACCTCAAAGCCGACCTGCTCAGCCATTCCCTCCCACTCCTCAACGTGGTCGTCATCCTCCTCGCCGCGTCGCCGATTACGTCTGATCCGGCGCGCTTCGCGGATCTCCAGGATCCCAATAACCAAAAGGAGCGGAGAATATACGATACCCATGACGATATCGTTAAGTTTTGCATAGGTGGTGGCGGAAAGCCACCATTCAAAGGGGAGGATTAGAAAGATTATTTCGATGAGATTGAATGCTGTTTTTCTTGGTCAGCGCATTGTGTCATATAAGGATGATGGGAAAATCTTACGGGGAATGAAGACGTTTTCATCTGGTGCGCGGACAAATTGCATGGTTTTTTGGGCAAATATGGCCATGTATTCGTCAGTGGCATTTCCGGAGATCGCTTCATAGGCGCTGTTGTAGAGGGCAATGAGGATGTTCAGAAGAACTGTTAAGTGGTGCGGTCAATCCCTGTTAGCGGCCAATGGTAGAGGGATAAGAATGAGAAACATACTAGTCAGGACGATGAAAGTGTAGAAGTAGTAGAGGATAATCCCAAACGGAAAGGCGAAGTCCTCAAACATCCCGAACTCCGGACTCTGCATAATACTGTTTGCCATTGCAATAACGATGCCCTTTGTACCGAGTGGGCCGCTATCGACTTGCGCCATGCCTGTGAACGCTTGAAAGAATCCGACCAGGACAACAAGGAGAAGGGCGAAGAAGATCAGACTCTCCTTCATCATTACCCGGAGGACAACGAACATGGCGCCGAAGAAGCGGAGGGTGTCTAAATAAAGCATCATGCGCATCCAGAACATGGGACCTGCAAAGGCTAGGAAATTATAACTTAATTTGTTTAGCGTCTGTCTTTGCTCATCACCAGCAGAGGCAGAGTGTGCGAGGGCCGCGACTCGCAGGAAGAACGAGACGGCAAGAATGGCGTATAGTGTGGAGTTGAAGGCATTCCAGAAGTCGAAGTAGTTTCGTCCAATTTTCCAGAGCTTCGTGGCCTCATCACAGATGAATGCAAGTGTTATGACATAAAGTACTCCCTCGACGACGTCTAGGTCGCCGGTTGGGTTAACGGTGTTAATAACTTCAGTGTACAGGCCTAGATAGACGAATGAAAACAGGATCTGGCATGCGCTCTGATAGATGGGCGCGCGCATTCGGTCTGGATGAAAATGGACTGCAAAATCGGTACTGTCTCTGTCTTGATAGGGGACAAAGTTGGTTGGGTTGCCTTCTTGCTGGCACAGCCAGCCATTCCAGAGGTACTTGATGCACTTCTGGTACCCAGAAGAGCCGATTACCCTCAAGGCATGGAGGTCAACTGCTCGCTCAATGACGTTGGCGGGGGCGCTTTCTTCGCCGTCCTGGAAGATAGAGTAGCGCTTGAGGAGGACATGAACGAGAAGATGATTCTGATCTTCGTCGGCTTCAATACTGCTCATCGTCAGGAAATTCATGCAGACTGATTGAGGACGAGACTAGGATACGATACATTCGCTTCGCTATGACCTCACAGGCTGTAGCTCGAAGCTCATGGAGTTCGGAATCCCACAGCTCCTGCTGTGCTTGACGCTTAAACCATCGCAAACACACGAGTAGGCAGAACGGCACGCATGCGCGAAGATGCTCTCCTCCGGCCTGCATCGCAGTATGGATCACATCCTGAGTTATGACCCGGCTGTTGGCGCTAGTTATCGACTCTTCTTCCAACTCACATGGAATGACTTGTTCAAGCTGGTATTTCAGCCGCAGAGCAAGTCTAGTCACTTCCTTTGCAGGGTGATCAGTTGGAATCTCGTCTCCTTCGTGAGTTGGAAGCACTAGAGGTTGAGTTAGCTGCAGGTCTTGGGGAGCTGCTATTGCCCGGTGACGTACATCGATGCCGCTGCATGTCCTGGAGAAACCCGGAGGCCTCAGAGGCGAATATGTCCCGCCAACCCATTCCGAGGCTTCGAGGATGGAAAAACTAAACAATGGATGACTGCTGGATGAAGGGGTAAATGATGGTAGAGAGGATCATGGATCTTTCAGGGCCTAAACTTATAAGGATCAATAAAGCGGTGCCCCACCTTCAGCCCCAGCCACATTCTACACTGGACGAACTCTCAACATTCAAGCAGCTTGATAGGGTAGATGTCTAAGCCGGTCACCGGCGGTGAATCACAGATGAAGAAGCTTATGTACATCGGAACTAGGGTAACGATCATGGAAGTTTCCAACCTCAGAGAAAGAACTCGACGCAGTATCCACAGATCGAGGATACCGCACGTCGCACTGATAGAACGACCGAATCCCATCCAAGGAGTTTCGTTTAAGACTCTGCTGTTGCTCCAAATTCCTCCTCTTCGCAAGCTAAAACGTCCTTCGTCTCATAATTCGTGACACGTTCGAAACCTTTCTAATGAACTTTTTGTCCGTCTACTTCATCTCGCAGCGTGCCAACCCGACTCAGAACTGCTTACAGCATGACACGAACGCGGGAGGCGTCTGGCCGACCACCCCATCTTCCTGAGGGAAGA
The DNA here is from genome assembly GCF_000011425.1 of Aspergillus nidulans FGSC A4. NCBI lineage: Eukaryota > Fungi > Ascomycota > Eurotiomycetes > Eurotiales > Aspergillaceae > Aspergillus > Aspergillus nidulans. The sequence goes on along the minus strand of NC_066262.1, from coordinate 1,580,063 downwards.
CTCAAAGCGGCACTTAAACAATGACGCACATATTTATTCGGGGACACCCTCGTCGCTCTCAGACTGGCTCTCGTCTCCGCTGACCTCCATGTTCTCACGCTCGCGCTTCTCCATGAGCTCCTGAAGAGCAGCGTCATCGTGCTCCGTAACAGCCTTGGGAGCCATCTTAACAGTGCAGCCACCGCCAGACGCTTTGATCGTGGTCTCAATCCGTTCAATGGCTTCTTCAAGCATCTTGATACCGTGTGTCTTGTCCAGACATTGGCTAGTCAAGACATAGAGCGGAGGAGCAACCAGTTTGACCTTTATTTGGTTCTCAGGAGTGTTCTCTGCCTCAGCGGTCCGCAGAGCGTTCTTGACCGCATCGATACCATCATAACCAAAGCAGGTGACTTCAATATCCGCGCGCACTTTCGTCGGGTGGGGTGTAAGTCGCTTGCCAATGTACTGAGTCAGCTCCTTTTTCACGGCTTCATTGGGGAATTCGACATCGGCCCAAACATCGGGGTTCCTATAAGAATAATATGAGTTACGCGAAGTTCTGACGTCTAGCTGGAAGAGCCTTACGTGATTGAGATCTTGAAAGCATCGTGCGAGTGGCCGTATTTTCGGTTCAACGGCCAGGCGATCTGCTGGTATAGCGTCTCAAGAGGGGTCTGAGTTGCCTCTGCAACATGTCGCAGAATCGAGTGGACAGCCTTGCTCTTGTTGTACCTCTCTTCGCATTTGATAACATCTTCTGGAGAAACTCGTCGCTTCGACAGATCAATGTAACCTAACGTCGAAGACAAAGGGTTAGAAATTCTCTCGCTAGCTGCTCACGTTGCACTCACCCTTCTCCTTGTCCACACGGAGCACAATAACGACCTCGTTGCGGCCAATGCGGATGAGCTTCTGGATACTACGAATACGTCTCCGCGAAAGCTCAGAGAGCAGAATCATGCCGTCAATGTTGTCATATTCGAGAAGCTTCACGTAGGCACCCATTTCGGCAATCTAGATATGAGGAGTCGGTATATTAATTTGCTGTTCCAAATGGCTATATTTGCAATCCGATCTCATACCTGCTTAACGTTGACCATAACATAACTGTCAACCTCCGGGTACTTCTCCTCGTAGAACCGACAATTTGTGAGCGACATTTTGGCGGGGTTGCGCCTTTTTGCGGGCGAAGTTGTGGATTCGGCTGATGTCAAAAAAGAGATCTGGAAAAAGCAGTGACGCTCTGAGGCTAAATAATGCTTCTTCGGAAGATTTGCCGAGGGAGAATTTGCTGGGGAAACCGAGAATCGTCGTGGATGATTGTGCTTGAGATCGCAGCACAATTCCTTCAAATCGCTTTGTGGCGGCTCAAACCCACTTTGAGTTGGATCACGTGATTCTGTTACTCACCGCCTGGGCAGTTTTGATATCGCGGCTCGAATCCGAAGTAAATGGCATCATAGACCTTAGATCATTACAAGTCAAAACATACTTCTCTGTGACGCTTGCTGGCCTGGGCCTTCTCATTGTAGGAGCTGAGATACTTCCGCTTCGCCGTCTACCCAACCAAAAGCCATGCATTGTATGCTCCCGGCTTTATCTTTACCCTCGACTCCAACTGACACTAGCGGTGTACCCACAGCACGGTATCAGCGACGCCGATTTATCTTTATTTCCTAGTCTTGGGTTTCGTTTACTTCTGGAGGCATTCTACTTTGCTAGATTGTTATCGTTCCCTAGACACCCTTCTCTGACTGCAGCATCTGCATGGCTTGTCATCGCCGCTCGCCACGATGACCGAATCGGATCACACCCGCTCTTTGCGAGATCGGATCATTGAACTCTTTCGTCCCCCGGCGTCCGTTACCTTCTTACCTCGCATGACGGTGCACAACAATACAATGGGCGATTTTGATGAGTCGGCCGGAAGCAATTCATCACAGGTCGACTCCCGAACTCCACTGCTAGGATCGTACGACCGTCGAGAGCCTCCATGTGGTATGGGTAACTCCTGCAACCATGGCACATTCACTCCGAGGGTGGAGTCTGATGACTGGCGTACAAATGCTATGCCAGAATATGGAGGCGAACGATATCCCATAGGCAGCACTAGCCGGCGCTCTACCAGTGCTGCACCAAGCGCTCAGGGCTTAGAGAATTTTCCAGCTGGAGCTTCGACACCGCTCACTATAAAGTATAGTAAATCACAGTAAGTCAACGGTCCCGTCTATCAGAACTCCTTAGTAAATATTTCTAGGTATATATCGTATTACATTCCATTCTTTACTTGGATCTCTCAGTATCGACTATCGTACCTTCGCGGCGATATCTGTGCTGCCCTGACAGTCGCTTCAATTTACATTCCGATGGGTCTTTCATTATCAAACATCGCCCACGCACCTCCAATCAATGGCCTCTATTCATTCGTACTTCAGCCGTTCATATACGCAATACTAGGGAGTTCCCCCTTGCTCGTCGTTGGCCCAGAAGCAGCTGGGTCTTTGTTGACTGGAGCCATCGTCAAAGAAAGCGTCAATCAGGGATCGTCAGGAGAGGATGACGAAGCCGCAAATGCCATAGTTGTGGGGGTAGCTACTGCGCTGGCAGGGCTTATGATCTTAGTCGCTGGAATATTCCGACTGGGTTTCCTAGACAACGTTCTCAGCCGGCCGTTTCTGCGAGGCTTTATCACGGCCATCGGCTTCGTTATTTTCGTGGATCAGTTCATACCTGAGCTTGGTTTGGCGGCTGAAGCCAAGGCTGCTGGTGTTACACATGGCAGCACCGTGGACAAGCTGCTATTCATAATCAGAAATATTACTCACTCACATAGCTTGACGGCGGCCGTTGCATTCACGAGTTTCGCCATAATCATGGTATTTCGGTATGTTTGCCGGTCCAGGGAAAGCACAATTCTGATTCATCTTTGTAGTACCCTCAAGAAGCTTCTTCAGCCGCGGTATCCGCAGGTTATTTATTTTCCAGATCGAATACTTGTTGTTGTTATCTCAGCAGTCCTAACCCAGCAGCTCAGATGGCACGAGCAAGGGCTTGAAGTCCTAGGCCCAACTAAGAATTCAGGCAATGGCGTCTTCAATTTCGAGTGGCCTTTTCAGCCAAAATACGCAGAGTATCTCCGCACTGCATTGAGTACCTCCTTCATTATTGCAATTCTCGGTTTTTTCGAGTCATCTGTCGCTGCCAAGGGACTTACTGGCGTTGCAAGCGTGGGTGTGCAAGGAATGCAAGTTAGCCCCAACAGGGAGATGGTGGCGCTAGGATTCGCCAACGTTGTCGGCGGATGTTTTATGTCTCTTCCTGCATTTGGCGGATATGCAAGAAGTAAAGTTAACGCATCGACTGGTGCGCGATCGCCAATGAGCAATATCTGCCTCAGCGTAGTTGCAATCATATGCATCATGGTCCTTTTGCCGTATCTTTATTATCTTCCGGTAAGTTCTAAAGCACAACTGCAATCATTCCTTCCTTACAATCCACAGAAAGCTGTGCTGTCCTCCATGATCTCCGTCGTCGCCTACTCTTTGATTGAAGAGTGTCCTCACGACCTAGCCTTCTTCATCCGCCTCCGCGGCTGGTCTGAGTTAGCCCTCATGCTCTTAATATTCCTCTCAACAATCTTCTACTCTCTCGAACTCGGCATTGCCCTCGGCATGGGTCTGTCAGTACTAATCCTCATCCGCCACTCCACGAAACCTCGCATCCAGATCCTCGGTAAAGTAGCCGGTAGCGACCGCTTCGACAACGCTGAATTACACCCAGAGAATGTTGAGTCGGTCGAAGGTGCGCTCGTTGTCAAAATTCCTGAACCTCTAACCTTCGCAAATACGGGGGACCTCAAGAATCGTCTCCGCCGATTAGAGATGTACGGTACGAACCGTGCGCACCCCTCTATGCCGAGGATAAGGCCTCCAGAGCATAATCGGAATGTTATTTTTGATGTCCATGGTGTGACAAGTATTGATGGTTCAGGGGCGCAGGTGTTATATGAGATTGTGGATGGGTATGCGCAGGCCGGCACGAGAGTGTTCTTCTGCCGGGTTCCGAACCGAAGTGTGTATCGTATGTTCCAGCGGAGTGGGATTGTGGAGCGGTGTGGCGGGATGTCGCATTTCGTTGGGCATGTTGACGAGGCGCTTAAACTTACAGATTCGGAGACGAGGCCGTTAAGTGCATCTAGTGCTTGAGGTGCGGCTTTGGTCAGTCTGAACTATGGAGTTGGTCGGGGCTCCAATGCTGTACGCGATTGCCAATTCAATGGAGTCCAAGGCCAACGGCAGGTATACTGCCAGAGCTCTCTTATGTGAGCAACGAGCGTATTTCGAGTTATCTGATTTGTGATCCTCCATATAGATGTACAATTGGCGCTCACAATTAAGCTATGAAAGGGAAAAAGTTAATGTCAGTCCATCCTTATATCTTATCTATTCATACGAGTGAAAGCCAAGCGGTATCATATATGAAAACCAAAAAAAAAAAAAAAAAAAAAAAGAAAGTAAAAATCAACCTTAATTTTGTTCTTCAGCATGACTATCAAATCCACTCCCCATGCCATTTCCAGCCCTCTTCAGAACAGCCCTGAGCAGTGCCTCTCCACCACTCAACTCGCCTCTTTTCTGCTCATCATCCTCCTCTCCTCCAGTTCTGTCTTCCGCCTTCGCAACAATCTTCAATCGCCCCTCAGAGGTAACCACAAAACCAGCACACGCAATTCTCGTGAGCCGCACATAGCCCCCTGTCAGCAAAGACCCAGCAGTAGTAGCGGCTGCACCTTCCACTAACGGCAATCTCAAATCCAGAGCAAGATGTTTCGATAAGTACGCTGACAGTCCAGACAGCACGGAAGTCCCGGCATTACCTGCGTAAGAAGTAGACCCTGGCACTCGTATAAAAGCCCCAGACGTCTCCCTCGGAATACAAACAGTCAGCGCCTTCAGCGAGGGTGCTATCGGCGGGGCAAAGGAGATCGTTATGTGTAATTCGCGCATAATCTCTCCTACATCCGCACCCGCGTTCACTGGCCCAGCTGGGGTCAATCCACTAAGATAACTTTGCAGAATTTCACAAAGCCCGTGGCTTGAGATCCGTAAGGCAGACACATACGTGTCGAAGTTCGAGCTAAGGAACGAAAATAAGCTCTCCCTGAGGGGTTTCGGGAGGCGTAAAAGGAGAAGGGGGAGGTGTGTTGATGCGGATACTGTCGTTATTGATGACTTCAGGGATGGACGGCCTCGTTTGCGCTTTCTCTGCTTCTGCAATTGTTCTTGGTCTTGGCTCTGGTTCCTAGAGACAGCACCAGAGCTAAGAAGGGCGGCTTTGTATGTGGCGTTTTCGTAGGTGAGGGTTATTAGGAGGCCTGCCGGTTCTTCCTCGTTCTGCTCAAATGCACTATGTCCCCCATGCTCGGAAATCATGCTCGCGTCCAGGAAGGAAAGGGATGATATAGCTTCCCATGTACATGATTGGAGTGCGCCGAGGGTTGCGGATGTTGCTGGGTCATGTTGCAAAGTTGGCGCGCCGGCCACAGCCAGGGAGTTAGTCAGGTAGTCTCTCAGGCGCGCGGCGTAAGTGTCTAGGGCGGTTCTGTTTGTGAGGAGGGAATATGACTCCGCATTTTTGTTGATTTCGTAGTGGAGTGGGGAGAGACGGTGGGATGTCCATGATGTGTTGAGGAGGTGGTATGGGCTTGCCATATTGGTCGAGTTGATTATTATGTATGTAGTGGTGGTAGTGAGCCCTTTTCGTCCTGGATAGAAAAAAGGGACTTTCAATTTAAAATCACATGTCGGAACTGTACAGCCACTCTACACCTACTCTCAACACCCAGTCAATTCCCGGATTAGGACAATACTTAATTGTATGGTTAACCTAGATGTTCGATGCCGAGACGCGCCGATGCAAACAATACAAACAAACACGTGCTAAGAACCCACTGCAAGGTATATATGCTCGACTACCAGTCTGACAGGATGCATGTAAGTAGTGTATGAAAGGGAACTCTAACAGAATCGCTGGCATAATGCATAAACAACCTGCTCATGTACCGGTCTAAACCAAAACGCCGCAACCAAGCAAATAATATAGCGTTAGTCAATGTAGCCTTAACGGAGTATACCATCCATCACCAGCACCGGGCTTGCAGTAAGGGCAGCCGAATAAGAAAGGCACGCCGTCATAGAGCATAACTTTCTCTTTCCTATGGTTGCCAGCCCTTCTCTTCGCGATCTCAGCAGTGGCAGCATCGAACCATACATCCTGGACCGAGCGATGGAGATGCACATTCGGCGCGCTCTCAAAAACCCGGGAGTTCATCTCATCGTTTTCAGTCAGTGAGATGTCCCTGTGAAAATTGTACATGAAATCCTTCCGCTGCATCCGCTGGTTCCCGCCGTCCCCAATTTCTGCTGAGAAATATTCCACCAGCCGTTGGAAGGGTGACACTGTCAGCAGCGAGCCTATCCAGCTGTCGTCTGAGACGTCTTGCTCGTCTGGTGGGACGGTATCACGTAGCCAAGAGACCAGCAGGCGCAAACAGTGATGGGTTGATATGAGCGTAGTTGTATCCGTAAAGGGCGGAGATTGCATGATTTTCCTTTGCAATTCCTGATACATTCTCTTGCGAATATCCGGCGGTATTCGCACAGGGAGCCGGCCAGCCTCAAAATCGCGCAAAAGGACATTAGTCTGCTCGCGTCGAGCGTCGGCATAGGACTCGAGAAAGTACAAGGTATAATACCTAGCAATCAACCAGCGTTAGCACTCCATCAATAAAGCTCCGAAACAAAATTGACTCACATAAGCGGCGAAAGATAAGACCACACCTTCCCCATGGCCCTTCTCATGAACACCGCCCGTTCCGCCTTGGACGCAAAGGTAGTCTTCATGAACATCCCCTCACAAGCCACAAACTTATTGACAATCCGGTCCGCAAGATAATAGCATAATCTCGAGCAAAGCTTCTGTCTCCGGCGCAGACTATGCAGATACCGAAACGTATACAGAAAGCCTCCTTTTGCGCTTATGGTCGGCGGGAACAAATCCGAAAGGAGGACGACATCATCCTCCGGTTTCCACGTATACGTCCGCTGCGTGTCGATCGGCGACGGAAGCGTTCCGTGCCGCCGCTGGCGCAGGTACCGGCGGGCGATCGGATGCTCATGCTTACTGAGGACCTCATTGAAAGCTTTGCAGACTAGTTTGAGGGTCAGGAAATCTGTAACCCCACAATAGGCAAAAATAGTGATCTGGAGCTCGACGGGAAGGAGGTCCCATGGTGAGGAGGTGGAGGTGGATATAGGTATTGAGTTGTTGGATTTCGCGACACTAATTAGCGGGCGTCAGCGACAGCTCAAAATCTTATGAAGAGAGGGAAGCATACGCAGAGAGCGAGGAAGAAGACGGAAACACCCTATGCCTAAAGGTGGAGGCACGCTTCCCATGGTTAGTGTCAGCATTATTGACATTATGATCTGCCTGCTTCCTTAGGCTGGAAGCGCGGGCTCTTTTCACATGGGATGAGAGAGCGTGCAGAAGTGAACTCATCATCGACTTGTGCAGGCAGGCATAGGGACTCCGTAGACAGCCCCAGCTGCTAGCGAGCGAACATTGAGATGGAGATGGATGGATTAATACGTCAAATTCCAAAACTAAAGGCTGGGCCTTGCCGACGCCTCATAATCCTGTTTTCGTCATGCTGGCCCCCTTCATCTGCCGACCGCCTGCTTACGGCTAGCTTTTTTGATCTCAATTTGTAAAAGATTAATATTTATTGATTAGTGGCTTATAGTATCATTTTTCTATTCTAGAGCATAGATAACAGGCCGGCTGGCCCAATTGGCAAGGCGTCTGACTACGAATCAGGAGATTGCAGGTTCGAGCCCTGCGTCGGTCAAACTTTTTTTGCTTATCACAAGTTCTCTCTAAATATCAGTGTGTACATATTTGACTGCTAGTTCTTTTTCTCTTTCTGGTCCAATTCAAGAGGTCACATATCTCAAAAACCTTAGATAAATCCTGCCGGAATCTACGGCTATCAATCAAATACCATGCAAGCAACAACCATGGCAGTTGTCATCCCCCCTGTGGCAGTATACGTATCTCGCTCTCTTTTCCTATCCCACCGACCCCTCGGCTCCAGCTCACAGCTTCTGTCCCACAGCCTCTCCGAATTAACCGCGCGTTGCAGCTCCGTCGCGAGGTATTCCTGCAGCTCTGGTACGGGCTGTAAACAGTACATCGCTTCTTGAAAGTGCTGAACGGTATCGATGGTGGATGCCATCATGGAGTATCTGGAGAAATTGATCAGTCGTTCATCTGGCGTTAGTTCCGGATTTCCATCTTCGATGAAGACTAGGTCTTTTAGGAATATGCCTGCAAGACGAGATCACGATCAGTACCTACTACTTGGGCGGTTCGTAAAATTGCAAGACCCGGAACTAGTGAATAATACTAACCAAGAAAAGGGATACATGGCGGTATTGCGCGCCGCAGGATATTCCGATAAGTCTGATGGTTTTGTTCGCTCGACATCATAGCTTGTAATGGTTCAAGTTTGTCGCAGTCACGCTGTGTGACCATTGCCCAAGTTCGACCAAGCCGGTACACAGGTGCACTCTGCAGACCTGACAATATGGAGACAACAGCTGAGTAGTTCTGAAGGTCATGACATGCCTGTTAGGTACCGTGTCAGTCTAAGATCCAACTTTTGTAGGAACGATCATACATTGGCGACATTAATGAAGTGCCCTATAACCTGCGTCCGCGGTTTCAAGTCCGATTCTGCAAGTACTAGGGCTCCAACCCAACCAGAGAGCTGATTGAAGAATTGAATTAGGGCTCTGACATTGGGAGCCACGTCTTGGCTCTCCCTCCTTTGCCAGTTTTTATGCATGAGTTCATTAGGCTGTACTTTACCAAAGATGCATGATTCCATTAGGGTTAGTTGGCGCGCGATCTCTCTGGCATCAATTTTGAGAAATTGAAGCTTATTCGGTTTCATCTTCCGTGGCAGGATTGGCTTGGGGGCGGTTGAGCTTGAGCTGGACGTTGCGATAGATGATGGCTGGGAACGCGGCCTCCTCATGCCCTCTGGCTCGAGGCCCACAAGTCGGCAATGGGTCATTTCATGAAGCTTCTGCTGCTGTGTACTTGACGCGAGGGCCCTAACGAATGACTGGAGATTTAGGAGATTCTCATGCGTTTCAGGGCCTTTCGGCTCATTCCATGTCCAGAAATTTTCGAGCCATTGATTTAGGGTATCCAACACCCGTACCTGAATCAAGGGCTTTGCCTGACTTGACCATTCTGCTGCTTTCATTGGGTTTAGATTGACAGGCGGTGCGCAATCATACCTCCTAATGAGCAGCTGGACAAGTTCCGTCCCTGAAGTGAAGTATGTATATGTCGTGAGAAATATTCTGTTGAAAGATGCATCTAGCTTGTTTGGATGAGTAAGATGTTCCACCAGTGCTGCAAGAGATCCAGCTCTAACACTCTCGTTATCGTCGTAGATGAGTCCAGCGGGGTGCTCAACGAGGTTCGAGTCAGCGATCTTGTCTTGTTCGGGGTCGTCCATGGTTGTGTTGTTGCAGCTCTGCGGTAGGGGCCATCAAGCTAGGTATTGGAGGTCTGCGGGGATGATCAAGAGAGGTGAACGAAAGCCGTGAGTTATAGGTAGCTACGTATGTAGGGTTCCGCGGGGCCGACGTAAGCGCGAGCAAGGACAATGAAGGAAGAGGATGATGCACCGTTCATGGATGTTAGTAGGTACCCAGACAGTGGGGCACGGTTCTGGTCAAGAACCCACTCGAGCTCGCATGGCATGTCTGTTTAGGGCGGCCCTTATTCCATTTAAGGACCATGCTTTGTCCGATTTCGGATCTTGTGTACTCAGACTCTAGGCGGGGCAATAATACTGACGGTTCTTTCTCGTGTACCGTTCATAATACCCCGGCATCTTCCTATTTCAGATGCTGAAAAATGGTTGAAACTATATATACGATGGATGACATATAAGCCGCGTTTATTTACGCTAAACCACCATAAGTACGAATAATTCTACCAGAGAACAGCACTATCCCTGCAGCTCAAAGCACAGTGCCCTTGACCTGCATCTTCCTCTTTAAATCGATATCCCTAATAAGGATACACCAAGGAATCGCAAGCATCATAATGCCGCAGCCAACAGCAAGTAGTCTGAGTTCAGCATAGGCGTAGGCCATCTGGATGGCCGTCCTGATGGGGCTGCCTACTGGGTACCCTATCTGCGTTCTGAGATCATCGTAGATGCTGCTGAAGTTAGACATGGCCGACTCAGGAAGATACCGAATAAGAGCGTTCCGGTATGTGTGTTGCCAGATAGATGTGCTGATGGTCAACCCAGCAGAATTCCCAATAGTCCCAACAACGTTCAGAATGGCCAATACGGTGGCAACATGCTGGTGATCTACGGCAGCAAGAATAGCAATCTGTTCAACGAGGATGAAAACTGAGCCAGCAATTGCAAGGAAAATCTGGCACATCACTTGATAACCGACGCTCATATTGGGTTTGCGGAAATGAATCATGAGCCCTTGGGTGAAGATATAAAGTGGGATGGAGATGTATAAAGTCCACTTGTACTTGCCAACTCGGCGGATCACCCAGCCGAGGAACAGCAGTAGTACGCCAGAGACAACATCAAAGATGTTGTTGATGTAGTTTGCTGTCGCGATAGTTAGGTTATTGTTGACTTGCAGCCAGGAAGTGAAGTAGTAGCTCCAGCAGTAGTTTGAGAGCTGGTAAGTTGCGTCCAGGAGTACAGCACCTATGATGGTGCGGTTGGTAAGCAGACGCCACTCGAAGAGAGGAACTGGCGCAAGCCACTTTTCCCAGATTGCAAAAAAGAACAGCATTGAGAAGCCAACAACTAGCATGGCGATGATGTAGTCTGAGGCCCAGCCTTCAGGTGCATAATCGGCAATGTCAAAAGGTAGCTGGAACAATACAAGGCCTGCAGTAAATATGCACACTCCCAACACTGGAAAGCATCAAATTAGCCTTATGCTTCAGACAAGGATATTTCGGCAAAAGGATGATACGCACAGTCAAACTCAACAGACCAGTGTCGGATGCTTTCGAGTACCGTGCGGCCACTCGGTCTTCTGATACAGTACCCTTCTTGCTGAGCCTTATGCAAGTTATACTTTAGCATACCGTATAGAGGCAGTGCAATTATGGGAGTAGCAATTGCCCAAGCACCAAAGCCCCATCGCCAAGAAACTTGATAATAAAAGTCCTTTGCCACTTTTGGCCCTGCAAAGGCTGTAATAATGTAAGGAGAGGACGTGAATGCATACGCAAAAGCACGATTCCTCAAACTCGAAGCATCGGCCGTCACGACATCGACGGCATATTCCATACCATAAAAGCCAACGTAGTAGAACACCTAAGCAATTAGGACTTGCTTTCCTCAAGGATTGTTTGCGGCGACTTACATTGGCGGCGCAGTAGGTCTCAAAGGCATTGCAGGACGCCATAAGTACCAGCCCAATAGTCAGGCAAATGACCATGAATAAAAAGCCTTCTGCACGTCCCCATACATCCATCAGTTTCGCCATGGGAAGATATGTCGCAGCGGCAAATGCATCGCCAATGGCTGTCGGTAGTGCAGATAGCGAGTGTGCATTGAATGAACTGGTCACGTATGGATTCAAGCTGCTGGTCACAGAGATCTGGAACGCATTTACAAAGTATAAGAACCAGATGCTATGGGAATATATTATTAGACCAAAATCGATCACCGCAAAAATGACAGGGAAAGAAAAAGAGAAACATACTTGATGAAAACTGCGATCAGAGTGCCCTTCGACCAACTGAGAGTCACGGCCTCAGCATCTTGAACACCATGCTGGGTGTTAGGGGTTGGTGTCTTCTCTTGCGGTCCAGCGCTGCCGTAGCTTGAGCTCTGCTCGATGATATCACTCTCTGTCCCTTCGGTCTTATCCGCTGACATGCGACGAAGGACCGTACGAGTCCTACGGATTAGAGGATGAACACCCATAGCGTCTGATTGTGGTTGAAGGCATGGAAAAAGACAGAGACCAAGTCATCGCGAAAGTTAAAGCCAGATAAAGTGGGCGTAGGTCGATAGTGCACAGGCCCCGAAGTCGGATGCTTGTTTCTCGTGCTGGTTCAACTGTCCGATCGTGCCGCGTGGGATGAGAGTGCGAGACTGGTCGCGTGGGCGTCCGAGTGCGCATGTATCATATTTGTCTTGAATCAGGTATCGACCAATGATCTTTAAAGATGCCGTAACAAAATGTCGTCGAATTTCATATAGTCGCCAAAGTGGATCTGCCCGAGCACGCTTGTCAATCTGATAATCTTATCAGATAATCTTGAGTTTTGTGCTCTGAACAGTGAATGGACGATGTGTTTCCCGTCCTGGGAGACTTTTGGGCCGAACAAGATCTTATGACTCTTCTCTTAGGTTCGTCCCAAGAAGCGCTCTTGATCAGCCTTGAAAGATGAAGCGGTGGAGTTGACTCGATCCATGAAGGTAGAGGCGTTGAACAGCCGCGGTAAGAGCGTTTGCCGGATGGAGGGTAAAAAAAGAAACCAAGGATGGGCAAGGATAATCTACAAAATCACAGCCCTGTTTCGAATGATTGCATCTGGTTTGTGAATTACAGTAATGATCTCGCAGGCGACACCCTGTATTTTTCCTCGTGTTCACGTTCAACACTCACGCCGTACCCGGTGCTCTGGGCAGCTGGTAGCGGGCAGTGGATCCGTAACTGCTTGGAAACTCGCGCACGGCTACCGAGTGCCTGTATGGGATGAGAGGACCCGGCAAGACACTTTTTTTCTGCTGCCGTGTGAAGCGCTGACTGTGGGCCTTCCGAGAGATCGGGCTCCTATCAAATTTTTTATCACCCGGTATGCATGGTGGGATGATATGGAAACAGTGAACGTAGATGCTTATAAGCTATGCCAAAGACGGTTAGGAAATGGCTGCCCGAGGCTGCCAGTGCCGGTCATTTCGCCCATTCGGTTCACTTCGAGATGGGTCTCAGATGAAGCGGTAATTGGCTGGTTGTTAGAATTGATATCCTTTCATAGTGGCTAGGCACAGTTGCCTATCTCATGGTTGGCACTTCGCTGGAAACCCAGGGAACAATGACCCGACGCCGCTGTCGTAACCTCTCGAAAGTAGAAGCGACGCCATTAGTATGCAGTGATCTCGATAGTAAGTTTGCTGTCTTTTCAGATAGCTTATCTATTTGTGCTTCAACAGGGAAAGGCTCTTGCATCAAGGTACCGATTCAGCCACAGGCGATCGCGATCGCAGTTACCAAAGATTGCGGGATAAACTAGCATACGTCATTGCACTTGCGTCAACCTCTATCCATTCATAAACACCACCCTTCCGCATCCCTCTCAATAACCAATCTGTTAGTGGTATAAAAACGGACGTAATCAACATGAGCAGGAACATCCTTATTGTCGGGGCCACGAGGGGTTTGGGCGCCTCCCTCCGCAACCTCTACGCAACCGAGCCATCGACTCGAGTCTTCGCAACAACCCGATCCGACAACGCACCCGAGTCCTACTCCCATCCTCACGTTTCCTGGCTACCAAATATCGACCTCACGAAGCCAGATGTTGGGGAGAGATTGGTCTCGCAACTCCCTTCGTCAACCAAGCTCGCAGCAGTGATCATCACCGCCGGCTACTTTGGCCTCGAGACGTTCGACACCCCCGATTGGGACAAGCAGATACAGATGTACACTACTTCCGCAATCGCACCAGTCTTCGTTGTCCAGAAACTGGTTAAGTGTGGGATTTTGGGTAAAGGAAGCAAGGTCATTCTCGTGAGCAGTGAGAGTGGCAGCATCACGCTACGCCATGAAAAAGAGGGCGGCGGCAACTATGGCCACCATGCCAGCAAGGCGGCGCTTAATATGGTTGGGAAGCTGCTGAGCTTGGATTTGAAGCCGAATGGTATAGCCGTGGGTTTGGTACATCCAGGATTTATGCGGACGGAGATGACGAAGGGTGTTGGGTACGACAAGTACTGGGATGCTGGTGGAGGTGAGCCCGCGACATGTTTAATCACGATATCGACAGTGCTAAAACTCTACCCAGCTGTCACCCCAGATGAGGCTGCAAGGTCACTGGCCGGGTTCGTTGACAAGTTCGACATTAGCAAAACTGGCGAATATTGGGCACCACGGGGTCCTGGGTAAACATCTCCAAATATATATTTTCCAGAGCAGTCTCGCTAACTATAGCAGGGATATCGGAACTGCGGAGCCTGTGCTAGGTAGTGACTTGCCTACTCCGCTACAACTGCCTTGGTGAACGGTTTGAATACGCCACGCCTTTGCCAATCCATTCCTCTGTACGGATACAGCGGCTACCTATTGGCATAGTGTAGCCAAACCGCCAGCAGGGATGATAATTTGATGAAAGTGACGCCCAGATTAGCTATTTCTGAATCTAATGCAACATTCTCATGACTACCCTAATGCAAGTTTGTCACTACATCTGCCCATTTTCGTTATAGCCTCAAGTAAACCACGCCAATGTGAACGTACATCCAAGGTTCCTTCCGTTCCTGTGCGGACGGAGTTCGTTTCAGTTGCTGGCGTGGAGATGGCGAGGTGAAGAATCTCAGGCACTGGCTACCTACTGAACATGCCATTTTAACTTGTGACAACATTGAGCACGCACAATCGCTGTCTGCTTCTAGGACCTGAAGGAATATCGGCATTCCAGGTTTGGCCCATCGCTCTTTCCCTATGGATGGGTTCAAGCCTACGTTCAGTGCGAACTGAAGGCCCGCTTGCAGGTGACAATGTCCAAGGCTTCTACGGGGCTCCTATCATGGGCTCTCCCAACGATAGATTCAGGATACTGGTATGCGTTGATGCATATTCCAGCATATCCGAGCATGTAAGAGGTATAATGGCTGTTCACCTAGATGAATGAATGTGCTAACATGGATTCAACAGATGTGTTCTGAGTAGGTTCCATGAGGCGACTCCTGAATATATATATCTCGGGCACTTCTCCTGGCTCTCAGACCCGGGCCGTAGGGCACATTCAACTAAAAAGGTAAGCTGAAAGAGAACAAAAAAGAAAAGAAGTTTGGGAAACAGAAACAGTACCATATCCAATATCAACTGTATTACACCTCGCGTCACACTGCATCCACACAAGCAAAAGGTAATTATCGGGTGTCATTAGTGCAATTGGCCAAAGGCCTAAAAAAAAAAAATGTAAGTGCATCATCCGTGAATCGAACACGGGCCTCATCGATGGCAACGATGAATTCTACCACTAGACCAATGATGCTTCTTATTGTAAAAGTTAACAAATTATCTACTACATTCAACTCAAGTTGGGCTTGCCGATGCCCATCGGGTTTCAAAGTAGTTTTTGGTAGTTTTGCATCAAAGGTTCAATGAAAGCGCAAATAGAGTCAGTATAACGGGGCCGGTCACCTGTAGCCACTAAATCTATTCCTGCACCCAGGCGCTCCCCATCGGGCTATTCGCAGCATTTTACGTTCCTGCGATATGCTCCGCACTTGATGACCAAAACATTCAACATAACTCACCCTCGTAATCATATCGTCTCTCATTGTTGACCGGGAAGGCGTCATTTTAGCCCAAGGAGCGGCTGCATCCGACCCAGCGTCTGGCGTGTAGTAGGTATCAAAATATCTACCTAGTGCGAATTTCGGAACCTGCACGAAGGCAGCGGCATAAGTACCGCAGCATAAGTACTGCAGCCCGCGCATCCTGAAACCACCTTTGCACGCAAGTAATCCTAGCTCGGTTCTGGAAGTTCTAAAGCAGAGCACGCAACACGAGGAACAACAGCACCAATGGCTCCCACTCCAAGTCCCCTCTATACATTCCGCCAAGTGGAACGCTCTGACCTAGATGCACTGGAAGAACTCCTTTTCACCTCCAAGCTTTCATTGACAATCAACAGACTCTTGTTCAAGGACTGGCCCAATGAAGCAGCACAAAGACGCAACTATCGGGCTGCTCTAGAGAATCAGGATTTCGAAAGCGACGACCGAGAAAGGTTAGGTGTAATCGACAACGCCTCTGGAAAGCTTATCGGCTTTATCGCCCTTTGTCGCAGACAACCTGAACTTCATACGCAGGCCGCCAGTCCCAGTGTTGATGGCCCCGAGAAGCAGATGAATATTCCAGATCATTTCAATCCAGAGGTCTACAATGCTGTGATGAACGCAGTGCGCGAACTTTCCTTTACCGGTCTAGAGACGAGGGAGCATTATGGTAGTTTGTCCAATGCCTGTGTATATTTGGACTGGTGCTGATTATGAAGCAGAGGTGGTATACATTGCCGTGGATCATGCCTTCCGTCGTCGAGGTATAGGCCGAGATTTGGTTCGGCATGTCTTTGCCAAAGCAAAGGCTGCTGGTGTACCTGTCGCCGTATCCTCAGAGCCGCAAGCCTACGCATTCTTTACCGAGATGGGCTTTGAAGAAACCAAGTCGGTAGAGATGGATCTCGCACAGTGGGCACCTTCCTATTCCGGCTTTGGGGCATTTAGATTGAGGTCGATGATCTGGAACCCTTAGGACGAATGATTCCTGCTGTGTAATGAGAGGAATCTGAACAGGCGTTTAGACCAACCCCTCAATACGTACATATTAGTAGGTACTGTCAGCAACGCAACAAGCACTCCAAATTTCAGATGAACTATATAGGCTGGGGTTCACCACAGAGCTAAGCAAAGGTGGCGCAAAGATGCAGAATACAAAGAGCAAACTGCACAAATATTCCCCAGCAATAAGCCACAGCGATTGCAATAATGCGTGTATCTCCTAGTTTGGAAATCGAAACCGAGATGAAGGTAGCGAAACGATTACCACGTCCAAACAAAACCAGATTAAACTGAGATCAATACTCCTGTCCCCACCGTAATCAGCTTATCTATGTCATCCATGGCCTCATGAATCCTCGAAGGCAATGCCATGGCAACGCTAACACGACAGGCATTCACAGTAAAGATTATGACTCATGGCATCGCTCGCCTGACAAGGGAAAGCGTGCCGAGTCAATGATATGGATTATAGTGCATTGGCGGTCCGATTTCAACCCAGTATAATAACCAAGGGCCTTAGGAGTTGCCAATGGTGCCAACAATGGATTTGTGGAGCACAGCCTCAATGCGCCCGTTGCTGGGCGGGCGGGCGCAGAGACAATTGGCGCAATCAATAAATATCTCCAGATGCTTAATCTAGATCACGAACTTGAGGAGAAATTTGACTATGAGGTCGAGCTCAGAGACAACATCAGAAGAGCAGCTCTCCCAATGCCTAAGCTGCATGAAGCGGAACGCAAGGTTTAGCTGAAGCAACAACTCTCACCGGCAATGCACGAGCACTAAGAATGTTAAAAGGCCACGAGAAAAAGCACATGACCAAGTCAGTGCCCCAAACGATATGCTAGCGCGCTTGAGGCAGTGCTGAAGTTTGATCATGATGTAAGAGCTTTCATATGTCTGAGTAGGTAGTCATTGAATGGGGATTCGGCAGAACACTTTAGCCCATCCAGAAGTTTTGACACCTCGCCAACCAAGGAAGGTGGTCGACCCTGGCTCAGCCTTGGGAGCGGAGACCTCCTCCATGCTAACCAATGCGAAAGCTGGCTACCCCAGATTAGTGCACTGCCCAGGGCAGATTGGCCCACCCGGGCGACACCTATGGCCGTCTTTCCCGACCGTGGTCGGGTGGTCAACAGGTGACGTCCTTGAGCCTGCGGACTGCGCTACTTAAATACCATTCCTCGCCCTTGCTTTTTCTATCCTAGCTCTCTGTTCCAGAAGCATCAATCCATCAGTGGATTATATCTATCTTTCAACACCTACACAATGTCTGCCGAATCAAGCACCGCTATCAACACTGCTGCCAACACTGGCGTGAATGGCAAGGCCACGCAGCAACCTCATGGCCTTGTCGAGGTACAGCCTCCTCGTCTGTCCGATCTGCAGCCGCGGTACGCATCCACAATCGAGCACGATGATAGCAACCCAGAAGCGCACGGCTGGTACGCGTCGTTTAGTATGTCGAGCCCTAAGAAGGGAGTCAAGTTTCGAGAGAGCTAACCAAGCGATTTCTATAGAGCATACCATCGGTGAATGTATCGGAGGACTGGGAGTTATTCCTTGCTGCCCATGCCCGAACCCCTTCAGGCCCGTCCAACAAGGTGAAGTCGGCTTGGTGACGCGATTCGGCCGGTTCGTGCACTCCAGTGACCTGCGAAAATAACAAAAACAACGAAAAACGCGCAGCTAACATAACATAGATTCGAGCGCGCAGTAGACCCTGGTCTCGTCAAGGTCAACCCGCTGAGTGAGCGTCTTATCACAATCGACGTAAAGATCCAGATCGTCGAGGTTCCTCGCCAGATTTGCATGACCAAGGATAACGTGACCCTGAACTTGACTTCCGTCATCTACTACCAAGTCGTCTCGCCTCACAAGGCGGCGTTTGGTATTTCCAACATCAAGCAAGCACTCGTAGAGCGTACCCAGACCACATTGCGTCATGTCATTGGTGCGCGTGTTCTCCAAGACGTGATCGAACGACGTGAGGAGATTGCTCAGTCAACGTCGGAGATCATTGAGGAAGTGGCTTCAGGATGGGGTGTCAACGTCGAGTCTATGCTCATCAAAGACATTATCTTCAGTGATGACCTCCAGGACTCGCTGTCCATGGCAGCGCAGTCTAAACGTATCGGAGAGAGCAAGGTCATTGCCGCTCGTGCTGAAGTCGAGTCTGCCAAACTTATGCGTCAGGTATGTGCTAAGCCATTGTCCCGCGATCTAAGCTAATCAAGTCAGGCCGCCGATATCCTTTCTTCTGCTCCTGCTATGCAGATTCGATATCTCGAGGCGATGCAAGCTATGGCTAAGACGGCCAACAGCAAGGTCATCTTCCTTCCGGCGCCAAACCAAACCGTACAGCAGCAACTAGCGGCGGCGGAGAATGCTGGCGAAGGGCCTAGCCGCTACGCGCCGCCCCAGGGAGGAGATGGGTTCCAGCATGCGATTAACGCCCGTGTGGTGGAGGACATTTAAACCCGAGATTGACGATGGCATGAACAACAGTAGTATTTGGGATTGGGGTTTGATTGATCTTGTGGCTTTGCTTTTTGGTTTAATATCACGATACCCGCCTTTAATATGTATTATCTGAATTCAAGATGACTATCTTTATGAAGCCTTCCATCTGCCGTGGCAACAAAGTAGATGCACATACTACCCAACCGCGCAACGTACTGTTTATAGACTCTACTTGAGATACTAAAGCAAAGTGAAATAATTTCTGTAAGCAATCCACTGTATACAATGTAAACAATGGCAGGCGGTGAACCACCCCAGAAGTCATTGTGGGGTCGATCTAGCCCAGGCACGGTATCCATCAGTCCCGCTGGACAAATTACTGCTTCAAAGATGCCAACTCAGTCATAGAAACACAGTTCCCATTTTCCATAATACCCCAAGCGCAATGACGCCGTCTAAGACGCCCAGTCCAGCTCCGCCCCCAACATCCGCGTCAACATTGACAGTCAATCCTGATTACGCAAATCCATCTTTCGACCCCGTCGACTTCCTCAACGACACTCTCCCGCCACTGAGTCTCCAATCTTCACAGTTTCAATCCCAATCAAACCCGCGTGCCGTCAATCTCACCGACCTCTCCACTCGCGTCCAATCTATCCTGTCACAAACCAATGCCCAGAACATCCGCCACTCAAGCACGCTTACTTCTCTTACGGATGAAATCATCCGCAGCGGCAACCGGCTCGCGTACGAAGTCGAGGTTCTTCGCGGTGAGGCGATCGCACTCTCGGACTTGCTGACGGAGGGGCTGGCAGAGGAGATTGCGAGGTTTACTACTACGCCGACAATTCCGGAGGAGAAACCCGAAGACGAATCAGATCCCACAGAGCGAGGAGAACACGAGAGGAAAAAGAGCGAACCGGAGTATATCAGCAACCTTCGCACCCTGAATCAGGTCCGGGCGCGCTTGGAAGAAGTCGTTCAGACCTTCGGCGACGCAATGGAGTGGCCGCTTCCACCGTCTGAGACTTCGATAACGTCCTCGTTCATCTCTGTTTCCGCACCAGATTTAGGCCCGGACAGTCAGACGCGTGAGGAGAAAGGACAGGAAGCTGCAAAGAAGCTACGTGGTGAGATCAATGAGCTTCTGGATAGCGATGGTGGGCTTGAAGCTGCAGCGCGCAGGGTGGAGGCTCTACGGACACTATCTTTGGTGTGGAAGGGGACAGCGGAGGAGAAGGCGCGGGTGAGGTTTGTGGACGGATTAGCAAAGCTCGTCGAGGAGCGGAGGAGGGCAGTTGAGGCTCCGTCACAGAGTCAACAGACACAAATCTCGGGGTCGAGGGGGCATCAAAGACAGGAGAGTGAGGGGCCTGGGGGCGGGATCTTCCGCAATCTGCAACGGTTACGAGAGGAGATTTACTTGGAATGAGTTGTCCGTTTATTCCATGTTGATTGCAGGATAGACATACATACTGGCGTTTGGGGGTTTGTTTATATATACCTTCGCACTGCATCTGACTTGCTATTTAGCCACTGGTTTCCACTTGCGACCGGCTTTGTTGTACATCTAATGACTGATTATTGCCTGGGTACTCCACAAATGACAGCGGCAAACTCAACAGCAGCAGTTGATCATAGCTGCACTACCAATAGATCATGGTTTATTAGCGAGAACTCTTGTGCACTAATGCTGCCAGGGCCTGGGATCGGCCTGTCAATATGAAACGGCAGGGTTGGGTCGGATTACGCGGCCACTACTAGGGAGAATTGGCCCGAGCATGAACGGAAGGTTAAACCCAAGATATTCGGCTCGCAGAAAGAAACATAGGCAATTCATACTGGATATAAGAATCAATCAGTCGGTTGGGTATAGATAAACAAGCATGTCAAAGATTCCAGGTCTCTGTAGACAAATTATGTGCCACATCGATTGACATTGACAGATCTGAAACTAAGTGCCGGGTCGGGGCTGTCGCAGGCGACAGCTGCGTCATCACAGCAGTGCAAATCTTCTGCAACATGGCCTCTTCTTGCCGTTGATCTTTTCCTTTCTTCTTAAGCTCATCTGTCCTTTCTCTAGGCCCCTCAGAGTACGAAGGAGTCGTTATCATCCCATTCCCTGCGCCTGCGGTGACTAAATCCGCGCCGGAATGTTTATCTTCAACCTTCTCTTCCACGATTGAAATCGACAATTTCCCTTTGCTCCCAGCAACGCACAGCTGAGTTTCCAGATGGCCTTGCGCGGGTTCCTGAGCGGCCTGGACAACCACTTGCCTGGTCCCTGGGCTGACCAGTACAATTCCTGGCGATTGTCCGCCACGCGGTTCCTGCAGCAGACTTACTATCCTCGCCCACGGCCGCGACCGACGCGGTTGCTTCTCGCAGTCGCAGGATGCTTCTTTTTGATATTTCTTTTCATGCGGTCTCCGGGCGAGGTAAGCCCTCTGAAATGGCAAATGTGGGACTGCTAAGGACTGACGATTCTTCAGCCGGAGGTCAATCACTGGCTTCAATACCCCTCGTACCACCCTTTCCACGGTCGACCTGAAGACGCCACGATCATAACCCCCCGGATTGCCTACGATCACAATGATACCTTTATACTGTCGAATAATCTGCAGAAGACGAATGCATCGTTTCATCTCGTCCTGCCCGCGACCCGCAGCAACCCAGGCCTATGCCGTACCTTGACTTCGGCCATGATTCTAAATTATCCGCCGCCAACGCTGGTGCGCTATGGGAGAGAACTTCCAGCGGGATCGGCCGGACATGATTACATGGTTGACAGAATTACTGGGATATATAACTTTTTGGCGTACACCCCGCGCCTCCAGGATCATGACATTGTTTTGGTTGTGGACGGCTTCGACATTTTCTTCCAGCTGCCGCCAGAGGTTCTAGTCAGGCGGTATCAGGAATTGCTACGGGAAATGAATGCGAAGTTACGTGAGAGGTACGGTATGGTTACGGTGGATCGACCATTCCGCAAGGATGGCGTGGAAACACACCAGAAGTACTCGCAGCGCGTGATTTTCTCCGCAAGCAAAGAGTGTTTTCATAACCTGACAGACGATGCCGGCTGTGCCAGTGTGCCGGAGTCGACTCTCCCGCCGGATAGTTATGGGTGGAAAACGGACACACAGGAGCAATTGACCCGCCCGCGGTGGCTCAAGCCAGGCGCGGTTATTGGGCAGGTAGCCGACCTAAAACTCATCTACGCGCAGGTCTTGCGGTTCGTTGAGGAGCACCGCGCAGTCGACGGGGACTACCTGGCCCTGACGCAGATGTATGGTCGACAGGAATACGTGCGCGAGCTGGAACGGCGTCGAACCTCAAACAGCTTTAAAGAGCTGTTAAATCGATGGATTGGAATATCCGAGGCCACAAACATCACTATTGTCCCTCCACACCTTCAACCTGGCCAACGCTATGAATACGGAATCGGCGTGGACTTTGAATCGCGTCTCTTCTTCAATACAGTAAACGCGAAAGAAGATGTCGAGTGGCTGCGCTACAATAACGTCTCCAAAACATCCACAGTACAAGCGGAGCACCGGGTCCCTCGCGAAAGCCGCCTGTTGCTCCCAGACGACGTCTCCGACCATAAACTCGGCAATCCTTTCAAGCAGCCGAAATATAGCAAGAACGAGTACGTCAACCCGCCCTGGAACGACACCCTCGACGCACTCCCAGCCAATCGGACATGGAGTAATATTCCTCTCTTAACAAACATCCACTCCGCCGAAGTGCCGGCTCTCATTCATATGAACGCAAAAGACAAGGGTACCGTGCGTGACACGTGGTGGTCGAGAATGTGGTACGCCCCTTGGGCTCGCGCTCTCTTGCGCAAGTACATGCGCTCACAAACGGGCTTTGATGCGGCGCAGCATGCTCTGCTGGACCAGAACTTCTGGGATGTGCGCGGTGGCGTTGGCGGTGTCTGGACAGATAAGGGCGAGTGGATAGACTATCCAGAAGTCTGCTCAGGTTTTGAGAGGGACCTTTTCGATGATGGTCTTGGACCTTTTGGCGAGGAAGACGGAGGCGAGTATGGTGGACCAGTTTATAACCAGTGGGGAAATCTGGTGAAGGGGAGGGAATTCTAGTCTACGGACTTTGAAGGATTTTTTACTGCTATATTTTATCAGCTTAACACCCATGGTGAGCTGCATGTTTGGCGTTAGGCTGTCTGCCTGTGTTACTCTGTTATATTATGGCTGGCGTATGGTTCATGGGTACTTTCTCTTTTCCTTCTGTTGCTTTTTAAAGATACCAGATAGATGCGAGCACTACGTAGCTCCAAATTGACGAGAATTATACTCTGTTGGTACTTTTACTTCAATTTTCCCTTTGATATCCGTAACCCTAACTCCGACGCAGTATATACATAACAAAGGTATCAGTCATATTGTACACCCCGCTCATCCCGTCGTCAGTCCCTCGATAATAAACTGGCTATGAGGTAGCGGCACCCAACGTCTCCCGAACGATCGCCAAAATCTCCACCACATTCTCATCACTCAATCTCTGCTCGCGTTCTTCAATTATTGTATCAATCAACGCCAGAGCACCGTAGTCGCCTGCATCTCCTTCGCCCTCTCCTCCCTCTCCATCAGCCTTACCATCAACCTGACCTTCAGCCCCCTCTTGCTCGACCCCTTCCCCATTTTCAGGCTTAGGATCACCTTCATCAACATCCATTCTTTCCGCTCCCACTCCCTCAAACCCATCTTCAACCCCACCCTCAGCCGCAGCACCGGCGACACCGGCAGCAGTAGATATTCCCACCCCCAGATTAACAATCATAAGGACCTCCCCTTTCGTCAGCCCGTACGGCTGTAATCTAGTGACAAGCTCTCTGAGCGCATGATCAAGCGCATCCTTCCTCCTTTCCTTCCCTGATCCCGGTTTACTCGACGTAGCTGTAGCTGAAGATGTTGGGTAGCGCAATAAATGCGGTGCAAGACGGCTGGCGTAGTTGTGGATCTCCTTGACGACGGTATTGTGGTCGCGCAAGTCGGGGCTCGGAATGAAATGCTTCTGATTAACGCCTGGTGGAGCGGTCGGGGGCCGTCGTGGCGGATTTGCAGTGAGGTATGAGAGTACTTCGATATTTGTTAGTGTTGCATCTTGGGGATTTATTATCTGTTTTTAGTGCTCGTTAGTTTGGATCGGTTGGAATATGTGGTGGGATGGAGTGATGGGCGTAATGAGTTACTAACCCGCATTGTGTTAGAATAATAGGTAACTTTGTCAGACTGCAAGGAAATTGAAAATTTGATGTGTTCATCAAGCAACTGCTGAAGGACTGGTGGTGATTCGTGAGGGGAAGATGAGGGAAAAATTAGGCGGTGGAAAGTAAACTGTGAGGTTTTGCTGGCAGTATCACTAAGTTGAGGGAGGCTCATGTAGTAGGCGGTGTATTATGGTGCTGCGTTGACTACGAGGTGGACAACAAACCTCGCCATAAATTTAAGAAAAAGGATATGTATAATATACACAGATCCGAAACCCAGTTCTCAAACTGGCTGAGCTGTGCGCCCCTGCTCAGCGTAGTGATATCACTGTTTTACCGTATCTCTCAACAGCTCCGTAACCCCTCACGCCGTAGATAAGACCGACGAGAAGGAAAGGCTGGAAAATTTCTGTCTAATATTTGGAGAGTATGCAGAAATATGATTGCTGGCTTCGTTGATACTGTGGGATCCCTGCTCCGCTGCTTGCAGATGTGGGACATACAGGGCCCCGTGGAAGTGGTTGAGCATTGGGCGTCAGCGTATACGAAGAGGCTTTGTTAAGAGTGTCTATGCATGCCAATGGTATTGGTAGACTGGTGCCCAGATGAATCCAACAGTTGCTTTGTATTAACTGGAAATAAACGAAGAAGCACCATCAATGCGCCGGGAGGGACCAAAAGTATTCCCATCCTAATGCCACCCAAACATTGCACACTAGATCAAAAAGAGAGCAAGGAGAATAAATCACTGGAAAATCAACCCACATGGCACATGTGATATCATACAGAAGAAGGAAAAAGACATAGTACCCTTGAACTTTTTTGCTTTCTGATATCTTAATCATCCCTCTTCTTCTTCTTCTTTTTACCGTCCGTGTCTTCGGTCTCGTCTGATCGCTTGCGCTTCTTCTCCTTGTCATCGCCCTTGGACGCCTTCTTGGCCTCCTTCTTGGCCTCCTTCTTGGCCTTCTTGATGTCCTTCTTGCTTATGGCGCTGGGGTTACCGGCGGCGTCGAACTGAATCTCGCCGCGTTCTAGCTTGCGCTTGTACCGTTTGACGCTTAGCCCGGCCTTCTCGGCTAGCTTCTCGATTTCTGAGCCCTTGCTCTTCTTAGATTTCTTGGACGTCTCTTCGTCAGAAGAGTCTGAGTCTACCCCGTTAGCGGCGGGTTCCTCGTCGGAATCAGCATCAGCCATTTCTTCGTCCTGAACCTCCTGAACGAGCATTTTCTTGGAAGGAGTAGCCTTATCCTGATCCACGGCGTCCGCGTCAGGGTTATATTTTCGAGCTTCGTTGATGTTGAACTTGCCGGGTTGGGCAGAGGCGCCGTCGGGACCAATAGCAACGCCACGAGGCTTGAGGGGCTTGCCTTCCAATGCGGCCAGCTTGCGCTCCAGGTTGAACCGGGCCTCTGTACCAAGGGCAGCCTTGTCCTCCTCGGTGACATCGTCGTCCCATTCGGCGAGGGCGTCGACACGGAGACCGAGAGATGCCTTCGCAGCGAGCACTCTCGCCATTTTACCCTTGTTCTTTCCAGTCGCCTGGCCGATCAGAGAGGCATGGTAGATCAAACCGTACTTGGGTGTGTCGTGCTTAGTCTTTAGAGCACGGAAGAGAGCCTTCTCGGCACCGAGAATTTGAAGAGTACTGGCAGGGCTCTTGGAGAGGTTGGTCAAGCTACCGGCATGGGCGATGAGCCGGGCTCCCACAAGATCACCGACAAGAGCGGTAAGGTTAGGGGCGATGGCGTTCATACGGGCAGTGATATAGCCGGCAAGCTGGGAGCGGTATTCAGAGAAACCAACGACTTGTTCAGCCAGGGCCTGAATGTTCTCCAAGTCATCCTCGCTGATTTCTGTACCCATAGACCTGTCTGCCGCGGCCTTCACAGCCGCCTCAATTTCTTCAGGGAGGATCTCTGCAAGGTCGGCGTTCTCAAAATTGGACCGCATACCCATTTTAAGAACGAGTCGCGAGTAGGCGATGTTGTCGTTGAGGATCTTGGCGAGTTCAGGGAAATGCCAGCCATACCATTCCTTCACACGCATAGCGTAGTTGTTTAGTTCTTTGTCAAGGTCGTCCAGCAGACCAATAGCTTGCACGATCATAGTGTCGATCTTGTCGGGAGAGAATTTGAGCTTATGTCTGGCAAGAGAGTGAGAAAGACCCAGAGACATGGTGGACATGTCTTGGGGGAGAAGACCAGGAATCAGCGTAGGCAGATGTTCACGAATGGCACGGTAGATGTCGGCCGTTGTGGAATCGGCAATTAATGAAATATCAAGACCGGGAAGCTTGCCAATGGCATTTCCTACGCAGCGGCAAGTCAATTACACTGTCGGTATGTAAGCGGGGATCAGACCTACCCAACTTAGGATCAGCTACGGCCAGTGAGACCTTCTTCTCATCCTTGATTTCATCAAGAAGGCTTGCCAGGCGAGGGGTGACCTTTCCTTCAACAACAGAGGCGACTTCCTCGAGGGCTGCTGTGGCGCTGTCGAACTTCTGGAAGCTCTTCAGCTTGAGCCTATCTTGAATGTTAGACGCAACGGAAAAACTTTGTCGATTGAACAGGACAAGAGATTCAACAGGAAAAGACAGAAAAAATGACAGGGATAAACGCACAGATTGGAAACACCCTCTGCCGTAGAAGCCTCGGTAGCAAGATCGTCTCGCTTCAGAAGCTTCTTGTCCTTAGCTTTGAGCAGGGCATAGCCCGCACTCGTCTCGGTCAGGATGAAAAGCGTCATTGTGTGCGGTCACGACTCCCAGGTGTTGAAAATAAGAAAGGGCAGCGGCCAGGAGTAAGAAGGGAGGGACTGGCGAAGTGTGGGCAACCGTGGATTCGAACCTCCGAGAGCGTGCTGCTGGAGGATTTTTTTTGGCTGTCAGTAAAAAGTGCAGAAAAAGCGCCTGCTGTGGCTTGTGGCCCGCATTTGTGGCTAGTATGTGAGGCGGTGTAATGGCTTACGTAAAACTGGCCGGCCAAAGAACAGCAGCACCTGGAGCTCTCCATGTCGATGCGGAGAGCCGTCTGATCTGCTAGAGTCACACAATGGAGGGCCTCTTTTTCAACGTCAATAGCGGGTAAGCTGACCTATACGCCGTATTTAGAACGGAGAGCTAACGTCTTGCAGCTATATCGAGGGGATTGTCCGTGGATATCGGAACAGCTTGCTTAACGGGCAACACTATTCAAATCTGACACAATGTGAGACTATTGATGGTACGTTTTTTGAATTGCGGTCCTTGATTCATCTATTCTAACAACTATCTAGATGTTAAACTGCAGCTGGCTCCTGCATATGGCGACTTTCTCGGAGCTCTTCCTCCCAACCCCTCCACCTCTGCCCTGGCTGGCAAGATGACCGACAAGCTTGTTGCCGAGTTCCGGTACCTCCTCGCACAGGCCACAGGGTCTACCGCAAGATTCCTAGAGTACCTCACATACGGCTATATGATCGATAACGTCGCTTTACTCATCACCGGAACGCTGCACGAACGTGACACTCGGGAGCTTTTGGAGCGGTGCCACCCCCTTGGATGGTTCGAAACCTTACCCGTACTGTGCGTCGCGACGAATATCGAAGAACTATATAACTCTGTGCTGGTCGAAACTCCGCTGGCTGGCTTTTTCAAGGGCAGCCTAAGCCACCAGGACTTGGACGAACTCAACATTGAGATTGTGCGGAACACACTGTACAAGAACTACCTGGAAGACTTCTACAAATTTGTCACCACACATCCAGACTTCAAGGGAACGCCAACACAAGAAGTAATGGCGGAAATTCTTGAATTCGAGGCGGATCGACGTGCTATTAACATCACACTGAACTCTTTCGGCACGGAGCTCTCTAAGCCTGAGCGGAGGAAGCTCTACCCCGAATTCGGCAAATTATATCCCGAAGGGTCACTGATGCTTTCTCGGGCCGACGATATTGAAGCTGTCTCGCTGGCCGTCAGTATATCCGCGGACTACAAGGCATTCTTCGATGCCGTCGGTCTCACCCAAGGCGGAGGTGGTCTTGGCGGCATGGGTGGCTCTGATGGAAAGAGCCTGGAGGATTTATTCTATCAAAAGGAAATGGAGATGAGCAAGCTCGTTTTCACCCGACAGTTTACTCCTGCTATAGTATACGCCTGGATGCGGCTAAAGGAACAGGTGAGGGATCCAGCTATTCTAGAAGCTTGCTTAACTAACAAGTTCAGGAAATTCGCAATGTCACCTGGATCTCTGAGTGTATTGCCCAAAACCAGAAGGAGAGAATCGGAAATTTCATATCCGTCTTCTGAGTTCGTTTAGCCTGTATCTTCATATCTTCCACAACCCGTCACCAGCGGACTCACTTCTGCCACGTCCTCAATATTTCTGTTTTTACTTAATATTACCCGACTGTACGAGCGTATCGATCTATTGCGTCATACGTATATGTGCCGCTCCGCAACTGAATCTGTTATCTTATAGGCGTTTGGAGTTTTTTTATGTGATATAGTACCTACATTATGCTAGCCGTGCCGTAACCTAGATTCTGAAGAATCGACCTTCTCTTTAGCTCCCATTCATCTGTATTTAGACATTGCATATGGGAAAATATTGTTTGAAGCCTAGTCCATGCCATGTGCGAATGCAGATGTTTAGACCTGTGCGCCAGTATGATATAGCCTATTGACGGAGCTTGAACCTATTTCGTTTTGTCATATCAAAGGACGGGTCACGTCGGGGTCAATGTACCAGGTATTGGCTGCCCGGTTTAGTTGAGATGTTAACGTAGGTTCGCAATACAACTGGTGGGGTGAGGTGTAATTCCGAGGTACAACCGAGCTACATCATTACCTTGTTATCAAAATTTCTAGTACTACTTGAGTGAGCCAGCAGGATCTGGTAAGGATGATGCCGTCTGTTGGCTACAATTCGGATAAATGCGTAGCTTGATGGCTGGTCTAGAGATAGGTTAGGTGTTTTCTACTTTTTATTTAGTCGTCGATCGCGAAATGTTATATACATGTCGTCAACGACGAAAGAGGGCTGACCGAGAGCAAGAGGGACAGAACGCTGAGCCGATGGTGCTCAGGCCTGATTCTTATGGTAGATGGAAGGCTTGAGAAAACGAAAGAAAAAAAAAAATAAAAGAGAAGAAAATGGATGGGCAGACATGTGCGCTACTGACGAGCTGGCGCTGGCTCGATTTTTCAGCCGGAAAAGGCACAACGGAGCCCAAGGTGTGCATCATGACAGGAGGTCATTATCTTGATTGTCATGAGAGGCTGAACTGTAACGGTCAAAATGGCTTCAAGCCAAGCTGGTTGGCGGTAAGACATGAACGTGTATGAGTCATAGATTGGCAAATGTCTTGAATATATCGCGTCATGAAATAGAAAAAATATCCATGAGTATATGGCTTCAGTTCAATGCTACTTTTGGAAGGTATTTCATCTCATATCTTTCACGCCAAAGGGCTACCAAGAGAAGGAATTGTGAATATTGACCATTTACTCGTACTGGAAAAGCGCACTGATACTCTCGCCGTGGTGGACGCGACGGATAGCCTGGAAGACTGTCAGTCAGAGTTCCTCGAAGGAAGTAGTTGAGCATTATACCTCTGCGAAAACGTGGCCGACCTCCAAGACTTCCAGCTTGGGGCATCGGCGCAAGTGCTCTGTCTGAGATACGCTGTTGGTTACGACGACCTTGTCTAGAGCGCTGGCATTGATACGGTCGATCGCATCACCGCTCAAGATTCCGTGAGTCACCAGAGCGTAGACTTGCGAAGCACCTTCCTTTTTCAAAAGTTTGGCAGCTCGGGTGATAGTATTTGACGTATCAGCAAGATCGTCAATCAGGATCGCTGTCCTATCCTTAACATCTCCAACCAGCATCATAGTTGCATTCTGACGGTCTGTGATCCGCGTGGGACGGCGTTCCTAAAGAATATTAGGAGGATATGGTGAGGATATCGGTAACACAAACCTTGTGGATCAGAGCGAATTCCATGCCCATGGAGTCCGCAATCGCAGTTGCCCGCTTGGCGCCACCAGCGTCTGGGCTCACAACAACGGCTTCTTTGTAGTTGGCGATGTTGCGCATAATATAGTTCTTGAGAAGGGGTCGGCCGTAGAGGTTATCAACAGGAATATCAAAGAAGCCTTGGTATTGGGGATCATGCAGGTCCATCGTGATAACGTGATCCGCGCCAGCACAAGTGAGCAAGTCAGCCACGAGAGTACCTGCTTGAGCCACCCACTGTTTATATCCAGGACGCGGTTCAAATTTATTAATTTTGTCTTGGCTGTCATCTAAGAGGCCGTTCGGAAGCGTGGACTTGCTGCTGTCCGACTTCAAAGATTCCATAGTGTCACTGCGAGAAAGCCCGTTGGGTAGGCGTTTCTTGACAGGGCTACCAGAAGACTCCTCCAGCTGAGCCTTTGCCAGACTCTTTTGTAGGTTATCAATACTGACTCCATTTATCGGGTTTCCGACCTCGAGCTTCCCGGGATGGGGGGTTGTAGGGGTGCTCTCGAAGGTATACCCGTTGGAAGCGCCCTTTCCTTCAAGCGATGATTTGACTAGAGGAGCTCCCGATTTGTTGTAAGGAATATCACTCTGGCGAGAGTATGGAAAGAGCGGGAGAACAGCGGTGACTCTTCGAGCAGACGCAGTTTTGCATGCCGAAATAGTGATAAGCAACTCCAAAAGATGGTCGTTCACCTTTCCACCACCAGACTGAAGAATGTAGACATCCTTTCCACGTACGGATTCTTTGATTTCAACCCTTGTCTCACCGACAGAAAACTTTGACAGCAACACGTCGGCTGGAGGAATCCCGAGTATATCGCAAATCGTCTGAGTCAGTTGAGGATGGGAAGTGCCCCCAATGACGACGATATTTCGAACCATAGTTGCCAGAATGTCGGTATGAGAAGAATGTCCTAGAAAGTACGCAAGTGGCCCTGGGGGTAGCCGATTCGGAGGCGGAGAAAACCTGGGAAAAGCCGCAGAAGCGGGTGTTCTGGAGGGGCGGTATCGATCGGGAACGTTAGCTCGGTAGATGCGAGGCGAGCAAAATGTGGAACGGAAAGTCCTAGAGTAAGGAGAGCCAGAAACTAGATCATGGCGGGGAGTCTTGAACACGCTTCAAGGGCAAGGACGAAAGAGACATGGAATGAGATGTAGTGGATCAAGATGTCGTGTGAGCCCGTAATGGAAGAAAAGAAAAAAAGCCTTTCTTAGTGGACCTTGCAGACCGGGTTTTCTGCCGTTGACGCCTCAGGTTTCAGACCGCCCCGATCAGGATAAGCGGTATCATGGCCCCTCGTCTTCAAAGGACCCCGCAGGAATGACGAAAGTTTGAGCAATCGTCGTCCACGGATTAGGAAAGCACACCACAACGTAAAGGAACAGAGGACAACACCAAACAAAACATCAACGTCCAGCATGCGGTTAGCCATCATCTCTCAGACTCAACAGTAGCTGTTTTGCCTGTTACGAAAGGGCTAAGAAGCTGCGGATTACACCAAGGACAGTCTCAATTGACCAATAAGTACTTGAACGTGAAAAAAGACTCGAAAAGAGACAAATGAAACAGGAATAGAAGAGAAATCCATGGTATTGTTCATTGCTCAGGTCCAAGTCCGGGTCCAGGTCCGGTTTCCAGTGTTTGGTTAACAACCAAAAAAAAGAGCTTGCATTATGGAGGATTCTTCCAATCCATTGGTATAGTATCAGGCCAGCTCCAGTAATCCTGTAATTCAAGGTCAGTAAGGAAGCAGCTTCGCGGAAGCCCAGAGCAACGTCCCGGTAGACAGACATACCAGGGATGAGTTCAGGTGAAAGGCTCACAGTAAAGTTATGCTCTGTTTATCTGGATCTCCAATATATTGAGAACCCCACATTGTTCCAAAACAGCCGATCCTTCAGCACTGTCGAAGTTGGTGATTTCAACGATTGAGGACAACGTGATGCACATTATTGTTAGGGATTTCCCATCATACACGATCCTACAGAACGTCAGTATAGAACACCGGATTCACACAAAGGTTTGCATTTTTACCCCGTGAAGATTTTTATAGGCGACCTGAATTCGCGATAAGTTCCCAATAGTGGCCACTCCTATCCTTGTAGACAAGGCGAACAGCAGGAAACAAATCTTCCTGCGTTCTAGCAGATAAAAATTCCTCTCCAGCATCTCTGATCAGATCAGCGATTCAGCCTTGAAGACAAAGTGCCTCCACCATGGGCACAGCTGTACGTGAACTCGCTAGCGGCCTGGGAGTCTTGGGTCTTAATATGTGATACAGCCGAGTTGAAGTCGATGGTCTAGAAAACCCGGTTCTTTAAAGATGATATAGCAGTCTATCGGTCTGTCCATACTCAAGACCCAGACAAGACCGAGACAAAAGTCTCGATCTTGGGTTATTTGATGGCTGTTCCTGTGCTTTAGGCGACCGTGTCAGTTTCGCGGGTGCCGCGCCCGAGGTCGAAGAATCTCTCGGTTGCTCGCTTGATCCTGATCATGTTTGTTTCCTGGGAGATTCCTGTTAGGAATCCACGGCATAATTCACTCTACCAGCCCCTTGAGCGGCAGCATGGTCAGGTCAGGCAACAAGCGAGAGTTGGGCAATTATTGTGTCAAATCAGGAGCGAAGAGATGTTGGTATCACGTGCACCCCGTGAGGTTACAGAGCAGATAACACTAGGCCACATATGGTCTAGCAGCTGATAGGAGATCTACGACGCAACAAGCTCCAGCTTCCAGGTTCGTTTCTCCATCATCAGTTTACAAGATTATTTGGCGGGGGATTAGGGCTCGTATGGCCTTGATCAGTTTCTGATTTGATAGCGTTTGAATCATCTTTTCTCTACAAATGCCTCTTCATCTTATATCGCGCCGTCCTTCTCCGACCACGGCGTCGTTCACGGTTTCCAATGCCTCCAGGCATACGAGTACCGCCGCAAAGCTCTTCTTCTACTTCCAATTCCTTCTTCGTGGGACAGTACTCGCGGGCGTACTTCTTATACATGCTGCGCGGTTTCGTCGAGCGTTCTTCAGCCATGACGGCCCCATTATACCTTGGACCGCAGTGTGGTCTAGTCCGCTGGGATCCTTCGTTTGTCGTGTTGCTGATACCTACAACTTTATTGGCATCGCCCTTGTTAGCATGGTCCTCATATTCGGCGTTTTTAAGAAAGGCTATACAGGTTCGTCTCCGTCATGCGCAGCTTGATGCGGTCTGCTTACCATAGCTTTGAAACAGAAGAATCCCTTTTGGTAATCCGCGGTTTAGGCATTCAAACATCCACATCTTCTCCTACTTATCTATCCAAGGCTGCGACAAGGTTCATCCCAACGACAGAAATTCAAGACATTGTCATACACGAGGCTTTCAAGGGGTTCGAAGTGCGCTTCTATTTGGCGGTGATTGTTGTAGGGGAGCCTGAGGTGGTTGTGGTCTTCCCGGTAAATCTCTCGATTATGCGCTCCTCTACAGAAAACGCATGTGCTTATGCTATTATGCTCAGAAACTCCTGCCGAACAGGGCAAAACTTGAAGAAGTCTGGAGAGGCTCTCGGCATTGCCTGTACGACTCAAAGCCATAAAGAATCCAGAAATTTGCTCTTGATAACATGCTCCGAGGAACGCCGAGGCTCTTTCGTGACTAAAATTTCTACAAAGGTATGTACAAATCATTCTGCTCCACCCCCTTTGTCCTTTTTGTCCGTTCTCCGCTGCTTTGCCGCGAGGTATCTTGCGTTCTGGACTTCAACAGTATCCATCTTCCTCTTTTGCGCGAGAGGGAGATATTGCCCCTTAGCTTTGCCCTCGTTTGCTCCACCAAAGACTCTGTGCACCTTATTCTGTTTTTCACGCTCTAGATTCTTGATGTTTCCGGTTCGCATAGCATTCTGATCACCTTGTTGAACTACTAGGTCTAGCAGTGCGCCGGCCAGAATTTCGTCCATTTTGCGTTGCCGCCAAACAGCCCAGAGGTCATCGACCACGCCGCCCACGCCGTATTTCCCCGACCCTTTGGCGTACTCGCTCCTTGCCTGTCTGGTATCTCCAGCGTAGACCCATTCCAGGGCATCCTCTCGCGTCTCACTGTCCTTTGCTGGAAAGACGCAATTCCAAAGAACTAGCGGGGCATCAGATGCCATCTCGTACATCGGTTTGCGCGGGTTTTTCGTCACGTCGAGCAATTCGCGCACGACTGATGGTGACTCCAGTCCTTGGCCAACAAGAAAGAGAATGCCAACCATGTGTCTTACTTGATGCCACAAAAAAGCGGAGCCTTGCAGATTGAACACATATACCTGACATCCAGGAGGCACTGAGCCTGCAGGTTTCTGGGTCAAAGAATCTGTGTCAGGGTAGTTTAATGCGCTGAATTCCGGCCGATTCACGTATCCCAACGGGCTGTTCCTGGGATCAAGTAGCTCGATGTCGGCACGATATATGATTCGCTCGAAGTTTTCAATTTGCTTGCTTGTATCAACTTTACAAAAGTTGCGAAAGTCATGCACGCCCTCAAAATACTTAGCAGCTTCACGCATAGCATCGATGTCTAGCCACCCCTCTCGATACTTTGGAGGCGCATCACCCTTCCGTGGAAGAAGCCCAAGAGGGCCCGGTGTCGGGGAAAATGCGGGTTGCGTGAAGAAATACTTGTAGTGACGCTCACGACAGGAGTAACGCGCATCAAAATCCTCTGGTGGATTTGGGCACCATGCCAGCACGCGAATATCCTCTGGAAGTGCTTTATTCAGCAGGCTGATGTAGGGTAGCTCATCCGCAATATCATCCCAGTCCTCATCCGCCACCGTTTCACGTGTAGTTTCCGCAGTGTCATTCGATACTTGAGCAGGCTTTGGCTCCTTTCGCTTCGGCCGAGCACTGCGAACCTTAAGCCCAATAACCTGGCCAAAAGCACTAACTCCACGATCCGTCCTTCCCGCCTTGGAGTACTCACACCCCTCCCAACTAATGTTAAACGGCTCAATTTCTTTCCTTTTTGCCTTTCGATCGGGAACATCCTCATCCCCCATATCCGTTGGGAAAATCAGCCTCGTCCTCATGAGCGCCTTCCACATCTCCTCCTCAATCGTCGGCAAAGCCGTTGGATTGTTGTTCGCATGCTCGAGACCCTGATATCGCTGCCCCAGGTATGCAAATTTTAATGCGATGAAGCGGAAGTTGTACTGTGAGGGGTCCATTTTCTTCGGTTGTTTAGGAGGTCGCACAGCCGGGGTGTGCGTAATGTCGTCGGGGTCATATTTTCCCGTCGCGAGCCATCTAGGGACTTCTTTTTGTTTGTCTAAATGCGCTTGCGTTTTTGTCGGCGTGGAGGTGGACGCGGATGGCGCGGGTTTGTATTCCGCATTCCGGGAATGCAGTTGGCGTTCTAACTCTGTAATCCGTTCAATGAGGCTGGTCGTACTCCAAGTTGAGTAGTCCGGGTTCTGCTGTTCCTGAACCTCTTGTATCTGAGCCGGCTGCTGTTGTTCTTTCTGCGCTTGTTGACTCTGGCCTGCGAGCGGGCCCTGGGGGGGGGCATTGCCGGACATGATACCTGCACGAAGAGAGTCGAGTTTTGAAAGGCCCAAGTGGCGATGTCGGCAGAATATACGGCTTGGATTGACTTGAGACAAGACGAACAGGGGTTTCAACTGAAATCTCCACATCCCCCGGTGTTCGTGAGGGATGTCGGGCGTGTCTTGGTCGGGAACCTTTCGCTCGGGCAGCTCTGACTCCGAGAAAAATCTTGCCCCAGTTTGCGGTGCATTGTTACTGTAGCTGTATTCGTATTATTACCGATAAGATAAGGCGCCGATAAGATAAAAGAGATTTTGGGAAGTGCGAAGCCTACGCTTCAGGCTTGTGCTTTAAGTTGATTCCCAAGCTATGTAATTGAGAACATATATCTCCTTGTGCTGCATTAAAGATACCCGTACGGCTATCCCCCTTGACTGTTATGAGCCAAAAATGGGTATCGAGTAGGATATTTTATCCATAATTCGGCGTTGAAATCAAATAGAAACAATTTAATACATTCGAGATTTGGGCATTAGAAACTCCCCAAGTGAACGGTTGACCTTGCAGGTAGTTTATGATACTCATTCGGTCACTAGCTATCCCGCTCTCGCTTTTGAGGTTATGCTTCGCCCAGCGATTTGCGGAAAGGGCGAGGTGCTGAGCTTGTCGGCGCGGTTATAATGTAGGAAAAATTTCTCTTATTTAGGATGTCCTTGGCAGCTGGCCCCGGCTAGTTCATTAATCTAATATCTATGCCCATATTCATACCTACTGTACGTTCCTGAGCCTGGTTGGGAGCCCGCCGCAATATACAAAATATGCTAGATGGGGTTAGTGGGCCATCCTTATCAGCTGTCTTAGCTCAGATAAAGTTACCTGTGGCCATGCTCGATCCTGGCCGATGTCTGCTTCACCGAGAATTTATCGTAAAGCAGCATTCTACTGTCAATGAAATATAGTTTGTGAATATTTGAGAGGAAGACGGATTGCTGAGGATCACCAAAGGTCCGTGATTATTACATGCCGGCAATGACAAACCCACAATCTAGGGAGGTACTTGAAACTCCAATCACAGTCCTGTTACTCGGCGACGCAGGGTGCGGCAAGTCGACTTTTCTATCGTGCGTATACACCACAAGCTTCCCTAGCACTGAGAATGGGCATTCATCTCCTTCTTACACCCGGGAACGGGCATAATTAACAACCCATCGCAGGGGACTTAAAAGTATTAGGAACGGAAAGACAGGCAATGAGCCAATAGACATCCTTCGTGACAGCGACCAACCGTTCGTTTATGAGATTAATTTCTCCAAGAAATCTTTCACGCTAGAGATTTACGACACGGCGAGTCCGAATCAGCATTGGACGACGCTCCAACCGGACGTTGTGCTCCTCGCTTTTGATATTTCGAATCGGGCGACGTTGGATGGTTTGAAAAGGGTGAGTTTAAACCACAAACCAGTCCGTTGCGTCTATAAAGTTATGCGAAAAAGAAAAAAAAAATTGTAGCTGATGCGTATCGTGTGTTGAATATACAGTGGCGGAGCGACATCATCCGCTACTTTCAGCGGGGAGAAGGCGAGCGCATCCCCGTTATGATGATGGGGTTGAAGAGGGATTTGAGGAAGGAGGAGGAGGGTGCTATATATCCGCAAGAGGTATGCGCCTGTCTATCTTCCCTTCTTTTGGCGCCTGTCACGTGGCTAACAGTTAGCATTGATATAGACGTATAGAATCGCGCAGGAGCTTCGCTGCGATCGATATGCGGAATGCTCAGCTGTTACCGGGGAGCTCATGGCGCAGACATTTGAGGACCTTGCGAGACTTGCCTACCAGACTACTACTGCTGCTGGCGGACAAACGGAGGGAGGGTGCCTCGTTATGTGAGTGGATAAGGTGTATGCAAGAATTTTGATCATTGATACCCATTGGACTGCTTGTATACATATATGAAGCGCCTACGCCCGTGTGCTCTTACTACTCTTACGGTTTGCGATGCAGTTTTAGAATATACGAATGGTAGCTTTCATCACTTTCATTTACGTATAACATACAGGGAGAAACCAAGGTAACGATCAAGTCCACCTTGTGGATTGACGGCACAGGGCTTTCCCCCAGAAGCTCACTGATATGAGAACAACTGGGTATCTTTCCCTCATCAAGTACCGAGTCAATCATTGAACAAGCAATTCCTCCCCATGAAACAAGACGTAAAGCGGACTGAACTCTGAGAGGATGATTCGTGACAGCATACCATTGGGTGGAAGAAAAAGACGTTGGTTTCGGGTGTAATTCTTTTGCCGTTTTTTCTTTTTCCTTTTTGAGTATTTGCGGAACAGAGGCTAGGATTGACATGCCAGGGGAATATATTTGATTTTCCTTCTCTTCACACTCTCCCAACAACTGTCCCGATATAGCCGGGTTGAAAAGCAGCTTTTTACCACTTGGCACCCTCGGCAGGCTGAGCCTCAGCCCAGTTCTCACCACCAGGGGCGGGAGCAGAGCTGGCAGCCCAGTCACCACCGTCAGCCTCCCAGCTGGTAGCACCGGCAGCCGCGAAAGCAGCAGGGGCAGCAGCACCCTGAGCATCCCAGCTCTCAGCAGCGAAGCCAGACTCGATGGCACCGGCACCGACATCCTCAGCGCTGGCAACCTTCTCCTCAGCAACCTCCTTGTTCTCCTCAGCCTCAGGGTCGCGGTAGAAGTAAAGGTCAACAACGACGTCCCAGTCAACCTCACGGTTGGCGAGGGTACCACGGAGACGGAGGACCTCACGGGCAAGTAGCCACCAGATCAGACCGATGGCGTGACGACCCTTGTTGTTGGTAGGAATAGCAACATCAACGAAGTCGGTGGGGGAGTCAGTGTCGCAGAGAGCAATGACGGGAATGTTGACATAGCTGGCCTCCTTGATGGCTTGGGCATCGGTGCGCGGGTCGGTGACGACGATGAGGCGGGGCTCCTTAAAAGAGCGGGTGATGTAGTTGGTGAAGTTACCGGGGGTGAAACGACCAGCAATGGCGGTGGCACCGGTGTGGGAGGCAAACTTCAGAACAGCACGCTGACCGTAAGGACGAGCAGAGATGACACAGATGTCGGCAGGGTTGTCGATGGCGGCGATGATACGGGCGGCCAAGAGGATCTTCTCCCTGTTTTCGTGCACGAGTTAGAACCCGCACACTTCGCGAATATATCACCCTCAATTCCTCCAAATAACGTACCAGGTCTTGCCAACGTTGATAACGTTGACACCGTCAGGGCGAGTCTTCCACAGGTAGGGTTCCATGTGAACCTGGAGGTTCTTGGATCCCAAGTGGCATTGAGCTGCGAGGAGCATCTCAATGTCCTGAGGAGTGGGGTTGAAAATGGGAGGAAGTTGAGAAGGGGCCATGATGGGCGATTGATACTGCAAAGTACGGCGATTTGTATATATCAATCGTCTGGCGCTTGTCGCGATGTTGAGGTCGAAGAGAGGACTGACGCGAGAGACAAGACAACTTTTCCTCCGCGGGAGATGGCTGATTTCGCTTCCCGGGTTTGTGAATGTTAGGGCTAGCCTAGGGTTGACAAATCATCATCATCTTCTCGATTACTCATCATGCCTTCTCCAGAGTCCCGAGTCACGTGTATTGTGTACCAAGACTGGACTAGCGTACTCCGTATTTGTCCTCAGATTGAGATTTTGGTCCGAAGTCGAGAAGCATTGGTGATCCCAACGGCAAGATACACTCTGCACAATGCCTCCGCGCATTTCCTTCCAGCCTTCACTCAAGGCATTCACCGGTAAGCTGTTCTTTCGTTGGTATCATTGGCAATGCTGAGACACCCTTGGTCTAGGGTCCTCACATGTTCAGAGCCCGCTTGCCAGACTATCTTTAAACCCGAGCAAAACGTCCGCCAGAGCTGGTTCCGCTGAATCGAGGGAACGCCGAAGACATGATCCTTTCTTGATGGCTCAATCGCGTCAGCGCAAGGCCGCGAATCTATCCCGTCAACAAGCCCTCGCAGAAGAGCGTAACGCCTCTCTCGGCGATCCCGTGCACGGAAGACCAACACCCTTTGTTGAAGCCCTGAAGATTCATCAGGCCGGTACACAAGAGTCACACCCCAATCACTTCATCACTCCGGATGAGCTTGACAAGGCTATCGATTACTCCAAGCACCTGACCTCCCCTATCGAGAACCCAAATAGAGCCACGGCAGACCCGCAGCTGGAGAAGGAAAGTGCAGAAAGGCACCTTGAGGAGGATAGAAATGCCCGCGAAGCAATCAGCCGAATCGTTGATATCAGGAACGGAAACACCGCCGACCAAATGCGCCTTCGCATTCAGAAGTGCATCGAGACTTTTGGCCGACACAACACCGACAAGACGTTGCCCCCGAAGCCTGCGGCTGTCCCGCCAGAGGGAGCGACCGTTCATCTGCAAAAGACTCCCCGAGTCGGTCCCGACACCGGCTCTCCCGAAGTGCAGGTCGCAATCCTTACCGCAAAGATTCTGAATTTGTCTAGACACTTGGAAACTACTAACAAAGACAAGCACAACAAGCGCAACTTACGGCTTCTCGTTCACAAGCGACAGAAGCTACTCCGATATTTGCGAAAGAAGGAAAGGGGTGGTCCAAGGTGGAAGAATCTTATGGATACGCTCGGGTTGTCAGACGCTTCGTGGAAAGGCGAGATTAGCATGTAATGGTTCAAGCGTTTGTACATTAGTTGTTTCTGAATCTCTCTCCAACAAAGCGTTGGCTTGTAACTTTACGATATTTGACCTCTGGCGTGTTAGGTCTTTCGACGCTGCTTCTCCGTCTTTCTTGTATAGATACAATTTCAATCAACTGCCGTCACTGAGGGTATGTTACGTGTTTCTTGGGGAAGCTACGTGGCCAGCAATATAGACTTCGAAGGTATTTCTGTAGCTAGCTGAGTCTGAGGTGCTGCTTCATCTAAGTTTATCGTCCTCACCCTAAATCCATGCCAGGCAGTTAAAGCTAATTTTGACCTGCACCGAACAATACTGTTCCAGCCTCGTCTTCCAATGCAGGCAGTTGGCTAGGGCGTGATAGCGCTTACAGAACTACCAACCTCCTGATATGAATCATATCTAGGTTCATTCCCTAATAACAAAGACAGGCAAGAAAGCTACGTCTATTTCTTTCTACACGTAAACTGAGCCAATTGGGTTGCTGCCAGCCTATCGCCCCGTCTTATTCGTATGCTGCCATGAGTGGACCTCCGTATAATTCATCCTCAGAGCCAGCAATACGTCTGATTTCCTCTTGGTAGCCCACAATGGTGATGTTAGCTGAACCGCAACGTTCAAAATGAGAAGTTAGGAACAAGAGTGATCGACTAATGCTGTGACTGGACACTGATGGAGGGCCTCTCCAGGAATCTAAACCCGGCTTAATCGATGAGCATCCTTATTTCAAATTAACACATAAGATGATGATAAGGTCCTTTTCCTTACGGACGAACTACTTTGCACTGACAGCCTATGAATCTACCGAATGTTTTATGAAGGGTGGAGCCGGGGCCAAAACAGATCATAAAGTGCAGTACTGACCGCTTTCTGGGTTTGGGTTCTGCCGGCATGTCACTTGTTCTTGGCACCTCCTTCCCCAAGTTAATTTTCCCTCACAACTTAATTTCCGCAACCTCATCTCATCTGCTTTCTAACACTTCAACATCTCATCCTACCGAAGGTGAGTAAACTTTTGCTAGCACCAGCAGTCTATGTCGCA
This sequence comes from Aspergillus nidulans FGSC A4, assembly GCF_000011425.1. Taxonomy (NCBI): domain Eukaryota; kingdom Fungi; phylum Ascomycota; class Eurotiomycetes; order Eurotiales; family Aspergillaceae; genus Aspergillus; species Aspergillus nidulans. Next base: position 1,538,460 of record NC_066262.1, on the reverse strand, counting down.
ACCATAGAAGATTGTATCAGGACCTTTGAGGAGTCTTTGTGTCCTAAAATTCTTCTCTCATTCTATATCTTCCGCACGCGCTCCCCGATCTTCAGGCTCCAAATCTGCCAAGCAAATCTCTCAATGTACATTTCCCCTTCTTAGCTAAAGCTCTTGAATCGCAAGTCGGACCTCGTTTTATCACAGTTACTCTTCATTGACTTTCTCTGTCGCGATATTTCACGAAGTCCTTGTCTAATCGCGCAAACACAAATATACAGTCAGAATGCGTACCCGTTCTCAGCCAGATTCACCTGGTGGCTTCGTCTCCCTCGATGACAATAAACGCGCTACTCGTCGTACTACCAGATCAACGAGGTCTGCTTCCAGAGCTGTTTCCCAGGAACCTACTTCTGAACAGCCTGCCGAGCCTACAACACAACCAGCGACTCGGTCAAAAACCCAGGCACGCACTACCAAGAAGACCACTACGAAAAAAGCCACCTCGACTACATCAACTGCAAAGCCTCAAACTCGCAAAGGTGCGAGGCGTGGAACGCGAAGTGCCACTCGAAGGGCGGAGCACAATGCGACCGAAGAAGTGCAAGAGAGTGTTGAAAAGAACACTCATGACACTGTGCGAACGGATAATAAGGAAAATGTTGATGTCAACACTGGAGACCTTGAGTCTCGCCCACTTGCGTCGGATTCGGCTTTAATGGAACCTAAGAATTCAGAGCGTGAGTACCACACCTATCATTGTTTGTCAGCTTTTTATGTCATCGTAAATTTCTTTCCCCTCTTCTTTCATCTCCCTTTTACTCTCAAAGGAGTCACAGGAATCCAGAGATTCCCAGTCCCAAAATGTCCGAGTGCTGCAGGATGCCGAAGGACCACAGGTGTACGCGGATATCAAGTTGACCGTGAACCGATATATGCCGACTTCTCCGCGCCGGTCATCAAGGGTCAGATCGATAGACCATTTGGTACCCCAAGCCCCAAGGGACTTACCGGTCTTCGTCAAGTACTTCGCTTAATCCCATCCCGGAAGGAGATGACTTTGACCATCCTGCGAGCGCCAATATTGGACTAAGCAAATATTGCCCTCTCAGGCCACCCTATCTCCGGCCAACCCCTCCAAAAACTCTGCGACCCGAACTGTCACCCCATCCGTCCCAGTCGAGCCTCCAGTATCTTCTTTTACGTGCATCACTCTGGGAAACACTATTCCACCTTCACTATCACTCCCAGTTGCTGTTCTACTCGCTTGTTCTGGATTTTTGGCCTTGGTTTTACTCCCCCAACAAGTATACCAATGCGCCAACCAGCATCGAGATCTGTCCTAGAAACTGGGTCTGGACAAGGACAAAACTTCGACAAAACAGACAATCATTCTCAT